>NC_139426.1:4114834-5486446 GCF_905368555.1 Meleagris gallopavo | reverse complement strand
TTCACATGGGTTGGAAGGAAGAAGGGATTCATGAGGATGCTCTACGATATACTGGTGTTTAAATGGCAACATGCAGAAGCTAAAGGTGGTGGTTCAGACTTTTCACACACTTGGTTCAACAGCAATAAGGTAGCTGTACTGAAACACTGCACTTCTTCTTGAGAAGTCTCTCGAGGATTGGTTGCTGCTCTGATAGTGGACAGGGCAGGGCTTGGACTCTTGCCTGGACCAAAGCTTTGGGGAGTGCTCTGAGGACAGCCTACGATGCCTCAGATGAATAGGGGCAGTCTGCATTACTGCTCAGCCAGACACATCCTCGGGTAACAGCCCTGATGCATGCATCTGACTCACAGAAACCCAACAGCTCGGGGAGTAGCAATTGAAGTGGTTTTGTTTTGTTCTTTTTTTTTTTTTTTTTTTTTAACTTTTCTTTTTTTGGGCAGCCCCCTCCTGCTTCCTTCCAAATTGTTTTCTCAGCCTGATTGAGTCTCAAATCTGTTGCCTTCATGTCTTGAACAGCTGGAGTGGCCCTGGACTTAGTGAGCAGACACTGAGCAAGGCTGGACTGGACGCTGGGAGGGTCCCAGACTTCAGGAGGAGCAACCTGGTTGTCTGACCTGCAATGCTGGAAGCTCAGGAAAGCTAACGCCACTGCAGATGGCTTCCTGCAGCCTGAGACTGGGACTGTGGCTCCTGCTGCTTCTCCAGGACATCCAGGGAGCCCCACAGGTAAGGGGGGGATCCTACAGCCCTGTAGGACCAAGGATCTGGCAGAGGGTTGGGGGCACCCTGGGCTGATTTTTTTTCCCAGCAGTTGCAGGCAGGGTGGTGAGCATCCATAGAAACAGGCTTTGTGATAAAGGGTGATAATGGGTGATAAAGGGAGAAAGCAGAGCTGTCACGAAGCAGCAGTTTGCCCTTTCTGGGAACTTTGCAGGCAGGACCAGCAGATACAGCTATGATTTGAGTCTTTTTTTTTTTTTTTTTTGGTATTGCTAATATTACTGCACCTCCAGGCACATCCCAGCTAGGAAATGAGGAAAGATTTCATAAGAATGTGGGGCTGACCTCATTTACTTCGAATAAATATCTCTCATTTTTGCCCTGAGAGCCAAATGCTCTGTGCCAGGCACATTCCTTACAGAAATTTGCTCGGGCTCGCTCTGCTGATGTGAGTCAGGTCTAGCAAAATGAAAGGTGTAAAGAGGCAAACGAAACAATAAAATACCTTCCTCTTTACATCCGCCCACCCCTTTGACACCAACTTTCCCATGAATGGGCTCTCTTTTCTGCATCAGATCAACTCAGAATAAACACGGGATGCTACTCACACAAAGCTGTGGATGCAAGTTAGCTCCCAGCTCCAATCACATCATCTGAGGCACTGGTGTGTTTGCTCCCCGACTCCGCCCCACTTTCCCCCTCCTCACCATTGCATCGTGTGGCATTGAGCCCCCGGAGCCTGGCGTAAATCCAGGTAATTTCCCTGGCTGACACAGGTACGCGTGGAAAAAAAAAAAAAACAACAACAAAAAAACCCCAAAGATCAGTCATATGAGGCTCTTTGCATAGGTAAGGTCAAACTGGTGGCTGACTGCCCGCTGGGTTGGATCCTGAAATTGTGGTGAAAGTTTTCCTTGTGGTGGAAGTATTAGCATGTGCTCATATAAGATACCTGTCTGTAAATGAATGGTGCAGCACATCGTAAGGGCTATTGGAGATTTTTAATAAGAAACTGCCTCTGATTAGATCTTTGAGCACAACCAAGTCCTCTACATAGAAGTTTGAAAAAGATCCTCATGGCTCTTACAGTAAGAGTAGGAGTTTGCCTAATGTCTTTAGCTGTAAATTCCCCTCCCACGTGGCAAGTTTGCTCTACCTCCCCTGGTCCTTTCTGCCCTGCCACCATCTCCTTCCTGAAGTACATTGATCCTTCTTCTCTAGGATCAGAATTTGCAGTCCCTTCTCCCTGAGGAGTTCTTAGGGGAGCATTCAGGTCAGCACATCGGGTCTGCTGAACGCCAGCTGCTTTAATTAGTTCTTGCTATTTGCCATCACTTTGGTCAGTTCACAAAATGAAGAGGATAGTAATGAATTCTGCTTTCTATTACTCATGGTCAGCATTCAGACTCGCTGTGAAATCATTCAGTTACCTGGATTATGTCAACCTTGCTGAGTTTGGACTTTAATTTTCAGCTAGCTCTCATTAATAACAAGCGTGAAGCTTCACTACTTGAAATCCTTCATGATCAACTTTTTTTCATGCTGACAGAATTTGGATAGAAGTTTGAAAAAGAGCCGACTGTTTTGCTACAGTATTAGTCAGTTCTAGAACAGCCAATGCTGGTAGATTTTCTTTTCTCTCTCTTTTTCTTTTTAACCATAATACACTTTCTTTCTGACTTACAGCTTATTTGTAGTAAGCTGACTTCTTGCTCTGCCTCAGCACAGCTTTGTGAGCTCCAGAGACCATAAATAAATGAGTCAAACCTTGTCATGACTGAATTGCAGACTAGCCCGCTGAATTCAGCACCATCTTTGCAATGACTGTTATTTAAATTGGGATAGCAAATGTGATTGTAGAAATTGTCAAAAAGAAACGCTGAAAAACCCAAATGCTTTGTGTCAAATATGTTTGGTTTTGTTTTTTGTTTTTTTTTTCAACTGGGCTTTCATTGGCAGCACGTTAAAGAAGGAAAAACCCAACAACAATGTTGGCCTGGTAGGTCAATGAAATGACAAAGCCAAGGGATCCCAGCCCATCCAATTGTAGAGCAATCCGAGCATGTTTAAGCATGAATTGTAGTCTTCTCTTTCACAAGATGTAGAATCATAGAATCATAAAGGCTGGGAAAGACATCTACGGTCATCTTCCTGCTAAATCAGAAGCCTTTCTTTGCCTGCATGCACGGATTAGTGAAATTCAGCCTCTTAGCACCATCTGCTTCAATGGGACAACGGTACTAACGCTGCCTTAAAAAGTGAAATTGTGCTCAAATTGTGAATTTTCCTGGCCAAATCTGCTGAATCCTGTTTCTGTCTTGAGATTGACACAAGAGAGTGGATAAGAAAAAGGAACAGTCAAAAGAGGAAAAGATTCTTAAAAAATTTGAATATAACTTAGCAGGATTGCTGTATTTCAGTCTGTTTCTTAACATCCGTTTGTTCTGTAAAATTTATTGGAGATCTCGATAAAGAAAAGCCATGTGGTCGTTGCAGATAAGCATGATTTATATCACACTCTTCAGTGCTTCTTAAGGTATTCCAGAAGGAGGAGGAAATCCTTCCCACAGTATAAGCAGGAAGAGGCAAAAATATGAATATTCTCTTACTGGCTAATCGACCATTCCTGTAAGTGCACTGGAGCAAGAAGAAATAGCACCAGAAATACATTAGAAATGTCTTAATGCTGAGATTTTTGGCAACAAATGTAGGAAGAACACAAATGCTCCTCCTTCCTGCTGTCTTCTTCCTGAACTCTCCTATGATAAAGCACCATGAATTCTTTCCTTTTCCCCTCACTGCATCCCGATCCCTTCCCTTCTTTTGGGTGATGCCCATTCTGATTCAGGCATGGTAGGGGGGGCATTTTCTTTAAAATCTTCCTCTCTTGTCTATCATCAGGCTCCATCAGCTGGTGGTAGCACAGCTCAGGGCTCAGCCTGCATCGATGCTGGGGAGGTGAACACTGTTACCACTGCTGGGAATTTTGCTCAGAATTTCCCTTATTTAAACAGAACCAGTCTGTGCTGTCACCAGATTCCTTTATAACCACAATGTAATGAGACAATTAGCTTTTCCTCTGCCTTTTCTGGTTACTGTGTGATACTCTCCTGACCAAGGTGCTTATGGAAGGCATTCTGAGTGCTGGGCTGTTCACCTCTGCCGTTTCTTCAAAGTGTGTTCTTTGCCTTTGGGCAATGATTTATTTCATTCCCCCACAAACCCACAGGAGTCTGGGGCAAGTGTTGGTCTTACAACAAGGCTTTTTATTCCATGTGATGCATGAAGATTTGAAATTGAGCTTAGGAAAAGCTTTCTGTGTGTTGGGAAGGAGATCCAGAACCATTTGTAGTGATGCATACCTTTCCACACTGCCATTTTTGCCTGTTTAAATCATGTTGGACATTTAAGCTAGATGTATATGGGAGCTTGGTTAATAGACAGTATGCTGTCTGCAAATAGCTAGCCTGTCTGCTTAGGGTTCTTTTTTGGTTTGTTTTTGTTTTTTTAGCTTTATGGTTTAGAGATGAAAAATAAAGGTAACAATGAGCTGATGACTGATATCACCAATTGGCACGCACCCTATTTATCACTGAAAAGGTCTATAGTGAGTTGGAAGGGACCCTCAAGGCCATCAGGTCCAACCCCTGCACTGAGCAGGGACACCCACCGCTCCATCAGTGCTCAGAGCCCCATTCCCTGACCTTGGGTGCCTGCACCACCTCTCTGGGCAGACTGTGCAGTGCCTCACTGCCTTTGTTGCCCATAGGATGCCGTTGGCCGTAGGGTGCTGTAGGCTGTAGGGTGCTGTAGGCCGTAGGGTGCTGTTGGCCGTAGGGTGCTGTTGGCCGTAGGGTGCTGTTGGCCGTAGGGTGCTGTAGGCTGTAGGGTGCTGTTGGCTGTAGGGTTCAGCTGCCCTCTTGTGGAAGGAGAAAAGTGCTGAGTGCTTTCCCTCACATGCATCATTGCCTGATTTGTGCACTGTTTATGTGTAGTTGCCTCAGTAAGTTGTCACAGCACTGGCACCAGGGGAAATTGATAAGTAGGATTTGTATCTCTGTAACTAAGAGGAGGATCTGATCCTTAGCGCATGTTTTCAATGTTTTAGATAGACAAGATCACATTTTGATAAGTAGCTCTTCCTTCATGCTTGTAGGCAGGCCCTATTCCTTTGTTTAAACCCCAGAGAGGCAATTCGATAAGCTCTGTGTTTATGTGCTGCGTATTTCATTCAAGATCGCCATTCCCATTGTGATTTAACATTCAACATCTTTTGAAGCCAGCGTTGGTTTTCTAAAACAACCAGAAAGAGAAGATCAGGTTTTTGTGGTGACATCTTATAGATCTTGAAGAGGAAGTGATTTGAGATGACTTAGGTATGGCCAGGATGCTGTTGTTGCCTGAATTTTCTTTATAAAAGGAATCCACTTTATCAATCACTCAATCCACTTTCCACCTCTGAAATCACTCCTGGATGACCCTGTATCCAAACACATTGTGCGACCCCTGCATTGTGCCATTTCCTGATATTGCCAACAGGTGTAATTTTTTTTAAGGCTGGTAGGAAATGCAGAAGGTGGGATCATTGCAGAGTAATTTTTCTAAGCTAATATTAGAGCTATTGTGGCTTTTAAGTCTTGGTCGTATAATCATATCAAGGCTTGTTAATGAAAACCTTCACTCAGTGAAAGAGATGGGTTTAATTATTTGAATAAGGGCTTCATTCACTGTGTAATACTAGCAGCTTTCATTTCAAGGCAGAGCACACTTGTTCTCACTGTAGGATTTGTCCCCAGGCTAAAAGCAAAATGATTTGTTGGTTTCCACGCCTTTAGGTTGCTAAATTCAAGTGTTTTGAGGTGTAAATAACTGAACAGGAAGACTGACTTGTTGCACTGATGAATGGTGTGAAGGTGAGCACGAGCAGAGCGAAAAAACAGAGCAAAGTATGAAAGAACAACTTCAGAATGGGATAACAAGGGCTAACAAGGGGCACAGGATATGGAGAACCAGTATACAAGCAGCTATACACTTAAAGAATTAGCTTTGTGGATTAAGGATTTGGCAAGCCTTAGATGATGTTGACTATGGCACTACTTCTAGTGCCAGTGTATACAGAGCTGGAAAGCTACCACAGGTATTTAGGGATTCTGTTTGTATTATTTTTCTTAAAATTCCTTTCCTCAAGAAAAGATGGGAGTGTTTTAAGAGCAGAGATTTATGGTTTTTTCTGGAGCATTTGGCTGAAAAGCACTTTTATGGAGCAGTGCCATTCCTCTTTGCATCATATGGAGCCAGGAGTTCATTTCTTTGAGTCCTGAAATGCTTGCTGGAAGGATGGGGCTGCAATATTCCTGTCAGGTGTTTAAAACACTTTCAGACAAAAGAGTTCACTAAGTGAAGATACACACTGAATGACGGCTAAATATGCTGAATGTTCCAATCTTTGCCGAAGTTTATGGGCGATGGTTGTCTGGTTGCTTTTAAAAACATTTGGACTTTCAAAAACCTGTAGACTTTATCATTTGTAACCCCATCACCAGAGACAGATGCTGGGATCTGCCTTCATACAGCCCTAATTGTTCACTAATTGTGTCTTTGTCTGCTTCAATTTTTAGCCACCATTCACCTCATCTCATTCCTGTGACACACTCAAGAATTGGTTCTATGATGGAACATCAGGAAGGTGCTGTTACCAGTGTCCTTCAGGTATGTTGGTGCTTCACAGAGCCTTTCTCACAGGTTGTGTACAAACCACATGTATCACAGAACTGCTTTTTGACCCTGCAGAAAAGTCCAATTCCACAAATGACAGCGGTGGAGTAGATCCAGATGTGAATTTGTTCTCTTCTTCCCTGCCTTGTTGGGTCTGCATGCAAACTGCCTTTAAATTGCAAACAAGACAGCTTGCTAGAATTTGGTCTGTGTTTTTTATTGGCTGGTTTGACACTCAAAAGTAACCAGAATTAGGCAGGTCCAACAACTAATTTCTGCTTGCCCCAGGATATGAAATAGTGCAATGATTTTAGCTTCTGACCAAAGGCACAAAGTATTAAATGACGGTGCAGAAAATCTGTCACTGTGCTCGTAGTCAAAACAGTTCAGAAAGCCTCTCATGTGAGAAGTGGAATATCCACGTGGCAGGGGACAGAGAGAGCTTTGCCTGAAGCTGTGACTCAGGGGTGTATGAGGTCAGAAGTATGAAACACATCTATGAGATAAGAGCCCTGGAAATGCCTGAAACTCCCCCTCGATGGACGGGGCATTTTATGGTACTGCACCATCACCAATCTTTTCTTTTACAAGTGTGGCCTCCTCTCTCTTTCTCTTCTTTATTTCTCACTTATTTCTCCCTTTTCTTTTCTTTTTTTTCCTTTTTTTTTTTTTTTTCAGAAGGGAAATTTTTGACATTTATTTGTGCTATAAAGAGAAGGTTAGTGCTTGGTGCATTTGCATGCACTTACATCAGAGATCTCCTGTACTGTTTTGGTGCACTCCACCAGAATCATTCAGAAAATGGATGAGTAAGCAAGACCAAGGGATGGAGAAACTGCTCCTGTAGAAGAACAAAAGGGGCAGAGATTCTATGCCACTCCCAGGGAAAGAAGCTCTTTTCTCCTTCAAAAGCTCCCACTATGATGGATGTCATAGCTGGGTCTTGTGAAAAGCAGAGATGTAGTTTGCAGCTAGCTGTCATGACCCACATTTCTCAAACATTTCACTTCTGCAATCAGCTCCAGCCTTCAAAAGAACAGTCTTAGAAAAGCAGTTTTGAGAAGGTGGGAGTGATGTGGTTAGGGCTTGTCTGGTAGTATTTATAGGGCCAAATAGGAAGTGGCTGTTTTGACTTGTGCTCCTACACTGTGCTCGCCAAAATGAATAGCAGGCGAGTTATTTTCCTGCTATTCTCCCATTCCTACAATTAACCCTTTGTGATTGGCTGATGTGGACTGGTGCTGCAACTGAGATTCATTTTTCTTCTGTTTGTCACCTGTTAAGCATTTAGCTCAGTCTTCATGTTGTTTTAGCTTTTCCTTCTGCAGCTGCCATCATTCCTTACTGTCTGGTGACTACTTCCACCCGCTGGCAAGGCCACCAGCTCACAGCTAACTGCTGTGCCTCCCAGTTCCTTTGGCTTTAAGGCTGACAATGCTTCAAGATGGCTTTCCCCTCTATTTTTGAACAGTTATCTCCACATTTTGGCTTTCTTTCTCCAGGCTATGCTAAAAAGAAATCATGTCCTGTGGATCCAGATGAAGATTGCATGAGATGTGGACCTGAGCAATACCTGAACGAATCCCCAAAGCCACGATGTGATGCTTGTGTCTTATGCACCAAAGGTAACTGGTTTGCTGTTATCACCTACAGGTTTCTCCAGTTGTTCATGACTTAAAGTGCTGTTACAAAGTGCCAGCAGCCCGTTCTGCTTCCCGAGCCTTTGCACTGGTGTTGCTCAGCTTTGACCCCTTTGCTTGCAGAGTGATCCTTTGTTACTCCATCTGTTTCTTCCCTGCAGAATCTGACCTTGTGGAGAAGGCTCCCTGCTCCTTCAATTCCAGCCGTGTGTGTGAGTGCCGACCCGGGATGTTTTGCCAGACTGCTGCTAAGTACACCTGCATGAGATGCCAGCAGCACACTGCTTGCAAGCCCGGTTTTGGAGTCAAAATCAGAGGTAGGAATTCCTCCTTATTTTATCTTTTCTGATCATGGCCATAGGCTTGGAGTTGATTCATTCTGACCAGTCCATCCACTGTCATTGCTTTTATTCAGGCACCTCAAAGACTGATGTTTCATGTGAAGAATGCCCTCCTGGGACCTTCTCCGACCAAAGCTCCAGCACTGACATCTGCAAACCCCACACGGAGTAAGTCCATAGTGTTTGAAAGTGACAAACTGATTGGTTAAAGCTTATAGAGGACGCAAAGGGATCTTTGCTTTGTGCCAGAAGTGACAGATTTATCTGAGAGGCAGCAGGACAGCTTTGAGCCCTTGAGCTGTTGCACAGCTCTGTGCTGGAAGGAGGAAGGGATCTCTCTTGCCTCAGTTTCAGTTCACTGAATGCAGTGGGATTCTGTGTGTGGGCAAGTTTGCATCCGGGTCAAGAATCAGTGCCACAGGGGTGAGCAGAAGGTTAATGACTTTCTGACTAAAACCAGTAAATGCATGTGGTATAAACATGACCAAAAAGGGCATGTGCCACATGGAAAATCTTACAATGTCGTGTCATTTGCTTCTAGCGCTGATGCACTGCTCTCTCTTTTGTTCCCCAGCTGTGCCAAGTTGAACAAAGTAGCGCAAGGCAAAGGAAATGCCACCCATGATCAGGTTTGCATGGACCAATTGCCCTCCTACCTCACCCCAGACACTTCCTCCATCAGAACCGGCAATGAAACAAATGACTCTGACGTACTGAAGCTTCCGGCAAACCTGGTGACCCTTGCTAGTGTCCTTTCAAGTGCCACAACCAAAATTCCCAGTTCAACTCCCGAGGAGAAAGCTCTGGCTAGCACTTCTCCCACCTCAGCCAAGGGAGAGACAACAACAAGAGGTCAGAAAGGATTTATTCTATCTGGCACGTTTTATTCAGATATATCTTTAGTGAAAGTAGTACGTGAGCTTCCTGCGTAACCCCTACAATTTGTGAAATGATGTCGGGCAAACACACAGGTCTACTGATCCTTCTGCCTTTTCTTGGTCTCTTTGTTCTCCCTTTCCTCCTCCTGTGCTGCAGGTCTTGTTTTCTGGGGAGTGGTTCTCTCTGCGATGGTGCTACCTGTGGGCATGCTGTCATTTTGGCAATGGAAGGCCTGCAAGAAACGGATCCTCATCCTCAAGCAAAAACGTGAGTTTTAAAACTGTGGTACATAACATGCTGCTTAATCTTCCCACCTGGGAATTACAGCATCCTAAAATGTTACAGAGGACAGGAGGGGAGATGATATTTCCTAGTGCCTGGTGAAGACAGGTCAGTTAAGGGTTCTAGGCAAACTGTTCTCCATCACGTTGGAGAATATTTTCATTGTTGGGTTGGAAGGCAACACCAAGATCATCCAGTTCCAATCTCTGCTCTGTGCTGGTTGCCAACCACTAAATGAGACACTGGGTCAGGCTGCCCAGGGCCACATCGGATTAAAGTAGCCGTGAATGTATGGAGGAGGATGCTACAAACTGGCTGGGGAAATAGGAGGTGGTGACCTTTTATCTTTAGTTTTTGGAACTTGCAGTCAGTCCTCTGCAGGCTGGTAAGACTGTGGATGTGAGAAGCCACTAGATGGCTCTTCTTCCCCACTGCATGGGCACTATTGGGTGATGTGTCGAGCAGGGAGGCTGCTGGAAAAATGCGCAGCTCATTTCTGAGCGCTCAGATCTGGGAGATGTGTTCCAAAATAAATAAATAAATAAATAAAATAAAATAAAATAAAAATATGGATGTTCGCCATAGCAACCTATACAGATCCCCTACAGTGCATACATTTTGCTCAGCTAACTAATCTCTTAGCATCTCCATTGATTGTGGTGGATATTTCTGACTGCTCTGCATCGGGGCATTTCTGCTTATTTACTCAGGAATATGACTTAACACTTCTCACGTGAGCTCAATTTTCTCAAAATGGAATCTTTCCTTCCTCACTTGGTTTACACAATAAAAAAATGTTACTGTGCAGCATATAGAGCTGACATATTGAAGGTAACGGTGGCTGTGCATCAGAATGAAACTAGATAGGAGCATCTAGCTTCATACAGAATCATGGGATCATAGAGTGGTTAGCTTGGAAGGGACCTTAAAGCCCATCCAGTCCCAACCCCTGCCATGGGCTGAGTGCCCCCCACCAGCTCAGGCTGCTCAGTGCCCATCCATGGCCATGGGCTCCTCCAGGGATGGGGCACCCACAGCTCTCTGAACACCCCCAGTGTTTCTTTCCTCCATCCTTGCATATTATTATTGTTACTTTAATAAGAGAGTCTTCTGCTTATTTAGAAGGCTTAATCAGTACATCATGTGGTTAGATGTGATTAGATGAATGCTGGTTTTGGTGTGTGGAAAGCGATGGGTGTGGGCACAAAGGGCTTTGGGGAGAGCAGGATCTCACATGCTTGGCAGCAACGTGTCCCTGGACCACCTCAGCCCTTCAAGGAGGTGTGACCTCAGTGGTAAAGAGAGCATAATGCAGATGAGTCGGGCTGTAGAGTCTAGGACATGGGTGGGTCATATTTCAAAGCAATTAATATTCTTGTGATTACTATGAATTCTTTTCTGACAGTTCTTCGTCTTTCCATTACAGGTTCTGATCTAGTGGACAAATATGCAGTAAGTGTCAACCGTATTCCAAAACAGGTCACTTTCCATTCCAATGTAAATAATCAATGATCTTTCTCAGTGTCCTATTAAAAAGGGCCAGCCTTTTTATTTGGAATTGTAATCCATGATCATTGAGGTGCAGAGATGAGACAAATTAGGAACTGCCACTTTCATGACTTGGGCTATGTTCAAATATGGCCTCAAGGAATACAGGAACGTAACTCAAGGGAACTGAAGTTCCTAGACCTGCTGGGCACTTTGCTTTTTTTCAGTCCCCATGACAGTGGTACTGTTCTGTTATTTCTGCCTGCCACAGAAAGATTCTGTCAACCTGTTGCAGACTTCACTGTGTTGTTTTTGCATTGACTCTTTCTGCTCTCCTCTTTGTATTGGCAGAAGATCACACTGACCACTGACAAATGTCCAGAAGAGGAGGAGTTAACTGATAGAACCCTCCCTTTGGAAACCAACAACAACTTGATCTCCGGTGCTGAAAAAGCAGGTAATCCTGTTCTGAGTCTGACTGAAGTGATGCAGAGCAATGGAAAAGCCCCAGACTGCCCCATTGATTCTCAAGTGAGAGACCACACAAATAATCAAATTGGTGAGTGTTAATTTATTTTCATTTTTTTACCTTGTCATTCTTTCAACCCTGGGCATACAATATCATCCTGAAATTACTGGCAAGCTGGAAAAGTATTTAGAATTTCTAACAGAGATGGCCGTGGCCTCTTGATGTAATCAAGTTGGTTTGTATTGTTGTTATTATCATTATTTTTCTGCGTGAGTCAAATCCAAAGACTTAAAAATGGCTAAGCTGATCCAGGACTGTTTTCTTAAGGCTGCTGGAAACCAGCTTTAAGAAAATCCTGCTTTTCTGGGAGGCAAAAGACAAAGCACAGAAAGAACAAGGAAAAGCAGAAGCAGAAAACGTGTCTTCTGTTTTCGCTGCTGCAGACCAGCAAGGATTTGTTATCCTGACTAGCTCAAAGAACAGGCTTTTGCAAAATGCTAACTCCCTGTCTGGGGAGGGAGAAAGCTGTCTGTGGAGTCACAGTTGAAAGAAAGGAACAGCAGAACTCACTACCATTCCTTACTCCTGTTCCAGTCCTCTCAGTATTGCTTACAAAGATGCCGTCTGTCAGAATGGGCTCAAATCATAAAGAAACGTGGGCATGCAAAGCCAAAACTTGTTTGCTAGCCTGTAAAATGCTGGAACGTAGCCCCCATGTTAGAATGGCATAGCTTGGAAGAGACCTTAACGCCCACCCAGCCCCAACTCCTGCTGTGGGCTGGTTGCCACCCAGCAGATCAGCTTGCCCAGGGCAGCTCTTTCTCTAACTTAGATTTAAACCACTGTGTTAGTTTTCTGAATTAGGTACTTACTTCACAACAGTGCAAAGCAGAGGGGGAAGGAGGCCTGTCTTTTGCAGAAGAGGTTAACCAGGATCCCAGAAGGTACTCATTGGGCCTGTGGAAGGCACTTAGGTTGTAGATTAGCTTGCCGTGGGCTTTGGCTGAGTTTGGTGATAAGAAGGAAGGTGGAAGCTCTTGGTATTTCTCATTCCAAGCTGCCAAAAGAGCAACATCCTTTGGTTAGATGTTGGGAAATAGCTTTTCAACTGTCCCTGAGAGAGGTTTGATCTGCATATGTCTGAATAAACAAAAGGAGAAAATAAGAACTGAATACCAAGTCAAAGTTTTGCACGACAAAGAGCCATCTCTAAGAACAGCAGTGTTGTTGCCTATGCTCAGCGTTACTTCTTTTTTTTTTTTTTTCCTTTCTCAGGAAAAATATTCATCATGAACGCCGATACTGTTATCGTGGGGTCCTCAAAAACGCCTGGTATCAAAAACTGTACTGCTAGGGGATATGAAAGTGATGTTGATATCCAGGAAAAGATAGAAGAGGAACTGCCAATGCACTATCCAGAGCAGGAGACAGAGGTCTTTCCAGGGAATGATGTCATGATTCCTGTGGAAGAGGAAGGAAAGGAATTCCATCACCCCACCACAGCCACTGAAAAGTGATGGCCAGCTGAGAAGGTGTGTGAAGCTACAAAAACATCCAGCGTGACACTAAGCCTGAATCTACATTGAGGGAGGTAAAACCAGAATGTCTTACACAACCTGAAAACTAAAGCGCCAAAAACATTCCACTTATTTCATCCAACTAATGAGAGGATCATCCAAACCACTGGTTGACATCAAATACTTCCTCTTTTCCTTGCTCTCCCCAGTATCATGCTGGAAACAAACTGGAATCAAGGTGACAGAATTCAGAGGACTTCTGGATGCGAACTCCAGTTTCACAGTTTGCTTTCTCTGCATGAAGGGATGGAATTAAAATGGTTACCCCTATTAGCTCTGAAAATTCTGGATGGAATTCTGAGTTAATCTTGAGACCCAGCCATGTTTCGCATTTGTTCTCCATTGTACTTTAGGCCAATCCTTCTATTTGTTTTTAAGCCTGATTCACTTTTCTTCAATTGTTGAGATCCCTTCTCAAGCCATTCTATAATTCTATGGTTATGAAATCATTCCTAAGTGCAGAAAACATCCTCTTCTGATTGAAGTCAGACTGGCTGAATGTTTGGATGCTAAATGAACTATGGGTGAAGGGCTGTGCCAACAGGGAAAAGAACTGGGTTTCTAACAAAAACAAAAACACAAACAAAAAAACAGACACAGCAATTATTTCCTTGAACGTTAATATCTGCTCGTTTTAGAATTGTTCGTATTCATCACAGTGACACTGATTTGCATGTCTGTTCCTCAACAATAATTCTGTTTGGTTTTGTGGTCAGCTGCCCCGTGCTACGCAGTTTCAGGTCTTTTAATGCTGCATGTTTGATAACTGTAAATGCTGTGGTGCTGACCATGTTTTTGTGCAGGAGCACGGAAAATGAACAGGGTGACAAAGTGTGCCTTAAGAGTCAGGAAAAAAAAGGAACCACAAAAAGAATTTCTTTGTAGTTTTATCCTGGGCAGAGGACTGTGAAAACAGCAGTGCAACTTCAGGGTCTTGTCTGAGAGCCAACAAAAGGAATAGAGAAGCACAAAATCACCTCCTTAGGCCAGGCTCACCTAAGTGCAAGTTGCCTAATATTTTATCTTTGTGCTATTTAGGGAGAGCACATCAGTGCAGTTAATATCTGCTCTTGTCATTCCTCCTACTTCTGCAGCATCAGCTGGAACTGGACTGAGAACACTGAAGTTTGTCTCAGCCTTTAGTGCTCTTGTTGCCAATGCTTGGTGTTTTCATCTCTTTTGAGTTTTCTGGTATAATCTTCCTCCACAACCACCCCGTGATAGCAGATTACAGACAGTTACCTCTCATGTATAAAGGAGTACTTAGATACTGCTTTTAAGCTGACTTCTGACTGACTGCACTGAGTGCCATTAGTTCCTGTGTTACAGAATGTAATGCAGTGCTGAGTTGCCTCAATGATTCTTGCCTGTATCCTCCCCAGCATCCAAGCCTGCATTCCTACCATTTCATATTTCTTATCTAAGTCACTTCATTGCATTGGTCATTTTAGTTGGGCTCAAACTTATCTTCTCTAACCTCACTGTGTTCTGCTGGAGATCTGGAGACATGAACCACACGTTTAAGAAGAGGAGATATATATATGTTGTTGTTCATAGAATCGTAGAATGCCCTGGGTTGAAAAGGACCTCAAAGACCATCTAGTTTCAAATCCTCTGCCATGGGCAGGGTCACCAACCACCAGACCAGGCTGCCCAGAGTTGTTGTCCTTGCACAAGTGACTTCAGAAGACCATCCAAGACAGGGGAGGATAGGATAAGGGGGAATGGTTCTAAAGTCAAAAGAGATAGGAGATTTAGGTTGGATATTAGGATGAAACTCTTTACTCAGAGGGCAGTGAGGCCCTGGCATTGCTGCCCAGAGATGTTCCATCCCTGGAGGTGCCCAGGATCATGGATGGGGCCCTGGGCAGCCTGAGTTGGTGGTGGGATCTGAAACTCTGTGATCTTTAAGGTCCCTTCTAAGCTGTGTCATTCTATGATTTTCTAAGTTAAATCATCCTATGATTTTTCTAAACTTCTGCATAAAACTGACCCCAGCACTGATTCCTGTGACCCCATTGCCGCCTGTTCTCTATCCTAAAAGATGACTGTTGTGCTGTGCTCTTTCCTTCCTGCTTTTTAAACAGCTCTGACTTTCTTACCCCGTAATCTTTTGGGAAATCCTTAAACTGGCCTTTCCTAAGCTGACTCTAGGGTGACTTATTGATGACCTTTAGGTATGGAGCCTCTTTGGCTTTATGAAAATCTTCATGTATTACCTGGATGTCCTTCATCCATTCAACTTCAGCATATAAGGGAATGTATGCTATGCAGATTTTGTGACTGAAGAAATAAATCACAAGAAATTGATGCTTTCTTGGGCCCACAGCCCCAGAAATGAAGTGGGAGAATCTCAGCATTATGGGACCTCGCCGCTGACATCCAGCAATGGATGATCTACCTGCACATGGTACATTTGAGACCTGGTTCTAATTCCAAGTGTCCTTAGTTCCACTATTTACTTGAATTCTGCTCTTCTCCGCAAGTCCAGAACATAATGTAATTCCTAGAAACACCTGCTGTCACTCCATGTAGTTTGTCCTGCAGGAGAGGCAGTGAGTAAGCTGTATGTCCTTCTGTTTGTCCTTGGTTTGTTGCATTCAGGAATGCTCAGATGGCAATATCCTGTGGCTGTCGGTGCTGCCACATCAATGGGAGCTATGGGAGGAGGAAATGGACTTGGGGGCAGAGGTTGTGCACACAGAAACAGCAATGGGAGGAGGAACTGAAAACTTCCTGTTAAAGACTGGAGGCTGTTCCCTCGCTTCCAGCAAGCGTTCATTCTGCCCAGCACCTATCATTCCTTCTATAACAACACAGCAATGTCAGTTTCGTGTTAAAGGACAGCAATTTGTTCATCCACAGCTTCGGAATGACTGCACTCACCTGGCTGTGCCCACTGAGGGACGCTCAGCAATCAGGCTGTATTTCAGGGCTGGGCATAAATGAACCTTTGGGTTTTTTCCTTGTAACAACTTTCTCGATGAACAATCAGCCTTGCAACCTCAGAAACTTCAATCTCGGTGTGATATGAATTAAACACGCCCCGGATTTTTATCCTACAGCCTCACTTCTTGTGTCTGCAATGTTCCATCTCTTCTCCAACAGCTCCATTGCAGCTCCTCGGAGCACCTTGGAAGCCACGCGGCTTTTAACATCCCTCCGTCGGCTCCAACCCCGCGGTCTCTCGTGGGCGGGCAACTCCTCGGTTCAGCCCCGCCGGCAGCGGAGCGGCTCCGGGCTCTGTCACAGAGCCTCATCTCCGCCCAGCCCTCACCGTGCGCTGCGATGGAGCCGCGCTGGGTGCTGCTGGCCGCGCTGCTCCGCGCCGCGGGCGGACGGGTGAGTGCGGGGGGCGGCCGGGGGGCGACGGGCGGAGCTCGGAGCGCTTCGGGAGCCTGGGGCAGGGCTTCCAAGCATCGTCCAAGCTCGCCCCGCTCCCTTTGGCCTCGACGAAGAGGCTTGAAAAAAGCTCGCCGTGCTCTGCTGCATCCCTCGCACATCGCTATTCACATTGCAGAGCCCTTGGTTGTGCTTGTAAGAGCTGATGTGATGTAGCTGTGGCTCCTCCGTGCTGTTACTGAATTCTGTGGTTAAAGGAGTCCTTCAGTTGTTTAAACCAAAGAGCTCAGTGGGGTCTTTGATTGGGTATATGCTATGCTGATACATCGCTAACCTTTTTCCATTTTAAAGCACATAAGATAAACGTGGAAAAGACTTTAGAGACCACAAAACCACAGAATGGCTGGAGTTGGAAGGGACCCTCAAGGCCATCAGGCCCAACCCCTGCACTGAGCAGGGACACCCACAGCTCCATCAGTGCTCAGAGCCCCATTCACTGACCGTGGGTGCCTGCACCACCTCTCTGGGCAGTCTGTGCAGTGCCTCACTGCCCTCACTGAAAAAAATCTTTCTTATATCCAATCTCAATCTCTCTTCTTTTAGTTGGAAGCCGTTCCTCCTTGTCCTGTGCTCAGAGTCTGTCCCAGCTCATTGGGTTTTTTTGTGCCATGTGTGTCATTTCCACATTTCTTTCATCACAGTAGTTGAGCCTTTAGGTAAGGCAAAGGCTGGGTTGTATGGTGGTACTATTGGTTCACTAATGGGGCTCTGAGTACTGATGGAGCTGTGGGTGCCCCTGTTCCTTCCAGTTGGACCCCATAGCCTTGAAGGGTCTGTTCCAACCCAAGTGATCCCATAATTCCAAATACCTTGGACACAGTAGGGTAGGATGGGTGTGGGAGTCTTGGAAGTGTGATAGACCACCTCACCAAAGAGTGAGCTTGGAGATTTGCCATGCTTTTGCTGCCTCCCTCAACAGAGGGCTTGTATTCAAAAGGAGCTAACTCTTCTCTCACCCTAAGCATGATGCTCTCATGGTGAAGGGCACAGAGGAAAGCCTCAGTGTCACAGTTTGTATAGCCCTCAGGCTCCTGGCAAACCAAATGCTGCAAATGGCCACTGTACATCAGTTTTTACTCAATTAAAGACAGCAGATTTCTATATTTGAAGGAGAAAAGCTGGCAGAGCAATAGCTCCTGAGTGGCACACTTTTTTTTCCCCCCCCACCTAATTTATCTGAACGGAGAAGTGCTGTGGGGCACCTGAAGCTTTCTGTTGTGCATACCTTCCCATAGGATGGGAGAACAATTCCAATCATGGAGACCTTAATCTTAACCCAACCTTGCAGTGATACATGAAGGAAAGCAACTTTAAAAGATTTATGCTCTAAGTCTCACTAGTAAAGCCTGATGTCCTGGTACAACTCCTGCTGACTTGGGTGAGAATTGCAGTTATTTAAGACGACATTAATCTTCCATTGAATTCTTTCTGTAAGTGACCAGTATACATTTTTTCAGTAGAATTTTGCGGGTTTTTTATTTTTTTCCAGTCTTTAGCACATTTGGTGGCTCAGCAAGTGGTATCTCTGTATTTTGAGACCTTTCCATAGCAACAGATTTTTACATCAGTCTTTGGTGACTTCATTGTGGTTTCACATGCGTAAAGAATGTCAGATGCCAGATGCAATCCCTGTTCAAGCTGCTTTGTTTGACAGCTTCAGTTTGAAAACTGAAGGAGAAAAGGTGTAGAAATGTGAGTTAGGATTAAAAAACATGGATAAATCTCTTTGGTTTGGATGACTGTGTTGAGTGAAGTTGAGTGAACTGAAGTTCTTAAATTTAATTACAGATGAAATCCATGGACACAAGCTGTAAGGCAGGAGGTAATAGAAATAACTTCTGCTCTATTTAGCATTGAGCACTTACAGAATGCTTTTCATTGCCATATGCCATGATTTCTGATCGTGGCCTTCCTCATCTGTGTGTAGAGCCATGTTCTCATCCCCTTTAGTTCTGAAGAAGTCTGAATTCCCATCGTGACTCAGGCTCAGCTCTGGCACAGATATTGGGCTCTCGGTTACGGTTGACCTCCATACGTAGGCTTTCACTTGTGCTGTCCCACTGCAGCTGCAGCCCTGAAAGTCACGAGGCAGTGATGTACTCTGCTGATTTATCTCCCAGTGGGTAGGATAGAGGGAATCTTGGAAGCAACTGTGCAGACATATTTAGAAGAGTCAGCACTGACCTCTTAGGTGGACAGTGGCTGCTTTTAGTCCTCTGTTCTCAGTGACAAATCTTGTCTGGTGGAAGTCTGTAGTGCAGATGGGAAAATGATGCAAACAATGCAGCAGCTCTGGAGGGAGGATCTTGAGTAATTTGGATGGCTTTTTGGATGTAACTTCTTAGTTACTGCCTAATACACAGGCATTGCAAAAATCTCTCCAGTGAGTTGTACAGTCAAGGGCAAGCCCAGAAGTAACCCCTTGATACTTAGGGCCATCTCTCTCATCTTTCTTGTGCTGGTATCCCAGCACCAAGATGTGTTGCCTAATCTGACTGATTTGCATTGCAGTAGAGATGCTTACTAACGTTTGTGTCTCTGCTGCTAGATGGATGAAGCATTTCACCTTCCAATTGCACCTGTCAAATTAAATGAAGTCTTCCAAATCCCATAACCCAGAAGTGGGTTGGATATTAGGAAGAGTTGCCTCTCCAAAAGAGTGGTCAGGTACTGGCACGGGCTGCCCAGGGAGGTGGAAGGGGTCAAGAACTGTGGAAATGTGGCACTAAAGGGACATGGCTTAGTGAGCAATACTGGGGGTAGGTGGATGGTTGGACTTGGATGGTCTTAGAGATCTTTTCCAACCTTAATGATTTGATGATTGTGAATCACTCAGTCCTTTTGGTTTTCCCATAATGGTCTTTAACGTAAGCTGGCAAGAAATTGTCAACTGCACACCACTGAGAGCCACAGCTCAGCAGATAAACTTTAGAGTTGTTATCAGTTAGCAGAAATATCCTTTCAAGCACAAGTTAAGAGGAACAGATGTGACCCATTGACCAGCAGTTTTTCCTGTGCCTCTAACATTCCGGACAGTAACTGCGGCAGAGAACTCAGAGGATGTGACAACAACATTTTTTTGCTGGGAAGCCTCACCAGCAGGATAACCTGTGATGTCATTTGATGCATTTCCTTCTCTCTCTCTCTCTTTTTTTTTTTTTTTTTTTTTGGTATGTGTTTTCAATGAAATTTTCCTCTTTAAAAAGGCTCTTAAGTGTGTGCATTAATGAAGTTTATCATAGCGACAGCAAAAATACAACTTTGATCTTTCTTTAATAAGTGAAAGAACAAAACAAAATAGTTTTGATAGCAGAGCCCTTTTCCTGCCCTTCAGCAGAGTACATTATCAGCTCATATTTGCAAATAGTGTTGTATCTCTATTACTCATTGCCTGTTACCAACTTCAGCATTAACAGTCATCAGTGAACCTAGAAGGTATTGAAAAACCTAATTTTTTTGGTTATCTCATTGATAATGTTGAAGCCAACTTCATGGTTCTGCTTCCAAGTCTTCAATCCTTGTGCCAAAGCCCCTTTATTAACTCAGTTTTTTTCACTGGAAGCTGCATTTCGAGATGCTGCATAAAAAAACGTTGGGTTCCCATTGAGCAATTGTTGAGAGTGCCAAGTGTTAAGTCTTCTAATGTGAAAACACCATGGATAATCAACGTGTTTCTTTCAGTTAGGAGGAAGGATATTTTCATTACCGGCCTTCAAAGGGCTTGTTCCTGTTTTGATTTCTCTTTTTCATCATATTTTTTAAGTACTTCTCTAGGCGTGTGTAGGTTATACATGGAACAATCTCCTCGGCCCAGTTGTGTGTGCTTTGAACAGGTCCTTTCTGCTCTAGCAGGAAACTCCTACACTTATGCCACCTAACATTTGCTTCTTTTCTCTTGCTCAGTGAGTGTGTATTTTCTTTTACAAAGGAGGTCCTTGGGTATTTTCACATTTGTTCATTGAAGTCATCGAGCAGTGTTGATTGGTGGTGGGGTCACCATCCCTGCAGGTGTTCAACAGAGTGGAGATGTGGCTCTGAGGGACGTGCCCGGTAGGCATGGTGGGATGGGTTGGGGTTGGACTGGGTGATCTTAGAGCTCTTTTCCAACCTCAGTGATTCTATGATTTTTCACTGAGCTGTTTTGTAGAAAATGCAGCTCCCCACAATCACAAAGGTAAGAATTGAAGTTTTCCTCTGGTATTTTCTCAAAGGTATTTTCTCATGCTGAGTCATGAGAAAAAGGTCAATCCTTCACTGACCTTTAACAGTTTGTCTCTTTGATTACACTGTACTGAAGGGCCAGGATGGATTGGTTACTAATGATTTTCCTTTCATTTCTTCTAGAATTATTCACTGCCTTATACACCACAGTCTGCACAATGCAGAGACCCCAGCACTGAATTCTATGAAGAAAGACTTAAGAAATGATGCCCTCCAGGTAGGTGATAATTAACATTATTCTTTTACATAGTCAAATTTAGCCAATGCTCAGATGAGCATACCACATTTTGATTACTGACACACCTCAAAATCATCCAATTTTTGCTGTTATAATTCACTCTCAGCAGGAAGACAATAAAATGCTCAAAAAATGTTTTCCAACAGGACACACTGTTAGTCAGAATGGCATTCTCCTGCAAGTTTAACTTGGCTGGGGCTTATCAGAAGGATTGTGTACTTAGTTCAGCACTTGTAACCACAACTTCATATGGTATTTTGATTGAAGCATTTTTAACTGAACTGTTAAAAAAAAAAAAAAAAAAAAGAAATGGAACAGTAGTGAAATTATAAAAACTAAACAACGTAGAATTGCAGAATGGCTTGACTTGGAAGGGACCCTTAAAAGGCTGGTTGGTCCAACTCCCTGCAATGAACAGGGGCATCCACAGCTCCATCAGTGTTCAGAGCCTTTCCAGCCTGAGACCCCATCAGAACAAAGCCCACGAACAACACATAAACTGTAAAACAGAGCACGAGGTAGAGCTTAATTTCTGTACTTTGACATATCACTTACACAAGGGGCTTTCCACTGGGCAGGTTAATCTCTAATTGCTCATTAAGGGAGTTTTGTTGTCTTTTAGCATAAATCAGACACTGCAGACGACTATCAGAGAGAGACCAGGTACAAGACTACAGAAACTGTCTGCTCTGAGGCTATGTCTGACACTGCAGTGACAATTATTAATGTTCCTTTGTTAGCAAAAGTTGATTGCAGATTGGGGTGTGTGGAGAGTGGTTGTTTATTTATTTATTTTAGAGTACAGGTAATGCCACATGGATACTTTAACAGAGTTTTCACAAGAAGTTGGCATTATATGGTTGTATTAGAGACAGCAAAAAAGCCCTATGCATTTGTCTCCAAACAGAATTTGTCTCCATAAGCGCTGAGTTCCTGTCACAGAGATCCGGAAGTTTAAGCAGGAAATCAGTATGTGCTGAAACAGCCACAGTTGTTTGAATTAACTGAAAACGTTTTGAGAGATCTGTTGAGCATCACTCGTTAAAAACACAGTAAGGGAAAGATGATAATTTGTAATTGAAGCTTTTTTCTGTTGTAGTTTGTTAAGTCTATAAGAATACCTCCTGCCCTTAATTTAAACTAAAAGAGGGAAGATTTAGGTTGGATTTTAGGAAGAAATCCTTTTCTCAGAGGGCAGTGAGGTGTTGGCACAGCTGCCAAGAGCTGTAGGTGCCCCATCCCTGGAGGTGCCCAAGGCCACGGATGGGCCCTGGACAGCCTGAGCTGGTGGGTTGCAGCCAGCCCATGGTAGGGAGTTGGGACTGAATGGTCTTTCAGGTCCCTTACAACCCAACCATTCTAGGATTCTGTGATTCTAAGATTAATTTTATTGTTTTGACTCTGGGCAATATGTTTTAGGAGAGCCAAGGTCTTTATTTTTGTTGTTATGAATTTGAATTATTATTATTTTTTAATAATAATGCATCAAAAATTTTAGCCTAAGTCATTAGCAGGATGTCATTAGCAGCATGGGGGAGGCTTCAAGTAAGTACATGGAAAAACAAACTTTGGAACACACAAACAATTTCCCTGGCTCACCTCCAGGGACACTTGTTTTGAAGAATGGAGATTTTCCAAGAAGTTCCAAAGACTTTCTTAATGATGCCTCTTCCTGAGTATATTCTTCAGGATATTTCTGTACAGGATATGAGACACTGAATGTTATCTTCTTCCTTTTTTCATACAAGGGGGAAATGGCAACTGATTGTTTGTCATTCTTTAAAAAGAGTACTTAGGAGCTCATGCTTATTGTAACTACTGCACTCAACTCTGTTTCTGGTGAGAGGCATTGGTTTGCACCAAAAACCACTTGCTAAAACCCGTCTGTTCACCTCATTGTGATCCTGGAGAAGCTGAAATTAGCAGCTCTTGGTATTGTTTGGAGTGCTAGGAGCTGCAGAAACTCATTGCTTTGGTGTGTTCACCCTTTCTTCTGTTGTTTTGTTTCTTATAGGTCAGTAAAGGCAGAGAGCTGCAGTCACAGCATGGACACAAAGTGCACCCCTTGTTTACCTGACACCTATACAGCCGTCTGGAATCGGTCTCCTCAGTGCTTTCTTGCTCTCCACCCTGCAGGAAAGGTACTTGTGCACTGTGAAGGAGGTGTTTGCCTTTTACAGCATGCCCAAAGAGATGGCTTGCTTTAAATGTAATGGTGTTAGGAGGACAGTTGGTCTAGCTGATCTTGTAGGTCCTTTCCAACCTTTTCATTCTGTGATTCTATGAAATATGACTGAGAAAACTCTTAGAGTGTTTGTCTGTCACTTGTATAGTCCTCTTCTTAATGCTTTTGCTGCTTGTTAAATTTTGGAAAAAAATCAGAGCACAGCCTTGGAGGTGTATTTATGGTTATGATGCAGCTGCAGATACAGAGTTTCAAATGTGAATGGTATAGATGCAAATTTCACCTCTCTAGACAGGCAAAACTCCTCTAAAAATGTAGATGTTGGGGTCTGTAGCATATTTGCTTTAAGATGATATTCTAGCCAGAAACTGCAAAATTGTCTTTAGTTTGTGGTGTGTGAACATGCCTCGTATTCACCCGAAACATTGCAGACCACAATTTGAAGTGTTGCAAATGTAATCTTCGTTTATTCTTGTTTTCAAAACAGGATTTGTAGAGCGTCAAACGTGCACACTATCACAGGACAGGACCTGCAGCTGCCCACCCAAGTACTGCATTTCAAAGATGTAAAGTGCATAAAAAATGTGGGAAAGGTTACTGAGTCTCCAGAAGAGGTAATTTAATTCTCAGCTCTCAGAACCCACACACAAAATGGTTGTATGGTTTGAAGATGGTTATTTGTTGCCTTAATAGTCCATAAATATTTCTAAATCTGCCTCCAATTTGGTGAATTACAGGAATGGTGTCTTGATTCCTACAGTTATTTCCAAATCTGCTCCCAACTGAGTAAATTAAGGAATATTCCCTTAATTCCCTACAGCTATGTGTTCATTTGAATGGAAGCGGTGTCACAGCAAGTAGGCAGTACATAGCACAACAGTATTTCCAAGGGGCATGTCCAAGGGAACAGAATATGGGTATCTTTTGTTGACATATATCAGAAAGCTCCCCAGCCCAAGCAGAGCTTCCAGATGAATTTTGGTTTAATTAGGTGATGGTGATTCTGTAGAATGAGTCTCTCTGTATTAGATGTTGAAATTCACCACTCTGATAAACATAGCTGCCTCAAGATGATAAATAATATCCAAAGATGTAGAATGTTGGATATAATTAACGATAATAATACAGAGCTCCAACAGAGTTCAGTAGGTGATCAGCCTACCAAGGACTATTGGAAAAAAGCTCCACTGTTGTCTCTAGTGCCCCATTTTTAACATTTTGGTAGGTTTTAACAGTCTGAAAATGGCTGGCTACCAAGAGTACCAAAATAACACCTGATGAATCTCATGATTTGTGTTTGGGTGGGGTGTTTCAGATTAACCTCACCCATGACAGACTGCATGTTGTGTACTGCCTCTGTATCAATTTCATGATCTGCACCACAGACTTAGATTATTCATTCTTGTTTCTCACTAGATGACTAACTGGAGTTTTCTATTTCTTTTAAAGAACAGACAGCACAGACACAGAATGTAAGCCATGTCCCGCGTAAGATTCAGATGAGGAATCTTAAGCTTATCTGGCTTACCTGACACTGTAAACCAGATTTTGTCTAATAGCAATCTTGAACTGAATACAGGGTTGCTTTCTTTCCTAACTTCCCTTTTTGTTTCTTGCAGTTGTAAATCAGTGGCTGTTGCAGGAAACAGCGTGAATGACACTTTGCCATGACTCAGCTGACACAGTTCTACCTCACACTGTTATAAACCTCCTCCCGAGCCAAAGCTCAACTTGCAGCAATGGTGAAGTAGTAACACAGCCTGTCATTCTGAACTCTGTGCCTGACATGTCCTACATCATTGGTGAGTTGTTAACTCGTTTAACGTCACTTCTGTCTGGCTGGGAAGCAAGATTATCTTTAGTTGACAGTTTCTTTCCAAAACTAATTACCTGCACCCAAACAGAAGAGCTGAGTTAATTCAGTGACACTGCTTGTATTGGGTTGCTTAATGTCACATCTGTCCTGCCTTGCTACATTCCACAGTCATTGTAATTCTTTGTGTGTTTCTAAAAAGCCTGGAATTAGATTATACAATGCACTTCCTGAGAGTTAGTGCTGTAAAGAAGCTGGAAGAAAAGGTTTACGTGTTAGATGTTTGGCCAAGCCTGACTTACAGCAGCCCAATCTTTATAGCGTTCACAAGTCTGCTGTTCATAGTCTGTCCAAAAGGCAGCTATGTTTAAGAGCATTCTGGACTGCCTGGCCTTGTATTTAATGAACTGCTCCTAGCTTAATGAGATACTTTTTGTTGCCATGGTGAAAAGTCTGTCTTCACTTTTCAGAACAGGAAAATTCAGTTTTAAGAACCACTGGAGTCTGAAAATGAGAACTTTGGTATGTAACAAGAGAGATATTAAATGGGACCATCAGACCTCCTTTTAAATTTAGCTGTTATAGCTATGGACAGAAAGCTGTTGCTTCTCATTCAGTCCATTGTCAGATTGACCTGCTATATATATCTTACCCGCTTCAGTTTTATTTTCAGGATCAATAACAGGGCCATTGCTATTGGTCCTGATAATTGCTGTTTTGGGGTATTATAGAACTGGGAGAATTGGGAGAATAACCCCCCCCAAAAAAAAGGTAAGATTCACAAAGCAAAACCAAACAGTTCTGGAAGTACTGTCACCTCATTTGCTGCTAATTTGAGCCCAGCCGGTGACTGATTTATGTATCCTAGGAGGTGCTGTCTCTCTTTGAAACTTCTGAGTCATGTAGATTCATTGATGACATAAGCATGCACCAACTGAAATTTATAATTAAATAAATATGCCAGGAACTCTGTGTGCATTTCAAGTGTCTTTATTAAATCACAAAATGAAATTGAGCTCAGTACAGACATACACTAAGGCAGATGTCCCATTCAGAGCTCCTCAGATTTTAAACACGTGGTATACCAGAGGAGTCAGACAACTGTGAAACCATTGTGCTCCTATTGGAACTTGTTTGTTACATATTTTACACGTAATGTAAATATTACACATTATCAAGTGCTAATAGTTATGATTAAACAACTGCAGCCATAGCTGGTCATGAGTGAGAGCTCTTCTCAATTACTCAATATCAGGAATAATAGGAATTTATACAGAGGGTCTTCTTAATAGTGGGATTTATGGCAGCTTGCAAAGTTAATAGAGTACAACTTTCAACACTATGTACTAAACATACAGTCGGAGTTTATTCTGGGAGCAGAGGCTCCACTAGCTAAGAGAGCAGCTGTTACAACTGAAACAAATTTTGGTGCTAATGAGCCATCTTTCCTCAGTTGCAGCCCTTGCATACTCACAACCAACTGAAGCAGTGGATTCGGTGAGTGTCACTCATTCCTTTCCTTTAGAAATCATGCAGTTTTACGTAACTGAGAGCATAAGAAAACTGCACAGCAGACAGACAGTGAGGAAGGAGTGGCCTGGACCTCAAGCAAGAGTGGAAGGTGTAACTCACATAACCTGTCCCATTGAGCTCACTGAACGGCCAGTGGAGTGAATGCTCAGTGGAGAAAATTATCTGCATACTTTGGGGATCAGAGTGATGGGAGTGGACAAGGAGACGAAGAGACCAGTAAGAAATGAACGCTGTCTGAAGCATTCACCATGAGCAGAGACTTGGCTGGGATCCAGAGCTCTGTATTCATTTCTCCAGCTTTTTTATATCAGGGATGACTTTTGGATTTGAGGTACCTTCCAAAAACTGAAAAAGTTCCAGAATCACTTCCACCAGTTTGCCTAAATCAAGCAAAGGAAGAAGATGTAGAGTATGTAACTGAACTTTTAAGCCAAAGAACATGTTGTTCCAGGCTGCTTTCTTCCTTGCTTAATCTGTGTGTTTCTTTCTTATTTGACAGACCTCTCGGGTAATGGAGGAACGCAGGTGAATGTGACTTATGTTGTTAAAATATGTAATCCAGATTGTGGCTCCCAGTTTCCAAAACAGACTGGTCCAGCTAGCATGGATTATGGAAGTGCTCAGTGTTCTCCAACAGAGGGAGAAGGTTCCCATTCAAAAGAAGAAAACCCCTTGAAAAAAGAAACTGAAATTCAGATATTGGTGGAAGCCAAGGACAATTTATTTCAGGATTTACTTCTGGACACAGAGAATTCTCCTCTGGGTGTTCAAGATATGGGGATAAAAACTGTTTAAAGGAAATGACGGCTTTTATACTGATTGACTGATAATCAGATCAGCCCTTATGTTCACAACCAAACATGTTAAATACAGCATTTCTACAGATTTGAAATCTCAGAAGAACTTATTTTTTTTGAGGTTTTTAATCTCTTCTTTGTCAGCTTTGAGAGTCAAAAGCTGAGTTTTGCAATTTTGAATGAGTTACTATTTTTTAATGCTTACCGATCTCAGGTAATGAATTCTCTCTTGAAGGTTGCGTAGAGTAATCTATAAAAACCTATAAAAAAGTGTCTCAGACCTCAGAACCTGAAAATCCTGTTCCATCTTTCACTTGTAGCTCAGTACTGAGATCTATCCACCCACTTCTTATGGAACAGCATCTACTCTATGACTGCAGATGAGAATCAGGCTTTTAAAACACATACTTTAAACTTGCATATAACGTAAGAGGTTTATTAGTACTTCTAGAACTGAGAAGTGGCAAATAGGTCTTTCATCCTACTATGAAGAAACTTTACAACTTCATGTTAAACTTGAAGGTCATTTGATTTTGTATAATGCCCTTTTCTGTTGTACTGAGTATTTTAATGTCTTACCCAACAGCTCCCAGTGCTGGGAGCACATTGGAAGAGTAATGTCAGAGTTTTGAAGAAGTTTTAGATTATGTTATGGTAGTTAAATTTATAGGTTTTCAGACTATGGAGCAGTGTGACAGAAGGGAAATTCAATTCTTATGTTGAAGTATAAAAAATGTGCTTGTATTTGTTAAGAAAAGGATAAATAGTGTGTTTTTATACTTGCATCTTTGTTTTCTACCTCCCTACTGAACCAAAATTCTGCTTTTTAGAAGGGCTTGTTTCATTCTATAGGGTAAACCATTGCTTTTAAAGTCAAAATTTTATTTCATAGTACTTAATTAAAAGAGGATTGATCCATGGCTGCCTCATCTCCCATTGCCTACAGTCAGGCCCTGTTAACAAGGACACTATAAGCAACCATTATTCTTGGAGTGATGGGTTCAGTGGACAAAGGAAGGGCAACTGATGTTGTCTACCTAGACTTATGCAAGGCCTCTGACATGGTCCCACACCACATACTTATCTCTAACTTGGAGATGTATTTAAAGTGTGGACTATTCTGTGGATAAAGAATTGGCTGGATGGTTGTAGCCAGAGGTTGTGGTCAATATCTCTTGGTGCAGGTGGAAGCCAGTGATGAGTGGTGTCCCTCAGAGGTCCATCCTGGGACTGGTGGTCTTTATTGTCTTTATCAGTGACGTAGATGATAGGATGCAAGTTTGCAGATGACCCTAAGATGCAGTTGACACCATAAAAGGGATCCATCCAAAGAGGTCTGGACAGGCCTGAAAAATGGGCCCACGAGAACCTAATGAGGCTCAACAAGTCCACGTGCAAGGTGTTGCACTTGGGTCGGGGCAGTCCCAGGTCTGTGTACAGACTAGGAGAAGTACTGACTGATAGCAGACCTGCAGAGAAGAATTTGAGAGTTCCGATGGATGCCTGGCTCTATCAGAAGAGGGGTGGCCAGCAGGGACAGGGAGATGATTGTCCCTCTCTACTCTGCTCTTGTGAGGCCTCATCTGCAGCACTGTGTCCAGGTCTGGAGCCCCCGTACAGGAAAGACAGGGAGCTGTTGGAGAGGGTCCAGAGGAGAGCCACAAAGATGAGCAGGGGACTGGAGCACATCCCCTACGAAGACAGGCTGAGGGAGCTGGGCTTGTTCAGCCTGGAGAAAAGAAGGCTGTGGGGTGACCTCATTGCAGCCTTCAGTACCTAAAGGGAGCCTACAGACAGGAGGGGAGTCAGCTCTTTGAAAGGGGACAAGGGGAAATGGTTTTAAGTTGAGGGAGGGAAGGTTTAGGTTGGATGTCAGGGGGAAGTTCTTTACAGAGAGAGAGGTGAGGTGCTGGAACAGCTGCCCAGAGAGGCTGTGGATGCCCCATCCATCCCTGGAGGTGTTCAAGGCCAGGTTGGATGGGGCCCTGGGCAGCCTGGGCTGCTATGAAATGTGGAGGTTGGTGGCCCTGCATGTGGCAGGGGGTTGGAGATTCATGATCCTTGAGGTCCTTTCCAACCCTGGCCATTCTGTGATTCTGTGATTCTATGTGTGTGCTTGCAGCTAATTGTGTCCTGGGCTGGGAGGGATGTGGGGCTGTTGTAGCAGATCCAGAGGAGGGCTGTGAGGATGCTCAAAGGGTTGGAGCACCTCTCCTATGTAGAAAAGTTGGGGAGCTGGGCTTGTTCAGTCTGGAGAAGGTGCCAAGGAGGCCTTGTAATGGCCTTGCAGTAGTTGAGGGGTGATTATAAACAAGAGGGAGAGCAACTAATAGTAGTGATAGGTGAAGGGTTTTAAACTAAAAGAGGGGATATTTATGTTAGACGTTAGGAGGAAATTCTCTGTTCTCTGTGCTCAGAGGGCAGTGAGGCCCTGGCACTGCTGCCCAGAGCTGTGGGTGCCCCATTCCTGGAGGTGCCCATGGCCACGGATGGGCTCTGGACAGCGTGAGCTAGTGGGGGCACCCAGCCCATGGCAGGGACTGGGGCTGGATGGGCTCCAACCGAAGCCATTCTGTGACAGGAACCTCCAGCCTGGCCAAACTGAACTTTAACGCTTTGAAGAGCCAACTTGTTTACTGTAAATCTTACACTGCTGTAGTTTACACCCCCGCAGCGTGGGTGGAGGAGTCAATACGTTCAGTGCTGATATCCACACAGCCAGGCTGCAGTCCAGTATGTCAGCCTGCAGCAAGAGAACGGTGATAGCGATGCGCTGGGAGCGCAGGAGCAGCACTCGGGCACAGCAACCCGATTTCCCCAACAAACCCCGCAGCACTGCCCCTCGGCGTACAGGACCGGCAGGACCGCCCCTGGGGCGGTGCAGCACGGAGCAGCCCGGTTCCGCCCCCTAAGAGGCGGGGAAGCTCCCATCGATCGCTCTGCGCTCCCCTCCCGCCCGGCTCCGCTTCTCACCGTAGCCGCTCGGCCGCGGAGCGCTCAGCCCCGCGCAGCGCTGCGGAGGTGGCGGCGGGCGAGAGCTGAGGTGAGTGGCGGCGGGCGGTGCGGAGCGGAGCGGGACGGGACGACACGGGACGGCACAGCATGGCGGCTCCGGGCCTCGGCGGCGCTTCCTTCCTGCGTCAGCCCGAGCTGCGCGGCGCAGGCCCGGCTCTCAGGCGCTCCTCCCCGCCTCACGCCCCTCTCCGCGCTCCGCCCCGCGGTCCCGGGGCTGCGAGGGGCTCCGGGTTTGCCTCGGGGCTGACCCTCAAGCTTTTCCCACACGGCTGAGGTCGCCTGGCTCCGCGGCTCTGCCCGCCGCCTGTGGGCAAGGTGACCTTTCGCTTCGCCTCTCCCCCAATCCGCTGTGCCAACAGGTCTCATTATTTCCCTGTTCCCTACGGTCCGGTCCTTTGTACGAAGGGGGAAGAAACGTGTGTGTGCGGGCCGCTCCGCGCCTCTTTTGTGCGCGTGTGGGCGGGAGCGGAGCGCCCACAGCCCTGTGAGGAGAGCGGCCCCAAAGGGCGCCTTCGTGTGAGCGGCACCGAGTGACGGCCTGCCTCGTTGTTCTCGTCCTGTGAATGCTCACGCTTGGTTTTGAAAAAGCACAGATATTATAAAGATTAAAACAAACAAACAAACAAAAAACCCACGACAAAACGACAAAAAAGTCTGAATCTTAAGAGTTGACCTTTAACTCTTGAAGTTGTGACTTTTTATTGACATAGCTTTAGTTATGCCTGGCATTGCTGCCCAGAGCTGTGGGTGCCCCATTCCTGGAGGTGCCCATGGCCATGGATGGGTCCTGAGCAGCCTGAGCTAGTAGGGGGCAGCCAGCCTAATGCAGGGGTTGAGGCTGGATGGGCTTTAAAGTCTCTTCCAGCCCAAACCTTCGTTAGATCAAACTTTTCTCTGTAGAACTCAGTAGAGCCTAGAGCTTTCTATGGTCTCCTCACCACAAGCTGAAACAAATGATTACAGAAGGGAATGAGGGGAAATGCAGAAGGGAAATGTTGGTGTGTACAGCCAGTATTGCTTTTCTGATCTAGCTTTTTTCTGTGCCTTGATGCTGTTATCTGTGCTGTTGATTTGAAGACCAGATCAAGGAACTGTCCCATCCCTTGAGGCATTCAAGGACAGGCTGGATTTGGCTCTGGGCAGCCTGGTCTGCTGGTTGGCCACCCTGCACATAGCAGGGCATTGGAACTAGATGATCACTGTGGTCCTTTTCAACCTAGGCTATTCTGTGATTCCAGCTGTTAATAAGCTACTTAACTGGCTTGTATCCTGTTACTTCCCACACATATACTTTTCCCCCCAAAAGGGTTTGGGTAGGGTGAGTTGTTTTGCATATGTCACATAAGAATCCTGCAAGAATAGGGTCAAAGACTTTTTGGTGTGGTGTGGTTCAAATGCCAAATTGCCTTCTTCCTTTTCTGCTAAGCGTGTGTCCTCTGGCTAGAATGGAGCTGCAGATGTATGGGCTCATGGAAGTGAGCATGTGTTTCCGAGTCTCTGTGCCGTGGGTGTTTATTCCTTTTTACAGTGTTTGGTCTTCTGCAAGTTACAGCCTTTTAGTAGAATAATAGCTAAGTGCTGAGTCCAGAAAGTTTGTGAAGGAGCGTGATATAGAACAGGGGGAGAAGAAGCAGTGTCCGTGTGATCAGCCCTTCACAGAATCATCAAAGAATGGGCTAGGTTGAAAAGGACCATAACGCTCATCTAGTTTCAACCCCCTGCCATGTTCTGCAGGGTCACCAACCAGCTGCCCAGAGCCACATCCAGCCTGGCCTTGAATGCCTCCAGGGATGGGGCATCCACAGCCTCCTTGGGCAACCTGTTCCAGTGCATCACCACCCTCTGGGTGAAAAACTTCCTCCTAATATCCAACCTAAACCTCCCCTGTCTCCTCCCCCTTATGTAGGGAAGGAACACTGCCCATTGTGAGAACTGACAGATGTGGTTTTATTAGGAGGGGAGGCACAGAGATTCCTGTTTTTGCAGGCTAGGCTTCCAAAATCAGTGTACCTGCAACTTGAAGTAAATACTGTGAGCAGTGCAAAATGGCTTCAGATCAAAGTGGAAAGAAGATTGCTAATTGGCATGGTTGATAATTGCCATTAAACGCGGTGCTTTGGTTAGACATAGGATGGAGAGATCAATTTAATTTGTCTATGGGAGTAACGTGTAATCATTAAAGCTCTATATGAAACTTTGTGATTTGGGACTTCAAGAATATGGCATAAGGTTGGTTTCTTGCTTTAAAAATGCTTTGATATTTTAGATTGGCTACAGAGGGAGTTCACGGTAGCAATGTCTCTGGATGTGGTGAGACTTTATTTCAGTCACTCATTTATTTCATTATTATTATTATTTTTCCTTTCAGATTGAGACTGCAGTTATGGAACAGAGAACCAGAAAATGACAGAAAAATGTTAGATGCTCTCTTCTAAGACACAGTCATGTTGGAAGGCTTGGTAGCCTGGGTCCTCAACACCTATTTGGGCAAATATGTCAATAACCTGAACACAGATCAGCTCTCCGTTGCTCTTCTGAAAGGTGAAGTTCTGTTGTTTTCTGTAATGTTTTATGCTGTGATTTAAGGAGAGAAAGTGTTTTTGTTTCTGTTCCATCTCAGGGTTAACACTATCACTTAATATTGTGTTTAACATTTTGTATAAATGCCTCTAATAAAGTTTTGTGCCAGCACTTTGCAGTGAATGGTAAACTCTCTTGCGTTTCTATCTCTGTTGTTTCTTGTCAACATTGTTAAACCAATTTATACAAGATTTTTAGTTATATGCTTAGCATATCTTAATAGCTCACTTGATTTATGTAATGTTTGAATATCGTTTTCCTTAATGCTGTTCAGTAAGTTTCCTGTGGGGGACTGTGGTGGGGAGTGTTCTGTAGTCTTTACCTCTTCTGTTTTGGTACTGGTAGTTACTCATTTTACAACTGTATCTAATTTACTGTTTGCTGCTATTTGCTGATTTTGGAGAGAATATTTTGTAACACTTCAGAGCTTTTCTTTATGTGATGATATTCAGAAAATGCTTGAAGTTTCCCTTTAGAAGCAATAAAAGCTGTCTCCTAGACAGTAAAGTTCAGCTCTAAATCCTTGCCTGAGATTGTTTCTAGATGACCTCATCAAATGCTTTGAGTGTGTGGCACTAAAAAATTAATGAGCATGCTGAATATCTGTGACAGTTGTTGCACAAGTTGATGTGGCAGGTTGGCTGTTCTCATGAAATCCTATTCTTTTTCTCCTTTGAAGCATGATGCTGGTTATTCTAATATTCAATATTCAAGTTGGTATTTGTAACGTAAGTTTACTCAACAGACATGTTTTTTTGGTGTGCTTTTAATAGGTGCTGTTGAACTGGAAAACTTACCACTAAAGAAGGATGCCTTGAAGGAACTAGAGCTGCCATTTGAAGTAAAAGCAGGTATGTATTTTGCCTGTGTGTGCAAGACAAATATTTATAACCAGGAAGGATTGTGTATGTTATGACTTCTACTTGTGAGTCAGAAGCCTGAACAGCTGAAGTAACCTAATTTTAATCCAGTTCTGTTTTAGCTTGTTTATTTCTTACACCTCTTTTCCTTTCAAGTTTTCCAGGAGTCACAGAAGCATTTTTTACACAGGAATCTGAGAGCGTCTCTGTTTTATATTTCTAGGTTTCATTGGCAAAATAACTCTGCAGATACCTTTTTATCGCCCACATGTGGATCCGTGGGTAATATCTGTCTCAAAACTGCACCTAATTGGTGCACCAGAAAAAAAGGAAGATTTTGATGAGGAGAAAGAGAAGTTGCAAGAAAGAGAACATAAGAAAGCCCTCCTTGTAGCACTTGAAGAAAAATGGAAGGTGGGTCACAGTTGTTTTTCATAGTGAAAAAATTGCTATGGTGAAGGGATGCTGTTTTAAGTCTCCTAACAAGCACCTGAGAACAAATGCATAGGAAACTGAAGTCAGGATATGATACATGCTCACACAGTGCAGTTCACACTTCCAGCCCCCTGCGTGCATTGGTGATACTGGAATCTGTTCTTCTTCTTTCTCTTTGTTCAGTAATTTCAGCGTAACGCATATGTAGGTGTATTGTTTCCTGCTCAGCTGTTACAGTGTTGGTTAATTCTGATTTCTATTTTCTTTCTGTTTCATTTTTTTTCAGAAAGAACGACAGCAGAAAGGGGAATCTTACTGGTACTCAGTTACTGCATCAGTAGTCACCAGAATCGTAGAAAACATTGAAGTAAGCCTTTATGGTAGAGAGCTTTGCTAATCTGCTAAAAACAACCTGTGCCCACTGCATTTCACTCTGTGTAGTCCTCAGAGAAGAAAGATGCAGATGAAAGGTGGATGTTTGGCAGAGGACTGTCCCTTTTCAGATGGAATCTCTGTAATTTTGGTCTCAAACTGGTTCTAATAGGGACTAATTGGAAAGGGAAAGCCCTTTGGCCTACCAAGAGAAAAAGAGCAGCTCTTCCTGAATGGTAACACTTGGTGGATAATGAAAACCGATGGGTTTTGCTCACGTTTTAATGCTTTTTGTTATAAGCCCCCCAAAATGTTGATTTATCAAGAAGAGTGGCATGTGTTGTCTTCTTAAAAGAGAAGTTTTAAAGAAATTAATCACAGAGTTTCTGCTGATAAATGATTTTGAATATTTGTGTCAGCTGCCAACTTCTTTCATGATTCTTTTTCTGCAGTTACAAAAAAATCTGGCACGTCCCTCTAACATTGCAAAATGACTCAAAAATATGGCTGCTGAGCTCTGTAGGTTTTCTCTTTGGAAGTCCTAATGTAGTTAATGACACTTTGGCACTTAGGTGCTGCACATAACACATTATTAATTATTTCTATTTAAGAAACCTAAATTGACAAAGTTTGTCGACTGGTCTCCATGAAAAGACTTTTCCTTTCTTGGTGCAGATAGAGTGGCTGTATATTTGCTTTTCAGCTCACTAGGGGCAGTTTAGAAGAAGACGACTCAGCCCAACTGCTTTTCCTGCTATATTTGAGAAGGATGTATCTATTGCAAGGGCTCAAGGCAAGATTGTCTCTGCTTAATGCAGTCTCAGACTTGACAAACACTGAGAAACTACCATGGCTGTGTGTTCCCATCCAGGCTGGATGTGGCTCTGGGCAGCCTGGTCTGCTGGTTGGCAATCCTGCACATAGCAGGGGGTTGAAACAAGCTGATCATTGTGGTCCTTTTCAACCCAGGCCATTCTGTGATTCTCTTTAAGGGTTTACTAATGTAAAATTACTTTTTTGGGTCATCTTTTGCTGCTCTTTGTAGGTGTGGCCCATACTGATGATTCTGGTCTATGATATGTATTGGAGTCTTTGATTGGCAGTTACACATTTGTCTTGAAAATGGCAAATAATGATAGCAAAATAAATTACACTGACATGTGCGAGGGGCTAATTGACTGGGGGGAGAGGGGCCAGGGAGCTGCACAGCACGGCTGTGTGCTTAATGATGGAAATAGTTGTCTCCAGTAATATATTTATCTTTCCTTTTTTAGTTAAAAATTCAGGATGTCCATCTGAGGTTTGAAGATGATGTCACCAATCCATTGCAGCCTTTTGCATTTGGCATATGCATCAAAAATGTCTCCATGCAAAATGCAGTGTTTGAACCAGTAAGTGTTGTTCAGGAACTTGGGGCAGCTAAGATGTGGTGCTGAACTTTATGAGTACTAGTAAATATTCGGTTAAAAAGTCTTTTTAATAATCTGGTTATTTTTATAAATTGTCTCTGGGTGTTTCCTGTTATTTTTCAAGTAAGCAGAACTAAAAACATCATGGATGTATTGTGTAATTGCCTTCATTCAGTCCTTCTATTTCAGGTAGAGAAACTGATGCGGAAAAAGCAGTTAGATGTTGCTGACTTCAGTATTTATTGGGATACAGATTGCACTTTATTGGGTGACCTGCCTCCTGCTCAGCTACAGGTACAAGAGAAAGAGCCTTTTTTTTTTTTTTTTTTCTTGTCTTTGCTTTCAGTTTGTCTTCTTTCTATACTATAGCCATAACTAACTTAGATTTTACTGGATCTGATGCTTTTAAAAGCCAGCAGGAATTTATAGTTTTGTGTTGTCATGGCAGAATATAAAGGTAAGCCACAGAAGTTATGCTGTTGAGATACCTTGTGTTTAACCTTCAAAGAGGAAATTTAAGAGTTATTGTAAATGACCTGTTAATGGAGTATTCTGATATATTAAACCAATATCTCCTTATACATGTTGTACAACCATTTCATGTAGAAAAAACGTCTTTGTAACCCACAGGAAGCCATGGATAAAAGCATGGAAAGCCATGATCATAATTACATCATGGAACCTGTATGCACTTCTGCTCTTCTGAAGAGGAATTGTTCAAAGGAGCCTTTAAGGTCTCGCCAGACTCCACGACTCGAGTGTGACATTGTGCTTGAGACCATACCCCTGAAGCTGTCCCAGGTAACGACTGCTCACCTTCTCTTCACTCCCAGTATCTGAGACAGTTCACCCAGGAGCAGAGTGGGTGAGGCCACTGGGAACTCCTCAGCCTGTCCAAACTAGCTAGATTTCCAGATTGCTCGGTTATATGAGCTTCATTGAGCCTGCTTGGTGGTCAGGTTCTAACCAAATGACTGATGGAAGAAGGTACTCCTTGGTTTGTTGATCACAGTGTCTGCAGAATCACACTGGAAATTTGATACTGGGTTTCTCGTTCTCTTCCCACCTGCTGACTGTTGTTCATATGTTCCTGAAGATTCTGCTGGTAAAATCACAGAATCATAGAATGGCCTGGGTTGAAAAGGACCGCAGCGATCATCAAGTTTCAACCCCCTGCTATGTGCAAGGTCGTCAACCAGCAGACCAGGCTGCCCAGAGCAAATGAAAATAAAAGAAAATGAAGTCTTGAATTACGTATCTTTAGAAGAAAAGTTGCTGTTTCATACAGTGGAATAAATGTAGGATTGTTGCAATTTCTTCACCTTCCTGGTTGCAAAACTGGTAGTGTTTGTAACAGATTAAATAGCAGCAGCCTAAAATCAGTACTTTCTTAAAGCTTTAGCTTTAGAGACAAGTGAAAGGAGTACATTAAAGAGTTTGATTTAAAATCAAGTCTTCCAAATAGGAAGCTTGTAAATTGAATTTCTGTGGGATAACGTGACACCAGACAGCAATCATATGATAAACATTGATCTTAATTCTGAAGCTGTTTGCAGACTGTCAGTGCAGATAAACAAAACCTGTGGTTGTTTCACCTCTCCCCCCTTTTCATTTGGAAAGCACTCCAATATTGCCTAATTATCTTTCTGCTCTTTAACTAAAAGATGCAGTATCAGCAGATCATGGCATTTCTAAAGGAACTGGCTAGAAAGGAACGGCAGCTTAAATTCAGAAAGTGGAGACCAAAGGTTACAGTAACAGAGAAGTAAGTATATCTGTGGATGTGTTGTTGAATTAGTGTGGTATTGAAACTATTGAAACCTGCACTAGGCAGAGTTGAATGAAGACATATTCTTAAGAAATGATATAGCAGTTATGTATTAGAATTTAAATTTTCGTGTTGTGTTTCCCTACCTCATAAAACTCTTAAATATGCCCATGTAATCCAAATTGAATAGCACAAGTTTGATACTACTCAACTTGTAGAACAAACCCATACGTGCTGTCTGTAATACCAGTGCCTTTTCTAACCAGTTCCCTTTGTTTTCTCACTGGGTTCCTTTTGGACCAGTTTGACATGCATTCTTCTTTTTTTTTTTTTCTTGTTATTTTTAGTAAATATTAGTGCTCTAATAACTTTAAAACATTTCAGCTGCCGAGAGTGGTGGATCTTTGCTTTGAATGCCAACCTTTCGGAGATCAGGGAGCAGAGGCAGCGCTCCACATGGGAGTTTGTGTTACATCGGGCCCAGGATGCAGTATCTTATACTGACTTGTATTATTGCAAGCTGAAGGGGGAGCTGCTCACTGTTGCAGAGCAGGTATTTAGATCTGGGGTTTTGTGGTGTAGATGAATTGTCTTCTGTCAATTTTTTTTTTACTTCTTTTTTTCCTCCACTGAATCTTAGGCTTGAGAATTTAGGAGGAGAACGTAATGAACCTGTGTTCTACTTTTGGAGGGAGAAACCGTGTGGGCTGTAATTAATTGCTTCCTATCTCTTGGAGCAGTGGGACTTTTTCCTTAAATCCATCATGCACATCTTTCTTATGCAATCTTATTGAAACCTGAATTTGTATGTAATACTTTCTTGCATGATTTAGATGTGAACTGTAAGGGTACCTCACATACTGGGAGCTTTTATAATAACTGTCAAAGCAAGAAGCATAATATAAAATATGAGAATTTTATTTCATGCAGTGTCTTCAGCAGAACTGTGAAATGTAACAGTGGCAGTGCCATTGGAAAACTGTACTTGGTTGAACCATAAGCTTCCAGAAAGAGCTTCTTAATCAGAGCAGAGAAGATAAAGTCAAATGCCATGACACCAGGCTTAAGTAACTGAATATGAATTTTACATAGTTCAGCTACTTTGATATTCAAGATAAAAGGTTCTTTGCTCATCCTTCCATGGTTTAGATTTTGTGCTGAACCTTGCTCTTGATTAATGACAGGAGGATATCATTGGTTTTTACTATTGAAAATAATATTAAAATAATGTACCTTACATTACAAAGGGATTTGAGGTAGTGAGAATGTCAGTATTTTGGTTGCCTGTGTGATTTCCTGTCCTTAGGCATTTGGATCCTGACATGAGCCCTGTTTTAGTTTTGCCATGAATCCTAATTGTATTGTAGAGATGTTAAATGTTTTTGTGAGCCCAGATACTGCATTCTTTTAGAACAGCTACTTTACCTTTTTTGTCTTCTTAGGCAGAAATGCATCGCATTGAGGACGAGCAAACTTACGAAGAATTGAAGATCCTCTGTGAGATAGTTCATGATAAATTTCATGACTTAGCTGAGGTGAGAAGCATTCTGCATCCATGGCAGTATTTAGAATCTTGATGTGAATTATTTTGGGTTGTGTTCACTCCTAGAGAGTGTTAGCTTGTATTTGTTTTGATTTTTGAAGTGTGGCATCAGTGCTAACATTGCAAACAATGCTTGATTCCTCCACTGTCAGTCTTGTGTCACCTTTTATAGTGAGTCTGTGACCATTATATGATGGTCTTCCTCAATAGTACTTTTGCCAGCATTTGTTCCATCTTAGAAACTGGTATACTGAATGTAAGAGTGTTAAGTAGATGGAATCATATCTTATACTATTAAGTTTTGTGTGCTTGTGATGTTCTTCCATTTATGAGCATTTATGTCTTTAATGTTCATATACAGAGCATTAAAGAACCATTGCCTGATTCTCCTGGAGCTTCTCCTTCAGCAGAATCTGCACATGGCAGTAGCACTGGGATGCTGCAGTACCTTCAGTCTTGGTTTCCTGGTTGGGGAGGTTGGTATGGATACACACAGCAGCCTTACGAAGGTGAACCTTTTGAAGGGCTTTTGCCAGCCCCCCAGGAGCAGTGGAATCCAGAAGACATACTAGGTATGGCCGTGTGGGGTTTTCTGTTTCTTATAAGGCTGTTCGCAAGCATGAACAGGAAAAAAAAACCCTCTTCAGTACTGGTGTATCTTTATTACTAAAATGATATATAGAATACATCTACTTATAAGTGCTTTAGATATTTATGGCAAAAAAACATTTCCATTCAGTGGGTAGGGATAATGTGTGGTGTGACTGTACTGGGTTGTTGGGGCCATCTTAAATTTAGGTTTATTGCTCCTTAATTGAAATGGGAAAGTTCTTCTGAGCATTCAGTTTTGTTAAGGAAGGAAGTGTGTCTGCATGGGTTTTTGTTTCTTTTTTTTACTCCCCCTAGAGATGGGGAAATAGTTATCTTACAATTCAGAGAAACCTTCTGTTCTTTGGTAACCTTCCAGAAATTTGAGTTATGTTACATAAATGATCTTTTGTTGTTGTCTTTTATTAGGTACAGATGATTTTTTTGATCCTGCTGCAGATGCCTCCAGCATGAATACATTCACAAAGAGAGATCACGTATTTGCTAAACTAAATCTGCAATTGCAAGGTGGCTCTTTCACTCTGTTGCATAAGGAGAAGAAAGTGGCACGTGCTGAGGAGAGTGCTTTTATGCAGCTGGAGTTTTCAGGTATTAAGTCAATTTCTCTTTGCTCTTTGTCATAAAAGAGGAGCTTTGTCCATCTTGTGACCTTCCTCTGACTCTTGTTTTTAATCCATTAACATTTCTGTACTGAAACGAAGTTTTAAAATGAGTTCATCAAGTGAAAAGAAAGTGAAAATAGGCAGCATAGCATTTATTTCTACTAGGAGAAATAAAATGATTTTGTCTTTCTGTTCCAGGTGTGAAGATCTTAGCGGAATCCCTTCCTCGCAGAAATTCTTCCCTTCTAAAAGTTCAGCTTGGTAGTCTCTTTCTAAGAGATCTGGCAACAGAAGGGACCATATTCCCTGTCCTTGTTTTCCCTAATCCTGTAGGTGAACAAACCCTGAGTTACTGTGTAAGATGTGTGTGTATGAAGAAAGTAAACGTTACAAAATGCAATGCAGATGTTTCCCTTGGTTTGTGTCTTATCCCTAAAAGAGAAAGTGAGCTTTGAAGAAAAATCTCCATTTCTTGGATGTACTTTTGCCCTCCCTTTCTAAGTATAACTCATAGAAATCTCTACTGTTTGCTCTGTGTGCTTGCAACTTCAACGTTACTGTTACACACTGGGAAGAGAATAACATACTTGAAGAGGCTTTCATTTTGGAGCATTGCTGCTTAATCAGTAATTGGTCATTTTCATAGAGTTGTTTGCTCCAAGTGAGTAAGGATTTATTTCACCTGCTTGCTGTTGCACTGTTAGTAGAAATAGAGAAGCAAGAATGCAAAAGCTATTTCTTCTTCTTAATGAATAACTGTGGAGATTTGAAATATCTCTTCTAAGCAGAAAAAAAAAGTTTCAGTCTAATTCTATGAGAATTTTACCCTGCTTTTGCTTTTTAGTTTGTAGAAGACAGACTGAAACTTGCACTTCAGGCTTTGGCTGCTGCATGAGATAGTTGTGCTTCCTTCTTGTTTGACTGTGTCAAGGAAAAAATGCATAAAATGGTCTCAGACAATACATATGATTCACTTAAAATGACCACAAGTCTGATAAAGAAAAAAAAACTTCTTTGTTTTGAGTTGGTTGACTTTTTTCTAACTTTTTTTTTTCTCTCTTAAATTCTTACAAGCAAAAAGAGGTTGGCTGTGTATCTTCCTTTGGGCTCCAGAATTTGTCATCTGAAATGACGAACCAAAACACTGGTAGGTACTTGAGTCTGTTTGATTAAAGCGAGCTTATTTGTTCCAACCAGAAATCAGTTATTCAGTACTTGGGCTTTTGATTTTTGTGTCTGTTTTGTTTGCTTTTTTTGGTGGTGTTTCTTTATGTGTGTGTTTTGTTGTTTTTTTTCTCCCCCAGTTCTTTTGTTATTTGTGTAATTTGTTTTGTATTCCATTGCAGATCCTGATGCCCCAGTGTTTGAGATGCTCTATGAAAGAAATCCTATCCACAGCAATTTTGAGAGGCGCCTGGAAGTCAGCACCAGACCTCTAAATATTATTTACAATCCCCAAGCCATTAAGAAAGTAGCTGACTTCTTCTACAAGGGAAGGGTTCATACCTCAGGTTAACCTTTAATATATATTTTTGTGCGGCTTTTTGTTTTTTCTTTTTTCTGATATATATTTTTATCCTTAGAAACTTAAAGCACTAATCAAATCTCCTCCTTAAATTCAAATTTGAATTTCTGAGATTTCTGAGAAATCTCTGAGTGATTTTCCTGTTTAATCAATTTCCCTTGGGCAGACTCCTGTACCTTTCACTTTAAAATTGCAAGTTGTTGCTATACCACATAAGTGTTCGTGCCACCTAAAATAAAATACCTAAATAAGGCAGAACACTTCTGTAGGCTTTCCTGGAAAAGCGTGGAGAGCAACAAGTTATTCTGGAGTACAAACAGATACAGGCAAAATTGTGTTCTTATTACATTTTATTGCTAAAATGAAGTGATTCTCTGTCAGAATAAGTAAAAATAAGTCTTTTTTTTAAATTTTATTGTCCTCCTGATTAAATAACAGCCAAACAAAATTAATACCTATTTCTTTTTTAAATCTCCTGCACAGGTTTTGGCTATCAGTCTGAGTTAGAGGCCAAAGTGGCTGAAGCTGCCAGAAGACAGTACAACAAGCTGAAAATGCAGACGAAAGCTGAAATCAGGCAAACTATTGATCGTTTGCTAGTAGGAGACTTCATTGTAAGTTGTTGGCCACAAGTGGTTGTGTTGGCTTTCTTGACAAATGGTTTAGCACTTGAAACCCTCAGTAGAGGAGATGTATTTTTCTGCTACTGAGTGTGAGATGTGACAGTGGAAAAGTGCCTAACTAGGATGATAAGTTTGGCATGGCATTTTTATTTGATGTTGTTTCTATGTTGTGAGTCATTCTTTCTTTCTTCTTAAACTTCCAGGAAAACAGCAAAAGCTGGACAGTGTGCCTTGATATTTCTGCCCCTCAGGTGATCTTTCCTGATGATTTCAAATTTGTGGATCCAGTGTTAGTTGTTATAGATCTGGGAAGAATATTGCTTACCAATTCTCAAGGTATGGTCTAGTATTATTGCAGTTTTCATTTTCTTTCCACCTTGTCCCAGAAACTCCTGTTTCTTTGTGGAAAGTAGAGATGTCTCAAGAGTTGTTCCTCTGTAGAAGTGTAGTTTCACAAACAATTCTGCTGTTAGTGATAATTTTTGAATTAAAATTTAGCTGGTGTTTTTTAAAAGTAATGGAAAGTGGGACATGAGTTTTCTTTAGGGCAGGGGGATCTGAGGTTAGTTATTAAACGAAATAATCTCCTGTGATAATCTTATTCCTCTTGAAGGATTTGAGCAGGTGTGAAGCTAGTGTTTCAGGCACTTTACCACAGATGAGATTTTTGTTTTGAGGGATACAGAATTTAACTGTTGAATACCTTTTGGGGACAATGTTCCCAGTGAGAGTATGCTTTGAATAAGCCCTCCAGCTCTGGAGTCATATGGATCTGTTCTTAGCACGTGTATGCAGCTAACTAATAGGAGTGAATGGAAAATTGTGTCCTTTGTTTATGTTAGAAGTTAAAATCATTGTTTCTTAAACAACTCATTGCTTCTTTCCTGTTCCACTGGGAAAACAGTGAATGAAAATCAAAAAGAAATTTGAGTGGACTTCTAAATAACATTAGGTCTGTTTAGAATCTAGCTGAACTGTATGGTGCATGCCAATACGTTTAAATATTTAAAAAATGAAAGAGATACCAATGGGATATTCATTTAATTTTTAAAAACTACAGCTGCAGGGTGAGTAGTTTTGTGATGCAGTAAAAAGTCAAGGTAGAACAGATTTTGACCTTTTGATGGCTTCTCATACGAATCTGAGTTTTGATGTGCCAACAGGAAGTCTCAGAGAGCTCAGAATTATCTGCAGTGATGTTTTGTCTACTGTGCAGTAACTTCTGTGTTAGGGCAAACTAGAGTAAGAACAAAAATTGTTTACAGAAGATACATCTTTGTTTCCCTTTGGAACCAATGCATCAGCCTGGTAGGAGTAGCTTGAGCTAGAAGAAAATTTGGAAGATAGAATCCCTGCTTTGTGGAGTAGAAAAAATCTTTTTCTTATGATAAAAAGAAGTTTAAAAATATACAACATAAAATTAAGTTGTCACATATTGGATCAGCAATATATTGTAGTTAAGTATTTCTTTTAGACGATTTTAAGGAATTTCTGATAAAATCCTAACAGGTCTTGAAAGGCTTGCATAGGCAGGTTAATGGATTATTTCATTTCTTTATTGAACAACTTCTGATAACAGTAAAGTTTGTAGTAATAGAAAGTGGATTAAAAAATGAGAAAATAGTGTCTTTGAATAGATTTTTTTAATACATTGTGACTGACATCTGCATCCGTGTAAAAGAAGTGTAGTAGATTTCCTGTTGAGAAAAGAGAAAGTGACAGTGGAAGGGGCAAGGACAGTACCAGATGTACCCTGTGTTTTAAAAATACAGCATCAATCAGGAAGATCAGGTAATGATGGGAAATATCCAAGGAGGGGGGGAATACTTCTGTTTGTTTATTTATTTGTTTGATTATTTTTTTTTTAATCCACAGAAGAATCTAAAAGGAATGCAGATACTTTTTCACCAGAATTCAATGAGTTGAGTGATGAGGAGTATAAAACACCTCTTGCAACTCCTCCCAATACTCCACCACCTGAAACTAGCACTAACAGTGGAGTGAAACTCTCTGAATTTACTGGAGTAGAAATAAGTGAAGAGCAGTTACAAGCACACTTAATGAGTAAGAAAATGTACGAGAGATACACGCTTTCATTTCTGGACCTTCAGATCATGGTGGGTCGAGTGAAAGACAACTGGAAACACGTTCAGGATAGTGATGTGGGTCCAACACATGTGGTAGAAAAATTCAATGTTCACCTGCAGTTGGAGCGCAGATTGATATACACATCTGACCCCAAGTACCCAGGAGCTGTCTTGTCTGGCAGTCTGCCGGACTTGAAAATTCATATCAATGAAGATAAAATATTGGCTTTGAAGAACTGTTGCACACAGCTGAGTGCATCTGAAACGAAGTCATCAGATGGCCTAAATTTAGGGAAAGATAAGATCTTTTCAGAGGTAGACCAGCTTGGCACTTTGCATGATTCTGTAATGAATCTAACGCAGAGTGTTGTGATGCTCGAGCAGCATACCAGGGAAGTTCTTGTTGAATCTCAGCTGCTACTGGCTGAGTTCAAAGTAAACTGTATGCAGCTGGGGGTTGAAAGTAATGGACGGTATATTTCTGTACTGAAGGTTTTTGGCACCAATGCCCATTTTGTGAAAAGGCCTTACGATGCAGAAGTGTCTCTGACTGTTCATGGACTGTTACTTGTTGATACTATGCAAACATATGGAACAGATTTTGACCTTTTGATGGCTTCTCATAAGAATCTGAGTTTTGATGTGCCAACAGGAAGTCTCAGAGACAGCAGGGCTCAGTCACCAGTTTACGGACCATGCGATGCACATCCCATTGATGCATCCAGTCTGACAGAGAGATGTGCTGCTGCATCAAATACTTCATCTGGCAACAATGGAAAAGATCAAGAGTCTTTGATAAAATTAGAGTATCAGTTTGTGAGTGCAGAATGCCCGTCAATGAATTTGGATAGCAGCCTGCAGGTGATCTCTGTACAGGTGAACAACCTGGATATCATCCTCAATCCAGAGACAATTGTTGAACTGATTGGGTTTCTCCAGAAATCTTTCCCGAAGGAGAAAGAAGATTCCAGTCCTCAACCCTTAATGGACGACATGGAGAGAGATTGGAGGGAGCAGGAAACCTTTCAGTCTACTTACGTACAGAATACAGAGGTAGCAGTTGATATTCACTGGTTGAATATCCTCCTCCTCAGGACAGTTGGAATGACAAATGGAGAAAAATATGGCAGGAAAATTGCAACAGCCAGTATTGGTGGTACCAAAGTCAATGTTTCCATGTGTAGTAAATTTGATGTGAATGGCTCTCTTGGATGTCTTCACCTGATGGATTTAACACAAGACAGTGTTAAAAACCAGTATGTTGTCAGCATAGGGAATACAGGAAGGTATGAAAATCTCATTGGTGATGTAGATTACTTTGAATCTTTATTCTTTAGACTTGATGATGGAAGTAGCCTTCCAGATGCGTTAAGTTTCACTCTGACCGAAAAGTCAAAAGAGGAATGCTCTCTTAATCTCAGAATGGCCTCCTTACACTACAACCACTCTGCTAAATTTCTGAAAGAACTGACTTTGTCAATGGATGAATTGGAGGAGAATTTCCGCAGCATGCTGAAAAGTGCAGCTTCAAAAGTTACTACAGTCTTGGCAACTAAAACTGCTGAATACAGTGAAATGGTTTCTTTGTTTGATACGACGCCAAGATCAAGAGATGTTGCCAACGTAGAAGATAATGGTGGCTATGCATTTGGATCACCACCTCTCAAAAGTGATACTATTAAGCTTATATTGAACATCAACATTGAATCACCAATTGTCTCAATACCTCGAAAGCCTGGTAGCCCTGAGCTGCTTGTAGGTCACCTAGGACAAATATCTATTCAGAATTTTGTACCAGGAGAAGATGAGTCTACAAGTGATAGACTGCAAGTTGAAATAAAAGATATTAAAATGTATTCTTTAAATACCAGTCAGTTTATGAGCAAGAAGGAGTCTGCAAGTGAAGTATCTCAAGGTTTTCATTCTTCAGGACCTGCCAGTATTAGCAGCCAGGAGGAATCCCAATTTACTCGTCACGACTTCTTTGAATCATTACATAAAGGCCATGGTATGTTAATCAAAGGACTCTTTATTATTTTTAATATTAATGGTAGAGAGGACTAAAAATGTGTTTTGATTATAGGCTTGCTTATGTATAGCCTCACCCCATCCTCCTGAAATATGCTGCTCGATTTTAAATAAAATGGGCAAGCCCTTTTATTTGTATCCATTTTTATTTTCCTAATCAAGAACTGAATAATGTCTTTCATGCAGAAACTTAACAAAACAGGGCCAACATTGCTGAGAAATCTCCTGCATTAGCCCCGCTGTGCAGTCCTTTATACAATAATCAATTCATGTATTATAACATTGTTCTCATTTCACTTTTTCTTAACAGCTTTCCACATTCTGAATAACACCACCATCCAGTTTAAATTGGAAAAGATACCACTAGGGAAAGATTTAGATGTAACATTCCCACTGAGTAATGAAGACTTTGGAATATCAAACATCATGAAAATTGAAGGGAAATTTGTGAACCCTCTTCAGGTATGGTAACTTAGTAGTCCTGCTATCAATATAAACATTTTTCTCCATGTTGGATATGAATTTTTCAGGGAAATATCTTCAAATATAGGTCATTATTTCAGTGTTACAGAGAGCTACTATGTTGACTGTGGTTGTTTTTTTCTGTATTGTAGGTCGTGTTAGCGAAACATGTGTATGAACAGGTCCTGCAAACTCTGGATAATTTAATTTACAATGAAGACTTGAACAAATTTCCAGCTGCTACTGCATCTTCGACTTGTCACAGTTCTCCATCAGCATCAGCTCTTAGTACAGGCACAGAATTCTCAAGTGAACGGAAGGAAAATGGCTTATTCAGCCACTCCAGTTTTAATTCTGTTCCAAACAAGTCATTGACTATCAGGGAAGCAAAGTCTTTCACTCAGATTCAAGCAAACTTCCACATCTCTGAGCTCCAGGTTCAGTTAAGTGGCGATCTTACACTCGGTGCACAAGGCCTTGTCAGCCTTAAGTTTCAGGATTTTGATGTTGAGTTTACTAAAGATCATCCTCAGACTTTGTCTATTCAGATTGCCTTGCGTTCACTGCTAATGGAAGATCTTCTAGAAAAAAAACCAGACTCTGTGTATAAGAATCTGATGGTGTCCCGTGGAGCACCCAAGCCATCCAGTTTAGCACACAAGGAATACCTTTCACAGTCATGTCCCTCAGTATCCAATGTTGAATATCCAGATATGCCACGCTCCCTGCCATCTCATATGGAAGAAGCATCCAATGTCTTTCAGCTTTACCAAAGACCAGTTTGTGCCTCACGTAAGAAGCAAAAAGAAGATGCTGATTCTGAATACCCCCTGACTCCACCTCCTTCTCCAACAGCAGATAGATCCAAGCTGCCTTGTGGAAAAAGTCACTTTGATGATTCATTGGTTCATATCAATATCTTTCTAGTGGATAGGAAACATCCTGAGTTTTCCTCCCGCTATAGCAAGATTAATCGCAGCATAGACGTCGATTTCAATTGTCTGGATGTGTTAATTACTCTGCAAACCTGGGTAGTGATACTGGATTTCTTTGGGATTGGATCCACTGCTGATAACCATGCGATGAAGCTGCAACCTGAAGATACTCAGCAGACATCTAAATCAGAAGTAAATACCTCGTCTGTTTCTGCAGCCCAAGAGCCTGTAAACACTAAGCTGGATTTGAAGGTATGGTGCCTGAGATGCAAAATCATAATGGTATTGTCTACCATAGAACTTCTGCTTTATGGAAACTTAAGTCACATCTGCATGTTGCAGTGAAGAACGCAGTTAAAACAGTAGATTTAGAATGTGTGTGTATGTAGGTTTTGTGGGGAAGAAGTTGCAGGAAAAATTTATTTGCAAATGGATTGGGTCCCTTACTCTGTCATCCTCCATACACATGTATATATATCTCTTAAAGAGAGGCTAAAGTAGTACATTCCATGTTCATCTTTATGGAGCTCTCCTGGATAGAGTTTGGACACTGAGAGCCTAAAGAAGTGCAAGTCCTTTGGGAGGTGGTTTTTATTTCCCTGGGGCAGCACAAGGCAGAATCTCAATGTTGGTGATCTGTGAAGTAGTTACTTTTCCTTGGTGCTGACATACTGGAATTGGAACCGCTGTTCTGGGTGCTGTGGAGTGTACTTTAAAAATATATACATATATATGCTTCTATAGCTTTATATACGTATATGTTTATGAATGTACAGACGTGCAGTAATATAGTCTTTGTCCAGAGGTGCTGTAGGAAACATTCCCTGGAGGCATTCAAGGCCAGGCTGGATGTGGCTCTGGGCAGCCTGGTCTGCTGGTTGGCGACCCTGCACATAGCAGGGGGTTGGAGCTAAATAATTATTGTGTTCCTTTTCAACCCAGGCCATTCTATGATTCTGTGTTAGCAAATGACAAATCTTGACAGAGGACAAAGATAACAGTGCTGGGATATTCGATAACCTGACTTTTCTAAGGTATTTGGGAGACTTTAGCATGCAAACAAGGATGCAAAAAGGCTCGCTTTCATCCATTGTCCTAATCAGATCATTCTTTGAGTTGTAGTGAAATTGTCTTGGAAAAAAAAACCGACAGCACAGTCCAATTGTGAGCTCACACTGTGTAATACCAACCTGTTTCTTTTTGTTTGACCAGGTCCATTCTTTGTCTTTAGTACTGAACAAGACAACGAGTGAGCTCGCTAAAGCCAGTGTGTCAAAACTTGCAGCTCACTTGGAAATAATTGGTGAGTAGATGGGAGATCTGAGGTTATACATGATTTAAAATAAAAGGAGTTGTACTTTTCAGTTGTGATTTGAAGTGTTTTGTGTTTGCTGCTCGTTGTTCTAGGTTTCTGCTTGTATGTCCTGTTTCTAGGGAATGTGACACTTCTATTCCTCCCCATTGGGATATTTCAGGATTGAAATATCTTGCAGTCCTCCCAGTTGCAGAGCAGCACAATAGTGTGTATTACTGTTTCAGAGCAAGAAAAGTTCACAGAGTACTGTGATCACTGTGTGTGCAAATGGTAGGGTTGCATTTGGATAAATGTTTGTAGCAAATTATTTCAGTATCAGGTTTTATGTTTAATTAGTGTCCTTTGTTGAGTTACTTACAGTGAGTTTTTTCCACTAATGCAAGCTTATGGAAAAAATCAGGTTTTCAGCAAGGTATGTTTGATGTTTACAGCTGTTTGGCTCTTGTTTTGCAGATGGGGATTTAGCCCTGCAGGGAAGCATTGGAGGTCTGTCCTTAAGTGACCTTACAGCTCATGGGGAGTTTTACAGAGAACGTTTCACTACAAGTGGTGAAGAAGCACTCATTTTTCAAGTTTACAAGTATGAATCGAAACCTCTGGTTATTGGCCTGAGTCCTGTTAACAAGATACTGTAATACAAGCTATATTTTTTTGTAATTGTTGAAGTTATCTACTGCGAGCACCACTTAAATCCTGTTCATTATTGTTTTGTAAGCGAATAATGAATGGCTCTATTCGTAAAATGGTGTTAAGAGAGAAAACTAAATTCTACTTCGGTCCTCTATCACAGATATGGGCGGCCAGATCCATTGCTGCAGAGGGAGTGTGATATTCGTGTCACTCTCAGGATGGCATCTGTTCAGTATGTGCACACCCAACGCTTCCAGGCCGAGGTGGTTTCCTTCATTCAGCACTTCACTCAGCTTCAGGATGTCCTGGGCCGCCAGAGAGCAGCAATTGAAGGACAAACAGTATGTTGGGGTGTTGGGTTTTTTTCTTTTCTGTTCTTTCCCAGCAGACTTTTGTAAGTTGAAATGAATTTTTGTAATGAATCCTTTTTTAAGCAGTGAGCTGTCACAGAATTGTCTTATTCCTCTTCCAGTTCAGTGTGGACAGTGCAATTTAATGTTGATTCTGGCACCTCTTGCACTGGTGTTTGCTGTTTCCATCAATCTGTTTGAACTGGACTTTGTTCTCTGCTGAAAAGTTCAGTTTCCCTTTTAAACTTGTTGCATAAAATCATTACAACATTTTGTCTTAATTTTATAAATTGTGTTCCTGAATTCAGTACTAATCAGTGTGGAATAACCACCTATTTTCTGTAAACTCGAGTTTCTAAATGTGTTTTACACGTAACAATGCCAGAAAACCCCAAGAAGAATCTGTTTGATTATTTTAATCTCAAAATGTTACGATAAACACTTTATAAAAGTACTAAAAAAAAAATTAGCAAAGCATGAAGCATGCAGTGTGCTTCCAAGTTGCTCTGATGCTTGAACTATTTCAATATTTGTAGGGAGCGTATGAGCATGAGGGGGGAATGGCTGTTTATGAGAGTGGATAATGATAGGGGGAATGGTTTAAAACTGAGACAGGGGAGGTTTAGGTTGGATATTCGGAGGAAGTTTTTCACCCAGAGGGTGGTGATGCACTGGAACAGGTTGCCCAAGGAGGCTGTGGATGCCCCATCCCTGCAGGCATTCAAGGCCAGGCTGGATGTGGCTCTGGGCAGCCTGGGCTGCTGGTTGGTGACCCTGCACACAGCAGGGGGTTGGAACTGGATGAGCACTGTGCTCCTTTTCAAGCCAGGCCATTTTATGACTCTATGAACCAAGTTTTCAAACAAATGTTTATTCCCTCTTTGGGCAGCCTGGTCTTGTGTGAGGTGTCCCTGCCTATAGCAGGGGGGGTGGAACTAGATGATCTTTAAGGTCCCTTCCAACTCAAACCATTCTATGATTCTAGGTGAGAGACAAAGCTCAGCGAGCTTCCCGGGTTCTTCTTGATATTGAGGCTGGTGCTCCTGTGCTGCTCATACCTGAAAGCTCAAAATCCAACAGTCTTATTGTCGCCAATCTTGGAAAACTGAAAGTGAAGAACAGATTTCTGTTTGCGGGTATGCCAGGTACCTTCTCGCTGAAGAACAAGGTAAGTAAGAACTTTACTTCTCAGTTTCTCTGCTTGGGACTTTTCTGGTTCTTCTCTCTATACTCTGGAGCTGGCTGCAGGTTCTTGTACCCAGCTGCTGTGTTCTGCACGTGCAGTGCTTGCTTGTTGAGGCCTTCAGGGCAGTGGCAGATTGTGCTGATGGAGCTGGCCTTGTTGGAAAGCTGGACCAGCTGGGTGCACACCTGCATGTGAGTACATAAAAGACTTTCAGTTAGACCTCTTTCTTCCATGTAATAGCAGAGAATGGAGGTATTTCAGGGCTGAAAGTTGTTGGAAAATGCTGGAGAACAGAAATTGGTTTAGTTTGTTTTTTTCTTTCTGCTTTTACTTAATGAAACCAAGTATGTGTGGCTGGTTTCACTAGGTGAAACCTAACAAAAGGGTTCCAGTATAGGTTTGAACCAAGGTTTTAAGTGCAAGAAAGGGAACTTTGAGGTTAGGAAGCTCCATCTGGGAAGGGCTTCTAGGTCTAATCTGTGCAACAAAATGGGTGGTTGTTCTGGCTATCACTTACTCCCTTCTTAAAGAGGGGATGGGATTCAAGTGAGCTGCCATTGCTGCAGGACTTTTGTCCATTACTGCTGTATGATTAATACCTAGCAATGCCTTTACTGAAAGACAACACTAGATTGTAATATTGACTTGTCTTCTGAGAGCTGGTTGTCTTCTGCACTCTGTTGTGCGGGTATATGTAAAGATTCATAAATTGAACATCCCCCAGATAGTGATGGAAGGGTACAGAAAATGTGTATGTAGCAATTTTATTTCATTTTAAAAGGACTGCGTTATGTAGCACTCAGATATTTGGTGTTTTAGAGCAGGATAGAGGTGTGTTTTGGTGTTGGGTGTTTTGATGCGGGGCTGGGTTTTGTTTTTCAGTTTTGCATTCGTTTTCATTTTCTTTCTCTGCCTTGTTTATTTTTTGAGGATCTGATTTTGCAAGGCAATGCATACAAGGATCCAGTTTTATTTGAGGTATTTCACATCTTCGTGATAGTGTTAAGGTGCTCCTCATTAACTAAAAAATCCTATCCTTGTGGAATTTAGCACTTAAAAAGTCCCTATCTACATAAATGTGTAAAGAATTTGCTGAATTCCATAAGTTTAGAATTGAATTTATTATTGTGTGCTGTTTATGCGTGTTTGAGGAGCTATTAATCTGGGTTTGCCTAAACTCATGGATTTACAGATGATGTGATGTCTCCTCTTTGCATGTCCTTTGCAGTCTTGTTTTATAGGGCCATGCTAAATGCTCACGTTTTCAAACTGTTGTCCTTGAACTTTGCTTTTTTTACTTCTGGACATTTTAAGAATAAGGATAAGGATTTTTTTACAGCTTTAACTCAGCTCCTGCAGAAAAATTCTGGGACGTGTTTTGATATCATGACTGACACCCCTAAAGCAATATCACACACAGAAGTGTTTATTCCGTTACTCTAATAAATGTTAAATTGCTGACGTGGTCTTGCAGAAATCACTGCATATTGAAGATATTTTCTGCAAAACAGCTTTTAAAATATTTTTCCTATCTTTATTCTACAGGAATGCTTGATATCTTGACAGTCTTAGCCCATTGTGTGATGTTAATTTCATTTATATGGGATTTTTTGGGAGGTTTTGTGCAAAAAAAAAAAAAAAAAGACATTTTAAATTATTTTCTTCTTGGGAATGTTTCATATCTTCCTTTGAAAATATTTCTGAAATGATATATATATATTTAAAGGTAATGTTTTTTTCTGTTAAGGTGATAGGAGAAAAGCTTGACCATCTTTCTGCAGTGGTAAAAGATAATGTAATTAATAGAAAACATTTATTTTTTGGTCAAGGATTTGAATGCATTGGGCTCTTACTATTTAAAGGAGAAAAGCTATTGTTAATCATAGAATTGCTTTCATTAGCAGGATTCTGTTCAGTTTTCATCTCCTTTGGGAACTCCAAAGCACAGCATGAAGAAAACCACAAGTGCAGATGAATCCAAAGTAGTGATGGAAGGACTGTTCATGAAAAAGCCATCAGGAGGAAATGTTTCTAGGCTGAAGAGTGAGCTTAATTCATTGAGTAAGCCACAAGGACAGCAGTCCAAATTACCTGTTGTACCAAACCCTGAGAGCCCAGGTATGTTACAAACAGTAGGAACCCAATTTAGTTCTTTGTGTAGAACAATGCAGTGCCATTTCATATATACCTTGTGAATAGAAAGTGCTGGGTTTAAACATTTTAGGTTTAAGAGTAAGTAACTTGTTAGTTTGTGTGGATTTACAGCTTAAAGGGCTAAAGAATTTTAGTTCAGTTTCTGGAAGAACATTGCTGCAGGTTGGGTGTGTTTTTAAGATGAGCATTATGAACATAAGGAGTATTGTGGACTCATAGTTAAGTTCACTTTTACCCAAGCTTGGTATCTGATAGTTACAGATATTGATGAGTGTGAATAAGTATCAGAATAACTTCCAGGAGAAACTAAATGTCTTTTTTTTAGGTAAGTTGCATTAGTTTTGCAAATCCTTTATTTCTTTTTGCTTTATTTTTTTTTTTTCTTGTTTAATGTGTTATCTCCTGTGCACTTGCAGAGGATCACATCTGCCTCTTAGACTGCATTGTGGTTGATCTGCAGGACATGGACATATTTGCTGCAGAGAGATACCCGAGAGAGTATTCCAAGGCTGTGGAAGACACAAGTACAGACTTGAGCTTTCCATCCTATTGTGTGAGGCAGACAGGAGGAAGTCTATTGAAAGAACCTTTCAGGCTGAAGTTGCAAGTAGAGAGAAACTTAGACAAGTGAGTTGATCCAAGTGGGATCCTTTCATGCTGTATAGGAAACACACAGTGTTTCACATTCCTCCTCACGTGTGTTAGAGTATTCCCTGCTGTGTTACAGTATCTTGAAAACCCATTTCTTTTCTTTGCTGTAGAGAGCTGAGTCATGCAGTTGCAGACATACTGATACACGGCAGTCTCTCATCAGTCCATTGCTCTCTGGATTTGCCTAAATACAAACTGATACGTGGCTTGCTGGAGAACAACCTTGGAGAACCTATCGAGGAGTTCATGCGACCTTACGACCTGCAGGATCCAAGAATTCATGTAAGAGGAACCGCAGGTTTATGCAGTTGAAATTCTGCCCTGAAATACTACATCTCCTGACTGGGCACAGCATCCATTAATTCGTTGTTGTTCATAAGATGGACTAATTAATTTAAAAACTAACAAACAGGCAAAAAAAAAAAAAAATCAACAAAGGAATAGTGAGGAACTTTTTAACTTGTAGATACTGCTGAGAGTTGAAGGTTTTATTTTGTAACACTTTTGTCCTTCCAGCTGTGGCTTGCAGACATAAATCCATATTTCTGAGATTCTCAACTTCAGAAGAGATGTGAGAAATGGGTGCCATTGTTTGCCTTTGTTGGTTAATTTTTTAGATTAGCTCAATCTAAAAAAAAAAAAGAGAAAAAAGTTAAACCTATGAAAACTGTACTTCAGGGCTTTTTTTGTCTGAACTGTTTGTGCTCAGCTGTTATTGCAGCATGCTATCACCACATTAAGAAGCTTAAGATTTTTCCATAGGAATAGAACTTTATGAAGAGATTTGAAGGTTCTCCTGTAAGCGTGTGCAGGGTGATGGAACCTTTCCCATTGTGTCTGTGATGTTCTTAACGATTTATGAAGCTGCTAAAAGATCAGATGGAACATTTATTACTTTATGTCAAAACCCCTTGTCTTATAAATACAAAAGAAGAATTTCAGTAATAAATGCTTTGCAGCAGAGCCTTTTTATTTTTATTTTTTGAGTAAGTTATCACTTATTGCCCATCATCTAGGGCTGTAGTTAAACACAGTCCATTCAGGGAGAAATGTGGGCAGCACCTGGAAATAATCATCATTTATCCTTATTAGTGGGAAGCATTGTTTTCACTTGATGTTGTTAGGCTTCCAAGCATTATGTTGCACAGCTGTAATTTTTGGAATGAAATGTGTGACCACAGCAGGGGAAGATGCTGTGAAATGTCTTTTTCTTTCTCTCAGCAATCTTTAATTAAACTCTTTAAAGGAAAAAGACTCTTTAACTGTTTGCATTTGTCCTAAATATCAAAATTTAGTTCAAGAATGAAAGTTAAACAGATGTTCTTAAAAAGAATGTTGGTCTTTGATGCTTTCAGACAGTTTTGAGTGGAGAAGTGTATACTTCTATGTCTTTCCTCGTTGACATGGTTAATGTGAGTCTGGAACTGATGGATCCAAAAGGAAAAGATGAGTGCAGCTCTTTAGCCAGGTATGAGTTTTCTTTTGTTTCCGAATGCATTATCTGAAACTCTCCATCATTATAGGACAGGAATTAACATAGTCATGAAATGAATAAATAAAACAGTAAATAACAAAACAGTATTTCTCAATTGGTGCCCAAATTGGCAGTTTGTATCTCTGTGGCATGAGATGTGGTTATCATTGTTTGAAAAAATAAAGAGACGAGCACGATAACATGCATACTTGTTTGGTAAGTGGCATGGAGAAATAAATGAGCTACAAGATTCTTAGATGTCTTCTTTTTATTCTCCTAGATTTGATTTTAAGAAATCGAAATTGCTTTTTGAAAGCTCTTCAAACAGAACAAAGTCTGTAAATTTGGTTTCCCATTCCATGATGGCGTTTGACACGCGTTACGCTGGACAGAAATCCACAGGAGGCATGCCCAATGTGTTCAATTGCATCTTCCAGTCATCAAAGAATACTAGCAGTCCAGGAGCAATCCAAATTGAGCTGCATTACAGGTTAGTAGTTCTATGATTTAATTACTTTTGTTGTAGGCATTTTGTAATGTTCTGACCAAGTTGTGGCCTGTTTGAATCACTACTGCTTAGAGCTGTATTTGCTTGTTAGGTTTGAACTGAGTTTGTATACTTGTAATGCGTTAATACATGCTGTGCAAAAGCTGTTTTCCAGTAGGTGTCACACTTCTCCTTCAGAGAGAGTCAAACAAATACAGAAATTACACTTAGTTCAAAAAGCAGTCTCTACATTCCCTGCTGTGTTCTATGCCGCGTTGTTTTTTCCTCATCTCAACTTCCAGGGATGCTGAAAAGCATCAGGAGGTGGATAACTATTCCATTTCTTGCTTTAAAAATGGGATTATAAACAGCAGCGTTGACATTTAACTTTGTTGACACGATAGTCCATTGAGGGATGATAACTCTGGTAACTGGTGATAACTGACAGAAAGGAGGACGAGGTGAAACAACAAGAGGCGTTGTGTCCATGTTGGATCAGACTGACTGGCCCAGGTCAGCTTTCCAACTGCTTTGTGAGTTTGATGCCTCCTGAAGCAGTTGCTGCAGCAACATGGGAAAAACCTGGGGACTGTGAAAAACTTTGAAGGTATTTGTTTAGAAGTTTAAGGCCATAGAAAGGAATTAGTCATACGAATTTGGAGGATGTTTGATTACTTTAAGTGCTTAAAAGATGTTTGCATTGAGAAAGGCTTCAAGATTTCGAGTTGAATAAAACTGAAATGCCATGGGATTTATTAAAACAAACAAATGAACAGCAACAGCAAAAAACATCCTGGGTTTTCCTGTGGTCCTTGATCCAGTATCTGCCTAGTTGGGAGGCTTGTTTGCTTAGCATAGCCTGATATGTTTTATGAGTGATGGGTTCATGGAATTTTCTTCCCAAGTGTTTTGCTTTCAAATTTTAGCAGCATAAGCACATGTTACGTTTTTATTGCTGAGAGCATCCTTGGCACTAGATGGAAGCTATTGCAGAGCTCTGCAGTTCTGTACTACTGATTCATGCCTTTTGGAGATATCCTGGAGAGCCAGGGAGTGTTAAAGGGTTTTGCTATTGGAAGCAACGCAGGCAGCCTGCTTCTCACAAAGGAATGACACTTCTTCAGAGATTTAATAGTCTAGAATGTCTTGGATAGAAAATTGTTTCATGGAGTTTAAGCACTTAGATTGTTTTCCAGTTAGCATGATCAAATGTAATCGAGATCATGAAGTCAGACAGTTTTAGTCTCCCTAACCTATTCAGAATGTGATGCTGGAAGAAACAGTGGGCTAGCATTATTTCTGGATTGCAGAGAAGCTTCCTCTGCTACAAAATGCTGTCAGAGTGAGAGAAAACACATTGTGAGTCTGATCTTTCACAGGGGCATGGAGCCAGGGCTAGGCTTCATGTGCATTGTGTTAGCTTTGATACTGAACAGATGTAAAACAATGATAATAACAGGTCTGGTTAAATGAACACTGAGATTATTGATATTAATTTGCACTGTGCAAAAGAATAAAAGGAGCTCTTAGAGTTTGTTCCATCCTTTTTCAGTTCACCTTTTGTATCGCTGCAGCTTAGAAGCTGTTTCTTGCAATTGAGATATGCTAGGTTTCTGCATGTACAGTAACTTAATGAATTTCAGTCTGCTTAAAAACTTATTTTTAAAGACCAGACACTTTCTGAATTATGTGTACCCATATAAAGTTCCATGTAGTTCTTAATACTACTACTACTACTCTACTTCCCACGTTTTAGATAAAAGCAAAATATGAAATTTATAACTATGCTTCTCTGTTTTGAATAGGTCTACTAAGGATTCCTCCAGTTTCACAGTAGTACTGAACAATCTCCGTGTGTTTTTAATATTTGACTGGTTGTTACTGGTTCATGACTTTCTGTATACTCCTGGAGATACCAAAAAGAGGGAAAATGTCCTTCCTTCCCGGCAACGCACTTACAGCAGTGAAACAAGTGTGGTTCCAAAAGCAGTGAAAAGTGGAGTAGTTACAAAACGTTCATCACTACATGTGTCTACAGAAAAACAGCTGGAAGTTAAGGTCAACGTGACAGGTAAATGGGTTCTTTACTACAGTGCTTTACAAGAGCATAATGGTATTTAAGATTTTTTTCTTATTCATCATTCTGTTTTGTTAAGGAACTGAATTTGTGGTCGTTGAAGACATGTCTTGTTTTGATACGAATGCAATTATTTTGAAGGGGACCACTGTTCTCACTTACAAGCCCAAGTTGCTGGATCGTCCTTTCTCTGGTAGTTTGTTTGGCATTGAGGTAAGTAGAGATAAACTTCATTTTGTAAAGTCTCTCAAGTTAGATGAATTTATGAGGATACTTGATGTACATATATAGCAGGAGTAGCCAGTAGATAATATCGAAGGCATGTTAATTCCCCCTCAAGTGCTCTCATAGTTTTGAGTGGACTTATGTTGTTTGTGCTTGAAATGCTTGACTGTAATTTCAAAATACTGCTAAGAGTTCAGCTTCCATACATCAACTGGCAAATTAGTTGAAAGCTGGGACTTGACTAGATAGGCAGAAGTCAACACGTCCAGTAAAGGCCTGTAGGCTGAGATCATGATTGATTTGCAGAGAATAAGCAGTATCATTTCATTGGAATATATGTGAGTTGGAATTCGGAGTATGTGAAGTGATCCTTGAATCCTGTTCAGGAAAGTCAAACCACAGCTGGAGAGAGCTGTGGCCAGGTTTGGGAGAACTGACTTGAAGAAGCTCTTAACAATATAGGAGTGCAATGAGAACACTGAGTGCTGTATGAAAGTATTGAGTTGTAGCTGTATAAAAGTATGGAGTATAAAATATATCTGGCATAATATATCAGCAAAGCGTAAAAGAATTTACTCCATCTAGAAAAAGAAGGCTGGGCAGAGGTGTGATAAATCTTAAATGATTTTTGTGGACCAAAGAACAAAGCGCTTTCCGTATCTGTGGTGGGAGTAGTGGAATTAAGCCCAGAAGTAAATAGTTGGTTGGGTTTCAGAATCTTTTTTTCTTGGGTTTACAGAATTACAGGTCATTGGAATAAATTGTCTGGAAAGCTTTTGGAGCAGCTCTTAGAGTTCACAAAGGAACTGCTATTGTCTGTAGAGAACAGTTTGGCTATGGTTCATATACTTTTTGTGGTTGAGAGTCAATCTTTGATTTCAGAGCCCAAGTATGTTAGCTTGTACTTTCAGATTCTAATTTCTGTATTTTTTTACCCATTTTTTAACTTTTAGGTATTTTCATGCCGGTTAGGGAACGAGCAAGAGACTGCACTGTCAATTATTGATCCAGTCCAAATTCAGGTGGAACTCGTTGGGAACGCTTCCTACCCGAGTGGTTCGGGACTGTTGGATGCTTTCAACAGTGAAGATTTCCCTCCTATTCTAGAGGTAACATCAGAGGGCTGAATGAGGTTGTATGCAGTGCAGAACACAATAATGTGACCTTATACAGGTTCCTTATGCAAGAAAATCCAGTGAGTAGTTTCAGAAAGAAAGGAAGAGCAGTTTTTACTGAAGAGGAAAGGGCAAAGACACAGCCATGCAAAAAATGCTGTTAGTGGCAAGGAGCAAACGAGTTCTGGGATTTTTTATAGAAAATAATAGCCAGGGAAAAAATGGTGGGCATATAACGTAGACTTTTAGACTACTAATAACTAAAAGAAATAATTGTTTATTTTCTGTATCTAATAATTAGTGTTTATTATTGTGAGGGGGAAAAATATTTAAAAGTTTCTTTTTCCTATTATACCAAAGCAAAATATTTTCCCCACCTCCAATTTTTGCTTCAGATATTAAGAAGGTAATAACAGAAACATAATAATTTTATTACTGGAGCTTTAAAGCATCTTCATCGTATGTTAGTATTAAATTTTGTCTTACCTTTTGCTGCCCAGAGAGGCTGTGGATGCCCCATCCTTGGAGGTGTTCAAGGACAGGTTGGATGGGGCCCTGGGCAGCCTGGTCTGGTATTAAATGGGGTTGGTGGGAGGTTGGTGGCCTGCCTGCAGCAGGGGGATTGGAGCTTGATGATCATTGATGTCCCTTCCAACCCAGGCTATTCTATGATTCTATGAAAATATTTGTTATTAACCAAAGTATACAAGAAAAATGAAAATAGAAAATCATAGAATCATATCACAGAATGGCCTGGGTTGAAAAGGACCTTAAAGATCATTTATTTTCAATCCCTGTGCTGTGGGCAGGGTTGCCAGCCACTAGACCAAGCTAAGCTAACTGAATCTTGTTTTGTTTTGTTTTCATTAGATTCAATTGCAAGCATTGGATATTCGACTGTCCTACAATGATGTGCAACTGTTCTTAGCAATTGCTAAATCAATTCCTCAACAGACAAGTGCAGCTATGCCTGACTCAAGTGCATCAGTTGCCGAGAGTACTACTAACCCCAGTTCATCACTGGTGGCTGAGCCTTCTTGCTTGACAAGTGAAAACAGAGAGATACCCAAACGTGTGTTGGATCCTGTTCTTGGTAGGTTTTTAACTCTTGTAACTGCTGCAACTTATTGTTGTTTTAGTGATTTGGTATTTTGGCACACGCTTTTTTTTCTTTTTTAAAGCAGCACTGCATCTTATGCTTTTTCTGCAGCTTAAATGAAATCAAACTCATTTTTTATTCAGGTGTATTTTATTTTAGAAATAAAAACAAGTAGATAGCTGTGAAGGATTTATAATTGGCCTTGTGTTTAATTGCAGAGGTGCAGCTGGCTCGCCTTCAGGACTTGGGATTCAGTATGGAAGACTGCCGCAAAGCTCTTCTGTGCTGCCAAGGTGAGCTCAGATATTCAAAGTTGGTCTTTGGGATTCTTCCTGCTACCAGACTTTCAGACTGTAAGGTAGCTGATGGGCAGGCAGTATTTCCTTCTCTGCTTCACTTTGGCCTGTTATTACCCATATTAGCTCTGTGTTGACGTATTCCTAAGCATTCTCATTTTTCTGTCATGCTAAACACCACTCTCCAAAGGTTCTTCTTGGCTCTTGAGATGTCATCTGGGGCACATGGGTGAATTTCTCTGTTGTTTTTCTCTCATGGTGTACGTATTTCTTAGCATTATCCATCTCTGTAGAGCAAGTATTTTCATCTCCCCCTTACGAATGATATATTTTACTTGTACATGCAATACATGTAAAGAAAATGAAGGTTCATTTTCTTAGGCACTGTCTTGCTTCCCACTTTCTTTATAGGTTTCTGTAGCATTAATAAAGATTTGTATTATGTTAACGCAGTTTGCAAACATCAAACACAGTCTTTATTCTTAGAAAACACCATTGTATTTGTAATCTTACATGTGTGTGTTTGAATAGAGCACATTCGGGGTGTTTGTGTTTTGCTATGCATTTTAAGGGGCAGTTAATTTGTTAAATCCATGTGATTTTCACATCATCGTCTACTTTCTAAATGGAACATCCTTGTTTTGAATGTTTGATTTTATTTAAGGTGACTTGAAAAAAGCAGCAAGTTGGCTGTTTAAGAATGCTGAACCTTTGAAATCACTTTCCCTGACTTCCTCTGGTCGAGACAGCCAAGGGATTGTGCCTTTTCAGTTCATCTCTGGGGTGGAAATCAAGGCAGAAAGTATATGCATCTGCTTTATTGATGACTGCATGGACTGTGATGTTCCCCTTGCTGAGCTAACATTCTCACGTGAGTATCTGTTTTGCAAAGTGACTTGCATAAAATTTCCTGTATATATATGTGCATATATGTCATATACATAATGACAGAGCTTTCCATTCATTGCTTATTAACAATGTAGTAGCAACTTGATAATGTTTGTTTTTTTTTGATAATGTTTGCTTTTCTGGCAGGTTTGAATTTTCTCCAGCATTTGAGGGCCAATCCTGAAGGCTGTGCTCATTTTACCCTCTCTGGAGATTATTATAACCGTGAGCTTTCAGGTAAAATGCCTGGGGTTTTGTTGTCTATGTAACTTTAGGAAAACAATCTTGTGTACTATGGGAGCCTGAAATTCACCTAACGTGAGATGAATACAAGGGAATGCAGTGTGGACGCGATCCTGGACAAGATATGTGAAGGAAGAGTGGGGAACGTGGAGAGTTTGCTGATAAAAAAGTTACACTTCAGTTTTTGCTTACATTAGAAGTTTTTGCATTACAATAGGATCATAGAATCACAAGGTTGGAAAGGACCTACAAGATCATCTAGTTCAACTGTCCTATCACCATTACTACCCTCTAAGGTACTAAACCAGTTTCCAGTTCAGTTTCCTAGTTGAGGATGTTAAAGAACTTGAGGGTGCTGATGAGGCTGAAGGCAATGGATTAACGTAGTAAGACCATTGCAATTTATATTAACAGAAACAATAATTTCCTTTTAATGCTTCCCTCAGAAGTGCAGTATTTCTGCAAGCCTCCACGTATGCTCTCCACTGGTTTAAGTGGAGGATCTGGAGCAGCTTTCTATTAATGACCAGTTTGAACATGTTGGTTTACAAGTTCATCTTGAATGCAGGGACCTCATTATTGAGGTTGTATTATTAAACTCTTAGGTGTGTGAACAGCATTCCGATGTGGCCTTCAAATGTGTAATACGTGTGATGTGTTGGCTTTGTTCTCAGGCTGGGAGCCATTTATTGAGCCGTGGCCATGCTCAGTTTCTTGGCAGCAGCATGCTTCAAGCCGCCTCCACCCTTCCCGATTGAAGCTGGAAGTAAAGGCCACACACCGTTTGGATGTCAACATTACTTCTGTCTTCTTAGGTATGTAGGAATGTTCCCTGAGAGCATCACTGTAAAGTCTTAATTTTCACTTTACTAAAACAATAGATAGTTCTCATTGAACCTTGCTGGTGTCCCATGGATGGAGGGAGGGAGGCTTGGCACGAGTCCCCAGATACTTGAGATAATATTGTACACAGGTGTGCATTTAGGCAGCCTGTATTTTATCAGATACTGTGAAAGTGTAAAGACATGAGCTCCATACTTTAGAAGTTAGTAGGAATTCTTTTGTTGGTCATATGAATTCTATCAAATTCATATGTTTCTTGAAATTTCTCTATAATCAGAAACAGGCTTTCATCTAAAGCTTTCCATACATACAGTACTTTAAAATATTTTGTTAAGCTCATCAGTTTTCAGTACATTGACAGGCATAGTGCCTGTCATAGAGCTGCTTATTTCTGCAGTCTCTGAGAACTGGAGTTTTCAGTTCCCACCTCAGGAAATTAAAATATTTTGTTCACTTTTAACTCAGAACTTTATGGACATTTCTGTGTTGTGAGGCTGTAAACGTTGCCAGAAAGATTATGGCTTCTTCTGTGCAAATCTGTATAATTTAATAGTCATAATAAGTGCAGAGGGCTGAGCCTTCAGGTGGAAAAGAAGAGCCATCCTTGTTCCTTAAATATTCATTTGTTTCTCCAACAAGGTCTGTGAGGTTGTTAGAAAGAGGAAGGTAAGGTAGGAGGAAAAGACAGTCACCACCAATTGCTTAGAGTTCCTGTGATGCTTTTTACTACTAGCAACAGCAACAGGCTGGTTTGATTAATGCTGTTCCTGAGCACTTAATTGGTGTCTTTCTATTTATGGAGGAATAGATGTATACCTCTTAAAAGAAAAATGGAAACTGCTTCTGACACAAAAACATCTTCAGATTAATTGCCTTTTCAGAGGGACCTCCTATGTTGCTCCTGGAGTATCTTGAAAAGTGGGGATTCTACTGCATGTTTAAAATCAGAAAAGTCCCTTAAGAATATAAACATTTGTTTTTGAAGACAGCACTGTGATTTCATGAGCTGTTATGTCTCTAAATTATGTAAGTGGGTCATAGGAAAAGCAGCAAAATAAAAGCTTTCCCATTAAAGTGAAGCAGGCTTAGGCTTATGAATTTAAACTGCTTTTTAACTGCTCTTCTTTTGGCCACTTTGCAGACGTTTATTTTCTGTGCTTTATTCTTCTAGAACAGTACGCAAGCACCAAGCAGTCATGGATGGAAGATTACTGTAAACAGGACAAAGAAGTAAATGCAGTCAGTTCTGAAGAGTGGATGGGCTCTTCAGAGGATTCACCATGTTTTGGACAGAGTATGATGTTAATTAATCTTTCTTTATTTGAAACAATCCTGACAAGCACAGTCATTTGTCTAAAGTATTACAAACATAAGTAGTTGGCCTTCATAGCATACAGTGAATTGTTAGAGGTTATCTGGCCAAAACATTAAAAATCCTACTTTCTGTTCAGTTGTTCCATTTTTTAATAACAAAAATCTTCACTGCTTCTCTTGAGTGAGAACTTGGTGCTGCTAGTTCTGCTGCCTTTTTTAATCACGCTTTCACAGCAGCTCTCTGAGTAAGAGCACATGAGATGGGGCAGCTCTTCCACTTAATACTCCCAGTATTAAGTCTGGAAGAAGTTTTAGTAACTCAAATACCAACCTCACGTGAGCAAATGGTTGAAGAGTTGTACAGTGATTGCATGCTGCCAGCTGTCCCTGTCCTCCTCCTGCATGATGGGGAAGAGTCTACCTATATTTACGTGGTTTTGCTTACCTGCTAACTTTGTCTTTCCTGTCTGCCAGGCCTTCCTCTTGTCTACCTTAGAACTAGGAGTACAGCCAGTTTGACTAACCTAGAGCATCAGATCTATGCTAGAGGTACTGTATAGCACAGAGAGAATAAAAGCTTTTTTTTTTTTTTTCTTTTTTGGAAATCTGTACAGTAAATACTGTGGTGTATGTGTGAATTGCCAGTAGAATGATTTTAAAAGGAAAAAACCACAAGAGTTTTTATAGCATTTCATCCCATCTATCACCTTAAGGTCTTCTCTGAGCCCTTCAGCAGAGAAGGGAGAAGTAGAACTGTTCCTTTGTGGGAAGACTCTTTGAGAAAGGCTGTATGAATTGTTGGCTACACAATATCCATTTTCTGAGGTATCTTTCAGGAAGATATTTTATTTTTGTGGGAAAGAAGCATTTATTGCTTGGCTTTTTGTGGGCACGGCAACAAAAGAAACAGCTAAATGAATTACGAAAAACTCCTTTTTATGGTAAATCTTTTATTTTCTGGTGCTGGTCTCAGGATGCAACTTTATATTATGTTTTCTTTTGAAAATCATGCCACAGTCCCAAAAATTCCTTTTTACTCGGAGGAAAAAAAAAAAAAAAGAGTAGCCTGCCAATTAAATAGCAGAATAAAGTTCATCTGACTCCTGGTCTGTGACTTGGTTGAACCTGAGGTAGGCAGAAAATGATATGAAATCAAACTACACCAAAAATATAAATATTTTTAAGTTGTGTTCGGCAAAAAACCCAGAGCTTTCATTTTAAAGAATTCAATTTTTGTACTTTTGAATTGAAAAGGATTTCCTCGGTGAGATTTAGAGTGATCAGATTCGTGTCTCCATCGGCACAGTGAGGAGTAGAGCCATTTGTTGTCCTTCATTTGGGAGAAAGCTATGTGCAGTCGTCAGTAACTCCTTCACAAACACCTCCCCACCTGCTCCCCCCCTCTTCTGCCTTCGTACACTTGTGCTTCAGTTATTCTTGGTCAGATGCATGGCTGCATGATATACTGGAACTTAATGTAAGTCATCCTTTGGAGAGAAATTCTGTGAGACGTTTAATTCCAGTCTTTGAGCAGCTGATTTAACGTGTCTGCCTTCTGTCAGCTCTCATACAGAAAGATGTATGTGTTCAGGGAGCAGCCATTTATCTTCCCTCCTAAGTAGTTGCTGGGATTTGGCAGGGTTTGTTTTTTTCCTGTCCAAACACAGTAAGTATTTTCACAGACGTGATGTACAGCAGCACAGAAGAGGAGAGTAACACTTGGGTGCTTGTTAGTAATGCATCCTTGAGAAATGCCAAACATTGTAGGTGAAGTTTCCTGTTCAGAGAGTTTTGCAGAGCCAGCACTTTAACAAGACCAGATTACCTCCGGCTGCAGTCAGGTTAGTGTACAGGGATTATATATGTATTCCATTTTTTCTTTTTTTCTTCTTTTCTTTTCCTTCCTTTTTATTTTCTTTTTTCAAGTTGATTAAACTCAGTTCCTGTGGTGTTCTTAAACTCTATTACCAAGGCAGATGATGCAGGGAAAGATTTTGTACCATTTCTGGAGCAGTTAATAAAACTTTAAGTGGTTTTAGTAATCTGCTAGGCTGTTTTTTAGATCTGCTTTTCTAGACCTGGTACAGATTGTGGTTCTCCAGCCATTGTCTCATCCTGTGTCTGCATCTGCTGAATCTAGATGATCTTAAGGGTCCCTTCCAACACAAACCATTCTATCATTCTATGGATATTTCTTTCATAAGCATTTAGACGAGTCTTTATTCTGTCTAACAGCTGAAATGAAGACCCCAAAACGCAGACAGCCATTTGTGCCCTTTGCTCTGAGAAACCATACTGGATGCACTCTGTGGTTTGCTACCCTAACTACAACACCTACCCGGTAAGAAGTGAAATTGCTTTGGCAATACCTGTCTGCCTTCTCTGGGATGTCAGCCAAACCCAGTTGTCCTCAGTTCTTTTGTTTTCTTGCAGGGATCTTAGCTCCCAGTCTTTCTTAGTCAGGAGCCTTTTCTTTGTCACTGAGATATTAATACTATTTTAAAAAACAAAAAGCTAATCAAGCCCAACTCCCACAACCTTTCTTCATAGCAGAGGTGCTCCAGCCCTCGTCTCATGGCTCCACTCCAACACTTCCACATCTTTCATGTATTGGGGGCCCAAAGGGTATGGTTCTGTTTACAGGGCTGAGATGTGCTGGAGGCTCCAAGTCATGATGTGATTCTCTATACAGGGCTGCACTGTCTCACAGTGGGAGTCCAGGAGTTGTTCCTGAGGAAAATGGAACGTTGCTGGATGATGCCCATAATGTCAGTGAGTGGAAAGAAGTTATCACAGGGGAAGAAGTTCCATTTGAGTTTGAAGCCAGAGGGAAACTCAGACACAGGTGAAGGGGTCAGGCTGCAAGATGTGCTTTGACACACTCGTATGTAGAACTCATAGAATCATAGTTATGAAGATGCCAGTAGATAGTAAATAAAAAGGAGATTTTAAAAAATCTTTTAATGTGGGTGTTTGTTTGTTTTTTTTAATATTTAAAACTATATAGATGTGGAGTTAACAGGAAGCAGCTTGTCTTGTGGTAGGTGGAAGCTATTCCTAGATGTGAGTTTAATTATTAAAACGTTTTAGAAAGTTTTGTATGTGGCAGGGGGAGGAGGACTTGTTAACATAAGTGTTATTGGTGTTAAGAACTGGCAAACAAATATTTCACGAGGTTTTGTGTTTTATTTTGATGTAGTCGTACTTATCAGTGTTGAGTAGGGAGAGCAGAACAAATCAGGTCCATGAAATGGAAAAATTGTTGAGTTTTTTTTCCTTAAATTCTAAATTGGTGAGATTTGTTTCCTTGTTATGCAGAGGACGTACTTTATGTGAACTGTTTGGTATTTACTCTGTAAGAGAACGCTAAGTAGTAATTTAACTTAACTTAATCTAACCTGTAGGCACACGCATGATCTGAGGATTCACCAGCTGCAAGTGAGAGTGAATGGCTGGGAAGAAGTCAGCCCAGTGTCTGTAGACAAAGTTGGAACCTTTTTCCGATATGCTGCACCAGACAAGAATTCCTCCTCTTCCACTGTAAGCTCTGATTTGAGATGTGAGCCTTAACAGAAATGCATAGGCTGAGAGTAATGATGCCTCCAAGCTTTTGATGTAACAACAGCTCCTGCATTGCGTGAGATTGTCCTCTTTTCAGTTGGTGTGAACTGGGAGAGCATGAAATGGTGAACTGACAGCACAACAAACCAACCACAGGGGTAGCCAGCATTTAGCCTGTGCTTAGACTTAGAACTGCCAATGACAGAGATAATGTATTAGGGACAGAGTCACAGGGTTGTGGAGTTTGAGCTTCAAATCAGCACTACAGGCCAGGCTGGATGTGGCTCTGAACAGCCTGGTCTGGTGATAGGTGACCCTGCCCATGGCAGGGGGTTGAAACGAGATGATCATTGTGGTCCTTTTCAACCCAGGCCATTCTGTGATTCTATGATACAGCTGCTATTTTTATTTCTTTTATGGCAGGAATGCTTTCTCTGTGGTTAATTTACTTCAAATTAACAACATTGGCAATTCCCTGAAAGCCTGGAGATTGTTGAAATAAGTGGCAACTTGGACCAAATATACTTGTCATGAAGGAAAAGCACAATTGCAGTAAGCAGCGGGCTGGCAGGCAGTTGTGATTGAGACTTGGTGATAGAAATGATTGTGGAATGTAGAAACTAGCTAAGCTTTAAGGTTAGCTACTGGAGAGGATGAAAGCTGAGGTCTTTTTGGTACAAAATAGGATTAGAATTTATTATTATTACCACTAAAAGGAGCCATTAGTTTCTTATTTGGATAATTCCTGATGGTTTCATATTCAAGTATATAAAGCATCATCTCTGTCTGCAACTTGGTTTGTGAAAGAGAAAAGTGCAAATGAGCAGGAACTGCTATTCAGGAACATCTGTGGGTAGTTAGTTTTTAATGAATGCTCTTGCTTCAGCTTCATTCTTTTAAAGCAGTATTACAATTAGATTAAGCTAATATAGCTCTGATGTCTTCAAAGTTGTGTTGAAAATGAGAAAGACGAAGTAATGACAGCCTTTAGTTTATTTTTCTGCAGTAATGTTCTGTGTTACAGCTGACAGTAATATCTTAAAGTGAACACTTCTGTCTTTCCTGTTCATTTTTCTTCCAGCTTGGAAGTCCAATAAGTAGAACAAACATAATACATCCACAAGTTTATGTAAGTATATATTTTCATTTTTTGAGAGCTACTGAAGTAAGACTAGCATAACTCTACAGGTGGACTGGCTTCTGCTTTCTTACTGGAAACAGAAGTCAAGTTCAGCTGTGATAAGGTTCCTCAAATGCCAGTTTTCACAGTCTGAGCAAGCACTGGAGCTAGATGTGTGCCCACATAATAAAACTCTGACTTTTGGAACAGCAAAGCAGTGCTGTTATTACTTTGCTGAGAAATTTGGAGCTATTGAACTCAGTCTCAGTTTTTATATACGATGAAATAAGTGCCAACTTCGAAGTTGAAGTCTCTGCTGCTAATTCTTGTGAAGATCATACTCTGTAGTTCCAAAACTTGCTGAGCTGTTTTAAGGGAACAGAGAAGTAAAATTTATTCTCTGTTGCACAAATGTTTTGGTCTAAATAAGCTGAGCAGAAGAGTTCCAAGTTCGCCTCTTTTGAGACTGCTGAAGTATCTGCCTCCTACGCTACTTTGTCTTGTCAAAACTTAAAGTCATGTGTTTCCCAAATCAGTATACATAAATAGGAAGGTCATAAATCATACTTGGGATGCTAAAAGCAAGACCATCTAAGCAGCACAGCTGGAACAAAAACACCAATTTGGGGAAATCAGGCTGTATTGAAATATCTTCTTTGCAGAGCTTATTGAACACGTTAGTGCATGCATCTGAAAATGAAGCTTTGCAAACAGCTTCTGCTGTTCCTGCTCTTGCCAGCACAGATAATCTGGGTAATGAGCTCTTGATATTCCACCTGAATTAGGCTTATGATTAAAACTTCAGGAATTTATAAAATTATGTACTTGCAATTCTGTGATTAGGTTCTATATTCTTCTTGCTAGGGCTTGTATCACTTTGAGTAAGATACTGAGTTAAATGTTTAGAAATGCTTCTTGATTGCTTGACTGTGTTTTGGAAAGGAGACACAGTATTACAAAACATAGTTGTGAAACTGCACGTATGGTGGATGCTGTACTTGGTTGCACTCCCTGCACAGATTCTCACTCCAGCAGTTACTACTGCAATATTGACCTGTCCCTCTATAGATACCTTTTATTACCTCCTATTGCTTTTCTATTATCTTTCAGTTTTCTTCATTACCTCCTGTGCGTGTGGTATTTGAGGTAACCATGGAAGGTAGTGCTCGGAAAGTGATCACCGTGCGCTCAGCCTTGATTGTGAAGAACAAGCTGGAAACACCCATGGAGCTAAGGCTGGATAGTCCTTCTGCTCCTGACAGTAAGTGGTGTATGCTCCTTCCATGTGCAAAATTTTCAGCTTCCTTCTCTGGAAGATTCACTGCTGCCTGTAGCAGCTAACAGCAAAGTCAGCCTCCATGGTTGGGGAATGGGTGGTGTTAAGAAGACACTGATCAGCAACGAAAGCCAGAAAAACCAGTAGGATTTTCCTTATGGTCCAAGCAGACAGGGAAAGCTGAGACTCTGTAAAGATGGATTTGAATTTCTGTACATGCTGTGTTGCACCTTTTAGCAATAGGAGGTTTAAGGTGTTGGCATGCAGAGGTGAAGTCTAGAAATGTAGTGACGTGCTGATAATCTTCCAAGAATATAATGAATAAGATCTTTTGGAGTAAGCATCACTAAAGTATCCAAGGAAGAACTTGAGCTCCAGCAGGTTTCAGATTTACATGCCTAAATTATTCCCCTACCAGAATAATAAGGCTTAGAACAACAGGTTGATACTTGAAACATAGATAAAATAGCTTGTACTTCACTTTAAAACGTAACTTGTTGCTCTAAAAATTTACTAGGATTTACTAATTGAAAAATTTCCAGTAGAAAATACTTTTCAGTGAAGGAGCCCAATTTGTTCTTAGTGTTTTCTTTTCTGTTTGGTTGCAGAACCTGTAGTTCTTCCAGCAGTTATGCCAGGGGATGCCTTTGCTATTCCTCTGCACCTCACATCTTGGCGTTTACAAGCCAGGCCAAAGGGACTGGGAGTCTTCTTCTGTAAGGCTCCAATTCATTGGACTGATGTTCAGAAGACAGCAGAAGTTTGTAGCAGCAAGCGGGAGTGCCATTCCATGGAGTCTGAGAACAGCCGCTTTTTCAGGTTGATTGAAGCTCTAATTGTTTCTCTGTAAACTGTTATCCTCTTCTGGCAGTTTAAATGCTGCGAAGCTCAATAATAGGAAAGAAAATTCATAGAGGTAGAAGCTTCTGCAGTTTAACGAGATGTTTTGCTTGGTCGCTAGCATAAGAAGAAAGCTGAATGTATAACTGTATTTCTGCAGGACTCCTTAAGGCCCATATGGCAGTAACTGTAGGCAAATCACAGAATGGCCTGGGTTGCAAAGGACCACAATGCTCATCCAGTTCCAACCCCCTGCTGTGTGCAGGTCACCAACCAGCAGCCCAGGCTGCCCAGAGCCACATCCAGCCTGGCCTTGAACGCCTGCAGGGATGGGGCATCCACAACCTCCTTGGGCAACCTGTTCCAGTGCCTCACCACCCTCTGGGTGAAAAACTTCCTCCTAATATCCAACCTAAACCTCCCCTGTCTCAGTTTAAGACCGTCCCCCTTTATTGGTTAGTGCTTTATTAGTGCCTATTGTAAAGGATGAAATGTTAGAAAATAGTGTGGACTTCCTGTACAAAGGCAAGATTTGGTTATTCCATTGAGTTCATTGGTGACTTCTGACACACACCTGTTTGTCTTCACAGATTTTGTGTGGCGATCAAGAAAGAGAACTACCCTGACTACATGCCCTCCAGCATGTTTTCTGACAGTGCCAAACAGATTTTCAGACAGCCTGGCCATACTATTTATCTTTTGCCAACAGTGGTGGTCTGTAACTTGCTGCCTTGTGAACTTGAGTTTTACGTTAAAGGGATGCCAATCAGTGGCACACTGAAACCTGGCAAGGAGGTGGCATTGCATACAGCTGATACATCTCAGAACATTGAGCTTGGTAAGATGCTTTATGGAACAGGAAATGCTGGTGTTTTCAGCACTGGCTGCACTCATGGTGCTTAGGCACTAATTATCCTTAAGCAGAATTCCTTTACAAAACATTTTGCTGCTTGTGACTTAATGAGGTCAGAGATCTTTGCATGGAGTAGTTTTGCAAGTTAACGTGGGTGAGCTATGTGAAATATTCAGAAAGAGCAAACGATGGGAAAGTTCAGTGGTGTACTTTAATGCTTATGTGCCTTCTGTTGTTTCTGTTGTTCTGTTTGGTTATTCCCAGGAGTACTGCTAGAAAACTTCCCAATCTGCAAGGAGCTGTTGATTCCTCCTGGGACACAAAACTATATGGTGAGGATGCGATTGTATGATATCAACAAGCGCCAGCTGAATTTGACCATAAGGATTGTGTGTCGTGCAGAAGGTTCTCTGAAGATACTCATTTCAGCACCATATTGGTTAATCAACAAAACAGGTGGGTTTTACAGTGTCTTCTTTCAGAAATACAAGGATGGAATTTGGGAATGGATATTTCATGCAGTGTTTCCGTTTGCTTAGACAGGGCTTTTAAATTCCCCTTCAGAGGAATTAAAATTGCAGGAAATATTTTTTCTAACAGTGCCAGTAGCTCGTGTCATAAGTGTTGCAACAGACAACTTAGAGTGGCTCTATTGCAGACTTTTAAACATGAATAATTTAGTCATCCTTATGTAGCTACAAACAAATTGGCATTGGTTAGACTGTTAAAAACGGGGTTTTCAAAGGCTGAGATGCCTTCAGAAAGCATCAGGTCTTCAACAGTAAGTTGCAGTTATTCAAGAAGCTTACATTGGTGCTGTCAGAGCTGCAAAGTCCTTTTCCACTTGTAGGCTCCGTGCTCACAGCTATGATGGGTTTACCCCTTCAGCAGCTCAGGTGGAGATTGTGGATGCAGAGCTGGAGTGTGTGCAGAGTAATGGCTGACATTCCAACAGGAGAGTTTTCGGCTGTTCTTTAATGAGAATAGCTTTTGCCATTCTCATCTTGAATTCTTGTGAGAGTATGATTTGATAACTCATTTTTTTGTGTTTCCTTAAAGGATTGCCACTCATCTTCAGACAGGATAATGCCAAAACAGATGCAGCAGGGCAGTTTGAAGAGCATGAACTTGCTAGAAGCCTCAGCCCACTTTTGTTCTGTTACGCTGATAAAGAACAGCCCAACTTGTAAGTACCACTGAGAGAGGAACAGAGGGGAGGAACCTTGTTAAATACGACTGTAATTGACAGAGGACAGTGTGCTGGTATGTTAGTATAGATAGCAGCTAACAGGGAAAGCTTTTTCCTGAGATCACCTGTTGAGTAGTGGTAGCAGTCACTTGGAAGCCTGTGTACAGCAGAGGTGTGGTGAAGCAAACTTGTCAGTTATTTTATCTGGCATCAAGGAGGAAATCTACTTTTTCCTTGTCACCACCTGATCCTTTCTTTAAATCTGTGTTTTCTTCTTACCCTTAGCTGTACGATGCGGGTTGGGAAAGGCATCCATCCTGAAGGCATGCCAGGCTGGTGCCAGGGCTTCTCCTTGGATGGCGGTAGCGGTGTCAGAGCCCTCAAGGTGATCCAGCATGGAAACCGACCAGGCCTCATTTACAACATTGGTACGTGCTGTGTTTGAGAGACACTGTGGAACTGCAGAAAGGAAACTTGTTTTGCTAAGGATTTGTGAGGGTCTGGAGAAAAGTGTTAGACAAGAGGTAGTATCCTAACAACTCATACCTCTGTATTCTGAAATTGGTTTGCTTAAAAATCAGTTTTCATGGATTTTTATTTTTGTATTTAGTCCTTAAGTATTAGTAAATGTATTTACACAGTGTCCTTTCATGGTCCTTTATCCCCCCTGTACACTACTTCTAAGTACATCTGAAATCTCACCTCAGCACTATCTCTAATTATATTCAGATGTCCATATGCTTTGTGTGTTGAAAAGGGGAATAATTACATTGATTTTCCTGGTTGTTTGAAAAGAGAGGGGTTTTTTAACCTTGATGCTTATTATCTCTAAATTCTACTTGAGATACAGAGGGTAACAGGTAGCATAAAACTACATTTCCTATTAATATTTCACATGTGCAAATGGCATGACAGAAACTGTAATCTCAGAAACTCACTGAAAATAATTATGTTAAATATAGCTTGAAAGTTATCTTTAGGCTTTTTTTTTCCTTGTAATTAACAGCATTGCTTTTAATTTGTGTCTGTTACCAGGTATTGATGTTAAGAAGGGCAGAGGGCGTTACATTGATACCTGCATGGTGACATTTGCTCCCCGTTACCTTCTGGATAATAAGTCCAGCTATAAGCTTGCCTTTGTTCAGAGAGAGTTTGCCAGAGGTCAGGTAAGGGCCTTTATTTTTGTTCCACCTGGAGTTAGGCACAGCGTCTTCTAACTGCAGAGAATACAGACATTATACCTGAAAATCTTCTAGTCTGATTACGAGGGCTTTTTAATTTGTTACTCTAATTTCGAGCATTCACCTAACAAAACAATTGCTGTGAGAGGTGTATGGGTTTGAAAGCTGCATTGTATTTGAGAGTTGTATGGGTTAATATTGTATTTTTCATGCCCTTAGGATATTTATGTCCTGATTTCTATTACCAGGGCACATCCAACCCTGATGGCTACATCTCCACGCTGCCTGGCTCCAGCGTTGTGTTCCACTGGCCACGCAATGACTATGATCAGCTGTTGTGTGTGAGACTGATGGATGTCCGAAACTGCATTTGGTCTGGGGGATTTGAAGTCAACAAAAATAACTCGTTCCATATTAATATGAGGTAGTTATTGTATGCAAGTGTTTTGTGACATGCTTCCATTTTTTTTAATGGTGATGTTTGCCCCCCATTGAACACTTAGAGCTGCAGTAATGCTCTTCAGAAACCCACCTGTCTTGCACTTGCTCTTTCTTGTTCAGGGACACCCTGGGAAAATGCTACTTCTTAAGGGTAGAAATTACTCTTCAGGGAGCCACGTACCACGTTGCATTCAGTGACACAGATCAGCTGCCACCACCTTTTCGCATAGACAATTTTTCCAAGGTAAAAGAACAGAAAATCATGATCTTCTCTTTTCTTACTTTCTTTTAATCTAAAATTAGAATTACCTTAGATTTAAGCTAGGGAACTGTCTAGCTTCTATTAAAAAAAAATACAGTGGAAGTCTGTAGCAATGTGTATTTGTATATCAGTAATTTTCTTGAGTTTTGTTCAAATAATAGTGCCTGTATGGTGGCTTTCATTGGTCTATAGAAAGCCATATAGGAAGAGCATCATAATGATGAGAAGGTTGTAATAGGACAGCAGTTCATAAGCTGTTCTGTGTTCTTTTCAGCACTTGGATAACACACAGAATTCAGGCTATTGATACTACTTCCTTTCTCTCTATCTTCGGACTTCTTTATTCAAATACAAAACTTTCTTGCTTCCCTCTTCTTTCAGACACATTGGTTCCTCAGTTTAAAATGAGAATCAGTACTGAGCTGATGATAATGAGTGTGAGAGATGAAGAACAAGTTCCATGTCAATGACTACAAAAAGTCTGAGAATTTGCTTTGTTTATTGGACAGTATCTTACAGACTACCTTGTGATTAGAACAGGAGACACAGCTCTTGATAATGGTTTTTATTCTGGCTTTTGTTACCGAATTGCTCAATAAAACTGGGCACGTCTCCTAATTTTAATTGGAAAGGTTTGAGATGCTATCATGGGACTAAAGAGTTTCTGAACTGAAGATGATGGATAAAAGCAAAGCTGATTATTTCTGGTCCCTTTGAGATTATCTTTGAGGTTCAAATGGAGGGTGGGAAGAAAAGTTAGAGCACATTTCAGTAATCAGTTCCTGAAAAATGAATAAACGATAGCAAAAAATGTAACTGATGGAGAATTGGTGTGAAAGTAAATGCTTTTTCATTACTGTTACAGGTCCCAATTGTTTTTAATCAGCACGGTGTTGTCGAGCCAAGGCTGTACACTGAGGTGAAGCCCATGACCTCCCTGGATTATGCATGGGATGAGCCCAGCCTACCTCCATTTGTCATGCTGACAGTTAAGGGAGCAGGCTCCTCAGAGATCGTCTGCAGCATGAATGACTTCCAAGACAGCAAACAGCTTTATTATGAAAACTTCATTTATATTGCTGCTACCTATACTTTCTCAGGGTAATTCATTAGATATTATACGAACATATTTTGGATGCTTATAGTGTTGTAAGCTGTTCTGATTGCCATTTTATACCTTCTGTAAATATTTCAACTTCAGTTAACTAGCCCAAGCAGCTAGCAGAAGAGTTGCCAAAATTCAGGAGTTGTCTGGCTGAGTTGTCAAGGTCTGGAGCCCCCAGTACAAGAAGGACAGGGAGCTGTTGGAGAGGGTCCAGAGGAGAGCCACGAAGATGAGCAGAGGGCTGGAGCACCTCCCTTAGGAAGACAGGCTGAGGGAGCTGGGCTTCAGCCTGGAGAAAAGAAGGCTGTGGGGTGACCTTATTACAGCCTTCAGTACCTAAAGGGAGCCTACAAACAGGAGGGGAGTCAGCTCTTTGAAAGGGTAGATAACTGCAGGACAAGGGGAAATGGTTTGAAATTGAGGGAGGGGAGATTGAGGTTGGATGTCAGGGGGAAGTTCTTTACAGAGAGAGAGAGGTGAGGTGCTGGAACAGCTGCCCAGAGAGGCTGTGGATGCCCCATCCATCCCTGGAGATGTTCAAGGCCAGGTTGGATGGGGCCCTGGGCAGCCTGGGCTGCTATGAAATGTGAAGGTTGGTGGCCCTGCATGTGGCAGGGGGTTGGAGCTTCATGATCCTTGAGGTCCCTTCCAACCCTGGCCATTCTGTGATTCTGTACATCTTGCCTGATTTTTTATGTCCTTGTCTTGTTCTACAGAAGCCACAGTTGCTCTAATTCAACATGCTGATGATTTTTTGGTGTTCTAGTTTACAGGAGACTAGTGTAAGACCTGTTGCTTCCAACAGGGATGCTGCATATGCAGAGCTTGTCCTTGATGTTTCTCCAAAGACACAACGAGTTATCCTGAAAAAAAAGGTACCAAGACATGCTTGATTTTATTGAAATGCTATTGCTCTGTGACGAAATAAAATCAGATGCTGGTAGAAGGAAAAAAAGAAAATGTAATCATGGTACCTTGCAAGGCTAGTTATAATTTATAGCATTTGATAGGAAAACAGCAGTAGTATTTGCTCTGTATTGCTGTACTCATTGAAATCTTGAATTATTTTGCAACAGGAGCCAGGAAAACGATCCCAGCTTTGGAGGATGACTGGCACAGGAATGCTTTGCCACGAAGGCTCCTCTGTTCCTCATAACCCTCATAAACCTTCTCCTCGGTCTGTGGAGTCTTGTATGATTTTAGATATTGCTGGTCTGGCAGCCGTCACAGATAACAGGTATTGCAAATACAGTTTGTAGTGAGACTGTACAATGTCCCTGAAAGTGTGCTTTACCTGATGTCTTCTGAATAAGGAAAGGAGTTATTGTGAAGGCCTGTATGAGCTGAATTTTATCTGGTATCAGGAACAGACTTCACAGTCACTTTAAGATAATCAATATTTTTCAAAAATCAAGGCGTAATTAATATTTTTTTCCAGCAGCTTTTTGTTAAAACACTCGAGAAGTGAGATTAGGGAAATGAAGAGAACACAGGAGCAAAACCAGGAAGTTAGGATGATTCTAAGTGTGGGTTTGTTGTGCTTTCACTGCAGATATGAGCCCCTCATGTTGAGGAAGCCTGATCGGCGGCGCAGCACCACCCAGACGTGGAGTTTTCGTGATGGGAAGTTGACCTGTGGTATTCATGGGCTGGTTGTCCAGGTCAGTACTGCTTGTACTTTGAACTTGTTTTGGCTCTTTCTCTTACAGATAACAGGAATTTGAGCTTGCTATTGAAGAGAAGTCAGAGTTCTGAGCCCAAAGTTTGGATTATAGAGGTGACCAGACCTGCACAACAGCTCATATGTTTTAAACAGTAGTTCAAAAGTTCTTATCAATTACAAATAATTAAATCTTGCTTTATTAATTTGCAAGTAAGTAATTAGAGAAATAATAGTGTATGATTGTTGAAAGTTATCAGTATAATGATAAATAGAGTCTCAATATTCTCAAAGAGCCAATTTGAAAATGCTGCAGTGTCAGCCAGTACCACTGGTTAGAGTCAGATTTTGTTAAAGAGTTTTGCTACTTTTAGTTACTTCAGCCATTTTTTGCTTACGAGCAGAAGTTAAATTATGCTACATATTGTTGAGACAGCAAACTACGTTTGCAGTAAATAAAATATATTATTTCTGGATATTGCATTGATAATTTTGTGATCAAATTAATGCACCATAGCAAGTTACTTCTCAGTTTGCAGCAGCCCAGAAGCCCTGCATTGCTGCATTAAGGTGCTAACACCACGAGGATTTAAATTCCCACCTTACCTGTAATCCACAGTTCACCTTTCAACTTCAAGTTATCTGTTGTGTAGGGTATGATTTCAGTAGGGACTTCCATTGTTGGATCATGATCTGATAGCTTCAGTGTCTGAACATGAAGAGAGATTGTGATTGTGGCTATTTCTTCTAGCTGTCAAGCTGATTAAAGGCAAGTTACCAGAAGCTGTAGTAATATTGAGTAGTATTACTGCTGGGTTGTTTCTCTGAAGAGCAAGAAATTTGTCATTTCCCTCACTCCCTCACCTGGGACTGAGTTTCAGACTACTCCTCTGTAGATGGAGAAGTAAAACACGCTTTAAATTAATGTATATGAACAGTTATCTGAAGTTCTACCTCTCACACGTTTTTGGTGTTTTTTTTTTTTCTGTTTCATTATCCAGGCAAAGGGAGGAATATTAGGTCTCCGTGATGGAGCAGAAGTTGTTCTTGGTCCAGACACTTCTATTGAGCTTTTGGGGTCAGTTCCACCAGAACAGCAGTTCATAAACCAGAAGATGAGGCCGGGCTCAGGAGTGCTGGCTGTTCGAGTCGTCCCAGATGGGCCAACTCAAGTTCTTCAGGTGAGAGTCCTTCGTTAACCTGAATCTAGTTTTATTATTTGCTTGTACTTGAAGTGCTTTTATGCCTTGCATCTCTAAATTCTTAGAAATAGCTGTTATTTATGAATAGGAAAATGATCATAGTAGTAATCTGCTTTGTTTTTTATTAGATAACAGATTTTAACCAACGCAGGAATGATCGTTTATCCGGTGGAGGAGATGAATTTCCAATTACAGAGCAAGATCTACGCAAATTAAAAAATCCAAACGTGGAGCAAGAATTAGAAGTAAGATACTACAATTTGTATCTTTCTATTTTTTTTTTTTTCCTCTTATTTTTCTATTTCTTCGAAGTTGTGTGGTGAGGTTTTGTTCTGGTTCATTTTCTCTCTGTCGTTCCCTTTTGCCCATGTGAACCTCTTGCTATGAACGTGTGCATTTTCCTGCTAAAACTCCTTATTCTTAAATGCTGGGTTTGTAAGTCTGTGATCTCTTTAAGAATTAATCATTAATGATCTGTTCAGCAGCTCAGGACATAAGTCTAAAATAAAACTTCTTCAAAGTATATATTCTGTACCACAAGGGTTTTTTCAAGGTTTTTTTCCTTCTCCTAATACTCTTTTTGCAGGTGCTTGTGAAACTGGAAGGTGGAATAGGATTGTCACTAGTCAACAAAGTCCCTGAAGAGCTAATATTTGCAAGCCTCACAAGAATTAATGTTCACTACACGCAGATGTCAACGAGTCAGGTGCTAGAGCTCAGTGTGCAGGATGTGCAGGTATTTGTTGTTATGAAACAAATATATTGTTTGTGGGTCTTCTGGAATGCTGGGAAGTGTTTGGAGCTCTTAATGAGATTTCAACTCCTTAACTTCAGAAGCTTCCCTGAGCGTCAGTTTTGATCTTTCATTGTCCTCTACTTAGTGACAGTTTATATGATGATGTATTTTTGCTCCATGTTATTAATTTTTAATTGTTTGGTAAGTTAGATTTTTTGTTTTGATACTTTGTAATGAAAAATCATCCATTGAAAACAGGAGTCCTGATGCTGAGTATCACAGTATGAGGCACAGAAACCTATTAACTGTTTGGTTTCCAAGCAGATTTTGATTCTGACTTCAAAGTTTTGCCTTTGTTTGCAGTTCAGTCTCTCAAATTCAGAATGAGCAAATTAAACTGAGCACGGTGATACCTTCTTCTGAGTCACTCTGTTCTCATTGTGCAAGATTTCCTTCAAGGAGTGTATGTGCTTTTGTAGACTCAATATTAAGTGGATACTCCTGAGTTAAAGAAGCTTGGTTTTGCTGCTTGTTGTCACTTATTCTTATTTTCTTGCCTATCTTTTCCATGCTGTAGGTGGACAACCAGCTCATTGGCACCACGCAGCCTTTTATGCTCTTCCTGACACCTCGGATGAGTGAAAATGAGCCCCTGGAGACTGCTCCTGCAGTGCAAGTGAATGCCATGAAATTTCCCAGTAAGAGTGCACTGACTGATATATACAAGGTAAACCACAGACTTTGTTATGCCATGCCTATTTCAGTCTGGTTAAATGATTCACCTGTTCTTAATTTTTACTAGCAATCTGAGTGAACTCATTTGTTGAATGAGGTCTGAAGCACTCAGTCCATATTCATAGTGTTTGAAGCTGCAGTACAGTGATGAACAGGATTTAAAAAAATAAGCAAAGATTAGTGAGATCACTGTTTGTAAACGTCCATCACTTTATTTCTCAAGCCAGTTACCCTCTTCAGAATTGCTAGGTATTGTGTAGTGAAGCCAAGTATCTGTGCCATGTTTTTGATGACTTGTACACAAGGTGATGACATCTCCCTGGTAAGATGTCATCTTGCAGCATAAACTCTGTTTTCTGTACTGCAGCAATTAATGTTGTTGGGGATTTTACCAACCAACTGGAGTTTTGTGAGGGCAAAATATGTGGTTATCAAACCACCTCCAAGTGTGTATTTTGACACGCTTGAAAACCAGCTGGTTTCACTGTTGGAATCCAGTTCAGCATCACATTCTGAAGTGTTGGTATTGGGTAACAAAGCACGGTACATTTCAACAACAAAAAAATCCAACCACTTGCAGTTGTAGGTGAATTCAAGTGAAGGAAGCTACCAAAGATATTTTTGAAGATGGGGATATTAATACAGTTCCATTCCAATGAAAATACTCTGTTAAATAGAACATATTGTCCTATTCAGTGGCTTGCACAGATTGTACTTCAAGTGCTAATACTGTAAACTGAGACTTGTTTATCTTTTTAGCATCTGATGATCACTGCTCGAAAGTTCACAGTTCAAATTGAGGAGAAGCTGCTTCTGAAGCTGTTGAGTTTCTTTGGCTATGCTCAGTCTGAATCAGGTATGGCATGAAATTACCAGCACTGCTTTTACAGTATGCGTAGCTGTTATGATCTTTGCATATGAATGAAGTTCAGAATTCCTGGTGAGCTCTTAGCTGCTTGGAGACTCGCACTGCTGGACAGAGCTGGAAAGCTTATGTCTCCAAGCTGTTTGTGTATGCTGTGCTTATTTCAGTGTACAGGCAATGATCCAGGTAACTGGCATTGTCCAGTGTGCAGTGGCTAAGCCATACCTCTATGGGAAGGAGTTTAGTGTTCGTTTTAAGCTTATGTAGCTGGGTTGATCTAACTTAAAGACTTAGCTTTGTAGTGAAGAACAAAAAATAAAGATACTGAATTCCACTCTTACACTGTTTACCAGTCTGTCCTTTGTTTAAGTTTACTCCAATGCCTTTTCTTTTTCTGTTTGTTTGCTTACTTTCTGTACAGTCTTTGTGGTTTATCTGCTCATACTGATGTCATCCAAGATTCAAACAGTATCTTTTTTGTCATTTATGTTCCACGTGTTCATTTGTCCAGCCTGTTCAATGTCTTCTCTATGGGTGTTTTCTCTGTTCAGTACTGATGATTGAAAGTATCAACGTTGCTTGTTTTGTACAACATACTGATAATTGGTCAAATAAGGAAGGATAAAGAAAACAGAGAGGAAAATGCTGTAAGGTCATGACTGTGCAGTAGGAAGGAAACAGTGCATAGTTTGTATCACTTTGCTTCTATATGATGACAGACACATTCAAAGCAAGATTAGAAGCTTAAACCGTGCATTTGGGTGACTTTAATTTTATCTAACTACAAATACATTCAGACTTTAGAGATGCAGGTGGATAGGAAAAGAATTCTTAAACCTCAGAGGTCAAGTTTGTGTCGTAAGGTATGAGTAATTTTGCTGACTACCCTAACAATTGCACGTTGTTTTTATTTACATAGAGAAACCTGTAACTCCTTACAGAGTATGCTTCCATAATTGCATATATATTCAATCTATTCTAATTCCTGTGTTTTGTCTGGGTGTAGAAGTTGAAAAGTATGATGAAAACCTCCATGAGAAGGTGGTTGAAAAAGGTGGAGGACAAAAGCGATACTACTTTGAAAATCTAAAAATCAGCGTGCCTCAAATCAAGTTGAGTGTCTTCACTTCCAACAAGCTACCTTTGGATCTCAAGGTAAGGCAGAGCACTCAGAGAATGTGCTTCCCAACAAGGAGATCCTGTGTTCTGTATGTTAACTGTCACAGAAGGTGTTCATTCAGTTCTGTGGCACAGGAGAGTTCAGGGGAGGAGGGAGAGAACAATCACAGTAGAACCTTTGTAGAGGTTTTTCTGACTACCTCTAATGTTTCTGGAAGGCGTGGACGTGGCAGTCTGCTAATGTGGAGGTAGACAGATTATTTTTATTAGAGACCACTGTTAACAAAGTTGCCTTATGTAATATCTGATAGTTAAACAGGAAATTACTTCCTACCGAAGTGAATAATGAGGGCTACTCCAGTTAGTCATCCATTTACTAAAAAAAATAAATAGGTCCCTTCTTGGAAATGTAAATCGGACTGTAATTTACCTTAATTACCTGCAGATGGCAGAAAAACTCATGTTACTATTGAGCATGATTTGGTGGCTACTGTAGGAAAACACAGCACAAGTATCAGGCTTCTTGCCTTCTTCAGATTTCCTGATGTTGGTGACTGTGCACATGTTGTTATAAAGAGCTGAACTAAAGCAATCTAGAACAGAATAGTTGGGAAGGACCTTTAAGGATCTAGTCCAACCACCCAATATGCAGACTTTACAGGATACTGATGGCCCATGGGCTAATTACTGTCTTCGTTTTCTTCCTTGATGATAACTGCAAAGGCTGGTTGAAGATCTGGGTACACCAAGTCATGAAACAGGCCTTAATCTTGCAGGAAGTTAAGATTGCTATTCCAGCTCATCCTGACAATTAATCCATTCATAGAACTTCAGCAAGGTGGAAAACATCCAGTTTTGTCTTCAATGCATATCATAGAGGGTGTAGTTTAATTGACCATTAGAACAGTTAAAGAGAAGTGCTAAACATGGAGCCTTCAACACATTTTGTTTTGAATATGAATGTCAAGTGTAGGAGGCTGCCTACATCTTGAGAGGTGTTTAACCACTGTCTAATTACTGAATGAATGTTTGTTAATTTGTTCATATTTTGCAAGTAAAAGGTTTGTAGAGTGATTGCCCTCTGAATCAAAGCATCTATATGGCAGTGGTAAACTACTCTAGCAGATAAGCTTTTGGCTTGTAACCGTTTTAAAGGTTAATTCGTTTGAGTGCTGTGAATGAGAAGTAGAGGGGAAAAAAATTAAATAGCAATATCTTTTATTTAATTAGGCATTGAAAAGCACGCTGGGATTTCCTCTAATCCGATTTGAAGATGCTGTGATTAATCTGGATCCTTTCACTAGGGTCCATCCATATGAAACTCAGGAATTTATCATTAATGACATTCTGAAACATTTCCAAGAGGTAAGTGTCATTTGGATTTCGGTGTGGGGAAGGCTGAAGTTCTCCTGATGGATGAGTTCTCTAGTGAGGGTTGGGGGAACTCTTGGTTATGAAGAGTGTTACTTGTTTGGGCATGCAGGAAAATACCATGATAATGTAGACACCACACTTTAAGATGAAGCTGTTCTTGTTCTTACTGATACTTGTGTGTTATTTTAGAGCATTCCTCCATTTTTAATTGACTTTGCTGGTGTTACCATGAGAATATTTCAACCTTTCTGTTGCTTTTACAGGAGCTGCTTAGTCAGGCAGCAAGGATTCTAGGTTCTGTGGATTTCCTGGGCAACCCTATGGGTCTATTGAATGATGTTTCAGAAGGCGTTACTGGACTTATAAAGTATGGCAATGTTGGTGGTCTCATAAGAAATGTCACACATGGAGTATCCAATTCAGCTGCAAAGGTAATAATTACCATAGTAAAGTTTGCTAAAAGTAGGGAACAAGTAGAATAGAATTATTGACCGTCTTCAAATAGAATTGCTTTCAATCCTGTTTGTTCTGTAAAAAGTTGCATTTGGAATGTTGCTCTTTTGGAATGCTTACACGTGTGTTTCAGGGTGCTGGTAACCCTGCAAGAAGCAGTGTGCCATGTTATGGATGTCCATTTGTTTTTCAGATTGAATGCAGTAATTAACAACATTTCAGGTCTCTGGTTCAGGTGTGGCATCATCTCCTGTGTGCACATGAACAGAGATGTATTACACTGGTTACCCAAACTAAAGCTCTATGGGAATTGGAGTACTTAAAGCGTTACTCAGTAGACCAGGAGAATTGTTGATTTTATTTTTGGGAGCTGATTCAACTGAGGCAAAAATGAATAGTTCTGCAAACACTTCAGTTATTTTTCTTTTGATGTGCCACACAGCTACAAAGTAAGAGATTGCTATGCCTTTAGCTTAATGCCAGGATCGGTGCACAGTGAACATTCTTTTGTCCCTCCAGATAATGACTGAGAGAGCACTATTCTATCAGTGTTATTAATTGAAAATAACTGCTTTGTTGCCTAAGAGAACACAGCAGCCAAAAATAGGAAATGATTTTGGTCATGGTCTGTATGGTGCTTGATACTGAGCAAACAAACGTCTGTTGGTGGGTAGCACTGGAATAATGTCTTCTTGACTTGAGGGCTTGTTATTAAATGTCATTTCCATGGTATTGTAGTTCCTAAACATGGGAAGTCTGTGTGTAAGGAGAAGGACGGTGTCGTGAGGGAGATGTGGCAAAGAGACCTAAATCAAATTTGGTCAGGAGGGATTAAAGGTGCTTTCTCTGATAGTGAGTTGTACTAGCTGATTAGTGGGACTTTGGTGTATTTGCAGGTAGGTAGCATTAAAGCATGCAGTGGTTGATACAGCCAGATGAAACTGGCACTCAAAATCTGCCTTTCCCAGCAATGGGTACCATACAGTACACAACAGTTACGGAAAACCTTGTGTTTTCCAGAGGTATTTTGTGGACATGATAATGGAGAAAAGAGAGATTGGTTGGGAGGATGGTTTGGTAACAGCTGAAACATGGAAGGAAACCTCTTGGTGTTACCCTGGCACACTGGAAGCTGTGCATGTGTGCCTCTTGGCTTGTACAGTCCAGCTTTCCTGATACTGCTGTAATTTCTGAAGGTGTTTTAATGAAAATTATATTCGAGGAAACTGGTGGACAAAGTAAAATGTCCTTCCAAAATTCCCAAATGGGGGTAACTGATGATAAGAGTCTCTCATTCTTTCTTCCCTTCTCTTAAATAGGGATAAGATTAATTGTCCTTTCACAGCCTTACTTGTACATGTGAATCTTATTTGCACTTCTTTTTCCTGCATTGGTAGGAAAAGGTAATTCAGAAGTTTAAAAGGGCAAGAGGTAGTATTTACATAATCACACACAACTCCAGAGGGATATTTTCAGACCTGGCTGAACTGCCATAGAGATCCCCCATCCATCACCAGGTGCGTGGCTGTGAGCACAGACAGCTGAACTGTGAGGAAGATGATATAAACGTTCTCTAAAACAATTGCTTCGTTCCCTGCATTGCCTTATTAGAACCTTTACAGTGACTTAAAATACTGCGTCGCCAACACTCCCATCTTAATCCCATTCCCACCTCTTTTGAGATCCACTACAGGGCACTTTAAGCATGTGGTTAAGGCATCTCAAAGTGCATGTGTTGTTAGTGTCAGCACTGCAGATGCAGCTTATCCACGCCGTTGGGTAGAATCCTCACTGAGCTTCTGTAAGGCAGCATCCATCTGTGCCAGTGCTCGTGTCCATGCTTCCTCCTCACAGCTCTCATCTCTTGTGACCCATCCACTCCACCCAATAGAGAATGTTTCTTTAGAGTTTCCTTTCTATAAAGGGTTGTTTCCTCACTGCAATCACATCTGCAGCAACGGACTCATAAATCTTTTTTTAAAAGGCACGAGCCTTCCTACGTTTCCCACAAGGGCAAGGTCACTCTTTGAACTTTGCAGTCATTTGTAACCAAGGGGTTTCTGAAAGAACGTTTTCAAAGGCAGAGGGGTGGTTGGATGCTGAACTCCTCTCGAAATTCACCAGAATCTGAATGCCTGCTTCCCATTTATACCTTTGAAAATCACCCCATGGACTGTTTATTTGTCTTGACAGGTATTTTTTTTTCTCTTTCCTTCATACTTCCAAAGTGTCTGAGATGCAAGGCTCATGCTGTTGCCTTCTAAAAATATTGATTATATTTTTATTCTTTCTTCACTTAGTCCTCCTTCCAGTATTACCTTTGCTGCATGGAAGATGGTCATAAAGAAGGCTCAAATAATCAGGATGATTTCTTCTGTGTGTCTTCTGCTGCTCATAGGCATCTAAATCTGCCTAAGGTTTCACAATCGTCTCCATGCAATACAAATGCAGCTGATGACACCATATATGTGTGTGGCACTAAGTAGAGCATGGCTTCCCACTCTACCATTAGCATGCCTTGTGATCATGTTATGTTAAGGAACAAGATAGAGGGGAAAATAATTCCTATTACTGAAGAAAAACACCACTGAAGCAATAGATCCATTTCACCTTGCTCCCTTGGTGCTGTCTATAGAGAAATGGTCATTAAAAGGCTCTTTCGCCACAGACATTTCCACCTGGCTCAGCTGTGCCATAGAGGTCCTCATCTTCTGCAGCTCATCCAGTGTGGCTGGTAACTGATGTAAGCAGATAGCCCAGCCTCCCTCCTGCTTGTGAGAGAGATCTCTGTGGTGGTTGTTCTGGGTACCTGACTTCAAAGTGTCTTCAGTAAAACTCTGTACTGGATTTTAAGATGTGAATGGAAACTAAACCTAAATACTGTAGTCATCGCTTTAAACCTAACACTGCTTGACTGAATTGAAAAGTAAGCTGTTTGGGTTGTATCTGGTTTTGTCATTTTATTGCTTTTGTATTTTATAGTTCTGTTGCTTACCCCTGTAATGGCTTTTCCATGCATTTCAGAGCACACAGTGGGTAATGCCTTCTTTCAAGTGAAGAGCTGCAGTGTATTTAAGTTGGCACAAAACCTTAGGTTAAGTAAAGTTCACTATAGAGAGTTTTGTAGATTTTATCCCTTGGAGACTCTGAGTTCTGTATTTTAAAAAGTTCTTTGATCCTAAATATAGACACCTGAGGGAATTTCATTCCCTCTGAATGAAGCCTTCTATAGTTGCCATATGCGTAGAAATGTCCTGAATTCTTGGCATTCACACTTCATTTCCCCTTCAGGCATGATGGTTCTAAATCCTAAGCTGTTCCTGTTTCTGAGGTGTTTCAGTCAGAATGGAATACTGAACACAGTGTTACTGTCTGAACTGGTGACCCCAGCAGTTCCAGACCCCATCCAGCCCAGCTGTGGGCACCTCCAGCCTTGGGCACCTCTCTGGACAACCTGTTCTACCTCTGGGCCCGCTCAAGCAGGTGCATGGCTGTCCTGTGAAGCGTATGTTGTCTTTTTGGTTAACTTCATGGATTTTGAGTTTTACTCTGGGAAAGCTGATGGTTGTCCTTTACAAGAGTAGTCTGGATATTGAGATGGTGGTATTTAGTAGCCACGGTCGTGGGTGGTTCAGCTTCAAGGTAACATTGGGTGTGTTTTCTTGTTTGATTGGTTTTAGTGCCCTTTTTTTTTGTTCTGATTCATTTCAGATTAAGGTGGTTCTCCTCCCATTTGCCCCAGTATTGTCCAGGTAACACATCCAGGTGGCACTGCTGCTCAGCTTCAGTTCAACCTGCGTTTCAGTCTAAGACTGTAGCAGAGATTCAAATGCTAAGCAGTGAGAATCTGAATGAAGATGTATGAATTGTGAGAATCTATGATGGAAAGTAAATGTAATTCCCAGGCAGAAACTTTCAGTTCTGGGGCTGTTTTATGGATGAGGCCTTTTACCCATTTCCCAACTGTTCCAAAAGACAGCAGGATTTATGGCCGAATCACAACAATCAAAAGCCATGGAGAGTGCCACCTCTTCTGTGCGGAACATCTGGTATCATTATCTTCTGAAAGAGATTTGGGGAGAAGTGAAAGGTAGAGGATCAGATCTGAGAATTTGGAAGGACTGTCTTTTTCTCCATGGGAAGGGCTCTTCATCATTGAAGCCAAATTCAGCATTTCTTGTACAGAGCATCTTAGGCAAAGTGTGGGTGAGCCTGCTCAGACTGCCATGTGTTGTTGACTAGAGCTTTGCTCCCAAGAATGTTCTCAAAAAGTGAAACACAATTTTGAAGTGAACAAAGGAGAGTTCAAATTGCGATACGTGAAATGTTGCTAGAGGTGCAAACTGGTGAAATTAGAAATGAACGTATTTATCATATAGACAGAAGGAATTGTGGTCTGAGCCTACGGGTGTTAAATAGCCAGTGTGTTGTGTCACATGTCACAGTTAGAACCTGAAGGAAAAGAATGGGGTGCGGGTTTGAAGTTCACACTTCAGTCCTGACACGAGGCAGGCTACACCTCCCTGCTGTGTGTTTGAATGGGGAGCACATAGAAGGTTGTGTGTGATATGTTAAATGGAGATTTAAACTTGAAATTCCTTGGGTATGCATCCCTGAGGAGAGAAGACAATACTTCTGTGTCCTGAGGAGATCTCCAGGTCTGTGTGCTGTAGTACAGATGGTTGCCATCAGTGTTATCAATCCGGGTGTGCAGGAGGGGTGGCAGGCCGACGGGAATGGCCTTGCATGAGGTTTCCTCCAGAGGTAGGAACAGGTAATACATAAAAACAAACAGTAAAACAAACAAAAAACACAGCCCTGTATGCAGGCAGCAGCAGGGCTGGGTCAAGATGGTGATTAAAGACAGTCTGCCACAGTGCCAGTGCCTTGTGCTCTGTCAGCTCCATGAACCGGACTCAGGTTTTTGCCTCAGGTTCTCAGAATCCGGAGGGTTTGGGGCTTTTTTTAAGGAGGAGGCGATGGCAAAATAATTCTGTTTCCAAAACACAAACAAACAGGAAGACCTTAAAGCTTGGCAAGAGTTAAAGTGGAGGAGGGTGGGAGGGGGGGGGATTATCTGTTAAGAGTATTAGTTGTTTAATAAAGCGCGGTTGTCCTCCAGATGAACCCGCCAGTGACTCTGCAATTGGGGTCATTCCAAGTTCATGCTGTGGACTTTTGACTGCCTTCTGTGGATGTGAAAACAGCCGGCAGTCCCGCAGGGATCACTCGCCAGCCCCGTAACACAAAACTGTCCCAGCAGGCACCTGCCGGCCCGGCCATTGGGCCCTGAGGAGCCAGGCTGGGGACGCCCGGCTGTGGGCGGCCGCGGGTTGCCGGCCAGCAGGCCCTGTCAGGAGGCATTAGGGACTTAGTTAACGAGGGGATGTGAGCTAATTAAAGCGCCTTTCCTTTGGTTGTATGACAGGGAATCTCAAGAAACCTATGTTTGTGCAGTGGGAAAAGGTGTTGTCTCGCTGTCAGTAATTGAGGGAGGGCCAAAGTTGATGCATCTCTTAAAATGAGAGGCTGATGATAGCGTTGTGCTGATTTAGTAGTTTCTGAATTAAGGCTGTGTCAGATCTGTTCTCAGTTCCGTTACACACTGCTGACCCGGTTATGAGTGTGCCCTGGGCTTGGCCTAAACCATCCTCTGCAGGAGGTGTTCCATCTAACCTGTGAATTAAAGCAGAAAAAGTGCCTTAAGCCCAATGTGACTGGATCCACAAACCTTTCAGTCTCGGCACCTGAGCACTTCTCTTCCTGGGAGGAGGACAGAAGCCATGGCAAGCATATTTTGTGGAGCAGCTTCAGATAGGCAGGAATTTTAAGTCTGAGGAGAAAAAAAACACTATTCTTTCAAAAATATTTTAAGTCCTTTGTTGGTGCCATTACAATGCATGTTGACCGAAGTGGAAGACAGGGGGAATCATAGAGTCATAGAGTGGTTTGGGTTGGAAGAGAACTTTAAAACCATCCATTTCCAACCGCCTGCTGTAGGCAGGGACACCTCCCACCAGCCCAGGTTGCTCAGAGCCCACCCAGCCTGGCCTCGAGCACCTCCAGGTTGGGGCATCCACAGCCTCACTGGGCAACCTGTTCCCATGTCTCACCACCCTCACAGTAAAGAATTTCTTCCTAATATCTAGTCTAAACCTACCCTCTTCTAGTTTAAAGCCATTTCCCCTCATCCTTTTGCTACATGCCCTCATAAAAAGCCCCTCCTCAGCTTTCCTGCAGGCTGCCCTCAGGTACTGGAAGGCCACTAACAAAGGAGGAAAGCTGTGTTGTCTTCTGACTTACTGACATCCAGTTTGTAAAGTTCTTAACAACGCACTGAAAAAAAAATAAAATTAAAAAAAGCCTGTTCTTATCAGTGAGTAAAGGAGCTGCTCTAAAAGTAATTTTCATGGTAAGTCACAGAAATGTGTTAAATACATTAAATATCAGTCTTGAGGTATCACGATAGAAGTACAGGAACTTGGGCTGGAGAATTTACAAGATGAGTTTATCTGTCCCGCTGTGCTCAGTCACTGTTTATGCAAAGAACAGTGCATTTTTACACTTCATCTAAAGTGCAGCACCAAGCTTTGAGAAGGGCTGCTGGCTTGGAACCCGGCTTCCTTTGCCATAGCAGCCCCTGGCAGCATGGATGTGGGTCTGCTTCGCCTCTAATGCAGATGCTGTGAACATTTCGGGTCCATGCACTGAGAGAAGGGCTTCATTTGAGACTGTTATATTTCACTGCCAAAAGTCAGTGCAAAACCTCCTCTGAAATAGATCTTACAGGTTTGAGAGACATAGAAAATAATTTTAATGGTGCTGCTTGAAGGCATATAACCAGAAGGGATGAAACTTAGAGATAGGCATTAAGTGCTTAGGTGTAGTGCACTGTGTTGTATCACTAGGTTGAACAGCAATACCAAAGCTTCCACACCTTCCTTGTTGAATAGTTGTTCACTTTCAAAAATAAAAGTGAAACTCCAATGGAAGGAACCTCTCATTTCTAATGCTGTCAGTTGCCTTGAGTTTATGGTATCATCTGTAGTTACAGGTTACACAAGAGAAATGTTAAATGTACATAATGTGCTGACATTCGTAGTAAAATGTAGTTAGATGTTATCTAAAGACAAAATGATGATAAGCTAAGAAGACAGCTTAAACAAAGGTAAGAAATAATTTTTTAGCAGTTATGTAAGTAAAACATTCAGTACTGGGAAAGGTGAGCAAAATACACTTTGGAGGGAGGGGTGTTCAGTATTCCCCAGTTCATACGCTGTTTCCATGCACGAGGGTTTTTTCCCAGGATGAGTGTGACCATTGCCTGCACGGGGTGTTCAGTTCAAGAGCAGAGTGAAGGGCAGCAAAGAGTGTTTTTAAAAGACTGAAAGCTGAGCAAACCCTGTGATTTCTAGTTGCAGTGTGCAGTTGGTTATGAGGTTTGCACTGAAATTCAGACTGACCTATATTTAATTCAATTTAATCACTTTCTTCCTTAACATTCCATGCGATGTTCTGCTTTGCTCAGTCAATAATATTTGTAAAAGTACAATTCTCTGATGCTAGAATTACAATGGAATGTTTGGACTTAAGTCATAATTGTGTATTTATCCTTTTGGGATGTCCTTCGAGAACAAAGCGGTGCCAAGAGCTTAAAAAGACTTTAAGAGATTACTTAAAACTGATTTCCATGCTGTGTGCCTCATGCATCTGGCTTAGAGGGAACATGCAGTACAAAGACTAGAATTAACTCTGTTTTTGTTTGCTCTGAATTCTTCCTGTGCCCCATAAGCCTCATTATTTGGCATCAGCTTGGGTCACAAATGCTGTATATGGTTTTATTTTGTTGGTAGTGGTGTTTTCTTGATTGAAACAGCGAAGGGATTGGGATTGGACTAGTTGAAATTTGAGGTCCCTTCCAATTCCTGATGTTCTGTGATTCTGTGACAAAGTTGAAATATCTTTAGTGCCTGGAGTGGCACAACTCGAGTCTGTCTGGAGTTAATAGTCTAGAAGCCCCGTACTTGGCTTCAGTTGGAGATGTGGGCTGGCTCTTCAGTGCTGCCTTCTCACGTGTACCCAACCTACATGGCTGGCTTCGCTCAGTAACCAGGAAAGGATCTCGGAAGTGGGGAAAAAAAGGTAAATACCACGTTACTGATTTATTTGATTAGCAAGTAGACATGATGAAACTAAGGGGGGGGGCGGTGGATTTTACAGCTCCCTTTTTTAGTTTCGTGTTTGTTCCATAGATGGTTGTATTTCGCTGTTGGCGTTTGCTTGGCCCTCGGCCTCTGAAGTTACCAACAAAAGGAAGACAAAGGTGGATCTCACTTCTGTTGTCACTTTTGTTTAGGGTGGTATGGTTAGGTTGTGGTTGGCCTTGATGATCTTTAAGGTCATTTCCAACCTGAGTGATTCTACGGAGACCATTTTCCAGGTGATGGGTTCGCAGCTCCATGGGCCACCATCACTGCTCTCCAGATGTAGAACCACGATGAGGCCAACGCTGCAGCACAGGTTGCTTCACCCCCTCAGCAGTCCTTGCTGTGGCTGCCCAGTGCCCGTGAGATGCCTGGTTGTTGGCTCTGCTCTTCTGGTTGTGGTCTTGGTGGTTTGTTGTTGTTTTTTACACGTAGCAGAGACTATGACTTCTAACCTGTGTGCGTGTGGTATTTTTCCCTTTTTCCTTCTTGCCAAGGGAGTGAGTCACAATTATGTTAACATTCTGTGTATGAAAACAGCATTATTGCTGTTAGATGTCAGATTCTGGTTCGCTGAGGAGTGAGAAATAAGGCAAAAGGACAGATGTACTTCACCAGGAAAGCTGGTATAGTGGAGCCAGTCCTGACAGGGCAAAATAGACCAGCGAGTATAAAGAATGCTTACCAGTTCTGGTCAGTACTGAGATGTTGGGCTATTCCTGCTGCCTGATTCTCTGAGTATGCATTAATGTAGCTTTCAAAATATATCCATAAAATACCATTTTCAGGACTGGACAGATTTCTTAATGAGATTTGAATTCTGAAGGCCTGTGGAGCTCTTTAGTTTTCATAGCAGCTCCTCTAATCCTCTTAAAGGAAACTATTTGCACACACGCACACAAAATCCAATGCTAAACACAGCTAATAGATAACATCAGGTTGGTTTGTATTTCTAGGCTAATTAAAAAAAATAACATCTAATTTAAGTTCACAAAGAGGTCACAAGTACTGCTGCCAGTGATTGCGATGCTCTGCTGAGTGTCCATACTGTCAAGTCATAAGAAGGTTCGTGGGATGTGATTTTCATTCATGTTGCCAAAGCCCACTTGTTTAGTGAATTGTAACTGCTGGGCTGGTTTGTTTTTGTGCTGGAAAGAAGTACCTGAAACAAGGAAATGGTGTCACTGGTGGAAAAGGAAGCTGGCCTGGAAAAACTGGCAGGGGGAGAAAGGTCTTGGGCATGGCACTGGGAACACTGTCTGTTTTGTTTGTAATTCCCAGTGTATCAGAATTTCACACCAGGTTTCGTTATATTCAGGTTCATACCTTAGTCATGTGGCTTGTTTAAATGGATGCAAAGGAGACAGTATGTGCAAGAAAGCAAAGCAAACAGCACCACTACACAGTTCTGAATGAGTGAATACTGGTGAGCTGTTCATCAGTGCAGGACAGATGGGCTCTACCACCACTGCAGGCACTGCTGTTCTCCAATCCAGCACAAGTTTGTTTATTTATTAAGAGTGTAAGAATGCTTATGTTAGCTGAGGAGGTACAGAAGAACAACTCCACGTAACCAAAAGGCACTCTTGTTTGGAGGTTACAATAGGAAAATGTCTGCTGGGAATCTCTTTCCATAATAACATCCTGAATATGAAAGTTTTGGAGTTTGTTGGGTTTTGTTTTGTGTCCCTTTCTTTGGAGCCTTGCTCCCCCTCTTGGTTTGAGTAGCACTGACAGGTCACAGATTGATGTACTTCTTCAGAGCTCTCTTCATGGCAAAAAAACCTGGACTAACTGCACAGGTATAAAAAGAGAACTGTATCAGTTTCACATCTAAAATCTAGGGATTTCTTCAGTATACCTACATAAGAGAAGCAGCTTTTTTCTTTTAATAATAGAAATGGTTCTTCTTTTCCAGTTTGCTGGGACCTTGTCGGATGGCTTGGGAAAGACAATGGACAACAGACATCAAACCGAGCGCGAATACATCCGCTATCACGCTGCAACGAGTGGAGAGCACCTTGTTGCAGGCATCCATGGCCTTGCACATGGTAAGCTTAACTTGTTTCACTCCTACAGCAATGAGCAGATTGCAAAGAATGGTGCTCTACAGTTTGCATTACTCTTGGGCGGTGAGTTGTGGCCTCAGGGGCTGAGCTGTCGTAGACTTCATCTTTGAATAAGGTCTCTTCAGTTGTAATTGTAAATAAAAACTTCTTAAATTCAGTTTTAGAGAGCATTTCTCCAAAACTTCAGCCTCTGTGTAGTCATAAAATACCCACACACAGAGCCTTCTTTGGAGCCTGACACAGAAACAGAAATAAATGCCCATGGCTGGATTTTAACCTTTCTGCTTTCAGTTCACAAAATTTGAGTTTCCACAGAATCAGTGCATCAGTTTGAAGGAACGTTTCACCAGTTGGGTGATTTATTATTATTTGTTTTAACCTTCTTTTTGATTCTGATCCGAACGAGGGTAATTAATTTGTGTAAAAGACAGCAGGCTAGTCATAATTTGGCCAGAATCTCGCATCAATTTAGTTCATGATTTATCTGTTGAAGAAAGTTAAATCAATACAAGCCCAATTTAAAACAAATATTTATATTTTGCATCATCTTGACTCAGTTTGTTTAAATGTCATTCTTTGAGTGTGACTGTGGCTGGCTGCATCGTTTGGCTTTTCCTAAAACAACAGCAATGTTCTGTGCTGAGCAGAAGTCTTTACCCCTGTGTTCTGTCATAAAGAGATTGTGGATCATGGGAAGTCTCTCTCCTACTCATCTCGTGTGTTGTAAAGTCTGCTATAACCAATATTAGTACAAAAGGAGGAAAACCGAAATGTTTCAGACGTTGCTGAGAAGTCAATTAAAATGACTTAATCAGTAATTAGTGGGACTGTTTTAGTTTCAGTTCTGTGGAATTGTTACATGCTTCCCACCACTCCATTAAATCCTGTCTGATGAAATGCAGGAATTAACCATCATCTACAGTTATTCAAGAGAAGTGATTGAAATGCTCTGTGCTTTGTTCTCAAGTTTGTAAGTGAAGATGCTGCCTGGGCTGTACTTGAATTACAGATGTGAAGAGCACCTGGTTGCTGCAAAGCTAGAGAGCCAGGTGGGGGGAAGCATTCCTATGGAGCTTAAGCCAGTTCACCAGTAATTGTGCAATATGACATCTGTAAAGCACATCCTCAGATAATATGAACTGTTCCAAGTCTTGAAGACTCAGTAGAATCTTGATTTCTTCTGAGCACTTTGTGATGGAAACATTTACAGGAATGTCAGTTGGCAGCATCAAAAAATCACTCATGCCAGCTTACTGGAGTTGACTTTTTCCGGACTTTTTCCTACTCTGCTCTTTTTGTGTGTGCCAGGTATCATTGGAGGACTGACAAGCGTCATCACTTCAACAGTAGAAGGTGTGAAGACTGAAGGTGGTGTCAGTGGTTTCATATCAGGTCTTGGGAAGGGTCTGGTTGGCACAGTAACCAAACCTGTTGCTGGAGCTCTGGATTTTGCATCAGAAACTGCGCAGGCAGTGAGGGACACGGCGACTCTGAGCGGCCCCAGGTCAGTAAGTGCTTCATACTGCCAGTCATTTATAATGTTCAATGTGTTTTATGATACCTGCTGCAATTTCTAACCTGATCATCTTTCCTTGCCCAAAGAAACTGTCAATCAATTAAGTACACTGTGTGATGTAGCTTACTTCAATTAACTTTATTTTCTTTGGCAAGTTTTTTCAATGGTATCTGCTGGTACTTTACTCTTAGTTAAATAAGAAAAGCTGCAACATAAAATAGGAGTCAGGTTAAAATCCTAATTTTCATTTCTATAATAGTTCTCGTTTACCAAAAAAGTGCATGTGTGCCATTATTTGCACACACTTGTGTTAGCAGTCAGTGCCTGTGGACAGCTCATTGACCTCCTCCTCCGTGCTCAGCATAACCTGCTCTGAACAAAATAATGAGTATCTTTAAAATAAACAAGTATTTCACAGAATGAACCTGGGTGTGCTTTGTTGTGGAAATGGAAGTGTCCACATAGATGCCCCTGGTGTTCAGTACTTAGCTTGATTTGTAAAACCAAGAGGTCAGGGTTTACTATTAGGCAAGTAAATGTGCATACATAGAGTTACACAAGCAGTGCAAGCAGACCCCTAAGAAAACACATCTACTGTTTTGTTGGCACATCTTCTGAAGTTGTGTTTACCAGAAGGTAAGGAGGAGCACACCTGGCTGTCTCAGCAGCTGAGCTGTGTTGTTATTACAGGTTGTTTCAGGATGTGTGTTCAGGATTGTACTTAAAAGTCATCTTTTCAAATACTTCTGTGAGATCTCAGACTAGAAGCAGTAGTGGTGATGTTGCCAACAGCTGATAAACCACCCAGCAACTGAGAGGAGATCCCCAACCAGCCTTATCTCTAGCTTGTGTCTGCCTAGGTGACATATTTCCCTTTAACTTGTTAATTGTCAGTTATGAGATGAGGCCAGGTGAGCTGAAATACAGAATTCTGAAATACAGTCTTCACAGACCAGCACTGGGAAATGATTTTCTTCTTTAAATACGCTGTGATAAACGTTTGACCCACCAACACTACAAGGAAAATCTCTGCCACTTACATAATGAAGCAACCAGATTGGTTTTTTTTCAGGGGTATAAAAGAACAACAAAGGATTTGGACGTTTCTTGGACTGCTGTGTACCAATATCCCCCTGCTGCATTTGTTAACTGTTCAAATATGTGCAGTTTGGAATCAAAATAGAACAGCGTTCCAAACTCAGGATGCTGGCTCCTGTTGAATTTTCTGTTTTAAGTGTGTGCTGGGACATGCAGACTCCTCCAAGCTAAGTGCACCAAACCATCTAACTGATGAAAATGAGTTTGTGGCAGTAACTGATCTCAAATGTAGTTCTGAACAAGTGAGCACAGTAGGAATGATAAACATTTTAAGAACTGTCCTGAACTTATCTTGAGGCTGACAGCTCAGGTGTAAGTTTCAGGTATTGGTGCAAAAAGTGTTAGCAGTTAATTACAGCTCTACTGAAATAGTGTAAAATGTAACTGTAAATTAAAGGCCCTTGCAGTTCTCTTTATCGTATGGATTAACTTCTTCATTATTTCTCTATTAAAAAAAAAAAAAAAAAGAAAGAGCCCTGAAATGATGCTGCTTGGCTTCAAATGTTACTGAATTTCAGTTGGAGAGCAATGGGGAAGACTCTGTGGGTTGTGTTACTCAGTGATTGTGCTGCTTGGACAGAAATCTCTGTTGGTTTCAGATGTATTGATTTGTACTGGGATTCATGCAGCTAGCAAAACCTCTCTGTTTGCAGTGTGGAGCCAAGCTCAGTCCTGCTGAGACACAGACGATGGCTTTATAGCTTACTGTGGTAGTTTAAAACGTGATGTGTTTAAAGGGCAAGAAGATATTTTCAAGTCTAACTATAGGCTGGACTTGTTCAAGGCTAATCTTAAACGTTACTGTATTGTGTTTGTAATTTATGAATAAAGCTGCATTAATATTTTTAAATTTTAATGCCGGGGATAAAAGAAAACAGTTGTTGGCAACGCCGTATCCATCTAATTTATAAACAGTTACTGCTTGTGGCTTTATACCTTTTTTGAGAAGGTTTCATGCGTTCCAAGCACTGCAGTGTCACATACAAGAGTTCTGATTATTTCCATACTTGTCATACATTGCCAAAAGTCTTCAAGGCCGGCTCAGAACAGGAAAGCTGTTTTGTCTCTAGATGTGCTTGGAAGGCTCTCCTAGAGACTTGTGTTAACTCCTAGCACAGCCCAGGTTCAGGGGGTGCATTTAGATGTGTGTCCAATTGATGAGCAGCACGCAGAACTGCTGCTGCAGTGCTCTCAGGATTCTGCCAGGTCAGGGCACATCTTGAACCTTGTTCTGTCACTGCTGAGCTGCTGTTGGGAAGGCTCACATCCTTATCGGATTGGCAGAAGTAAAGGGACTACTTCCTGGCCTACTCATTTCTCATCAGTGCTGTCAGTGAACCAGTTGTATTAGTTAAAAATAGAGGCTGACGTGCCATTAAGAGTCCTAGAAAATTCTTCTGGAGGTAGTTGTTTCTTCTAAATACATCTGGAAGGAAGAATCCTGCACTGGTTTTTCTTTGTTCACCACCTTTCATGTTATTGCTCAGAAATACATGATGAGCTTGCAAAGATCGAGACAATGCCAGCAGCAGGTAATTCATTATTAATTGGTTAATATGTTTATTTTCCCCTCTGTGTGTCCCTCTCACCGTCAGCTGCAACTCTCACTGTAAATCTAAAAGCATTAGACTCAAGGGCATGAGAATACCAGTAACCTTGAAAAGGGGAAATAGAAAATGTGCAAATAATTGTCTGCAAGGTCATCCTGGCTGATACTCAAGGTTTTGCATTTTGATGGCAGACATTGCTTGAACCTTACCAGCTCTGTGCGTGTCCCCACATCCCTCCTTACCTTGTGCTCCACTGAGACCTGACTCAGAGTCTTCAGAGCACTGCCACGCGTGGGCCAGGGCTGTGGTGCAGTTGGCACTGCTGTCCTACTGGGAACCCTTCACCAGGTGTCCATACACAGCCGAGGTTACGTGCACAGCTAGCAGTCACTGTGCTGGGTAAGTCTGGAAATGGTTCATACGTTCCGCTTGAGCTGATTTATCAGTCAGGTCTGTAAATAATTTCAGCACTGTGATTTCCTTCATATCCTCTTTCCTCTCTTTTTCTCATAGGTACATAATAGGCCTTTATTATGAACTGTTTTCTCAAATGAATTGCTTTACTGGGTTATTTCTTCTTTTTTCAGCAAGTTTGTCCCTTTTTCTCCCATGGCACCATGTTAAATCCCTGTGGCCAGTTGCTTTTCTTCCATGTTACCATGTTGCCTTCTTCCATCATTAGTCACTGTGGTACTTCTTTTTATAGCTTCAAGCTTTTATCATCTGCCTGTCCAGGTTCTTCCATTGCTGTTGTTGAGCTACTTTGTAATCCCACACTCTGTATGTTCCCACCCACGCTGTGTGCAGAGGGACAGCCATATCCCCGTTCCGAGATGAGCTGTGCTCTGCAAGTCATCCAAAACCATGTTGGCTGCTTGGACTGCCATATCACATTGCAAATTGATGTCCAGTTTTCTGCGTGCTATTTTCCCCCAAGAGTTTTTTGTTTTGTTTCGCTGCATTGCAAGTATCTCCTTGTCATTTAATATTTGTGTTCTGGGTTATTTTTCCCCAGATGAACCAGGCTGCAGTTTTGTAGGTCGAGTCCCATTTCATTTCCTGCCATATTTCTGACCTCTTCAGGTTCTTCAGTGTTTCACTGTCCTCACTGGAGTTTTAAACATCTTGTGGCTTGTCCTCTGTAAATAGAATTTTATAGGCTGCTTTTACTAGAGCCCTGTAGTTGAAGCTCTGCATTGGTAGACGCTTGCTGTTTTAATCAATAGTTTTCTGATACCAGTCTCACCCGCTCAGTATTCTTCTGTGAGGTTTTATGTTATCATTGGTAATGTCCAGTAGATCTGCAGGAGCTCCTCTTCAGTTCTTCAGATGTCTGCCCTTGTTTGTGGTGTAAGTGGATTTTCTGGTGCTGCAAAATGGTTCCTCAGAGCGCAGCCTCTGTGCATCTCAGTATGGCTACTTTTATTTCATTTTTTTTCTAAAAATGCACTCCTCAACTATTTTTGTTTCTTTAATAGAGAGTCAACAATCCAGCATCTAATCACTTAAAATAATTTCATCTTCAAATCAGGCTACCCTTAAGGATGAGCACCAAACCACCCCCTACTCCTTTTGCCTATTCCAAGAGTGCTGCTTACCTGGCAGGACCCTTCTGACCAGTAGTTATGACATGGTTTTCTCTTCTGCATCTTTCTGAAGAATTACTTTTTTCTTGCCTTTACTTGGAACTGCTTTCCAAATGAATGACTTGGATTAGGAAGAATTGTGTTTGCCTGAAGTGGGATCCTACAGGATTGACAGTATGTTCACCTGTCTGCTTCCTCATAAAGCTGTCTGGAGGAATCCAGGTGTGTTTGGGGCACCTGGATGACTCTTGTTTCTGGAGTACCTCCAGCCATGAGAAATGGGGATGGTATTGCACTGCTGTCCCATATTTTACCTCACTCTTGAATCTACATGTTAATTCGTAGGAAGTCAGTGTTTAGGGAATAAAGCTTACTTGTTGAGTATTAAAATGGTGTAATTTACAGAGTGATAAATAATTTTTTGGTCAAATTCCAGAAAGGACAGTAGAGAGAGACCCAGGAATTTTTGTATATGAGAAGCACATTGGTGTCACTGCTCTGAAAAGCAGTTACTTGGGAGCACAGCCTTTGTTTTTCACAGGAGAGCAGAATTTGCTATGAAGGTTGAAGAAAATAGCTCTGATTCACACAGGTTTTTTTTTCCTGATGTTTTTTTATCCACATGATTTAGTAAAAGGAGGGCGAACCTTTAGAACATTCAGGTTGCTTCATGTTACTTTGTTGTGGGGTCTGTAACAGTAGAGCTGTCTATAAAGTGTCACTTGGCTTCCAAAACAATACGTGGTTGGGTTTTGGAAGGCACTCTTTGCTGTGTAGCACCCAGAAGAAGCTGAGATGATTCAGAGGATCCAAAATGTGCATTAATATATTTCTCTTGCTTTCCTTTTTAGTGGGATGAATGGACATAAATTGGTACCAGCTGTCAAACCAAAGCAGAATGCCTCTATGCATTACTGCAAATGTCTCTAATGCTGAGTATTCCATGAGGTTATTGCTAGACATTACTGGTCAGCGCATGGAATGTATTTGGAATATTTCTGAAATCAGTTGTCTTACCAGTTGTCTCTGTCCCTTTTTCTTGAACTTGACCCAATTTAACTATTCTGGAGGAGTGGGAGAATAAAACCAGAGTGTTTGGATGTATGGCTGCCACATAATGCTTTATTAGTATTGGATAGGTGTGCTTACTTTCACATCTGCTGTATGTGAGTGTTTTTAAGAGGAAAAAGCTAAAGAACCAATCACTGGCTTGCATTAGGTGTTGTTCAACTGCAGATCTGACATTTTGCATATATTGCACATGATGGAGCATGCAAGCTAGACTTGGAGCAGTAACTTGGTCTCAATTGAGGTCATTAAACTTGAAAGCAAACATCTTACCTCTTTTTAAACATGATTCTTCAAACCAGAGGATTGGAGTTGCTGAGGCTGTTCTTTAGAGCTCCTGGTTGCATTTCACTTCTGATTTTTGTGCAATCTCCATATTTGCAGAATTCTAGATGCTTTAAATTCCCGTAGGGATTGCTAAGCTTTAATTAATACCTGTGCAACTTTCTTCTGTTTCAAACCTTTTGCTCTGCCATGACAGAGGGTGTCCCTGCTCTTAAAACTGATTGAAAGACTGCTTTAAAAAAAACAGAGCGGTCACTGGGTTTGTTCCTATTCATGTTCTAAAAGCAATTGTCTTTTTTTTTACATAAATATTTTCCACAAAGCATCAATGTTTAACTGGACATCTGAGGACAGAAAGGTGCCCCTGGCTGCCTGCAGGCTGTTGGGTAAGGGACAGAGGGGACAAGGAGCACTGGAATGGAATGTTGTGAGGGGAGGGCAGATGAATGAAAACAGAAAACATGGAAGTGAATGGTGCTGGGCAGTTAACAGAGCAGAACATGTGAAATTATGTTTTTCTTTAGATGTCTGTTCATTATTATCAACAAACAGCTTTAAAAAGTGAATACTGAGGTCTTATTGTGATGGTCTCCACAAAGCCAAAGTTCTTGCTAGCACCTCAGTATGTTACATCTGGGGGCAGGTGTGTTTCCATCACTGTTTGGAGTGAAACACAGACCTTCTGCATCCAGCAAAAACCTGTTCCTGGAACCGGGATCTCAACAGGAACCAGATCTAGCTGAATTTCATTGAGTAAAATAACTGGTTTTGAAAAGGTAAAAGCTTGTGAGGAAGAAGCATTGTTGTATTAGACCAGACTTGCTCACTTTCAGATGCAACACTTCTGTGAAGACCTGGGGAAGCTGCTCCTTAGGACGAGCAGACATTTACAGCAGATAAATACGCTCAGCAGGTGAGGTGACATCCCAGGTGCTGTCGTGGAGGTGGTGTAGTCCATCAGAAAGTCAAGCAATTTCACAGACCTTCTTCTGGAAAGAGCTGGGAAATCCCTTGCTGGATTTAGCACAGATTTACTCCATGAATTACACTGCAAGTGGCAGTTAAGAGGGCTGGATTCACTTCACAAAATGAAATTCGTATACCATGTGTGTACTTGACAGCGTTTAGCTATTAATTTCATTTCCTTAGGATTTTAGACAAACTTATTTACTGAAAGGAACACATCTAGACAGGGAGAAAAAATGCTTTCCTTAGAAACCCTTGTATTTCTGCAGCCTGTGTGTTCTGCCAAATTATTTCAGCAGCTTTTGGACAAGAAGGAGAAAAGTAAATGGAACACTTTATTGTGTTGTGTATTTCCTGTCTTCTGGCATTTGTGTAGTTTATAGATCCTTATTCAGGAAGCCCTCTGCTAAAAGGAACTGCTGTTACACTGTATTTCTGTAATAGCTCTTGGTTTAAAACAACTGCACACTCCACTGGAGTGCAATCGCAAATTGTGTGCAAAAGCAAAACCTTGAGTGGAATTGAGCAGGCTTTGAAAAAAACAAAGCATCCTATTAATATGTTATTATCAGCCAAATGAGCTAAAAAGTCTTCAAAGACCAGGCAAGAAAGTACTCAGAATTTCCACTCGCAGGTCTACTTGCTTGGAATTAGGTGAGATGTTAAAAGCATATAAGAACCAGAAATGAACAAAAGCTTTATTCAAAACAGACGTGTCTCTTGGAATGCATCAGGCCAAATCACCAGACTGCATTCAACCAGTCGGACTTGATCCCCAGAACTGAAAACATTTAATGCACGTTCTGTGGGTTTTTATAATGTCTTTTGGCCATGTTATGAGTATTTTCAGTTCATAAAAATAGTAGAAAAGATGAAACTGGTGTTAATGCAATAGGAATACAGCATTTGTTTATTTACTGGAGCACAAATGGCAAGAGCTGCTCGCCAGTGCAGTGGCTGTATGAGCTCATGTCCTGGAATACCTGCTTGTTGTGCCAGAGGGGTGAAGTCTGGTACAGCAGGGCTGGGGCAGCTGTCTGGGAATAGGTTTTACTGGCCTGGTACTGAGGAAGCAAAGCACAGATGTTTTCAGTACGTGTGCATCTTATCTTCCCCATCATCAGTAGGAGTCCCTGTGGCTTTCCATGGACGTATCTGCTCCTGTTGCCTGTATTTGGAATGCCATCTTTCAAGTTCTTTCCATTCACTTTCACTCCTGAGTTTGCCTTGCCGTCACTTCAAAGATTTCTTTATGTCGTTCATCTTTTTGTCCCGTATCATAGAATCACAGAATCCTTAGAATTGGAAGGGACCTCTGAATGCCATCTAGTCCAGCTCCCCTGCAGTGAACAGGGACAAGTGTCCTTTAATTACTGCAGTAATAAAGCTTTGAGTAGAGAGCACGTGAGCACACCACGAGGGGCCTGCTTCTGCTCTCAGACCAGATACAGAGACGGAGGAAACGTCTGTGAGGCACAAAGGGGAAATCTTTCCTCTCCCTCTGTGTTTCCAGTAGTTTGGTGTGTTAGAAGAGTCACTTCTGCTAATTCCTCCCAAGTGCCAATACCATGGCATCATCTCTGAGGTTTCTCCATACATATGACAGAGATGTGACAACCTGCTGATGGACCGCTGCTGGCTGCCTACAAGCTTTATTTTCAATCTAAAGCTGCAGCACTGCTGTAGAACTGTTTGCAAGCAGCACTTTGAGCCGGATTAGTTTGGGTTCATAGTTACGTAGTAATTACAGGCTTACCTGAAAGCAAACGACCTTGTGCCCAAGGTATGTGCTGACATGCTGCTAGCCTGTTACCTGCTGCTAGACAGGCTTTTTTCCTTTGTCATTAACGGTGAGGTTTTTTGTTCAGTCCTAGTCCGGAGTCCATATATAGGGGCCCAGGGCCTGCTGGGATAGGGTTTTACACTTGTGCTGTCCTTTTGCCCTTCCACTGAACTCTTTTCATTTCAGTCATGAGCAAACAGTCAGTGCCTGAACTAACAACCCTGCAATCCTCCAAAGCACGCCTCGCTTACAGTACCAAACAAAGGGAGGCCTGCGTGGGCCGGCCCAAGCCAAGGAATGCAGCTTCGGGGTTCTGCTCCATAAATTTAACCAGCACGACAAAAAGGAGATAATATGAGCCTTCGTGATGATCTGAAAGGGGGAGGTTTGTGTCCCATTGATTGCGGTCTGGCCTATTGCCAGGCCCCGAGCCTGACCGACAGTTGAACCATATCGTTAAGGCGTGTAATACAGCTCAAGTCTTGTACAGCAGCCAATGAGTACATATCCAGAGGGCAAAAGTTTATAAAGAGTTGAGGCTGTCCTGTTTAACCCTCTCACACTGCATGTAATATATACTGCTGCCATTCAGAAATAGTCCCATTGCTATTAAAAATGTAAACCTTCAACTTTCTTTACTTGGAAGAAATACATGTGTGTCTGATTTCTAATGTGCAGCAGATTTATAAAGTGATCTGAGAAAAATATGTAAAACTGATCCTTCAGAAAAAACCAATCCAACCCCCCCTTTTTCTTTTTCCACTGCTTTATCCATAGTTGGTTACTTTTGTTGAGATGTCTTCTGGTTGTTATGCAGAATCTTTCATACAGATGGAGCTATTTATTGCCTTGATGTCACCTCATTTAGCATGTGGCTGGTATTTTTATAGATAATTTTTTCACCTAATGTTGCTGTTAACATGTGGAGCGCTCTTTAGCAGTTCTGGAAGTGCAACCAGTTGATGTAAATTGCTTTTGCAACTGCTAGTGCTAAAGAGCCAAACAGACATCCCGAGGAGTTGTCATTCAGGGTCTGTTGTGCCGGTGGGCTGCAAAGGGCACCACGTAGGGTGTGAAGAGAAGATGCAGAGGGTGAGCATGGCCCATTTCACATAGTCCTTCACGCACAGCTGATAGTTAATGCTGGGTAGCAGGCAGTGCTTTGCATTTTGCACTCCAAGTGAAATGACCACTTCTGCAATTACTGTAAGTGGGCGTTGCTTGGCCACCGTGGATGGTTTGTGATGGGACCATTGTAAACATGAACGTAATGTCAGCAGACTGGGCTTAGAAGTTTCAAGACTTTGCACTGTGTCCCAGGGCAGAGTGTCACTGTGGCCCTGAGTTCTTTAAGGCCAAATTCAGCTCTTCTCATTCAGATGGGTGCTGGAAAGGAAGCGCTGGGAAGAACCTTATCTTTTACATAGAATCAGAGGGTGAATGGGAGCATTTTTCAGCACATTTGTGAGACAAGAAACTTCAAGGCCAGTAACACGACTCTGTGATCAGTGCAGCAAGAGCCTGGGATAAACTGGAAACTGAGAAAGCAGTGTTCATTTACATATTTTTTTTCATCTCTTAATCTTGATGATACCAAAGTGCTTGAAGAAGCTTGCTGCACTATTAGGTAAGGAAGTACCAAAGGTTGAATAGTAAATGATGTGCTGAGTACTGCAGTTTTTCAGTATATAAACACATGCAGCTCACACAGACCTTGGATTTCTGATAGGGATGTCTTAAGGATGTGCTGTTTCAGTGAGTACATCTGCTGCTCTGCTGTTTACAAGGAAGTGATTCTTACGCTTCAACTTCTCACTTCCTTTTGAAGTGGGAGTCTTTAGAGATTGTATACAACCATAACCCCAGTGAATAGTACTCAATTTTGGTTTGATCTTGTATACAAAGGAAAGGGGGAGGGGAGAAAATAGCTCCATCTCAAAGAGGTTGGCAGGAACCGCCTGCATGATAAGCAGTTCCTTCTTCAGCATGCTGTTCTGTCTGAGAGTATCCTGAGTCAGATAAAAGTCCTCTGTATCTGAGCTCGTAGATCCATCCAGAGAGGAGGGATTTGACTTTAAGTGGGAGGTTTTAACCCGAGGCACCGTTTATTTGTGTGTTTCTGCCTGAAACGAGCATTCTGGGAACACGTTTAACAAGTACAATATATTCCATGCATTTGCTGGAATAAACGGTGCATATAAGCTTCCTCAGATATGCAGTCAGCAGGGAGCTGTCTGGCTCAAGATTTTACACATTCTTGCATCTAACTGAGATACTCTAATGCCAAATCCAATATCCAGACTGCACTGCGTGTGCGTTTGTAACACACCTTAAAAACATCTGTCTGAATTAGTGAATGAATTCCATCACAGCTCGCTGGGTTCAGGTGGCAAAGTCCTTTTCCAAGAAACCATCTGCCTTTAGGGAGCTGCAGCCCCAAAGCCCAGCAAGTGGGCAATAATTCTTCAGTCAGGAGGTGCAGCTTTACCCTCTGCTATGAAATCGTGATGGTTGTGTGAAACTGAGCCCAAGTCATGTAACGTTTGCGTTCTCAAACGCAGAGAACACGCACTGCTCAGTAAAGGTAGAAGATGTTTCAGCTTCTCACAGCGGTTCATCACTTGAAACAAAGTACAGTTAAGGACATCACCGAGGAATTGTGGCAATGGTGGATTTTTAGTATTTTGCAAAACTGTGATAGGAAATATAGGCCTTCCCAGCAGTGGCACACGTTTGTTTTCATTTCTTATCCCGTGGAATGACTGCGTTGTCTGTAGTTCTGCTGTGGTTGCTGAACTTTGAGGTTATTTTTCAACTGACTGTGGCACTTCTGAGTGTGCTTACACTGTCTTCTCCTGTTGCGGACTTCAGAGATGGTTAAGCACTGTCTTCGTCCTGCTTTCTGTGGAAATACACATGGGTGAAGGCTGCAGGTGGCATTCGGTCTGAACTCCAACTGTGGTGGGTATTTTAGCTGGTGTGTATTTTACAATAGAAGATGTAAGACTATTCTTCTTTTAATTTACTGGATTAAATCTCTTCTCCATGTCTGAAGTGCACTGAGATCCCTACAGACAAAGCACGCACTGTATTTATGAAGCAGACTTTTTCCAGAGCCACGTTAAGTAACAGGTTTAGTATTATTTCTCCCAAATACCAGCAGCAATTGAACTGTTCCATAGGCTTATACTGCCTGCCAATTTTCCTTTGTTTGAACTAAGGTTGCTTTATAATTATTGCAGTGGGGGGAAATTGTTCCCAGGCTGAAGGTCAGTATTGTGAAGTTACAGCCCTGAGCAGGCTTCCAGTGATAGATTTTATGCAAACTTGGGAAACAAAAAAACCCACGGGTTTATACAATGGAAACAGTGACAGGATTTGAGCTATACCAGAACCAGTGAGTTTATTGCTCCAAACAGGTTAGAAGGACAAGGCTGTTAGACTGCAGCACCTTTATGAACGCCACGTATTGATGAAAAAGCTAGAAGGTTTTGGCAGCAAGAACTGGGTCTAGCTGAAAAAAGAACTTATTACTGGAAAGTGTGGGAGAGGGCTGTGCATACAGACACCTCTCAGAGGCTGCCATGGCTGATCTCTGCACTGCTGGTTGCCAACCAGGATTTAGTGGAGGGTTTGGGGATCAGTCAGTTCAGCAGCTGAAGCTTCTGTGAAGAGCCTCTTCCATTCAGCACTGCTTTCAGAATGCCAGAATTATGTCTCCTTGCACTTACAGCTGTTGTTTGTGCTGGGCTTTGGGTGTCCTCGTGCTCTTTTGATTACAGATCAAAATCTGTATGCAGGTTATAAGCTCAAGTTGAGCTTCTCAAATAGGTGAATAATTGCCAGTGCTGCTCCTTGACCAGAACAGGAGGTTTGAAATTCAGAAAAACATACTAAATGAAGTTATATTGATTGCTGTGTTGGTTATGGGTAATAACAAGTACTTCAGTAACAATAACCTCTTCTATTATGAAGGGTTGAGGGAACAGGGCATGTTTAGCTTGGAGAAGAGAAGGCTTTGGGGAGATCTCATTGTGGCCTTCCAGTACTTGAAGGGAGCGTATAAACAGGAGGGGGAACGGCTGTTTGGGAGGGTGGGTGGTGATAGGACAAGGGGGAATGGTTTTAAAGTGAGACGGGGAAGTTTAGGCTGGATATGAGGAGGAAGTTTTTCACCCAGAGGGTGATGAGGCACTGGAACAGGTTGCCCAAGGAGGCTGTGGATGCCCCATCCCTGCAGGCATTCAAGGCCAGGCTGGATGTGGCTCTGGGCAGCCTGGGCTGCTGGTTGGTGACCTGCACACAGCAGGGGAGTTGAAACTAAATGATCATTGTGGTCCTTTGCAACCCAGGCCATTCTATGACTCTGTGACAAGTACAGTGTGGTGCATTTTTACCTTTATCATTTGTGCAGTGTTTCGTTTTCACGGACTACTTGTTACCTGTTGCTAAAGTTTGTTCCCTTCTGTCTAAGTTATTAGGAAGTGATCTGCTAGGAAATGTTTAGGCTCAGAGACTCTCAAACGTGTAACAGTAACTGCTCTCAAAAACACTGCATGTGTACCCCACTGAGAATCACATCTGATAGCGTATTATAAACCTGTGGTAAAGGATCAAGGATAAAACATAGTTCCCTAAAACGTGCATTGTCTCTTGCAGAAATTTTTTTAGTCTGAGTTGGTAAACAGTTCTCTCAGCAGTAAAAGTAAATACCTTCCATATATCACTGCACTGTGATCTGTTTGAATACAGAAATTCTGGTTGAAAACTGGTGGACTGAATCACATGAATTCTACGAACTGTTAAGCAAAAGCCAATTAACACCACTGGCTGTTTTTAGAGGGTGTATGGCCAGCTGAAAGGAGATTCTCCGCTGTTCAGCTTTGTATGAACAGTGAAGAGCTGTGATGTGTGCCTCAACCTTCTGACACCATTTCCAATCTCTTTGTGTCTCCATTCAGCAGCGCTCCTCCCTGCTGTGACTAGTAGACATGAGGGCATTTCTGTCTTGTATTGCCTTTTGTGTGCTTATTAAAAAAGAATCAGCAAATCTGTTGAGTGCATGTTTAATGTAACACAGATGTGGGCACACCACCGTTCATTCTGCTTTACAAGTCTTCACTTTTTGCATTTCATCAGTATTGCTTATTATTTACAGAACGTAACTTGAGACAGTTGAACAAATTTTTAGATTAAAATTAAAAAAAAAAAAAGAGTTGTGTGGAATGTTGTTGGCTGTCCAGACCAAACAGAGCAGTTTGCCAGGGGGCTGATGGACTAAATCAATGCAATTTAGGCTAGCTCTAGTGAAACTGCATTGAAAAGCAGCTGCCTTCTTACCACCAGGATGAACTTTTGCCATGGAGGCAGTAAGTGCTGTACTTTCAGTACTTAGAATCACAGAATGGCCTGGGTTGCAAAGGACCACAATGCTCATCCAGTTCCAACCCCCTGCTGTGTGCAGGTCACCAACCAGCAGCCCAGGCTGCCCAGAGCCACATCCAGCCTGGCTTTGAATGCCTGCAGGGATGGGGCATCCACAGCCTCCTTGGGCAACCTGGTCCACTGCCTCACCACTGGAAGTAATAGCATGGGAAAAAAACAGCATTTGAATATTTATCTGAAAGTTGGTTAATACAAAAACCGTTATGCAGTGTTGTTGCTCGTAATAGGAAAAGTGTCAAAGTGAAACACTGATGATTGGCCCATAGTGTGTTAAAAAGTGCATTATGCTTCACACGTGTACCCTTTACACTGAGTTAATAGAAAGTGCAAGTGCTCTGGAAGGGTTTAACAGCCAGTCAGGGCTTCCTGGGTAAGAAAAGCACTGCTATTATGCAGCTTTGCAAAGTAAGGAAGCAGGACAAGTAGCAATATGTGAATATTACAGTGGCTCAAACTTTTTAATTTATTTGGGTTTTGCATTTCATAAACAGAAATGTAGACGTTTTGCTTTCTGGTTGTAAGAATATGTAAGAAAAGGTGGCCAATATGTTCGCTTCCTATGCGGATTCCAAAATAGAATGATACTGCTATGCAGCTGTGCCTGCTATAGATAAATCCTGGTTTTAGCAGGAAAATGTAAGGGGCAGGAGAGGTGAACTGCTCTAAAGTTGCAGTAATTAATGCTGTGGTTCTAACAACTGTATACAGCCGTTACTCAGTGGAATAATTTTAACTGGGATAGCTTGTGGCAGTCATGTTTACCTCGTGCCCAGGTTACTTTGGTTCAGATAAATGCTACTAAGGAGAGAATACAGTTTTAAGACATTACACTTTTGCAAATGAGGGGAAACAAAGGACCTCCGCAGCAAACTCAATTTTTATACTATTATTTCTCTGTAGTTAACAAATGTATTACCAAAACCCAAGCAGTAAAACAGCGAGAACATCTGGGTGCAGAGGTACAACATTTGACTGGTATTATTAACAATCACATTTGTTATGGTTTCATAAACCTCTGCTTTGCTTTGTGTTCCTTAATTTGGAGAATTTCCACTTTTCATTTCATTCTTCCTGCACACAAAGTGACATCCCATCTTAGCATGGCCGTAGTTCAGCTGAAGAGCAGTCACTGAAGTCTGCATTTTTTTGTCCTCCCTGAATTCCTCAGGAGGATCAGTGCTACTTCTGAGCCACTGTAAATGTGCTGTGTAGGTCAGGGATGTAATAATCTCATTAACAAAATTAGAACTTAGCAGGTAGTCGTGGTGCATTAGAACCATAAGCTGGCTGATGTTTTTGTCTGCTGTGGTGGGAGCCGCTACCTTTGACTTCCCTACCTTGTTTGCAAAATACATGGCTGATATCAAACAGAGCAACGATAGTCAAAACACACTGAGAGAGAGGTCAGTCACCCAACAGGAGGGCAGCAAAGATATGTAAAAGATTCTCTTCCAACAGTATTTAGTGCAGCCAAGAAGGGAAGGGGCAGAAAAAGTTGCCTGTCACGATTAAAAGGCAAGGGTGTCAAGGACTGGAAGGAAAACACATTTTAGAAGTGTGCATGTGTTTTAAGCCTGGGACAGGATTGCTGAAGGTGAAAGGTAACAAAGAAACAGGGCTCCAGAGGAAACATCTGCAGAAAGCAAAGCTTAGAAGGCAAGTGCTCTTGTGTGCTATTGCCAAGCAGCTTAGAAAGAAAAGCCATGGTTACATGGGATTTTCTTCTCCTATCCTTTGATCAAAAAGCTTAGAGGCAGTTCACTGTACGGAGTCTTTACAAAGTATCAAGATGGGAAGTAGAGTGAAAATGGTGCATTTGGCTTGAAACACCAGGAACAGCAGTAGTCTGGGAGGTACAAAAACCATTCAGCAATCCCAGAGCAGTGCTGGTAGGAAAGGACAGGGAATAAAACAGGGCTGCGCTGCCTGTAACACAAATCTTCATGGGTAGGGCGTTCCAAAAGCTTAAAGGAATTCAGAATATTATTTTTTAACAAAATACTGCTAAGGGAGGAACCTACCCTCTGGTTCTTTAGCACTATGGCCTGTATCAACCTCTGATGTCTCAAGCCATATATGTCTTTTTATTATGGTCATTTTTAATAAATGCTCAGGAAAGGTAAAGTATGCTAAACCTTGCTAAAAAGGTTCTGTTTTTTTTCCTCTTGTTTTAACTTCACTGCATGCTCCTATTTCTGTAACCCTTCTGTTTTCAAACTACTGGCAACTGTCTGTTAGTGCCAGCTCCACCTCAGTCTGTGTGCTCCTATCTTCTGTAGAGAAGCGAGAAGAAATGGTCAAATCAACTGAACTCTAATAGTAAATAGATCAAAAGCCTTGTGGATGGTACACTCGGTCTGTTTCTTCATATTAATTTAGCACACTGCCCCTTGCGTGTAGAAAAACCTGAGATTTATTTGAAATGTAAAGCCAATGAATAGATATTGTGTCTTTGAGATCCATACACTGTATGTGGAGACCTTGTATTTTCTAGAAGAACAAAGACAACTCTGTGTGCTGACAGGTTTAAGTGGAATTAAAAGCCCTGCTGTTGCACAAGTCATTTTTCTGCATCTATTCTGCATGCAGGACACAAGCAGAGAGAGTAAGAAAGCCACGCTGCTGCAGAGGACCCCAAGGGCTCTTGCCTCGCTACTCAGAAAGTGAAGCAGAAGGACAAGAGCAGCTGTTCAAACTGACTGACAACATCCAGGATGAGTTGTAAGTACTGATTTTACGCAGTTATTTAAGTACTTCCATTTGCTACCATTGTAGCTTTGTGTCTTTGGGAAAGAGATGAACGTTACTTCCCATGCACATACAAGGCTATTTCAGGTGTTTTCTCTTGGTACTGAATCACAGCACGCCCCAAGCTCCTGGTGGCTTCCACAGCAGCCCTTTCACTGACTCTATAGCAGTGCCATTGCAGGTGCCACAGGGTCCTGTGCTTCACTTGTTGCTAGCTGTCGTTGATCTCACATGGCATGCTGTTTCCAGAAGAGTTGGAGCTATGGCTTCTCGTCTCTCATGCCTTTTAATGATTCCAGTGTCCTTCTATCATCACAAAAGATGAAATTTCAGCTCCTAAGTAATTAGCATTTAACATGTATGTCCAATGCAGGCTAACCCCTCCTGTGCGTAAACACATGCTGCTGGAACCTGTATTCCTTGCACAGAGGCACATTCTTCATGCAGACAGAACTGCTCTCTGTGCCTTTATCTGTCTCTGTTGCCTGCTGTTTCTCTCAGCCCAAGGCCTGGCAGAGCAGCTGCCTCCAGCTCCATGGCAGCAGTGTGTGAATCACACTGTTAGGTGGGTGCACGCTGAGGTTGCTCTGGTATAGATGTGAGAGAAGCTAGCCAGATGCCTGTGGTACACGTTATTCCTAAGCTGAGGCTGTTAGCAGTAAATGAACAAAACCTGCACTATAAACATTGGTGGTTTTTCTTCCCAGAAAAGTCAGTGTGGAATAATTTGAATGGGTAATACACACAAAACTGATGATGCATCTTATGTTTGAATGCCCTGGATATGGGTGCATGAAAGCAAGTGAAAACAGCAGGTATTTTGGTCAGGTTAGGCAGTACAAAAAATCCATATTCAGTAAATGCAAGAAAGTTATCTGTTCGTTTGTCAGGTTGCTGGTTAGGTTCTCATGGCATAATTCATTACTTAACCAAATTTCTCTCTCTCAGCTACCTGAACAGCTGTTTTCAGTAGAGAGCATGAGATACTGTGTTTTGCACTATCAGAGTATTTGCTCTGAGTATCTACTTCACATCAGAGCATTTGCCAAGGCAGAGCAGTTAGTTGGAATTGGTTTCAGTGTCTAAAGAAAAAAATGGTACCTCGTGGTGAAGCTCTCAGGGGAGTTTCCCCATTCACTGCACTGTCTCAACTCCACCAGCATCAATAACGAGGCACTGAAAGCTGTGTGCCTATGAGGAAGTTTGTAGTTGCCACTTGGTTGTGGCCCTGTGATCTTACAATCATATTATCCTGTTTGCATCTTATTGAAAGGACTTAAATGGCGTATCTAGCCTGGCTCTTGAAGTGGGGAGAATTGGAGGAGAGCAATTCATGATTAGAAAACCAAACAGTGTCAACTTTGGGCAAGTGTACTCTATAAGCAGAACTGTGGGCTGTTGTCATTTCAGTCAGGCTGTCCACTCACTCTGACTTTGACCATTAGGAACATCACACAACAAGAGAACAGAAAATAAGTACAAAATTATGCCTCTGACTTTTATCCTAGTGTCATAATCAGAAACATATTTAGAAACCTGATTATTTGCATATTTTTCTTCAGAGTTAAATCCATAAAAGGGGGTTTAATACCTTGCTCTACTGTTCTAACTAAATGTTTCCACATTTTTTTCCAGTTAGACTCACTGTTTCACTTCTGGAAAATATTGTGTAATTACTTCCTGATGTTGTTAAAAACCCACAAATTCTCCAGAGGTCTGGTTGCTTCTGCTTTGTTCTACTGGATCATGTTTCATTTAATCTTCCATTTTATTAATTTGAAATTTTTAAAACAGTGTTGATGAAAGTTCGTTGCGTTTTTTAAAATGTATAAATCAATGAAAGTAATATCTTGTAGTCGTATCTTAAAAGGTTAAATATCCATTTTGAGAACTAGGCATGGAGAATAAAATAACAGTTGGCAAGAGAAAATGGGTAATGATGCATGACTCAAAGTTAGAACAAAATGTAGAGCTTGAACTACAAACAAGCTGATGTTTCAGTGCTTCGTCATAAAGTACGTCCCGCTTCCATTCCTCAAAGTACGTGTATGACACCATGAAAAATCAGAGATACAATCTTCTTATGGGGAAAAAAATACAGCCCTGTAGTCAGGTTTCCCAGTTGTTCCCACTGAACTTCACAGTAGCTTTTGCTGGTTGGGTTCTCTCTGCAGCTGTCTCCATACAGAAGGCTGGAATCCCATATATGTGGGGAAAAAACCCAACAGTTCTGCTTTTGTGGCTGTACAATATCCTCTAAGGTCTCTCAGCTTTACCTTGACTGTTGCAAAGAATGGTTTAGAATATATTTGAGATTTCTTACTATCACCTTTTTTTAATTTTCTCTCCCTGCTGGAAAAGAAACAAAAGCAGTGTGCCAGCAGCTTCATTCTGGTTGCTCTTCCAGTGGAAGCATAACCCAAGTTAAACGTGGGATCTCTGCGAAACACTGGACTTTTATTTGCCTGTTCTCAGAAACAAGACTGTTCTGCAGACTGCCCAGCAGGTTAAGAATGACTGTACTCTTCTCTCCACTTAAAATGAAAATTTAACAACTTGAATGAGCACGTCTGCCTTTTTTCACCTTTATGGAAACCAAAGTGTTAGCTGATATGACTAGGAGGCATAGAGCAGAGATAAGACAAGTTCAGCACTGAGCAGCATCTTGCAGACGAGTATTAATAGAAATTAATTACTAGAATTTTCTTTTATATCACAAAACAAACCATGATCTGAGCTTTAGACTCTTTTTGGTTGCTAACATTCCACTTGTAGCTGAAGGCTATTGGATGTAGCTCACTGTAGTTTGTACGAAGTGTTACCTAAGTAGAAAAGCAGGCAGTAGGTTTGGAACTGGTCAGTGGAGATGTGAACTTTTCAATCTAATAAAAGCTCTTAGGACTGAAAATCTTCAGTGTTTTCAAATACAGTGGAGTATATTGCTGAACGTGTCAGGGCAACGACAGACAGATACATACAAATAACAGCTCAAAAAAAAGTGAATCTGAATGCACCTGAAAGCAGGAGAATCCTAGTTTGACAGTTTAGTTTGTACTTTCATACAAAACTCAGCACTCTTTGTTTCTTGTGTCTTCATATATAATTTTCTGAAAATTTCAGCTTTTTTTTTTTCTTTGAAAAAGGAAAATCACAAATGGAGTTCATTTCAGTAGTAAATCACAAATGAGGGAGTGTTCATGTGTGCATTATCTATTTCACTTTTGCATTCCTTCCCACTAATTTTTACACATCAACCTTTTCAGCCATCGTAATTCTCCATCTTCTTAATTCACTCTTTTCTACCTCCCCTATTCATCACTTGGACTAATCTCTCTGGGGAAACCTGCTTGCTGCTTAACCTTTCACCCCAGAGTTAAACAGCTAATTTCTCTTTTCTAGCTACTGATCCAGGCAGCAGGTTAAACTTGTTTTTTGTTTTTAAAGACAGGGGAGGTGTGTGGCAGAAGGAGGCACAGTAGGTTTATGTGTTAAAAAAAAAAAAAGCTTTTATCATAAATATCTGTAAACTTTTTCACCTATCAGTAATGACTGAAGTTACAATTAAACTTCAATGTAAGTCAGTCATTCAGCGTTTAAATGCAAGGAAGTTAATCTTCCTAAGTCTTGTTAAAGACTATTTTTATATAGCCTTTTAACATCCAAAGCTAGAAGCCAGGCATTTAGTGCTCACCCTTGGTTTACTACCTGGTCTTTTTCAGTTGAAGGGTACACACCAGCTTGATCTCAAGAACACTTTAAATGCAAATGAATTGGATGTGTTATGCTATTGGTTTTCTTTAAAACTTCCAAAGGTCACTGAAAATGCACAAGGTTGAGACCTTTGTTACAGCTGAGTATTTTTATCAAGTGATTCATTTCCTTTTTTTCATTTTGTTTTTTCTCTTTCACAGCTTCATAGCAGTGGAGAACATAGAGAAGTACTGTGTTCTGATCTCATCTAAAGCTGTTTATTTCCTCAAGAGTGGTGACTACACCGACCGCGAAGCCATCTTCCTAGAAGTGAAGTATGATGACCTCTACCACTGCCTTGTTTCAAAAGATCATGGGAAAGTATACGTGCAGCTGACCAAGAAAGCTGTTAATACAAGCAGTGGTGTAGCAATGCCAGGCCCATCACAACAAAAACCAATGGTAAGGATCTAGTGCCTGCTGTTTCTTTCATGCAGGGGTTTCTTTTCCCCTCAATGCATGTACTGATGCCAAATGTATTTCTACTCATCAGCGTTTGGTTTCTTGCACTGTTTAATAATGAAAACATCATTCTGCCAGCAGTGAAAGTAACTGCTGCCAAAAAGGTTTAGGTGAGTAGAACTTGTTCCATGAACTCCCGAGAAACGTTGAAGGTAAAATCTAAAATATTCCTAACATATTCCTGAATGCACAAGGTACATTAAGAAATATTTCTTCATCTGAAAAATAATCCTAATTACACAATACATGCAGTTAAGCACTGTGCTATTTACTGTAGCGTTCTCCCTACATACATAGCATCTTCCAAAGATTGGAAATTGACTATTTATGTCATACATGTAAAAATTAATCAGTATCTCACTTCTCAATGTCGTGGGTTTTTTGCTTCATTGCAGTAGTTGTTCCAGGTCTGTTTTACAGACAAGGTTACAAGCTCACCCCTGACCTAAGTCAGTTTACATTCCAAACAGAGCAGCCAGATGAAAGGTAAGAGAGGAAGCAAAGGAAATAACTTCAGATATTGCAAGATGTTTCTGTTCCCACCCAATATTACCGAAACTCTTGTTACCTGTCTTTCTCATTTCTTCCATCCCTCATCCTCAGCCCTGAGAACAAGATTTCCACTGAAGCACTTATATTCCTTCAAGCATAGCCATGCAAATTCCTTTGGTCAGCAAAATAAAAATATAATGGTGCCTCTTTAACATCATACACATTTCTTTCTGCAGGTCAATGTGAAATCTGAAGTTCTTGCAGTAAAGCTATGTCAAGAAATAAACTATGCAAAGAGCCTTTATTATGAACAACAGCTTATGTTAAGACTCAGTGAAAATCAAGAACAATTAGAGCTGGACTCTTGAAACATCTTCCTTACTGCCAGAGTGAACTGCAGGAATCAGTCTGGAGCTGATGGTATTCTGTAATTAGAGAAAATACTATATGGGAAGGAAATAAATATGATTTTAGTATTTAACTGTATGGAATCATTGTGAGTGGGCTTTTTTTGGTTTTGTTTTTAAAGCATTAGTTGTATAACAAAGATACAGCTCAAATGCATTCAGTTCTGGGAAATGCCTTGTATTTTGCTAACATGTATATATGTAAAAGTGTTTCATGTAAATAAGAAAGTCCAGACCAGGGTGTCAGTATGAACACAAGTCTGTTTACAGTGTAAAGAAATTAAAGGAGCTATACTGAGTCTTACTGCAGTACCTGAAACTACCTGTTCCTTCTCTCTCCCTCTCTCTCTGCTTTTCACAGTTCAGGAATGTACGTAAGGAGTGTTTGTTAAAAAAAAGAAGTTCACTCCAGCTGTTGGAGCACAGAAGTTCTGTAGTTCTTAGCTTTAACACTGTGATTAGGGTGCACTGTTTTCTGTTGTGTGGTTTTTTTTTTTTTTCTTACCATGAGTACAGCTAACCTGTATCTCGTATTGCACTGAAAGGTCAATGCTTTTAACAAAATAATTGCGTTACGTAAAATACTGCAGAGATGACTCACTAGTTTAATTACATTTCCAAAATACTAGATAACAAAAAGCTGAATCTGTTCTGAATCCAGAACTCAAAAAGCTAGTCAAGTCTGTACCTCTGAAGGCCCCTGCTTTCGTGTTGTTTGAAAGCAGTTCAAGTGAGCAGCCTTGGAAACTGAAATCTTCATGTTCAGCTTTTCCCTCCACGTGTTTGTAGCTGGCTGCTTAGTGCTGAACTCTGCTAGCAGTGGGAAGGTCAGGGTGGGGAGACATCACTGCATCATTTGTCTTAAGGATATCATCTTCAAAATTAAACTTTTTGAAATAATAATAATAAAAAAAAAACATGCTTTTTCAAATGCTGTTATGTCACACGAGTGTTTGTCTCATCAACTACCTTTATTCCCAGGAACTAGGTAATCTAATGGAACTTTTTCCAGAGGGAGTTACAAGTCTGTCTATCTGTTTAAGAGGGAATAGCCTGAAGATAGTTACAAGTAAAACTATTTTTAACTCCTGTAATGTGAAAGGCAGAGGACTGCTGTGTGAGGACAAAATGTAGTATCAGTGGATGTGTGTATGGTCTGTCACTAGAGATACAAATCTATAAAGGCCCATTATGCAAATGAAACTGATTTAATGCACCACTTTTGTATGTTTCTCTGTATGATTTTTAAGTAAAATGTAGAATTCAACAAGTGCATTGGCTCAGCAGTGCTTTAACAAGTCAGTCCTATTGGATTCTTGCTAGTAAGGCCCTGCTCCTCTCCCCTGCAAAACTGTTTTCTTTTAATGCTGCAAAGCCTGGTTGCTAAAGCAGGTAAGTAGATGGGTAGGGTGAATAAAAACCAGCTCACAGCAGAATGGCTTGCATAGTCTGTTCTGCAGCATCCGTGTAAGAAATGGGAGTGCAAACGCCTGAGAAGTACGGCAGTACACCTCAATTCAGTGACCTGAACTCAGAGAACTACAGGATACAATGGATTTGATTTGTGTGTTTCCTTTGGAATGTGCTCAACCTGTTGGGGTTTTTTTTGGCTGGTGATAACAATTACTTAAAGCTTCAAGAAATATACCCACTGTCTTAGATGTACAAGAGGGCCATGGACTGCAGCTGGCTTGGGCTACTCAAGTTATGTCACCATACTGTTCCAGCACTGACACTTTGCTCCTCTCAGCTACAGTCAGCACACTGACTTTTTTTTCATTCATACCCAAAGTTCTCTCAAACAGGTTTTCTCTTACAAACACAGTGCTGATTACTAGGAATAACGTACAGACACACTTGCAGGAAGCACACTGCTTCTTGTAACATTCCAGAACAAACTGAACTAGAACTTCATTGTTTTTTGTTGGTGGTTGTTTTTTTTTTTTTTTTTTTAAGCACAAATGATGTTACTTGTTGCTGTAACCCAACTATTTTTGGATCATCTCAGAACTCCTGTGGACTTCCTATTGTTATTGGCACTATTAACATTATTACTAAGTGAATAAGTACAACTTTCAGATTCCAAGGGCCACACTCAGAAATAGTTTTTAGAGGAGGAAGTGCAGAGAAAGTACAAGCCTTTAGCTTTCACAAAAACTATACACAAACTAAGACAATGTAGTAATTCCACTTACCAAATCATGAGAAGTTCTGAGCTTTATGAACGCAGTTAAGTATCATTCAGCCTGGTTTTATTTGAGGAGATAGGAATTGCAGCCATGAAAGTAGATTGTCTTGAAATTTCGGAAGCAGAGAGAAAAAATTGCTGATGAGAGAGAATAACACAGCTTCTGTACTGTGAGACATTGCTATAGCACATCACCTCAGCTATAGAGAGTTAAGTCAGTCCAAACAACACACCACAAGGAACGGTACATTAGCTATTAAGCTAATTAGCAATTAAGCTAATGTGATATGTGAAAAAAGCACCCTAATATTTCTAACATTTCTCCAAAACTATGTGGTCCACCATCACTAAAATGAACCAGACTTGTGACCAAACTTTTAATGTTTGAACTACGTCAAAGACCACAGCTGACCATGTCATTTTTTTCTAGAAGCAATTCTGGACACACAGAATTACAGAGGTCCTTCTGTCCTGATCTGTATCAAAAGCTTTGGCTGCAAAGACCTCACTGCCTCAGACCTGACAAAGCAATTGAACCACAGAGAATTACTACTCTGAATCACTGATATGTAACAGGAGCAGTGACAAGGCCACCAAGACTTCTTTTTTTTGCCTAAGGAAGCAGTATTGCTAACAGGAGAAATGTGGTAAACAGTCTGGGACTGCAGCAGTATAAACATACAGAAAACAGATGCATACCATGAATACTAAAAGTGGAGAGGAAAAAAAGAAAAAAAAAAAAAGTAGCATCACATACCCTACCCATAACATAATTGTATAAGCTTTATTCCTGGAGACAGTCCTTGGCTGGTAGCAGGCTGCAGCACATCACAGGTGAGGGGAGCAGATCAAGTATGTGTCTCCCTTGCTGCCTCTGTAAGAGAAAGGCAGGGGACAAATTAAAAGAAAGACTTTAATAACCCTTAGGTGCTCAATTCCAAGTAGGAGTGAGGGTCTGCACATCCAGGGTAACATCAGGCTGAAACAGTTTTCACAACAGTCACTACTGGACCATAAACAATTCTGTTACCTACTCCAACTTAGCCATCTTTAAATAAATTACAGGCAATGAAACAGGAAATACACAATGAGATATGCCTGAAATAAGCTAAACAACATGCAAGATGTGGACAATATCCTTCCTCCTGCTCTTGGATATTTTTCCAATAAATCAACTCGATTCTAGCTGAACAGCTTAACTTGTGAATGCTGTTTAATCAAGAAGTGCAGTGCTTATGTTTTTGTGGAAAGAAAGTAAGTGGCTGGAAGTTCCACATCTCAAAACAGAAAAGTAATCATAATAATCACGACAAGGAGTTCAAAGTATGCTATCCCATTTCCCAGACTGCATGGTGTTTTCTACCACTCAGCTATTCTTTCACCAACTGTAGACTTGGTCCCTGGGATCTTGGATCAACTATATAAAAATGTGTCTAAAAAAAAAAAATAAATCCTTTTTTCTTTACCATCACAACTGTGCACTGACCTGATTCATACAGGGCATGAAGCATCAAATGATGACACCCTGAGGGAAACCTTGCTTGCTCTGCTTCTCTTCCTTAAAGAACATTCCTGTATTTTCTAATCACAGCTAATTCAGGTACCTAGCTCTGAAAAGCAGGCTCTGGGCATACACTGCACGTTACTGGCAGTTGCAAACAGATAAAAACAAAAGAATGGGCATTTTTATTAATGCCACAGTTAATCAAATACTGCTTAAATAACGTTGTTTCTTACAGAGAATTACACCATATATGTATTTGTGTGTATGTGTTTATGTAATATATCTGTTTCTGAAATTTACCTCGCAAAGTGATGGCCTTACTCCCCACACTTCCATTCTTAAAAGCATAGTTGTTATAAACAAGGATCACCAAGTCGTCCTGTCTGAAAAAACAGACTGGGAGCAGAGCTATGCACTCCAATCCATGCTTGGTGGTAACTGCTTTGTCAGTACACATGATGATGCTGTTTTATCAAATACTGGGCTAGGATGAAAGCATCACTGATTCCCCATGCATATGATTGGTTCAGATCTATTCCAGCCTACTGGTAGTTGGCCCAATACCCTGGTAGCCTTAAAAAGGAATCAGGACAGTTCAAATCTACCTCCTTGCAGTTACCTCGCAGAGAAAATGTTTCATTAACAGAATCCAGGTCGGTTTCTCTAGGACTGAGATGTACTCCTTTCCTGAGGTCTTTATCATCAGACTTTCTGAGTGGGAGAACGTGAGTAAAGCAGCACCAGATGTGAACCCAGGGGCAGTGTGAGGACCCAGCCTTGTGTACACAAGGCTGTAACAGAGCTCAGTTACTCATGAAAAGAGGCCTGCCAAAAAGGGAAAAAAAGAAAGTTACTCATTAACCACTGACAAATAGTGAAAAAAAAAGATTATATTTTTTCCTATTTTCCCTCAGTGGAACTACAGCATATTCAAGTATAGAAGTAAAAATAATCTTGGCACTAAATGTAGTTACATAAGAGGTAAATGCCTACTGCATTGTATCAGTTCTATTCATGGCCTGCTGTGCAGCCACACTGTTGTCTCAGTACAGTCAGACTCTGCAATCATAAGGGATTGCTGAGGCTTTCTTGTAACAGACACACTGCTGCCCAAGCAACATGCCCAGCACAAGCAGTTCTCTCTGTGGATAAGAACAACCTTGCACCTCCGGCCTATTCTGGTCTGACTCGAAAGTACTAAAAGGCCATGAGAGAAGTAAACAGCTTTCATGTGCGTTTACACTTTGGATAAATGGATGGGTCACCCAAAGGACAAGGACTGTGTATGGGAGCTACAGAACAATTGTTTCTGCACACTAAAAATGCCAGCAAAATAAAAAAATAACAAGAAAAGTCCCCTGGATACTGCAGCTGTGGAGAAATTTTTAACAAATAGAGAAATCTATCAAATCCACCATCCATCAACCCTCTGGAAATAGCAACAGCATTTGCTTTGACCCTCAAGATTGGCTCACCATTCCAAATGCCTGTCGTTTGCCAGCAGCCTTGAAGCAATCTGCAGTCAGCAATGCAAACCACCAGGTGATGGTGCAGCAAAAACTTCGCCTCAGTCTTTGATGAGGGCAGAACAAGCAACAAACTCCACACCACTTGCAGGAGAACAGAACCATATTTCAGTAGAGCCAGGCTCCTGACACAACAACCCAAATACCAGGGAGAACATCAGTGATTTCTCTCCCCCTTCCAATGAGCACCACTGAACCTCACCTGGGCTTTGAAAATGTTTCTGTTCTGGTTACTCTGCAAACTGCAGACATTTCACAGAAGCAACCCAGCACTCACAGCAGAAAGAGCTGAATTTGTCCCAATTACAGACATTTAAACTGAAAAACTGAAAGCAGTTCAATACCTTGACTAAGATCCCATAGTGAAGTACAAGGCCAACGTCAGAACACAGCTGCTGCTTTCTCTTCTTTACCACAACAAGGTCTGATTGCAGCTTCACAGCACCTAGAAGAGCCATTAGTGCAGCACAGCATGAGAACAGGCAGCAACAAAGGATGGCTCCTTCCTGTGATCATGCATCACCCTGCAGCCACCTGCAATCTTCCAAGCAACAGAAGCTTTTAACCAAATTTGTAATACCTATGAAGATATTATGGTGCTTTTTCTTTTCACTCGTTACCTTTTGTTCTCTCTGCCAAGCACACACCAGAGTGAAGCTGATCTGCAGAATGTGGATTTATATAACAGAAGCCCAGAAGGCATCACAAGATGGTACATAAATTCCCACAGCATCACCACTGTTGGAATGCACTCAGAACGGGAAGATGAGCATCCATTGGCAATGCAGAGGTTATACAGCTCTTTGAAATATTCACCACCAAGGACAAGCAGCATAGCAGTGCTGCATTCACCCAACGATCCTGGTATCACTGCTGTGGGTTCCTGCAGAAAGTTGAAATTACACAAATGCACAACAATACACTTTCTGTGCACACCAGCATGACTTCTGCATCTACCGTTTTCTGCCCTTCTTTCATACGCAAATGCTGAAATCCAAGCAATGTGCAAGAGAAGCCATGCTGTAACCAATCACTGGCTGCTGTACTCCACAGAAGAAGCATCTACATCCTTTCCGGGTTACATTCGGCCACACTTCTTCCCCACTGCTTGCACTGTGGTAAGCAACAGGCTCCCACCACAGGCGAGACGCACAGGAGGGTCCCAGCATTGCACACAAAGAGAAAAGGAGAGAGGAGGTATTTCTGGAAGCCTGGCTCTTCTTCAGAAGAGAAATGTTTCCCTTGGCTTGTGCAAGTTGCTCAGACTGTGTGCAGTAACAGGCTGAAGAAGCCAGCTTTCCATTCCCTGTTCCATTACTCTTTTTGATTGGCACTTTAATGAGGGCGCTAGGGGTCGACCCCCTGCCAGGGGGCTGGTTCATGCCCCGTTTATCTCACAGTCCATGTAAGACTAAAATAACACGCCAGGCTGAGTTTCACTGCCTTGTGATCCAACAGCCCACCATGATGGATTGAGTGACTGCAGCAAGTTGGCAGCTAAAGTGTGTTGTAACAGTATCTTTCTGTCAGCGCAACACAATGGATTTGCTGATTCCTGGGTTTTCCCAGTGTTCATCGTTACCATCGGCACAGAATTTTCTAAAGTTCATTTTCCAGAGGGCTGCAAACCGATAATAAATAACATACCAAAGGTTACACCATGCTTTTTTTCCCCTCCGCTGTCCTACTGCTGACGAAGTAGGGCTGTGGTGCCAGCTTTACTGCAGATGCATCAGCCATAAATTTCTATCGCTTACTTTTCCAGAAAGGGCAGCTCTGACGCTCTTTTTGTGTGAATTCATCCTGACGGGCCAACGCACAGCACACAGGGCATTTCAGCCCTGAACACAATGCTGAATCCAACGCAACGCAAAAGGATGCTGCCACGTAAAGCAGTTCTCTCCACAAGAGCCACAGACTTGTTTTGGGGCTGGGTTTACAGCATGCAGAGACATGAACATCAGCGTCTTTGTGCTGGGCATCCAGAACTGATCCAGATTTGCCCCTTTCCACCTCTGATACTCAAGATCCATATAACTCTAAGCAAAATCAAGTGTGCCCCTGCCAACAAAAAGAACGATTAAGAAGGTGAATGCACAAGAGAAATGACAAAATGTACATGGAAGGGACTTAAACAGGGGAGATCAAAAGAGAAGAATGCAGGGATATGAAGAAAGGATGTGATGGGAATATGGGGCCAGACTGAGAAGCTGGATGAAAAATAATATGTGGCTGCTCCCAATAAGAGTTTGCTTTTTACACTGATGATGTGAATCACAGCACAGCATAGAGTTCAATTCATGAGTTCAAGCTTCATGAGTTATACATCTGTATTCATGAAGCAGCAGAAACATTCTTCACTACAAACTGAAACAGCAGCAGCATGATAGAGTCACTACTGGAGCAAGTCTTTGCTAGCACAGAGCATGTAATTACCCCAATACCTTGCAGAACTTCTCAGAATCCAGTTCAGAGTTCTGTGCACCCCAACACCACAGCCTGCAGACACATTACTCATCTAGCTTTGAACCTCAGAGGCTGCCAACAATACCGACACAGCAGTGAAACAGAAGATGTGCTGTGAAAGCAGTTTGAAGCTTTACTGAGGCCAGCTCTTGTCAATCCACCTCTACCTTGCCAGTTCAGCTCAGCCTGTATCTGCCTACACAAGCTGCTGCAGCCAAGCCCTAAGAGCTCCTCAGGGGAGGGCGAGATACTTACACCTTAGCACAGTAACACTGAGGAGGGCACACTGAGCATACAGCCAGAAAGCCTGGGAATTATTAGGAAAAACGAGTGGGTGGGGGAGCTCAAGGGACCAGTGGGAGGATGCGGGAAATCAGTAACACTGATTTGAATAACTGGTAACAATTATTAGATCTTTCTCGGTATGAATCATCTCTCAGAGACTCACCATTTGAATGATGTCACTCAAGGGGCAGTAAAAATACAGTAGAAGGAACAAGCTTGCCCTGAAACAAGGGTTTCAAGCCATAAGGTGAAAGAACAAAGTGGTCTGGGAAGTGTTGCAAACATGTGTAAAAGGGAGAAACTTTTGTGGAGAACACACACTTCAGCTGGCAAGTTGAATAAGCTTTAGGAAAATTATGGTGTTACTTAAAGCTCTGCCAAATCTCTTCAAACCGATGGAAAAAGAACGGTCCTCCTTATCTGGTGACCGCTGAACTTGTCCTTGCCCCATTCTTTCTCCAGTGGTGACATCTGCATTTGAAAAACAACAAGCTGTAAAATTAGTCAGCCAAAGCCATCCCAAGGGAACAAAACAAAACCAGAACAACAAACCAAGGGCCCCAAACAAGCAAACAAAAACATGACTTTAAACAGAATCCATTCTCTGGGTTCACCAAATGTACAGAACTGCTTCTGTCATTGCAGGGGATGGGGCAGCAGAGAGCAGTGCTGCCTTGTGCAGATTTCGACTGCTACTTTTACTTTTTAAACAACTGCATGAGGGCAAAACCTGCAAAGTAATCAGTGGCATCAGCAACAGGCTGATGCAACAGGCAAGCCCAGAAACGACACTGCAGTTCATACTCTTTTCCTCCACCCCTTCTTCTAACACACCCCTACTCTTCTCCATCTACAGGAGAGACCTACAGCCCCTTTCTGTCAATAGGAATACTGAGCTTGTGCACCCATTCTACATTCATTTCTCACCTATCAGAAAAAACATTGGAACTTTAAGAAAGCAGAATGACATCCCTGTTCCCTGGCAGGAGAGGAGTTAGTGCGCTCCAAGTGTAACAGTGGGCTCCACCACAGCACTGCCATTCCTGCCCTCCTGTTGGGTGAGCCCCCATTGCTCTGGAACCACCAAGGCATGTCACCAGCTCCCCACCATCCTATGGCAACGCTGGGCTGGCCTGAATGCACATCTGGTCTGTGTGGTAATGGCAGCCTGAGCTCCAGTCTTTCCTCAACACCCAGGAATTTGGGGTACCAAGGGAGACATTGTCAGTACTACTTTGCAGCCAGTCACCTAATGTAAACCTGGCAGTGCCTGAGGAGCTGTACATGAACTCAAATGCACATGAAGAGCAAGAAAAACTCGACCTTCTTCCCAGATCCAAAATGAGGGAGGGAAGCCATCCTCCTGCAGTGAGCAGAGCAGAAAATACTCACAGCTCTAGGAAGGCTCACAGCTCCCCAAAGTCAGTGCTTATCTCAAGGTTTATACAGTGTTCCTTCCACTTTAGACAGAGCTCCTGGCATTTACCATCTGAAAGTTCACTACCAATAAAAGGCTCTTTAAAACCTCTGCAAAGACCTCTGTTTTATGGAATTTAGGCACACTTACAAAAAAAAAGGGCTGAGCTCCTAGAAATACTGTGCAATAGGCACTTCAGTGGGTTTCAGGCCTTCCTCACCTGCAGTGAGTGAAAAGGAAGATCAGAGAACAGGAGTTCCAATTTCAAAACACTGACTGAAGCCAGAGAACTACATTTGAGGGTTTAAGCATTCTACTGGATGTTACTTTCCAACAAAGCTGCCACCCCACTAACTTCAATTTGCTTGGAGAGTTCTTGGGAGAAGAAGCAGTGAAGATTTCAGAAAAGGCCAACAGAATAAATTCTGTTCTGGATTCACAGAGGAAAGTCCATGATTTATATAGACGTGATGTGAGTAAGAGCCATACCATGCCACGTGCGTTAGTAACTGAGAACAAAATTAAGCTTAATGGTTAGCATAATGCTATGTTTTTACAACATCTGTCAGCAATCATTTGTATTTACTTGCACTGCAAATGCAGATGAAAAGTCAGAGAAATATAAACATCAGAATTCACTGAATTCCCACCAGCCTTGCATCTCCCCACAAAGAATCTCTAACTATTCCTGTTCAGGCACTGTTTGTTCCTTGCCCTCTCCAGCATGGAATTTCTTCCCCATTCTCTATGACCAGGAATTACTGGTAGAGGTTCTACACCGGAGCAAACACTAACTAACCCTATGGCCATATTAGCATTAACTTCAATGCTCTAAAGACAGCAATCAGATCTTTTCTGGACTCAAAACAACAAATCAAACTCTTTTCAGTTCCTGCTCTCTCCTTGGCCATGCCTCACGCTACAGCAGAAGAGGAGGCAGGGAAAGCCAGGGTTGTGCTCCACTTGAGTTGTACTCCACCTGTGCAACGCAGGGTGAGCAACAGGTTAGCTGGGTGAAAAGTTCACTGCAAGCTGAGCTGTCTGTTTCTCTTGCTTAATTTATCCGATATTTGGCTAACCTTGCTCTGAACCCAGCCCCCAAGACCCCCTTCCTCTCATCCTTCCCCAGCGGGCTCATGTCAGCCAAAGACACCGCCCCTTCTCCCTTCTCCCTGACCCTGCTGAGCGGAGCGGGGGCTGGGACACAGGGCCAAGCACAGAGCCAGAGTCCATGCACTGGAGAGATAGCAGTTATTTATGCTCGAAACTTCAACAGGCCTCATGCTCAGGAGCAAAAATATAAATCCTACAGCCAGCACTTGGTATTGTATCCAAATTTATCAGTTCTCCCAAGGCTGGACGGCACCCAGCCTGCACCCCCCACACCTCTGTGCCCCGCCACTTCCAGAGATGCAGCACTCCCTTGTGACCTTCATGCAGTCCACAAACTGCACACAGCACACAAAAAGGCTTTGTCCATCCCTACAGGCTGACCAGTGATGGTGCCTACAGCTCCCCCAAGCCCCCCTCCTGCACCCAGAAGCGTGCCAGCAGTGAGCCCTGAGCAGATTACCCTGAAGGCTCCAGTCCCAACAACATTCTGCGTCACCTCCAGACCACGCACGTCACAGCTCCAGTCAGGTGACACAACCCGCTGGAAACAATGCCCAAGCACACAGCTTTCTGACAGGTCTTCATTATATTCCTGCTGTGCTCAGGACTGCTCCCAGCACTCTACAGAGCAACACCAAGTGTGTTTGATGGCTTTCTCAATGACTGGATACATCATCAGAAAACCAAGCGCACACACCAAACCTGCCACACTTTTGCTGCTCTGCTGAGCAGCTGGTACTCCTTCATCTAGGACTGTAAGAATCAACATGTTGTTACATTCACCTGCTGGCACTCTGGGCATCTACGAGATGGTGAGCAAGCATGTGGCTAAACTGCTAACAATAAATGTTTCCTGCTGCAAACCTTAATTTCATTATGCTCTTTAACCTGACCAAGCACTTTACAGCTGTCCCACACCCAGGCTGCTCCTGCAGAAACTCACACAAGCAGCACACTGCTGTTAATGGTCTGTATCATCACTGCCCCAACACATCACTGCAGTGCCACTGGATACAGAGAACAAAGCTGCAGTCTCACTGACGGGGCGAAGAGGAACAGCCTGACAGCTTTACAGTAAGTGGAAATTCCTTGTGGTCTAAGAATAATATTAACTGGCTTCTCAGGATCTCCAAATGACCTCGCCTCGACACATAGTTTAATTTGCCTGGAAGCAATGCAGATTGGAGAAGTTCTGATGTGAAGTTCTAATTTAGTGACACCATCCATTTCAAACCTCACCACTCCCACACAAGGTAGCACAAGATCAGCCTGTAACAAAAGAGTCCTTGTTATTAAAGGAATCCCAGGCCCTTATCAAAGAACAAGATCCAGCATCCCCCACCTAACCCTTGCATATTTTCAAGGCATGAAAATTGCTATGAAGAGCCAAGTAGAGTTGTCAGGAAGACATCAAACTTCAAACGACCGCATTAGAAAAAAAATCAGACGTTACACACCAAACTCTCAGCTCACACTGCATAACTCACCAGTATCTGTATTTCTCAACAGCAGACCCAGTGCAGACACTCTCCACTGCATCAGGACCATCTAATCATTAAAATGGCAGACAATTATTGTAACTGCCCATATCAGCAGTTCTTTGTGCTAAGTTTTCAAGTTAGAGGTTTTAACATCTCTTCAAAACTATTCAGTTAAAACAGAACAGGAATGACATGGCAGCATCAGTGATAATATGTAAAATCAATTGATGAATGCAGGTACCCCATATCCAAGCCCTGTGCTCCTTCCATTCGCCGCAATGGAGAGTAAAATTGCTTTGAGAGAAACCACACTACCATGGGAACATTAAGGGGAAGTTGAACTGAAAGGCAGCTCAACTCATGGTTTAAGAATCATCCCATTAAAGGGGAAAAAAAAAAAAAAAGCTGATGTGATAATTTTAATCTTTTTGGCTTCTCCCCAAAAGTCCGGAGTTTGTCAACATCAGGAGAGGGCTTGTGAAAGCCCAGGCATTGCTAAATGGAACAGCTTTCACTTCAGAAAGACAAGGTAAAGGAGGAAGAGGATTGGTTGAGCTTTAAAAGTAACAAATGTCTTCTTTTCAATGTATCCAACTGAAAGGATACTGTCATTTGTGGGAAACAAAAAAAACCCTGGCCTTCACCCTCCACACCCCACAGCAGGAAAACCTAAGACAGAAACAACTGGAAACTGGAACTGTTTTGGTCTCTCTGGCAGATTCTTTGATTCTTCCAGACTGCACAAATTGAAGACAAATCTCTTTCCCCTAAAATGGCAGACCTTCAAAAGCACGAGCCCTTTGCCTCCATAATTAAGAGAAATTTCCACTTATTGCCTCTGCCATGAACGCCTGTCTGGATTCACTCTGACAGCAGTCCCTTATACCTAAAGGACAGGTTACCAAATGAGGGCTACAGATGTTGTGCTCAAAACCAAACAAAATAAAATTATCTCTGGACAACCAACTTCCACCAGAACAGCCTTCAACATAAGACACCTCTGCAGATGGAAAAGGTGAAGAAACACAGTGTGATGGGAGACAAATTTGTCACATCAAAGTCAGCTGTAACAAAGGACAGGTGTGGAGAGAAAACTTTATCAAGTCCACAAGTCACCTCCTATTTATTTCCACAGAAACTACAACAAAGAGCACAATAACACTATTTGATAGAGCAGGTGCTCAGCTACAAAACACTATTTTTCAGCATAATCACCACCACAAGATCTGTATTTTCACCAGTGATGAACAACAGCCTCCATACCGTGCTCATAAAGACCTGAACCAGCAGAGGTAACTGCTGCCACTGCTGAAACACACCTCCCACCTATCTCTCTGTGCTCACATCCACTTTTTGTCTCCATAAATGTTCAGTGTCAATGAATGTCAATGGGTGCATTCTTTTCCACAGGGAAGAATTCAATTACACACCTTTCCTTCAATTCAAAAAAGACAGGAGTCTTCTAGAGCATCTAATGGTGGGCCACAAAGATGACTAGGGGCTTGGAGTATTTCCTGCATGACAAAAGGCTGTGAGATCCGGGGCTGTTCAGCCTGGAGAACGCTGGACTTGATGACCCCAAGAAGTCCCTCCCAATCCCTACGATTCCTGATTCATTGGCACTTTTATGTCAAACACCATTTTGTCAGACTGCCTCTGTGCTGCCAACCTGTTGTGCAGCAATAAAACATAAAGCAATAGTGCCAAAAAGCTTCAACCTCTACAGCCATACCACCAACAGCGACCTCTGATGTCATGGGCCAACATAATAAAACAGAACCAAAGAATCACAGAATTAAGTTCCAAAAAGACCTCTAACATCATTTAGTTCAAACGCCCACCTACCACAATGCCGCCCACTAACCACATCCCTCAGTGCCATACCTCTACGTTCCTTGAGCATCTCCAGACATGGTGCTTCTACCACCTCCCTGAGCAAACTGTTCCAACGCCCAACCACTCCAACAGATTAGTTTTTCCTAAAATCCAACCTGAAACACAGTTCATCCTGGAGGAGCGTAATGAGCGAAGACCCCCAAGGCTCGGCACTGGCACATGCCCTCATTCAGCCCCACTGCCCTTGGGGGTACTGGGTGCTGCTGAACGTGCAAATGGGCTCCAAGTTGACAAAGAACAGGCTCACAGCTCAAACCCTCCCAGCCTACAGCCCTCCAGCTGGCCGCCCATCACCAAACCTCGGTTTGGCTTCATTTCTCTCAGCCACCCAACCTCCAAGCTTTCCACACAGAGGGTGGTGAGGCACTGGAACAGGTTGCCCAAGGAGGTTGTGGATGCCCCATCCCTGCAGGCATTCAAGGCCAGGCTGGATGTGGCTCTGAGCAGCCTGGGCTGGTGGTTGGTGACCCAGCACACAGCAAGCGCTTTTTTCCCTACCTGCCTTCAACGTCGCCGCTCTGGAAGGTTCTGTGGCACCGCCTCGCTCTTCTCCCTCCAACGGCCCTTAGCGAACGTTAGCGGCCAAGCGACGCCGAGCAGCGCGCCCCCTACTGGTCGGAGGCCGAGCTGCACCCGCGGCTCCACGGCGCGCCCCGAGCGCTCCGTCATGGCGGCTGTTCTGTCAGCGCAGCGCGGGAGCCGCAACACGAACAGCTACCCGGCTGTGCTACCAAGCGAACAACCCAAAATATTAAAAATCGCATCAAATCGTTCACATGTGGAACCCATTAGGAACACTGAGAAAGAATTCCCGTTCATTGTTTCGCTTGAAATATCAAGGTTATAAAAGTTAATGGCCGCCTGACAGGCAAGCTATATGAAACACTCGGAGATTTACGGAGAGGCCGCTGCGCTCTGCGGGCTGAGAGCCGCTCCGCAATGGGACCAACCTGTGGTTCGAGCGCTGGGGTTTTCTGGCAGGTTTTTTTTTTTTTTTTTAACCTTTCAAAGCAATATTCAGTTACCACAGCAGCTCCGAAGTAAAATGGCGAGGCTGCTTTTCTCTTCTTTTGAGTATTTATTTCTTTTTGTCCCGTTAATGTTGAATAATGAAAGGAACTGCGAGGGTTTTTGAAGGGGGTTGTGAAAAGAATGAAAGCGGGAGAAAGGCAAAAAAAAATATACCAACATAATGGCTTAATTTCTCACAGCATGTGCAGCACAAATGAACAGTAAACACATACCACAGAAAAATGCAAACAAAGGCTGTGTTTGCTAAAAGCTCCAGGAAAACATGGGGAGTGCCCTGAGCGGTCATTTGTGCCATGAAACCCTCTCAGCCCTGTGCTGCCAAGTCCAACAAGCCCAGGTTTTGTAGAATCACAGAACCATGGGATCATTGAGTTGGAAGGGACCCTAAAGGCCATCAGGTCCAACCCCTGCACTGAGCAGGGACACCCACAGCTCCATCAGTGCTCAGAGCCCCATTCCCCAACCTTGGGTGTCTGCACCACTTCTCTGAGCAGCCTGTGCAGTGCCTCACTGCCCTTATTGTAAAAAACCTTTTTCCATTCAGTCTAAATCTCCCCTCTTTTAGTCTGAAACCATTTCCTTTTGCCCCATCACAACAGACCCTCTGCCAAAAAGTCTGTTCCTTTCTTACAGCCCCTCTTAAGATACTGAGAGGCATTCTATGAGTCTCTACCACAAGTGCAATCACATACTGCCTCATTCTGTGACATCAGGTAGGGCTGTACAGTTTGCTCCTTCTCCTGACAGAAACTAAAATGCTCTAGCTAAGTGCTGTGTCTCAAAAATGGTGCCTGTGGGTTTGATACAGGTGTTTCAAATGCATACTCAGATTGAAGATGGAGACAACGAATGTCAGGTGAACTGAATTATGCTCAGTAGCAAGCACAGCCTCTCCTCTAACACAGCTGTGTTCTCAGTGCATTCTAGCATTCTGGTCTTGTCCTATGTGTGCTTTCTAAATTTAAGTGGCAGTACATTATTCCATTTACATTTTGTTTTCTTAAATGAACTAGGAATGAGTACACTGCAAAACAAATCCCAAAGAAGTCTTCTACACTAAGGGTAGTGAGGCACTGGCACAGGTTACCCAGAGAGGTGGTGATGCCCCATCCCTGCAGACACCCAAGGTCAGGCTGGAGAGGCTTTGAACACCTGATGGAGGTGTGGGTGTCCCTGTGCACTGCAGGGGGTTTGGCCAAATGGCCTTTAGGGTCCCTTCCAGCTGAAACAATCCCATGATTCTATGATCCTATGAAAGAATCATAAAGCCATTCTCCTCAGATGGAAATATGCCATCCCCTGATGTCAGGAAGTCACTTCTATCATAATAAACTTTTTCCAGTATCAAGACTGTTGTGTTTGTTTTGTTTTGTTTTCCTATCAATCTGAGGCTAAGAAGGAGCTGAATCCTATGAAAGAAATAAAACATATGTGAACATTTGCTGCCATAAGTAAAGGCAAATGTACTCTTGACAGTATCCCAAGATTTTTTTTTCCCTTGAAGATTTCCATAGGCACGTTTTTGATCGCAAGATTGGAATATGTCATGAGCACATTCAAATATTCATTTGCATTGATATTGTTGCCAGAAGCCATCTCAAGCCATCATCAGACATTTTGGAGCCCCTACAAAGCTTTCTGTGGGATTGGAAGGCATCCAACCAGGAGAAAGCAAAGCCACTGTGAGATCTGGATAGCCAGTTCCACGGGAAAACTGCACATTAATGAATGGCAAGCGCTCAAAGTAGTAGTTATGGTGAATAACTTGCAAGAAAATCATTGGCTGAGAACCATCATGTATTTAAGCTATTTGATAAATGAAATTTTGAAAGAAGCCTGTTTAAAAATAATCCATTAAAAGACAGCAGGCTTATTTTACAGCTAGATTTGCTAAACAGTACTGCTAGCTGTAATGAAATCACTGGATTATAAGTTGCCCATCAGCCTTAATGCAGATCCACCATGATCCGTACTTCATCCTGCACTTGTACACGTTTAGGTATCATCAGAGCCTATCTCTGATTCATAAATTATCAGAAGAAATCAAAACAGTAGTACTGGGTACCTGTAGTTCAGATCTTGCACTGTATTCCCAGCATTTCAGAAAAGGGCTTGTGTGCTTTGTTCTTATTTTCTATTTCCTCAGCACTGGTCTGTAAAAGCCGCTAGAGCCATATTTCAGTTCTTTGTCCCAGGAACTGAAGACACCAAACCCATTTTAGCACTTTGGACTTTTCACACCTGTATTGCCCAGTTCAGGATACACCAAATTTACAATTCCCTTTTTAACTATGATGTTCAGGCCAGTGCCTAACAGTCCCTCTAAGTTTAAATTCAAATCCTGAAGGCCTTAAAAAAGCATATCCAGTTGTCAACTCGTTAGGCAGCATAATGCAAGTTCTCTGCTTTTTGGTACACCTCGTGCTTAAAAGGAAGCTAATCTCAGAGATATTTAGGGCAGTTTGCAATGTTAATGTATGAGAAGGTGTGGACACAGGCATGCACAGGTGAGACTGCCTGAAGGGAAGGCAAGGAGCTGAACAATCTGCATGCACAGCATTCTGGCTCAGAAACTCTCCAAACACAACCCTCCCCAACAGGGAAAATTGGAAGAGACAGATGAGAGGATGAAAAATGAAGGGATCAGCAAAAATGAAACCTAATATAAACCCGACTAAAATAAACTCAGCATGGCTCCTATGGCTCACTCAGAAGAACATCTTCTCTGAAAGTTCATTTGCAATATCTCTGAAGAAATGCAGAATATAATTTCTGTGTTGTGCAAGACGAGGAGGCATTGGCAAATCTGTCTGATGAGATGAAGAAGTTTGTAAAGAGAAGTACTGAGCACTGCAAGATTGCCTCACAGGAAATGCAGCAGAAAGTGACAGCACTCCTAAATATTGGGGTTAAGAGTTTGAAAGAATAAAGATTTTTTAAAAGAATTGGTTTAAGTGAGGTCAGAAGGCTCAATGCTGTGACACTGTAAGGACTGAACCAAGGAAGTTGTGCTATTGAACAATTAACCATAGCTGTTTGTACACGACTTTTGTTTTTTTTCTGAATGTATGTAGCAACTCTTGCTGCAGGACATCAACACTGTTGTTTTTTTTTATATAAATAGTTGTCAGTGTCAGCAGCAGATCCCTCCTGGAGAAATTCAAGGCTATATTTCATTTGATTAATGTGCTTGTTAAGCCTCAGCTATGGCAACAGGACAACAGAGAAGCTAACTGTGTTGTAGGCTTCAAAAGTACGAGAATAATTGATGTGGATTGAAGGGGTTTGTTTGCTTTTGTGTACGGTTTTTTTTATGCAATAGCAGACAGTTGAGAAATATGTCAGATCACCAATACTGAATTTTCAAGAATATTAGGATATAAAAAGCTACAGACTATTCAGCTACCAAATTAGCTGGTGCCAATCTCTGTCTACTCTCTTTAGCATAGCCCTGAGACTAGCAATAAATTATTGTCCAGCTCTACAAGTATATTCCATGTCTTTACAGCTTTGATGGGAGTCCAGAAGACACCACAAGGTATTTTATTGTTGGGAGAAAAAAGCCATGCAATAGCTTACAAATTGATTTGTGATTGTGTCTAATCCTATTGCTGGTTTTAGTCAATCCTATTCTTCCCACTGTGTTTTTCACAGAAGGAAATGTGGCCTGGCACCCTAAGGAATCAGCTAGGAGCTGCTGTGACTTCTTTTTCTTGTACCTGAGAAAGTCTCCTCATCTAAAACTGACACTGAACTCAAGAATTGCTTTTTTCTCTGAGATATGGACATTAAAAAAAAAAAAGAAGAAGAAGAAAAAAAAAAAGAAGCATTTATTTCTTTGCAGTCAACAACTGAGAACAGACACAATGAACTTGTCACCTCTGCTTTTGTAATGGGCAAAGTTGCAGGGGGTATAATGACAATGCAAGTCTGCTGAACTGAGTGGGCTATAGCATATCTGCATGACATCAGCATCCCCAGCAGGGTTGAGGAATTGTGTCCTCTGATATCACTTGTTTTCCGTTACAGCCATTTCCATCTTCTATTAACATTCTTCTGTGATGAGCCCTTATTATTATAAACCCAAATTCCATAGGACAGCATTTTCCACATAGCCGCGATGTCCCAGAAGCAGTATCACCTCTGTGTTTATTTCAAGACCCCTCTCTGCGTAAAGAAACTGAGAAAGAAAATCTCTTCCAGGAGATTTTCCTGGGGAAGATAGCACTGAGTTACTTATTTTCTTTAAACAACTTTAATACTGTAATGGGCTGAGGAGGAATGCCAGGAGAACTCAATAGCAATGCTTAAAGCAACTACCAGGTATGCTGCCACTAAGACTAAAAAGGGAAGATAAAGAATTTCATTTCATGTATTCATTCACAATACTCAATGTATGCAGATGATGATTCGAGGGAAGAAATTGGTCAGGGTCAAACCTCAGTGGCAAAACTGCCTTGAAGGCACATATAGGAAATCATTTGGGGAAGCTGGGGTCATCTTCATATAGAGCCTGCAGGCTTCTGAGAGGTTTAGAGCTAAATCAGGGATGGCTGCCTGTGAGAAGTCTGTACAATACAGAGGCAATTCTTTTAAATAACAAAATGCTGTTGCATAAGGAAAGAAAAGGAAAGGGAAGCACATCTACCTCGCACTACTGGGTCAGCACCATTCCTACACAGCCCAGAGAACCACATGTCCTCACGATACCTAGGCATGATGGATGAGCTTTGCAGCTGGCAAGGAAAAAGTGAATAACAAGTCGAAATGACCTTTGTTTTCACATATAGGAGTCGCTGTGCCTTCCTCCAAAAACATAAAACGAGGGACAGCAAACAGTAAGTGGGGTATTGGGAATGTTCTGAGCCAGCAAGATACAAAGTGAATGGATTGTTTTTTAGGGCACGGTGACCCACAGGAATAAATAGAAGTAACAACACGCTTCTTTTAGAGACTTTGTATTTGGATGGAAATCACAATGTCCCTGTTATTATGTAAGTTCAGAAATAAAAGGCAAGGTCTTGCCTCTGGCTGGTTAGGGCCTCCAAACTGCGCCTCAGATTCTATCTAACCCTGTTTTGTTTTTTTCCATATAATTGTTCTTTGGTCATCTCCACGCTGAAATTAGAGTACTTCATTCCTTCATTTAAGGGAGAACTTTCTTTTGTAGATTTATGCAGAAAAATCAGCATATGTATGTCTTGATTTTTTCAACTTTAATGGCTCGATGCAAAGATGAGCAGACATGCAATACATCTCTTTGTGTTTCTGTTCAGACTTCTTTTCAAAGGAAAAGCAGGAATGGCCTCTGAGAACTTTTGCTACTGAAGAGAATGCTAACACAACCTCCTTACTTTAAACTCAGCTATGGGGCATGCATTAACATAAGGCACTAATGAGCCCGGACTCTTCGGGAAGGTGTGAAGCTATAAATCAACTCCTCACAGTTCTGTTCAGTTGGATCCAGTCCATGCAGGTCAGATCACTACGTGCTTCTGCTGAAGCTTCAGTTTGAAGGATACAGAAGCAAGAAAGGAAGACAGGAAGAGGGACACCTCTTTATACCCTATGGAATGGGCAGCAGTGAAGCTGTGTTCTGTCTCCCATCTCTAGTCCTCAGGCTTGGGGAATTAAACCCCCTTAAAACATGACTGGTTTTCTCAGGGATGTTTGTTTGGTGGAAATCGTGTAAGAAACATTTGACATCAACTTACTCTATCCCAAAAACTTACGAAGAAGAGCTGTCAAAAAAAGTGGCCATCACCCAGATTTAGTTGATTAAAGCCACATGAATAAAAGAAAAATAGACGATCCAAGGTCACCTCATTTTCTCTTCCCAGCAGTTGAATGTCAGCTAGAGGAAAACACAAGGCTGAATTCATGTCTGCTACAAACAGATGTGGTCCCTTTGAAATAAATGTACCCACTTACTCACACGGTGCCTGCAATAAGTCTGTTAGTGGGTTTTTATGAGATCTGGCAAGTGTAATGCTATCTGTTAATATCTGAAGGTGGGAGTGTTCAGGGAGTTGTCTAAAAGGCTTGCAAGACTAGATCTGGTGATATCCACCCACACTAATTAGCACATTACATAAAAGTACAACAAGTTTCTCTATGCAAACAGTAGAATCACTTGCCCAGACACTTTCTGTGATTCTAGAAGAGCTGTTGGAAAGGACTCTGTTGCTTTTTAACCTCAGTGGAACAATGGAGGGAGGCAGAGTTCAGTTCCCACTTTCAGGGCTTGCTCCTGTTCTCCACCTTCCAAAAACATGTCAAGCAGAGGAAGAGTGTTTTTAGAGTTCATCAAGGGCACATAAAGGAATGAGATTATTATTTTTTCCCCATCAAAAACAAAACACAGAAATCAAATATTGAAGAGGAGAAATCAGCTTTACTTACAAATGACTCCTTCCAGTCCTTCCCTCTCCCTCCCTACTCTGACTTGCTAATTATGAAAATTCCTTGGTGCAAACATCAGCCTCTGAAATCCTGAACTGAAAATATTTAAATATGGGCTCATTTAAATACAGGGTCTTTTCATGTCAGGACAACGAATGTCCCACAATGGCTAACATTTCTTCATCATTCCCGTTTTAAAACAACAGCAATCTCCTACACAAAAACTATACTAAAGGTCTACTTCTTCAGAGAATGGAGCCAGTAAAACCCAAAGAGCTTACCTAATTTCCTATGAAACCTCTGTGCCCTGCTCTTACAGCTTCACCTCGATTCCTGCAGCAGGATAATAAATACATACCCTGATTTAGATTTAGTCCAGACTCTTTGTGTGACATCTGGCTTCAAGATGGTGGCACTGAAAAGTGCAGTAATGACACAGGAATACAGAAAGAAGAAAAAAAAGTTTGGAGGAGTAGAAAGCAGGAGGCAGTGGAGAGAGGAGGGAAAACCAAAATTAAAATAAGTCAAAGGGCGGAAATTCCTTTGGAAAGGCCTTAGGCTCCTACAAAGCTTGTCCACATTTGCACCACTTCAAGATTACCCAATACCAACCTTATGTACAAAGGGACAGCAGACCTCAACGGGCATTCCAGAGGAGTTTTCTTTTTAAAAAAAAAAAATCTTTGTATGTATCCATCCAGACTTGCAAGAAACTCACTGTATGTAGAGCATTGTATCTTGCAACACTCACAAGTGAAGAAACTCTATTACCCAACTCTTCCTTACTATCTGAAAGGCAAAGTCAATGTTTTCCTCATTATTTTCTGTTTGCTGCATACCTCTCCCCCACTGTGACTGCTATTTGACCTGCTGTCCGCTCAGAGACCCTAAGGGAAAGAAAGAGGGAAGTGTGAGTGTGCATCTCTGTGTGAGAAGAGAGAGCTTATGAGAGTCCCTGCTACATTCTGACTGGTTTATATTCATTAGAAAGAAATCAACAGCACTTAGGATGTAAGACAACCTCTGAAGATAGGGAACATCTTTGATGTAAGGCAGGAAAAGAGTGGATGCATTTAAGGGACAGGCTATGGGCATGGATAGAATTGCTTTCAGCATGCACGTGAGTTTTTACCTCTCTTTTACATTAGGATGTCATTAACGAATAGAATCTCACCACAAAAGTTTGATTTAAGGGGACACTGCAGGGTGCCTTGCTGCACCAATCCCTTTTGCTCTTGCATCTACAAGCCTGGCGTGCCTGACTGTGGTTAATTAGAAAATAGAAAGGATGAAAGTGCAGAAGGGGAGGAATTATCCCTCTCCAGTGTTTCTTAAGTGTGTACCTCTAATACTCCTATCAGATCCTGGAAGAGTTCTTCCCCCATTGCAGCTGTGTTTTCAATGATTTAGGTTTCCTCTCAAAAAATGGACAGAAAAATAACGCTGAAAGCATCTATTAGGGAGGGCATCACAGTCTCTGAGATCAAAGTTTCTTTTCATCCTCTCCAGAGAGCCTCAGACATTTAGGAGTTTAAGAAGCCCTCCATTGCAAGATGCCTTGTCAAGGCTGGCACAGGGCTTGACGCTTGGAAGGAAAGCACTGACCAAGACAGGAGAATGCCTCGAAGCATCCATGCAGGCAAAGGGATATCAATGATACTGCACCTCTTCAGCTGCTCAGCAGAGACACACCTAGTGATTTGCAGTAAGGATGACATTCATACCATCGTTCCTCCTAAGTAGTTAGTCTCCATGCTGAGATTCTTCCTTTGGATCTACCCTGCAAAAGCAGCTCTCAGCTTTCCTGCTGTAATTCATATCTCTGTACAAAGTTAGACATTTTAAAACGATTGATTTCAGCTTTTTTTTTTTTTATCCCTCTCCACCCTTTTGGTTTAAGGCAAATTCCTTTCTATAGCATTTTCCATTTGAATCTGCTGAGCATTTGACAAATAATAAAGCAGTAACATTCACAACTTCTGAGGCAGGGAAAAGCTAGAACTATCTGTTTTGCAGGTCAGGGTGTACCTTGGGATTATGCAGCTTGGCCCAAGAGCATCTATGAAATAAGGTCAAAACTCAAGCCTGGAGCCCTGACCTCACTCCTTTACTTCAACCACGTGGCTTTCCTTGAGGAAAAGGTGTTCATTCAGGTGTTCTCCAGGCTGGCTTGTGATTTTCCTGAATTGCAATGATATTAATTCCTCTTTTAGTAGCAGTGTTTCAATACGTTTCAACTACAGGACTATGCCTAGGCTTGGATGCAGACTGCATCTGGCACTGGAATGCAGTGTTGCTCTTGCTAGGCTGTCAAAGAGCCTATCATTATAAAAATAAATAACATCTAGCTGCTTCTGGCATTTCAGTGCAAGCAGTATTTATCACTTTTGGCTGATCAGTGCCTGATTCAATGTCTCTAAAAAACAATGGGTATATTCCCAGTTGAATTCAACATGCATTTAATCAGGCCTTTGCTAACTGTGCTTCCAAACTCCACATTTCATGAGCACTACAGCACTGTCTCTTCCATTTTCAGAGAATTATTCCACTTATTTCATTGTGCAGATTAGTACAACGGATTTTACTCTGTATGGATTATGTCACTGAATGTGTTTTTGTACAAGCAGGCTCTAGATTTAGTTTACCCCCATGTGATGCTGTCTTACATGCGTGGCAATCTGGAATTAATGCTAAAAATATATATATTTCATCATAAATGAACAAAAATATTCAGAAAGACAATTACATTCCATATATGAGCTCAATGACAGAAGGAATCTTCCACGATTCAAACTGTATGCTCTTCTGACCGAGCATTGCTGTCCAGCCTTCATGGGTGCAGTAAGACAGCTTTCCTGGGCACAGAGCAATCCTTGCAAAGACCTGGGGAGTTTTTCACTGAGAGAACAGCAGTTTGCTCCTTCCCTGACATGACTTGGGAACGGCTTCATCAACAAATATAAAGCGAAGGAAGGGAAGAAAGCTTCCATTCAATGTCCACGACTTGTAGCTCTTCATTTTTAAAGTTCCCCATTCAAAAAGCTGAAATGTAATCAGTGTCAGTTTGCAACGCAGTTCCTCCGAAGGCAACGAACGAAGCCTGGGGTGTAACATGCTGCCTCTCAGCTGAGACAGCCCTTTAGAAACAAAAATTACATCTTAAAACTATGAGCAGATTTAACAATCGAACCCTAAAGAATTTAACATCACATAAACATTTCACACTTTTTGTTTTTTCTTGCCAAGGGTCCATAGTCTGGTCATTAAATCCTGTGCAAAGGTCATGTTTCTATGGATATGACCTGCAAGAAATGTGTTGCCTCAAAGCAGCGCGAGTCACATGAACAGGCTACAAGCCAAGACTGCTGATTCACAGCCCTGTCAGGATTTTCATGCTTGTGCTGGTTTCACTGAAGAACAGTCCTTCCACCACCAAGTCTATGTTCGTCCTTTAAAAGTGTTCATGCAGGTGTAGCTCCCAGAAAACTTGTGGATTTCTTCAAGTGCTGCCTGAGGGAGAATGCTGCAGGAGGAGCAGAGAGAAAATAAGCAGACCAGACAAACCTTTCAGTCTGTTCTAATAGGAGGATGTGTAAATATATGTATATATAATATATATATTTTTTCTTTTAGTATTTAGTATTGTGATTATTTTCCATTTCCGTTCCTGATTGAAGTAGGTTTTCCACAGGCTTTGGTGCAAATTTGCACAGAAAAACGTTTTAATATGCTTTTTCTATTCAGTTGTTTCAGGATATAAAGTTATGACTTTCTTTCCTTAGGCACTTTAAAATAATCCTGTCCTAATCATACACACAAATATTTTTGATAGCTTCACGTCTTCTCTAAATACAGCTGTGATGCACATACTTTACTGCATAGGAATCCATTACAATATGAAGCACAGAGTCCAAAGAGTGGTTTGCTGAATCAAAACGAGACGCATATGTTAGTGGTTAAGAAATTTCCCAGATGGCAGTTTAGACCTCAGGAAACAGAATCCTGGGGAGATGGCTTAGTGGGCACGGTGGTGATGGGTTGATGGTTGGACTTGGTGATCTAAGTGGTCTTTTCCAACCTTAACGATTCTATGGTTCTAATTTTGGGAGTAAAACTGGTTTCACACAAGGCGTAAACTCAAGAAGAAAATCTAACAAATCTGCTAAGGGAACCTCAGAAAAGTTTCCCTCTATTGCTTCTGTAGCTCTCCTGGAAAGGGATGACTTGGTCTGAACCCAGTTACCTGATAAACAGTCAAACTGAGGTTTGTTTTGGTGGACAGACAGAGCAGGACTGTAAGTAAACCTTGCCTCACTAGCTAGGCTATGGCTGGGCATGGGAAATATTTACCTTTTCAGGATGACCAGAACATTCATTGTCCATGGAAGGAGCAGGAAGGCTTGATTCATCTGCACAGCTTCCACTGTCCTCCTAGCCACAGTCTCTGGCTTGAGAGGAGGAAAAAGATTAGGGAACCTGAATAAATAAAGTAAAAAATAAAATAATTATTTGTCAACCAAACTCCTTCTTTTAGAAATCACTGTCCATGTTCTGTTACTCACTATAAGTTATCATTGGCAGCTGGTATTCAGAATTGCCTCAAAGCAGGCTAGAAGGGACAGGAGACTACGAAGCCCAATTCCAACCACTAGTACTGTGTTATTGCTCAAGGGTTTAGGATGAAGTGGCAGAAAGTATTCAGCACCTTGATTCAGGGATTTTCTTAAATTGTCTGCAAACCAAAGCCAAAATGCTGTCTTTTCAATGTCAATGTTCTTCCTCTCTGCTGCTTTTTGATTCATTCAAATTCTCGACAGGTGAAAAACAAATATTTTTCCTTACAGCTTTTAATATCAAACGTAATTGGAACTAGATGATCTCAAGGGTTATTTCCAACCGAAAGCATTCTATGATTCTATGACTCTGTAAGGCTTTTCCTGGCTGGATGCTGCATATTTTCTTGACTAAGAGGTTATTTTGTTGATCGTAAAAGATTAACTTGGTCAGCCATTAGGCTTTTTTTTTTTTTTTTAGTTTAGCTTGTTTTAAAGGATGTAGTGAAAGCCTTACTTCAGTAAATGGATTTCATTCCCTTTAGTGGGAAAGGATTAAATATATCAATGGATAAAGAAGGAATTTGCACTGTTAATTCTCAAGCAATTTGTAGACTGCTCCGTTTTGAATGACCTCAATTTTCAGATTGCCTCCCCTCCCTCTCTAAGTGGCTGCAAATGGCCCAAATACACCCAGGGAAAAATAGCTTTCAGATTTCTCTGTAGAAGCAACTGCCTCACTAAGAACAGGCAGGCAGGCTGCATGAATATGCCAGCAAACTGAGGGAACCAGTCTGATGAGTCCCAGGTGGCCTAGAGTGACCCTCTGTTCCCAGGCAGCCAAATGAGACATCAAATTCTCTTAACTAAATGAAGCATTAATTAGGAGTGTATTCTGATGATTCATTTAAAATGAGATGCTTTATTCTAGTTCCCCTGGACTGACCTGATTCTCATGCCCTGGAACATCTCTGTGCTCGTGTGGAAGGGCAGCACTGTCGTGGCATTCACTCCAGGACAGTCCAGCAGCCCCAAGGTCAGGCTCTCCATAAAGGCAAAAGAAGCAGCTTTGGAGGTGCAGTAGTCAATGGCACCAGGGATGGCTGACAAGGCCAGGACAGAGTTCAAGCAAACTATGTGTCCATTCTGCAACTCCAGCATCCTTGGCAAGAACGCTTTGGTGGTCTGAAGAGCACAACAGAGGGGGTGAGGGGCAGAAAGGGTTTACTCAGCAGAGATACAACAAAAACAACAGTTCCTGAAAAAAACAACAAGGTGACACAGACAACAAGTCAAACTGCACTGCCTATTCAGCCAGGAAAGGAGGGGAGCAGTGTCTTGTTGCTTTGCACTCTCTGAAAGCTTTTAAACAGGAAAAGTTTGTATAGAGGAAAACCAATATTTCCTAGTGTATACATAAGCAGTAGCCACAGATAAAGGCCACAAACAGAATGCTTTGTATATTAAGAGCTTCTTGTGGAGGATAAAGTCCTCAGCAACAAGATGAAATCACAGGAAGCTCTTTTTTTATTACTAACTCAAAATTGAATGAGTTTCCTTCCCCGAGCAAGGCAGTCTTGTGCTGATGTTCCATACACATCACTGTACAGAAAACTCTCCTCTGTGGGCTCAGGTTTTCTCAGCAGACATCAGATGTTTTGCTGGAAATCACAGAATGGGGATACAAGAGCATCAAATACTACATTGCTATTGGAACCTTTGATGGTTATTTTATTAACTTTCATTTAGAAAGACAAAGTATCAGCCATGAGTTTATCTGTCACTCTCAGTCCCAAGTCTGAACCCATGAGATGTGAGAGCTTATCTTACCCAGAACTGTCCCAGGGTGTTTATATGCTGTGATTTGAGCAGTGCATCATCATCACTGTCCATCAGACTTTTACCATGGACCACAGCAGCATTGTTCACTAGGATAGTGATGTCACCCACCTGCAAGGAAACAAATAACTCATTACAGCAATCACTATTTTATCTGAATGTCTCCTATTGCCAGGTTACACTTCTATTTTCATAGCTTTTGGCATCCTGTCTGCAGGCATTGTAATCCTTCTGGATCACTTAGAACTTTGCATGACATAAGCTGGATATTCACCTTTCTTTTTTTCCAATATGACCACCTTCCTCAAAGATAAGGAATTACTACATTTTGCCTACAAGTTCTGTTTCTGCACACCAACCTTCTCCCGCACAGCTTTGGCTTGCCGATAGACTTCCTCTCTGTTTCCAACATCACAGATGAAATAATGGCATTCTGTCCCCATCATCCTGATTTCCTCTGTGGTCTCCTTCAGGCATTTCTCAGTTCGACCCCACAGGATGATCTGCAGCAAAAAAAAACCCAAAACCTTTTGTTAGAACCAAAGTACTTCTGCTTCAAATCTAAGATAATTAAAACATGCTTCTAACTTCAACAAATTGATGAACATCTTTGATGTGTTTTCACTGCCAGCCCTGTTGCATTGCTTCACTTAAGACTAACAATGATTTTATAGTACATGCAGATGGGACTTCAGTGTGCTGCTGGTGGCTGGATCCCACTGCTGATACTCTGCTTGCAGGTCCTTTACCAGCAACAACAAGAAAAAACAGTTATTTAGCTTAACCCAATAAATACACGAAACACTTCACAAATGCAGTAAGACATTTTTTTCCAGCATATCCAATATAACAATTCCCAGTGCTGGCTGTTTCCAGGCTGGTGTCCTAGCTGCTTTTCAAACGAGGCTCATCCTAATACAGCCATTTAGAGGGAGAGATTTCAACCATTAATTTAATTTGCAGCTAGTGCAAGTAAGATTTCATTTGCCACTCCCAGTTAACAAACACAGTAAAACTGATACAATAGTTCCTGCATAAAGAACAATACTGGATGCCCATGGAAACAAAACATTGTATAGCACAGATCTGACACATAATGAGGACAGAACCAGCACAACCCTGTCTGTGTTTCTCTACCATCATGGAAGTGAGGAACAACCTGAGATGTTACCAGGTTGGTTAAATGTCCTCATGGGGTTTCACCCCTGTGTTACTAGTGAGACAACAAGGTGAGTCTCAAACTTAAAATGGTGCTTCCACCACAAACTTTCAACCAGTAATCTACAGCATAACAGATTCAATGGAATATTTGTTTTCTTACACTTCTATTTTTCTATGAACTGGAAAATGGCATGATTCCATCTCTGTTACCTAAGATATCTACATATGGATCAATCTATCATTTTTGCCTTTCAAGCTACAGTCTGCTCTGTGTTCATCATGTTCAAAATGAATGGCCAGTGATTGGAGAATGATACAGAAACCATCTGACTGCTCTGTGATCCCAGCAGCAAGATCCAAAGGAGAAAGAGCAAAAGATTGCCACTGCTCACAACCGTGGCTCAAGGCAACACAGGTTTTTCCACAGTAGGTTGTGTCCATCATGCACAATTGCTATTTAGTACTAAAAAAAATAAAGACATTCACATAATCAAATGCAGGTTTACTCTAATCAGAGATAGGTAAAAATGGGCATTGAAAATGGAAACAGTTTCACTGCTCTTGGAACAATGCTATTTCCAAGCAGTGGTCTTATCACTTGCCATCCAGGATTACAGTTGTTTCCTGTATCACTGGGTATGGAGTATGGATCAGACTGTTAAATTGAATTGTTTATGGTTAAAATAAGCACACTTAGATTATTATATCTGTATAGTTTAAGTCCTTTTCAAAAGCAGAAAGAAGAGGGAAAGTAAGTCTCAATTACACCACTGCTTATAACTCAGTCCCTATAATTAATCATGAATCCTTAGAGTTGGAAGGGACCTCTGAAGGCCATCTAGACCAACTCCCAGTACCGACTTAATACCAGCAGGATAAACACAACAAATCGGGTCCTGTGGTGTTCCCTCCCCACAACAAATCCCTTGCAGAAGGCTTTAACATGCCTATTTTTAAGGATTATTTAAATCCATCTCATATCTGGTACTAAAACTGATATCTGGCAGGCTCAAAGAGCTCTTCCCAGTGCAACTAAGCAAGAGTAAAGCCCAGAAGTATCTGGGTTCTCATTCATTTCCTAAATGAGTTAAATATACAATTAACCCCATTGATTAATCACAGGTTTATTAATCTATAAGCACACGCAGGCAGACTGCTGGCTGTCCATTCTCAAAGTCACTGAAGGGCTGGAGGACTGGCTAACTTCAGAGCAAGCATTTCATGGAAAATCTCGTCTCAGAGCATCTCATTCGCAAGGAGAGAGCTGTGTTCAGACTGAAAAAGCTGTAAGAAAGCAGATAGATAACAATTTGGCCTGCGTGTTGGCCTCAGCACGTTGCTGTTGGCCATCAGGCTTTGGCATCTACACAACGCCTGTAGAACTGAAGACTATTTACACGCTCCTGAACTCAGAGCTAGACTGGGTGATATTTTGTATGCCTACTCTGCAGACTTCAGGGGAAATGGAGAACGTGAGAAATTTCACAGGCTCCCAGGAAATATTTACAAAATATTGCTTAACTGTAAGGGTACGCAGTTACTTGCTTTCTTTCACAACCTACATCTCTGTGGAAAGGGGAGAGAAAACACTACAAACTGTCGACAGAAGCAGCAACAGAAGCATTTGACTGCAGTGTTTGCATCAGTGTGGAGTACAGCCTCTTCACAGGACTGCATCAGTGATGTGCAGGCACTGCAAGGTCAACTGACAGCCTGCAGAGTGATGGAAGGCACGGCAAGAAGAGCAAAGAGCAATAAGGTAAAGGCAAGGGGAATAAATACGGCAAGAGATGGGCCTCACATATGCACTGTGGCTTTCCCACTGCTATTGCAAAACAAAAAGTAGATCCCTCACTCTTCACTTTCATCTGTTTCAAACACCCTCACTCCCCAGAGCTGCCACTGATTCATTGAATGCCAGGAAACATACATGGAGGAACAGTTAAGCGAAGAATGACCTGTTAAAGGAACATCTGTCTGTGATGCAGCTCTTGGACATAATGTTTTTTATGCCCCAACAGTTACTTTGGGAACTTGAATATCCTATAGGCAAGTCTTGCAAGGCGACCCTATTAAAATTTGGGCCATCTGGGGAAGGCAATTTGCTGGTTATCCTGCTGACAGCATTAAGTTCAGGACTGATTTTTTTTTTTTTCCATGGGAAGTTTTCACATCCTTGACACTGTTCACACTCAGGTGAAGGCTTCAGCCTGCATAAGAGAAAAGCAGTAAATAAAAGACCATTCTTTTGTGAGAGGTGAAAGTTCCCTAATGGCACAGTGGGAAGCGAGGTTTCCTGCCATCATTTCTGCTACTTTTTACAGATGTATAAAACTCAAAACTCAATACAACTTGCTTTTGGTCCAAATTCAAGATTGAATGCTCCTACATGGTCCTATGAGATCTCCAATTTCTTGTCTTACATCTAGCCAAATTAAATTGGCACAGCCTTCACTCTAAAGACTCTGAGAAGACTGAGTGGCTGCATCAGCCTCATCACCCATCCTCACCATCACAGAACAACTGAGACTGGAAAAGACCTCTAAACCCAACCACCAGCCCCACCATGCCCACTGACTTTCCCCATGGGACGCTGGCCAGGAGGTCACCACGCTTTACTGTTGGACCCCATCTCTGTTGCAGTGATGGAGCAGGATCTCCCCAAGCTCTTTTTTTGTGGTTTTTGGTTTTCTTGGCCTGCTCACATGGGAGCCCTATGGTTGGACATGGGGACAGAGTGTGCTCAGAGCAATGGGGCCACTGGAGCATTTTATTAGGAAGCACAGCTTGCAACCTGTGGGCACAGTGTGTGTTCCTGTTCCTTTTTAAGGTTAATTCTAAACTGGCAATGACTGTGACCCAACTGGAGAGAATGACTCTCGCAGACACTGTTCCCATCTGGGACAGAGAAAAATGCAGAAGAAAGGAGAGGAGATTCACAGCACTGCTTATTACACAGCCTGTCAGGCACTGCACAGCCACCCGTTCAGGGTAATTTGATGGTGGATAGAGGAATATTTAATCTGTGTCTCGGAGAAGTTCTTGGACAGACAGTTTTCCGTCCTGGAAAGAATCCAGCCACCATTTCTTCCCCCTTCATCTCCTCCCTGCCGCACCAGACACGCTCTCCTTTCACAGGGTTACTGACCAGAAAATTGGGGAGGGCAGCAGCCCAGCGAGGCGGTAAATCCCTGCTGTGGCCCTGCTCTTACCTCGGGCTGACCCCAGCAGGCAGGTGGGGTGTGAAATCCATCGCCTGCGAGTGCTGGCAGGGCAGGGGGTTTCCACACCGGGCACAAAGTAATGGATTTACGGCGACAGAGGAACGCAGCGTGCTTTTCTCTCTTACCTCTGGAGGAGGGCCGTGACATCACAGTTTACTGCAGATTTTCCCAGGATTTATTCATGCTAAACAAACCTTATCTCTTTATCTTCTCCCCTCTGGCAAGGCAGAGAGCTGCTTATCTTGGCCTCAAGAAAATCACTCCAGCCCCAGTGGCAGACCCCTAGCCCTGCTCTCCCAGAGGCCTCGTTTAACTCCGGGCTTAATCTGCTAATGAGACATGCCCTAAGGTCAGAGGGCAGCCAGAGGGAAGGCTTTGGCTGCTGCTGGACTGCAGAGACTTTTCAATAGAGCCAACACTGGCTGCAGGCCCGCAGCCCCAAACCTGGCTCTAGGTTTCAATCCCTGCTTTCCACCCTACACAAGTCCACGTGAGTTATGCTTTTGATGATTTATATAAACTGGTCTAGATTGATGCTACTGTCAACCACAATATATTCACGTGACCTGTGCTCCCAGAGCCTCAGGTATGTGATTAGTACAGGAGATGAGATTAATTTTACCTCATTTACAAAGCTATTTTGCTTGTTTGGTCCAATCTTATTGCTAGCAAAAGTCAAGAACGACAGCAAAGGGATGCTGCTGTTACATCTTCAATTAAATCGGCATTGTATCCCTGGCAGAGCTGCTGTGCTGGACTTTGCACCACAACTGAAAGGTGACCCACAACAAAAGCTTTTCTGAGCCTGAACACAGCATGGCTTAGGTTGGAGGAGACTTTAAAGACCAGTCACTTCCAAACCCCTGCCATGAGTTGGCTGCTCCCCACCAGCTCAGGCTGCCCAGGGCCCCATTCAACCGCCTTCAGAGATGATGCAGCATGCTACAGCACCTAGACACGTGCTCTTCTTGATGCTCTGGGTTATCCAGGCTGTATTCTACTGCACAATTCACTGCTACTCTTTTCCAACACAACAGCATGCACAGTGACTAGGAGAAGTAACTTCCACCCCCAGAGTTTCTGTATTTCATGATTCACAAAGCAATAATCTGTATCAACTGGCAGGCATTGAAAGATTAAAGTGCTGCAGAGACGAAAGTGCCCTTCCTGCCTGATCTCATCATTGCTACCTCCACAAACCAACCACAATGCCTTGCCTATCTGTAGATAAGAAGTATTTGGTAGGTCAACACATTTTCCTCCCTTTCAACCTCCTTTCGAGTCCAGAGAAACAAAAGTTGCTCTGTTTGAGTTGGTAACTGTAATTGCACAGACCTTTGTTCAAACAGAGAAAGCCCTTCTGCACCTAATTCTGTACTTTTAGGAAGTACAAAGTGTCAATAACCCATTGAAGTGAACCAGTCTTATCCCCATACACTTACAAAGCCTGGCAGTGCTAACTTACACTGGCCCTCCAAATGCACGCATTCCAGTGCGTGCCATAATCCTGGCAGAATTTGGGTATCATGAGATCAGGAGGCTAAATCCTACAACCTCAAAAGTGTTTCTGTTTTTTACAATGGCAAAAGGATTTTCTTCTTCACCCCTTCCCCTGTCTTGCCCCCAGGGCAAAGTCAGACAAGTTATTTCAGGAGCCCTTCATGGGAGAGGCATGCTAAAGACAAATTACTGGAAGAGTGAAAGGTGTGGCAATTCAGTGGGAAAAAACGATCTTTGCTTTAGAAAGGGGGGGGAAAAGAAAAAAAAGAACCTTTTGATGCTTGAAGTAGGTCAAAATACTTAACCCAGCTCCTTAGTGACACTGGTATAAAAATAAGCAAACAAAGCAGGCCAGTGGCAAAATTTTCTCAATTCCCACAGTGGAAAGTGAGTACCAAAGCTGCAAGGATCTGGCAGAAGAAAGATTACAGGTAAGCACAGGGGAATCAAAGGAATTAGCCTGTTTAGCCAGTTTACACACGTTTCTCTACGCTGGTACTTAGAGGTTGTAAAGACATCAGGTGAGAAGAATTTGATTTAACCCTGCCACCACGGTAAGCACAGAACACAGTCCTTATTATGAGCTGCTCTGAGCTGGGGCCAGGAGTAACGTGCAGTAATGAGGATAAAACTTTGGTCTACAGAGACCTCAGAAGGAGACGAAAGAAGTGAACTGCAGTTCCTTTCCCCTGGAGTCAGAACTTTTATTACTTCATACTTTGACTTTGCACTCCATGGAATCAGTGTTATTTCCCTAAACCAAAGTCAACTCCAACTGGACCCCAGTCACCTCCTTTTTTTTTTTTCCTCTTCAGGAAACAAAGCAGCACCTAAAACATCACAGAGAGACACACAGACACCTGCCTGCCATCCTGCAGAGGCCTACATTGGACAGCAAGCTTGTAGTACTGTCTGCAATGAGGCATTTGAGACCAGCTCCCTCTGAAGAAGTGAACAAATGCCCACTGTTCTCACAGTCAGGACTATTTAAGGACAGGTGGCCACACGCTGCCTTTTTTTTTTTTTTTTTTTTCTTTTTTCTTTTTTTCCCCAATGCTTTTTCCAATTGCTTTTGTCTGCAACACGAATTGCAGACTGCCTTGGGAGCAACACTTCTCAGCTCTGCTGTACAGAGCAGTTGAGGAAGGGGAAGGGTGAGGGTTGTTTGCAAGAAGGGGTCACGCAGGAGTCAGCCTTTACAATCCTATTAACGCTGGGACAGGGTCAAACGGAGTGCACGTTCCAACAAAAGCACCAAGTGGCCACAAGCTGTCACCCCGCAAAGGTTCACCGAGGCATTTGTGGGGGAAAAACGACAGATTTTTAATGGTGAATGTCTGCCACACCATGTGTTAGGGCCGGCCTCTGCTCCGGGGAAGCAGAGCACACAAAGAAACACCCAGCAATAAAACCCCTCTGGCTGCAAAGCACAAATCTGGGGCTGGGGGGGGACATTTGGAAGGTAGGGATTCCATAAGAAGGCTTTGCAGATATCCACCAACAGAAACATAAGGCTCCATCCTGCAGAAATAGCCAGCGTGCTGCCGCCTCCAGTCGCTTGGCACGGCATCCTGTAATCCAGGCTCATGTAAAAATGTCCACAGAGAGCTCAGGAAATTGTGGGGAGGGTAAACATGCAGGTGCAGAAAGCCCTTTTGTCCTGCAAGGAGAGCAGGCAGGATGGGGGGATAGGATGTCAATAAATAGCATTTCAAAAGGGAAAAAAAAGAAATGACTGGGTCTGCTTGGCAGAAATGCTACGGTCTGCATGTTGTCCTTCCAAAATTCTGCATTATTGCGCTTACTTACAGCCCGTGCCTCTCAGAGAGAATTCTCACCATGTGGCAGCTTTAGTGTGCATGTCATATAGCTGACCACTGACTAGGACAGTTATACTGACACTGAATAGTGTTTGTTTCAGTAAAGTTAAAGACAACCCAGAGTTTAGATGGCAGGGAAGTGTTAGAAGTAAAGACTTGGATCCAACCACCTGACTGGGAATGGGATTCCTAAAGATTCCTGGTTCAACCAACAGCTAACTGAAAAGTCTGCTCCTTCTTCACTAGCAAACTGGAAAAAGAAAATCAGACCCAAGACGAGCTTGGGGAAAATAAGAATTAAAGAGCTACAATTATTGCCTTTTTTTTTTTTTTTTTTTTTTTTTTTAAAAGAGTTTGCCTTTATATGATTTTCCACAGTGCCAAAACTTGAAGTGCTTCAACACCTCTTGGAGAAGGTTGGCCAACGCATCACCACCACTGCACTCTGAGGCTCAGGGCTGCTCCCCTGTATTGCTTACAAAAGTACCAGTTACACTTATTACCAACTGAGGGAGTACACCAAGCCTGCTTTAATTCACAGCATCTTCAGTTTTGCTTCAAACTGCATCATTATGAGTCTTTTGTCAACACTTATTTGGGGGGGGAGGTATACAAAATTCCACTGTAACCTCAATAAAAAAAATAATGCAACTTGCCAATTAGCTGCTGTGCTCAGTGCTACATGCACTGGAGACACATTTAACCCACAGTGCTGAGATGTGTCATTACAGTCCTGCTGCATTCAAGGGGTCTTGGCATTCAGAAATAAGGTAGACGAGATGGTAAATGGAGTAGAAGCTCTGCTGGACAAGGAAAGCCACAAGGAATGTCTAACAGCCAGAGGACAGGTGGACAGAAAATCCCAGCCCTTGCAGGAATATCACTGAAAAGAAAGACATGGGGAAAGTATTTGAAGTTATTAAACTTGAGGAATGCTCGCAACAAAAACAGACGTGGAAACCTAAGAATGAATAATGTTTCTAATGCTGTCATTATAAACTGCCCTCCAGAAGGACCTAAATGTGCTCCAGATCAGCCATGCACATAATATGATGCAGCTCGACTGAAAAAAATTTCTCCCTTGAGGCTCCTGGAGAAGCACAGGGAGTTGAAATGCCTGCATTAAATCCACATATAAACTGAATGCTAGCAGCAGCTCCAGACAAGCTCCCCTACAACTCTCCTTTCTTCGACTCCAAAAGAAGAGGTTTGTTGCCATTTTAAACCCATATAAAAGCTGTCAAAAAGCACCTTTTAATATGAGTATTTACTCAAAGAAATATGGGATACAGTTTAGAAGAAAGCTTTGATATTTAAATGCTTAATTGCTTTCCCCTATTTTTCTGTATGTTTCCAAATGTTATTTTTTAATGATGACTGTTGCTATGCAACAGGGCAGAATTTCTAAAATCTATCCATGTGCTGTACAAACGGTGGTTATTAGGTTATATTTAACTCTCTCAGCCCATTAAGACAAAGAAGATGGATGGGAATCAGAGGATGATAAGCTCCAGACAACGCATCTCCAAAAAACAAACAAACAAACATGCAGAGTGGCCAAAAGGGTCTTTCAGTGGCCATAACAAGCCATAGAATCATGGAGTTATTCAGGTTGATAAAGACCTCTGAGATCATCCAGTCCAACCATCCTCCTCCCACCAGCACTGGCCGCATCCCTCAGTGCCACATCTCCACTCTGAACACCTCCATGTGATCCCACACCTCCCTGTGCAGCTGTGCCAGCACATCACTGCTCCTTCTGAGGAGAAACTCTTCTAATATCCAACCCGCACCTCCTTGGCACAGTTGAGGCCATTCCCTCAATACACTGCAAAGATGAAGTGTAATTACCCTGCTCATAAAAATAAATAATAATAAAAAAAATAATAGGAAAACCAGCCCAGCTCCAGCTCAAGATGACATCTAAATGTAGAAACAAAATTCCTACCCAGGACCGATCAGAGCAGCTCTCCTGAGGCTCTGCTACAATGATGCTTATTTAATATGCTTTTAATATGGCTGGTCAGGCAATCACAAATCAAGCTCTGGCATATTAATGAGTTACTGCTCTCTGGAAGTTTCCATCCTTTAGATGCGATTCTTCTTTGTAATATCATTTCAGTAGTTAAGAATTTCCCACGTTTAATTTTCCCTTTAGCTCAGATAGGGAGAGACACTAAAATTCCTTCATGGAAGTCAACAGCTCTCCTACATTTTTGATGCTGCAGAAAAATACTGGCCTAAAAGGATGACAGTGGGCAAACCCATCAGCTCAGCACTTCCTCTGTGTGAGTGGTAAACAAGTGCAGTGATGTCAGGAGGAGCTGGCTGACCCGCTGCTGAACTCTGGGCTGTAAAGATGCAGAGTGCCAGAGAACGCCATGCACACACTTGTCATCACACTTACACACACGTGTGCACACACACACACTCACTCACACCCTCACAGCACAGGAGGTGTCACAGAGCAATTTGCAAGGGTTGCATGTCATCTGGGGAGATCAGCATGATGCTCATAAAGAGACAAAGCGCACATTCACATCTAAATACAACGCAGGCAACCATCTCCAAAGTGCCTGGATTAAAATCCTATAGCCAGCAACACGAAGCAGGCTCTCCGACATTGCACAATCAGCATATCTCAAACCCAACATCAAACATCTCGCTGCAGGGCTCCCGTGTTTCCCAAGAGCCTTGGAAATGTTCTGACATCACTTCTGACAGCTCATTGCGGTGAGAGCCAGCCCTGCTCTATTACCACTTCGGGAAAGAAGCATTTGTACCAGCTGGATCTCTTTAATATTCTACTTGGAAGACGACCTCCTTCAGGCAGTAAGCTGAGCACTGTCCTCACTGCTGAGTTCCTTTAGGACATAGAGCATAGGGAACTGGAGTTTGTACTTAAACTCAAGCTTCATCTCAGGATTTCCCATTCCCTCTCTGAGCTACAGCAGCCAAGTCTCTCCCAGTGCACGTGCTGATCAGAGATGAAGTGTTGTTTACCAGTAGCAAGAAGATTAAAGTGACAGATCTAAGAGAAGCACTAATTTAATCTTCACGTAAAAAATACCTGATCTCCTGTTTTCTGTTATTGTTGATCCCTTCTTCTTAAAAGTTGTGCCAGGGGAGGTGCAGGTTGGATATTAGGGACAATTTCTTCTCCAAAAGAACAGGGATGTGTTGGCACAGCTGCACAGGGAGCAGTGGGGTCACCATGCATGGAGGTGTTCAGTGTGGAGATGTGGCACTGAGGGATGCGGGCACGGTGGGTTGGGTTGGACTGGATGATCTTAGTGGTCTTTTCCAACCTGAAGGATTTAAGTCTCATAATATTTGAAGTTTTGCTCCAAGAGTTGGATGGTTATCTAAGAATTTCTGCTTTCATTTGAAGTGGTGCAAGTTTTGTTCCCTCCTCAGATATGAAGGAAATCTTCAAAATGTAATTTGGGTGTACCCAGTGATTCAAAGGGCAAACAGAATGAACAAACAATTCTAATTGCTTCAAATCTCCTGTGTTGGTTTTTTTTTTTTAAGTAGTACCTCATGATCTCTTAAGTTCAGACTAGCAAGGCAGATAAACTTTGATGTACAGAGAAGCTTCTAGAAACACTGAATTAAGACTTTGCTCAACGTCTGCAATTTTCATTTTTGGATATAAGTTGATACTCATGGAAACTCAGCCAGCAGCTTCAGTCCAGGACTTGCTGGGAGAGAAGCCAAACCTAAAAGACAAACGCTGTCTACCTGTACAACTTCTGCAAGTCGGTGTCTGTGTGGGTTGAGAGGAAGAAAATCAACGCAATGGGAAGCCATGCTTGACTGCATTTGCACCTACTTTAAAAGGTTGTTCCATTTCAATACAGGATGAAACACAGCAGCCTGGTCACACCAATAGCCTCTTCAACTTTATGTAGGCAAACCTGTGGCTGAAAACATACCCAGCCATAGGACAATCACAGCCTATCATCTTTCTAGGCATTATTTTTATAGCATCTCAAGTATGTGTAGCTTTAAGAGTTGCTTAAGCATACTGAAAGGCACAACTGCCATTGATTAGACACAGAGCCACATTTATCTCATGGCCATAGAATCACAAAATGGCCTGGGCTGAAAAGGACCACAATGCTCATCCAGTTCCAACCCCCTGCTGTGTGCAGGTCACCAACCAGCAGCCCAGGCTGCCCAGAGCCACATCCAGCCTGGCCTTGAATGCCCGCAGGGATGGGGCATCCACAGCCTCCTTGGGCAACCTGTTCCAGTGCCTCACCACCCTCTGTGTGAAAAGCTTCCTCCTAATATCCAACCCAAATCTCCTCTGTCTCAGTTTAAAACCATTCCCCCCTTGTCCTATCATTAAATAGTCACATTGGAAAGCTGTAACTGATTTCAGCAGAGCTGCATTTGTGCTTTCAAACAGTACTTTCTCGTCATTAGAGCACTGGCACATTTGGCCTGGCAGTGTTGGATAACAAAGATCTACGTTAATCAAAATCAGCCAGCTCTGTAGCACTGTATTCAATAAATTGTAATTAAGAAGGTGGCAACGTAAGTGTGGCTGTCCACAAAACCCTTCTGTAATTACACATACTTTATGGCTAAACTAACAGGATGAACAATTTAAATTAGTTGCAAGGTCTGCCAAGGTACCCAGCTATTCCCAAGTCTATTAATTAGAATCAGTTTGATCCCCACTGGGATAGAGGTCAAACAACATGTATTTGACCCCTTCCTACTGGCGTCAGTGTTATCAGCCAACACATCTGTCAGTGCCTGGCTCTGACTTACCTAACTCTTCAGCATGTTGATGTGATGCTTTGAAGATGAGAGTCTGGACCCAGCTAGGAAGATCTCTATTATAATTTCTGCTCTATATGCCTTAAGGTGCTGGAAGGTGGCAATGAGGTCTCCCCAGAGCCTTCTCCAGGCTGAACACCCCTAGCTCCCTCAGCCTGTCTGTATAGCAGAGGTGCTCCAGCCTCTGAGCATCCTCATGGCCTCCTCTAGGCTCCATGTCTTTAGCTGGACACCCTTCAATTATCACCCCACATGCCCCAACCAGCACAGGCTTCCAGAACAAAGTAAAAAAAAAAACAACAAATTACATCTTTCATTCCTTCTAGGCATTGCAGTCAGAATGCTCAGAAATGTATGAAGGGCTTAAGGTCATTCTTAAAGCAAATTGCTGTTCAGCAATTAGTTCAATGGCATGTTTAACTCATTTTTAATGCAGTAAAACTATCTATGTTGGTGCTTCAGATGGGAACAGTTCTCAGTCAACTTTTTCCTAGCCTGTGCCAGATGCATGACATAAAGGCAACAGAAATACACAGCAGCACATTTAAATGTCACTGAAGTGACAGAACAACACAAATAAAATGGGGATGAATCCCTTAAGATAAGCAAGATGAAAATCCTAGCTGAAAAGCCACCTGAAATTCAAAAAAGGAGCTTTTGTCCTCAGACCCTACACCTGGACTACAGCTTTCACCACATCAACTCATTTCAAATTTCACGGCCTCCTCGTCAAGCTTTCCATCTCTGATGGCTCATATTCACCTTCAAGGCCACTATCCCCGTGTTACTAATTGCCATTCATTGGTGGCAGAGCTCCTCTTGCCACCTTCACACCCCCACCAGTAGATATTCAACAACTGTTGTGTTTCCTACTGCACTCTCTACACCTGGAGAGCATCTGAGGCACCGTGATGACATTAACCAAGCCTCAGTCTTAAAGCCCTTCCTAGAGATTTCTTGCAGCATTGACAGCCCCTTTATTTTGTGGGAATTTCCATTTAGTTGTCTTGACTGCCCAGGGGGGTTGTGGAGTCTCCTTCTCTGGAGATACTCAAGTCTCGCCTGGACGCCTACCTGTGCGACCTGGTGTAGGGAACCTGCTTTGGCAGGGGGGTTGGTCTCGATGATCTCTAGAGATCCCTTCCAACCCCTACAATTCTGTGATTCTGTGACCTCAGCCTTAAAGCATTTTAAGAAGTGGTGGATTTTGGTGTAAGATGTGGCCCAGCCTCACTATTTCCACACGACATCACCTTGATGCAAGATGCCAAGCCTGCTGCTCTGTGAGTCCCTCCTCTCGTTAACATTATTTACTCTCCCTACAGCCAACAAAAGACAGGTATGCTCTAAATTATAAACAAAACCAGCTCCAGCCAGAACGCTGCTCCTCAGACATCAACAGATCTCATACTGCCAAGCTCTGGCCATGCTTGCCAACCAGAGGCACTCATTCAGGATATCATCCAAACCACTGGCCTTGGCACCAGTACACATAACAGGCCCAGTGCCATCCAAGCAGGGACTTGAAACAAGGGCTCCTCTGCCCATCCTTACCTTCAGTCAACAGGGAAGTGAGCTGCCAGCAGGAAGCCCTTCAATGCAATCGCTGCCAGTATGCAAGCTTTGTAGAAATAAAGCCTTTCTAGAGGCTGTAAAGCAGCTCCATCTAATCTGTTCTCTCACAGCTCACCCCAACTTCCAAATTAATATATTATGGGAAAATGCTCACTCCCAGTTCTTTTCACATACTTCTGGTTACTGGTGAGTTATGATGTTCATTAAGTGCTTAAATTTGAACAAGATTAAAGTATTTCCCTTGTAAATATGCCCCAAACTGTTTTATTCCTATTGTTTTTTTTTCCAAACCAGTACAGCCCCAGTACAGGACATGCACATTCTGCACTGGGAAACATACATCAGAACTGTGTCCATTTCTTTTAACACCACCATTTTAAAGGCTTCACAATTCCATTCCATCACATTACCTGTCAACAACAACTACACAGCAATAAATCACATGAAAAATCAATTCCTCTCAGCTCTGAAATTCTATTTCAAACCAGCTCTTTTCTTCCTAGCAGAGCACATCTGCTCTGGGATGAGCAGATCAGGTCTATGCATGCCTGCACTCAGAGAGGATTGCAAGATATGCCTCGGAAGCTGCTTGTATCCTGCAAGTGTCATCTTGAAGTGTGGCTCCTGAATCCTAGCACTCTGCACCATTTTTACATAATCTTTCTGCAATACTCTTACTCTCATCAGCCCAAAATCTCACTCAGCTAAAACTCTCCAATTATAAGAAGCTCTCAAGCAGCTGAAGCAGTTCTGTTTAAGTTAGTAGAACAGCAGAAAACTGGCTCCAGGCTTCCATACAGCAGTGCTGCCTTTGCACAGCTCTCATCCCTTCCTCCTCAGACTTCTCGTTCCCATCCCAACCTGAGGGAGGACCGCCCACTCCAATGACAAGGGCTCTTTCTAAATGAAGGCATTAAGCTTTGAAAACATTATGCAAGTAACGACAGGAAGAAGACTTGAGATTTCAGGAGTCAGCTTGCAGCCTGAATAAAATCATACAGGCACGACTATCTTCTAAAGCACAAGTTTTCAAGTCAGGCCTTTGGGATCTCTGTTAACTGCCCCATGGCAGTCAGTGTTAGTGTGTCTGTGGCATTCTGCAGCTGCCCACCAGGCTGACATCCTGCTAAGAGAACCTTGCAGACTTGCAAACAATTGTCTAGACTGCAGTGCTGACAGAGTGAGGTCATGGCTATCAAGCAGTACATTCCATGCAAGAGTGAAGTTTCCGTTTCTTGTTTTCTTTTTGGTGACACCAGCTCCTTGCCATCTAGTAAGGGCTCTTGTCTGTCCTGATATTCCAGACTGCTTACCTCATCCAGCACTCAGGCATGCAAACCCTTTGAGTCTTCTGCTCTCCTGCAATACAGGAAGCAAATGTTCAGAGAACAGAAGAGGGAAAGGAGAGATCTTTCAGTGCATTTACGAGGTCATTTCTTGCACGGTGATGAATGTGGAGAACTCTCAGGAAGGTTAATAGGAAGTGCTCAACCTTCCTCTGCAGCAGCACCATGTAACAGAAGGCTGCCCCAATCCATCTGGTGTCTTGGAGACATCCCTTGTCAAAGCACCCTTGATTCACCAAAAAGGCAGACTTGTAATAACTGGAGGGAAAAAAAATAGAGCCAATCTAGGAGGGCAAAATATACATGCTTTGAAAGAACTGAAATAACAGAAATGATCACAAAGCAGCAATAGGAAAGCACTGCTCTAAGATCTCTCATAGTTATGCTGCTGAATATCCACAATGACCAATCTCCTAACAGGAAAGGCTGAAGATACTCTTCCAAAGTCACTGTCAGATAACCTTGGACACTAAACTATATACCGGAGTTGGAGAATGTATTTCTGTCTTATGACTGCATCTTTTGCCAGGTAATTTTATTACGTTTTAGCAACATTTAATAATCCAGTACACCTAAGAATCAAGTATCTCTTTCCTGTTCGGTCGGATCTCAGATTAAATAATCTGTGAACAAACAAAATTACATGGAAAAGAAAATCGAAACTTCATCACAGGAGAGTATCAAGAACAGGGCTGACAGATCTCTGGCATGGGCACTGTCATTGAAAATGCTGTAGGCAAAGCAAGTGGTGTAGAGAAACCCCAAAGCATTTTCAACTCCATCAGTGATTGAACCCATTCACCCCTCCATCCCTCTGACTACTCACGTCATTAAGGTCTGTTCCTCCATGCAGGAGATTTTGTTCGATGGGCCTGCGCTCCCATTCTTAACACCATCAAGATATGGAAATGAATTTTTATTTCCATAAGCATTAGATCACAAAGCCATGAAAATCTCTCTGCCCTTTCAATAACACAGATATACTCTTCCATTTTGAGTAAGCACAGAACACCAAAGGCTAAGAGCCCCAAGGAACTACCAATGCGTGAGGCTGAGGCAATGCTCTACTGCGCAAATACAGGAGGTGTGTAACTCCTCATTGTCTCCCACGTCCAAGTACTTTTTGGAAACTTCTACCCAAAAATAAGAGTGGAGTACGGATCCTCTGACCTCTTAGTGTAGATTGAACAGGAATGATCTAGTGACTGAAGCCCCTCATTGCCTAAGAAAAAAAAAACAACAACCCTAGAAGATGCATACTTTATCATTTGAAAAAGTCAACTTATGCTGCTATGTCCCCTTTTAGGCAATTTCATCAGAGTCCAAAGAACAACAAGGTGTTTACTTGTTCAAGTCATATCTGTAGCACAGTGGCAGAGCAATGGAGTTAAAAGAATGGGGGCGAAGAATGGCAATGAGGATGGATGTACATCATCATGCCCAAGAGATTGCTGTAATGTTGGTTTAAGAATTTCAGCCTCTGTGCTCGTCTATCAAGCTGAAGACTCTGTGCTTGTATTCAGCTCAACCCTTTTCTGATTTATTTCTCACCTGCTTCAGAGCTTTATCTGCAAGATCAAAATTCTACACTCAAAAAAGTTGCAGAGGTGATCATTTTAAATCTTCATGGAATACAACAGTGTCATCTTACGTGAAAATTGTGAAGATGCATCCTATCAGTGCTTAACAAAACCAGCTTCTGAAAAGAAAAATAGACTAGGAGTGGAAATCCAATCCAGCCTAATTACCAGAGGAGGTTTCATATGCTAACAGGCTCAACTAACCTATCTTTCAGAAGATTCTAATCTCAAAATAATGGTTGTATATCGCCGCCTACCTCCAAAACTCCGCCACTATGTCTGTGTGCGCAGGCGCTGTGATACGTTTTCAAGATATTCCACACACCCAGGGTTAGAATCTGAACTTATGCCACTGCTTCTGTTCACCTCTGTGCAGCACTGTGCATGGCCTCAGAACTCGGTGCCTTAGTGGATGCTTTTTACCAAACTTTCTTTGGGTGTTGTCAATACGCCGTCCGACAACCAGAATCTGATATAAATTATTAATTATGATCTATAATTCAAGCTTTACGTATGATTATACAACAGCTAACTGCATACAGAAGCAAGATAAAGGTAGAATATTAATTCTAAAAAGTCTTACTGAAAGATGACTTGCTGGCCACTCAATTTTCAGTTTGATTGTCCAATGCAATGCATAAAAACAAAGTAGTGTCAAACAGAGGGCTGCATTCTACATGGAGACAGCATGAAATACAGAAAGTCAGCCTGAATACAGAAGGCAGAAAAGGAGTGAAACCTCAGAGCAAAGGGAGTAAAACCACCACATCGAGGTAAAACTTTCATTCATGGCATCATAGAATCATTGTGTTGGAGAAGACCACCGAGATCATCTATTCCAACCACCGACCCATTATAAACGTCATTAAGAACGTTGAAGAAAAAGTTATTCCTACTTGTGCATTGCTGGGAAGATGTGCCACCACCAATGGGCCAGAGAGGACCACAGCTTGCAGGGTGCTGTGTTTCACTTTCTAGTGAGTGATGATTTAACTGCAAGGAGAATCTAATTTGAGTTCATCAAAAGCAAAAAGTAAAACACCTCGACGACAGGCATAGAAGACACAAAAAAAGCCACCTTAAAGTTACAAACAATGTCTAGAACCACACAGCATTTCCTAATGCCATGAGATGAGTACAAAGCTGCCCAAGAATTATTCAGTTGTTTAGCCTTTCAGCCTAAAATTTGTAGCGATTGTAGAGAGAGGACATGAAGATGAACCACAGCCTGTATTAGTTTACAATAACTGCACCCTCAGCTCTTGAGCTCTTCTTGGCCCATGGCAGCTAGGGCTGACTACCACTGCTTAGCATCCAGTTGAGGATAAGGAGCCCCTGGGTTAGCTGTAGAAATGGTAGCACTCCAATGCCACAGCTCAGCATAGCAACCATCCAGGCTAACTAACCAACAAGTGAATCATGGTGTCCTAACAGATAATGGAAATACACTTTCAGCAAACTGCTTGGGTCCAAAAGTCAATCAACTTGTTTGTTCTGTCTCCACGAGTTTAAACATCATGTTGAGATTTACAAACACAAGCATGTACAGACATCAAAGTTCAATGCTGACTTTATTTTACACCTCAAAGTCGTGCACCAGAACCACTCTGTGCCACGCATGGAAAACTGGAGCACACAGGTGAGGAAGTGACAAAACACTAACCCAAACAACATGCACATTTTTCTTTAGCTGCCCTCATTCTGTACTTTTCTTCTTCCTCACTCTGTGCTTACTCTCATTCATTCTCTCTCACATGGCACAGTATTTATGCAGCTGTCTAATTTCACATAGTTCTTTCCTTCCCCTACCCCTAAAGAGGAATAAATACGAAACCTTCAATCTCAAATCCTTGTTTGAGGGCTTCATGCACCCGCAGCTGATGACAAGTCTTCAGCTTCTCTCCAAAACTTGGAGACAACCAATCTTTGGGCTGGAAAAATCCTTCACCTCCCCACTCCCTCCCCTCATCCATTACAACCATCGACCTACCAACAACTCATCAACATCCCTCAGAGCCACATCTCCATGTTCCTTCAATACTACCAGGGATGGTGACCCCACACCTCCCTGGGCAGCTGTGCCAGTGCATCACCATTCTTTCTAAGAAGAAATTTTCCCTAATATCCAACCTGAACCTGATGCAACTTGAAGCCATCACCTCTGGTCCTATTATCACTGTTACCTGGGAGAGGAGGCCAGCCTCTGCCACTTGGCCAGTCCTGGCTTTTTGTTTGTTTGTTTTTAACTATCCCTGTTTGATTCACACCTGTACTTAGGAAAACAGATTTCGAGATACACAGCAGTTCCTGATGAGGGAAGGAGGGCAGCAGCTACATCTGCACCTCCAGACTGCAGTGCAGACACAGCGTTCTCCCAGTCCCTCTCCTTTCCTAAAGGAAACATGCAGACTGAAGGAGAGATGCACAGCTCACACTCACTTGTGCTGCTCCTCCTTGCTGTGGCAGCACAGCCTTTGAGCAGCACTCATCTTACCTCAAACAGGGTCAGCAAAAGGCAGCACAGAAGTGGCTTCAGAAAGCACATGAGATGACTTGGCAAACAGAAAGCCGTGGGGGTGAAGCAGAGCTCTTCCCACCCCAAGTCCCAAAGCAGGGCAGGCCCAGGCACGGAGGTGAGTCCCACTCCAGCTGCCCCTTCTTCCCTCCCAGCCCCATGGCTTGCGCACAGCTCGGGGCCCCACACAGCAGCAGGTGCCCATTCCCACATCCCATCTCACCTTCCTGGCTCCTCGCCTGGCAAATTCCCGGGCCAGTTGGCGGCCGATGCCACGTCCCCCACCTGTCACCAGCACGGTGTCCCCAGACAGGTCCCGTAGTTTGGGTGGCAGCAGAGCACAAACGGCGGCTTTCAGCACCAGGTAAAGCATCTGCACGGGGAGCAGCAGCACAGCGCCCAGCCATTTCCAAACCATCCTCTTGTTCCGGGTGATGGGTGGCAAAACTCTCTTCCAACCCTTCACAAGACCAAGGGAACAGAGATGGAAAGCCAGCACCCTTCATGCACCCACAGGTGGGTGACGAGTCTTCGGTCCCCCTCCAAAACTTGGGGGCAAGCAATTCTTGGGCTGGAAAAAAAAATGAGAAAAAACAAAAATAATTCCTTCTCTCCCTTCCTAAAAAAAAGTAGGGTGGGAGGAAAGCAGTGCAGGAGAGCTCTGCCTCTAGTCGGTGTCCTCCGGGGTCGTCACATGCAGGTAATGCTGATCCCGTGCCTTTAACTGGAAGACAGTTTTGTAGGAAAACAAAAAGTAAAATTAAAAGTAGCCATCCGTCCCTCTGTGCCAAAGGCCGACGTGCAAATCCCGTATCCAAATGGAAGGGGTTTGTTGTTTTGGTTTGTTTTTTTTTTATACTTGGAAAAAATAAAATAAAGCAGCCTATGTCTCCAAATTGCTGCCTGCAGCGCCTTCCAGGCGGCTCATTTCTATTCTTAGACTCAGGAAATCGCTGAAACGAGACAGAATTGCCAGGACTTTCTATTTAAGAAAGGGTCTATTCAGGGGAAGGTTGTTTTTGTTTTCCTATCTATAAATATCTGCCGGCTCTCCGTCCCGAGCGGCCGCAGGGCTGGGCTGCCCCTCTGCCCCCTCTCCTGGTTCCTCACCCGGCGGATCCGCGATCACAGAGCAGGAATTACGCCGCGCACTCCTTCAGCCCTTACTCATTGCTCCCTATTGCTCTCTCTGCCTATCGCAGCCGCGGCGCTGGGGAGGTTTTATACCCCATTAAGCCTGATTGACAGTTAAAGTGTCGGGGAGATTTCACTACTGTTCCTGTGAGTGGCTGGCTGAGCTCTCCCCTCCCCCGGAGCCCGGTTCCCGTTCTCCGGCTGCCGCCCGCGGTTCGGGGCTGCACCGCACAGCAACCCGCACGGAATGGAAGCCCTGGCTGCCATAGAGCCGCCTGCCCGGCTGGAACCGGCGTCGGTGGGAAAGCTGCTTGCAGCCCGAGATGGTTGGGCTGAACCCAAGTCAAGCTGCTCAACATCTGTCAGCACCCAGCCGATGGATTTATGGACAGCTCGTGGGTTTTCCGTGCCGGGAGATGCTGGTGTTGCCCATCGGTGGCTGGGCAGTGACAAAGGGAGATGCACTTTTTTGCATCAAGCAGTTTTTTGGAGAAGAGAAGGCTCTGGGGAGACGTTGCAGCCTTCCAGTGCTTGAAGGGAGCTGATCAACAGGAAGGAGAGTGACTTTTTGCATGGTCTGATAGCGATAGGACAAGGGGGAACGGCTTCAAGCTGTAAGATTTAGGTTGGATGACAGGAAGAAAGTTTTTACTTTGAGGTAAGTGAGGCCCTGGCACTGCTGCCCAGTGGGGTTGTGGGTGCCCCATCCCTGGAGACATTCAAGGTGATGTTGGATGGGCAGCCTGAGCTGGTGGTTGGCAGCTCTGCCCATGGCAGGGAGTTGGAACTGGATGGTCTTTAAGGTCCCCTCCAACCTAAGCCATGCTGTGATTCTGTGACGATTTTTCTCTCCTTTTCCATGACTTTCGTCCAGACACAAGGGCACAGTTGCAACACAAGGTCTCTGTAGCACTTTATGTTGTAACAGGAGAAAGGGCAGAAATGTTGCAATTGGGTCCCTGAGTTGTTTGTTTGCACTGTTAAGCGTGAGGTGGGTATGTTGCACACTGAGGAGGGTCTAAATGCACATTTCACACAACAGCTTCGGTTGGAGGGGACCTGAAGATCACCCAGTTCCAACCTCTGCCATGAGCTGGTTGCCCACCACCAGATCAGCCCATCCATGGCCTTGGGCACCTCCAGGGATGGGGCATCCATCACTTCTCCAGGCAGCAGTGCCAGGGCCTCTCCACCTTTGAACTCAGGGCTGCTCACCCCGCATTACCAATTGTGGCAGCACCATCATAATCTGAAATTTAAAGTTTACACGGTGCCAGAAGATGTTCAGTGATGTCAACTTCACACTGCTGGATCAGTCGTACTGGTTTTGATGAGTGTGCTGTTAATAAGAGCGTGCCAAAATGAAGCCAACCCCAGAGGCGAATTCTCAATCTACATCCACTATCCTGGGAAGCCATCTAGTGGTAAGAACTAAGTACTGAAAAATCATGGAATGGAGTTGGAAGGAACCCCCAAGGCCATCAGGTCCAACCCCTGCACTGAGCAGGGACACCCACAGCTCCATCAGTGCTCAGAGCCCCATTCCCTGACCTTGGGTGCCTGCACCACCTCTCTGGGCAGCCTGTGCATTGCCTCACTGCCCTCACTGTAAAAAACTTCTTATACTCACCTAAATCTCCCTTCTTTTAGTCGGAAACCATTTCCCCTTGTCCTATCACAACAGACTCTGCTAAAGACTCTGTCTCCTTCTTCCTTATAGCCCTTCTTCGGACACTGAAAGGATCCAAATGACAAAACTGAAGGATGTTCTCAAGCTTAATTTCCCCTACAGTTTACTAAAGGACCACTGCAATGGAACTGCATGAGTCTAAAAGCATCCACACACAGGCAGTGAAGTTGTATTACACAGCCAATAGCAGTGAGCTGGGGAGCCAAATCCCTTTGAAAATAAACCTGATTTTATGCTTCATTATCGAGCACGTTCTTGAAACCACAGCTCAAAGCAGCCATGTGGTTCAAGGGTTATTTGGTGGCAAAAATAAGGACTGAATTTTTGGTGCCTCCCACATTCAAACTTGTATCACTTATGGTTCTATCAACACTGAACATGAACAATATCTAAATCCCTTCAACTTCAGCATTGCAAAAACTTCCACAAAGGTTTCCAGAAAAAAATAAGATTAAGAGAGAAGCTTGCAGAGTTCTTACCTTTAAATGCCAGTTTTCCTTTCATGAAGTAAGTCAAATGATGGTCACAGCCTCATCATATGGGACCAGGAGAGGGGCTTCTAGGGAGAATAAGTTGAGCCATTGCAACTGCAGTCTGCAGAGCTTGTTCAAAACCAGGTATCCCCTAACATAGCTGCATCTGAAATAACCAGAGCTGTGAGAATTTCCATGGCTGCTTGGCAGCACTGAGCACTTCTGTGTGTTTTTACAGTTAGAAATGGAGCTGGGGGAGGCACCTGGCATTACAGCTTTCCTCTCAGTCCAGAAACTCTGAAGGGGAGAGAGAAATTACACAGAGAGCCCAGTGTCTGGCTTAAAGAGGAATGACTCAGTGTCTGGACTGGTAACAAATATAACAACTTTTGGTATAGAAATAAGGAGCAGTGTTAAAAATGAAGGGATATGAAGTTCAAGCAAGGCTGATTTTTTGATTCTTTGAAATGTTCACAAGTCCTTTAATGCCAGTGGAACTAGTCCTGTGAGTATTTATCTGCTTCCCCAGTAAATAATATTCTGAAATGTATTAAAAATGGCTGGTTGTTTTTTTTTTTTCTTCCATTCATTATGGATGAATATTGTGCAAACATGCAGCTGGAGCCAAAAGACACAGCTACATACTTAAAATGAAGTATTTTTATTTTCCTAACGTCACTTTCAGATTTCAGTGAATGTATGAACTCTTTCACTGTTTAACTGCTTTGCTTTGCTTTCACCTCAAAGCAGTTGCAACCAGAAGCTCATACACTGTGCACCAAGAGCAAGAAATGGAGGTAATACAGCAAAACTGGAGTTCGTGCTTCTTGTCTGCAATAAACCTGGTGAAATACATGCAACTCATTTTGAAATTCACCTGACTGAAGTGAAAAATCAGATAGCTTTAAATGCTGCATGTACTGAGTTCTGCATGTACTGAGGTTTGTCCCTTTGGATTGCAGTTCCATTCTGAAAAGTGGCAAAAGAGTATTCTGGGATTTCACCTCATTATTGCCTGGTAACCATGACACGCTGTTTGGCATGAGATCTTTTTCCAGACCATCTCCTCAACAAATCCAATGTGTGCCTCTGTTTAAAAAGCTCATCTCTTTTTAGTGAAACCCAAACCATGCTTTCATTTAGGTTTGGTCACTCTAATTGCTTTCAGTCAGTGCCTTCGTACGTACCTTGGTTGGTGAAAATGAGGGTCTGTCACATCACAGCAGTTGTTCCTGATGATCTCTTCCATGTTCCTACTCAGAAGTCCTTCCCCATTGCACTGCAGCTTTCCATAAGCAGGCCTGTTAATATTGCAGAATTGCATCAATTGCTGACGCCATCACTTAGTGCCAGAATTAATGCTGCATGTCAGATAGCTGCACAGCACTGAACTATTTCTCTTGTGAGCATTCACTCCCAACAATGTACAAATTGCAAAACCCCACAATCACTTGGGTTGAGCCATTTTCATGGCATTTTAAACTAAGTTTGGTTCCATTTTTGCACAAGAAGGCCGTCGTGCTGCACATCTCAGTGGTAACTCACTTTTCTACTTCTGTTTGTCAGTGGTTGGGTTTGTGCTTCTTAACAGAAACATTGGGCTGTAACGCACTGTGATGAATCTACTGTGAATTATTAGGCTTAAATTTAGAACGACTCATTCCTGGGACCATAGCTTGAAAGATGCATTCATGGCAACCCAGCCCATGGCAGGGGTTGGAACTGGATGGGTTTTAAGATCCTAACCACTCTATGATTTTATGTTTTCTGAATATTTAATCACGAGTGCCTAACTGCAACAGCACCAGCTTAAAGCTAAACCTGCAGTTCATATTTAGATAAGCTAATTTAAAGGCAGGTTAATAGCCTACAATAATTGAAACTTAGCAATGTTTTCAATGAGAGTCATAGGAACACACTTTTCCTTACTTCCCTGCTCCTGAAGGAATAAACAGCAGTGAAAAAGCAACTTTTACCTGCACACTTCCATAAAGAAAGGTCCATTTTTTGCAGAATGAACTTTTCTGGTTCTATAAAGAGGCCCAGGGAAGCCTTAAATACGGAAAAATCTTAAATATGGAAAATCTGCATTACTAAGGTGTCCAGTAGTACCAATTTTTTACATCCATGCAGGTTCTTAACCATGGACAATCCATCACAGGCAGAGATTAAAACTAAGCCTCTTTTTAAAAATGAAACTCCTTGGCCAAGACGATCTGGTTTTTGTTATATGAAGTACTGCTGTCAGCTTTGGATAAAGCAAGAGCTGTATTTTTGTGCTTCTTGATTTCATTCTTCCCTTGAGTTCACATTTTCCATTTGAAATGTGTCCCAGTGGTCCTATGATTTCACACTGTCCTTCTATATGCTATTAAGTATTAAAAGTCTGATATTGTTGCCTTGTAAGTGGAGTTTTGCCATGGACTAAGCTCACAGGGACCAGGTTTCTGTTCAGCTTCTAGCCTTGACAGAAAGCAGTCTGTGTCCTGCCTTGTGTGAAAACCTACATTTGGAAATCTGCTTTCCCAGGGTCTCACAGCAAATCAGCATTATGAATAAAGATACAGCAAACCCTTTACTGAGTGAGCCTAAGTTCTAGATAGAACAGAAGAACCACAGACTCACTCATTATGGGTGGAAAAGAGCTCTAAGATCATCAAGTCCAACTGTCCACCTACCACGAGTATTGACCACAAAACCATGCCCCTAATAGAGCCACAGAATCATTAAGGTTGGAAAAGACTTCTAAGATCACTTAGATGATACAGCCTTTCTAAATCCAAAATGCATAAAAACAAATGCCTTTGTAAGAAGAACATTCAGAGTGCTTGTAGATGCTATCAGGAATTCACATCAAGGATGTGCTATTTCTTTCAATTGCTTAGTTGTGTTTTTGCATATTAGATTTTACAATTTGTAATAACTGCCTGTCTTTTTTCTCACCTTGGTTTAATTAGAAGCCAAAGCCATTTCAGCCTATTAGCTTGTGTCCTCATATTGAAAGAGAGAACAGGGAGAAATACATTGGCAGGAGTCATAGAATCATCAAAGAATCATAGAATGGCTTAAGTTGGAGGGGACTCTGAAGATCATCCAGTTTCAAATTCCTGTCGTGGGCTGGTTGACCCCTACAAGAGGCTGCCCTGATGTCCAGGAATGGAGTGGCTGTGCAGTGTTAAACTGATTAACTCACATACGTTTTGTTCTGTACATTTGCCTCACCTTTACATCACTCAGGACTTGCCAGACCCTCTCATTAATCCCTCAGTCCTGACAAAACCTCTAACACACAAGAAATGGTGAAGAATTAAGCCCTTAAGGCAACTAAAATTAGAGAAGGAGTTTATTGTTTCAAGAGTCTGAAGTGAAATCTGACTAAACCAATATGATATGGATTCAGACAAAAACTGAACAATAGGTTTATTCTTGAAAAAGTTTGCACTGGAAGCTTGTAAACTAGCTAAGGGATAAGTTTGTAGATGTAATCTTCTTTGAGTCCTTATGAACAACGACTTCTTTAAACATTCTCATTAAAAGTGGTTATGATTTCTTTCCAAAGCCAGTGGTTCAGTAGAACATATGAAGAAGAAAATAATCATCAATGGAAAATGCTTTTGGCTGGAAGGTGAGAATGTGTCCGCTTTAGGAATATAGGGAAGTAAGATCACATTGCAAATCAAATTATGGGAAAATAAGATCTCTAGAGAGATACAGCTGGACTAAGGCAAAAGGCACAGAGGGATGACACTGTGTTCATTCAGACATTCAGAATCATAGAATCATAGAAGGCTTGGGTTGGGAGGGACCCCAAGGATCATCAAGTTCCAACCCCTCTGCCACAGGACCACCAACCTCCAGATCTGGTATTAGACCAGGCTGCCCAGGGCTCCATCCAACCTGGCTCTGAACACCTCCAAGGACAGGGGATCCACAGCCTCTCTGGGCAGCTGTTCCAGCACCTCACCACTCCTTCTCTGACAAACTTCCCCCTGACATCTAATCTAAACCTTCCCTTCTTGAGCTTAACCCACTAAACTTTTCACAGAATCATAGAATGGCTTAGGTTGGAGGTGACCTTAAAGACCACCTACTTCCAACCCCCTGCCATGGGCAGGGTTGCCCACCACTAGATCAGTGATGATGATTTCTACAAGGATTAGCTGGATTTTTTAATAACTCATCTGAAAGTTTCAAGCACTGTTAGCAGAAAGCCAATTTGCCCATCCTTGCTGAATCACTGCCATTACCCCCTCAAATTGCTACCACTAATATTTTTAAGTGAACAGCAGTTTTGGAAGTGAACATGGGAACAAATGACACATGGGGTAAACAACCCAGGGCTTCCAAAAGCCAGTTAAACCTTATAGGGCCTTCTGCACTCTTATCAATGCCCATGTGCACCAATGCCAGCTATCACAAGGATAGGATTAGCTGAATCTCTGGAGGAAGAAACATCAGTTATAACCATAGCATGCACTGATCCAGTTATTTGCTAGCAGCTCACCTGTAGAATAAATCAACAGAGATGCTTTTACAGAACAACCATCTCTGTCCTCCAATTAACCATTGTCCAACACCATTTGATAAAAAATAATTCCCCCAAAGCAACCAGTCCCAAAGTCCATGAATAACTCTTTGTAGGATGCCCACTACTCCTCCAGTCTCTCTAATGGTTGGCTGCTGCTCTAAAAGTCCTGGTTCAGAACTTAGAAGCTATTAATTTTAGGGCAGATTAGTTATATTAATTACGTATTTCCCAGAAATTAATTTTTTGCTTTATGATTTTATTTGTCTGTTTAAATCATTAAAATTGACATACCTCCACAGGTCTGGATGACTAAGTGGGTGGAGGGGCTAAGTCAAGCGTGCTACACCTCACAGTGATGGAAGGGATCAATGAATCCTCAGCTTAGTCAAATAACTTGGGTTAGTTTTGGAAGGATGCATACTGTGATCACGTTCCAGTCCTGCTGAGTTAAGCTGAGAATTCTGTTATGACTTTCTTATATGGATTTCTTATGCTTAACACCTTTATTTTATTTTATTTTGAGGATTTTGAACCGCATAGTTCGAATAGCTGTGCTTGTTGAATTCCACTAAGGTTAAATTAGACCTATTCACATAAGAATCCAGTCTAATCACTCTCATCACCAGTAGTTTCTCTCTTATGACTCAATCTGTTTACCCTCAGTCCACATAGCTGAAGATTTTTTCAACCTATTCACTTATTCACATAAAGATTTCTCCCTATTTCCCTTAAGAAGAGACACATATTGTGTAAACGAGTTTTTTCTAGGTAGGTACATTTCATCTTCTTCCGTAGGCATAAGAACAGCTAGAAATGACTCACTTTTTCAGTCAAGAACCCATACTCTGAGGGAATACCACCATAGAAGTTTCTGTGCCCTAGAGGCCTCCAAGGGCTCCTCTAGGGAACCATAGTACTCCTAGAGCTTCTAGTACTCCTAGAGTTCTCCTCAGTGTGTTCTAGGATGTCCTGGCCCAGAGTACTCTAGGGCACCCTACAAGACTCCTGGAGCTGTCCAGCGTGCTCTAGGATGTACCAGAGGTTCTCCAGAATGCTCTAGAGGTCTCCAAGGACAGCCCAGTGTACTCAAGAGCACCCTAAAGTATTCCCAGAGCTTCTTGGTGTGCTCTATGGTGCCTCATAATGGCAGTGAGCGAACGAATAAACAAACAGGTCATTCAGACCCATAAATCAGAATACAACTAAACCAGCCGAAAACTAAAGTCCATTTGCAATTTGGGAATGCACAGGGTAGTGACATATCTTGATGTATGTACTGCAGGCATTACTTTGGCCAGGCTAAATAAAGCTGTAATAGCTGGCACTGCCGGATGTTTGCACGTCGCTAGCATCCGGCGGCCTGATCTGTAGGTGGAGGGTGGAGGAAGTTTGGTATGCTAACAACTTCTCTGTTGGGTCAGTCTGGAGGATATAAATATTGTCAGAATTGTATCAAACAGTTCACTACAAAATCACTCCACTCTCCAAAGAAAAATGGAATTATTTTACGCTCTGACATTAATAGCAGGAATTCTACTTGCTTTTTTATTACCGGTTTTAATTGAAGCTTCTTATCATTCCTTCAAGGCAAAAATTCCTCCTGAAGTTGACCAGCCATCAAAGCTCAGCTTCTATAATTGGCTTTTTACTATGATTGAAATTCTGGTGAGTTTATCATGCTCTGTGATACTGTGATTTTCAGGAAAGGGAAAATGTGAGTAGAATTATGAACATAGCATTTAAATATTGCAGCTGTGTGTAATGGGAATCGTATGGTAACACAAGTTTGGTATTTTAATACTGTCCATAAAAGCTGCCTACATGAGGTGAGATCTTTTAAATACTGAGATTTAATTGTAACTTGATTGCCTTTTGTGATGAAATGATCGGTCCAGTGAAAAACAGAAGGGCTGAAGACCTGATAAATGAACCTTCTGTATCCCAGGGCACTCTGATCTATTTGAGGTAATTTCCTAAATTTTTATCTACCTGTAGTAATTGTCGTACTCATGATTCTGTTCTTATTTCTGCAGTGACTAAACTACTATGTCTTAATGAATTAACCTAGAATCATGTATATTGGAGGTAATCTAATCATAGAATCATAGAATCCTTAGAGTTGGAAGGGACCCTAAAGGCTGTCATGTCCAACCCCCTGCTATGAGCAGGGACACCCACAGCTCCATCAGGTGCTCAGAGCCCCTCCAGCCTGACCTTGGGTGTCTGCACCACCTCTCTGGGCAACCTGTGCCAGTGGCTCAACATAAAAGACTTTTTCCTTAAATCCAACCTAAATCTCCCTTCTTTAGTTGGAAACCATTTCCTATCAACACAGGTACTGCTGAAGAGTCTGTCCCCTCGTTTCTTACTGCCCCTTTAGATACCAGCAGGCCGCTCTCAGCTCTCCGCAGAGCCTTCCCATCTCCAGGCTGCACTGCCCCCAGCTCTCAGCCTGTCCTTGTAGGAGAAGTGTTCCATCCCTGAATCATTTTTGTGGCCCTAATCTAACGTCCTGATCAATGTAAGTTCAGTCACTAGAGCTGTTACTACTTCTTATTTATTTACTTGTAAACTAGACTGTGCCAGCAGAGTAAGAAACAGCTCTTGCCCAAGACATTTTCAAATATAAGACAAGATCAACCTAAGCCTTATCACATGTTTGGCAGATACCACTATGCCTGGACTTGATTTATGGTCAGACTTGGTGATCATACAGGTCTCTTCCAACCTAAAAGATTCCATGATTCTATATCAAATGGAAGTCTGTAGGAAAAACAGAGTGATTTCATGATTTCATCAGTGTTTGTATGGGGTTCATCTCAAGCAGCAGTGTTCTGTCATCCTCAAATTATATGTAATGTACAGTAATCCTGAAAAGTCATTTGGGGTGATACAATCAAAGATTTACATGGGTTGCTTAAATCTACATGCTTTCACCAAACCAGATCTCTCATCCTCCAATGGCTTATGCCATGTGTACCTATCTACACAGCCTGTGAAGGAAGAGTTGCTGTCCTTACATATTTCAGACTGCTCCTCATGTTAAGCTATATATAAGCATAATACAATTAAATGACTGAATGTTATTAGGTCCTCTATGTTTCTGTACTTGGTTTGATGAAAGGATTCTTTCAGATGACTCTCTTTACTGAAGCTGCTTCTACAAGCTGGTTTCAGCTGGGACAGAGTTGATTTTCTTCATAATGTCTGGTATGATGCTATGCTTTGGCTTTAGAAGAACAGTGTTGATAGCACGTCGATGTTTTAGCTGTTGCTGAGCAGTGCTGCACAGAGCCAAGAATGTTTTATTTTTTCAGCTTCTCATACTGTCCTGCCAGCGAGGCAGCTGGGGATCCCACAGAGCTGGGAGAGGACAGAACCAGAGCAGCTGCCCCAAACTGGCCAAAGGGGTTTTCCATACCCTATGATGTAGTGAGAAAAGCTATAAAACTGAAGGGAGCTGACCTAGGGGGGAGCTGTTGTCTGGGACTGGCTGGGCATTGGTCAATGTATGGTGAGGAACTGCTTTGTGCATCCCTTGTCCCATTCCTGCTGTCCTTTGAAGGCCACTAATTCTGACCCATTTGGCAGGCAGTTGTACCAATGTGTGAGTAGCTTCACTATGCAACAACTGGGTTATAATGTAAAGTTTAATTTTGCTCCACAATGGGAAAGAAACTCACTAATCTATATGATGACAGCTTATTCAAAGTTTATGCTGTTATCCTCAATTATTTCTTGAACCACCAATTTCAATATATTTTACTCTCCCACTTTCTAGAGAAAGGTGGGGAAAAAAGGCTTCCATTTGCACCAGATAAGGTTTAGATCAGGTAGCAGGAAGAACTGCATCACAGAACGGGTAGTTGGGCATTGGAATGGGCTGCCCAGGGAGGTGCTGGGGTCCCTGTCCCTGGAGGTAATGTGCAATGAGAATATCCTGCTAGTTCTGATGAATGTTGCTGTTGTTGTGCCAGTGACATCTCCTTTTGTGTTCCCTGCCATATATGTTGCAAGAAAGCCCTCCTTTTTATTGTAGCATAGCCCAGTCTTCTGCCTTTTTGTTGAACTTATTTGAGGCATCCCTTAGATGGATCAGCAGTTAAGCATCTATCTTCTGGAGCAGAGGTGTCATACATATGATGCTCCAGCTGCATCTGTGTACGTGCTTTCTTGAAGAAATCAATGAACATCTCAGAAAGAAAAGATGAGAGAAAGCCTACCAGCTCACAACATAGCTTCTGTGTTAATCCATTCCTACAGATCTGCATTCAGACTATGCATATCATACTGTGATATAAAGCTCTGATAATCATTTTGGTTGGCAAAGCATAATGCTTCAAGATGAGTAAGAGAGAGTGACTGTCAAATGGACTCTCCAAGTCCACGGTGGTGAAACTGAGTGTTTTTTCTTATTTCATATGTGATTTCTTAATTAGTTGAAAAGTAAAAATCTGGTCACCAGGTGATGTTCAATGTATACAGAAGCCTGTGCCAGAATTTAGGCATTTGAGCAAACAGTTTTTCAAATTATTGCATGCTGGTTTGGGTTCTCCTTTTCTCATACAATCACACATTTTAGAACCTGGCTTACATAATATGTTCACCTACTAATACAATCATATATATCTAGAAATAGCCATACCTCCTACATTTTGAATGTACTGTTACTGTTTCTGAAGTATTTTGTTGTTATTTATCAAGAAAAAGTTTTTCAGTGGAAAATTGAATAACATACCAAATTCCCCATTCTTCTTTATGACAGTTCTTTTCCTTAAAATTGAAGATGTGTCTGTGATGCCAGGAGCTCCTAGGATAAGGAAAGGAAAGAGGATATTTACATAGAATGTTCTGATACCAAATTTATCATATATAATATTAATACTTGTCAGTTGAAGGCTCTGTTAAAAAAACAGGGATGTTAGAAAGTGCAGATGAGATTAAATAAACAGAGAGCAGCAATTGTGTTAACATCAACCATCCCAAAATTGTCACTTCAACAAAAAAACAAAGAAAAAGCAGAAGTCAGAAACATTAAGTTACAAAAGCACAGCTGGCCATTAGTTGATGAGGCATTGATACAGTACATACCTGTATAATTCTGTTGCTCAGAAGAGAACAACACAATTTGGAAATTGCTTGTTATGATTACCATCATTCCGTTTGTAATGCTAATTCAGTCATCATTTAATAGGAAAAGAAGTATTGTCCCTAGCAGGAAATGTATCACTTAGAAACCATTCTCAAAATAAAGGGGGATTCCAGTGTGATCCTCAGGATATCTATCTCAATTATCAGTAATTGAATGGCTTTGGATAAGAAGACATTTTACCTAACAAACAGACTTTGTTTTCCCTGCTGGATTTAAGAAACTGTCTGAAGAGCCACTTCCTGAATACCTGTGGGATCTTGATAAAGGTTTCACAGATGGAGCAAGAGATAAGATTCAGAACCATTCTCACCAAGGAGTGAGTTACTGATTACAAGCATCACTGACTTTGTAAAACCTTGTTGTCACTGATCCTGTGGCTGGAGGTGATCAGAGACCATTGAGTTACTGTCATGGTTGGGACATTTCTATCTCAGTCCTTCAGCTGAGCCATCTGGAGTGGACAGTCTCCCTTCATAATAAATGGTGATGAGCAGCCATTTCCAGAGCATAGCTTAATATACCTGAAGTTGGAACTGTCCTTTAGAGATACCTCTTTCTCTCCACGGACAAGAAAAGGAGGCTTAGACCTTATGACACCTAAACTGCACACCTGAACAAATTGCTGATGTGTGATAAAACTAGATTACAGAAATAAGAAGGGATTTACATGGGACATTCAATGGAAGAAGTATTGCAGCGTTCTTCTGAAAACAACATTATCTCAAACCACAAAGATATACATTTTCACCTTCACAGCTGAAATCACAGAGCTTTTTTAATGAAAATCCTGTAGAGTAGCAAACACCCAATGCAATTCTCCTAAATATAACACAGAGAAAGGCCACTTGTGGCCTTCTGTGGTCCCAACAGAGTGGAAAGGCTTGGATTTTCTATTCTAATTTCTTATTTTTCCTGTTATATCTAGGCAAATAGATCAGCAAGTTTGGGTATCTGTAAGAAGCACGTACTTATAAGGATGTTTTCTAACGGACTGAGGGCATGGAGGGCTTCAGAGCTCCTCATAAAGGATCTGCACTTTGGTGAGGTGCCAGTGAGGATCTACCTCCCAAGATCACCATCTGCCAGCAAACGGAGGGGAGTTGTCTTGTTCCATGGAGGATGTGGGATGTACGGAAGCATAAGTAAGGAACTGAAAGAGAAAATGTGATTTTTATCATTATTTTTTACACTCCTCATGCTCATTAATTATATATTTTTAAAAATTATTTTGAACTTAAGAAGTGATGGAGGCTTAGCTTGGGCAACCGAGAGGCATAACACAATGCTTGATTTTACTTTTCCAGTTCTTTAATCTGCCCTTAATGAATATCTAAATTATTCTTTGTAGGATAGAGCCCTATTTATGGCATATATATATCCCTTACAACAAGTGGTGCTGCTAAATGAATGCATCCGTTTTGGTCTGAAAACGTGACAGAAGTTATTAACTCCTGCATTCCTCCATTGGATCCCTTCCCCAGTGGCATACAGCACCTGGTCTTAAATGTGTGCCCCAGGTCCTTTAATTAGCTTGACTTTTTTTAGTTTAATTGATTAGAGAAAGCAGATAATTGCAAACGTAATCAAAGAAGCTCCAAAAGATACAAACACATATTAAAAGGTGTTAGGTTCTGTAATTTAAGGTAGAATGTATTATTGAGCAAACGGCAACAAACCAAGTCTTTTAAATGCATAAAAACTGAGCTAAAGTAGAAGAAAAACCCAGTGCATCTTTAAATACATTGTAAGAGGCATAATCCTGCCCACTAACTTACAGTGGAATGGTTTTATAACTCTTTAATGAGATAGTTATGTGGTCATCTCTGCACACCTCAACTGAGGTGTTATGCCACCAAGAAAGAAGGGAGGATATTGCTGCAAGTATTCAAAGACATTAATTCCATTCATGTTTGTTCTTCAGAAAGCCATGAAAGAATATGCCAGCACATAGCCAAAAAGTCTGATTCCGTGGTGGTGTCAGTTGGGTAAGTTGAGCTTGAAGAAACGGAGCTCTAGGAAAGTCTGTCCTTATAGTCATGTGCATGACAACAACATACACTGACTTGGGTTTATCAATAACAAAAGCAATCTTAGGACGTTTAACTTATTAATCCATAGATTTAATTAAGTGGAAAGCAGAAACTGTGCACTTCAGCCAACAGAGGAAGGTTAACAGGGGTAACTTGGAGAAGAGAAGGCTTTGGGGAGATCTCATTGTGGCCTTCCAGTACTTGAAGGGAGCGTATAAACAGGAGGGGGAACGGCTGTTTGGGAGGGTGGGTGGTGATAGGACAAGGGGGAATGGTTTTAAAGTGAGACGGGGAACTTTAGGCTGGATATGAGGAGGAAGTTTTTCACCCAGAGGGTGGTGAGGCACTGGAACAGGTTGCCCAAGGAGGCTGTGGATGCCCCATCCCTGCAGGCATCCAAGGCCAGGCTGGATGTGGCTCTGGGCAGCCTGGGCTGCTGGTTGGTGACCTGCACACAGCAGGGGGTTGGAACTGGATGAGCATTGTGGTCCTTTTCAACCCAGGCCATTCTGTGATTCTATGATTCTATGATTCTATGAACTGAGAAAGCCTGCATTGCTGCCTCAGTTGTATTTCTCTTTTCCTTATTCAACTAATATTCTCCAGAAAGATCACAAATGCAGAGAATAAAGAGCCATGGCCATGGAGGTGCATCTTGCTCTCATTCATTTTGACATGACTTTCTTTCATCTAAGAAAATACATTGTTGGTTAAGAACTAAACAGAGAGAGCCTTATGTTATCATCACTCCCCTGTAATCCATTTGTCCCAGTTAACAAAATAAATGAAATAATTGTCTGCAGGAAGCTATTTCATCACCACTGTACATTCACTGCATGGTGTTTTATAACACAGTGTTATTAAATCACTGTTATTACAGTAAAGTGTAATAATAACATACAAAACCACACTCATACATAATAATAAAATACTGATGATATGATAATATAAAATATAATAGTAAACGTGATGATCAGTGTCCTCAGCATCCAAAAATCAGTTGGACCTTTGGGTATGCAGGATGTACATCCATGGTACCCACAGTCAGTGCAAAGGGGAGAACCGATGTCATTTACCTGGACTTGAGCAAGGCCTTTGACATGGTCCCCCACCACATCCTGATCTCCAAATTGGAGGGATGTCGATTTGATGGGTGGAGCACTCGATGGATAAGAAACTGGTTGAAAGGCCGCAGACAGAGGGTGGTCACCAATGGCTCTGTGTCCAGGTGGAGGCCGGTCCCCCAGGGCTCTGTCTTGGGACCAGTGCTCTGTAACATCTTTATCAGTGACATCGATGACGGAATCAAGTGCACCCTCAGCAAGTTTGCTGATGACACCAAGCTGAGTGGTGCGGTTGACACGGCGGAAGGAAGGGATGTCATTCAGAGGGACCTCGAGAGGCTGGAAAGGTGGGCCTGGGTGAACGTGATGAGGTTCAACACAGCAAAGTGCAGAGTTTGGCACTTGGGCCGGAGGAATCCCAGGCATTTATATAGACTGGAAGGAGCGGACCTTGAGAGCAGCCCTGCAGAGAAGGACCTGGGGGTCCTGATGGATGGAAAACTGAACATGAGCCAGCAGTGTGCTCTTGCAGCTTGGAAAACAAATGGGATCCTGGGCTCCATCAGAAGGGGGTGGCCAGCAGGGAGAGGGAGGTGATTGTCCCCCTCTGCTCTGCTCTTGTGAGGCCCCATCTGCAGCACTGCATCCAGGTCTGGAGCCCCCATACAGGAAATACAGAGAGCTGTTGGAGAGGGTCCAGAAGAGCCACAAAGATGATCAGGGGACTGGAGCACCTCCCCTAGGAAGGCAGGCTGAGGGAGCTGGGCTTGTTCAGCCTGGAGAAAAGAAGGCTGCAGGGTGACCTCATTGCAGCCTTCAGTACCTAAAGGGAGCCTACAGACAGGAGGGGAGTCAGCTCTTTGAAAGGGTAGATAACTGCAGGACAAGGAGAAATGATTTTAAGTTGAGAGAGGGGAGATTGAGGTTGGATTCTTTACAGAGAGAGAGGTGAGGTGCTGGAACAGCTGCCCAGAGAGGCTGTGGATGCCCCATCCATCCCTGGAGGTGTTCAAGGCCAGGTTGGATGGGGCCCTGGGCAGCCTGGGCTGCTATGAGATGTGGAGGTTGGTGGCCCTGCCCGTGGCAGAGGGCTTGGAGATTCATGATCCTTGAGGTCCTTTCCAACCCTGGCCATTCTGTGATTCTGTGATTCTGCAAACTGCAGACCGCCCTGCTGGCACAAACTTTGATCACAGGCACAAACACCCAGGCCACAAATTGAGTAAATGTGTGGGTTTGTATAACGTGGATGGTGGGACTGCACTATGTAAGCCTCTGTGCTCTTAAATTATGCCAGAATAAAGCAATTTACAGACACACAAGTAACACAAGCATGTAGAAAGTGCTGTCTTTTATACCTTCCAGGTACCGTTTGGCTCCTGAGCACAGGTACCCGACCCAGAGCTTGGACTGTGTCACTGCCACCATCCACTTCTTGAAGACTGCCAAGAACTACGGCGTGGATCCCGATCGGATCATTGTATGTGGGGACAGCGCAGGGGGCACCTTTGCAACAACTACTTGCCAAGAACTTGTGAACAGAACAGACATCCCAAAGATACGTGCCCAGATCTTGATCTATCCATTCCTCCAAAGCCTGAACTTCAACCTGCCGTCTCACCAGAAGAATGCTTCCACTGCCTTGCTGCCCCTGGAACGGATGCTCTGTTTCATTCTGATGTACCTGAGGAAGGATTTCTCTTTGATGGAAGCTGTCTTGGCAGGTTCTCACGTTCCTGAGAGCATGAATTTGAGATACAGGAAATGGATACATCCAGATCTTATCCCAGAGAAATTTAAACAGGACTACAAGCCACCATTACCCGCCTCATACATCCCCCAGGTCCATGAGGAAACAAAAGAAATGTTTGAGACAAGGTTTTCACCACTCTTAGCAGAAGATGCTGTTGTTGGCTGCCTACCCGACACCTGCATTATCACCTGTGAGCACGACGTGCTCAGGGATGATGGGCTGCTGTACAAGAAGAGGCTGGAAGACAACAATATCAAGGTGACCTGGTGCCACATTGAAGATGGCTTCCATGGTGTGCTGTGCTTTTTGGGTTATGGCATTTTCTCTTTTCCCTCAGCGAGTAAAATAATGGATCACATTGTAAACTTTATAAAAGGCTGTTAAAATGTCTCCTTCAATACAGTGAACTACTATGCAGAGCGAGTGCATTTCAGTTAATCACTCAGTATCAAGAAGGGATAACTTATGATAGTGCAATCTGCTGACTTCTGGCTTTCAGTTGCTCCTACTTGGAACCACGATGTGGTTTCCATCTTCCTTTCTGTTTATATCCATTAACTAACATTTTACCCTTGTTTTGCTTCTCTTTTTCTGTTTTAAGAATTTCTCTTCTCTTCTTTTGTCAAAGAACGAAAGCTCATGATTTATAGAGCAAAACACACTTTAAAGCCTGGAATACATAAATAACCATAAATGCATGCACACGGATCACACACACAAAAGCAGTATGAGAATACAGATAAAATGAAAGCCTGAAAGCCTCTGGAGGGTAAAGATTCATTCACAGTCCCTGAAACGAGCAGTGATTGCCATTGAATTATAGGTATATTCAGCCCATGGGTTTGGACCTGGCTGTAAAACCTGAAGGGGGAAACGGAGTGTACTTGCAGAACTGAGCTTACAGCACAATGGGTGGCACACAGAAGTCAAAGCTGTTGGAGCTTTCCATGTAAATATCTGAGAGTGGCAACATGGAAGGGTCTTTTGGCCTCTCAGGGCCTCTTCCAACTCAAGCAATTCTAGAGTTCAATGATTTCAAGTGGAACCTGACAAACATCACCAAATGTCCTCTAAGCTATAATCTGTGAAGCTCCTTTCCGAGGGGCATTTGCTTCTATTCAGGGAGACAGACATCATTTTTGTTAACTAATAATGCAGTTATTAGATGAGAACTTGAGGTTAAATTCAGAAACAGCACTAAAATGACAAGAATGACAAGTTTCTGCTAATGCCCAAAGCAAAGGAAAAATAATGACCATAGAATCCTTTGAGTTGCAACATTAGGATAGATTTATTTTTTAGGACAGATCCACATTTATAAACGCAGATGCCTGGCTGAGTGCCAGAGCATGTCAAAAGAGCTGGCCATGCAATGCCTAAGAATTGTAAAACATTTCATCATTCTTATGCAATCACTTTGCTCTTGTAATAGCCATGCAGATAAAAGTGTGGAAAGAAGGCAGGGCGTTATCTTTCTTATCCATCAGCTGAACTGTGAGTAGGAAGAAAATGCTGGGTTAAATTCTTCACACTGTCACCATATTAATTAAATGTGGTGACACAGTAGTACTTAGAAACCTCTGGAGCAACCAGTAGTTACTTGTGAATTCTTGTTCTCTGCAAAATGAAATGGTGTTTCTTTGTGCTCCATGGACACAATAGGAATTTGGTTCCATTCTTCCTATTGCTGGTGTTAGTAATTTACTCTTCAAGCAACACAATTCTCCCAGGAGTAAACAATGTGATGAAGCTTACAAAGTTGTGCTGATTGAGGATTACAGGATTTGTTTCGATACAAGGACTTGGTGTGAAATTGGCAAGTCATTTTGGTTTCTGAGCTGACCATGAAGGCTGGCTTACCAGTTGATGTGTTGGTAGAAGCTGGGCCAGAAGTGCACCAGGATTTGCTACAAAAGCAGTGCAAAATGTTGGCTTGCACTGGAGCAGTTAATCCATGGCGATGTCTGCTCTGCCACATCAGTATTGCTACCTGCACAAGAACACTCACAGTTATCTTGGGTATATCTCCATGAACTTCAGTCAAACCTGGGAGTCATCAGCTTATCTTTATTCAGGATCAATTTATTACATGCGTGGCATCTTCACAACTGTCCTTTTAGTGATTCCCAAATGTGGTTTCTGAACTTTCTGGAATGCAAGTCCCTCCTCCTCTCTGATGCAAGAGAATTTGGTAACCAAAGTGACCTGAAGCAAAAGTTCAAAGGCCTCAACAACACTGCACATGACACATTGCCCATTGGTGCCCAGCCTCTCTAAACAGCTGGCTTTGCATTTGAGCATTATGGGCACTGGTTTCTGTCATCCTGCACACAGCACAAAACTAAGGAAACAAGCATACACACAAAGATTCAAGAAATCAATGGAAGAGCCTCCAAATATAACTTTCGGTGTAGGTTTCTCAAATCTCCCAAACACCCCAAAAGACCATTGAATCCACTCAGGCTGTGGCCAGCTCCTGTAAGGATTAACCACCTTACCCCATTCTCCTAAGTAAATTTGATGATAGGTTTCCCCATCTGATTACCTCACTTAAAATAACAGTTTTCCTTCACAAAATCTGAGATTCTTACTATCATCACTGAACTTCTGCACATTTTTTGTCTAAAGTTTTCCACTTGGCTTTTCTCCACTGCTTGATCAGCGTGCTGTATGAGACCAAACGTGGCAAAGAGTGGATAGAGGGCAATGTTCTGCATTTCTTGGTAAGCAAATAGCACCAATAAATCTTTTGAACAATGGTATTGACTAACAAGTGCAGCCTACAGCACTGGCTTGTAATGTTCTTAATCCTTTTCACCATTCTACTATTTTGAAATGACCACATGACTGATAATTAACTTTTGCAATGTTTTGTTTTGTTTTTTGACTTTTTTTTTTTTTTTTTTTTTGCCATGTTAAATATCATATCAACATCTTCGTGGTTCTTGGAAAAGACTCTCAAATATGCCAATACACAATACTCCAAAATGTCTTCTCTGCTGCTTCCCCACCTCACAAAGGCAATGACTGCACTGAGCAAAGACTTCTGTGAGCTGTCACACCCCTCTATTCAAACAATGTGTTCCTTGTCATGGAGCCTCTTACCCCATGCCACACTGGTGTTCAGCAGAGTCCTCTCCATTTTGCAATCCACTCCTCTGCTTGGTCACCAAGGTTTTCTTACCCTTCTGAACACTTCACGAGTTCCACAAAGAGCTAAAGATGTCCCTACAATTCTACCTTGTACATTACACGTTATGAGATGACCACCTCATCCAATGCAGTGTGTTATGCTTCAGGTCGGTTCAGCAGTCCACATATATTTTCACTGTTCATCATCTGGACCATCATCATATATGGACCACTGTTCAAACTCTGCACTGGTCTACTATTGAGATTTTTCCATAGTCTTTACCTGCAGGTCTTGATTTAATACAGATATTAATTGGTTTAGAATGTTTGCAGTATTATTAGCCATATTGAACACATACATTTTAATCTGTATTGGGAGTTACAGTCATAGAGGTGCAGACAGGTAACTGGAAAAGAGCAAGTACAGAACAATGAGTTCCTTTTTCAGTAGTGACTCCAATATTTTCTAAAATCTAGAAAGCAGAACAGCCTCATTGTGTCCAGGGAACTTCCTGTCCTCTAATTTGATTAATTATAGATCTGCCTTACATTCTTAAGCTAGAATGCTTGTTCATACAAATACCTCATATATTCACATGAACTCATTCATATAAATGACATAAAATTTCCATAGCTTTGGAAATTTTAATTCGTTTAAATATTTTTCTATTTTCTAGAGAAAGACACAGCAAAATTGTTACTATCCTCTTTATTCAGACACTTTCTGACAGCATGCTCCTTTCACTGTCCACATCTTCAGGAACTTAAACAAAGCACAGATTTGCAATGTGCCTACAGAGTTATGCACACCAACGCCTTTGGAGACATGGAGTCGTGGCAAGAAGTCATGCATGCAAAGAAATACTGATGGATACAAGTAGGCACACACAAATCTGAGCTTGGCACCTCGTATCCAAGCTTACAGCCAATGGCAGTAGGTGTTGCTGAGGGTTTCACTTGGCTCGTTCAGCTTTCCAGTTCAGCTTTCTAGCACCAGATGGCCCTCATGCTCCACAGACTTCAAGGAGCACCTTCAGCAGGAGCCCTTTCCCAGCACCTGAGCAAAGGCACCCACTCCCACCTGGTGTGTCATGGAATCACAGAACCATTAAGGCTGGAAAGACACTAAGGTCACCAAGTCCAACCACCTACCCATGCCTGTGACTGCTCTAGACCACGTCCCTCAGTGCCACATCTCTAGATGTGACTGCTCTAGGCCTCGTCCTTCAGCACCTCCACAGACAGTGACTCCACCACCTTCCCTGGCCAGCAACAAAGGGCACAAAGATCACCAAATCCAACCATTAACCCATCCCCACCATGCCCAACCAAGCACCCCAGCTGTGGTGTTGTCTTTCTGTTCTTCTGGTTTTTCCTCCATGGATCTTATCAGTGCTTATCAGTGCTTCAAGCATCATGTATTACTCTGTGTACTTCTGTGTACCCAAGAAAAAACATTTCCTAGTTTCCCTGTTGACCCAACCAGTCTCTTTTCCTGCTGCTATCCAGACTTCAGCACAGAGCTTTCACGTGGAAGCTCTAACAGTGATGTTGGGTTGTTGGTGGGCTGCTGTGATGTCCAGACCCAGTTAACACGTCCAAAAGAGTCACAGAAATCACAGAATCACCAAGGTTGGAAAAGACCTACAAGATCATCCAGCTCAACCACCCACCCATCACCAATAGTTCTCACTAAACCATGTCCTCAACACAACGTCCAAACGTTCCTTGAACACCTCCAGGGTCAGTGACTCCACACCTCCCTGTGCAGCCCATTCCACTGCCTGACCACTCTTTCAGACAAGCAGTATTTCCTAACATCCAGCCTGAATCTCCCTTGAAGCCATTCCCTCCAGTCCTATCACTGTTCCACAAGAGAAGAGGCCGACCCCCAGCCCACTGCAACCTCCCTTCAGGAAGTTCTAGAGAGCAATGAGGTCTGCCCTGAGCCTCCTCTTCTCCACACTGAGCAATCCCAGCTCCTTCAGCTGCTCCTCATCAGGGTTAAATTCTTCACACTGTCACCATATTAATTAAATGTGGTGACACAGTAGTACTTAGAAACCTCTGGAGCAACCAGTAGTTACTTGTGAATTCTTGTTCTCTGCAAAATGAAATGGTGTTTCTTTGTGCACCATGGACACAATAGGAATTTGGTTCCATTCTTCCTATTGCTGGTGTTAGTAATTTACTCTTCAAGCAACACAATTCTCCCAGGAGTAAACAATGTGATGAAGCTTACAAAGTTGTGCTGATTGAGGATTACAGGATTTGTTTTGATACAAGGACTTGGTGTGAAATTGGCAAGTCATTTTGGTTTCTGAGCTGACCATGAAGGCTGGCTTACCAGTTGATGTGTTGGTAGAAGCTGGGCCAGAAGTGCACCAGGATTTGCTACAAAAGCAGTGCAAAATGCTGGCTTGCACTGGAGCAGTTAATCCATGGCGATGTCTGCTCTGCCACATCAGTATTGCTACCTGCACAAGAACACTCACAGTTATCTTGGGTATATCTCCATGAACTTCAGTCAAACCTGGGAGTCATCAGCTTATCTTTATTCAGGATCAATTTATTACATGCGTGGCATCTTCACAACTGTCCTTTTAGTGATTCCCGAATGTGGTTTCTGAAGTTTCTGGAATGCAAGTCCCTCCTCCTCTCTGATGCAAGAGACCCAGTTAACACGTCCAAAAGAGTCACAGAAATCACAGAATCACCAAGGTTGGAAAAGACCTACAAGATCATCCAGCCCAACCACCCACCCATCACCAATAATTCTCACTAAACCATGTCCTCAACACAACGTCCAAGCGTTCCTTGAACACCTCCAGGGTCGGTGACTCCACACCTCCCTGTGCAGCCCATTCCACTGCCTGACCACTCTTTCAGACAAGCAGTATTTCCTAACATCCAGCCTGAATCTCCCCTTGAAGCCATTCCCTCCAGTCCTATCACTGTCCCACAAGAGAAGAGGCCGACCCCCAGCTCACTACAACCTCCCTTCAGGCAGTTCTAGAGAGCAATGAGGTCTGCCCTGCGCCTCCTCTTCTCCACACTGAGCAATCCCAGCTCCTTCAGCCGCTCCTCATCAGGCCGTGCTCCAGACCCCTCACAGCTTTGTTGCCCTTCTTTCAACCCGCTCCAGGGCCTCCATGTCTTTCTTGCAGTGAGGGGTCCAAGACTTACAGCTCTTGGTAAAGTGGCTTCCATAAGGACAGGCACCAAAAAAGTTTGAAACCAGCTGAACAGTGGTGCTAAGAACCTTAGAGCAATGGTTCTGTCACAGGTGCCGCCAGAGGGGCCACATCTGATGGGCATGGTTAGGCCACACCTGTCATTGGGACAGCACAACTTCAGCAAAGCTGATTAATTGCTTTCACTGTTAAAAACTAAAGAAGGTAGCTGCAACCAAGTTTTGTGCAATGCTGTTTCCTAATGCTCTTGTCCAAGCTGTGAGAAAGCCAATCTGCACATCAGACTTGACGAGTTTGAATTTCCTGCTTCAGTTTCCCAAGAGTGTCCCAATCTCCAGGCTACAGGCGACGTGCCTTTCACCAGCAGCCCTTATCGAGCTGGGTGACACAGCTGCCATAAGAAAGGATAAACAAACAGGCACCAAACCAACCCTCTGGCAAAGAGAGATTGGGAATGGGATGTTGGGAAAGAAAGAGGAGTTGTTGGATAACGTGAACAGTTTGGGGAGATGAAGCAGAATGTGGAATAAACTTCTTAGAGAGTGAATCCTCAGGCTTAAGTTCCTTCTTGTTTATTCTAACCAATTCATAAACAGTTTCTGAAGTCAGGAATTAAATGTCAGTGGGTATTTTTTTCCTATGCAGGTCACAGATTGTGTATTCTAAAACTTGAGGGTGCTCTGAGTAAAACTGACCTTGAGATGTATATTAACATGGAACTTATCTCTTGAACTCTCTTTTGGAAAGAGAAACTTCATGCGTTCATTTCATCCATACCACGACTTTGCAGAGAGAGAATTTGTTGTGTTCACAGTTTGGTGTAAAGGCACTGTTCCCAAATTACACCTTATGAGCTGAAAGGGCTCTCACCATCTGCATTTACATTTATAACTGGAAAGACATCTGTAAGCAACATAATCATGCTACAGAGTGCAGAGCCCTAAGGCTCAACCAAGAGGCTGCTGAAAAAGTCACTGTGCAACCAAGCATAGCAGTGGGTACAGGCATTCATCTGCTGGAGAAAGGATATGCAGGAGGAACAAATCACTGATGCTTCAGACTGCAACTGCTCCTAGTTCTGCTAGACTCAAAGATGTCCCCGTGTGCCAGTGTACAATATCAGTCAATCAAGTCCCATCCCAAAAAGCAACCTGGCTTCGAGTTGGAGGTGAGGAGCCCAGGCAGCTACAAAGAAGGGAGCTACTGCAAATGGATTTGTTGCACAGTTCATAGACTCTAGTGCTAAATTGCTCTGATATTCATCCCTGCAAAAAAAAGCATATAAGCTAACCCTCATTTAAAATCCATGTAAGATTTAATTCACAGCTTTGGTTCTCTCTGAGATGCTGGATAAATATTCTGTTTGGCCTTTGTGAATGAGATATGTTAGGAAATACATTAAGATCACGCTGATAATGCTCTTACCACTCCAATGTCCTTCAGAACTGATGCTGTCAGATATTCACAGAGTTAAATATTACCAATGGAATCACCACTGCTTTTTACCAGCAGTGATTTTTTTTTTCTGGCCTGTGATGCTGTGATACTCCATTATTATTCTTATTTTAGCAATAATAAAACATATTTGAATGCTCTCGAGAAGAAATCATAGCACATACAAGAACCAACCTTCAATACTATCCTTGCTTTAAAAAGACTCCATTCTAAGCTGAAAGATCAGGAATAGGGTAAATACACTCCCGATAGAGGTGTATGTGTATGGATACCTAAGCAAACAAGTAATTCATATGACCAGCACCAAATAAAAGGTGAGGAGGAACATCTGCAATGCTGAAACCTAGATTTCACCAGGGGTCTGAGAAAGGAGGATGTGGTGGCACAATAAATAAGAAATCAAACAGCTCTGAAGGTGATTACTAAGAAATCCTGTCCCACTTGAACTCAGAAATAAGACAGGCTTGACTGTATTCAAGCAATAGGGAGAGATGTAATAAGTTTTTATCTCCTTGTAACACTGATGATATGTCAAGCACATACGGTAATGGGCACAGAACCAAAACATGTTAGCTGTAAATATGAAAAACTGCTTATGCAAGCCTCCCTCATGACTAATTGTTACTGTCTATTTAATTGTATGGTTTGATTGCCACATGTTTTCACCTTCCTATTGGGATTTTTAAAAGCTGGATGATGGGATATTAAGGGAATTGCCAAACCTGTGCCTTTACCTTCAGAAATACTGCAAAAGTCAGAGGGGGAAGGAGGACACTGCTGCTTCTTCTATTTGTCTCCTAACAGTGCAGCAAGATGGCACTTCTCTTCACCATTTTTCTTGTTTTGGCTCTAGTTGTGGCAATGGGATTCTACTATGAACACCCCACAGCAAAAATCCCACCTGGATTTAGTGAGCGCAAAAAGCTTTATGCTTTTCATTACATCATGAACTTTGGTTTCGGTCTGGTAAGTACACTGTGCTTAAAGCTACATTTGTAATTTGATTTCTGATAGAGGGATAAGGGATCGGTGAAATGTTTTGGAATCAGTGTATATCAAGTACAGAACTGGATTTATTTGGTGATGGGAGCACTATTGTGGATACCTGTGGCTCAACCCCATTGCTTGCTATGCAGCACAAAAGCAAGCAATGCAGAAAAATAAAACTGCAGACAGTATAATCCCTCATTTTTCCCGATGGCTTAAGTTTTAGCTTTTAAATTGTGCAGCCTCAAGCAGTGCTGAAGCTGCTGCATGATATATGTTAAACTTTGCTTTGCATAACAGAGAATGAGCAAGGTTGCACTGAGCTCAGCTCTCTCCTATAAATGCATGACTTCTTCTGAGCTATCTGAAAGGCAGCTGCTACATTCATCATCTTTCCCCTTCACAGTGTCTGTGTGATTTCCTATTCTGAGTTTAAAAAACACTTCTATGATGGCTAACTCAAGCTTCTTTTTGCCTTTTAAATGACGAAAAGAAAACATTCACTTTCTTTGGGTTGTGCATGACATTTCACTGGAATTCCATGTTGTGCTGTTATTGTTCTTTTTCCCTGCTACGCTGCTTATTAAGCTTTCTTTGAAGTCAGTTGGTAAGTTCCTGAGAATGTGACTCAGTGTGTGTCCTGAGGGGTGCCTCACCCAGCTCTGAACGCTGCTGTAATACAAAGCAGTGCAATGAAACAGGACAGGAATTGAAGTCACACAAAGTTTTCTTACACCTACCGCACTACAGGTGGAACTCCCATGTTTTCAAAACGCTGTGTGCACAATCTTTTTCCACCTAAGTTTGTGCAATTTGTATGCAAGAGACCAAACTGAAGAATTTAGAAGCTCACTGGTAACCCTAACCCTAACCCAAACCCTACCCTTAACCCTAACCCTAACCCTAACCCTAGCCCTAATGCAGTTCTCAGCTTCTGATTTTATCATTTCGTATCCTCGCTGCTGGCCAGTGAGAGGCCAAGGAAAAACAGGAGCAGAGAGATAAGATTATTAATGTGTAGTTAAACTAAAGTATAAATGCAATAAAGTTTGAGTCCTAAAGTCATAGAATCATTAAGGTTGGAAAGACTTCTAAGATTACCAGGACCAACCAACAGTCCATCCCCACCACTGACCATGTCACTCAATGCTACGTCTACTCAGTAGGAGCTCTGGTTGTTGCTGTCCAAAGCAACCTCTCCAGGAATGGCAACCCAACAGGCCAAAACTGCAAGGAAAATTAAAGTTTGCTATGGTAGATCTAGACAAAAAATGCATGTGAAGTCACTGGAGACAAAACAGTTTGATGTAACTGTGCACAATCTAATAAGTTTTATGAAGAACTATCTGTATTCACCTCTGAGGGTGTACTTAAATAAGGAATGTCTTAATCAAATTTCTTCATTGAAAAATCTACCCATTCTTTACTTTTCAGTATTGGTTTAGAATTTGGTCTACAAAAAGAAAAACTGACTGATTTTAGAGGTAGCCAGAGGACTAACTCCATCTGGGAAACTGAGTTGCAAACAATGAGATGCGTGCTCCGGCAGCACCTCCTGCATGCTGCTGCAGATCTGCTCCTCTGCCCAAGTATCTGTCTGCACTCCCACTTCTAACCAGCTTGGGTTCCTCTCTGCCTTTCACACTGCTTTCCTCTTGGAGCACAGCACTGCACTGTGAATGACCACTGCTGGGCACGCACTCCATGCACTGATGGCAGAGATTGAGCTGAAAAATGGACTTGAAAGCAAAAATGCCAACGCTGCTGATTCTTAGAGAGCTTCTATTTGCTGTGCAATTTAAAACAATTCCACCAGATAAAAATGTTGTCTGCATATTACCAGAAATAACTACAAAAATTACATGTCCTGACCCTATAACTGATGTTCTTCATCATGGAATGGAATGCAGACACCCAAGGTCAGGCTGGAGGGGCTCTGAGCACTGATGGAGATACGGGGGTCCCTGCTCAGTGCAGGGGTGGGACCTGATGGCCTTTAGGGTCCCCTCCAGCTCAAACCATGCCCTGATATATCTGATAATTGTACTTTGTTGCAGTAATCCACAGCAGATACTCAGAGCTAACAGTGAGGTGAATGAGAACAATATAAACAAATGCCAATCTCTACGAAAGCTGATCAGTCAAAGTATCACAGGTTTAACAGTTGCTTGTCACACTGTCAGCATTAAGCACAGCAGCTGATATGGACTCTTCTTTTTTGTATTTCCAAGACAACAGTGATCTCTATAACATACAAGCAATGCAGTTAATTACAGGTGCAACCCTTACTGTTACAAAAGCACTAGTGTGAGGAAAGAGAATAACAGAGGGGAGTGAAGGATTACAGAAACAATTATTTTCCCATGGTTATCATGCAGGAGATCAGTAGAAGTAACTAAAATGAGAATAAAGCCGGACCACAAAATGATCCTTCTTGCACGTGGAATCAGCTACTCAAATGGCACAAAATGAGATACTACACCAGCCTTCACAGGATCACATTATTGAACTACTGAGGTCTTTAAACACGAGGTGAAAGACTCTCACAATGGGATCCAAAGACACAAGCTGTATATAGAATTCTCTTTGAAATACACATGTAGGGATAATGGCAACGCAACAAACCAACCAGTCCAACTGTGTTTGGGTATGAAGCACTGCATTATGTGACGGTGGAGCCAAGGCTCAGAAGTACCCTTGTTCAGGAGCTGGCTGTGGAAGATGTTATGGATAAACCTTCTTCTAAGGGCTGCTTCAATGCCTAACAAGTGGAAGTATTGGATAGTGATAGGACAAGGGGGAATGGTCTTAAACTGAGACGGAGGAGGTTTGGGTGGATATTAGGAGGAAGTTTTTCACCCAGAGGGTGGTGAGGCACTGGAACAGGTTGCCCAAGGAGGCTGTGGATGCCCCATCCCTGCAGGCATTCAAGGCCAGGCTGGATGTGGCTCTGGGCAGCCTGGGCTGCTGGTTGGTGACCTGCACACAGCAGGGGGTTGGAACTGGATGAGCACTGTGGGCCTTTTCAACCCAGGCCATTCTGTGATTCTATGATCCTATGATTCTACGATTATATGAAGTATTTGACACTTCTATCTCCTATTAATAGCCTGAGATTTATTCCATTAATAGAGACTAAGCAAGGATTTCACCACTGAAGAATGGGATAATTTGTAAAACATCACTCTGTCACCCAACATTTCTAGCATTTGCACTAATTTGTGGTTCCTTTTCCTTTATTAACAGGCAATATTTCTGGACAAACTTGGTATCATGTCAGAGGTCAGTTTACTCAGAGCTATAATGGACGGAATACCACCACTAAAAGATAAACGTCTTATTATCAAGGACTTAATCTTTGAAAAGGTTAAAGTAAGACTGTACCAGCCAAAAACATCAACCACTGGGCAAAGGAGAGGAGTCCTCTACTTTCATGGCGGGGTTGGACGGTTTGGAAGCATTCGTAAGTCATGTAAATACTGTAACTAAATATGCAATGTAGTTACTGAGCTAATTAATTAAACGATGAGGTAGGAGGCTAAGTATGACAAATTAAAAAAAATTGTGTCAGGACACAGGATAATTTTATTTATGAATAGTAGGCATTCTGTTACATTATCTTTATACAGGTTGTGTACCTCGAACTTCTCCTTCATGCTTATGAGAAAAGCTGAGAAGTTCATAAGAATTTTTTTACACAAATGTAATAAAGCTGTGAGCAATGTTCAGATTAGATCACACCAGCTGTAAGAAGATTTACAGTGAAGCTATAACCACAGAACAGAGATAAGTCTTCAGAATATTTTCTTCTGACGTACTTTTAAAGCAACTTACAATTCCATTGAAATATATTTTTATTATTATTATTTTCTTTAAACAGGCGCCTATGAAAGAACATGTCGCATTCTTGCTAGGAAAACTAATTCAGTGGTTGTGTCTGTTGGGTAAGTAGGGTTAATCCAAGCACACAGTCTTCCTGTCTCCTCCCGGGTTCCTAATTCTTTAATGCATTAGTTCCTGCAACCCATGCTCCCTACAAACCACACAGAACACTTTATTCAATAATCACACGTGTTTCACTAGCACTAATGACTCTTAGAAAGAATTAGCTCACTAATCCCCACTTGCTAATTTCCAAATAAAATCCATTAGAATAACTTGTAGCTACCATTGGATGGGGATGGTTTTATTTATTTCCTAAAGCCATACACATAACTTGAAACCAACATTCTGTTGGAGGTGAAACTAACTCTGGCTGTCCAGACATCTCAGTACTCATTTCCTCAATCACCTAAAACATAAGTAACTAAAGATATGTTTTCCAAAGAGAGCATAATGCACTGAACTCCCTCAAACACTAAAAACAGCAAATAAAGATGGCTCTTAAAGTAATGTCTCCTATTTATTTCTGTGGAAACTATGAGAGATACAAAGAGCACAGTAACATGTTTGATAGAGCAAATTCTCAGCTACAGAACACTATTTTTCAGCATAGTCATCACCATGAGCTATGCATTCATCTGCAATGAACCAAAGCCTGCGTGCTGTGCTCATCAAAATCTGCACCAGTGGAAACAACCACTGCTCCAGAAATGCACCCCCTACCCTCACTGTGCTCACATCTGCTGTTCCATCTCCATAAATATACAGCAAGGGTCAATGAATGTCAATGGAAAGCCATTTTTCTGAATGGAGGAATTAAATAGCACCCCTTTGATCCATGTGCACTTCCATGTCAGACACCACCCTGTCAGACTGCTCCTCTGCTGCCATCTGTCACACAGCAACAGAATGTACTGGAGTATTGGTGGGAAGGTTCAACCTCTATTGCCACCCCACCAACATCTGATGCCATGGGCCAACATCATAAAATAGGAGGCATTTCTTTTGGAGCAGCCCTTGGACACTGTAAGCAATAATTACTGTAATTTCTGTTGTTGTGATTATAGTCTCGGAATATTTTCCCATCTTCACAATGAAATACATGAATGCACGAATGAAAAGACAGCGAGGGCTCCACTCAGTAGATACGACCACACTGAAACCCTTCTGTTCCCATGTAGGTACCGCCTAGCTCCTGAATTCCCATATCCAACCCAATTCCACGACTGTCTCACTGCCACCATACACTTTATGAAGACAGCACAAGACTACGGAGTAGACCCTGCCCGCATTATTGTCTGTGGGGATAGCAGTGGAGGTACACTGACTGCTGCCGTTGCCCAAGCACTGGTGAACAGAAAAGATGTCCCAAAGCTGAGAGCACAAATCTTGATATATCCTTTTCTCCAGGCCGCAGACTTTAATTTGCCTTCTTATCAGCAGAACGCCAAAATTCCTGTTTTGATAAGGGAACGAACCCTCATTCTTGGTTTGAAGTATCTCAATAAAGACATATCTGCTGTAAATATATTACTTAAAGGTTCCCATATTTCAGAAGAGCGAAGACAGAAGTATCAGAAATGGCTGAGTGCTGATAATATCCCTCATGAGTTTAAAATGAGAGGCTACACACCTCCAGGACCACCGGCACCGTACTCAGAAGAAATCTACAAGCTGGCCAAACCTTTTCTTGAGCCTTTATTTTCACCACTGCTGTGTGAAGACAATGTCATTGCCCAGCTTCCTGAGACTTTCATTCTGACCTGTGAATACGACGTGCTTAGAGACGACGGACTGCTGTACAAGAAACGATTAGAGGATCATGGTATAAAAGTGACCTTGTGCCATCTGGAAGAGGGGTTCCATGGAACAATATTCTTAGCTGCTTATAGTAAGGTGGTAACATTCCAATCTGGAATTAAAGGCCTGGAAAAGATAACAAAATTTCTAAGATTGATGTAAACCTCCATTATTTGCTTTCACTTCCTGATTTCTATCTCTCTCTACCTGCAAAGATTTTTTAAAAAATACTCTCAGTTTTCCTTTTGTTAAAACATCTTCTGAAATTTCTGCATTGGCTCTGCCTGGTTTTTACCCATGAGATTGATTTTGTGAAAGTTTTCATTTCATTTTTACTGATGATTGAAGAAGGACAACATCAGCTGATTTTGTCTACCACCACTTCATAGTTTTTTCCTCTATTCATAAGAGGTCTGGTACCCATGACTAACGTTTCACAGTGCAGTTTGGCTTAATAAAGTTCTGGTAATAGTAATATGTAAATTGAGATTTGAGGACAACTTGAGGGAAGTAACGGAGGATGAATCTACAAATTAAGTGCACAAGATGGTCCATGCCATATCTGATGAGAGCTGAGTTTGAGACAAGCTTGAAGAAAACTGAATAAAGCAGAAAAAGTGTGGACATAGACATAAGAGAATGAAGTCTCAGCTTTGCAACCATACTTCAGTTCTGGGCTCCCCAGTTCAAGAGAAACCCAGGCTTACCGGAAAGAGTCACACACACACCAAGATGACCAAGGGCCTGGAGCATCCCTGCCATGACAGGAGGCTGAGAGAGCTGGGACGTTCAGCCCAGAGCTGAGGAGGCCCTGGAGGATCTTTTCCATGTGTTTAAGGATCTGAAGGGTGAGTGCAGAGAGAAGGGAGCCAGGCTCTTGTCAGCGGTGCTGGTGCCAGGACAAGAGGCAATGGGCACAAACTGAGAGAGGGTCCATCTAAATATCAGGCAGTACTTCTGTGCTGTGTGGGTGATGGAGCACACCAGTACAGGCATCAGAGAGGCTGTGGGTTCTTGGAGATCTAAACCCTCCTGGAAGTGGTGCTGTGGGTGTGCAACCAGAGAGACCCAGAGGTGCCTCCATCCCCAAACAGCCAGGGACTCTGGGATCCCGTGAAGTGGAAAGACAGGAGGTCTGGAAATGATAAGGCTAAGAACTATAGATGCTGTAAAAAAATATGGATTAATGCAACATCTGTTTAAAAATGCATATACACTTCTTGATATAGGTACAGAAAAATGTGAATGCACAGTAATATCAGTCACTGCACAGTCTGAAGCAGAAAGCACTTTCCCACAGAAGGATGATGAGCAGTGCCATGGCAGAGAAAGGAGAATGAGGGAGAAGGAAAAATAAAAATACAAAAAAAATCAAAGTTCACGCTGGTCATAAATGGTTTACAGCACACTGAGAACATGGATGAAGTGGAACAAAACAAAATAGAAGACTACAATAGAGATGTCAAGAGGAGGAAAAATGTCACCATTTAGTACATGTTGGACAAGTGATAGTTCTAAAGTGGGGCTTTCCTCCTCACTTGGTGTATAAATGCTCCCCTGCTTTAAAGGTATGATATGAAACTTCATATTGAACCATCACAAATTATTCTTTTACAGTAGGAACAAAGCTACTTCTCAACATGAGCTCATCCTAAGCTTCATTAATGTACAAAAGCAGAGAAATGCTCAGACTGACTGCTGTAGGTCTCTTTTTGGGAAATACCTCTTCTGTTGTTTAAGAAATTATGTGGAATTTCATTAATGCAATCAAAAAGCAAAAAAAAAGAAAAAACACACAGAGATAGAGCATATAGCAAAGTTTATTTCCTCAAGAAAGGAGGCTATTAAGCCTACAGCTTTCAAAGGAAAAGAGTAGCTGACAGGCAGATAATCTGTAGTAAGCAAAATATTTATGATTTACTTCATTAAATGTCCTGCTGTAGAAAGAGAGACATCCTGCTGAAACCATAGAGTCATGGAACCGCCTAGGTTGGAAAAGACCTCCAAGTTCATCCAGTCCAACCATCCACCTATAACCAATATTTCCCCACTAATCCCTCAGTGCAACATCTAAATGTTTCTTGAACACCTCCAGGGACGGTGACTGAATCACCTCCCTGGGCAGCCCATCCCAGTGCCAGTAAACCTGGGATTCCCAGCTGTCAGTAAAATCAGTTAGAATGCTACAAGTACATGAAGAAGAGAATGGGTTTATTGTCCATGATTAAAAATGATGATAAACCGTGAGCTTAAAAATCCCCTAGCAAACAGGACAAGCAAGTCTCCAATCAGAGTATTCTTGTTGTTTTAGATACAATTTATTCCTTGATGCCCAATTAAAACAAATAATTGCATGAAATATTTTACATCTGTTTGCATTGTGATAAAAGCAATTTGGCATTTAACTTAGGTCTATGCTGAGGATTCACATCGATAATGAATTCCTGAGATGGAAGACAAATTCTCAAATAAAAATGTCATTGTGATGTAAACAGACTTGTTGTACTCAACTACCTAATTTCTTACTCTGATATTGGACATCTGACATTATTGTATATATTTTCTAATCACCACTGTCTTTTTAAACTATAATCAAAGGCAAAGAATGCTGCAGACAATTATGTAAGGAAAGTCTTCAGCTAGAAGATACAATCATAGAGTCATAGAATCTCTAGGTTGGAAAAGACGTATAAGATCATCTAGTCCAACCGTCTTCTCGCTACCACTGCTACCACAAGCACTAAACCAGATCTCGTAGCTCCTTGTCCAGACACATCTTGAATACTTCCAGGGACGGCGACTCCACGACCTCTCTGGGCGGCCATTCCAGTGCCTGACCACTCTCTGAGAGAAAAAGTTTTGCCTTGTGTCTAACCTAAACCTCCTCTGGTACAACTTGTGGCCATTTCCCCGGGTCCTGTTCGTTGCCAGGGAGAAAAGGCCAAACCCCTCTTCATCCCAACCTCCCTTCGGGAAGCTGTAGAGTGCAATGAAGTCTCCCTTGAGCCTCCGCTTCTTCAGACTGAACAATCCCAGCTCCCTCAGCCGCTCCTCATAAGATTTGTGCTCCAGACCCCTCACCAGTTTCGTTGCCCTTCTCTGGACATCGGGGCCTCAGTGTCTTTCTTGTAGTGAGGGGCCTAAAACTGAACATGGTACTCAAGGTGTGGCCTCACCAGTGCTGAGTACAGGGCATGATGACTTCCCTGCTCCTGCTGGCCATTTCTAATGCAGGCCAGGATGCCGTCGGCCCTCTTGGCCACCTGGGCACACTGTCAGCTCATGTTCAGCTGAGCATCAACCAGCACTCCAAGGCCTCTTTCTTCTTCACAATCATCCAGCCACTCATCCCCAAGCCTATAACGCTGTGTGGGGTTATTGCGGCCAAAGTGCAGGACCCGACACTTGGCCTTGTTGAACCTCATCCCATTCATCTCAGCCCAGCAATCTAGCTTATCTAAATCCCTCTGTAGGGCCTCCCTACCCTCAGGCAGATCCACACCACCTCCCATCTTGGTGTCACCTGCGAACTTACTGAGGGTGCACTCAATCCCCTCATCTAGGTCGTCACTAAATATATTAAACAAGATGGGCCCCAGTGCCGACCCCTGGGGGACACCACTCATAACGGGTCACCAGCTGGACTTCACTCCATTAACCACTAGGTAACATCTCAGCATTAAGTATTCTTTTAGCAATGAGACCCTTTTTTTAGGCAAGTATCTTACACACTAATTAGCCAATGCTCATTACAGATACGGGCTCATGATTGGCTCAAAGTTGCACTTAATACTCCAAAGATCATCTTCCCACTGGAAGGAAACTTTATACAGATATGTATTAATTGTTCCAGTATACAGTTGATTTTTCAATGCTATCTGAATAACCTGGCAGACATCTTTGTGCTCTGGGCACAAAATATGAGCACCCAAAAGATGTTTCAGTTAGTCATTGAGTGTTTAGACACTCCAAGGTTCTTCATTGATCCACCTCAGCTGCAGTGCCTGGCATTTTCCTTTGCTCAGCCTCCAGCAATTGCTGATTGCCCAATGCTCCCAGTAATAAGTCTTGGATCTGGCCACAGAAAGTTAAGGTTGGTTGCAGTTTTGTTATCTATACTCAAACTAAGCACTTAAAAAGAACTCATCTTGGTTTGGTGACCTGGAGCAGTTATTTGGACTCCATTCTGGAGTACTGTGTCCAGTTCTGGGCTCCCCAGTACAAAAAAGACAGAGATCTCTTGGAAAGAGTCCAGCGGAGGGAGGACTCTCCCCTATGAAGAAAGGCTAAGCGAATTGGGTCTATTTAGCCTTGAGAAAAGATGACTGAGAGGGGACCTGATCCAGGTTTATAAATATCTGAGGTGTGGCGGCCATAGCGGTGAGGCCAGTCTCTTTTCAGTGGTACGTGGAGACAGGACGAGGGGAAACTGACATCAGCTGCAGCATAGGAAGTTTTGCACGAATGTGCATAAGAACTTCTTCACGGTGAGGGTGACGGAGCACTGGAACAGGCTGCCCAGGGAGGTTGTGGAGTCTCCTTCTCTGGAGATATTCAAGTCTCGCCTGGACGCCTACCTGTGCGACCTGGTGTAGGGAAGCTGCTTTGGCAGGGGGGTTGGTCTCGATGATCTCTAGAGGTCCCTCCTAACCCCTACAATTCTGTGATTCTGTGATTCTGTGATTCTGTGATTCAGGTGGAGAAGAGATTCACCCATTTCAAGGAACAGAACATCTCATTGCTGAGGCACTGAGGTCCAAGAAATCACCCACATTCCAAAGCACTGCATTAACAAAGGCCTTCTGGAGAGTCATCATTTAAAAAAAGTACCTGAACTGAACGACATCAGATCTGAATTTTTCATCACTGAATGCAATACACAACATTTGCCATCATTTTCATTTGAAATTTTTGTCACAGTCCAGCAGAATTTGTTAGCAGAAGTTGAACCTGGAGGCCATTTGGAAGGGCTGGAACTCTTCAAGGTGCACCAGGGGAGCTTCAGGTTGGATACTGGGAAAAACTTATTCTCAGGAAGAGCAGCAATGTGTTGGCACAGCTGCCCAGGGAGGAGAAGGAGTCACCATCCCCAGAGGTGCTCAGTGTGGATATGTGGCACTGAGGGATGTGGCAATGGGTTGGGTTGGAGGTGGACCTGGTGATCTCAAAGGATTTCTTCTAGTCTTAATGAGTCTGTGATTCTATGATACCTCAAAGCAGACACGAGGGGAAGAAAGAATGATTAAATCAGGATTTATGGCAGACTGCACAGATGGTGACTTTCAGTCATGAGTAAGAACAGTGTGCACAAGGAGTGGCTACTAATATGGGTGAGGAGGTGGAGATAACAACAAGGGAGGACACCGAAAGATGGATAGGAGACAGATACATTACACATTAACAAACAGTACAACTTAGCATGCAGTAAGCTATAATTTCTAAAGACTAGTGTGCTCCTGTGAAGGACACACTAAATCCTTCTCACACATCAGAAGAGTAAGGCTTACCAGGTGTGAAGAGGTCTAAGCTGTTTTCAGTCATTCCCTTGCATGCACACAGAAATGGGAGCAGTAAGATTCCTACCTGCTCTACTTGATAAAACTGAAGTCAGCTACATTGCATTAGGAATATAGATGTCCTACAGCATCATCTGGGGTAGATACATACACACAGCCGGGTAAATCACATTTACAGGAGTGTTTCATTTAGAAAGGTACACTAAAACCAAACCAAACAAGAAGAAATAAAAAGCGGAACATAGCAGCAGCTATTAGTTTGGCTTTTAATTCCCTTTTTTTTTTTGTTTTTTTTGTTTTGCTTTATGTCTTCCATTTAGTTACTAAAGCTGGCTGTACTCGATTGAATCAGCACCTCAGTCATTAAATACCAGCATTCTGTCACTCATTAGCTCTTGTAGCACTTCCTGAATTACCTGCACTGCAATTGTCAATGATTTCCTAACACAGTCCACAACCACTTGATGTCCACATCATCCACCCTGGCACTTCAGCCTTGGTTTGGTTTGAAAGCTGCCTGAGAGATTGATGTGACGAGTTTTGTGCATTCTCAGGCTACGAAGAGGTCTGTGATTGCCCATCTAAGACCAGCTTTGAAGAAACCAATCCATGTGGACTGTTGGAAACATGGTACTCTCTGCTCAACATAACCTATGAGAGACTGACACTGATCACAGATACCTCTGCTTGTACATCTGCATGAACAGAATGGTTGGCCAGAATGGAAAGATCTAAAACATTTCTGACCAAGCATCAGTAGAAGAGAAAGTGATGTGTAGCAACAGATTATTTAAGTCACGTATGTGTATCAGAACAGGAAGGACCAAAATTTATGAGATGGTTGTGAATATGAGCACTACCAGAGGGACTGGGCAGCCCTAAGGTCACTGCTTGGTTTTGGAAAGCATGGAAACTGTAGTAGGGAGGAAGGACTGAGGAGCTGCAATAGAATACAGCTGCAATAGTAAAACAGTAGGATGTTATTCTGAAACATCACTTCATTGATGGTTCTTGAACAACAGAAGGGCTGTGGGTGAATGGTTTTGCCACCTGGAACCGCTGAAGGTTTGCACATTGCACAAATATTGGTGCAGACTCCAGTTGCTTTATCCCACACATTCTTATCTCCACTTGTGCAAGCGGGCTGACTTGGTTGTTTTGATTTGAAGATTGAGCTAATGAAGCTACGGATTAAGTCAATTTTCAGATGGGAATTTCATTTTAAAAGCCAGGACAGGAAAACAGTTTGGGAACTGCAACTTCGTCATTGTGTAGAAAATGAAATTCAATGAAGAAAACAGAAACGGTTTCTCCAGTCAGCTGCCACCAACTTCAGCCATTCCTTACTAATATACATCTATCCATAATGCCTTTACATTAAATTACAAGCAAGAATGAACATAAAATTCACAGAGTTCAACCTCTGAAAAGATGTACCAGGTGCTTGAGTTGACATAGACATCACCTGGGAGACCCACGCATGGCTTCAGGTCAGCACTAATTGTACAGTTTGTACTCCTATCTCATGGAAAAAGCAGAATTGATGCATTTCTCTCCTAGCTGAAGAAGTACACATCACTTAAATTAACCCAATCTTTCCACTGAGACGTACCACAGGTCATAGACAGAGTAAATGTTCTCTTAATTAAGTTTGCCTGTGAAACAAAGTTCATAATAAATGCAGATATGCCTATTTTTCTTGTCAGAGGAGCATACACCTTGATGGCAGCTGTGAGGATCCTCACACCTCCAAAATGTAACCTGACAACAGTAATGGCATCCATAACGTGCCTACAAGAAGCCAGACACCAACAAGCATCAGGATATCAATCAGTTCCATATACATCAAATGCCACTTTTGAAAAAGGAAATTCCTCCTCCCCCTTTTTTAATCTTAGTGTTGCCAATAGTATCATTAGCAAAGAAGGGAGGAGAGTATCAGAGTATTGCAACATTAATAAACTTATTTCTGCTAATGAACGGATTGCTTAGTCTGCTGTGAAGACACCTCTGGAACACCCAAGAACCAAGACTTGAGGCAGGACAGGTTTTTGGTTTTTTTTTTTTGTTTTTTGTTTTTTTTTTTGTTTTTTTTGTTTTTTTTGGAGTTCACTTCCATTGAAGTGAAATGGCATTCATTCGTAAAAGCTTAGCAGTATTAGGAGTGATTTTCATTTCACCTGTCTTAGTACCAGCGCTGTTTTTGGGGCAGTTGTTCTATGAATTTCTCCATTCAGAACTGCCACTTGGAATTGACCAACCTCTAAAGCTTCTGTTTTACCATTCGCTGTTGATTACCACCATGGTGCTGGTAAGTCACTTTCTTACAACTGGGTATTTCCCTTTTGCTTTGGAAGGATAGCTGGGAGCTGGAAGACAATGGCTTAAGGAAAAGAAGAAAAGAGGGAGCAGCAATTCACCCCCTTGAAGCCTGTAAGCACCCCTATACAAGCTGAAGAATGTTAAATTAATTCATAAAACATGACTAATCCTAAAAGCTTATTTCATTTTTTTAGAGCATCTATCAAACTGCAGCTACTTTGCATTTGGAAAAGAGTTTCACATGAAAATTAATAATAATAAATATATATATGTATGGTGTACCTACTGAACTGGATGTACATATAATATTTATTTATAAGCAAGCCTGCATTGCTCCTCTTTCCATTTGCTTCATTCTGCATTTACTATACACAGTCATACATATATATATTCATAGACCTACACACATTGTGTATCATAGACAATAGAATAAATACAAAATGGATAGCAATGGTTTGGGCTTTCTTCTTACAAGGCTAGTTCAGAGAATATAATAAAGATGTATTTGTGAATGATGTGCTCAGGTTTCTCTCGTTCCTTAAGAATGTGTGTGTATCTGTGTGTATTTTCTGACATGACTTTAACATAATTCTGATATGTCTGCTTCCATAGATAGAAAAATTAAAATGTTTCAAATTGAAAGAAGAAATTATTGTGAAAAAGATGTAAAAAATGGAGATTTTCAGTTTTAAACATTCTGGGATTTGTTCCATCCATACCCTAAGTTGCATGGTATTTCCAATGTCAAAGAATCTCTAGATTTTTAGGGAGGAAAAAAGGATGGGCACAAAGCAAGTTCTTAATGACCTCCTAGATCTACATAGGTTGGCCTTAAAGCACTTTCATCCTTGGGCTGAAAGTGACCACTCAATCCACCTAGGGTCTTGAGGTCTTCCTCTACAAATCGCACAGTATTTGGATACTGGGCTTCGAAAGAGTTGGTTTTATAGTCAAGTAATTAAATTCTCTTTGTAATTTTCATACAAAATATATGGCATTTTAATAAGAGAGATATAAAAATGTCTTCTAAGAATCACAGAATCACAGAACTGTAGGGGCTGGAAGGGACCTCCAGGGATCACCAAATCCAACCACTTGCCAAGGAGATTCCCTTCAGCTCAGGAAAGTGTCCAGAAATGTTGTTCTCTTTTCATCACAGGTTAAGGAGCAGAAGCAACTGCTATTGTTTGCAGTTTGCACAACTCCCATAGATTTTAGCAGAACCTACTTGATTATTTGCCTACTAATCAGTTCTTTCATCAGCCTCATGCCCACAGCTGCTACTGAAATTTCCAAATCAAAGGTTATTTTTCTCCTTTCCTCTATATTGTCAGCTGAAATACATTTTTTTAGATCTGCAAAATGCAAAGAAAGATAACGAGGAAGAGGACCACTGCCTATGCAGAACAGGGTTTGATGCTTTTTCCCAACCTTCGGCAACACTCAATTCAAGCAGAATAGCTCAAGGATCTCCAATGAGGCACTGTCTCCTGAGATACAACACAGTAAAATAAACCCAAGATTTTGTTTTTTTAATTAAAGAAGATGGTAACCTTTCACACTAATTATTCTTTCTTTCCAACAGGGAAAGATTTTGGAGAAGCTTGGGATCTGCAGTGACTTAAGCTTATTGCGACTTGTGGTGGATGGAATACCACCATGCAGAGATTCAAATCTTCTTATCAAAGACCTCAAAGTAGATGAGGTACCACTGAGGATTTATCAGCCCAAGTGGCCACCTGCTGGCAAAAGAAGAGGAATACTGTATTTTCATGGAGGAGCTGGCACATTTGGGAGCATTAGTAAGAAACCAGTTTTATATTCAAAGTCAAATCCAAATCTTTACCCCTCAGCCATGTGTCAGTATCTCACTTGTTCTTCCTAATGACAACAGATTTTGTAAACCCAGTACTAATTGAAAAGGACCTTACAGGATTAATAGTCTAGTGGATAATCATAATGATGAAAAGGACAACAGAGTTCCCAGAAAGAATAAATTTTTGATTTGTTCTTTGAAACAAAGCTTCAGCTACTTCCCAAAGAGAAATTTTTAGTTGTGGACCTCAACTGGACCAAAGAGTTTTCTGTAAGCTTGAATGGAGCCTCAAAGTACAGAAGTTAAGATATATTACTCTGCTCAATACTCATCTTCTGGGTAGGAGCACAAATCTGTGTATCTCAATCTGTAGGCTCATGGATCAAAGGTGATCTAACAGACAGAAAGGCACAGTCTGAGAAAGAACTTAAAGAAATTTAAGATTTAAAAGTAATATAAGAATTTTTTTTAAAGAATCATATTTCAAAGGGTGTATCTCCATTAGCACAACGACAGACAGACTTCAGTTACCTGCAGGTGAGGTTATGAGTCTCCGTAGCTGGAAGGAAAAAAAAAACACCACCACAAAGTTGCACTGTTGTTGTTCACAATGCAATCCATATTGCACAATCAGCACATGAAAGGAGCTGTATCATATGCCTTGGCTTAATACAATACCCATATCTATATGCTGATCATGCATGTATGTGACCCTTCACTTCAATGCCCCTTGGTATTTGATGACAGGAAAGCAACTAACATAATAACAAGCTTTTATAATGAAAGGTCTGATAGTAAGGCCCTCAGGGTAACAAGTGGCTGGCTGAAGAAGTGAAGAATATCTTTATGATACCAGAGGATTGGGCAATAAAATGGTATGTGACATTAAACTGTAGGTGATGTGGAGTGCAGAAGTCACCAGAAGATCTTGATTTAACAAATGAAACTATGGAGTCTAAGCAGACTAACATGCTGATTTGGGAGGTAGATGATTTGGGGAGTATGTTAGGAAATAATTGCTTGAAAATGTTGATTTAGTGCATAGTAGCAGTCAAAAAGCAAATAAGATGTCGGGAATTATTATTAGGAAAGGAAAATAGGACAGAACAGGAAAGCTCTTTATGCTGCTGTAATAAATCCATGCTGTTTTGAAATATGACATTCTGATTCCCATGCATCAAATTGGATCTAACAGAACCAGAAAGTGTCCTGTGGAAATGATAGAAGTGCTTCCATACTGAAGCACTAAGACTCTTCAGGCTGGAAAAGATGGAGAGACAGATACACTGAATGTCTACAGAATCATAGGAAGCATGGGAAGTTAAGGGAATGATTACTCACCATTTCTTATAGCAAAAGATTAACAAGATCAAATGGAATATCTGATGCCAGGAAAAAAAATGAGCAACAAGAAATGGTTCTTCAAATCTTTGTAAGTACCCAGTGGAATTCACTGCACAAATCTGTTGATCACGGGTCCTAGAGGTGATTAATCAAGGGCATTATATGAAGATGCACTTTGTGACTCAGTGGAGTTCTCGAAGCCTAAAATTTCCATAAGCCTTTTGCATAAGCATTATCATATGGTTGTCACAAGCTTAGACATTTTCATCATCCATCAGCTGAGATGTGATACCAACCTGGACACTTCTTGTTTTCCCCAGCATCACCATTCATATGTCTGTATTATGCCCTATCCACCAATGACTAATAATCAGAAAATATGTAAACGTGTAAAGGTTGCATTGCACAAAAGTTACTCATTGGTCCCATGCTGCTGCAATGGCCTCCACATAGAACACGTGCAATATGTTACTATGGATCTACGCTTTCAAAAGAATATTTAACCTTTAAAATATAATCTGTTATGCTTTGTCTTTAGGAGCCTTTGAAAGAATGTGTCGCCATATTGCCAAAAAATGCGACTCAGTGGTTGTGTCTGTTGGGTAAGTGCTACTTTTATGTACAAACATTTGTGGGAATGGTTCACAGTTGAAACAGTTCTGAAAAACGTGCCAATAATCTCACCTATTTCAGATTGTGCTGCTGTGTATTTCTGCCTTGAGCCTTTCCTTTAATTTGGAAATGTACTTAGAGGCGGAATACTCTAAAATAGCTGTACACCATTAGTTTATATTTACACTGAGTTAAAAGCAAGCAAACTTTAAAATATAGATAAAAAGACCTACCCAACTGCCATACCAACAGCACAAATTACATTTTTATAATGACTTTGAAAATAACCCCAATGTCTTTGACATTCCAGCTATCGCTTGGCTCCTGAACACCCATATCCTGGGCAATATTCTGATTGTCTCAACGCTACCTTATACTTTATGAGGAATTTAGATGAGTATCACGTGGATCCTGCTCTCATCATCCTTGCTGGTGACAGCTGTGGAGCTAATTTTGCTACGGTTATTTGCCAAATACTGGTGAATAAAAGACATCTCCCAAAAGTACGTGCGCAGATCTTATTGTATCCAGGACTACAGGGGCTAGATTTTCAACTGCCTTCCTATCAGCAGAATGCCTCAGTCCCCATATTGTCTCGGAAGCTAGTCATCTACTTCTGTTTTCGTTACCTTAATAGAAAACCATCATATTTTGAAGATATCATACAAAACTGCCATGTTCCTGAGAGTATGAAACGGAAATACAAAAAATGGATAAGTGCTGACAATATTCCTGATGAATTTAAGATTAGAGGCTACAAACCTCAGAAGTACACTTCGTATAAACCCGAAGTCCATGAAGCAATCAAAGAAGTGCTAGCAATGACATTTTCCCCTCTTTTAGCTGAAGATGCCATCATTTGCCAGCTCCCAGAATCCTATATTGTGACCTGTGAGTTTGATGTGCTTAGAGATGATGGGCTGTTATACAAGAAGCGATTAGAGGACAATGGCATTCAAGTAACCTGGTATCATTCTGAGAGTGGTTTCCATGGCATTTTAGCCTTTTTTGGCTATGGGATTTTTTCATTTTTATCTGGAGAAAAGATAATGGATAATACTGTGAATTATATAAACAGTCTATAAAAGTATTTTTCTTGAAAATGATGCAGGCCTTACACTATCCTTGGAATTTATGCTTGGCAAAGAATGCAAACACATTTATGTTTTCTATTTTGACTGTATGAGGAATCTAATTTCTCATTCTGCAGTTACTTACCAAAAATTCTAAGGTTATTTAAAGCACCACCATTCTAGAAAACATTATAATAAAAACAGACCAATGAAATCGAGCACCTCCAGCCATTCCAGTAGCTGGCACACTGTCAAGGCAAATAACATAGAATCACAGAATTATTAAGGTTGGAAAAGACCTCTAAGATCATTCAGTCCAACCATCCACTTACCATCAATGCTGCCCACTAAACCATCTCTTCCTGAAGTTTTCTCTACAGCCTAGAAATGCTGAAGACAACAACTGGAGGCCACTTTGGCCCTGGTGAAGGTAGGAAATGTTTGTGGAACCTGTCTTAGGTTCGGTGAAGTCTTGTGTCAGATATGCATTTTAATGCAGCTATGCATTCTAACTCCTAGGGTTAGCTCACACAAGGACTACACTTTTCTTGAAATAAAGACTTCTTTCTGAAACTGAAGTTCTCAGTTGGAATTACTATGAGCTCAATTTTGTTTGGAATCTGAGAAATGATGTTTTCCTTTGGGATTTGATTCTTTAACTGGAACCCCCACACTTCAGTGAAAGCTCCACCTGTTATTCTGTTTTTCTTTTAAAAGTTCTGACAACTACAGTTGTAAGAAGGAAGAGAAGTGGGACATTGCATTATCTTACCAAGAAGCTGTAATGTCATGGCAATGTTGTGATGCTTTCAGCAACAGCAACAAAAATAAAAACCCATACTGTGAAAATGTCTGTTTTAAGAGCAAGTTAAATTTGCTTAACACTTATTCAGTAACAAATCTAAATGCTTGGTGAAAGAAGCAATGCAACACCAGCAGTGACCACAGCCTTGCTAATTTTACCTTGTCAGATCTGTCATTTCTTAGCATTGCCTCATATGGGAAAGCATGCTGAATCATCGAATGGTTGGGTTGGGAGAGACATCAAAGATCACAGAATCATAGAATCACAGAATCATAGAATGGCCTGGGTTGAAAAGGACCACAGTGCTCATCCAGTTCCAACCCCCTGCTGTGTGCAGGTCACCAACCAGCAGCCCAGGCTGCCCAGAGCCACATCCAGCCTGGCCTTGAATGCCTGCAGGAATGGGGCATCCACAGCCTCTCTCATCCAGTTCCAACCCCCTGAAGTCACTGGAGTTTACCTGATACGAGACAACCTGATCATGAATCTAAACTCAGCCTCCTCTACTGTTTTATTAACCATGCATTCAAATGAATGCAGTCGTTGTTGTTGGCTTTATGACAACCAGCTCCTTGTTCCAGGGAAGAAATTATTTAGAATAACAATATAGGAATGGAGAAAACTAGAAATCTTTCAACTAAAATTCCCATCCTGTCCACAGGGGAAAAATTTAAGCACTATTGCTGATGCCAGTTTTTTTGGATAACTTTTTAACCAGACACAAGCAAAGAACAAGCAGGAAAAGCTGGCTGAACAAATACAAAGCTATTAGATGCCCTTGTGTTAACAATAATGAAGAAAGGTGTGAAATCAGAAAAAATAACACTGGAAAACATTAGAGAGAAACAGTGAACGAAGAACAAATGACCCAACTCATGAGATAGGCTGTGATAATTCCACAGAGGTTTAGAGAAGCATAAAGAGAACTGTAATTGCCAAGCAATGGAGGATGGGGCCGATTGCAATGCAGTGTTTACAGCTCATGTCAATAGGAAGAGTTCTTCATGCTGCACTCTGCAGAGCTAAGCCTGAGTAGAGCTAGGCAAGAGGCATTTAAAAAACAACACTGAATACTGAATACTGAAGCCAAGGACAAGTTGAAAGATAAGCACTTAATTTTATTTCCTGTTCTCTTAATTATATTCTAAAGAATAAGAGAACATTTATTATCTAGTCAAAATAGAGAAGTACCTCTGTTTGAATTCAAGGCAAAACTCAGACCCATCTAACAGATCATTCAGCACTCTCCCAGCTGCAGATTAATATCTTTTCTTTACTGGTTGATTTGCAATGATTGCCATATGTACGGTAATAACTTCCCACTAACTAAATGGACATGGACAGGGAGGGGAAACGAGATGCTAAATGAACACATTTCACAGAATCAGAGAATCACCAGGGTTGGAAAAGACCTACAAGATCATCCAGCCCAACCACCCACCCATCACCAATAGTTCTCACTAAACCATGTCCTCAACACAACGTCCAAACGTTCCTTGAACACCTCCAGGGTCGGTGACTCCACACCTCCCTGTGCAGCCCATTCCACTGCCTGACCACTCTTTCAGACAAGCAGTATTTCCTAACATCCAGCCTGAATCTCCCTTGAAGCCATTCCCTCCAGTCCTATCACTGTTCCACAAGAGAAGAGGCCGACCCCCAGCTCACTACAACCTCCCTTCAGGCAGTTCTAGAGAGCAATGAGGTCTGCCCTGCGCCTCCTCTTCTCCACACTGAGCAATCCCAGCTCCTTCAGCCGCTCCTCATCAGGCTGTGCTCCAGACCCCTCACAGCTTTGTTGTCCTTCTTTCAACCCGCTCCAGGGCCTCCATGTCTTTCTTGCAGTGAGGGGCCCAAAACTGGACACAGCACTCAAGGTGCGGCCTCACCAGAGCTGAGTGCAGGGGAACAATCACTGCCCTGTGCCTGCTGCCATTTCATATCCCTCAATGTACAGAGGTACCTCTACAGATTTGAAAAACACGGGACAAGCACCTCTAGACAATCTTCTTCTGAAATGGATAGTTGAATAGTGATAGGATAAAGGGAATGGTCTTAAACTGAGACAGGGGAGGTTTAGGTTGGATATTAGGAGGAAGTTTTTCACTCAGAGGGTGGTGAGGCACTGGAACAGGTTGCCCAAGGAGGCTGTGGATCCCCATCCCTGCAGGCATTCAAGGCCAGGCTGGATGTGGCTCTGGGCAGCCTGGGCTGCTGGTTGGCGACCTGCACACAGCAGGGGGTTGGAACTGGATGAGCACTGTGGTCCTTTGCAACCCAGGCCATTCTGTGATTCTATGATTCTATGAAATGTATTTGATAGTGCCACAGACTCAAGGAATACGAACACCTCGTGTCTTTTCTCCACCCCTAATCGATTTTAATGCAGTTGATTCGTTACACTCCTTCCCTGCCAATTTTCCTGCAAAAATTCCAAAATATTACTGGCATAGGTCTTCTAACAGAATTCAGAACTTGATTTATCTTTTGTGAAATAAAGGGAGCATGCAGAGGGAGGGTGGGAGAGGAACACACAGTAATGTATTTGCAAAAGGGAGGAGAAAAGCTTTTTACCAGGGCAGCCTTCTGACAAACAAAGGCAATTAAGAATCAGGAAGTAAGAAGCCAAAGATATCGGGGAAAGTCAAATCAAAGACATTGCAGATCACTTTGTCCACAGCTCTGCAAAATGGCAGCTATTTACACGATCCTCGTGCTTTTCCTGGCAGTTTTTGTTGCTGGATTGATACTGTTGGTCATGGCGGCAATTAATTTTGATTTCTCCAACTCTGAAATTCCTCCTGGAGTGAATGAACCCGTGAAGCTCCGAATCATTCATGTTATTTTGATAAGCACAGCTGTGGTGGTAAGTTACCTTGTGTGATTGTGATGGGGAGAATGGTGAACCTTAATGCAAGGCTAGAACTTTGCCATGCAAGGCATAGCTAGCGTGCAGGAAGTTGCATTTAGAGCTGAGTTTTGCTAAAGAAATCCTTTATCAGATTCTTCACATTGCACTACCTCATTAGAATCAGATTATGCCCAGCTCTTACATGAGGCAGTACACAAGCACTGCCTAACACAGGGGTTAGAGAGCCTGACTGTGCCTCTACTGTGAATTGTGCTAACCTAGCAAGAAGTTGAAGAAGAATACTTAGAAATGAAATAGAAGCTGTTTCCATTCAAGGCTCAGAATGTAGCCAATGTCCTTGGAGGCATGCTTTCAAGCTTTGTTTGGGCTTGGGAGGGAAGGGTTTTGTGTTTGTTTTGAAGATAAAATTACAGACTGAACTACTGGTTTGGGGAAAGGGTTTGATCTTTGTGAAACAAGTGACAAAACTGGGGGAGGTTGCCCAAGAGGGGCTGAAAGAATTCCACCTCCCCACATATTTGTAACTTATGAGCAGCTAAGCAAGCTTGTTTGGATGGGATCAAAGAGCAAACAAGGGCTTAGGCTGTTAGCAGCACCCGATTTCTGATTGGCTGTGCTGACAAAGGATCTCACTGAACCAAGAATGATAGAGGTAATGATAGATGCTAATAGGGGTGTCAAGAATATGTGAGAAGTTGTGCACGCACTCAATAAATTACTTAAGCACCTCCAAGAGAGACAAATTATTTAAGATGAAAAAAATATATTTGTATATGTATATTTCTCAGTCAGGAATATTCCTGATTGTAGAGGACAATACTAAAGAACTCCAGCATGTGTGTTCTCATGCTTCAGTTCAGTACAAGATATAATCAGAAAGACTTCACTTAAGCACCTGGAAAAGCCAGTTCTCCTTTTGTCACCTGCCCACTGGTACCATAAACCAGAATGTGTGCTGCAATGTAACACAGTATGAAAAAACAAACAAACAGGGTCAATATTGAGGTGAGAACGACTCCGTAGTTGTTCCATTTCTGTTTGGAGGACACCAAAATAAATAATTTCATTCATTGCCCACGCAGTTCCTTTGCATTGAAAAATACAGAATCTCCTGAGTGAATTCTCCATTTTTTTTTGGTGTGTGTTTGAACAGGGAAAGATTTTGGAAAAGATTGGCATCTGTAGCCAGATCAGCTTTGTTCGGTATGTGCAAGGCATTAAGGCTCTGGGAGCAGACCAGAAGCTCTTCATCGAGGACCTGTGGTTTGAGAAAGTGCCTGTGAGGATTTACCAGCCCAAGGCTCCATCTGCCAGCCCAAGAACAGGAGTAATGTTTTTCCATGGAGGAGGATGGGTGTTTGGAAGCCTTGGTAAGATATCTATCAGAAGAAATTATTGTAATTTAGTTTAAAAAGTAGCTTCCACGTCAATGATAAGGTTGATAGTTGCTTAACCTGTAGCTGTTATGAAATTTGAGTACAAACACAGATGCACTCTTCTAAGTCTTGCTGTAATATCTGCTACGCTTTACGTGATTTTTCCTAAAGAAAAGACAATGAGATACGAGGGGAAAGCACCAAACATAACGAAAGGAGAAGATCAAAGGGTAAAAAAGATCTGCCGGAAGAGGCACAGAAAAGGCATGCTTCTTCCTTGCAATTCATTGCCTTAAGTAACGGACAGCATTAGAACTCTTGATGAAAAAAAGCCCCACGAACAACAAAACACAGATGAAAACAACCAAAGAATAACACAACAGAAACCCCACATGAAAATGTTTCTTTCAGAGACCCATGAAAGCCTGTGCCGCTCTCTTGCCCGAGGAAGTGAATCGGTGGTTGTGTCTGTTGGGTGAGTCTTTATTCATGCCATGTTTTAAGGATTATTTTCTATACTGTGAATAACACCTTACAGCCTCCATGATCATGGTGACAGCTGTAACCAGAGGAATATTTCTGTGGGATGTGTGATTTTACAAATTTGCATTGCTCTCATTCGGAGCCAGCTAAGACTGACTCAGAATTTTATCACCTGATTAAATCAAATAATACTTCTGGGTATCTAACTGGAAAAAGTAGGACATGTTCTTAATTCCCATCTAGAAATCGATAGTAAACAGAGTAAGTCCAGTATTCTATTTAATCCTCACTCAAAGAAACTACTTGATGCTTACAGAAGCATTACATGAATGGCAAGCTAATATTATCATCAATACATTGACAACTATTTGGATGATGAGGACTAATGAACACACAGAAAGGAAATAGTGCTATCTGACACATGGAAAGCATGAAATGATTAAGGGTCAGTCCAGAACCTGGATGTAGATAGCAGCTGAGTACTCCTGAGTTGTTCAAGACCTGAGCAATGCCATAAACAGACGATGACCCAACACAGTTAGCCTCCATCACCTGGCCTTGCTAGTCACAAGCTGTTTTATGACAACCCATGGAGAAATGGAAAGGTAATCGTGGTATCACTGGTGGCAAGAACTACTATTTTCAGCAGTACATTTATCATTAGTATCATTCCTTTTCCTACATGTTGTCTCCTTCCATGCATTAGGTATCGTTTAGCTCCTGAGCACAAATACCCTGCTGCATATGAAGACTGTCTTCATGCTACCGTACACTTTATGAGGAATGCAGAGCACTATGGGGTGGATCCTGCTCAGATCAGTGTCTGTGGGGACAGTGCTGGGGGCAATCTAGCTGCTGCTGTTAGCCAGACCCTGGCAGGCAGAGCAGACCTCCCCAGGCTGCGTGCTCAGATCCTGATCTACCCACTACTTCAGGCACTGGACTTCAATTTGCCATCCTACAAGCAAAATCAGGCAGTCCCTCTCTTATTCCAAGAACGTGCTGCTTTCTATGTGTTACAATACCTAAACGGGAACGCGTCAAATCTGGAACAAGTCCTGGAGGGTTCACATATCCCTATAGATATTAAATTAAATTATAGGAAGTGGGTGAGTGAAGATTACATCCCTGAGAGGTTTAAAGCCAGGGGCTACAAGCCACATGTGTTACTCGATTGCTCAACTGAGGTTTATGAGACGGTGAAGCGGTTCTGTGAGCCCAACCTGTGCCCCCTGCTAGCAGAAGATGCTGTTGTTCACCAGCTGCCCGAGTCCTTCATCTTGACTTGTGAATATGATGTGCTGAGGGATGATGGCTTGCTGTACAAGAAGAGGTTGGAGGACAACGGAGTCCCAGTGACCTGGTGCCACCTCGAGGATGGGTTCCATGGAATCATCAACTCATTTAATAGTGAATGGATGTCGTTTTCCTCTGGAAAAAGGGGTCTGGACAATATTGTGAACTTCCTAAAAAATTTATAGAGAAATACTCTTCTATTCCTTCTGTTAAAATTACTGTTTTTCTTTGAGTTTCTTACGTTTCTGAATTCCATCGTAGGACAAGAGTTAAAGAGCAATTATGTTAAAGAGCAATTATGACATTATGACTACTGATAAAGGACATTTTGAAAAGAAAAAATGGTGAGCGTTTCTTCCAGCACTGTTTCATGTGCAGTCTGCCTGTCTTAATGATCTATTTCAATGAGGCACTTGCTGCTCTCTCAGTAAATATTAAAGATGCTGTAAAATTTTAAATCAACATCTGGTCTTGCCCATTTTATTCACTTACAATCCGTGGTTTTACTCTTCCCAGAAGACTAAATGTGTTTTGGCAGAGGAGAAAGGTACTGATATTGCAGTCCAGTGACGTATTGCCTTTATTTTATGTTATACGTGCAGTATCTAAGCCTAAGTGTCCCAGCCACCAGTTCCATAATATTTCTATGGGTTAAGTGTAGCTAAATGATATTTCAAGCTGAATCAATGGAATCAGAATTGCAGCAATCCTTGACAGAGCTACTTTTAATGGCTTTGTGCAAATTACAGTGGAGATGCTCCACGTGTATTTCTACACCTATCAAACATGAGTAAGCTGAAAAACTTGTTCCTATATTTAAATACTCCAACAAGAAAATAAGGCCAACGCATTTATTTTTGTGAAGCCCGTGCTAGCAGCTTTTTCCTTTCTAAATGCCCTTTTAATACCATTTATTCCACGCTACTCAAAGAAGGTCTGTAGCACAGGAAGGAGTACGTTGTGCCTGCAGATCATATGCAGGAGCTGATCTAACCTCCACGCTAGTTGGCTCACTCTTCATGTAAATAGCAACACATCACAAACTAGGACTTCACTAATTAACTGCTCTCTCTGAACAGCTGATCCTATCATCCGCAATCCAAGAGTGCCATGTCGTGTACCAGTCCCTGTATCAATCCCACAATTATTGAGCAGCTAAACAGGAAATCAAACACATTCTCTTCTGTCCCTTTTCCGATGTGATGCGTGCTGGCACCTTGCACAACCTTTCCAAGGATTTTTAAGTGTGGCACCTGGGAGAAGTGTTTTAATTTGGGCTGCTCCATCGGTCCTTGTCACCTGCATCAAAGATAAGTGTAGGAACAACCCACCTTCAGCTAAGTGAAATGGAATTTTTTTATATACTGTTAGTGGTACTGCTGGTGGTTTTTACTGCTTTGTTCACATTAGCAATTATAAGAACGCTTCAAGTGGACTTTCCCAATGTCCACATCCCTCCTGGAGTGGATCAACCTGGAAAGCTTCGTGCTGTCCATGCACATATGGTTTTCACATCTGCTGTGGTGAGTTACTTTGCCATGATTTCTGTTAGAAGTGAGCTTTAAGTGTTATTTTCTGTTAGGTTATACGTGTAAATATATATATATATATAACAGTTTATATATGTGCAAATATATATCTTGGATTGTTGAGGCAATCCCAGATATGAGTACAGAGTGGGAAAAGAACTCATTGAGAGCAGCCCTAGGGAGAAGGAAGGACTTGGAGGTCCTGATGGGTGAAAAACTGAACATAAGGCAGTAGTGTGCACTTGCAGCCCAGAAGACCATCTGTATCCTGGGCGGCAGGAAAAGAAAAGTGACCTACAGGGAAAGGGGGCGGATTGTCTCCCTCTGTTCTGCCATTATGAGGTCCCAACTGCAGCTCTGCATCCAGCACAGGAGGGATGTGGGACTATTGGAGCAGGTCCAGAGGAGGGCTGTGAGGATGCACAGGTTGGAGCACCTCTCCTATGGAGAAAGGCTGGGGAGCTGGGCTTGTTCAGCCTGGAGAAGGCTCTGGGGAGATCTCAATGCAGCCTTCCAGTACTTGAAGGAAGCTTAAAAGCAGGAGGTGGATTGAATTTTTACATGATCTGACAGAGATAGGACAAGGGGGAATGTTTCTCAACTATAGAGGGGTGATTTAGGTTGGATGTTAGGTAGAAGTTCCAGAGAGCTGTGGGTGCCCCATCCCTGGAGGTGCTCAAGGTCATGCATGGGCCCTGGACAGCCTGAGCTGATGGGGGACACCCAGCCCATGGCAGGGGTTGGAACTGGGTGATCTTAAGGTCGCTTCCAAGTCATTCTATGAGTCTATGAAATGCCAGATTCCTGTGGGCTACATTAACACTTCAGTGAAGGATTTCCTTTCCTTCCTTTTTTTGGTTGACTTCAGAGGATGTTTTTTGTCAGATCCTTTCTATCAGACCTCAGATATCTCTGTCTCTGATAGGATTGCCTACCATGTCAGGATGAAGCCATCTGCGAGAGCCCAAACCGAGCCCATCCTCCCTCACTCCATTTAAATGAAAGATTTATGAACAGCAAGATGGCTTTGGCTGCACTTTAGCTAAGCACAGATGATGTTTTCAGGCCATTCACTGGGTTTTCCAGTCACACTGGTGGGAGACTGGGCGCTTTTAAAGCTGATAAGATAGCACCTCTTGGGAAACCTTGGAACACAACATCTGCACAGGGCATCCTCTCCCGTGTCTGCATGCTCCCTGTGGCTCCCTCACTGCCTACCCCTTCCTCCAAACAGGGCAAGATCTTGGAGAAGATGGGAGTGTGCACAGAGATCACCTTCACCCGCTACATGCGCTCAGGGAAGAAGCGGGGCCCGGAGCCACAGCTGTGCCTGCAGGACATGCACTTTGGTGGAGTGCCGGTGCGACTCTACCTGCCCCGTCCCCGTGTGCCATCTGCTGCCCTGAGGCCTGCCATCATCTTTTTCCACGGAGGTGGTTGGATTTACTGCAGCATCGGTAGGGAGGGAGAATTCTGCCCAGACAGCTGGGAGAAGGGATGGAACCGGCCCAGTTTCAGGCAGCGAGGGGCTCTGGGCTGCCTCACAGGGAGGTGATGCGGCTGAGGGGGCAGAGGGAGAAACAGGGGTGAAGAGTGTGAAGGGCTGAGAGGGACAGAGCCGAGCACCTAGCTGGGAGCAGGCAGCCCACGCACCCCAATTTCTTGCAGATTCCCATGACAACATCTGCCGTTACATCGCCAGAGAGAGCGGCTCTGTGGTTGTGTCTGTTGGGTGAGTTAGGTCTGCACTGCCCAAGGTAGTGGGTGATTTCCCTTCCCTTCCCTTCCCTTCCCTTCCCTTCCCTTCCCTTCCCTTCCCTTCCCTTCCCTTCCCTTCCCTTCCCTTCCCTTCCCTTCCCTTCCCTTCCCTTCCCTTCCCTTCCCTTCCCTTCCCTTCCCTTCCCTTCCCTTCCCTTCCCTTCCCTTCCCTTCCCTTCCCTTCCCTTCCCCCTTCCCTTCCCCCTTCCCTTCCCTTCCCTTCCCTTCCCTTCCCTTCCCTTCCCTTCCCACTGTTTTCTTCCTTTCCTTCCTTCCCCTTCCTTCCTTTTCTTTTCTTCCTTCCTTTTCCTTCCTTCCTTCCCTTTCCTTCCCTCCAAACTCCAGAATTTTCAAGGGAAATATCCTAAGTGAAGATGAGGTGCAGGCTGATTGAATTCCCATACCACACCAGCAGACTGCAGTGAGCTTGCACCACACCTGCTCAAACCTTATCTCAGAAGATCACAGCAGTGCTACACCTTTGCAACTTCATCCTCCTGGCTGTTGCTTCCCTGTGATAATTCATAGAATCTCAGAGTCATAAAGGTCAAAAAGACCATTGAGATCATGCAGTCCATCATCAGCCCATCCCCGCCATGCCCACTGACCAGGTCCCTCAACCCACAGATGTGGAAGGCGACGTGCTTAGCAGACAGTGAATGACAGTGGGCTCTTTGGTTGGTGCTGCTGAAGTGAAAACACTACAGATAGCATAGGGAAATGCAAGGTGCTAGAAAACTGTAATCCTAATTACGTTTCCATCTCACTCTTATTTCTTTCCGTGCGTTAGGTATCGTTTAGCTCCTGAGCACAAATACCCTGCTGCATATGAAGACTGTCTTCATGCTACCGTACACTTTATGAGGAATGCAGAGCACTATGGGGTGGATTCTGCACAGATCAGTGTCTGTGGGGACAGTGCTGGGGGCAATCTAGCTGCTGCTGTTAGCCAGACCCTGGCAGGCAGAGCAGACCTCCCCAGGCTGCGTGCTCAGATCTTGATCTACCCGGGTCTTCAGGCCGTGGACATGGATTTACCATCCTACCAGCAAAATCGGGGAGTCCCTCTCTTACTCCGGGAACGCGCTGCTTTCTTTGCTTTGCTGTACTTACATGGGGATGCATCACACAAGCAAGATGTCCTGAAGGGACATCATGTTTCTCCGGAAATGAGACAGAAGTACAAAAAATGGGTGAGCCCAAACAACATCCCTGAGAGGTTTAAGGCAAGAGGATACAACCCACAAAAAACTCGTGACATCACAGCCGAAATATTTAAGAAATTTGAAAGAATTTCTGAGCCCAGCCTGTGCCCCCTGCTAGCTGAAGATGCTGTTATTCAGCAGCTGCCTGAGTCCTTCATCTTAACATGTGAGTATGATGTACTAAGAGACGATGGCTTGCTGTACAAGAAGAGGTTGGAGGACAACGGAGTCCCAGTGACCTGGTGCCACCTCGAGGATGGGTTCCACGCAATAATAAGCTTCTATGATTATGGGTGGTTGTCGTTTCCATCCGGAAAAAGGGGATTGGACAGAGTTGTTCAATTCATAAAAGGCCTTTAGAAGAAGTTTTCCTTGGTTATGTTTCTGCATCTCAGAAATTAGTGGATGCTCCCAAAGCTTGGATGGTAATTGTCAGCAACAAAATGATACCCCTCTATGGGTACAATATCAATTTTGAACTTGCAGAACTTCAAATGCAATAATTGAACAGTGATCACTGTCATTGTGAGACCATTGACAAGTTAGCCTTTCCAGTGTTGCTTTTCAGTCCCTTTTCCAACTAATCAGCACCTGATTGATTCCTTAGATTTAATTAAACGGTGATTTGCTTCCATGTCAGCATTGTCAATGGAATAACTGGGATTTAATAATTCCTGTGGATTAGAGTCAGGATCTTTGTGATGTTCATTTGGCAAGCTTGCCTTTATTTTATTTAGATAATAAGTGCATGTCATGAGGGTTTTAGCAAAGAGATTTGACCTACAGGGGCATGGCAGAACCACATCTGCAAGAGGAGCAGCAGCAGCAGGCCTGTGTCAATTTGGGACACCTCCCTGAGGCAAGTAAGGGCTGCCCTGAGTATAAAATAACCAGGTCTCCATCAACTCCGATTTAATTTTGGGTGTCTCCAGTATGCCCCCTGGAGCTCGGGGCAAGATATTGGTTGAGAGGAAGCGGCACTTTGTAAGGTATGAGACAGTCATGACAGAATGGGGCTCCTAGTTGGCCTCACTCATCTTTATTGCACTCTGCTGTACTCCTTCTAAGGGAGTTCCCTGCCTTTTTTGAACCGGGGAGCCCAGAATTGGAGGAGGATCATCTCCTTCACCCTGCTGGCCACGATTTGTGCAATGCACCCCAGGCTTGAATCTTAAAAAAAAAAAAAAAAAAAAAAAACAACAACAAAAAACTCCTAAGGAAAAAAAAGAAAAAAAAGAAAAAAGAAAAAGAAAAGAAAACTTCGAGAAAAAAAGAAAACCCTAAGAGAAAAAGAACAACAATTCCTAAGGCTGGGGAAACAGCAGATTTTTGCAGAATAAACGCTACACTTCGGATTTCCCTGGGGATACAGCGAGGCGGTGGTTTCTCTCCAGCAGTCGGGATCTCCGGGCAATGACACGCAATGACACAAGCGCTCGCTCTGCCTCTCTCAGATCCTCCATCCCGGCGCACAGCTCCGTCCCCCCGAGGCACCGCCGGCCGCCCCGCGGACCCCGAGCATCCTCACGCCCGGCTCACGCCGCGCCTCCCCTCCGGCAGATTACGGCCTCCCCCCGGGCTCGCAGCATGACCCCGGGCCGCGGCTTTGCGGAGCTGTCACAAACGACCCGTGACGCCGTCGGCCTGCAGGAGGGGGGCGGCCGCAGCCTGGCCCCGCTGCGGGCCGGGGAGCCCCGCGGGGCGGCCGGCGGGCCATGGCGGTGCCGGCGGCGGTGCTGCTGCTGCTGCTGCCGCTCGCTCTGCTCGTGCCCCTGGCAGGGCTGGTGCTGGGCACCGTGCTGCTCGGACTGCCCGCCTACGAGATCCCCGCCGGGGTGAACCAGCCCGCCAAGCTGCGCCTGGTGCTGGCCGTCCTGCTGGGCACGGCGGCCCTGGTGAGTGGGGCGGGTCGGCGGGACGCGAGCCGGGGGGACGCGGGGATCGGGGCCGTCGGGGCGACGCTCGGGGCTGCGGAGGACGGGAAGGCCGGCATCCCTTTGGGCAAAGGCGGTGTCGCGATGCGGGGCGGCACGGCGGGGCTCGCTGGCAGGCTGGCAGAGGGCGGCGATGATGAGTCGCGGAGCTGAGGCGGCGATTCGCTGCTGACTGCGCCGGGCTGGAGGCGAAGTCACCTTGCCCAAGGAACGGCCCTGCAACTTGCTCCTGCCACCGCTGACATTTATGGGACCAAATCCGGTTAGGGCTTCTTTACTTAATCCCTGGACTCACTTTTACGGCGTTGCATAAACGGCATTAGAGCTCTGCTCAACTCTTCCTCTCTCGCTTTACAGCTCCTTTGAATTGTTTAAAAACCTCCTTTCGCCACAGCGTTCCCTTTGCTGACTGCGCACATCCCGCCCTCCTGCAGCTCCTTACACCACATCCATCCCCTCGGGACGGGCCCTCCTGAGTCCTCCCACAAGGTGGACGGATAAAGAAGCATTTTTAAAACGGGCATCTTGCTCAGCACGATGCACTGCGCTGTGTTTGAGCCCCTCCGTGTTGTTCCCACCTTCCCCTCATCCGCTCCTTGCAGCAGATCTACATTCCAGCTCAGAGTATTGCAGGAGCACTGGGAAGGGATGCTTGGTTCTGTTCATTCCTGTTGTGCAAATAAAACCAATAAAACTTGCACAATGCCCCTCAGCATTAAGCACTTATGAATCCACCAAGCTTTATTCAAGAGTATTGGTTTGTGCAATGAAGAGCTTTGTAAGAGTTTACGAGGATGTTCCTGTGTATTTAATTGCTCTGATCAAGTGTAAATGAGACTAGAATGAGCACTGAGGTGTGCTGGGCAAGGCTGATGATTAAAATACATACTCCAGGATTGCCAATTTGGATAGCCTATATAAAATGTTTATAATGTGACGTGAGTACGATGGTGGATTTAAGTAAAGAAGTAGGATTTTTACTCACTGTAGGAAGTGAGGGCTTGGGAAATCTGTTTTTCCTGAATGAAAGAGCTTTATTTTTGTCAGACAACTGATAAACTCTCCAACTGCTGTCTGTGAAGCCTAGACTTCCACATCTGATTCTTTAGAATATGATCTGGAAGATTCCAGAAGATTTAAGGTCTTTCCTCCGTGGTAGGGCGAATCCAGGTATGGATATGATTGCTTTGTGACTTCATCCTGAGATCTCACACTTTCTTGGAAGTGAGCATTCTTATCAAGAAAACCAATCCAATACTTGAAGGGAGAGTATAAACAGGAAGGGGAATGGCTGTTAACAAGGGTGGATAGTGATAGGACAAGGGGGAATGGTCTTAAACTGGGACAGGGGAGGTTTAGGTTGGATATTAGGAGGAAGTTTTTCACTCAGAGGATGGTGAGGCAGTGGAACAGGTTGCCCAAGGAGGCTGTGGATGCCCCATCCCTGCAGGCATTCAAGGCCAGGCTGGATGTGGCTCTGGGCAGCCTGGGCTGCTGGTTGGTGACCTGCACACAGCAGGGGGTTGGAACTGGATGAGCGTTGTGGTCCTTTTCAACCCAGGCCATTCTGTGATTCTATGATTCTATGAGCTGCCAAGTTATATTTCCTCACTGTTTTCCATGTGTTTGTAAAGGCAAAAAAAATGACTAAACGACTAATGAGAATGAACTCAATCTGTAGAATATAAGAAGCCATTTAGAGACAGTTTAGGAGATGCTTTCATAGCCGTTATCTTCTTCTCTCAATGGTCTTCATGATAGTTATTCTAACTTCTTATACTGTGATCATTACATCTTATTATAGAACACCAATGGGTGATGTGGAGCTTTTTATATGTTGGCTAAACCAAGACTTAATTCTTAACTTTGAACAGGGAAGGATTTTGGAGAAGACAGGACTTTGCAGCCAAATCACTTTTGGCCGATACGTGCGACAAGGATGGAGGCTGAGGGTGGACCCGAAGCTGTTTATCCAGGATCTGCAGTTTAACAAAGTACCTGTGAGGGTGTACCAGCCAAAAGCCACATCTCAAGGGCGAAGGAGAGCTATCCTCTTCTTCCATGGAGGAGGATGGGTGTTTGGAAGTCTCGGTAAGACATTTGCTGGAAGAATTGTAGTAACTTAAATATAACATTTTCATGTTTTCATTGTCTTGAAAGAAGAGGAGCTTTCAGCATGGGATTTTGGAGAAAGTATGAAGCCAAATAAACACCTTCCTAGAAATGAACAACCCCTAGATGTCTCAAAGACAAAGCACTAATGAAAGTCTTTCTTTTCCAGATACCTATGAAAAAGTGTGCCGCTACTTATCCAGAGAAAGTGAATCCGTAGTTGTATCCGTTCAGTAAGTCAACCCTATCCAGTCCTGTTGCTCAGAGATTATTGCTGCTGGGGTGCCACAGCAGGGCTGCACTGTTTTTCGAGATGTTATTTTTTACAGAGAAATTTCTAAAGAGTTCAGCATAGGAAAAGAGACAAATAATGACAGCTATGATTTCCCAGCGCATAGCTGTTAATGCACTGATACACCAGGATAGAGATACATGGCATACAAAGAAAATCGAATTTAAAACTTAGGTAGAACGCATCTTCTTTGTGCTGAACATGTGAACATGTAACAAGATGCTCCAAATGCTTGTAATTTACACCAGAGAGAGAATAATCATGCTGTGTTACTCCCATTTTGCACATAGGAAACACAGGCAAAAAATCACTAAATTATCTTGTCAAGAATACGTAGCGCAATGAAGAAATTAATTAAAAAAGCTCATTGTTTCTTAATCAGAAGACAATTCTTGTAGTTGAACACACAAGTTATGTGTTATCTGCAACCACTAGCTGGGAAATACCTGCTCAGGAGGTAACGAATTGGCTTGAAGGTAGTGTAGGATAACACTCCCTGATTAACACTAATGATATTTCCTTTTCCCGTATTGTCTGTTATGCGTTAGGTATCGTTTAGCTCCTGAGCACAAATACCCTGCTGCATATGAAGACTGTCTTAATGCTACCGTACACTTTATGAGGAGTACAGAGCACTACGGGGTGGATCCTGCACAGATCAGCGTCTGCGGGGACAGTGCTGGGGGCAATCTAGCTGCTGCTGTTAGCCAGACCCTGGCAGGCAGAGCAGACCTCCCCAGGCTGCGTGCTCAGATCCTGATCTACCCAGGCCTTCAGGCACTGGACTTCAATTTGCCATCCTATCATCAGAACCGGGGAGTTCCTCTCTTGTTCCGGGAACGCGCTGCTTTCTTCGCTTTGCAGTACTTAAACGGGGATGCATCACATATGCAGGAGGTCCTGAAGGGCTCCCATATCCCTCCAGATATGAGGCAGAAGTACAGGAAGTGGGTGAGTCCCGATAACATCCCTGAAGAGTTTAAAGTCAGAGGAGTGAAGCCACTTAACCCCACGGATTTTATGGCTGAAGTTTATGAGACGGTGAAGCGGTTCTGTGAGCCCAACCTGTGCCCCCTGCTAGCTGAAGATGCTGTTGTTCACCAGCTGCCCGAGTCCTTCATCTTGACTTGTGAATATGATGTGCTGAGGGATGATGGCTTGCTGTACAAGAAGAGGTTGGAGGACAACGGAGTCCAAGTGACCTGGTGCCACCTCGAGGATGGGTTCCATGGAATCATAAGCCTGTATGATTATGGTGGGTTGTCATTTCCATCTGGGAAAAGGGGATTGGACAGCGTTGTTAACTTCCTTAAGGGCTTATAGTAAACATCTTAGATTCCACGAGTCTGTTCATGCCTCAATCTAGAAAATATCTTTTTAGGATATTTAATATCAGGTGATGGGTAGTCATTCAAAGGCAGCCATTAAAGATGACAAACATGGCTCATGTGAACCTCATTCCAGCTGTTAGTTGGAAAATGGAATATGCAAATATTATACATATGCTGCAAGCCCTTATCTTTAGCTGTGTCAATAAATACGAACGTTATTTTGAATGGACTTCCTGGTTTGTCCCACTTGCTTACAATAAAATGCATCTATCCGCCTGTCAAGAGAGGCCATCACACAGGTATGTGTGCTGTGCTGGTGTAAATGAGTAAAAGACATCGCAGTGTTTGGGTGTGTTGTGCTGTGACTGTGAGCTCTGCATGAGGAAAAAACCTGAGTGGGTGAGGAGCCACTGCTTTGCCCAGCAGTAACTGTGATGCAGCTTAGAACGTGGTTACTGCGGTCGCAGTAACCAAAACAAAAATGGCTCCAAGGCAAAGCAGTGCCACACACAGCCCACTTCCCAGCATGACAGAAGAAGAAATGGAGCTCCTTTCTGCCCTGCTTTTAGCACCCAGCCACACCAGGGGAGAGACAGTCACTCAGCAGCCAGGGAAGGTCGCGCTGGCGAGACAAAGAAATAGGATTGAATGGAAAAAAGGTGGAGAGGATTGGTGGAAAGTTCAACCAAAGTACTCGACTAAAGTTCTCATTGGAAACTGGCTGGAAGAGAGGAAAAGGGTAAGGTTGGGAAGGAAGTGTGAGAGCAGGACAGAGGGGGTCGGAAGCCATGCTCTGCAGGTTGTACATCACTGCAGTGTAAGCACCTCAGCACAGCAACGAAGGGGAGAAGGAGAATTATCTTACTTGTAGATCCATACATTTTATAATCTGCCATTCTTCTCTACGTGCCAGGACAGAAGCAATGCCCGGGCATTGCAGAATATGATATAACATTTGCCATGGACCAGATATAAAACTTGCCAACTAAAAGCACTATGGCATTTTTGATGGCGATCTCTTCAGAATGCTGTACAATTTACTACATACAGCACACACAACTACATAACATTCATATATACAACTTCACACAGCCCAGTACGATAGGAGTTTCATTAACACCTCAATAAGTTGATACCTACTACTTGTATCTTTGGATCCTTACTAGTCTGGATGTCAGCACAAATTACACAGCACAAATTACCTGAGCAAATTTTATCATTAAGCCTTTAATTCTTGTTAAAATATTCCAGTTAGTTTCGATAATTGGAGCTATTAGGGCAAATGCTCCTGACTCCAATAAAATCACTTCTTTTTTTTTTTTTTTTTTCTTTTTTTGGCCTGACAGTTATGAAATCTGATGTGATCACAGCGCATCACGCAGAAAAAAAGAAATCCATGATGTATTTCTTTAGGTTAGGAACGAGGTTGAAATAAACTGGAAAGTAATGAGAACTTTGCGGTAAGGGTGACAGAGCACTGGAACAGATTGCCCAGAGAATATTAAGAAAAAGCCCTTTGTAACCAAAGAGAGCAGCTGGGGAACAGTTTTCCCGAGAAGATGTTCAATTTTTCTGCATTTCTTCAACTGACCTGGAGCAAAATACTTTTCAGATGTTAGCTCACACAGCAGGGGATGGTATTTAACACCCAACCATGAGTAATTTTTCAATGGCTATTCCAGTATCTTGCATTAACACCAAGGAATCACAGTAGAATTTTACAATGGCCGTAGCGTAGATTTCCTTTCAAATAATTGCTTTTTAATGCACAGACGATAAAAAGTAGCAGCAGAACAGAGGTTCTGTAATCATCAGGTTGCCTTTGCTATCTCCTGAGTGCTGTGCATCTCTCCAGTTTATAAAACCCTGTGGGAAACTTGGCTGCAGCGTGTACAGCACAGACTTCACTCACTTCCCAGATCACAAACCAGAGCGAACGCTAAGAGCAACCATGATGAAGAAGTACGAGGTAAGTAAAAGAGTTTCCTATGTGGGCTTCTGTGTGCTAATGTACCAAACAGCAATGACTTATAACCAACTTAAGGCACATTTCATATCCTAAAACAAATGCACGTGCAAAAGAAGGCACTCAGCTCTGGTTTAGTGGGCAATGTTGGTGGTAGAGGGATGGTTTGGATTAGATGACCTTAGAGGTTTTTTCCAGCCTTAATGAGTCTATGATTCTGTGGCTGGTTTGCAGGATCCAGAGCTCCCTGGCAGTACTGGATGGAAGCAGGGAGGACAAATCAGACCTCATGCTATGCAGATGTAGTTGCTTAATTTAACTGAAAATTTACCATACTTGAAAGGCAAACGTCCTTAATCTTGGAATTAAGTTGCAAGTAAAGGCAGTGTAGGTATCATGACATTTTATCACTGGTAGCACAGACTCAAAAGCATGCTAAGCCATGTGAATGCTGTGCATGTTACAAACGGAGCGGTTCAACGTCCATCTCATTTCAGGGCCTGCCAGCACAGCACTTCTTCACACACCACGAGGAACCGAGGAGCAGACATTTAGTATCAGAGTATGAGGATAACTACAACAGACATGGTTACGTTCCCTTTCTGCCTCCCCTCCGCAGCTGGAACGGACGCAAGTTTGCATGGGTTCCTCAGAAATCAGACTTCCCCATTCTTGGTAGTTTTTGGTATTATTAATTTAAAAAAAAAAAGATGGGACGTAGTGGAGTGGTCAACATAGCAACTTAGAGCCCCTCCTGTTTTAAAAATCGTTTTAAAAGTGGATTTTGCAGTGTGCCTCTGCTACGAAGCAAGGCTGTGGGAGCTGAGCTTGGGCAGCTTGGAGGTGAGGAGGCTCTGGGAGGAGCTCACTGCAGCCTTCCAGTGCTTCAGGGACTTGTAAGCAGGAAGGGGAGTGACATTTTGCGTGGTGTAATGGTGGTAGGACAAGGGGGAATGGCTTTAAACGAAAAGAGGGGAATCAGCAGAGGAGGGCTGGATGGTCTTTAGGGTCTCCCTTCCAACCTAAGCTGTTTATGATTCTGTGATTACTATGTCTCTGAATGTAGGAGTTACGTAAATCTCTGCTAACTTCTTTAATACCGATCACAGAGACAACGGAGAATCAGGATTCCTTATGTTTGTATCACGACTGTTTTCCTAGCAGTACCTTACAGTGATTCCCCCCAGGCAGACGGACACACACCTGTCCTGGGAACAACCAGACTGCTGTTCTGTCCTTCCTCTGTTGTCAAAATAGTAGAAACACTCCTACTGCCCACTGCAGATTAAAAACACCAGGATCAAAGTTTTAATTCTACCATTTATAACACATCATCGTTTCTTGTCTCAGAACCACCCACCAACTACGGACTTCTTGAGCACCTGAAGAGAAAATGGCACAGGAAAGAAGCTGGAGTGATGAACAGCATCTACACCATTTCCTATGAAAAGCCACCGACGTCAGCTTTTGCTCCATGCCAGTTCAGACGTGCAGCTAAACCTCACGGCCTCTCCTCCAGGACGGGACAGCTTCCCCGTGTGAGCAGAATCCTGGACTATGAAGGGGGTCAGAGATACCTGCAAGCCCTCAGCCAACTAGTGAGAGACAGAAAGGCAAGAGCTGCCTCCATGTAAACAGCTTAGTGTGATCTTAAGCACTACTTAATACAGCTTGTTGCTGATGGACGTAAGAGTGATCTGTTCCATGCGGAAGGAATGGGAATTAGGTTATATGGTTGGAGGGCTGGCTGCTAGTTAGAAAACGTTGCTGGATTACATTCTAAGCTGCAGATGGCTGGGAAGATTCCTTTAACAGGAGATATTAATACTCTACGTATGTGTCAGCATCTAGTCAGTGGGTAGCTGCATTAAAAAATACATAGTGAGGCAGAACCTAATAGCATATGAATCCCTTAGCTGTATTTTCTTCAGTTATTTCATTTTCATGCATCTTGCTACACATTTCTTTAAAGAAAGAGGAGAAAAGAAGCTTGCATTATTCCATTATATGTCTGGAACGTCAAAGAGCAAATTAAGCATATGGAATGGCTTTATACCTAAGGACAAGGTGAAGCAAGGTTTGCACCGACGCAGTCAGCAAGCAGTCCTCAGCTGCCCTTGGCTTTGCATACTGAATGGCACTTAATGGTAGATAAGCTGCAAAGTAAACTACATTAACTGCCCTTACATTACCCAGCACTGAACCCAGGAGATACAGCAGTTGTGGCCTTTGCATCGCTGTATGGGGCACCCTGGTACTTAGTGCTGACAGAAGTCCCAGTTCTTATTGCACTAATGTGGAAGTTTTGCATTTAAATCATGTTTGATCTGCAGGAGATCAAGATTCAGCTGCTGCTGGTCCGAGGTTCAACAATAGATCCGCAACAACTTAAAGGCTTTGATGAAACGTATCTGTAATTAATTCCATGCATGTTTATAATATTATAATCACTTTTAGGCACAAGATAAAGCATATTCGTTACTCACGGCCTGGACAAACCTCTGGCCATGAGTTCTACCTCTGCACAGAGGTGCACTTTTAGTCACCAGGATTTAGTTTTGTTTTTTTCAAGGTTGAACTGATTCTGAACTGAAGGACGCTGCTGATTCAGGCACAAATACATGGAGCAACAGTGGCACCTATTGGCAAAGTGATTCTCCACCGACCTTTGGGAGGTGTTTGCCAGCTGGATGCAGAGCTCAGCTGTCTGCATCTGAAAGCAGCACTGTTGTTGAGATCTTTTAGAGAAGCAAAGAGCCCTGGTAATTACATACAGCAGTATGTAGGGTGGGGTCTCTTTGGCTTCCCAGCCTTAGCAAATAGAAAGCAAATAGATGAAAAGAAATCAGTGAACCACAGCCAGCTCTTAGCACTGTGCTAGGAAAAACATATTCCCTTGAAAAAACATCTTGAAGAGAATTGATAAAGAAGGGATTCCTTCCAATGGGATGGAAATTGGAAGATGATAGAATAATTCTAGTATCTGTAAGGAAGTCCATTCAGATTCCTTTTATTGTCAGTAGGGCCACAAAAAGTGTATTTAAAATCTGAATGAAAATACAAACCAGGTTTCTATCTTAATAAAAACACAAAGCCCATACACTGTTTGGAATGCAGGTCAGACAAGTATAAATAGATATTCTTCATTTCACACAATCCTGCCAGTCTGTTTAAAAATATGTTCATCAACCCTTCATAAGTATTAAATATTCATAGTAAATCAAACATTTATGATTATTATCTACGGTGCTTCTAAAACCAAAGCTGATCTGTGAGAAGCAACGAGCTGCTCGAGGTACAGGGGATTACTGAGATGCACAAATGCTGTCCATTAAATGTGTATAAAGCACTCATTCCAAACCTGTAAGCTGACTGGGCAGGGCTCCCCAGGCACAGCTCTCATCCCTCCAACCACTGAGCCATTTACAAGTAAAAAACTGTGACACCCAGAGGAACCAAGCATAGCACGCTAGGTAGCTAAATGGACGAAATGCATTTTGATAGAGAGCCTCTTCACTACAAGAACGCACAACTCCACAAGACGTGTCAGTTATGATTAATAACACCTGGCAGAAAAATGTTGGCTTTGAACTGTTGAAGTTATTAGCTGTTTTCACTTCAGCAATGCTAAATAGACAGCAAAGATAACTAGCTTTTTGATGACTCGAGCCTCCAAGCCTGCTGAACTTAAGCTAAAAGAGGACAGATTTAGACTGGATAGAAGGAAGAAGTTTTTTGCAGTGAGGGCAGTGAGGCACTGCATAGGCTGCCCAGAGAGGTGATGCAGGCACCCGAGGTCAGGGAAGGGGGCTCTGATGGAGCTGTGGGTGTCCCTGCTCAGTGCAGGGGTTGGATCTGATGGCCTTGAGGGTCCCTCCCAACTCCAACTATTCCGTGGTTCTATGATTCTTCATCTTCATAGCAGATGCATTGCTCAAACATTCTACAAAACAAAATTTCAGACAGAATAGATGATAATAAGACTTAATTGGTCTTAATGATGGAGCTATTGCTGAAAGCACATTTCTTAAACACGCAGAACAGATAACATTTATTCTAGAACACTCAGCTGTTGTAATCCACAATCCATTACTGTGTGCCAAGCACTCTGGGAGTCCTGGAATCATTGCAAAATGCAAAGGATCACCCAATGATCAAGACAATAGAAAGTTACCCAATCAGGCATTACTATGAAACATCGCTGTGCCAAACATTTTCTTCAAATGCAAATTATTTTGCAGATGTGTCACATTCATCCAGGCTTTTCTTGAAAAAAAAAACCAACACCTTGTTTTAGTGTCAGGGCTTTTTTAGTTACGCTCACTTGTGGCTGGAAAGCATGAGTGCAGTGGTCTCTTCAATTCCGTACACAACAACTGGATGCTTTGGAACAACTCCCTGTTCTAAAAACATTCTAGACAGCCCTGGTTGCATGAAATCAGCCTCGTCTGTGAACTTTTGTGACATTAAGGAGACAAGGTGGCAGCTGGAATTGACGCGTGTCTCTCAAGCGAATGGATTTCTTGCCTGGAAGGAGAGCAGTGTCAGGCTGGATGAGCTGCAGAGACAAGAAGCTCGATTCTTTGGACTGAGGATCTCAGCCAGCGTTGGGACTCAAACAAGGAGCAGTGATGCTGGTTGGCAAGTTGTGCAGGAACTGGGACTGTGGATGCCAGCTGTGAAGGGAGAGTGGTTACAGAGCAGAGAAACAGGCTGTTGACAAGAGGTTTGCTGGGCAGGAGGCCTCTTTCAGAATGTTATAAATATTCACTGGAAGGTGCTTATAAAGAGCTAAGTCAGTTTTCAGGTAAAACAGCTTCACTGGGCTGAATTTAAGCCCTACCTAATGAGGATACAATGCCTGCCAAGTGCTGTCCTCCAGAGCTGCACAAGCCATGGCACTGGTCAAGCAAGTATAGCTCCTGGGAATGGGTTCAGAGTGACCCAGCTCTGTAAGGACAGAATAAAGCTTTCCTTGATGGCAGCCACACATTTCTGGCAAAGCTTGCCCATATATCTCATGTACTTTTTGCACTGGTGACAAAAACACTGAATTGCCACTTGTAGCTAACAATTCCTTTTTTAGAACCATGGTTTCATGCTGTTTGCTGAACTGATGTGGACTGATCAGATCTTAGAAGACACCACCTTCAGCCCGTGCCACTGATATGCTTTATTCCTGTAGGTCTAAGCTGTAGTACATTAATGATGGTAATCCTCCTGCCGTATTGGAGGGCACCAATTCAGGAAAAATCCATTTCCTAGCTTTTAAAAACAATTTGATCCTTCTTTTCTAAACAGCATGGCTCCCCTCATAGAAATTCTGCCCTGCCACTGAGTTGATGAAGGGTACATAAACTGCCCAGAATGCGACACAACCTTTTTGAAGCTTCTTCCTTAATTCAAACTCCATTTCAAAGGAGCCTCCTGTCTTTGAGAGCAGCTCACTGAGTGCTGCAGCATGCCACGAACCTGGGCTGAGCTGCGTGCTGCCTGCAGTGAAGACATCCCCTTCGTTCTTCCTTTTTGGTGTTTTCTCATGATTTAAAATCTACTCCAGTTCAAAAGGCTGTTTGCTTCTCATAAAGGCAATTATCCCATCAGTGTGAGGTACTGAAGAACTGCAGTAACCACAAAGTAACTGCTGAGCTCGTTGGTGAAGAGAATTCCGTGCTGGAAATAATTTTGCAGTCGCAGCGATGGGGGGCATTCACTTTGGATACTGAAGGACCTGATTCTATTCAACAATGGCCTATAAATAAATGGTTATATAAATAAAATACTCATTGTTTTGGGGCAATAATGTTTGCTAAGGAGGAAAAAGTCTCTAGGCACAGTGGTTTTTAAGAGAAGCTGTTTATCATCACATGATTTTCTTCTTTGAGTTGCAACAGCCCCTAAGGACACCAGCTTCCTTATGTCAGACTCAGACAATGCAGAAACAGCCTGTGGCCCTGAGAGCTCCCTGGCTCATGGCACTGGTAGGACTGGTTGCATAAACACATACTTACCTGATCCAGTGCTGTAAATATGTAATTGAGGCTGCTGCCTCATGGCATATTTTATGTCTAATTTAAGGAACTGTATATTTGGACAAGGGAGTCCGGATGTCTGTCAGGTAAATGTTACGAGCTGTAAATTTTCACAGCAGATTTAACACTAAATTTAGTCAGCTCTATATTTAAAGAGCATATTGACCTGATGGCAGCCCTTGTCCTTGACAGTCGTTGGCCTGAGAGATAGATGAGGATCACTGGGAGAGTGCTGCTGGAGTCTCCCTTATGCTTCATACAGCTCCATCCTGCTATGGCAGCCCAGCATCCTCCAGATCAGTGCTCAGCAGTGTGGGGGCTCAGCCTCATCCTCCCCACTTCTCCTCAAGGTAGGGGATGCTCATGCGAAGCAGAAAAGTGTGTATGGAGAATGGGCTTAGAGGCTGTGTGCATTGCCTAAGCTTCCTCTGCACACCAGCCTAGCGGCCAATACAGAGAAAATCTCAATTATCACTTTTAGAAAACAAAAATAAAGCAATTTGAATACTACATTGATACAGAAGCTCTGGCTTTCCGTGTGCTAGCTGCTGATGCTGACCAGAGTCAGCTTTCAACTTCAAACTGTGCTCCTGTTACATATATACATACAATACCAGGGGCAAATCGCTCCCACCTCTGAAGTGCCCTAGGTTGAAATACAGCAATCCCAGCAATACTGGTGAAAATAAACTCAGTGAGATCTCAACCAGCTTAGGGCAGACCAAGAGTCCGTACACTGAACGTAAGGGCTGCAGACATGCAGGGAGGCAGTAGGTGGCAGAATGTGCTGTGTTTTCCTACTCCCCAAAGCTCACACCGAGGTGCCTTGGGCTCATCTAACACTTCCACGAGGGGAGCTGTGATCTGTGGAGCTCAGGCCATCTGTGGATAGCAGGGCTCACTGCACAGTTTGTGGAAGTCTGAGTGCCAACCAAAGGACTGCTGGCACTCTCAGATTCCCTTTTCAATCTCAGGGAAATGAGTGCTCAATCTCTAAGCAAGTAAATTTCCATGCGTTCCTAGAAATGGTGCCACTTTTCTGTTCGTTGGATGCAGTTTTTCCAAACATCCTGCAATCCCTGCAGATAAAGGATGCCGTTGTTACTCCTCATTTCTACTACAGTAGACACAAAGTCAAAGCAGAGCAGAAGGTAAACTGGGCTCAGGTCTATGAACAACACAGAAAGCAGAGCCTGCACAGGGAGCTGTGAGATGTACACAGCAGGTAGACATGGCAACAAGACGTCTCTCTCTTTCATAGAATCAATGGACCACAGAATGGTTTGAGTTGGAAGGGACCTTTAAAGGCCATCTGGTCCAATCCCCTGCAATGAACAGGACACCTTTTCATGAACAGAGTAACTGGAAGACAAAAAAGCTGATGCAAACCAGCCTAAAACGACCTGAGGCGTTACAGCAAGAACAATTTGCACTGTCACACAAATTCATGTCATTTACAGCATCCACTTTTACCTTTCGCACCCAGGACGCAAAACCTGAAGGCAGCGTTACCTCCAGAAGTGCAGCTCCCATGGTTTTTGGAGGAATGTGGCCCTTTCTCAGTGGTTCTCTTACAAGGTGACCGCTGTAGGAGAGCTGGGCAGCAGCACGAGCACTTCCATCCTCATTCCTGTATTTCCACCACTTGACTAAACTTTCTGTCCGACAAAACATTAACGTCTACCAAACTGTTCTGCCTAATGGCTCAGGCAGCACTGTCAGCCCCTGTTTGTGTGATCAGTGTAAGGCAGTGCTGTTGCTCTGTACCTGTTCCTGATTAATGAGCCTTTTCTCCAGCAGGTCATTTCACAGGGACAGCCTTATTTTCTGTTTGCAGGGGATATCTGCACGGCCACTTCAGTCAGCAGTGCAGAAATCTCATCATCAGCAAACTGCTACAGGCAAAAAAATATGTTCCAATTAATACTAACGTAATAGAAACGTGCTATTTTTTTTTTTTTCCTTCTTTTTTTCAGAGCTGCTAATGAGGAAAATCAAAATAGCATCTTCCAGTGGACTGGTGACAGCTCTAAGGTGTTAAAAGTTTAAATCTTAATACAGACAAAGCACTCTCAAGCCCCCAAATACCAACCCTGTGAATGGGAAAATGTCAAAAATGCCTCTGAGGTTTGAGATGGCCTTTTAAATATGTGAGCACTGGCACCAACCCCCCCCCCCCAAGTAATGGGTCAGCTTGTTGCCAAGCTGGAAGAAATTTCAAGTTGTTTTTTATTTTTTAAAGTGAATATTGCTCTGGCTGATGGTGCTCTAATTTTATTCAGATTCGTTAGAATAAAAAAGTGCATTTTGCTTCAGACAGGAAGAAATAGCAGCTTCTGAATAGCTTCTGTGATAGAGATTGCCACTGAGGAATCAAAATGGTAGAATTCTGCCAGCCAAAATAGCATTTTTCCTTCCTCAAAACTTACTGACATGCAGTCATCTTCCAGATGTTTTTCTTTTAAGGAGACCCACCATGGCCAATTATTTTCTTCCCTTTAGAATTGTGCAGCAGTAATCATTTCCTCTTCAATATTTCTCATGGAATTCCTATGTCAGGACTAACAAAAATTGCCCATGGTAAATAAACATTGACATGCAGATTTACCAGAATATCAGCCACTGTGTAAGCTGAAATATCTGAGCATACATTCTCTGTGAAACAAGCACTGATCATTGTGGGTCCATAAACTCTGCTGGAAAAGGCATCATAACATGCATATCACAGCAGGTACCCAGCCCGTATTGCCAGGGGGAAATTAGGAATTCCACAGTGTGAGATGCATCACATGCAGTGTGGTCCAAAGTAAACTGAAAACAGTGGAAAGACTCCCAGTGCTCTGTGCATATGGTCAGGCTGTTAATAGTCCATTCTTAGAAGTGCAAGCATTGGGATTACAAATAATTCCATTTCTAGGTTGGGCTGACTCACAAGAAATCCCCCCTTTCTGGTACCCCCTGGCACTTCAGTGTTCTGGAGATTCCTCCCCCCATGCATCTCTACCTTGCCCCCTCATTTCTTTATCAATTAGACCACCCCCTATCTGATTAGCCAGTCAGCCTCAAAGCTGAGAATTCTCTTTATCAGATTATGGTGGCAGACAGCTGGTAGCACCGCCATGCTTTTAATTTGGTTGCAGAGGAAAAGCCACGTGAATGCTGAATACCCCCTGCCTCCTCCTCTTCTAATGTTGGGACTTACCCATCGTGAGTCATTTTAGCAGGAGATCCTGACTGCAGTCCACCTGTGTTTAATTACCCACATAAACATGTAGTAGCACTGATGAGTGGGTCTGCAATAAGGCACCAATGTGAGTTCAGTATTAGGAAGGCAGCAAGATTTTAAGGTAGCAAACCTGGGTACTTGTGGCAGTTTAGCAGAGCTCAGCTTTGTGTGGTGGGTTTAGCAGCTCATGCCACGTTTTGCAGCTGCGATCAGACAATTTCTCTACATCTCAGGAAGCCAAAATTACAGTCACAATAGTGGTATATGTTTGGTCACCACGAAGAGGAATAGCATCATCCTCACAGCTTTTATGCAGCTGTTTAGGTTGGATATGAGGAGGAAGTTTTTTCCCCAGAGGGTGGTGAGGCACTGGAACAGGTTGCCCAAAGAGGCTGTGGATGCCCCATCCCTGCAGGCATTCAAGGCCAGGCTGGATGTGGCTGGGTTGGTGGGTAGCCTGGGCTGCTGGTTGGTGACCTGCACACAGCAGGGGGTTGGGAATGGATGAGCACTGTGTCCTTTTCAGCCCAGGCCATTCTGTGATTCTATGATCCTATGATTCTGCTCTTTCAAAGCATTTCAGCTTTTAGGTGCAATTCTGGCCCTGCTGAGGTCAGAGGTCAAAGTCTCATTTATCCAAATACCTGTTAGGCCTGCAAAACGATCCCCTGTTCATCATGCCTTCCCCTTTCACAGAGTTCACTGCCACTACAATGCCCCAGTAACCACATCCATTCACTTGCACCAAAGCTATTGCCATCCCAAATCTGACTTCAGAGAAAACTGCCTTCAGGCCTTACAGCAAAGTGCAAGCTATGTTTGAAGAGGTTATTTAAACCCTTGGCCTCTCCGTGGCACAGCATGCCACCCAGGAAACAAATTCCAAGAACACGTGCTTTGATAAAATAACCTTTACAAAAAGACAGCTGTTGATGCTGCACATCCAACCTCAGCCATTTGGTCTCAGCCTGAACCTGTGACAGGCTGTGGCCACCTACGTTTGGAAGCCATCTTCCATCATCAGCTAAATATACTCGTATTGCAAAGGGGCAGAATGCAAAAACAACCCTGCAAGTCTCTGCTGGATAAAGTAAGGGATCAAATCCCTAATTAGGCCAGGAAAAGTAATCAAAGGAGACTGGAATAGCCACATTCCACCTCGCAGACGAACAAGATTATACTGGCAATGTATCCCCTAACAAACGTCATGTGAACGCTTTTCTCAAACAAGATAACAGAGATAAGTAGGAAAGAGAATCATTCTCTTATATATACTGATATATCTGACTATTGACAAGTTTTGTTTTAGCTTTTACATGCGCTAAGGAGTAGAAATTATCTATGTTTTGGGGCTTTTGGAGGGGAAATACACTCCTTAGCTGGTCTAAAAAGTCATATGAAACTCCAGGGGACATTCAGGTTGGATATTGGAAAGAATTTGTTCTAAAAAGCGTGGTAAGGTAATGGCAATGGCTGCCCAGGGAGGTGGTGGAGTCACCACTCCTGGAGGTGCTTAAGGAAAGGGCAGATGTAGTACTGAGGGCCGTGGTTCTGTGGGCACTATTGGTGGCAGGTGGATGGTTGGACTGGATGGACTTCAAGGTCTTTTCCTACCTTGACGATTCCATGATTCTATGAACTCCAGAGAATTTCTACCCAAACTTTAGGAACTTTTCTATTTTGTATCCATACTTATAGAGATGAGGTGTATTTCAGTCATCATTTAAGAGTTCCTCAATTAGAGGCAGTGCAGGAAGAAGTAATGGAGAGACAGACTTGGACTGGCCACATCCAATTCTACCTGCCAGGACCAATATTTCCCTCAGTAAAGGCAGACACAGCCAATGCAATCACTGCTCCACTGAATGAAATGCAGAGAAACTGTTAAAACTCCTAACTCTAGAGCACAAATTTATTACAAGGTTGCTTTAAACAAAACATTCCCTCGATATCACAGAGGTATAAGAGGTTCAAATCAAGATCAGGATTTATTTGGCATCCTAATCAGATTCATATCCATGCTGAGCTCTTTGCTGCATCACTGGCTGGAATATAGCATCAAAAAGTGCTCTGGAGCACTGCTATGGTGTAGCAGAGACCAACATTTCACTATTTAGGGGGCAGATGTGCTTGAAGTGAAATTTAACAAGAATGCTAAGGCTTCCCAGTATTCGTGCTGCTATGAAACAGGCCAAACACAAACTCTCATTGTGGCAAGTGATCAGAGCACTGCTTATGAATACAGTAATCACAACTTGGTGGTGTTCCAATTAGTAAAAGCAAGAAAACCAATTGGATTTATTTGGGCTATCATAACTGAAAAACATTAAAAGCAAAGTCTAGAAAAAAAAATAATAACTGTACTTATTCATTAGGTAATGGAATGAAGACCTGTGTCACCATGAAATGACCACTGATGTGGTCATCACCAGTGATGATCACGGGTCTGATAAAAACCTTGCTCTAAAGGTGAGCCATTAATGCCTGCTCTTTTTCATTCACCTGATTGCATTATTCCACACCTAATTTTAAATGAAAGGTGTTTGGGGCAGTGAGAATTGTAACACACTCCGTGTTGTAACACAGCTCTGGATGCTGCAATAAGTCAGCAGGTGTGTTTGTTTGATGACTTTTTAGTTGGAAAATATACTTCTTTTACTGATCAGTAATGTGCTGTCTCAACCCACACATTGCCTATTTCTCCTCCCACTTAAGCTTTTGCCATATTTCTTTATCTGAATCTTGTTCTCCTTTTCACCTGGGCACTCTATGGATGCAGGACACCCTGAACTAGATGGGTTGGAAGTGGATGATCTGTGAGGCCCTTTCCAACCCAAGACATCCTACGATCTTTGATTGAAACAGGGAGGCAGTTCTGAGGATACAGAGCAACAATAATCTCCTGAAGCAAGCAAAGTCAGATGGGAAGGACAGCTGGAGGCTGATGAGTCCTATTAAAGCAGCCTGAGAATTTTTGCTGATATTTTTCCCTTTCATTTTAGAGAAACGTAATGCTGGGCTGGATATACTCAGCCAAACGTTCTATGAATTGGGAATCTCCCAAGCTTTTTTTATTTAAAGAGCTCTTGATATTATTTTCCAGTAAGTCAGCATTACTGCAGTAAACACAGAGCCTTTCGTAACCTTGCTGCCTGTGATCCCTTCTGAAAGTCACTCTGCAATCAAATGTACTGGGATTTCATAATAGTAATTTGCCACACTGTCAGAAATAGGCTTATCGTGCTGCTGTCATTGGTATCATGTGAACATCACTCAGTGTGCTGTGCCCTTCAAATGAAAGCCAGTGCTCTGAGCCAGTCAGAGAGAGAGGAAGGGGGGTTAAGTAAGAGAGCATTAACCCTTAAAAATCAGGGACAGCCCCATGCCAAGGAAACCACTGTATACGGTACAGATACACCTGTTTAAATGGCAGTTAATATTTACTGGTAAGAAGGTTGTGTTTATTTCCAGCCCACCTGAAATCTCTCCAAAATCTGTTCCTGTTGTCTCTCATTCTGTAGAGTGGGACACCTGCTAATTTCCAGCATCACCTGAAAGACATCACTCCCAAAGCTCACTGCTGTTAGCTGACACTGACCAGCTGTTCAGCCAAAAAAATATATATACATTGAGAAAAAATCATAGAATCACAGAATGGTTGGGTTGGAGGGGACCTTAAAGCCCACCCAGTTCCAACCCCTGCTGTGGGCTGGGTGCCCCCACCAGCTGAGGCTGCCCAGGGCCCATTCATGGCCTTGAATCCCTCCAGAGATGGAGCACCCACAGCTCTCTGAGCACCCTGTTCCAGTGCCTCACAAAGTATTAGCTTGGTCAATTCTGTAAATTCTAGCAACAAACGTAACAGCATAACCTGCAGGCTTAATGCTGCAGGATTGCTTGTGCCATGGATTAATGCATGTGCCTGAAATGGATATGTCTTGGTGGATAAAGCTTTAATCTTCATATCTGTTATGTTATTTCTGAAGAGCACGGGAAGGAAAAGAAAGAAGAGAGAAATCCCCAAAGACAACATAGGGAATGGTCATAATGTCTCAGGTTACATTTTGCTTTTACTCTTTTTTTTTTCCCAGAAGAACTTAAATTACACTGAAGATCTGATCTCCAGGTAAAGAGCTAAAGCTAAATGTAAGATTTAGCATTTTCAAACCTTCTGAAGTTATTTGGATAGCTCCAGATTTCAATGTTTTCCAAACTGCAGGTGCTCAGCACTTCCTTATAGCCAGGCTTCTCAAGATATCTCAGCCTGCACACTCAGAATCATCAGTTACTTTATAAGTTCTTTGCTAAAGGAGTTTCTTTGCTTAGGAATTCATTTCAGAAATTGTCTGAGACACAGCATTAAGTTTTGGGAGGGACTTTCCTGTGAATGAATCAGCAGTGTAACATAATGAAAGTAATGCATTTCTAATGTCACAGCGTGGCCACTCAGTCTGGATGTCTTTTCCAGTAACACTTCTTATTTAATTTAGACCATCCCAGCTAGCTTGTTGTCCTGCATCTGGAAAGTCTCATTTTCTAAGTGACTCTTAAAAGAAATAATAATAATAGAGGTTCTGTGAGCTAATGATTGCATCTACTGTAATGGCTTTAGGGACGTGAGGGCAAGTGTTCCTTATGACCTTGGTATTTATCTACAGATTCAAGAAATTGCCACAAAGTCATCCATGGGAGCTTCAGGCTGTGCTGTTGTCCACTCTCTTGCAAAGAGTGCACGTGTTGTTTGAGGCTCTCACTAAATTACAGACGCAGTCATTTCTTACCATGGGACTGTACTTCAGGCACTGCACCTCTACTGATGGGGAAAAGAACAGTAATGACAGTAATTTGGTGTGGGTGTTGTGCCTGCAAAGCACACAGCATCAAATTTGCTTAAAAATATTAGGTAAGATCAGAGCACTGCAGCATGTAATAGGCAATTTGGTCAAATATAGTACTTTGTTGGTTTCTATTCCTGCTTGCCGTTAGATGTAAGCAATTATATTTTTCCATAAATAAGCTCCTGAATGACTCAACGACATAATCAGTAAAATTAAGTGTTTTTCATAATTGTTTTTGAAACTTTTAGAGGGCAAAGAAGTAGAAGAATAACATCCAGGATGATAACCTGGTCATATTCCATGAACAATCAGCCTGAAATGTAATGCCAGGTCCTTCAAGAGAAATTATTCAGAACGAGCTCCCCACAAAGGTGTCCCATTTCCTCCCATCTCTCCCCCAGGAGGGCTGTTCTGCTCCTAGCAGCCTACCGTGCTCTTACAGAAATGCCTTCAGCTAGCTGTCCATTTCCTTCTGATCCTGGGGTTAAATTAACCCAAAAGACCAGGATAGAAGTCTGAGGTTGAGTCAACACGTCGTTAGAAATGCATTAACAAGCTGCTCCCCATGTATAATTAATAGAGATGTAGGAGCTCTAAGGTGTCAGAAAGTTGGCGCTCCAGCCCAGCACATCTCTCCTCGTGCTTCCCAGTACTCCCTTTCCTCTTTGATGTCATTTCTAAAACAATATCATTCACCATGTTATTCTCAGAAAGACTGATCTTCTAACAGCAATAACACAGACATAAAACCATCTTGCCTCTCGGTGCAGCATTAACGCAGTGAGCTCAAAGTCTTTTAACAGAGCTTGATTAAAAATTAAGCCTCAGAACAGCTGCACCAGGCAGGTAAGTGGTATCGTAGCCATTTTACAGATGGTTAAACACAGAATAGAAAGGTTAACTGCCTTGTCCAAGGCTGCTCGCTAAGATAGCTGCACTGTTGGGAGTGAGAACCCAGACCTGAGTAAGTATTGGATTTCCTGATTTGCTAGCTGATGTACAAATGAGAAGTGGTGTTTTCAGTTTCACTAAAAATAATTTCCTTTTAATGGTTCCTTCGACCAAGCAAATACAACTAAAAATTTAGCTCTTGCCAACCAATCAAAAAGTGGTTTAATCCCAAAAGAAATCCCCCTGCAGTCTCTTGCTAAACTTTATATAAAGATTTGGGTCAAAGTCAAAAGGCAAAAACTCCAGTTGTTTTCTGGGATGAGTCAGAGAGTTGGAAATAAATTGTTTTGCTAGCGAGTTCTGACAGGGAAACTGATTGGTGTTTGGAACTGGTTTGAGTAAAAGTGTGAGCCTGCATGTCAGTAGGGACAAGTCCTTTTTCTCCCAAAGCTGTAGTATTGATGAAATATATTCGACAAGGTCAATATTCAATCCCATAGTGAAAAAAGAAGTTCCTTCTTTGTGAAGCAAAGCACCACAACCAGCAGTCTCAGATGGCAGGACTTCTGCATGCAGAGCTGCTTCTCCAACTCCTCCAAAAACAGGTTACAAAATGCCCTGCTTTGCCTCTGTGATGAACACAGCCATGCACTGAACAGCACTTTCTTACCTCGATATTACATGTGGGGAACCACATCACCATGCACAGGGGTTTGGGCCTGAGCTCCCACTCCTTCCAAACTTGGGATTTTAATCTGCACGCTGCAGATTAAGCAAACTCAGCTGCACAGTGCATGCTGTGCTGACAGTTCAGGGGAAGTTTTCCACCTCCTTGCTCCCTGATAAGCCAGCTGTGGGCCACCTCTGCTGAGTTTATCCAGTGCTTTTAGTGAAGGGACAGAGAACAAGCAAAGTCCTGTGAAAGTGGGATTTGACGGAGTGATTAATTCCACCATCCAGCTGGTGGACACAGCAGCTGTTACTATTACAGTCCTGATAGCATTTCATTTATTTTAAAACCCTTTCTTAAAGCTTTAATATCACATCCATTTTAAATCACTTCATTTGAAGGTGCCAGCAGGGGGGATCAACTCGTAATGAACATGGGGAAAAAAAGACCAGTCTCCCATGTCACTTTCTGAGACAAAGCTTCTTATGCTTTTAAGATTGGACATCCTTAATTCTGCAGCAGTGGAACAGAACGCAGAGTAAAATCCAGGAGGGTTGAGAAAAATTCATTAATGATAACAGTAAGTAGGGGGAGAGCAGTTATACAACCTCAAAATTATTTGCATTAATGAAGTGCCCTCACCAACACTTTCCCTTTCTGAGCCATCCTGTGCTCATGGCACTATGGACAGTCACCATACAAGAATTAAGACTCAGGAATATGTGGTGATATCTGAGAAATGGGAGGAGAGAAATTGATCAGGGGCTGCCTGTAGGCTTGCAGAAACAGGATGGCTTGCTAGCAGGGAGGTCTCAATTCCTGCATCTAAGAAAAAAAAAAGATGAACTTCAGGATGGGAAATGGACAACTAACTGAATGGGAAGCTCCCCATATGAATACACAGACCACGAGAGCTTAGGAGAATCTAAAGGCATTTTGCTCTACAAAAACCTATCCAACAACCACTGAACTTGTTGGGGAGAGTCTCTTCAGCAGTGGTGTGATTTAATCAAATCCAAAGACTGAAAGTGGTCAGATTGTTGGTAACACTGTGCAAATGACAGGTGATGCTGCCAGAGCAAGCAGCCTTACACACGTACTGCCCTGGGGACTGTGTGAGCTCAGTGATGCTGCAGGGATGAAAACAAGGGTGCATACATGAAAATAATAACCCCAGATCTTAAATGCTTTTTCACATATCTCCGTTCAATAAAAGATGATCTAAAAACAAAACCAGACCAAGCAATCAGTCTAAAATTCCTGTCATTTGCTTTAAGACTCAGAAAAGTAATGAATTAAACTATCATGGCAAAGATACTCCTCCAATAGATTAGTCCAGACAAAGTAATTATCTCTGATTTTTGTTTTAATCAGATCATCAGTCCTACAAGCAAGAAAATCTCTCCCTTTGTACACCACAGAAATGAAACATTCCCATACCTAACAAATCACTCAAGAGATTAATGTCATCTCTCAGGGATTCAGCTGAAAAGCAACACTGCCAAGCTCTGGTGCAGTGCTCTGTAGGAGGTTCTACAGGTGAGTGCTCACATGCTGGGCTGATGGAAGCACCACTCCAGCCCCTTTCCTTTTGATGCCTACACTCCCACCTCCGACAAGCCTTTATTCACCACGGTGCAAAGGTTACCATCATATCCAGCTGCTGTGCTCTGTGCAAGCTGTGTTTCCCACTGGGCACTGCACCAGGTACACTTGCAGGCATGGTTTGCTCTGGTGGGAGGAGCTGACTCACTGCTCTGTAGACTACAGGGAGACACCTTGAAGCAGAAAATGGCTTTGAAGAGCAGATGGCTGGGCTAGGCTGAGGTTAAAGACATTCATTATAAATCCTTCATCAAACTAGGCCATCGACGTGCAGTGATTATCAGATCAAGAGAATGTGCTTCGAATGGCAACTTCTGTGTTGCTGTCAGTCACACAAGGCTGCAGCCAAGTTGTGCTGAGTTGGGTCAGATCCCCTTCTCACAGACCTGAGAGCAATACCTCCAAAGCCAGAAGGAATCTGGAAAGCTACGTGACTTGTCTCTGCACAGAATGCCTGCAGTCTCCAAACAATGCCAGCTGCAGAAATCACAAACTCCAGTTACTGACACGCATATACAGAGCATCACTGCCAAAGGCCCTACCAACAGAACCCTACCAATCTTTACCAGATAGGAATCAGACCCTGAATAATGCAGTAGTGAAATGAGAATTGAGGCCAACTAAAATTATTCCTGTTAAAGCACAGCTCAGGTTAAGCAGAAAGCAATTATTTCCTTTGCTGTGCTCACACCAACACATTGCTCAGTGGTGAATAAGCTGCGTCCCATATGCCACTATGGAAGGGATGTGAGGAAATCAGCCTGCCTGAAATACTTTCTTCTGAAAACAATGCAAATTTCTCAGCTTAATGGCTTTTGTTCCCCCAAGGAATAACATAAATTAAACTGTTCAATTTGTAGTGATTTTCTTGTCAGTTGGTATAATGATCATGAGGTTATGGCTCGAACATCTGAAATCCAGTATTGCTGGGCTTCTTAAATTGATTGTTAAAAAAGCCATTCCAGACAAAATAATCTCTAAAAAGGCTTTTTTTTTTTTCCCCTCCAGTTTTTGCTTCAAAAATGATTTTTTTTTGAAGCTGTGGACAATATACCTTACTTCAGACCTGCTTCAAAATTACAGCACTGCTGGAAACAATTTACAATTAGACTTTGAGAATTTCCAACCTCCAGTTATTCAGTGATTAAGTAGCAATACGGAATATTTGTATATATTGCTCCTCTGTCACTTTCTACACAAAGCCTTATCTGAAGCTAGTTAATACAGTCACAGCTAGTTAATGACATTTACAACTTGCTATGGGAAGAAAGCAGTGAAACCATTCATAGAGCAACAGACTTTTGTTCTGCCATGTGAAGATACAGAAGTTCTGATTTCTTGCTGCTGTCCCACACCTCCTCTGCCAGCATGCATGCTTTAACATCACCACGATGAAATTAAGGCAAATGCTCAACAAATAGCTCAATTTATGGTCACCTCCAAAAATATTACTCCATCATCTGATAATCTCTCACTCTCCTTAGTGATATCTCTCTGGTTAACCTTTTATAGAACCAGTAGGTGCCATGTTTATATTTGGAGAATGGGAAAGTGGTATTTGGGTGGTGAGGCACTGGAACAGGTTGCCCAAGGAGGCTGTGGATGCCCCATCCCTGCAGGCATCCAAGGCCAGGCTGGATGTGGCTCTGGGCAGCCTGGGCTGCTGGTTGGTGACCCGCACACAGCAGGGGGTTGGAACTGGATGAGCGCTGGGGTCCTTTGCAACCCAGGCTTTCTGTGAGTCTATGAAATATTTTTCCATCTTCAATAACAGATATTGTTAATAACAGCATCTCTGTGCATTTGCCCAGCTGACTAAGATGACCGTAAGGGATTTATTCTGGTCATTTCCTTCTGTGACCCAAATTCACATTTGCAGACAGATCTTGAAAGGATAAAGAGTAATACTTTAACCCACTGCAGATTGCAAACCTAATCTACTCTTAAGAGAGCGACAGTCACTCAATTTGAGAAAAATTGGTGAGCAAAGATAGACCAGAACTGTTTGTCAAATATGTTCATTTTATTTATTCCCTGTTACGTACCATGAAGACTAAATATTATTGCTACTGTAAAATCTTCCAACACTTGCCCTCATTAAAGACCAAAAGCCCTACACAACAACACCAAGCTATGCCCTGGAATGTCAGATAACCAGACTGTATCACATTCAGATTTTAAGCAAAGGTCACAAAGCTGGCTTTAGTGCTCAACTCAATCCTATTTTTGCTCTCTGTTGTAGATAAGAGGAGCCTGTAAGGTGCTGCACAGTGCCTCTATCCTGTGCTTTCCTTAGCAGGTGGTGGTGAAAGGAAAAGAAAGGGAGAGTCGAAGTCCAACCATTTATATTCCAGTGGCATCAGCTTGGAAGAATGACCTCAGATTGGTGAAACAACTGAAGCACATCTCACCAGCACCACTGTCTATATGGGTGTTCCTGACTTTCCGACTTTTGTACAACCTATTAAGTGACATGTGGCATTTCAGATTCAAACTAAAGCTTTCCAATAGGTGCTGTGAGCAACAAGCTTTAAAAGCTCTACCAGCAACTATTTATTTGAGTTTGAGTTACTCTTTAAGAGGCTATGCCATCTCACACCTGGTGTGAAGGGGCTAACCTTTAGAACCTCCCACTTACTGCTTGGAGAAAAAGCAGCTCTGCATCAAAACAGTGCTGCTGTGAAGCAAACTTAGCTCTGCTGAACAACTCGAGCCCAAGCTGTCATCTTCACCCCTTATTTGCTGCTCACCTCCCTCTAAACTTTTCACTTCCCACAAAACCAGCAGTAAAAGCCTGTTCTAAGTGTTTACTCGTATGTTTTTTTGACAGCCCCCCCAAAAAGCACATAATGCCTGCTAACCTAACGTTACACATGGCTTCATGGAGCTCTTGGTGAGCCGTAAGAGCTGGTGGGAACTGGAGAGACACCTCATAACTCAGGCACTCTGTTTTGCAACACAGCATCTGTCATCCTCTCCGTCAGTTTAAGATCCCGTAGGTTTCTCCTGCTAATTATTTACAGTTGTAATGGATGATTGGTCAGCGTGAACAAAAGAGTGTTTTTCCTAGTCTGCTGCTGATGGTTGTTGGTGATTTGCATTGCTGTACACTGCAGAGATAGTACCAAGTTGGATTTATCTTGCTTAAGATGCAGACAAGATGTGAAGCTACACATGAAGATTCACCACAATGAATCACCACGACTTACCTCCACAGTAAAGCAACTCATTGCAGCTAGAGGTCAGTAAAAACAGGTAACAGCACAAATGGCATTACTCCATGGTTCCTTCGAGAGGAATTATTCTATTCAGAAACTATCCCAAGCCCTTTATTTTGGGCTTAAGTTAGCAGTGTGCCAGCTGGCCACTTGGAAACTAAGTTCATTTACTCACGTAGTGTGTAGGCTGCACATGCTGGATCAGTAAAATGTCCTGCACAGAGTTGCTCCCATGGGTTTGAAAGCCAGCACAGAGGGACCTCCACTAGGGATGAAGCACTGTCTCAGGCTCAGCATCTCCATCAGGCTTCAGCTGTTCCACTGAGGCTGTCTACAGGGGTGATAGTTACAGCAAGCTCTAGTATTGTTATACACACACTGTCTCCCTGCTGCACAAGTGTGTGCAACCCTATCCATATTTATAGGTGACTGTACACAGTCATTCCCACAGCAGAAAGACAAGACCATTTTAGGTTCTCCCTAAGTAAGCTGGGCTAAATTTTAGCTGTCAGAGCACAGTGGCTCACCTTGAACTATGCATCTGAGGGAGAGAAGCAGTATGCTCCTCTTTAAGAGCTTCCAGAACCATCCCTTCAAGGTACTTTCCCAATGCGTTCTTATGCTGCTCCAAAACCCAACCCATTAATGCTCACATCTGAGTAAGAGACACAGCAGGAATGAAGCTGTCTCAAAAAGATACAGGCTGACTGAGGATGAAATGCTAGGTTTGGACAGTCGCTTCAGGTGATCTTAATTTTAATGTCCTGGGGATTAGACATTTCCTTAACTCAACGTGCACACTTCTAAAAAGTCAGTCTGTATCTCAATTACATTATGCAGATTTGCTTTCTTGCACATTTTTGGATTCTCACGCATACCAAACTCCAGCATTTCATCAAGGAGACATATCTGCAGGCAATGTGACAGCTGCTTCCTGGCTCTCTGAGCCTGCAACATTTTATTTGGGTCATGCATAGTATCTTTCCTCCCCTTTGAAGCAGGTAAAATGTCTGCTCGTTTGTGACAGTGGGAGACACCACCACAAAAATTAAGCCATTTCAGAAGAAAATTGTCAAGGAGGACAAAGTTGCATCTTTACAACAATGCATGGGCAGTGTTTCTTGAGCTAGCAGTGTATTGCACAGGGAGCTAAATTCAGCTCTTCCACCTGGCAGCTTCACTGATGGGAGTCAGTGCAGTCTGAGTGCAAGCTCACTGCATCCCATCCACAGCAGGATCCCTTCACAGGGAGGCTTCCCACATCCACAGAGCTGGAGATGGGGTCACCTCCGTGCACTGCCTTTGTGGAGGAGAATCTGCAGTAGTAAAGCAACCCTGGGGACACTTTCTCATCAGTTCTATTTGCAGGGAATCATTACGGTGATGACCAGTTCTGGCAACCAACCAACAGGGGCATGTTTTGTGCTGAAGGTTACAGATAGTAACAGGGATCCCAATAAGAACGAAATTTAAGTTCTGCCCCATTTACCAGCAATTAGAAATATGGAAAATCAATATAAATACTATGTAACTGTTGATGCCAACAATGGATAAATATTTCTAGCTGGATGAATTCAATACTAATGAATTAGACATTAATCAGTAGCATAAAATATTATTAAAGTTTCTTATCTGGAAAAAACAAACAAACATACTTTGTAAAATCACTTTGATGTGATGGAGTGTCCCGAATGGCAGCTTCATAAATAAAGCTTTACTAAGCCTTGCTCTTCTGCTTGCACTGGGTTATGTGGGTGTCAGCTTGGTCTGTTCCTTGCTGTTCTGAGGGGTGCTAAGCTCCAAATAAAATCAGGGCTTTCGGAGCTCTATGTTGGGTTGAACAAAATGCTACAAACTAAGAACAAATCTAGATCTTCATTCTGAGGCATCGCAGTAGGATGAACCTGCAAGTAAGAGCAGAAGCCAGTCAAAATAGTTGAGTTTGAGATGCGACCTCTGCAAAATTAGTCAGCCTTGCAGGATAACGAAGCAAAACCATGTATTTGTGACCAAAGGAAAGGTACAAATGTGCTGAAACCTTCACTGGTGTCTCACTGGAAAGCTCGGCAGGACAGATCACTGTGTTAAGTGGATGCAAGCTTTGAGTCCATAATAAAACCTGCAGCCAAAAAGGTGTGACCCAGTTTCTTGTTCCACCTCTGAACAATTTGCACAGCTCTAAATATAAAACTGTTGATAACATACCCATATTTGTTGCACAGGGAGCGTGCTGCATGAACTGTACCAGGCAAAAAGTTGGGTATTTCCAACCACACTGCACAATCTCTCCTTTTCATAAGAGAATCAGATGCTGTTTTTATCATACCCACATACAAATAAACGTGAAAGCCCATGTTGAAATTAGAAATATATTTGTGTTATTTTGAAACATGGCACTACACAGTGAAAATCATGTCATTGCATTTGTCTTGAAAGAATAACAGAAGACAGTATTGATACAGAACATCCTCTCACTGTCCCACTGCATTCTGTTTCCGTGTGTTTTTAGAAGTAATAATGCTAACGATGGCAGCATTAAGTCACATTGAATAAGCTGCAGAGCTAACAGAAGTAAACACTCTCACCCTGGTTTTAACCTCAGCGTGGTGCAAACCCCCCTGCAAACACTGTGAGCCAATGGAGTAACTCCAGTGATGCCAGCAAAGCCATACTGATACAGGATCACATCAGATCTGTTCCATAGCTTCTGCTTGGGCCTGATGTACATAGCCCCAGTAGAGTGCCCCCTCCTTGCATATCTCAAAGCACTTTAAAATGATAAATAGTTCCTGTGACCTTCATTTTATAGGTGGGAAAATGGAGGCACAGACAGTAAGAGTGAATTGCTGAAAGTCTTCTAGGATCAGGAACAACAGCCAGGTGCCCTAAGCCCCAACCCTGCACCACTGGACCACACAGAGCAATGTGCTCCTGTCTGCCCGAGCAATCAGCACGACTGATACAAGACATTTGGAGCCAGGTGTCCAGAAAGGACCACTCATATTAACTGAGCAAGGCAATATTATAACCAGAGTGTTTTTCTTTTAAGAAATACTATAGCATTTGCAGTAGTTAAATAGATGCTACGTTTATCAGCTCTTTTATAATAGCATACAGTCCTTAGATTGTTTATTACTATGTTATTTCTTACCTCAAGCCTTCCCAGCTACTCTAGATAATATTTGAAATACACAGAGCTTTAAAAAAATATTTCCATTACAAATATTTTAAAAATATACTTATCCTAAAAAGCTGTCCGGCACTATTCCAAAAATCTCTTGTAATAAATGTCTTTTTTTTTTTTTTTCATTTTAACAAAAATAACTAATGTTATATAGTAGAGCTCAAGTTTTGACAAATCTATAATACAGTCAGAAATATCTTGGGCCAGATTCCACTCTTGTTTATGCAGTTAGGATCATGGTGTTCACATCATCTGGTTTACTCTGGCATAACCAGAAGCAGAATATAGCCCTTAGTGCTTTAAAGTAACTAAACAGGCTGAACACTGCAACAATTACTTGTGCTTAGCGTTACACAGAAGGGAATTCCTTTATTTCATTGCAACTGAAAATGCAAAAGAACGTTATGGTTTGTATTTTTGCCATAGCCAAAGAGGTGTCAGGCAGCTGCAAGTGGATGACTCAGATCCACAACCACATTTTGCCTGTAGAAAAGGAAATTTTGGCTGAATGTCTGCAACTGCTGTCACAGAAACTGCACTGTCAGTCACTGAAAGAAGGATGCACATCTAGAGAGAAGACTCGTGGAGAGAAATCACCAACCTTCCTATGCTTTCCACAGTCCTAGGAATCCTTTTAACTGCATTTTGTCACTCAGGAAGTTGTGTGAGCTTGCTAGAATCTCCCAGAAATTCACTGTAGGAAAGACACTCCTAAATTGCACCCAGATTTCCAGCTGAGCTGCCTCCCCCTAGCCAGCCCTTTTCCAAGTGCACGTTTAAAACAAGCTACAAAGTGCTTACAGGATCTGCATCTGATCAGGACAGTGTGGAAGCTGACAGTCTTTTAAAACACTGGAACATTTTTATTTTTTTCTCCTTTCTCCCTTTTCCTTCTGGCCTTCACATTTAAATGCAGTGTTTGACTAATGATGACAGAAATTAATCTGCTCTCATTGCATCAGGTTATAAATGCAAGTAACAGTCTCAGCTGCAAACTGGGATTCCTTCCTGTGACCTTCATGAAATTACTATGGAACCTTATACACTGATTTAATCTAATCATGTCTAAAACTGGTAGTCTGGTTTTCTTCCTAGACTTTGGCTGCTGATCTATCATTAATTTATAAACCAAGGAAATTTAAGTACATAGGCTAAGTTCAGTCCTCACTGTCGTCTTCATCATCATCGTCATCTTTACTGGGAGCACATCTTTGGAAGCAGTGCACTAGAGTTGCTAGGAAGAAGCTTGATAGAATTGCAGCAATGGAGACTGCGACTCCAGAGAAGATGATGATAAAAAGGTCCGTCAATGACAAACTAAATTTGCATTCACTAAAGCTGACCTCAGATAATTCATTCAGAAAGATTCTTCTATTTTCTACAGGCAGGGAACACTGGATTTCATGGAGACCTGCAAAGAAGAGGAGAGGGAAACAAATCAGAGGAATATTGATGAAACCTTCTGTAGCTCTGGACAGAGACCGAATGCCTGAGGAAAATGTTTTAAGGGTTATTTCTAGGCTTAGGAACTGGTATGAAATTCAGGAAAAATAAAAGAACAAAATTTGACGCTATCCAAAAGCCATTCCACAGCCCTTTGGAGCACCCCCCCAGTATGCTGCTTCATTTTTACTTTTCCAGGTGATGGTTTTCAACTGAGACAGGGGAGGTTTAGGTTGGATATTAGGAGGAAGTTTTTCACCCAGAGGGTGGTGAGGCAGTGGAACAGGTTGCCCAAGGAGGCTGTGGATGCCCCATCCCTGCAGGCATTCAAGGCCAGGCTGGATGTGGCTCTGGGCAGCCTGGGCTGCTGGTTGGTGACCTGCACACAGCAGGGGGTTGGAACTGGATGAGCACTGTGGTCCTTTGCAACCCAGGCCATTCTGTGATTCTATGTGTGACCTGATGGCTGTGGTTCTGAGAATTCAAAGTGTGACTGCTGAACTCAGGATGCAGCTACACCTGGAGGCCCAGGAACATTTCCCTACTATTGCTTCTGAACAAACATTCTCACTCCAAAAAGGGATAACAGGGATATTGAATTTTTTTCCGCACTTTGGTGCTTTCTGCACCTTATTTTTTTTCCCCCATGTACACAACTACAGCTGCCTTTTTCTTCTGGTCAAAATGACAACTTAGGTTTAACGGATGCTCCTCCTTAGGTTTGACTCTGACCTCTTTCAGCCTTTCCTCTCCAACTCTTCAGCAGATACGCTGACTAACAGCTATTATGCCTCGCTGCACTACTGAAGGATGCCTAGAGCCACGTTCTTCACAGGGAAAGCAAAAATGTCCACATTTAAAAACTGGTGAGGAATATAATATGGTACTAGGGAGTTTAAAAGCGTAGCTCATTGCATATCCCCAGTTACCTCATTTACAAGAGGGAAAAGGGGGAGAGTATAAAAATAGGGCTAGAATGGAACACTGAAGGAATGAAGCCTGTATCACAGCTAGCAAGACAGCTTTTATCTGCTGCTGAGGGTATGAATGTGAAGAGGAAATATGAGAAATGTGCTTTAGTGATGTGAGAAGTGCTGCTGCTTTACTGGACTCACACTGTTCTTTGCTAATGATCACAAAACAGGACCCAGCTTTTGACTGCACTGCTGTGTGTGCAGTGCACGGGAGGCTTCTATTGCACAGCTCCAGCAGAGCACCAACACTGTGCCACTGCAGAAGGGATGTGTGCCTCTGCTTTACGATTTTCATTTTCCTTGTGGTTGAATTGCTACAGTGCATTAGGTTTTATTACAAAGCCCTAGTGGTGCAAACCTGACTGCTTACCTGGATGCTGATACCTGTTATGCTGATGTGACAGGGAGCTTCAGCCAAGTCAGCGAGGGATTCATTTACCACCCTGACTTACGTGGCCCTGTAATGACGATGAGCTTACTAAATTTTGATTCTTAAAAGCCATCCTCTATCTGCCTTATCTGTCTGTCTCCCTGCAGTTCTGCTGCTAGCCTCCCTTTTCATTCTCCTCTCCCTCACAACGTAACAAAAGCTGCCAGCAGAACAGGACAGCAGTCAGCCTGCCCTAGGCTGAATGTCTTCCTCTAGGCAGGCTGCCACCTGAACACAAGCGACGTTCTTCCTCTGAGCCCAAAGCATGGCAGATGGTGCAGCAATGTGCTCTGCAGCCCCCTGAGCCCCCCCGGCCTGGAAGGTGGAGGATCCTCCTGCTTTCAGACATCCTCTGAGACTTTTGGAAATGGGGAACCTGCAGTATTTGTATTTATCTCATGTCTTGTAGACACGCTGACATACTGGAGCCCCGGAGCGTGCCTGTGCCTGCACAGATGGAAGAAGAAGAACACACTCCTGCATTGCACAGCTCGTGACAGAGGTCCCTGTACAAAGCTTTCTTCTGTGAGAAGTTGGGGTTGGCAGAATGTTGTCCTTATTGTCCTCAGAATGCAAACTCAAGGGGGAAATAGGAGAGGCAAACCAAAGAGGATGGGGATGGTTACCTTTCTGTGTTTCAATCCATGAGAAATAAAGGAGAAGTGAAAAGCACTTGGATAACAAGGCTTGGACAACAAGGCCTGTGTGTTTTTTTGGCAGATTTTAGAAAAGCAAAAAAGTTCTCTTTAAATCAGAGCAATAAAAGCAGTTACTGCTGTTGCATAGAAACAGCAAGAAAATGACTATAAGCTACTGAAAATTTGTCTGAAGAGGAAGTTCCTGCTAACAAGAAAAGATCATTATGTTTGGACAGAAAAGCCAGGTCCAAGTGAATATGCCACCTCAAATTCCATTTCCTTACAGCAAGTACAAGACAATAACAGTTTTCTACACCAGCTGTAGAACAAACCATTGATGAGTGGTACGATCTTAGCAGAACTGCTGTCTGCAGAGCAGCTGAGCCCTGCTCTCAGCACGCCCAAAGACAGACTGCACAGCTGAATTGTTACAATGACTTTACCTATCCTGGGCTATTCCTGCTCCTGGATGCTTTCATCTACCATCACAGTGGATAGAATGCAGGTAGAAAAGCACCTGCAACATACCAAGACACTTAGAGAGTATTTCTTGCTATGAGAAGCAGTGTATTGCAATTTCTTGCTATGAGAAGCAGTGTACTGCAAGAGTTTTGAGTCAGATTAGACAATAAAAGGATAAAAAAACTCTTCTCTCTCCACGTAGCTGTGGGTACTGAAATCTAGGTCATGTTCCCAAACAGTGAGATAAGGAGTTTTCTACCACCAAGCAGCTGTATTCTACTGACCCAGGGAGTGTCTCCTTCCAAAGCAGATGCAGTCAGTGTCAGACCTGGCTTCCCTCTGCACACCATGACACGAAGCCATGCACACTGCTGCGTAGGACAACACGTCATCAAAACCACCTCATCTGCTTTCTTCCGTAGCAACACAGAACTTTCTTTATAATATCAGGTTGTCTGCAACAAATGAAATCCAGTCTGAGTGAGCTGATGCCCTAAGCTCCACCTGTCCCACTACACCCGTGCCCAGCGACAGATCCCATTTTGTTCCTTGCTTAGGCAGAAAGTAATCCCACATCATCCCACACCACTTCTAGTGCCATCTGACCTCAGTCATCTACTGTCACTCATTTTGACCTCTCAATTACATTATTTTTCATAATATTTATATATATTCATTGAATTCTGTAGAACCCATCCAGCTTATTCTTTAAAATTCAGCCAGGCTTCTTGCGGAGGGCATCACCAAGAAGTCTGCTTTTCAGTGCTTGGCTGCAGCAAGAAACCCTTTGATGACAGTTATAAATATCTCCCCGCTTCCACAACACATTCAAACAAATCTGTAAATGAAATAACAAGTGTGAGCATGTTATAAATACATAGCTTATGTTATTTTGGCCAGGGTCACTGCATTATCTCCAGCTGTCTCAAGGACAATCTCACACGCTCTGTCTTTCTGCTATGCCATCTGAAGAAGCCCACGTAGTACAGTGGCAACGGAGTTGTGATGCAGATGTAATGCACTGCTTGCTTTTAACATGGGAATGCTTTGAAGTCCCACTCTAGGGACAGGTTCTGGATTTTATACAGGCACTGAAAGCTGCAGAAATGAGATAAAAACATGGGAACAGATCACCTAACTAACAGGGGAAGTGTGAAATTGCTGGAACTCCAGAACAAGAAAACATACACAGTTCTTTACAGACTGTAGTGAGGCAGGGGGGTTCCAGATGAAGTTCATTTCAATGAGATTTCCTCATAGGTTTTCAAAGAATGTGACTGTGAGATGCCTTGCCATTGGAGGCTTGTAACTGTTGAAACCCAGGGTTTCGTCCTTGACAATCAGTTCTAGCAGTTACTTCAGCCTAGAGCCTAATTGCACTGGTACAGCACTATGCACAGCTCTGTCGTCCTGCAGTCGAGGCTGAAATACTTCCCCTGGAAAGATGAAACTCTTAGAAAATGAATGCACTTTGAAAGCAGTCTGTACAAAACCACATGCAAATGATTAATAATTAATTCCCTTGTAAGTTAATGAAAACAGACCTATGATAGCTCTGCAGTGCTCCAAGTTTAAACTTTTGATGAAAACAAACCAGAAACAAAAACCAGGTACCAATCTCCATTAACACTGGTATTTGTAGCTGTGATTCAACCACCTTCATCATGGGAACTGCTGGACCAGTAAGCTTCCAATGGGGCACTGGCTCAAGCACTGACTGCATTCCAATTACCTGCCCTTGCATCTAACATGAGGTTTTCCTACATATTTTGACTGCTGACGTATTTTGAGTGGTGCCTTTGTTTCATATTCCTTTGCTTAGAGACAACAGCAGCACGTTATCACTTACCCAGATCAGCCTGACATTCCAAGCACTCTGTGTGCATCTGCTCCCTTATAACACTTCTGACTTCTTAATACCTGTGCAAACTAAATATTTCGTGGGATAGCTTCTGAAAGTCACTGTTACTTCAATAATATGGTCTGTTAGCTCTCTACAGCTGAGAAATCTTGCTCTGTTTTGAGTTTAAAAAATGGGAGAAGGAGGCCTCAATTCTATTGGGTTTTGTGGATTTCATATAAAACAAATATTAAGATGGTTTCCTAGCAGTTGGCAATACACAATAGTAGGAGAAAATGAAAATGCCCGTTCGTACATACACTGATAGATGTAAGGAATACATACATGAAATGTGCTTAATGCATGTGCTCGTAACAGTAGGCAGAAGAGCACTATAATGTGCTATTGAAATATTTGGGAGAAGCAAAACTGGTATTTGGGTGGTGAGGCACTGGAACAGGCTGTGGATGCCCCATCCCTGCAGGCATTCAAGGCCAGGCTGGATGTGGCTCTGGGCAGCCTGGGCTGCTGGTTGGTGACCTGCACACAGCAGGGGGTTGGAACTAGATGAGCACTGTAGTCCTTTTCAACCCAGGCCATTCTGTGATTCTATGATTTGCCCCTTTGAGTGGAGTTCAGCTGTTCTCTCGTATCACTGAATGCAGTTTACACACACTTGAGATGTTTAAATGTGGCGTTTAATTTCTGGTATGGTATTTTGCCCCCAGCTATAGTTCTCTTTAGTCTACTTAAACATTGTCACTGATGTAATAGATGTATTAATAAGTGGTGAGAGAGGCACTGCCTCTGAAGAGAGATGGAATTTCATTAAAGTCAGCCTCGAGCTACCAGAAAAGTAAGGCTTAAAGAAATCTGAGGCCTATATTTAGATCTCTAAACAATTTTTTTAATGGTCAAATGCCCCAGAGTTTCCTACATTGACATTAGAAGGTGCTCAACAGTTTCTTCAAAAGTAGCTTCAATGTCTAAATATCAAGTTTAACATCAGGTGCCACGCTGCAAATGTTGCCCTCGTGTCTTGAAATCTGTGAAAGATGGATGCACTCCAAAAAGCCTTATGATGGAAGAAATAGAGTGAAAAGCCAGTGGCAGTCAGATCATTTTACTGAAAATGACTAGGATATCACATTATGTATTTATATATGGATATATATAGAAACAGATTTGTTGTGCTTGTTAGGGAATCTTATTCCTGTTAGGAGTTTCTGCTTGAACAGAAGAAAAGCTGCTGAATGAGCAGTCTTAAGGCTTTCAGTTCATTTCCAAAAACTGGGTATTATGTTCTGTCCCAGCCATGTGCCAATGTGTGCATGATTCCTGGGGAAGAACTGAATGGCTGCAATGGCCAGAAGAGCAGAACAGCCTGTCCTTCTTAGCTGAAGCTTTCCCTGGTACATGAAATTAAGGCATTGGTACATGAAATTAAGGCAACCTTCTCCACAGAGCAAATATGGGTATGATAAAGAATGGGAGATTGCGACAGCTTCCCAAAGCTCTGTGGTTTCACCACCTTTTGGTTAGGTGAGAAGGCCACATGCAGAACTGTACCCACCTGTATTGGGATGCTGTGCTTTGATAAGGGCTGCTCTAAGGGCCTAGATTAGTGAAACACCATGTTATTTTCTTTAATTCACAGAATACATTTATTTAACAGCATACCTTAGATTGGAATGGGATTAGAGAAGGATCCTGAGAGCCAAGAGATGATCACCTTATGGCCCAGCCTTTGTAAAACGGCTTACAAACACCATTCCATACTCACTGCACTGATTCACTTCTGAACCTCCCAGGTACTGCTGAATTCAGTTGGAGTTTGCAGTTCCAGAGGCCACTGCCAGTCTTACTGCCACCATCCCACTACCACCATTCCATTACCACCATCCCATTGCCACCATCCCACTACCACCATTCCATTACCACCATCCCATTGCCACCATCCCACTGCCACCAGTCTCATTACCACCATCCCATTACCACCAGTCCCATTACCACCAGTCCCATTACCACCATCCCATTGCCACCATCCCATTACCACCATCCCATTGCCACCATCCCATTGCCACCAGTCCCATTATCACCATCCCATTGCCACCAGTCCCATTACCACCATCCCATTGCCACCAGTCCCATTACCACCATCCCATTGCCACCATCCCATTGCCACCAGTCCCATTACCACCATCCCATTGCCACCAGTCCCATTACCACCATCCCATTGCCACCACCCCATTACCACCACCCCATTACCACCATCCCATTGCCACCATCCCATTGCCACCACCCCATTACCACCATCCCATTGCCACCATCCCATTGCCACCACCCCATTACCACCATCCCATTACCACCATCCCATTGCCACCATCCCATTACCACCATCCCATTACCACCATCCCACTGCCACCAGTCCCATCACCACCTGTGCTGTCTCTGGCCAACGCTGAATGAATTCTTTAAGTCACTCTGGAAATATCAGTGTACACATCAGAATGCTCAGTCCGAACCATCTCACTACATCATTTGAGGTCTTCCTAATGCTATTTTAATGATGAGGGCAGCAAAAGCTTTCATTCACGTATTGCATAGGGAGGGACTTAAGTATAATATGCACTAAACATGAAAGACTGAGAAAGCACCATTGCATCTAGATCTGCAGTCCCAGAAATGCTATACAACTTCTTGAGGTCTTTCAAAGACACTGGGAAGAAAGAAAGAAAAAGAAAGAAATGAGAGCAAGATGAAGGAAAGGGGACACTACAGTCACATGCTGAAGAATATTTAGGTGCTAATTAAAAGTCATGTTAAGAATACATTAGTCATTAGCGAACAAGGTGGTGGGCACAGCTGTCCAAAGCATGTTCATGGAAAGCAAAAATCAGCAACAGATCTCTATAGAGCATGAGAGAGACCTTCCAAAAGCTTTTCCAGCTCCAAAAGCTGCATTATTCTTATCTCCATGGGTCTCCTCAAGAAGAGAACAACAGTGGTTACATCTCCTCCACTCGACATCATTCTGTTCACAGCTCCTTCCTCAGTTCAGTTATTTCATCAGTTATCAACCGCATCCAAAATGTGGTTCAGTTCTCAAGTATGCTGAAAGTTCCACTATTAATATCTTTCTCACAAATATAAAAGTAAGGTCTGCTTTTTTCATCGCCAGTTAATGCTTCAGTTAGAAATTCAGGTTGGATGAATAAATGCCTTCCAATGATGCAGATCCCAGCTGTCTGTGTGCGCGACAAGGCAGATTTGCAAAGGCAGCAGAGCTGATGTGAGGCTTTCCAGGCAGCTGGTCGGACAGGTCAGCAAAGTTAGAGCTTTGCATGCTTTTTCTGGGAGTGTGCCAGAAAGAAAATGGACCTGGCTTTTGTGAGACTAATGAGCTGAAGTATGGCTTTTGTTCACATCACCCAGTTCTCCAGAGGCCTTAATTGCAGAGGTAGAGAGTTTCAGGATCAATTAGTGAGATTTCAGTTCCCGCTGACAAAACTCTGATTTTTAAAGCAACTTGGTATTTCTTCTGCAAAAAACAAAGGCAGGTTTGACCAGCATGATATTTTACTGCAGTGCTAAAATTCAAAGGCGGAACAGCAGCTGGGCTTTGTGACTGGTTACAGCTTGAGTGATTTCTCTTAGACACGCAGACAGAGCAGATTAAACTATTCCAAGTGTCATTCAAAGTGAAGAACCAAAATGAGCTCCCAAAGCACAAACCTGGCAGTGCTTTTCTCCCAGCTATTCTACCTTCTGCTTGTTGCTACCCATACTGAGTCTGCAGGGACCGCTGTGCCCCAGCAACACTTGCAAACTGCAGGCCTGAATTCTCACTTCATCCACTGCGTGGTCAGAGCATGTTTCTCTTCCACTTCCATAGCACCACAGAATCATTCAGGTTGGAAAACATCACTAAGATCACCGAGTCCAACCCCAATCCACCCCCACTGTGCCCACTGCCCTCAGTGCCACATCTCCACACTGGACACCTCCATGGATGGTGACCCCACCACTCCCTGGGCAGCTGTGCCAATGCCTCACTTTGGCACATCCTTTTTCCTTTCTAATTCTGAAGCACCCCAGGCAGAAAACGCACGATGGTTCGTAGAGCCTTTGGCTTCTTTGCAGCCCTCTGTGCTTTTTGTGAAGGGCTGGGGATCCCCGAAGTAAGTTACTGTCATTCACCCTTCTCTATTCTTTCCCTTCTCGGTAAATCCAGGTCACAGTGTCTGTCATTTAACGTCTGGGGAGTGTCAGTCTGTCACAAACCTGTTCTATAGTTTCAATCGCAGCATATTCTTAAAGAAAATCACCAAAAGAAAAGCACCACCCAACCTCTTTTTTCGCCCTTCCCTCTTCCATTCATATAGGCCATGCAATGAAAATGCTTTTTGCAGCATTATAAGAGTATACAGCCAAGGTAAGTAAGTTCTTTCCTTGGGCCCTGGAAATGCATTCCAGTCTTTTTCTTTGGCAGTGTTTCCAGACAATGCTGCTGCCCTACTTTTCTGCATTTGCAGCACGGATGAGAATCTCCAGCCATCCAGCAGCAATGGGAGCAAGCAGGGAGCAGGAGGGTGAGCCTGGGAGCTGCTCTCCCCAAATCCTGCTGGGGAAGGTGTGACACCCCCAGAATTGCCATGTGAAGGGGTTTAGACAAGCATGACCAACAAACAACGGAGTGCTGGGTTTACTTCTCTGTGTGCAGGCGCTGAGCACACGTGGGCTGCCAAGAGCTCAGCAGCTCCATGCTTGCAGTAAGGGCAAAGCAAAGCACTACTGAGGCCAGGATGGGAAAGGAGGAACTGACCTAAGAAACGACCATTTGAATGGTTGTTCCTTCCCTTCTCTTGCTTGGAAAGATCTGGGAGGGCTGGTAACTGTTTGGCTGAATGGCTGAAATGCAGCTTCCATTGCTTTGGATGAGATGAAATACTGAAGCAGATGGGGAACACTGACAATACTGCTGTAAAGCTTGATCATTTGAGATTTCCAGGCATAAGAAGTTCAGGTGAGCACTGACAGAAGACATGGGATGGGACAGACTCTTTCAAACTGAACAGAGTCAGTGCAGGTGAAGGGGAAGGAGCTACAAGTTCATAAAAAGAAGGAAATCCTGGGGAAGGCAGGAGTGGCTGAGGGCCAATGTGAGAAAGGCAAATGCTTTGGTCAGAAAGAAATTCAGCTGAGGCACTGGGCACTGGGCAATGGGAGAACAACACTGAGTTTGGTTGGGAAAGGGGAAAATGGGGAAAAAGGGGAAAAAAGGGAAAAGAGGAAAAGGGAAAGGGGATAGGAAAGAAGGGAAAGGGGAAAGAGGGGAAAGCTTCACTCAGGCAGAACAAAATCCATCACTTTTTCCTCAAATTACTTCTTCCTTAAAATAGATATATATATTTTTTTAAACAGCTAAGAATATTTAGGGCAATCCAGCTGACTATAATAAAAGTTGCCACTGAAGGTCACGAGCACAGAAGGAGCTTGAATAAGTGATTGCAAATGGATGATTGAGAGAGGGAAGACCTCTTCCTTCTGCATCTGGAGCTGACAGAACAGTTCCCTGACCTCAGCCCATTCTCCCCAGCTCTCCTCCCACGTCCTTTTACCCCTCACCATCTCCAGCACAGACAGCCCTCAGGCAGAGCCCAGGCACCATGGCTTTCCTGCACCCCCATATCCCCGTGGCAGCCCTTACATCTTCCCTTCTATGAGCAGCAGGGCAGCTCGATAGCAGCACTGGGTGCCCTGGTGTTTGTTGGGAGGAGTGAACTGTGAGGTGATCTGCTAAAGCTGGATCAGTCGTGGCTTTGGGGTCGGGTGGGAAACGTGGAGCAAAAGCTCTCCACGTGGCAGCCTTAATACTTCTTTATTTTTTCCCCAATGCTTTTCTGAAAATTACTAGCTCAAATTCCAGAATTGTATATCCTGCGTTGAGGATGTTCCAGAGTGTTTTCATTTGTTCCTAATATTGGAAGCAGTGCTATTTTAATAAAAGCACCATAATTGAAATACTGAGCGGGGTTTCAGAGCATCACAACAAAATACTTCTGGAAAAGGGCTGACAGCCACAGTTGCATAAAAAGGGGATTTAACTCTTCTGTAGCAGCTTTATGGCTGATCAGGAAAATGAGAGAAAGCACAGTTTTCCTAAGGAGCTGGCACAGGATATTCAGCTGTTCAAAGGGCTCGTTGTGGAATGTTTTTACCGGGAAGAAACCGATGTCTGGAAGAGAATCAGCTCTGGGCACAACAGATTTGAAAAGGCTCCTTCACTGCCTATGCAACTTCAGCCTATAAATCAAAACTATTTATTTCTTAGCTGGGAGGAGGACCCGCCGTTAAAAAGAAACCAACACCATTTTAATGGACTCATTTGTTGGAAGCATGCAATTACAGTTTGACCAAAAGGCAGTTGGGGTCACTTGCAGGCAGGACACACAGACAGCCCTCCAAGACACACACACACACACACACACAGCTTTACCTTTCTGGAGCTTAGAGGCATTGTCCTGGATCCAGCTGAAAAGATTGGCAAAGTCACAGTCACAGACCCACGGGTTGCCCTCCAGGCGTATGGTCCGCAGGGAGGGAAGCGCTTCGAGGGCTGCCACGTTCAGGCTCTGTAAGTTATTGTCATTCAATTCTAACACTTGCAGCTGTTCCAGGTTCTCAAAAGCAGCCTCGTCCACATCCACCAGGTTATTGTTTCCCAAGCTGAGTTTTATCAGTTTTTCTGCCGATTTGAATATCCCGGCTTCAAGCTGCGTTAAATTATTGTAGCTTAAATCTAAATACACCAGTTTGGTAGAACTGCTAAAAGTGCCCTCTTCTAAAGAGGTGAGGGAGTTATTCCTGAAGTCCAAATAGACCAGGTCTCCATAAAATATAAAGAAATCAGCTGGTATCGCCTGGATGTTGTTATCGGCTATAAGAAGTTTCCGTACGTCCAGTGGAAATGGATTGGGAACACTGGGGAGTCCTTGATCCCGGCAGTCTATGGTGTGGTAGTCCATACAGCTACAGACAGCAGGGCAAAGATGAGCCGTGGGTAAGAAGAGCAGGCAGACAAAGACAGAAGAAGGTAGAAGGTAGAAAGGAAAGCATGGCCACATCGTCAAGGATTCGGAAGCTGTGATGGTGAGCACTTCTACGAGAAAGACATTTTGCTGAGCTGAGCAGCGGTGCCTGGTACTTGTGTGTGTGTGTGTGTGAGTGTATCCAGGAGATCACATATCATCACAGATCCGATGGCACGGTGGGGAGGGGGAGGGAGGGAGAGGCTGAAGGCAAGAGGGAGGCAGGCATATGTGAGGATTTACACTGCCAGAGAATGATAATGCTGCACAACGCGAGGGAGGGAGCGATGATTGGGTAAAACCGAGGACCTTTCAAAGGACTCCCTTGCTTTTGTGAGCTAAAAAAAGCTGAGAGCCTGTTTGCATATTTGCTGCATATTCCGGCAGATGGGAAATCACATCACAGTGATGCCCCCAGAAGTGCAGGTGAGGGGTGGCAAGCACCCAACTGACTGCTATGCACTCTTTTCTCTTTGATTCTACAGAGGCAGCAGAAGGACAGCAAGGGGGAACCAAAGGCAAGGAGCAGAAGCTGTACCTGGATGCCTTCTCGGCCCGTAGAGCAAGGACATTAACATTAGTTAAATATGACTCATTTATCTTTGAACCAAGGAGCATCATCTGTGGCAGCAAGGAATCTGGTCTCAGAAATGAGGGTGCTTTGTTTCCTGTTTCAATGACCAGGGCAGCTACTTTCTGTGTTGGCATTAGGAACATCCTTCGGGACAAACAGCAGCACAAACTGCCTCAGATCTTCAGCTAGGTCAAAGAGAAAATGGTGATTCTGATTTAAGATCATTTCATAACAATTCAGAGCATCTTTCATTCAGGATAAAGGTACACAGCGTAAGCTGATTGCTGCCCAATGTGGAAGTACGGTTGGTGAAAGGGAACTTAGAAATAATGTCAAGGTGGGCACAAAGAAGGAACAGTAAGGGACAGAAGCCAAGGAGCACTTGCTGCTGCCTCTCTGAATCACAGGGGCCAAGTCCTATCAAACACCTGTGATGATGATTTAAAATACTGAGATGAACAAGATGCAAAATACCTTTTGTGCTCAGGATTAACTCCATGAATCTGCATCACCAGCTAACTGGTGGTCCTCATGCAGAACTGATGCCTTGTAACCTGTGAACGCCACGTCGTGCAAACACGTCTGCTGTCATTTACTGCTCTTCTGCCCCCTCTCTAACTCAGTTAAGTCCTTAGGTCAGAGATAAAGCTGTTCCTCTCACCTGTCAGTAAGCACAACTACCTGATGTCTTGCAGTAACAGTGTGCTTAACTTTACACAGAAGACAGATCTTGGTGAAGTTATCCATATGCAGAATGTAAGGTACAGACCTTTATTTTTCTCCTCATGAAGCACACGGAATCAGACCCTGACATTTTCTCTTTAAAGATGTCTCAGTGTTATTATGCCTGTTTCACAGATGGGAGACTACAGACAGCAAGGCACAATCTGTGAAAGATCCAAGAACATATTAGTGACAGAGGTGGGAACAAGACTGAACTTCCCTGCCTTGCAGCCCTTGCTCAAATTCTTTTCTGTAAGAAATGGACCTTCCTGCTGCCCGTGTGTGTCCTTGCTGACACAGGAGAAGCACCGTGAGCCACACTACCTGCACAGCTACACTGCATGCCTGTATGCAGTTTGCAATTTCTCCAAAGAGTCTGTGGAGCTTTCCTGTCTGAGATGTTTGCAGGAGACTGATGATGATTATTTTGGGCTGGGCACGCTGCAGGTTTGCCAGCAGCCGGCCCTGCTCGCAGAGCAGCCATGCAGACTGCAAGGTGCCAGCACTGGGAGCCTGCAGCACTGCTGCCACCAGCACCTGCTGAGGTCTGACACCTCCCTCTGGCCACCTCTGATTTCTGTGTGTTTCTCCCAGACCTGCTTTTCTCTCCGTAACATTTTCCATTGCAGTTTGTCAGTTTATGTCTATTCCTTTCTCAGCTATCACTTACTTCTGTACCTCATCTGTTTCGCGCACAGAAAAGAAATTCTCTTTAATCTTTCTGAAGCTTCACTCGCTTGCCAGACATCTCAGGCAATTTTGCACAGCACAAAGGAGATTCTGAAAAGCTTTCTATCTAATGAGATATTAAAGCTTTACCTCTTTAATCTTTCATTTGTCAGACACAGTAACCTATATGACTATAGAAGGGACCAGCTGCTGAATGCTGAGAGCACAGCACCATCTTGTGCCCCATGCACCACTATTCTCCTGCAAGAAGCTACCAGCAACTTCCATAGAATCAGAGAGCCACAGAATGGCTGGAGTTGGAAGGGACCCCCAAGGCCATCAGGTCCAACCCCTGCACTGAGCAGGGACACCCACAGCTCCATCAGTGCTCACAGCCCCATTCCCTGACCTCGGGTGCCTGCCCCACCTCTCTGGGCAGTCTGTGCAGTGCCTCGCTGCCCTCGTTGTAAAGGACCTGAGAAGGAAACACAAGGATAAAATCAAGCTTCTATTTCTTGCTTGCATGCAGACAGAGGAGCCAAATTGCAAACCTACTGCATGCTGCAACTCCTGGCATCTGGATTTCAGCCTACCTGTGCAATGTGTTATATCTTTTGGTTGCAGTAACTGGGACACTAAATTACAGATTGGTATTTGCTTATCAAATCTGGATTTTTGTGGAGGAAATCTTGAGAGCATTTCATAATAGATAACGCACATCAGGAACTTCTGCTTGTCTTCAGTTGGCAGCAGTATAAAACAAAACATGCGTCTTGATTACTCCCAAGCAAAGCCCTCATAGCTTTCTACTTGTGTTCCAAGAATATTTCCAGCACTAAGTTCACACAGTGATGAAAAAGCACAAGGCTCCTAATTAGAAAGTGCTGTCCCTAAAAAAAGAACAAAGACAAACAAGGTTGGTCTAAAAACTCATGTTAGTGAAACAAACGGGGCAACTATCTCCTTGCAAGGGCAGCAGTGAGCAGCCCCACTTTGCCCTTTTGTCAGAAAATTATTAATATTTTACAACATTTATCACTAAGATAGACTCTATAATAAAGCAAGAGAGTGACAAACCATGGTCCTGTATCTGTGTAGGTTAGATACTAGGAGGAAGTTTTTCACTCAGAGGGTGGTGAGGCACTGGAACAGGTTGCCCAAGGAGGCTGTGGATGCCCCATCCCTGCAGGCATTCAAGGCCAGGCTGGATGTGGCTCTGGGCAGCCTGGGCTGCTGGTTGGTGACCTGCACACAGCAGGGGGTTGGAACTGGATGAGCGTTGTGGTCCTTTGCAACCCAGGCCATTTTGTGTTTCTATGATCTGTACAGTGCTGTTAGTACTACACCATGGCAAGCAGCAGGAAAGAAAAAGCACATCCTTCTGCTTGCTGATTACACTAAGAAATGGAAGGAATTTGGAGGAAGAATGGCATCTTTTGCATAGAAACTTCCAGCCCTCCTCTTATGAGAGCTCCTAACTTCCTAAAACAATTTGAGTAATGGAAGAAAGAACAAAACCACAGTACAGACACACAGGAAGGATTCAGATGTCTCAGCTAAGAAACCATTACTTACAAGAGACTGAAACAGAAAACTGTCCGTCCTCATTCGCATTTGTGAACAGCTAATTAAGCATATTTTTCTGTGGAGGAAGTTATTATTCCAGGCTTATGCTTTGCTGAGCTGAGGTATGCGTCACATCCCAGGCTGCTGTTCCAGGTGCATGTAACCACTGCAAAGGGTTTTCCTAATCATCAGATGTTAGCAACGTGTCCTGGGAACTGCTGTTCAAACTTGAATGACTACCAACCAGTTAATCAATTAAACACAGAAAGCGAGTGTTGAACATCAGCTCTGAAAAGGAATCCCATTCTTACTCAGATATTTATCACTTTGGCTTCAGGATGATAATCCTGAGAAATACCATCCCCTGCTATGACCATGTGAGAGGTTTTTGTGAATGCTGTCACCTTTGGACAGTTCTCCCTTTGATCTTACAACAAAAAAAGGACTAAAAAAGAACCAAAAGAGAAAGAGGGTATACTCCCTTGTCTTACAAATGAACAATAGAAACAGTGAACTGAAGCTTGCATTGTACCTGCCCAGTTCTCCTTGCTGCAGCTGTTGCTGCCATCAGCTGGTAGGGAAATCACATCAATATTAATCAGTGTGACAGCAGCAGTGATTGAATTTGAAAACTTGAGACACTGCAGTTCAGCAGCCAAACGAGAGCAGCCTAAACCCATCAGAAGACCTCCATCACCCGCTCTGGGGATGATGTGGCTGTACGAGACATGTAGTCACCATCCTACTGCCAACTATTTACCATCACTGAAGCACTCACAGGGGAAGGACCAGTGTAATGATGGTTCCTTCCCCCCCCCAGGATGGAGCAGGTATCCAGATGCTGCACTGCAATCAGCTGCTTGCCACAGTTGCATGCTGTAAATGTACCACACTGTAAAGCAAATTAAAAATAATTAAAAGTGAAAATTCTTCTGAGCTGTCGAACAGATATGTTGATGCATATCCACTGCCAATTTAGGTTTGAGATCGATTTGGGACAAGGTGGGTATGACCTGGGATGGCCATTCTCAGATGTAATAAATCCACAAGTAAAGCTGGTCTCCAATATGCTTCCAAACACTTGTCTGGTCAGTTCAAAGTGGGTCTGCTGAGATCTGAAAGCCCTAAGTTTAATTCAGCTCTTGTGAAAAGCTGAGTAGAACACGACTTTTAACCCCTGACTGCCATCATAAACACAGCATGTGTGCTTAAAAAGACAGGAAAGTGATGACTCTGGGGAACTAATTTCCTCCAAATTGTGTGTTCACAGCATAGAGAGCAACTGGTGACCCTCCATCAAAGCATCCAGAGCAGAATGTGTCCCTCTGCAGTGCAGCTGAGCAGTGGGTAGAGGAACAAGTGGTGTCTGTGCTGGGAAATGGAGGCAGAAAACAATGCTATAGAGGAAGGAAAACAAGGAATGGTTCTGGTATACACAGGAAACAAATTTGTATTGTTTTAGTAGGGTTTGCACTGTTCTTATTTGTACTCTGCACTACCTAGGAAACACTCCTTTGTTCAAATCAACAGCAAATAGACTTGCAAGCAATTAGAAGAGTTGACAGCTGATGTTGATACACACATAATACATAGCTTCTGAGTTTAAAAGTCCTTCCATTCATTTTACTCAGCAGGGATCAAAAAAGGACTCCAGTTCATTAATTTGTAACATTAATGGGCTGAATGCCCTTTCCAAACCAAGGAAGATTGTGCACGAGTGAAGACCTTACGCAAATTCAAACCAATACACACCAGGAGAAAACAGTTCCACTTACAAACAGGGCACAGCTCACTTAATTGCAGGTCTTTTAATGACTCTTTGGTCTGCTTTGAGATTTCACAAAGGCACTGCGAGCTGCCTTCCTGTGTTGTTAGCTACATTGTGTTGTTAGCAATCTTCCTCAGCTGTGTTGTGATACAAGCTCAACACAATGGGAAAAGCAGGCTAGATTTTCTTCTATTGCAGAGAAAAAAAACCCACCAAGGCAGTCATTTGCAATTGCTTCCCTTCACCCATCCACCATGCTGACTATTGCTGCATACACTCCACGGATTTAAATATGCAGGAAGGATGTTTGTGTCAGTGGGAATTCCAAGCATCACACGAGTGATAGTGATAATGGAAATAATTATTTCACTCTTTTGTTGCTCTTCACTGTAAAAATACCAAAAATACAACAAAGTGCTTAAGAGGTCAGACTGTATGTTCAAAACAGGGCTTGGAAGTTGTCCTTTGAGGTGCACTTCCCCATCTTCCAGGTTATTACTCCCATCTCTGCCCTGGATCCACGCAGCGTTAAGATGTACAGCGGGGCACAAAGGCCAGCATAAGATTTGAAGCCAAAAAGGAAGACCAGAATCCTGCACTACGATGAAAATAGAAGGGTGTGCAAATACGTTTGTGTGCACCCACCCATATGGATAAAATGAAACAGGCAGTCTGGTGGAGAGAAGGGAAGGGAAGGTTTGGCCCTTACAGCTCTCTGCGGAGCATCCCTAGTGGGCAGATCAGTTGGCTTTTTCAGCCCTATGTCACATATATCTACCCCCCTGGGAAACTCAAGAAGTCCCCAGTTGTTTTAAAGCTGTATGAAGAGAAGAACAAAAGAAAATGATGACAAAGACCCTTGAACCACTGGGGAGAAATCTCCTCTGATGCAAAGGACTTATTTTCACCCCGTAAGTATAATGCAAGTGTTGAAAAAGCCTTGTATACTTTGCTGTATGGCAAAGAATGCTTACAGGATGACAAAAGCTTCCTGTATGTTCTGATCACAGAATCACAGAGTTGTAGGGTCGGAAGGGACCTCAAGAGATCATGGAGTCCAACCCCCCTGCAAAGCAGGCTCTCTACAGTTGGACTCGATGGTCTCCTGGTACAACTAAAATACCTACAGTCCTGTTCATGGTAAGTGACCCTGCTCATTCATTTCTTTGCTCTGAAGCGATCTTTGCATCCTCTTACGAGCTTCCCTGGCCATACAGTACAGTGTCCTTAGGGAATGCAGCACACTTTGACTTAATGGCTTCTGACATTTCACTCGCCTTGTTAATAAGCCAGGCGAGATGTCAGCTCCCATCAGATCAAGAATGCAGCAGTCCCCAGCAGGGAAGCGTTCGGAGCCTCATCACACCACCTCTGGATCTGCTTTATAAAAACATGCTGATAACCAATGCTAATTATTACAATGACTAACTTTCATCAGTGCCTCAGAAATGCCTTGTCTCAAGGAATTGGGGGTGCTCCTCAGTTACACTCTGCAGTGCTATGTTGGTAAGCAGCAGCACAGCTGAGCTGCGTAACACCTTCTCAGCTTAAACGTTGGCGCTGCAGCAGCTTTACATGCTAATGCTCCTGAAGGACTCACAGAACCACAAAGGATGGAAAAGACCACTCAGATGCTTCAGCCCAACTCATCCCCATCATGCCCACTAACCATGACTCCTTGCTCTGGGAGATGGAGCTGCTTGGTGGGTTGGTTGCACAGCTCCAGCAGCCAGGTGTCAGTCCCTGGTCCCACGCAATGCGACTGTGCAAGGCTAAGTGCCAGCAGGCACACCTGCTTTGTGTGTTTCACTTAGGTTTGGGTGAAGTCCCTCATACACCTGTTCATACAGGCTTCTAGAATTTCTGAGGCTGACACATTTCAGATATTAAAGCTGAGAAACAGCACCAAAAGAAGGTGAACTCCGTGGGGAACATTATTGAAGTCACTGGGTGTTAATGTTGGCACTGGCCAGGCTGCAGCTCACAGCCACTGCAATTTTAGGGATTGTCCAACGTCAATTTCTTTATTAATATAAAAAGAAGTGATCTCACAAAAGTAGGATAAGTGATGTCTCTTAAATCCCAGAGCTGAATGGAACCTGAAAGAAAAAGTGTATTTGCTTCAGGCTCTGGTAAATTTTTCAGGAAGTTAATGGCACAGAAGATGGAAATGGTAAAAATACTGCACACGTGGTCACACGTGGAATGTTCTATTCTCTCCATTCGTTCAGGCTGTGCTGTAAGCAAGAAGATATTTTTAGGGGAAATGGAATGGCTGCAGACTAGAAATAGAGAAGCCAAAAGTGTCCAACAAAGCATTTCACTTGTTAGTTCTTACATTTTTAATACAATGTTTTTAGTAGGGTGGTGGTATCTTCTGAGTTACCCAAAAAGTCGTCTCCTAAAACACATGGTGTGAATTACCTTATCTAAGCATACAAGGAAAATTTGCCAAATTTATCCATGTGGCTTCTTCTGATGCAGGCTGCACTCTGCAAGAACTTTATTTGCTTTTCCTGCCAACAGAAATCCAGCTTCCTGTTCTTCCATGACCAAGGTTCCATTTGTGTTGAGAAGAGGAAGATGGTTTGAAGGTAACTTCTCAGTGGGTGCATCATCAATGCCAATATTCAAAGCTACCAGGAATAGTGCTGTATGACAGTGTTAAGGCATTCATGTGAGTGCCACGCACACAGAAATATGGAATATGTGCCAAGGCATTGATGTATCAGCTGTGCCTGCCTCCTTAAAAGTCATCCACCAAGAAACTGTAAGGGAAAAACGTTTGGGCTTGCTAACAATGACAGGTTTCTATGCTGGTGGGAGAAGCACTAAGTTTAAAACCATTTTGTCCCAACAGGGGACCTTTCTTTTCATCAGAATGAGCCCAAACAAACCCATTTCTTTCCTATGAAAGATGCTGTGTTATCACTACTGCTTATAGAAAACTAAGATGGTTAATAAAATAAAATGGTGTTGCATTCACAGTTGCCTACACCTATAAACATGTGAATCATGATCCTATTATTCAGTGAAACCAAGAAGAGATTGACACTGAGAAAGAAAAAAATCTCCATTCACTACTAATAGTGAATGAAGTCATTTATGGACTAGAGATGGTGTTGGCACTGAAGGAAAAAGGTGCAATTCTTGTTTACATTCCCGATTACTGGGTAATCACTACAACACCCAGAGCTTCAGCTTCCCCACTGCTTCGTATTGGACTAAAACCAACAAAATGGACCCTTATCTGACATTCACCTCACAAGGTTTCAGCACTTCTATTTAAAAAGGGCTTTGAAATACTGATATTTAAGAGTACAGCGGTGCCTTGATCTGAAGACAAGTGGAGGTGAGTTGGGGCCATGCAGGCGATGAGCAGGCCTCCAGGAGAGCAACTGTCCCATTCTCCTTTGTCTCCTAGAATTAGCTTATGCAAGGGGTCTTGCAAATACAGAGCAAAGCACAGAACTATTCCTAATTTAAAGCATGAATAAACTTACCCAGACGACAGGAAAATCCCACATTTGAACTGCTTTCCCTTCTCTCCCAGTTACTGCTGATAAAGTAGTATCACAAGAAGTCATCTCGTGCAATAGCTTGAGTAATGCAAAGATAAGGTCTTTGTTCATGAGTTCCAGTGAAATTGCACCCCTTTAGGTCCAACCCCCACACAGGATGGGACTCCACCCCTCTCATTCTCAAGTCATTATTTCACTTTATCCAAACATAAGTGATTTATGGTGTAGCTCAGAGAATAACCAAGCCTGAATCCAGTCAATGCTTTAGTATGATGAATATTCATTCAGTTTTTTTTTTTTTGCATTCTTTTTTGTTCTTTCTTCCCTTGCTATTATACGTAATGGATTATTTTCCAGAAAAAATAAAATGAATGACTATTGTTGACATTTGGCAGAAGTGTTTAACGCAGTACTATCAGTCTGCTATTTCTGCTAGATGGAGCATTCATTGTAGCTGAGATTCTTTATTAAATTCAGCAGCACTGTATTTCATTTCAAGAGATTACAGTATAATACTCCACCGTGTCAGTGGAATAATGTGAAAGAATTCAGATTTTGCAAAATAGCTGAGGCACTCATTATTTCCCTGACCCTCTCATGATTTCACTTAGTTTTGCATTCATTTGAAGCATGCTTTGCCTTTGAAAACTTCTCACACTGCTGTCTACTGAATTTGGTTGCCAGGAGCTGGGGTCACTGCAAGAAAACCAATGGTTTTTGCTGCTGAAAGATGTCTTACATCTATCAGAGTGCTCTTTAACTTCTTTATCAGTGACATTGACGACGGAATCGAGTGCAAGTTTGCTGATGACACCAAGCTGAGTGGTGCGGTCGACACGGCGGAAGGAAGGGATGTCATTCAGAGGGACCTCGAGAGGCTGGAAAGGTGGGCCATGATGAGGTTCAACACAGCAAAGTGCAGAGTTTGGCACTGGGGCCGGAGGAATCCCAGGCATTTATATAGACTGGGAGGAGCGGACCTTGAGAGCAGCCCTGCAGAGAAGGACCTGGGGGTCCTGATGGATGGAAAACTGAACATGAGCCAGCAGTGTGCTCTTGCAGCTTGGAAAGCAAATGGGATCCTGGGCTCCATCAGAAGAGGGGTGGCCAGCAGGGACAGGGAGGTGATTGTCCACCTCTATTCTGCTCTTGTGAGGCCCCATCTGCAGCACTGCATCCAGGTCTGGAACCCCCAGTACAGGAAAGACAGAGGGCTGTTGGAGAGGGTCCAGAGGAACCACAGAGATGATCAGGGGACTGGAGCACCTCCCCTACGAAGACAGGCTGAGGGAGCTGGGCTTGTTCAGCCTGGAGAAAAGAAGGCTGCAGGGTGACCTCAGTGCAGCCTTCAGTACCTAAAGGGAGCCTACAAACAGGAGGGGAGTCAGCTCTTGGAAAGGGGAGATAACTGCAGGACAAGGAGAAATGATTTTAAGTTGAGAGAGGGGACATTGAGGTTGAATGTCAGAGGGAAGTTCTTTACAGAGAGAGAGGTGAGGTGCTGGAACAGCTGCCCAGAGAGGCTGTGGATGCCCCGTCCATCCCTGGAGGTGTTCAAGGCCAGGTTGGATGGGGCTCTGGGCAGCCTGGGCTGCTATGAAATGTGGAGGTTGGTGGCCCTGCATGTGGCAGGGGGTTGGAGATTCATGATCCTTGAGGTCCTTTCCAACCTGGGCCATTCTATGATTCTATGATAATCCTCCATGAGGCACGTCCTTTCATACCCACCTGAACACGTGGCCAGGGTGGGGAAGCATGCTGCTGCTGGAAGACACGGCAGAGCCATTGCAGCCCCAGACCTGACCTGTCTGCAGCGCAGCAGTCTGCTCGGCTTCCTGCAGGTGCTGGGGAATGGCGAAATCCAGCCCTGCAGCTCCAATTAAACCCACCAGCAAACATCCTGCTCCCTCTGCTGGCTGCAGAGTGCCATGTAGACGGACGTTCTGCCCATTTAACCATAAATGCTATTAGAAAATCGCTCCCAATTAGGGGAGGGCCAGGAACATCTCCACATTCTCCCTCCCCACATTCACCAGGATCACCCACCCCCACCTTAAATGAAGCTATTATCTTTCCATAAGCTTTTTTCATCTTTCCATTTCCTTCTTGATGCTGCTTATACTTGGGAATTGGTACACAAAAAGAAAATACATTCCTTCATAAGGAATACCTCCCTAAAAACACAGTGGAAATAGGAATTTTGCCACGGACCTTAATGGGGAGAGTGTTTCTCACGTATTCACCCACGTGCATTTCATTTCTTCTGCAAGGATTTCTTCCACACACTTATCCAAAGAGCCAGTTACCCATCTCCAGGAAAACAGACCCCATGTGCTGTTTGTGCCCTGTCCACCCTGCCAAGCCAGGCAGGTGCCAGCTCAGCCACCTACAGATCACGACGTTTCTTGGTGTATTTGCAGCACTCAAACACAACCCGTTTAAAAATGTGAAGGCATGTAAATCCCTAATGACAGCTGTTTGCTTCACCCATATAATTTCACTATAAAAACCGGGAAAGGCTTTGGAAGCATGAAGAAAAACTCATGCAGAACCATTCCCTAAAAAAAAAAACTATCAGGCTGAGAAAGTTCTCTTGGCTCCATTGCTGTGTTGCTTTCCTTATTTAACTGTTCTCGTTAAAAAGAACGCTCCTGACCTAAGAAAACCTACAGCAACCTTATAATTTTTTGTTAAATACATGGTGGTCATCCACAGGTTTAAAAGTAGTAAAGAGTGGGCATCCCATATTTAACTCTGAGTCACACTGCTGTATGTCACGTAGAGACAACAGCTGGCATTATTCAGTCCCCAAGAGATATCAATCCATGCCTTTGTCCTCCAAGGCCCAAATTCATCAGAATCTTATGAAAATCTTTACAGTATGAATGAAAAACAGTGGCAATTCTGAACTGATAAAAGCAGGAAATAAAGCCACACCAGTATCAAACCATCCAACCACAGACATTGAAACATCCTAGAGGAGTGCTGACGTCACATACATCACCTTGCTGTTACACAGAGTGCATGGACGTCCTTCTTACCCCTTCCTGCTCCCAGCACTTTGCTCAGTCCTTTCTGGAGTGATGGAAGTGAGATGAGAGAGAAAAGCAGCTTGGCCACAGCTTTGAAATGAAAGCACTGCAGGTGCACACGCTTACATTTTTTATCCCTTAAATACCTGTTCATTTCGAGCCTCCAATAACTGGTTCAACCTGCCTCCATTCCCTGGCTATGCTGGGAGCTGCTGCTTCAGAGCTGCTCTCTGCACTGTGACAACTGCACTGCCAGAGGCACTGGCTCTGAGTGCCCGTTTAACACATCATAAAACATTTCAGCTTGCCTCTGTGCCCCACAGCCTGCAGCATTTGTGAAGACTCATGTATATCGACTGCTGTGCAGCTCTGTTGAGTCGTACAGCTGAAAATCTAGCCCCATCTCCAGGACTCACATAAATATCACTTATTGTAGCTCACGATCTCCCACTTCACACTGTGCCAAGTTTGCGAATCAAGAATCTCTCTTCACATCCAACAGAGGTGCTCCCATCTGTGCACATAATGTTCTCCAGGCAGGAGCACAGACAGGGAAGGAACATCATCTTCCAGTGCTCCCATTCCCTGGCAGCTGCTTGATGGAAAACTTCTGGATGGCATCTCACATACCAGATGCTTTTTCAGACATGAGAAACTCGATGTACAGAGACTCAAAACCAAAAGCCAGCACTAAAGCGTGGCTGTTTAAGGCCTATATAAATCAATGAAGATATTTGATGGACTTCAACAAGGGAAAGACATTTCAAACAGCAAGGCTTCGTACTCCTGCAGAAGCCTGCTATCAATCTTGATTTCACTGCAAGTAATTCTGTCAGATGGGAACACAGCCAAGCATGCTGTCAGTTTAAAGTCTAATGTGTAGCTCTTAATATCAGCACGTGCATTTGATAGATGACCGCAGTCTATAAACACACACAAAAATTTTATCTGACAAAAAAGGAACACAAGACATGCAGTACATAGAAAGTAAACCCGTATTTTCTTTCCCCATCCTTTCACAAGATGTCACTCTCACTGGAAGATGCTTTCTCTTCCCATTGCTGAATTTCCTGCTCCTGTACCCAGGGGCAGCTGTAGGCTCTGCAGTGTTTAACATAAAAGCTGTTTTCTGTAAGAATCATTAATTTTCAAGTCGTTTCCCATTTTCTCACTGCAGCCAATTCCACCCCTTCAGCAGGTACTGAAGTACAGCAGCCCCTGATTTAGTCTAAGGAAATGTTCTGGTATTGAAAGAAGAGACCCACCAAGAGCATCCACCAAGTTTTCCATTGCTTTTAACACAGCAACTTGGCTTTACTGCAAAGAAACCCAACAACAAGTTACAGAATGACCCCCTCAGTTCCTGAATTGTTCACATTACAGATTTACTCTTTGCAAATATCACTGCCACAAGCAGCTTCCACTCACAAAAAAAAATTATTCTGGAGGTAGAAATAAAGAGTGAAATCTGGCTCCGACAGTGGGGAGACCTTCAGTGCTCAACTTCAGCATCCTGGGGGCACAGAGTGACACGGCTGACTCAGAAGGAAGCCAGCTCAGTTCTGCCACTGAGACAGATTGCTTGGCAGGATGCAGGCACTGCTTCCTCCTCCTCCAGCTGTGTCTCATGATTCCACCCTTGCCAGACCAGAAGCAGCCTGAGCTGCAGGACCTACAGGGCTGAGCTACAGGGCTGCAGGACCGACTGACAGGGTCAGACAAGAAGAACAGATGTTGAAATGAAAGTAAAAGGGCTGCCTGGACTTCAAGCCATTTCCACCTCCTCCCTTAAACCGCTGTGATTAAAGACATGCAGAGCAGTTTTGAGATAAAAAACCACCCGAACACAACAACAACAGACAATCAAAACACAGCGACCCATGCAGGACTGAGCATTCTCCTCCTAGAAAGAATCACAGAATCACAGAATGGCCTGGGTTGAAAAAGACCATAATGCTCATCCAGTTCCAACCTGGCCTTGAATGCCTGCAGGGATGGGGCATCCACAGCCTCCTTGGGCAACCTGTTCCAGTGCCTCACCACCCTCTGGATGAAAAAGAGCTCATGGGAAGACTGCACAGGAACCATTGCGATCCTGTACAAAAAGACCAAATTGCAACATCCCTCTGTAGGCCTAAACTTTTTTCTTATAGCATCTGAGTAAATGTGTAGGTCTGCAACCAATCACAGAGTCAGAGAACATCCCATTGGAAAGGACTCACACGGATCGAGTCCAACTCCTGAGTCCAATACACACCAACAGAAAAAGTTGTGCCTATCTTCTATTGCAAAGCAAACCACAACTGCTGCATTAGAGGAAGTATCAGATTATTCAATCAGAACCTTAGAATAATTCCTCTATTTTCACAAAATCCGTTGGCTTCACCGAAGACAGTGAGCTACAGTTCTATTAGCAAACCTTAATTTGTTGGGGTTCAGAGGAAAACTGCTCCTTTCTCTCCTTAGTTCCACACCTCCCTAAGGGTACATTGGTCTTTCTCAAAGAATTTGTGTTTCTTTCTCACCAGGTGCTCAGCAATGGCTCTGGACCTCAATGTCCTTATTCAGCAATGTGCAGCTCTCAGCAGAAGGCAAGCAGAAGGAACTGCTTCATCCTGAAACAGCTGGAACAACACATCCCGAGCCTTTCCACTAATGTATTGCAACTGCAGGCAAGCTTCTTTCCCTTTTTTGTACCTATTTGATAAATATTTTTGAGGAGTGGGCTGGAATAGAAAAGAGCAGGGCATGAGAGAAACTATTCCTCATTGCTCTGAACAATGAAAATGTTTAAAAGTTGTTCTAGTAGCTATTGGAAATGGAAGTCCAATTCCTGAAAGCCCAAAAGCTCCACCTCTACGCTCGTGCTGTGCAAAGACAGAAATTGTTTAACTCAGCAAATAGTTTCTCCTTCTTTAGGAAAGCCAACTCATAAACCCAAGGGATTTGTTTATAGGAATGACCATGAAAATGAAAGGTCCCCAGTGCATGTTTGAGGAAGAAGGGATGAAGATCTAAACAGATCCACTTTTCTGTTCCAGGGAACAGAAAGTAAACATGAAGACCAGTCACTGGTTCCAGTTTGTCTTTCATAACCTATCTGAAAATATGTACAGAAATTTAAGCATTCCATTCTCCTAAAGAACTATTTGTTCCAATTGGGAAATAATTTTCCTTAGAACTGACATCCTTCCCTAGAAAATCTCAGTTTCATAGCAGCAGCATTTCCCAAGTGAACAATCTTTACAGCATCTCAAGCAACATTATCCAAAAGTAATTAATCCCAGATTAAGATTTAAGACATGCTGCTATTTAGTATTTGAGAGCATTTGCTTCAATGTTTTTGAACACAGTAAGCCAATATCACCCGCTGCCTCTGCATTAGCACCTCCTTGTTTGTATCCTAGTCTCCTGGTGAACTGTTCTACCAAGAACAGTTGTGGCACCATTAATTTACCTATAAGAAATTCCCTTGGCACCTTTCATTTTTAAACAGTTACAAAAGAAAAGCCCTTTGGAAGGTACTGCACTTCCCATCTGCAGTCCTTTTGGCTTGACTGTACCAATGCTTATGTTTAGACTTGCTTTACTCCTTTGTAACAAAGTGCTGTGGGGTCTTAATGAGAGCTCTGACTCACATTTACCTAGAAAAACAACCCAGCTATGTGGTTCATTTTTTTTTTTACCTCTCCAAGTTAAAACCTCCTCCACCACTGTCAGTAGAAGGGAAACATCTATATCTCACTTTCGTGCCTCAGAGCCTGGTGTGCTAGCACTGCAGGACTCCACAGTACAGAAACAGGGGGCAAAAGAGCAACAGAGACCACTTGGTCTCAGCACTCACACTGGTAAAGACAGCTCACATGTGAATGCTGATTAGAACTCAAGAGGTCCCTACATAGATGTCAGTTCCAGAATGGACCCCAAGAGACCATCGAGTCCAACCCCCTCCTAAAGTACTTCCCTGTAATAGGTGGCACAGGTAGGTGTCCAGATGGGTCTTGAGTATCACTACCTCTGCACAACCTGTTCCAGTGCTCTGTCATCTTACTGTTAGTTCAGAACTTCCTATGTTGAGGTCATTATTCCTTGTCCTATTGCTATGTACCACCAAGAAGAGCCTGGTCTCATCCATTTGCCTCCCATCTTCCTTTAGATGTTTATAAACATTTATCAGATCCCCTCTCGGTCTCTTTTCCTCAGGCTGAATAGCCTCAGTTTACTCAGCCTTTCCTCAAACAGGAGATGCTCCAGCAGCCCCTTTACTATCTTCGCAGCCCTCCATTGGACTCCTTCTAAGACATCCCTGTCTTTATGGAACTAGGGAGCCCAGAACTGGACACAACAGCCTAAATGTGGCCTCACCAGGGCAGAGTAGAGGCGGAGGATCACCTCCCTCGCCCTCTGGCCATGATCTTTTTAATGCTCCTCAGGATCCCATTGGCTTTCTTTGCCACCACAGCCAACATTCGTGGCCAACCCGTGTTCCACCAGGACCCCCAGGTCCTTCTCCACAGAGAAGGTCATCCAGCAGGTCATCCCCTAACCACGTAATGGTACATACAGTTATTCTTCCTCAAGTGCAAGATTCTACACTTGCTCTTGTTAAAGTTCATCAGGTTCCTCCCTGCCCAACTCTCCAGGTCTTGCTGAATGGCAGCACAGCCTTTCAATGTCCAGCCCTTCCTGGGGCAAACTCACTGACATTAGACTCTATCCCATCATCCAGGGTGTTGATGAAGATGTTGAACAAAACCGAACCCAGCACCAATCCCTGGGGAGCATGGATAGTTTCAGGATTCCAGCCAGACCGCACTGCTGGTGACAATCCTCTGAATTAGCAGTTCATTACCTGCCCAAAATTCAGAAAAGCATTTAGATTAATCATCGTTCCCAGAGCCCTGCTTCATCCCCACCTGTGTTAAAATCCGTATCTATTTTATTTTATTAGCACATTTTTGCTGCTAATCTACTCTTGCAGACACTTAATGCTGATGCACAGAAATGTCTACAGGAGTAACGAGAACTGTACTGAAAACTGTACAGCTATACTACTTAGAGTTGTACACAAGAAGGAAAAATCCTCTACCTCTCACATATGAAAGCAGCACTGAGGCTTGGAAGTCCATGGTCAAAGATAAATGCTAGAGCACAGCCAGCATGTCACTTGAGGACACAGGCTGAAAGACACTTAGACGTGCAGAAGAAGTCAGACAGTATTTACTACAGAATTAAATAAATACCCTGTCCTAGAACTATTTCAGTATCTCTAAAAGCCACACATACTCAGATAAACACGGGGTCTCGCTTTGAAATAAAAACCCATCAGTTCACAGCTGGAAATAACAGGACAAATATCCTTAGTGTTGTTTCTTCAATATTTTTAGGGACAGTTTGCAGAAGGGAGGGAACTCCCTGAACGCTTCTCTCTGCCTGAATCCTCTTTCCCCCTTTGCTAAATAAAAGTCTTCTGAAAGCCACAACAGCTCCTGTAACTTTAAACCTGGGCTGAGATCATAACTTCAGCACTGCCCAAACAGAGCGCAGAGGGCGGGCCTGGCTCTTCTTTTTGAGACCACCTTAGGCATGCTCCCACCCCTCTGCTAAACAAAAAAATGCTGACACCACTCAGATACTTTGCTTTAGCTGTATAGTTATCATCTGTACAAACCTCTCCCCTTCAGCAACAGCAGCTAAAGGAATATTTGGAATACCAAAGTCGTTTCTGCAGTGATTTCTTTTCATGATCTCAATTCTTGCTTGACTCTAAAAATTTATCAGAGTCTGAATCCGTCTGGTCTCAGCATTGGAAAGCTCTTCTCTAAGCGGAAGAAAGATGTTTATTAAAGTTCCATTCTTCATCTTCATTCTAGGGAGCGTGCCCCTCCTAGCACTTGCTGAAGAAGGTAAGAAAAATCTTAATTTCAAAGTATTTGCAGATCTTTTAATTGAGCAGTTTGAGCGTTTACTCAGATGGTATCGTTTCTCTGTCCTGCCTATAAAGCTCTTCCTTAAAGCTACAACTGTAGCAACTGCTGAGTGGTATCAGGAAAGAGACAGCAAAAGTTTTGTGCCGGGTTATGTGCTGTTGGAAAGGACTTTCTGTGCATCTGAGCAAAGGAAGGAGGAAAGGGAGCAGCAGTGGAACGTTAATCGGCACGCCTGGAAGTGCCTTTGGTTTCACCACATGCAAGACTGCAGGCAAAAAGTTGTAACCAACATTTAGGTGGTGATGTTTTCTGCTGTGAATGTCACTTCTGAATCTTTCAATGCAAGAGTTTAACTTCTGTATTTGGAGATTAATACTCCCTTGGCCATAAGCAATGTGTGCACGTGAGGGAAACTAAAGAGGAAGAATTATTACCTAAGGCAGGTTTGAAAATATTACATGCCTCCCCTGGAAGTTTGTCTGGTGAACTATTTCTTTTGAATTTGACAAGAAAAATAAATTAGAAGTCTTTCTAACAGAGCGGTTTATGGACAGTAATCAGAATTGGCCTGAAAAGCACTTTATTCCAGGAACTCCGCATTCGTATTTGTTCTGTGTAGTATGTGAGTGATGTGAATGAGTTGGCCATGAGGCAACGTGCCCAGCGTGTGCACAGTGGTGGCAGCAGTGCCTGCAGGGGTGAAATCCAGCAACCTCTGCTGCAGAAGATGGGCATTCTGTGCTGCAAGTAGCAGTTCCCTGAAAACAGCAACCTGAAGCTCAGCCCACTACTTTTCCAAAGCATCAGTTGACTTAGGATCATAGAATGGCTTGGGTTGGAAGGGACCTCAAAGGTCATCTCTCTCCAGCCCCTTGTCTCACTTGGATTTTGGGATCCTATCTGAGACGTATGGCCTGATTTTAGCCTGGTGACAATCAGTATCATTCCAATGGAAGTAACAGCTGTAGCAACAAGCTGTACGTGTCAGCGTTGGCTTGTGACTTCACTGGAACTCCTGATGTTTTTACGTGAGGGTATAAGGCTCATAGTTCAGAGTTACACTTCAAAACTGCACAGAAAATCTAAAAGCAATCTCTATTAGGTAAGCTCCTAAATATTATTTTCACGAGTCCCAGCTAGCTTATCTTCCCAAAGCACCAGTATTAAAGATACTAAAGTTTACAGCCATCAAAGAGGAGACAAGAAGGCACCATCGCTTTATAGATCTGTCTTAGACAGGTTCTTGTGTACCAGAACTGCAGGAAAAATGCCCTTTTATCTTTAGGCTTTTGAGAAATTTGAAAGTACATTTTCTTCCAACTTTCCCGCATGGAAGATTCTACTTTTATTCACTTTTATTACCAGTATAATTTGCACTGAACTCTGTAGATGGATCTAGAACATGGTTTTGGGGTTCCTAAGGCTGTCTAGGTTTTATGACTTTTCAAGAAGGGCTATCATTCACAATAACATTCAAAAGCAGGCTTTAGATATAATAAGCAAGGCTCAAATATTTGTTTCACTGCTGTTTGCCAATAACCATCAGCAATTCTGAGTTAGAACAAACCTAGAATGGACGCATCACCATTGGCAATTTAATTGCTTTGAGCAGTGAGGATGGAAAATTTTTTTTGGCTTGCAGATGTATGAGGTGGAGTGGGTATATTCAGATACCTGAATCGCTGAGGCAGGCAATTTGTCCTGAGGGTTCAAGAGAAAAGTTTCCTCCTCAGATTCTGATGCCTCTTAACGCAGACCAGGTCACAAATAAGTGTGCAGCTACTCCTGTAGTTGGGCACTCCAGTTTCTGAATTGAGGCTGAGTCCAAAAAAGCAAGTTTGTTCTGATCACAGAGTAAACTTCCAAAAGGATTACTGCTTGTTCCAAGCTCCTCCTGCTAAATAAGATCTGTCATTGATCACATATTTGAGGACAGTCCTCTTCCCCATCAGACAGTGATGTGCAGCTTTAGTAGTTTCATTGGTATCTGCCATCTCCGAGTTGCTGCAACATTACAAAAGCCAGAGGGAAAGGAACAATTTCAGAGCCAGAAACATGACTGAAGGACAGCAGTTATCAGACCCCGTAGCTGACCTATCAGCGAACCTGTGAACAACATGTTAGGGAGAAACAGGAGCCTGGGAAATGCTGGAAGCACTTCAGTGCTCTTTGCTCAAAGCACAGTGAGTTACATCTAGCATCGGTAACTTAAAAATGAATGATGATTTCTGTTAAAACAACCCAGGAAATGTTAAGGGGAATTTTTGGGCTCCAAGTCAGCAACTTCGTATCCAATAGAATGGACAGAGGGCTTTAATTGGGTCACAAAGCAGTACAGAACAAAGTTGTGAAAGGACAGAATACAACACTGATGTGGAAAAGAAGAAAACTAAGTTATTATTTTCCTTATTTATATGTGAGCTTCCAAATAAAATTGTAATTAGGAAGAATTCAGAAAGAAAACATGGTAACATCACTGCCTACTTACAAACACATTCGTGTATGCTTTGTGTAACCCATCCATGGTTTCAATCCGTCTGAAACAGCCAACCCTTTTGTCATACTTACCACCCGAGGACAGCCCCGAGAACTCCACATAACCTGATGCATTTTCAGACTAAACCATTTCCTGCTGAATGATTAGCAGATACATTTGTCCTTCTGTGATCCTGGTCAGCATATGAAAGCCTCAGGCAAAGCTTAACGGGATCAGTCCAGCTAAAATGGAAGTTAGCCCAGCTGAAATGGAAGTTAGCTGGGCAGGGCATTCATCACATGATGAAAAGCACGAGTATTCCAATGAAGGCTTTATTGGCAACTCATCTCCTGACTTGAAACCTTCCCTATGGTGCAGGTATCAGTGTGGGTGAGGGGATTACTCTACTGGCTGTCACATAACATGCACAAAAATGGACATGATTGCTAACAAGTTCCCACATGTCACTTGAGCTATATCAACAGTATGTGCAGCCAGTCTTAACAAGAGGCAATGCTACGCAGTGCCTCCTCATGCAAACCCCAGTGTTCAACAGATCTATGCTAGACAGTGGGACTACAAAGCAGTGAGTGTGCTTTGCTGCATCTTGCTAAAATGACCAGCAGAGAACATAGCATTTGCATTCTCCTCTTCACTGGGACGCCTGCCCAGCCATTTCTCAAAAGGTAGGAGTAAGTTTTTGAATCTGTGCAGTTTTATACAGAAAGGAAACTGTCATATTTACAAGCTCACAAGCGAGCCTTTCATTGACTCAGGTGGCACAGTAAAACTGCAAACAGAGGCTGGATTCTCAGCGCTCGTAACTCAACTTTCCACAGACTCCATGCATTTCCCTCAGATCCTGTATTTCTAAATCCACAAAAAATAAGCAGCAAAGAGAGATAGAAGAACATTAAGAATCAAAAAATAGTAAAGCAAGGTTAGCCCACCGTGTACATGCTGCTGGTCTCTGACAGAAGCATGCAGTGTTTCCTCCGTGTGTCATTTGAGGCAAACCATACGTGCAACACCACAAAACTAACTACGGTTTGCCCAGCCCTAACTTAAAGCCTTCCTCAGTGGCACGTTTGTTTTGTTGGTTTGTTTGTTTTTTGTCTGGATGTGGTCAGGGACCACAGGATGGAAGCCAAAGGCTGCCAGGTCCCAGCGCTCCCTGCGTCCCACTGCCAGGCTGCAGACAGGCAGGCTCTAGAAGGGCACACACCAACCCTCAATATCCTCAGTTTGCATTCATGCAGCAGCAGTTCACTCTGCTGTGTGGCACAAAGCTTGCTCTGCTTCGTAACAAAATGCAGGACTGGAAATACAGGGACGCTGGGAAATTCTGAAGGAAACTGAGAAAAATGATGACCGATTTGTTTCCAACCCACTGTCTCAGAAGCCCTGCCAAAGACTCGAAGGAAACCAACTGTGATGCTGTGCACCCTCTCATGTTGCTTTCCCATTGCTTCATGCTTGTGCATCTTTGTATTTGCTGCTTACAAACACCACAACAGCCAGCATAAATTGTATCACAGTTCCTCAGGCAGGACTTTCTCCTCTCCTCCTCCTCTCCTCTCCTCTCCTCTCCTCTCCTCTCCTCTCCTCTCCTCTCCTCTCCTCTCCTCTCCTCTCCTCTCCTCTCCTCTCCTCTCCTCTCCTCTCCTCTCCTCTCCTCTCCTCTCCTCTCCTCTCCCACTACAAGCCCACAGAGGACACACTTCATCCTAAATGCATATTAGAACATTTCTTTGACTATGAAACCCATCCAGATATTATCTAGAGTGTTATTAGTATGAATGCCAGACTAAACATGTCTGAATGGATCTCTCTTGCTGTGTGGTAATATACAGCAAATAGCCAAGAACCACTGCAAGCAAAAAGAAAGCCCAAGCAGCATCCAGCTCTGTGCGTGTCTCAAAGAAATGAGTTAGGAAATGATGGTGCAAACAGTTCTGCTGACAGATATGAGGGGTCAGTCACCTTAATGAAGGCTGTGATAAAGCACTGCAGGAAGTAGCTGCGTTGAGCTGGCAGATGTGAGTGGATGGTTTTTGGAAGGAAGTGATTCAGGGGAAGATTCTTTTATTACAGTATCTGAGGTCATATCTTAATTCCTTTCATCTGTATTCAGACCCCTGTATTTGTACACAGTTTGTGTGATCTCTGCTGTACGTTCTGTAACACTTGCTCATCCAGAGCATAAAATTCTATACTTCTCTCCTCTCCTAAGGCCACTTCACAGAGCCATAGGGGTTGGAAGAGACCACTGGAGATTGTCAAGTCCAACCCCTCTGCTAAAACAGGAGCCCCTTACTAAAGCAGGAGAGCCTCAGCTCCAATACTTGTTCCCTTCCAGCCATGCACTAAGAGGCATTGTAATACTGCAGTTTTAGGTGCCACTTGCAGAATGATCCCAAAGAAACTTGCTCATACCTCCAATCTTGTTGCCCCAGCCAAACCCTTCCTGCTCAGAAACCAGAAAATTGCCATAAGACTGTGGCAGGGCAACCTTCTGGTTACAGGACAGCAGAAATTGTCATTAAGTGGTTTAGGCAGGTTCCTGGTGTAGCAGCTCTGAGGTCAGTGTACACAGCAGACAGACTGACAGCAGCCTTCTTAAAGTCACAAGCTTTACAAGTCTCAGTTCTACAAAGATAATTTAGAAAGAAACACCCCTCAGTGGAGTTAGATGGTGTATCCCTGACCACAGCTTTGTGCCCAATTGTGTCATTTATCATAGAAAAAGCTTTGTAAGTGACCACCTTTTCCTCCTGTGGCTTTGTTTCATAGCTTTGGTTATGGGTCACATACATACCATGAGCACTTGAAGAGCAGCTGTTTTTTCCTTAACATCTGCCCCAGTTAAAAAAAAATATATATATTTGTTTTGCTTTCCTGTGGGTGTCTACGTATGGGCAGTGTACAATATAAGATTGCAGCATTCAGAAGGTGGGACTTATTTCAGAAATAGCTGAGAGCTTCTTTTAAATTTAAAGCCTGGCTTTGTTCCTCTGGCTTAAAGCAGTCACAGCAATAGAAACCATCTGCAGCAGGGCGTGGTGACCAAAGGAAATGTTTCTGAAAATTCAGCACAACGTTGTCATGAGCTGCACAGAAGAGATGAGCAAAATCAGTCGTGCTCAAAATAAGGCTGAACTGAATCCTTTCCTGTGCATCACAGCAGTGTTTCCAACTGGCAGATACTTTCACTGTAGTTCTGTCCTCCAGCTTCCTTCATTACATAGAGCAAAGCCTGTCAAGGTTTGTATAAGGAAGCAGCAACGAATACTTCAGCAATCACTCAGTGCATGCAACTTCTGAACAACAGTGCTGGCACTCAGCACACTGCAGGACACTCTTTTTCATAGCAACTCTTCCAGAATCGATTAAGAAAAAAACCCACCAACAATACATGCCAGTGCCACAGCCCAAATAGCCCAAAGTTCTGGGGTTCTGAAGGTGTCACGAATCTTGCAGAAGTTACAGCTACAAATGAGAACTGCAGTTCTCAAGAAATTATTCCTCGCCTTTATCTAGTCTGAAAATTTTAGCTGTCCAAAGGCTCAAAATCCAAAAGGCTCAAAATAAAGATAACCTGGCATATTTTAGCAAAACTCATTTTCAGAAAAAGTCCAAAACTGTTGGGGCCTGGATTTGGCACTGTGGAAACATTCCATGGGAAAAGGCTCACAGTCAAATGGAGTCAGGAGAACACAGGGAGCTCTGCATCAGGACAAATCCCGAGGCAAATGTAGCCCAGGCAGGATGGCTCAGCTCATAGAATCATAGAATGGCCTGGGTTGAACACAAAATACGCACGTGCAGTCCTTCAAACACCACTCGCTCAGTAGCTCAGGAAGAAGATTCTGAATACCAGCTTTTAAGAGAGAGAACCCTTTAAGATTTGCAATTTTTACCCACTGCAGAGATGGAAATGACCAAGTGACCCACTCTGAGGGCTTCCTACTTCAGGACTAAGCCCAAGTAAAGGCTCTGAGCTGCCTCTGCCCACTCGCATCTGGGTTTGTTCAGGCTGCTGGGAAAGAGGAGATCCTCCAACATCTGTCATCTTCAAAATATCTTTGTTGTTTTTGGAGACACCTGAAAGAAATTCTAATAGACAAGAGTTTTACAACCCACTCTCCTTTCCAACACAAGCACTGTGATTTGAAAGCAACCCTAAGAGGTTTTTCTAGTAAATCGTCTCTTTATGAATAACAATGAGAAGTGAGCTCATCTTTCCCTAACTGGGTCATGGGACGCTTAACCACACAGTGTTTTTGAAGCAGTATTAAACTTTTAAGGCCATCAGATTCTCTCCTGGTGTGAGAAGCTGAGGGCTGATAGCAGCTGGGGACTTTGAACTGAAATGCACACAGCTGGAATGTAGGGACAAAGAGATGGAATGATTAATTTACATCCACAGCAACCTATAGCTGCAAACAGAAGAGGCCACGGGACTATTTGGAGACTATTTGGAGACAATCTCAGTGCTGTGAGGCAATGTTTTTTTATTTACAGCCTCCTTTAAGATCACAGTAAGATCATATACACAACCAGTACTCGACCCTATGGCTCTTACTACATGAAGCCAGCAATGACCAAAGTACACACATCCCACTGCCATTATTCTTTGATGTCAACAGTAGATGCTACAGCATCCAAGAAGCCACACAATTAAAAACAGTGGACACTGCTGTCAGTTTACTTTGCTTCAGGTTCCAGATACCTGCCTGGCCTTGAGCTTATTCCCAGCTTTCTCTGAATTGTGCTGCCTAATATCTAATATTCCTTCCTATAAATGCAACGTACCAATAACAAATGAGTCTTCTGATGACAGTTCAGCAATGTCTGTAACTACACAGCAATGTGTAGAACACATCTGTCCAGAAAACAAGCCTGGAAATGTAGCCCAGGACCTCAGCTTTAGCACAGTGTTATTCAGAGTGGAGAGGCCTGGGACAAACCCTACAGATCTGTACAAATCAGGTCAACCTCAGAGCTTCAGGAAGTTAATATAGGAGCCTTATTATTCTCATTTCAAGTAAGAAAAGCGCTCCCAGAGGATGATCCAAATCTCAGGTGAGCTGCATCACCTTCTGGAAGCATTTATCTTCCTCTACAGACTATAAAAGAAGGTCCTTATTAAAATACTATAACAATCCTTATTAAAACACCTTCACAAAGAACCTAAAATCAGGTCAGCTCAATCCAGGCCATTTCCTTTTGTCAGTCACTATATACCTATGGAAACACACTGAAATACATTCCCTACACATCACTGGTTGCCAGGAATCTTTGATAACTTGACCACACAAAAAATAATTACTTCCACGATCTGTGACACTCACCAGTTCTCCACACCTTTGCTCTGTGACACCGTTTCCTTTCCTGCCTTCAATGTCAGGTAATTCTTCAAGGCTGGAAGCTGCTGCCATGCCAGGAGTAAAATTATCTTCCCAGAGTATGCTGCTTGTTTTTAACATACTAAACTTACTTTGCTTTCCATATGGGGTTTTTCACCAGTAATTGGTTTTCTCCGTCTGTGCTTATTTGGTGAATGAAGGATTTCTTCAGTTCTGGCTGCAATTAGAAATCTACCTGATCCACGCAACGCATGTTGTTGAGCTGTACTGCAGTTTATTTCTTTATGCTTAACACGTGCATGCCATAATCTCAATGTTGTATTGTAAAGGTTTTGTCAAATAAACCAAGCCTGAGCATTATAGAATAGCACTGTGCCTTAAAATAGCCTGAGATTTTAAAGAGATAATGAACATGCCTAGAAGACAAACCCCTTTCTGAAATCTATTTTAGGAAGAAGTTTTTCACCCAGAGGGTGGTGAGGCACTGGAACAGGTTGCCCAAGGAGGCTGTGGATGCCCCATCCCTGCAGGCATTCAAGGCCAGGCTGGATGTGGCTCTGGGCAGCCTGGGCTGCTGGTTGGTGACCTGCACACAGCAGGGGGTTGGAACTGGATGAGCACTGTGGGCCTTTTAACCCAGGCCATTCTGTGATTCTATGATCTAAACAAATCACAAGGTTGCTCACTTAAAAAATGATCAAAGCATTATTTTTACCATCCAACTTAGAAGAGCTTTACTATGCCCTGTTCTGGTCTTTCTGTGAATTGTAAGAGCATTTCTGGGAGACTGGCTGCCTACAGAGCCAGTATTGGGCTTCATGTTTTTCATCTGTTAGTGCCTGAGGTACTATTTTCACACCCACCTTTTGGAACTTAAATAGAAAATGCGTCTGTGTTTGGGCTTTCAAATTAAAGTTGTTTACTGGGGTAAATACAGATCCAGAAACCTAAGCTTAGATCAGTATTTAGTACTTTGGAGAAGGGACAGCTCTTGTTCTTGCATTCCTAGAGAAGGATGACCTCTAATTTTGTTCAAAGATGAGTTTTGGGAGGAAGGAGATATATCTGTATGTCTCCAGTACAATTCAGAGGCAAATGGAAATGAAGAATAATTTTTTTGATATCTGATCACTCACCTCCTGCATGAAATGTTTCCTTTCAAAATATTTATGTCTTTTTAAAAATCATTTCAAATTACATGTGGGCTTTTTCATTTGAAATAACATTTTTCATTTAAAGAAGGCAGTTGAAAATTGCATAAAGGTCAAATGGAACTTGAATTAAAGAAAAATGATTCCCAATAGATTTATGTACTGAAAATCCAAAGCAATTCTAACCTTCTTCCATTTTGACACAATAAAATGCCTGGGTTGAAAAGGACCACAATGCTCATCTGGTTCCAACCCCCTGCTGTGTGCAGGTCACCAACCAGCAGCCCAGGCTGCCCAGAGCCACATCCAGCCTGGCCTTGAATGCCTGCAGGGATGGGGCATCCACAGCCTCCTTGGGCAACCTGTTCCACAAATGCTGTTGTATAAACTACCTTGCAAAGGAAGAAAGGATTTGATATTTTTTTCATAATTAATCAGCACCTGACAGTGGTTACCTTACATACAGCTCAGGTAAATGATGTGTGTTGTCTACCCAGGGCTTTCTCCAACACCTCTCCCTGCAAATCTCTCTGCTGCTTGAAGGGAACGAACGCAGTTCTCCCCCACACCACTTTCAGCTACCATTGCAAAATATCCCTGCAGTAACTCAGAATTATGCTGAATGTATGAAATGATAAACTATGCTTGAAAGAGTTCGTATAAACTTTTGCCCCATTTGCTGAAGGAAAAGTCTGGCACAAAATCTGCATCCAGGAAATAATTATCCATTATGCCTGATGGTTTTTGATCAGGACAACGTCTGCTCTCTGCTTAAAGTCACACACTGCTATCTGCAATTAGCACAAGTCCTGTGCTCAGGCAGCAGCAAAGCAAGCAGCTTTACTTCTGAGCTTTGTAGTCACAGTGAATTACAAACTCCCAAAAGCTATCAGACTACACTGGCATCACAGTGTGCATGGCTGTAGTCTCATGAGTCAGCATGCAACTTTATCAAATGATGTGGGTGCTTTCAATGTTTTCTTGATAATTGCCAATTATCTTCACATACATATTTACATTTTTTGCTTTCTATCTTGTTCTACTTAACTTTCCCTACCTGGCCATGTACATGAGAAATTGGCTGTATGAGCCAAACGTGAGGATAGATGACACATAAGTCTAGAACAAAAAGAGGAGACATAAAAAACCAATTTGAGCTATGGCAAATCAGCTTCGCAACACTGAAAAGCCTCTCAATAGATTTCTGTAGTAATAATTTCTGAACTCTAGCTATACCCATAAACATTAATGACAGCCCTAAAAATGAAGGTTGCAGCTGAGACTGAGCTGAAATATGGAGTAGTTGCATTCACCTGTATGGAGAGGAAGACTTGTACTGAAGAAACATTTCTCTTGGAGAAAATGTTTATTTGATTGGTCCTTGCACAGCGCTGAAACACTGCAGGAGGTGTGTGCTTAAGCTCCTTATCCCACAAGAAGGCAGAAAGTCCAACTAATATTGCCAACTTAAGTGCAAAGCCTGCAGATGCATATCTCACGTTTAACGTAATTTAGAAGTCAAGGTAGCCAGAGCATGTAACTATCAACTGAAAATCCAACCTATTTTTCTTAATTTTATTCAGCAAGTGCCATCCTAGAAGGAGAAGAAAGTGCAACAATCGATTTCAAAGACAGAAATGACACAGAGTACGAGGAGTTACCGACGCTGGTGAGTACCAGTCCAAGGAAAGGCTCCTTTCTGTTACCCAGATCTCACCCTCTGCTTTTGTCTCATTGCTTAGATTTTAAACCATCATAAATCACAGAGAACAACTCTGAGTTTGAAAATCAAGACCACGTGCTAATGCTTTTCGTTTGCAAGCTATTAGGTTGAAGGTGACAGTGCTCAAAGCATTTCTGGCAGTAAATCTGTGCTGCCTCTTTGTTGCCATTTGCCTCTTCTAGCTCTCTCCAAACTGACAAACTAACAAAAAACCAACAAACCCAGAAAGATCACACAGGTCTGCAGCCTTCTGCATCCTGTCCTGCACTTCTGTAGTCCTGCTGGGAATTCATCTGATCTACCAAAGCCTTTATAGCAGGGAAGAGCAATCAGCTGACAGATCAGGAACTGTAAATGCTTACCTTCATACACTGAACATACTGAGGTTTTCTTTCCCCTCTGTTTTCTCCCCTAACTCTTTTAGCTGCCCACAAGACTACAGAGTGTAACAAATCTCTTGCAGTTTGGAAGACTAATGACCACAGAAAGTGCCATTGACGTGCCTGAAGAAAATGATAATGCTACGTATTACGAAGTTAACACTGAAACCGCTGACGGTAAAACAATCTTCCATTTTCCATTTTAATATATCACAATCTCATACTATTTACTAAATACAATATCTGGAAAATTCAAATACCGAAATTAAGCTGCTCTTGAATACAAATTCAATTCCAGAATTAGAGAACTGTACTAAACAGATCTTGTGTAAGTTTCCATGCAGAAAAATGACATAATCGGATCTGACTTAACTGCCACTGTTACACTGTTACAGAGCAGTCATTCCTTTAGATATTAGCTTATCTCTATAGTTTCAAAGAGCTCTTTGCATTCACTCTTGAGTGTTTCAGTTTCTCATTACTTATCAAAAACAACCTATTACCGCTGTGTTAACAGTCAATAAAAGTTTTCCTTAGACACAGTGCAGTAAATTGGGATGCAAAACTTGGTATAAAGCCCCTCAGCAATTATTCTTTCTTACTTTACAGGTGGACTGAATGGGGAACAGACAGAGAAAACTGAAAAAGGTATTAAACAAAAGACAAGGGAGAACTGAAGTGCCAGGTGATACCAAGTGCTGGGTCCTGCACTTTGGCCACAACAACCCCAGGCATTGCTATGGGTGTGGGGCAGAGTGGCTGGAAGACTGCATGGAGAAATGGGCCTGGGGGTGTTGGCTGAACAGGAGCCAGCAGTGTGCCCAGGTGGCCACAAGGCCATCAGCTTCCTGGCTTCTATCAGCAGCAGGAGGTGATCATCCCTCTGTGCTGTGGGCAGTGTTGGGTCCCCCACTACAATACAAACATGGAGGCCTTGGAGTGTGTGCAGAGAAGGGAATGGAGCTGTGAGGGGTCTTGTAGTCTACACAGACCAAATCACAGCATGCATGGCTTTGCAGGTCTCACTACAAAGAACAGAGCAGCTTGGTGACTTCAGCATGTCTGCAATCTAGCAGAGGCTAAAAAAAATCCAAGCAAACAAAAATACCCCATAAAGCTGCTGAAATTACCAAGCTTACCTGAGAGCTCCTAACACAGAAGGAAATCTTCCCACAAATTCAGCACAAACGTGTCAGTTCTACCACTAATCTCCATTATCAATGTTCTTCATGAAAAACATGCCAACAAACCCAATTTCTTCTTTCAGGTGGCCTGGAAACAATTGCACTCGTTGGAATAATAGTTGGAATCATAGTAGCTGTTGGAATCCTTGCTGGAATCATAATTGCTGTTGTAAGGAAGATGTCAGGCAGGTACTCGTAAGTAAATTGCTAATCAGGCTTTTCAAACAGCAGCATCCCCTGAGTGAGGTCACAGCAATTCCTTCTGAAATTTCTAATACTTCCAGTTTCCCAAAAGTAACCTCTGCCACAAGAACTGCCAGAAATGAGCCCTTCAAATCCCCTCTCAGACAACAGAAACATTGTCAGACACTGCAGGCACAGTGCCCTGATACTCATCACATGCATGGCTTTTGGGTCAGCCTACAGATATGAGGGATACTGAACTTGAGGACCAAGTTCTGGTAGTGCTGGATAACACGTGAACACTGCCAAGTGATCTTTATCTCTGGATGTTTGTGGAAGCTGGTACTGAGCAGTGTTGTTGGTGCCACTCCATCTACAAATGCTTTACAAACTCCAAAGTAGTCATAAAACCACGCTGCATTTTAACAAACAGAATTCCTCCAGCATCAACCACCAGGCAGAAAACAAATACTTCCAGTAATAGGGACAGGAGAAAAAAAATATGAGCTGGGAAGAAAAATAAAGAGGTGACAGGAAAGCTGGGGAGGGAGAGGAAAAGAGATCACATAATGACATTCGGGTAAATTGATGAAATATAGAAAGATGTCACGTTTTCTTGCTTTGTTTGACAGGCCCTGAAAGGAGTTGAATCAAGTAACCGTGCCATTCCATGTCAGTACACACAAGTGCTTCTTACTTCAGAAGAACTAAAGACTATTCCTGTATCAGTGTGAGAAGATGATCCATGGAAGATACAGTGGAACAATTCCACATCTATGGGGATCCCACACAGCTCTCCCAAAGACTTTCCTTTTTTTAAACAGACTGCAGAGCATGGAACATTTGCATAGGATTTTTGCTAACCAGGAGTTTCCTAGAGGAACAAAAAAGATTATCCTACAGGAAAAAGCTCCAGTAGCAATGACATTTACATCTGAAATATGATGTGCAGGTAATGTATGCTTGCTTCATTTTAAATGCTGCTGGCAAAGATTATTTCACATCACATATTATGCATTTCTTTTTCCAAAATCTTTTAAGTGTTTTGGCTGGCTAAGTGCTTGTGGCATGTTCATCTACTGAATTAGCAAGGTAGGACATTTCTTATCAGAAAGGAGGTATTGCTCCAGATATTGATACTGATTTTCTGCTCAATGCTTACATTATCACGTGGCAAAGTATAATAGGTCCAGCTGGAACTGACCTACCAACTAAAAGCTTGTGCATTTGACTTGCAACAAGAATTTCCTGTCTTCTCTTGTTGCAGAGACACAAGGATTGAAATACACATCCTGAATTAAAGGGTGCTTGGAAAATACCCAGTTTTGATGGGTCACTTTAACCAGCTATTCAGCACGCTTTAGAGCTGATGTGCAAAGGCTTCTGAATTCATGTATTCACGTTTTTCTTTATAAGTGTCTTTTTCTAGCAGGATAGCCTGCTTGATCACATGCATGAAACACTAAATCAGAACATGTTAGTGACATCCTTGGACTCTGCAGCTTTCTACTGTGGCACATTAAGTGCAGCAGTATCTGAACATGCAGAGTTCAGAGTGAAAGCTTTGTATGGCTGCAGTGCATTGTGTTTCATTGTGTTTTCTAAACTAAAGCATCAAATCTTTGGTGTAAAAATCTTACATTTCATATGGTTGACATGTATTAAACAAGTCAATTTACATAGATTTATATGTGTTTTGCTGTTTCTTCTTTGTGTCATGAACTTTCCCATCTGATCCTTGGAAAGAAAATGCAAATTATGCCATGTTTCAGACTAATTGTTCTCTGTTTTTCAAAAATAACCTGAGAAAAAAGTCATTTAGAGGTCTTTTAGCACAGTTCTTAACACTCGTGAGTCTGCAATGACTGCCAAGTTTGTACACAGCAACAGAAGTAGGGAAAAATTAAGATGAGAGATCAGTAAATATCCCAACTGAGCAACATAAATGTTGATTACATCTGAAAAGCCTTCACTTGGATCTTGCTTGCTTGAGCTTTAGTAAGCTTCGTCTTCCTACTGATCTACGTGAAAAATTACTCTCTAGATCCAAAAGATGTGATTTCTAGAAATGAGTGTTTTTCTGTCTCATTTATTAAAAAAAAAAAACAAAAACCTCTTTCCTGACATCTGAGTTCAGACTTTCCTTTATTCTCATAACTCCAGTATATATGTACACATGGTTTTGGTTTGTAGCTTGCTGTCAGCAACAGCAGTCACCTCCAAACTGCCAGTGTTACTCTAGGTAACACTGGAAATTGTCATTCTGTTCCTTACCCAGGGAGATTCTAATGTAAAGTTCTCCACAAGAATGAATTCCCCTTGAATAAACTGTTCCCATCAGATCCCAAGCTGCATCCAGGCAGGCAATTCATCATGAAATGGAAACATACTTCAATTTGTTTTCAAAATCTGCTCTGATAAAACATGAGAGAATTATTATGCATAGAGTGAGACTATAGAGTAGGTATGCAGCCACACAAGATGCCACTGACTTTAAAGAAAGTCATTTATTTACATTTCCATGCTTATCTCATGTAGTTAAATCTCAGATATCAAAGCATATCCATCCCAGAATCTGTCCACAGTTATATAGCACCATGGAATAATGCACCCATGTGTCACCTCTAGCTTAATCTCATTTGGTTTAGCTCTGCTTACAATCAAAAGCTGAGTACAACTAACTGAAAGGAAAATTAATGATACCACTGTGTAAAGTCATGTGTTTACTATATGAGAGTCTATCACAAGTTTAAGCCTGGTGTACACCTCATGGCAGTTCTTTAATGCTGAATTAGTACTGGGCATTATTTTTGAAGTATGTAATCCTGGCCCCAGAAGTGGGCTGGAAATTTTTGTTATGGTTACTGAAGACAAGGGACTTCACTTTAACTTTTTTAAAAGGCACCTAGCTTGTGTCAGTACACTTTTTATCTATGACTCATACTTTCTGTAGCATTAATCTTGAAAAGAAGTCATGTAGTTTATCCAATCATTTCTGAAAGCTCTAGTATATTACATCAGTTACCTTTCAAGCAAAGTGAGGCCACAAGCTCTTACAGATTAGCACATGAGATTCCATCCCTAAAATACAATTCACACATGCCTAGATGCACTTTCCAATTTGGCTCAGTTAAAAATATTGTGTTAGCTAGAGTCACCTTTCACACGAGCATTCCTTGCTTCAGTTTTCCTCTGTACTTTTACATTATGGTACAGAAATGTGCCCAGATTACTTGAGATACTTTGTTTCCATGTCCATAATACACTGCTTTTTGAAAGAGAAAGAACAGATCAATTATACACAAAACTTATCAGTTTGCTTGTCTGGCTCGTATGAATTAGCTAAGAACAGGTTTAAACTCACATAAAAGCAGTAATATCACAGCCTTTTCCTATTGTGACAATAGGAGAGAACAGTATTTTCAGTTACTTTAGGCTTGACAATATCTTGCCTGTACTGGAAGGTCCCCTGCAGGATGCACTTGATGTTTGAACAAAAGCATGCCATATGGAATTATGAATTATTCAACCATTGTAAGGAATAGCACATATGTCATCACTTCCTTCTGCACCAGCTCCATTGCTTCTAAATTGCAAATAGCACAAAATGGAAAAAAAAAAAAAACACCTTATTGTGTAAGTTCTGGACATTTGTGAAGCCAGAGTAAGACCCCATTTGAAAAAGGCATAAGATCAGAGCAGATAACTTCTTAAGCAAATGGAGCTCTCCTTGATCAAATACAGGACTCCAGCTGAACAGCCTGCATTCCAACCAAGTAAGCCACGTTTTGCTCCTGCTCCAAAATTTCTCATTAAGATCTACTTTAACTTCTTACATTGACTATTAAAGTCTTTTGGTCTTAACCAGGACTTCAGATTCTGCCCTTTGGTTCAAAGTAAAGCTTTATTAATCTTAGGTGACATCAACTGCTACCAGATGGCCCATGCTCCACTGAATTATAACCTGGAAGGCTTCCAGCACTGGAGGCTTGTATTAAGTACACTGTGCTGTAATAGATCTGAACCTCTAAAGACATGAGGACGTGAATTTCCCAGACTGAGCTGGAGCACAGGGTACCCAGGATATGGCTTAGAGAAGGCAGGAGCTCTGAAGAATCCTTTCCTCTATTCTGCCAACATGAAAAAACAATAACTGCTGCTGCATTACTTTTAGTGGGAGCTACCTGGTGGGGTTTTGTGCGTTTTGGAGGGGGATAGTTGCAGTTAGCTTTTTTTTTTCTGCTTTGGAAGAAGTCAAACAGCACATTGTTCCAGGGCAAATACTTCAGTGAGCTGAAATGAATGAGCAATATACATGTCTGCAGAATGGGGTCTGAGGTCAGGAGACTTCCTGTGAATGTGAGCACATCAGGAAACAACAGCTCCATACTTTGTCCAGCTGGCCAGGATAGAATTTTTATTCACCAGGAATAGCATTCAATATATCAACACTTGCTGTTAACCTAAAATCCTTACTCCTGATCATGTTCATTCCTTTATGGTTAGTAACAGCAACGTCCCCTTTTGCAGCTTGGCTGTGAGTCATGAATGTGGCTCTTCTGAACAGACAAGCAGGCACCAGGCTTCCTGTGAGAATGCCAGATGTCACTAAAAAGCATCATAAACATAGTTGTCCCCTTGTATTTGGGTGTGTGATGAAGATATATAGAGGTAATATGGTGAAAGTAATGACTTGATGAATATTTATGACTCCAGGTATGAGTAGAATGATTCATACAAGCATTCTTCATAAAGAATGTTTTCATTCTAAGAATGGAAGACATCAGAAGAATGAATTCAGTAACTAGAGACAGCCAAACATTCACCAGAAGAATATTATGGAGATCTTAAACTACTCCCGTAATTTTTAGAAACCTTCACTATTAGTTAAAACACCAATTAAAACACGCAGCAATTGCTGCTTTAGATTCATTCTATATTTTATAAGGGTATCTGCAGGATGATATTGCAAGTATCTCAGCTGCACGCTATTTCAGATGTGCATTAAGAACAATTGCACAGCAATGCCTTCTGCCAAGCTTTCAAACTGAAAAGAACTGATGTATCATCCACAAGAGAAAGGTAAGCAACCACAGAGTATGATATACACACCAAATGACTTGCCAAGGATAATAACCATGGTTAAGGAAAAGCCATCAGCACACGAATCTTTATACGTTGATCCTGTCACAGCTTTGTATTATTTCAGGTGAAGTGATGTTCCATGTTTTATGATAACATTATATTCTTTAATATAAGATAGTAACAAAGAGCACAGGAAAAAAGCTAATAATCAAATCTACCAGGAGTCAGGAATGCACTCAAGATGAATGTTTCAGATGAAACACTGCTCCATCTAAAGCAATCTCTCCTATACCACCATAAGTTCTGTAGTGTAAGTACTACACTGAAGTAATAATTGGCCTATGCCATGCCTGAAGACATTGTTATAACTATTTATACTCACCTACTTAACTAATTAAGTATTAGATTGGCCATAAGCATAGTTTCTCAGGCAGTTTTTAATCTGAAGTATTATCACTAACATCAAATTTCTCAGCATCTGGTGTTGCTGGGTGGCTGCTGGTGGGTACAGAAGGTAACACTGGATGTGCAACTTGATAGTAGGTGCTCTAAGAAGTTTGAATTGGTGCTTTGTACATTTCTCACAGCTGCAGCATGGAGGCATTAATGCATAAATAAATCCAGCACCACGCTGGCCATGTGTCTTTGTCTAGGCCATGTGGATTTAGGCATCAGACCAAACCCATAGACCCCTGCTTTCTATCAAACAGTTGGACAATGCCACAAAGGTCCCCATGCAATCACATGGCTTGTTAGGCTTTTCCAGCCTGGAGAGGTCAGATTTTGAGACTGGCAAATGCTGCAGCAGTGAGCATTCTGGCCAGCAAGGAGTGCTGTGCATTCCATGCATTTTCAAGGTTGTGCTTCCAGAAAGCATTTGGCAAGGGTGATTGATTTTGGGAGTTGAAAACCAAGCAGTACTGTGCAGAGAAGCAGAAAATGGAAGGAATAGAGAAGTGGTACAGCAAAACTGGCATAAGTCAGGTTTAATTATTGAAATAGAAGATAATCCAGGAAGTGGCTGCAGCAGCATTACTAACAGGCAGCCTTTGCTTTATTAGTAAATAGCAAAAGCATTTAGGTAAATTGCTGCTTCAAATTACCTTCATGATTCAGAGTGAGACTTCATCTGAGGAAACTACCCTTGGCTCCAACGTCAATCTTTTTGAGAGGCAAAATTATTAATGAGATCATGAGAACACATTGTTATTAACTACAATTTACATGAAGGCAAAGCCTGCCATCTGCTCATTTAGAACTAGAAGTTCTGGGTTTCAGAAATGCTTGACTAATTATGAACTTACTTCTTGAGAATAGCTTTCCCCATGGATTTTTCTAGTTCATTTCCTCATCATTAATAATTAGCTTAATTCCACAATAAGTATGCTTGATTAACTGAGCAGAAAGCAATAGAAGCATCTGAGAGTATAAAGTATACCTGCGTTTCAAGCAGAAAACTGAGCAAGAACTACAAGAACAATTTAAGATTTTATAACCTGACAGGAAGCAATGTTTCCAGAAATACACAAACAACATTGAAAGGAAAGACTTCTCACTGCAGGCTGATAATGCAGCTGCACGGTGACAGCACACTCAATACATTGCATTGTAGCACCAGCTAGTGGTAAGAATCAATGAAGGCATATAGAGAGGAAAAGTAACAAATGTGTTTGCAACAGAAAAGCTTCAGATTACATGTAGCCTCCTATCCAAACTTTTTCCTCACTTTTCAAATACTTTCTAAACAAAGTCCCACACGAGTTTCACTGAGCATGCCTAAACCATCCAAAAAAGCACTGTCAGTGTCCTTGATGCAGTTGCTGGGAGTTAGAGATGGTATTAGCAACAACCAAGCACTTTTGCTACACTTAGAGCTACTTCATCCTCAGAGCCAGCTTGTCACTGACAAAGGTACTTAGCCAGAACAAAAGTTGAATACTACTGCTGTGCTTTCTCTTCCACAGAGCATCACCAGCATTCTCTCTCAGCATAAACTTACTGAAACAAGAAATATCTATGTGATTAATTCGGCTGTAAAACTCACGTTCATTCATTTTCTGCACCCAATCCTACAGCATAGGAATTAGTTTACAGAGACAGCTGCAAAAAAATAAATCTAGTTTGCAATGGATACCATAAAATGTCAGTTGATACTCTAAATTTAATTGGATTTTCTCTTTATCTCTGTGTCACTATTGGTGTCATTTACACAGAACAGCAATACTGCTATTTTAAGAATACAAAAACTAGTTCAGTACTTCAGATAGCTTGTGATTTGTAGGCTTCTTTGACCATCACAAAATGTAAATTGAGGTGCAGGTACTACAGAACACCACCAGGTGGAACATTTTCTCAAAGCAAGGTGAAAATAAAGATAACTTTCTTGTACACTGGCCAGACCTTCCTAAGTTTCAAGGAGAAGCGACCACATCAACAACAAAAAGCAAAACCTCCAAACCCAGCAAACTGAGCAGCCTATGTGGCAGTGAACAGGGGCAAGAGGAACCAACACCAGCACCGACCATGACAGAACAAGACAGCCAGGCTGCTCCTGCTCACTGAGGTTGAATGAGGTCTGGAAAATAACAGTACTGCAGAATCACTGATGTGCCCCAATGGGTGAGGAATACCACAAGAAAGTGATGGAGTTATAGAATTAAAGGCTGATATACTGAGCTCTTTTCACCATAAAAAAACTCTACCTTTCTAATGCTGCCTATCTCTTAATCTCACTGGTTTTGGATACCTTGAAAACAAGATCTGATTAGGTTACTGAAGCACTTATCATTCACAGAGGTATGATGTAGTAAGCTCTGTAGAGACATTTATAATTTAAACAACCAGCTTGAGAGCCACAGGATTTATACATGGAAGACTGCTACATCAAGAGCCAGATGCTGAAATATTTATAAATGTGAATTTCTAATGTGTAATGACTTCCAACCAATAATATTTTAGCTTTTGCTACAGATTAATACTATTTTGCTACAGATTTCTGCTCCATACTTTACAGTTAAAAGCTATATATTAACTGCATCACACTGAAGTCTGATTTGGAATTTTAATAATCAACAAGGATACTGGAGAAAGCACACTTGGCTATAGGATTTTGGGTGTCACTATCTTAGAATCTTTCAGAATGTACTATGAAGTACAGAGGTATTTTGTTCAAAGAATGCAGGCCTAAATATATAGAACCTAGTTGAGTGACAGCTAGTTGAATAACAGCAAGAGTCTATTCACACTTGAGCAAAGTACAGCTGCTTAGAGGAAAAGTGATAGGATATGCCAAAAATACAGCCTGAGAAACTACCAGTGAGGCCCCAAAGGAAAACAACTGGAATCCCTGTAGTTCAAGACATGTAATACTCAGCTGACAAATCATACATTATGTATCAAGTTTCTGCAAATCTTCCAGCCTACTTTTGTTTTGTTGAGAGTTCTTTTGACAGTTAAAGAGATTAGTGTTACTATTAGAGCTCAATAACCAAGACTAAAATACTTCAAGCAATTTCAAAAGCAAAGTCTGCATTTGCAGGAGATTTGCTATCACATAGTTATTATCTGAGGATGCCCTTATAGACTCATCAAGCATTTGAAACAGGCACTGTTATATTTGCAACATGGCTTATTTGCATCCTTCATGTGTTGATTTGTTCTATTCTGCACAGAACAAGCTCTAATTTCATCAGTGCAGTACCTGAGAATCTATTGTTACAGCCACATAACTGGCATTCACCACATGCATTCTCATACTAAGCCCAGTGATGGGCTTGGTGTCTGTCATACACATTTGTTACTTATTTATTATTGCGATGCAAATGCCAGATTGCAGACAGGCTGCAGAAAACATCTGAGTACTGAATAAAGCACCAAATTCCTTGATGTTTCAGTCACAGCCTGAAGGAAAAACTATTATTGGTCGTATCTATTGGACTATTTTAACAGTTCAGATCCATGAGAAAGCTTAAAGATGCCTTCAGTTATTTATTTTGAGGAAAACACCAAGATTCAGCCATGGAAAAAATGCCTCAAAAGCATTACTAGACACATATTTATTCTCGAACACAACACAGATGCATTCTTGCATTAGAAAAGCGAGTTTAAGAGTTTCCCCCAGTCAGAGTACAGAAGTGTGACTACCCAAGGTTCATACTGGCCCTCCAGAAGCTGCTGTCTCCTTTGATATATTGGCACAGGACCCCCAGTGCCTTTTCTCAGTTGACCAGAAAGTGATTTGGTTCTGTTCAGCCAGCTGAGGTCTCAGATTTGCCCAAGCAGCATTTGGATAAGAAGAACCTTTTTCCTGAAACAGCTCAGTCCTTGACACATCCTATTTACTGACTGAAGTAGCTAATGAAGTCCAGCTTACCTCCTTCAACACCAAGATACAAAACAAACGATTTAGGAATCAACACTCAGAATATGCAATTAAGGTAAAGAAAAGCATTCAGCAAAGACCATCTCTTAAACCTTTAAACCATCAAGCAACTTACAACCTCATTTTTAGTGTAAATCAATGAAAACCTCAGCCCAAATCCCAGATCTAGCTTCCCTGATCTCTGAATTCCAATAAGTCAGAACCCAGCATACAGCTTCACAAGTATTTGTTTTCCCCCAGTAGAATACTACCTTAGTGTAAGAGAGCTCTAACCTCTCTGCTCTGAAGGGTTTAAATTCTACATTCTTTTTATCTTTCCAATAACACTTTTTTAACAAATTCACACAGACTCAGTACAACATTTTGGAATGTTCTAATACAACTCTAGCAGACAGAAGTGCCTTACCTTTTTCTTCTCACATTCCTTCCACGCTTCTTCATTTCTTCATATTTCTTCTGTCCCCCTGAATTTTGGGAAGAAAAGGAAAGAACATGTAATTCAAACAGATACAGAGTTGTGAATCTCCAGCAGTCAAAAGGAATTGTTTTCTACTCTGCGGATCTTGTCTTAAAAAAGCAAACTAATCTCTCCTTAAAATAACTGTAAGCAAGAATCTCTTAGTTGATAAATTAAATAATGCAAATTAATCATCAAGCCTATCTTGTCTTAGCATAATTAGTGGAGCTCTTCAGCTGGTAAGGCTTTTTTTTTTTTTTTAACTTACTCATAACAGCGATCATTTAAGTTTTTAACTAACAGACCTGAAGTACTTTTAGCTTCTCTTATTATTCCAACTCTTTATTTTAATACCTTGTTTCCATGCAGTTTAGAGCTTCAGCTTTTCAAGAGTTCTTTCTTTATCTACAACACAGAGCACAACAAACAAACAGTTAATAAAACACAAAACACTAAAAATAACATTGAATTAAGGGGCTTTTATAAAGAATTATACATCTATAATTGGAAGTAGATGACCTTTGAGCTCCCTTCCAACCCAAGCCATCCCACGATTCTACAAAGAATTCCATGTTTTTCCAGCATTACACTGCCAGGCAATGAGAAGTAAAACACCAGTTTTGAGTACAGACCACTGACAGTTTTAAAGACAATCCATTAGAAAGCTGTTCAAGAATAAGCATTAAATAATAATGTACACTGAAATAAAAAGCTTTATAAAATCTCCAGCTAAGCCAAGCATAAAACAGACCTATCTTAGCTATACCCTATTCTTACCCTATTACTAGAGAAAGCCAAGCAAACCCTTTTCCTTGCCTTAGAGAAGTAATGTTAGTACTCAATAGAAAAGCTTTGCTTCTTTCAGCTTAAAAAAGTGTAACTAATTAGTAATGAATTAAAAATTCAAAACAAATTAAATAAACTCTATGAAAATGATAAAGATAAGAGTGTTTTGTAGCTAGTGCTATAAGTGTATGGGTTGGCTTGCTGGTACCTGTGTTGCCCAGTTTACAGTCTCAGTGTTTCTAGAATACAGAAAAAGAAGTTAAAAGACCTAAGAAAATGATATGAACTTTATTTTCTAAATGGGATTCTTGGACCTTGGGTTCTTCTTGGAACTTTTTCTAGTGTTGTAAATATGTTAAGTGTTTTGTGGTTTTTTTTTTTTGTTTGTTTGTTTTTTTAATATAAGGAAGAAGTTTTTTACACTTAAAGGCAGTGAGGCACTGCACAGTCTGCCCAGAGAGGTGGTGCAGACACCCAACGTCAGGCTGGAGGGGCCCTGTGCACTGATGGAGCTGTGGGTGTCCCTGGTCACTGCAATGCAATTGGACCTGATGGCCTTGAGAGTCCCTTCCAACTCCAGCCATTCTATGACTGTAGGATCTTAAGAATAGCTTGATTTGTATTAAAGTTATTAATGATAGTTTTGAAAAAACTTAGTATTTGTGAAGTTAGAAAGGTGTGTACTATGGGTAGTGCATGAAGGAAGATGACTGCACCCTGTTACTTCCAGCCTGCTGTCAGTTGGTGGAGTTGCACACTACAATACAGGCATTAAAACTCTAACTTTGCAGTCAATATCTGCCTTGCACTTGAAAGCTCATTTTTGCAGCTGTCCTTGTTGGAATTGCAGCGGGTTATACTCATAGGATCATCAAGGTTGAAAAAGACCTCTATGATCCCCAAGTCCAACCACAACCCACCCCCACCGTGCCCACATCCCTCAGTGCCACATCTCCACACTGAACACCTCCAAGGACAGTGACTTCACCACCTCTCTGAGCAGCTGTGCCAGTACATCACCGCTCTTTCTGAGAAGAAATCATTCCTATAATCCAATCTGCACCTTGATGCCATCACCTCTCATCGTATCGCTGCCAGCCGGGAGCAGAGGCCAACCCTGCCTCATCACAGCCTTCCTTCAGGAGTTGTATGGAGCTCCTGTTCTGCAGACTGACCATCCTTGCTCCCTCAGCAGGCTGTCAGAAAGCACCAGCTTGACAAGAAAGGCTCAGCAGGGATCTTCCTTGTCTGCTCGTGGAGAAAGCTCCCTGCTGCGTGGTTCAGTACCATGGCACCACAGCTTCTCAGCACATCCACATCATTAATATTTCTCCTTGATGGACTTGTGCAACGAGCGCGATATCAAAATAATCAAAGAAACACAAAGTATCCCTATATTCAATCTCCTACGTTAGCTTAATGACTCCAACCTGCTGCTAGAATTCCTCATTCCTCACTCTTTTCTTTTTTTTTTCCACACAATAAATAGCAAACTCTTACCACAGAGGACAGAAAACCCCATAATAGGGCAAGAGAACCCGCTCTCCTCCACAGCTCATTGTCTGGGGATGAGGGCGGATGCCGGAGGCCGCGGTGAGGAGGACGGCTGGCTGCGGCAGATGGGACGAGCCGAGGCGCTCTCTGGTAAACATGGGGACGAAGCGGGGAGCCGGGGGGCAGCGGGGGCGGCCCCGCTCCGGAGGGGGTCCCGCTACGGGGGGCACTGCCCGCTGGCCTCCCCCCAACGTCACTTCCGAGGCTGGAGACAAAATGGCGTCCGGACGGTGCCGGAGCTGGGGCCGTTCCGCGCCTTTTTGAGCCGGGCCGTGGATAGTGGAGAAAGAGGAGGACAACGAGGAGGCGGCGGTAGCCTCGCAGGTGAGAGGGAGGCGGCCCCGCGGGCGCTGCTGTGCCGGAGGGCGGGCCGGGCTGTGGGGGTGGTGGGCAGAGCCAGAGGCGCGGAGCCGGGGGTACGGCGGGGAAGGGGCCCGGGTTGTGGGGCTCTGGGGAGCAGAGGGTGCGGCCGGGCGGGTCGGCAGTACGGGTCGTGATGTTCAGCGCGGTGGTTGATGGTGTGGGTGAGGGGCTGAAAGCTCCCTCAGGAAGTTTGCAGGTGACAGCGGGTTCTGTGCCTGCAGATGGGATGGTTTGACTGAGGGACGCGGGCGGGCTGAGGTCAATGGGAACGAGTGCCCGTTCCTGGGCTTCAGTCACCACAAGCCCATGCGTTGCTACAGATTTGGAAGGCTGTGCTGAGGGAAAAGATCGGGGGGAGCTGGTCCGCAGCAGCTGAACAGGAGCCAGCAGTGTGTGCAGATGGTCAAAAGACCATCAGCATCACAGAATCACAGAATGGCCCGGGTTGGAAGGGGCCTCAAGGATCATGAATCTCCAACCCCCTGCCACATGCAGGGCCATCAACCTCCACATTTCATAGCTGCCCAGGGCCCCATCCAACCTGGCCTTGAACACCTCCAGGGATGGACGGGGCATCCACAGCCTCTCTGGGCAGCTGTTCCAGCATCTCACCACTCTCTCTGTAAAGAACTTCCCCCTGACATCCAACCTCAATCTTCCCTGCCTCAACTTCAAACCATTTTCCCTTGTCCTGCTGTTATCTACCCTTTCAAAGAGTTGATTCCCCTCCTGTTTGTAGGCTCCCTAGAAACATCCTGGCTTGTATCAGCAGCAGTGCCACCAGCAGGAGGTTATCATCCCTCTGTGCTGTGGGCAGTGTTGGGTTCTTCACTACAATACAGTCACAGAGGCCCTAGGGTGTGTGCAGAGAAGGGAACGGAGCTGTGAGGGCTCTGAAGCTCAGTGCTGCAGTGAGTGATGCTGATCCAGTGGGTCAATCTGGAGAAGATGTGGCTCAGAGAACTCATTGCTCTCTATAGGGACTGAAGGGAGGTTGTGGTGAGGTGGGCTCAGCCTCTGCGCCTGCATAACTGCTGATAGACGAGAGGTGATGGCCTCAAGTTGCTCCAGGAGAGGTTTAGTTTGGATATTGGGAAAAAATTATCCACAGGAGTGGTTGGGCACTGGAACAGGCTGCTCTGGGACGTGTTGGGGTCACTGAAGATGTAGTACTTGGGACTTGGTTTGGTATGCAATGCTGGTGGTAGGTGGACAGTTGGGAAGTTTTTCACTCAGAGGGTGGTGATGCTCTGGAACAGGTTGCCCAAGGAGGTTATGGACACCCCATTGCTGGAGGCATTCAGGGCCAGGCTGGATGTGGCTCTGGGCAGCCTGGGCTGCTGGTTGGTGACCTGCACATAGCAGGGGGTTGGAACTGGATGAGCATTGGTCATTGGAGCACTGGTCCTTTTCAACCCAGGCCATTCTATGACTCTATGATCTTAGTGATCTTTTCCAACTTTAATGATTCTGTGATTCTATTTCTCTCAACCTTGGGGTTTCTGTGCTGTAGTGCAGTGATACTGGTGAGTATCAGGACAGGAGTAACAGGTCGGACAGCATCTTTGAGACCATCATTTGACACCACTGCAGAAGGTGGAGCCTTGCTGGTGAGCACCTCATGAGTTTGCAGTTCTGGTCTTCTGTAGAGCTTTTAATGGTTTTAATTCCTATGAAGCTGCCAAAGATCCATTCTGAAGTAGTAAGGAATACTTTGAACCATTTGTAACAATTGAAGATTGAAAGGATGGTGATGTTCTTGTATCTCTTATCTGAGCATTCAGTGACAGAAGGCATTTTCCTTACTTTACATTTCAGTACTCAGCAATGGGCATCTCCCAGTGGTGGTGGGGCTGCTGGTATTCCTGATACAATACTTGAGACAAAGCTGATTGACAGAGACCTGTAAGAACCAAAAGATCTTTCAGTGTATAGGGATTGTTACATTGTGTGGTGCTGCTTGGTTTCATTACAGAATGACTTGGGTTGGAAAGGACTTCAAAGATCATCCAGTTCCAGCCCCTCTGCCATGGGCAGGGTTACTGCCCACTAAATCAGGTGCCAGTTCAGGTGGCCCAGGGCCCCATCAATGTCCTTGATCACCTGTGGGGCATCCACAGCTCTCTGGGTAGCTGTGCCAGGGCTTTGCTGCCCTCTGAGTGAAGAATTTCCCTCTGGCATTAGTCTAAATCTCCCCTGTGTTAGTTTGAAGCCATTCCTCATTGTCCTATCTCTGTGTACCCGTCTTCAGACACATAGCTCAGCTCAGTGTTGTCCTCCCAGGGTTGGCTGGGTCAGAAGTGTCTCAGCCCATCCACCCCATGCCTCAGAACATAAGAAAGGTCAAGTTTTGCTTCTAGTGAAACCCTGCTTATGTGGAATAAAGGGCAAACAATCACTTTGGGGTTACAAAAGTGACAATATGTAAAAAGGAGTTCTAAATACTGTCCTGCACTAGATGTCAGTCTCTTAAAACAAGTTCAGGATGATATAGAGGTAACATTTGTAGGAATGTTTTTGCTTGTTACCAGTCTACAGCTGCTGGTTGGTGCTCATGCCATATATGCAAGTAAGAGTCTCAACTTGGGGAGAAGATGGAAATGTAGGCTATGCCTTGCAGCAACAGCATGGTGCCTTTTTCATTATGAGCCACTTGCTTACGTGTGCAGATTGGAGACTGCTAGTTTTATGGGTTATGTTGTTTTTGTCAGAGGTTTACAAACAGCCCGAGGTCACAAGCTGATGCATGTTGAATATCTGCATTGGGATACCTTGTTCCTTATACTTCCTCCTGAGTCTTTGATCTTTATAGTTAGCAACTCCACATCTCAAAGAATTGATTATGCTTCGTGCCATCCCCTTTTGATTTACTGTTCCATTGTTGTTAGAGTTCTGTAATTCAGCCCAATCTTTTCCTCCTGTAAATTGTTCTATTTCCCATACTATGTAATACTTGCTGGAGTGTATTGCCCTCACAAAATCACTCTGGTTCACTAATTCTTCACACATGGCCATCTTTCCATGTGAACACAGTATAGAAAAGATACCAGTCATTTCAGTGCAGCACTCTTCATCTTGGCATGTTTATTTTGACTTAATTCAGATTATTTGGAGGCATCTTTAAACTATGCGTAGTCCTGGCAAGTATCACAGCATTTTTAAAGCACTGCAGGGCATTTTGTGTTGAATTTGTTGGCACATGATGGGGCAGGTATGATCCTACTATGTAACATCATCCCCAAAACGAAATGCTTTTCTTTACCAGTGCTGTGTTTTCTGAGACTGTATTCCTAGCTGAAAAATGTTGTTGTGTTTTTTTTTTTTTTCTTTTTGCCTCTGTATAAAAGATGCTTGCAGACAGAAGTGGGAGGCAGCCCTGCATTGTGAAAAGAAATGACTGGAACAGGTTGTTTCGTGTGCTTGTGAGTCTGCAATGCACTTGTCTGATAAAATTGTCATTTGAATGTACTGCCTTTGCGGACAGAATGAAGAGGTGTACTTATGTCTGAAACTGGAACAGTATATCTGTCTACTAGCAGTTATCAGGCACTTGGCATTTTCTGTTGCTTCTTTTGATTACTTGCTGTTTCATGAGGATGAAATGTTGTTGGTGTTTTTTGTTGTTGTTTTGTTGGTTTTTTTTTTTTTGAGAAATATATGTGAAGGTGAAGAGCGTGGGGTTCATCTTTGTGTTAATTTCTTGGCATGGTTACTGAATAAACTCTCTTAGTATCTACAGCTTATTTGTTTACCAAGCACTAAGCAAAACTTTTATTTTTATCAGGCAAGAGGCAACAGATGTTACTGCTTTCATCATTTTATGCCCACTTTTCTCCATTCTCATTCTGGCAGTCTACAGGAACTGAAAGCTTCATTGCAACTCAGTGCCCATAGATAGCACTGTTGGTTCTGTCAAGTTTGGACTTATTCATCTTTCAGTGTTAACATGCATTTATTATTATTATTTTTTTTTTTTTGAAGCTTTCCTTAACCTAACACGCTGCAAATGTATGTAGAATGCTATTGTAGGATTGAAGTGCAACAAGCTAAGCACCCAGATGTTTAAAAAAAAATAATGATCATTCATCTGCTATAATTAAAAGCTAAAGCAAAGGAAAAGATCATTTCTACCACCCTGCAGTTTCCCAGCCTGGAGCCTGACTGGGAGAAGAGGCTGCTGAGGCTTTCAGGTTTTGTTCCAGCTTTGTAATTGATGTGTTTTTACCTGGACAGAGACGTAATGCGTGTCCCATTTTCAGCTTCCAAATGCTGAAATGCTCTCACCTGTTTATTTTTCCTTCCCCTGAAATGGAAGTAATATTCCTTTTCAAAGTGAAGGGATCATCATCTAGAGATGATAACTGTGCCTTAGAAAAGCAGAAGGTGGATGGGTCAGCACAGCCACTGGAAGCACCTACTGGAAATACTGACCCAACCAATCCATAACACACATAAAAGTAACTAATTTTATACAAAATTAGCAATGTTAATTACAAGGAAGACTTTCTAAAGAGTCTTTCTAAATGAATTTTTCAGAGATTAAAGTGACACGATGCAATAAATCTGACTTTTCTGATTTGTTTCTCTGTTACTTCAGTACCTTGTGAGCCTGCTGCACTCATGGGATACACCGTGGGTGGTGGTTTGAAATAAATATGCCCTGATTTTCTGGAAATTAATTTAAAAATTCCGATTGGGAGGTGTTGTGTTTGTGTGGTTTGGGTCATACATCCACGTTTTTGTGGAACTGGAATTTCAAAATGAAACTTTGTGTTATAAATGCTTTGTTTTCTATTCTTAGGTCGTTTTTATGCAGGTAGAGGTTAAACCAGTGAGTGTCCATAAGGTGTATGTAGGCTGAAGTTGATTTTATTTTCTTTTTTTCTAATGCAGTCAGCCTTTCTACACAATTTTCTTTGTCGTTAATGAGGAAAGAAAATGGGGAAATGTTTTCAGATAAGTGATGTGAGCTCTGCAGTTTAAAAACTACCTATCAGAGCAGCAGGAATACAATTTCAAAGTGAAACGAGTGCTTTCAGTTGGTACTTTTATTAGTAATTATTGCAACTTTTGGATTACCACAGCTTCATTTCTCATCTTATACTTTTTGATAAACCGATTCCGCTGGCAACTTGTAGCTTAAAGTATAGGGCACAGCCTGTTTGGGAGCTGAGCTTTAAATGCATCATTCTGCTGAGGTTGGTCACTTCGTATGAAGGCTCAGTGAGAGGTTTGGATACATCCAGTTCTATGAAAGTTGAATAATAATATATATAAAAACATAGAATGGCTGGGTTGAAAAGGACCACAATGATCATCTGGTTCCAACCCCCTGCTATGTGCAGGGTCGCCAACCACTGCATGCATTGGATGAGTAATGATGTTGAATGGTTGCTTCTGTGAAACACCGCTTTAATTCTGCCTGGGTTGTATTTGTGTAGCTAGAATTATGAGTTAAATGCCTTCCTAGTTTATTCAGTGTTGAAAATGACGTATGTACCTGAAGATGACTCTCACTGAATGCAACATAATGTCTATGCACTTCTTAAAGCAGGCTTTCTAAGTTGATTTCCAGAGCCATGATAGGTGGTGGGTCTGATAGAAGATTGCTGAGCTCATAATCAGAGAACCATTAGAGATGAGGGGCCTTGAAGGTCACATAAGGCAAATGATGAGCAGGCAGCAGGTGCCACTGCTGTATTCTCACATCCTACAGCTGTAGTCCATCACACAGTGCTCTGAAATCAATAAAATGTTCTTGTTTTTGTGGTCTTTATGTGAATAAAGTTTTTTACTTCCTAGCCAAATATAGAAAAAGCAAATATTTCTTCCCAAGAATCAGGTATTATTCGCACTAGGAAATACCATCCTGATTTACAAATTGCCATGAAGCAGACATCAGCCAAGTGAGCACAGAATGAAAGAGCTCTGCATTTTCTTGTTACTGCATCACCCCAGCGCAGAATTGTACACAACTCCAGCTTTGCTTTTCCTTAAATCAGCACCTCCATGTGTGCAGGCAGTTCCAGCAGGTGACAGGCAGCCTGCTGACCGCCTTTCAGAAACCATTTGTCCTGAGCAGAAGCAGAAATCATGTTTGTCAGGAGGGAAAACGAGTTAAGCTGTCAAGGCCGTGGGGCGAAAATGGCATGTGGGAGATGTGCTGCAAAACTGCAGGAGAGCTTGGAGAGAAAGTGATGTTATTGCCATGGTTGGATTTGACATCCCAGGAGTGGCTGGAAATAGTAACAGATTTTAAATTAAATGCTTTGTATAAAAACTAACAGTTAGTAAAATCGTTTAGTGATTGTTACATGGAAAAAAATAAATAGTTGGGGGAAGAAATAACAGCACTTAAATGAAATGCTTTGTGGGTAAGTACCAGTCAGCCTCCAAGAAGTTCAACTACTGACAACACTGTATGACACCAGGATGGTGTTTCCAATGTCACTTGCTGTGTTATTTCCTCCATGTATTTAAAAAAATAATAATAATAATAAAAAAAGGCAAGTTAATGTACTAAACTCTTAGATATGGCATTATTCTGAGCTACAATAGCTGACTAATAGCTTGGAGCAGATCTTGTGTCAAGCAGTGTGCTGTGTTGTGAACAGCCCTCTAGGAAGAGCAACTTCAGCTCTGTGTGCTTTCAGTTCAATGTAAACTGGTAGGTAGGCCTTACAATTGTCTGTTTCTCTTTGTAGGGCTCATGTAATCAGAGGAGTTCCTCTGTCGTGTGTGTCTTCTCAGAACGCAACTGGAATTCAAAATGAATCAGGTGAGTTTCATGGAAGACTTTATCAAAATATTTGGCTAATAGAACAGCTCAATGTTAACATGAAAAGTCAAAAAAGAAATGAAAGACTTCCATTTTTCACCTTTTAGACCACTGTATCATTTCAAACGTGCAGTGAACAGCTTCTGCCTTAGAAACTGGTTGATTGGGAAGATTCACACTTCTCTGGAGCCAGAGTATTTCCCTTGAATCAAGTGAAAAGGTTGGGAAAGGACATTTATTATGGGATGCATCCTCTACTATGTGGGTGCCAGAATGTCCTGGATGCTCTGGAGAGTGTTGTTTTAATCTGTGTCAAGTGTGCCTGATTTCATTTGTTTTTTATCTGTCTGTCCAAGCAGAAAAAATACAGGTAGTCTATTTGCTATAGACAGAGGAAATATTACCTTAAATTATTCTCATGAGTGCTTCTCTGTTTGGATTGTCTCACCAAGTCCCCTTGGCATGGGAGTGTGACCATGGGGTATCACCCTGAAGGAATGCCAGTCTTCAATTTGCTAAAACGTGAACAGAAGCTGCTTGTTTTGTTAGCCAGGAACAACCACAGTGCACAGGATGCAAAATGCTTTGTGTACTTTTTTCATTGCTTTTCCTAATGAATTACTTTTTTGCTTTTAAACCCTTAATTGATCATTATTGGCACAGAGTACAATTAGCACTCTGCTGAAGTATACTCCACCACTGAAGTTATAGGAGTGTAAATACAATTACTTAAGTGAGGAATTATATGGTAGGATGTTTCCAATAGCTCTGATTTTAAGTGGGGGGAAAAAAAAAAGCATATTGAAAAAACAAAAAGCAAAATAGGAACTCTATCAGTGTTGTCATGGATTTAGAGTACACTCTTCTATTATATATGTGCATAAATATGCATTATATATCATGCAAATAACATTTCTGTGTGCACCCTTTGAAAGTTTAGTGGTCTTGTCTGGGGTAGCAAGGATAACTATTGCTTCATCATTTCCTTCTTTTGAGACTTGTTTTTTTTTTCCCCTGAAAGGTTTATTTTGAAGGTGCTGTGGCATAAAGCCAACAGCTTATTGTTCTGCTCGAGCAATAGTCCTTCTGCTTCATTACTTGCTCCCAAAGATTTCGGTGTTAATCTGTGCTATCAGTAGCTGTTTCCTTCCCGTTTGGTTTCCTCACTCCACCAACGCTGCTCCCTTTCTAGGAGTGAATAAAATTTCTGCACTGTATAAAACGAAGTCCTCGTCCTTCATACCTGGATTGATAACACCATTTATGCAGTGCTGTGATGTTTATTACCTTACAATCAATACAGAGATCACCCTGCTTCTGGGGAGAGTTACAACAGCTTCGAGTCCTTCTTGGCATCTCTGCCTTTTGCCTTTCGTTTCCAAAGTATACAGAGCTCACAATGCTTTTTATTGTTCAATTACCATTCATACTGAGTGTGTACTTAGCATCAAACCCGTGGTGTTTTTTCTTGCAGTGCCCTTGTCATTTCATTCACTGTTGACAAGTTGTAGTGCCAGGTCTGTATAAGGCGTGTCTTTGATGCCTGATGCCAAACATCTTTCAGGTGTTCTGCTCTCATTTCTTTTGTTCTGCTTATCTTTGCTTTTGGTGTGACTTCAGTGACCCCGAAACTAATTGGCTATTGTTAATTTTGCTTATATGAAAGGACTGTTCCTTTTGTTGTAATGAAGAAAATCCTTTTCATGAACTGATCTGGCCTCCTTCCAGTAAGATTACAAAGGATTAAAAACAACATTAAAAACAACAAATTAAAAAAAAAAATACAGCTCATATTTGAGTTAATTTTTGCATTTCAAGGAAGATTGCTGTCTTGGGATAGATGACATGTATTCTCTATCTCTTTTTAAAAGACATTTTTCCTTTTATGTGTAAAGTGCATCAGAATGCTCTGAATAATTTATTAAAAACAAACAAAAAAAAACCCACCAAGCAAGTGTGGGGTTTTGATCAGTAGCTTTTACTGCATCCCAGCCTGAGTTAAGATAAAGCAGCGAGAAAGTTGCATGGAACACTGAATGGGAAGTTACTGCAAAATTAATATAGGCATAAGATAAATTATACCTGCACTTGTGCTAAAGTGCCTTCTGAGTTTCTAAATTGATTAATTCAGATATTCTAATATATCTTCAGTCTTCAAGCACGTGCAGTAAAACTGGGATGAGTTCAATAAGGTTTTTTGATAGGAAACTTCTGCTTCTGCCTGCCCTGTGCTAGCTCTTGGTTTCTGTTTCCCTTTCACAACTCCCTTCTGTCTCCTTTGCCTTGCCCCTGTCACTTCAGTGGCAAGGGACATTGAAGGACAAGGGGCAATGGTTTTAAACTGACAGGGGGAGGTTTAGGTTAAATATAAGGAGGAAGTTTTTCACACAGAGGATGGTGAATGGGACCAGGTTGCCCAAGGAGGCTGTGGATGCCCCATCCCTGCAGGCATCCAAGGCCAGGCTGGATGTGGCTCTGGGCAGCCTGGGCTGCTGGTTGGCGACCTGCACACAGCAGGGGGTTGGAACTGGATGAGCACTGTGGTCCTTTTCAACCCAGGCCATTCTGTGATTCTATGAATGGCATCCTCTCCTCATTCCTCTTATTCCTGTTTCCACCAAACTGCTTGCCAATCTTCACATCATTCAGCATGATTTTTTTTTCTTTCATTTTTTGTTCCAATCTGATCACCTGTAAGCATCTTGTTGCAGGTGCTGTTCCTATTGAAGGTGACATAAAAATTACAGAGGTGTGCTGAAAGGCACTATCCAAGTACCTGAACTCTGAATTGGATGCAAACAGGAAAGGAAAGCTTCAGTTAAGGCACCTTTCAGCCCTTCAACCATCTTTGCATTGTTCTTAGGTCACTTCACCCTTTCTGGTTTGAGTACAGTGTAATGTGTTTGGTGAACTTCAGAGTTACACATTTAATAGGGAAAAAACAAGCTTCTAGTGCACACCTACTCAACGTTGCAACAGAATTGCTGGCATGAATGAAAAACACCATAGTAGGTCCTCAGTTTAATGCAGTGCTGGCTGTAGGACATGTGCTTGTATGCATCCTTACCAAGAGGTGATCTCTTTATAGGAAAGAAAACCAATTTGAATCTGATTGTTAAATGTGGGTGGAAAAGTGATTGATATCAGTCTATTTCTTCCTTTGGTAGGTAGGCCTTCCTTTGGGTTTTGATTTGAAGGTCTTTTAAGAAGCTGTATTTAAATTGCAAATAAAATTAGAATGCGCTGATTTGACTGAACTAAATTGTTCATTTTACTGTATAATACATAGTTATTAATGTATGTTTGAGATGTGAAATGCCTTGTTACATCCTAGGCCTAATTTTATGGTATGTGCAAAATCCATGAATATAACTGCTGTGGAATGGGTCAGAGTGCTGTGTTCAGCTGCTGAGCTTTTATTTGTGTAGGAAGATGTCAAATAAAGTTCTGATTGTATGCTTTTCCTTACAAATAGACTTCTGAAATGGGATATTGATGGCTGAAAGGAGGTATGACTATTAGGAAATGTCTGATACGTCACAGGATGTGATCCAGTGCTGTGCTCTTTGATCTTATTTGTCTGTTTGATAAAGTTTTGGTTGATCAGGTTGTGTTGTAGGCTTGTTTGACTGCTCCTTTAGCTCTGGTTGCTTAAAAAAAGGTTTTGTCAGCTTGAAGCTTCAAATGCATTGTTCTCATAGCTGTCTTGTTCCATGTCTGCTGTCCTCTCATCCCTGCAGGCATTCAAGGCCAGGCTGGATGTGGCTCTGGGCAGCCTAGGCTGCTGGTTGGTGACCCTGCACACAGCAGGGGGTTGGAACCAGATGAACACCGTGGTCCTTTTCAATCCAGGCCATTCTATAATTCTATATGCAATTTGTTAGAAACTGCTGTGAAGGAGAAATGAGCGTGGTGTTCCCTTAATGGGGTGGTGGGGTGGATACTGGGAGGGAAGGAATCTGGGCCTCTTTGAGATGCAGAGAAGAGCAGACAGAAAAGAAACTCGCTCAGATGTGGACTCTCATATCAGTTCAAGGCTAACAGATGTCCGACTCAAACTTCTTTCATCCGTGTTTTTCCTTGCTGGCCATTGGAAGAGAAAAATAAAAGGAAAGCAGTTCTTCTGTGAATAGACTTTCAGCTATTATAACTAAAGAGCAAGGATTTTTTTCCCCAGCCCCTCAATCTAGCGGATGGGAAGGGATTTCTGGCATTCTGTTCCTTCCACAGTGTCCAATTTCGGGGTCTTTCTCCCCTACTAATAGCTCTCTAGGACGTGTCTGTGCAGCTGTTAGGGCTTACCAAGGCAGCAATAGAATAACATTGCTAGGACTCCAGTTTTATCATTTTTCTCGCTGTTGCAGAAGGCTGACAGAAGACATTCTTGTAACTTAACTCAGCAAGTCATAAATATAGAGGAGAATAGTTGCCATACTGAGCACTCTTGAAGTGTGGCTATGAAGTAGGAGAGGTTGGGGAAGCTTTATTTTCTTTGAAAGATTAAAAACTCAACTGTGGTAGCCTATAGAGATGCATTAAAAATATATTTCCAGAATGCTTCCTAAGTGCTCAGTGGAAAATGCTGGGTGTTATAGATGAACACTCAGCTCAGTACATGAAGACTGCTATTACATCTCTGCTTTGTGGCTGCAAGTAAAAGCAAGAGTCATGTCTGGTAAGTTTGAGTTTACTTGGACAGCTGTGGCACTGCCTGATTTTTTTTTTGTTGTTATTTAACACCACCTGAAGTTTCTTCAGAACTTAAATATAACATCCTTCATGTTAGAGGAGCTATTGCCTTCTTCACCAGCATTTGTGACTGCCCAGAGTGGTCACAGTTCAGTGTCAGGGGGCAGATATTTTTTTGGGGCTGTAGCATGAAGTCCAACGTATGCATACATGTCGTTTGTGCCAAGCACCATTCTTTCATAGTGTGGATGCATTTATGGGAGGCTGCATGTGCTTGTGGCTTTTGTAATGCTGGTTGTTCAATCAGGAGTAGGTGTCTTGTTAACTGAAGAGCTGGTTGTCTTGTGACAGCTGTGAGTAACGCTTGCAATTTTACATGATGTGAGTAATAGTATGAATATAATTACTAGCAGCCTATTGACTCTTGTAGATCCCTTAAAATGGGCATGAAGCCTAATCACTTAACATCCATAAATCACTTATTAGCTTTCTATTGCATCTCCAGCTATAAGAAAACCTTAAAACCTTTTGTATTAATTACAGGCTAAGGGTTCTGAACAGTTGGTTTAATTAAGAATAGAACACAGAAATAACTTTTATGACACTATTTACATCCTATCATTCTCTTCAAAGCAGAGCAGTAAGCTTGGCACGCTGATACTTTAAGGTTGATCTCTGGAGTGAAGTGGCTTGCTTGTAGGCTGTAAACAGAGCAGCAGGAGGAGGACAATAACCCAACGGTAGCTCTGGGAAGTGCATTACAAGGCAAGCTTCAGTGTTAGCCACGCTACAAGAGGGGGATTTATGTGTTACTGGACTCAGGGTGTGCAGGGAAGCTCCTCTCTGTCCCCTGGCATCCAGGTCTGGGCAGCACAGGGTATGTTTGTGCCTGCGGCAGAGAAGGTGGTGTACCCCAAATTCCCATTCTGGTATGTACATTGGAGTAGTTTGTTTACTGCTGTGTCCTAGGTTCAACAGGAGAAAAAAATCACTTTTCATTTTTGTGAACTACATACATTTTTCAGAACTGTAAGTATTGTTTTCTTCATGAATTTCTGTTGAGTCTTTCTCCCAAGAGATACACGCTCAAGGAAGGCAACACCAGAAGCTATTCTAGATTGGTTGGTTTTTTTTTTTGAGATGGGTTAGAACAAGAATACCTGAAAGCCAACACTTGAAAAGAGGAAACAAAGAATTGCTGATGTGAATGCAGTTGCTCTCAGTGTGCTGGGTAGTTGATCTTCCAGCTTTGCCCTATATTTCCTAAGCCATCCCTTGTGTGTTTCTGGGCAAGTTATTCCTGTTAGTGAAGCTTTGCATCGTTTTCTCCTTTATGCATCAAGGCAGACATGGGTGTTCTGCTTGGAACTTTCATGTGCAAGTTTAGGTAATGATTGACAAAGGTAAAATGGAAGGCTGCATGAGCAGCTCTGCTCCCTCCCATCAGTGCTCTGGATTTGGAGCTGCCCTTTCTTCTGTAACTTCAGCATGTCCTCACACAAAACTGGGGCAGCATTTCTCTCACTGTCAGCACAGCAGCACAAACCTGGGCTGCTCGTGGGGAAATTGCAGTGTAAATTGCAGTGTATCTCAATTTTCACTTAAAGAATTGGAGGATTTAAAAACAAAACAAAAAACCATAGAAAATAATAAAAACCAACTTTGAGCTGTAATTAAATGTTTCTAGAAGTCAACTACTTCTAATTTCCTACCTCTCTATTAATAGACATGCTTTTAATAGCTAAACATGTTTTTCTTGCAGTTGGTCACAGATAGCCAGTGCTTTTCAGGGGCAGAGAGTTCTCTCAAGTCAAACCTTAAAATGAAAAGGATTGTTATTAAAACAGAAATGTTTTTCAAGTCATCCTTTTCCTTAACGCTGTCAGTTTCAATAAAGATGAGCTGTGTGCCACAGATGTGAGGTTGATCCAGTCCAGCCCATGTGATTCTATTCACCTTTACTGAAGTTTTTTGCTGAGGCTTATAATGAAGAAATTGCTTTGCTGGCTCAAACAGAGTGTCTGTCCTGAAATGTTTGTGACACCTTTTCTCATCATTCAGGGTCCAAAAAGGATGGAGCAGACAGAGATCACATTTGAGACACAGCATGCAGCAGGAATATGAAAACAAGCCACAGAACAAGTTTTTTTTAGTCTAGAAAAGATTAGATCTGTGTGTGTATGCATATATATATATATTTGTAGCTCTCTGTGTTCTTTAAAAAGAAAACCTAAATACCTCCTTCACAAGTTTTTCAGTTGAGGAAGACTTTCCAGACAGGTTACAAAGGAGTTGCTGTGTTTATGCACTTTGTGTTTTTTTGTTTTAATCTGAGAACAGTCTGGCATCAGGAACAGAATTAAAAATAGGTACAAATACTTTGTGTAGTCAAAATAATTGTGATGCTTCACCATAAGGAACTGGAATTTTCATTGTGGTAACAGCTAGATGCTAAAATGGAGGCAGGGCTTCTATCAACAACCATGTGATGAAAAACTTCTTTGAGCACAGTCTAAGCATAAGGCAGGTAGATTTATCTGATGTATTTGGTCTGAAATTTGGAGGAATGTTATTTGGAAATGGCTCGAGTGGATGTTGTCTCAACATAATGTGGCATGTAACAGTTCTATTACTTACTTAATTACTTGCTCAGTGTAGTTTCTCATGGCATAACTAATCAGATGAAATACAGCAAGTGAAAGTCGATCTGTATTTCTGTCTGTGGATGAGTTTTAGATCACCACATTAATGAGCATTTTCAAAGACTTAACACTAAGCATGAATGCACATGAAAGCCATATCCTGAAAGATCAACTTATGTAAATATTATATTATGGATAGATGCTTTCCAGGGTATAAAACCACAGTGATTCCTCTTCTTTCATCTTTTAGGACTAGTGGAATAGTGCTGCCAGGCATGCTGTATTTGGATAAGATAAATAAAATACTTTAAGCTCTATATTTCCCAAGTAACCAATGGGGGAATTTTGAGTGTGGTTGTAAGGGAAACCAAAGAAAATAAATGCAATGGCAAATGGCCTATGAGAAATAGGGAAATCACTTCAGATAGATTTACTCACTGTTTGAAGTCACATCCATTAACTTCAGCAGTCGGATACTTGTCTTATGAGTAAAAGTAGGAGTTAAAACTCTCAGGAACAGCTTGCATAGGTTGATCAGCTGTTATGCTGTTCTGTTTTCCTTTGCTAATGGTTGTGGCCCTTCTGGTTTTTGACTTGCAGAACACAACCGAGCCTCCTGCTGTAGTGGAGACCTTAGCTGATGTACCTGAGCACGTGCTTCGGGGGCTTCCTGAGGATGTCAGGCTCTTCCCATCTGCTGTTGACAAGACAAGGCTTGGTGAGTGCCACAACTGTAAGAAGAGAACGAAGGCTTTTAAAATGGCTCACGTAAATTGCTTGCTGCAGATGCTGTGAACATTTGGTGCCTTTGTATGCTGGGCAGTGAATGAAGAAGAAATAATGTCTGGTGCATTTTTCTGAAACCATTTATATTGGAAGGAGCGGTCTCCTACTAACAGATCAAGATTATGTTCCTAAAAGATCAAAGTCAGGGCCAATGATGGACCAGAATGCAGAGAGGTTAGGTCATGGGGATGCTGGTATGTTCCTTTACTGGCTGCCTTAATTCATATCACTTTTACTTCTATCAGTTTTGTATTTTTGCTGCTATCTTGTTGTTGTTTAACTTCAGAATGCTGTGTCTCACTATCCAGTCAATACAAAAAGTCTCTTAGATGATTCAGTGCAGACTTAAAGCTGCTATGTGGAACAAAGTATTGTTTGTGTAATAATGCAAAATGCTGATTTTTTTCTTTAACCTGAGAGAACTTTGGAAATCAGAGTTGCAGATTGGATATTTGATGTTAAAACTTGGTAGATTAAGGAATATCCTGGTTTACTGTTAGTAACAGGTTATAAACTCCTTGGAGCAAGGTTAATATTTTCTAGTATGAACCTGATCTGGCATGGTCTGAATGAGTGTTTTGTTGGAACTGAATGAGGTAGGAGGGAAAATGTTAGAAAACTTGTATTCCTAATGGTATTTTGAATTTATCTTGAAATACAGGAGAAATCAAGGTCATTTTTTGTCGTCAGAGCTACAGTAGTCCTGGAGCAAAGGATGAAACCAGATAAATGCTTAAGCTTTATGTGACTGGGGGAAGTTCTGGGGACGTGTCTGTTTGAATTACTAATAGTGAACTTCAATTTCCTGGTTGTGGTCTTAATGGTGCAGAGCACACCACAGCCTGAGACAGACACATGCAGTGATCGTAAGAAATATGAAATGTGAATAGAAGATCTTTCTTGAGCTGAGTTAGATTTGTTATAATTACTGATATGTATCTTTTCAGGTGTTTGGGCAACAAAGTCAATTTTAAAAGGGAAGAAATTCGGGCCTTTTGTTGGCGATAAGAAAAAAAGATCTCAAGTTAAGAGCAATGTATACATGTGGGAGGTAAGAAAAACTTGTTAATGAAAAAGGTGCCTGTCACTGGGTCAATATTTTGTATTTACCTTTCTAGAGATTTTAGACATAAAATAGTTGCTACTTCCTTATCTGTGGTTACCATTGCAAATCTATTTACAGATACTGATTCTGAATTACAAAGCTTTACACTATTGAAACTGAGATTGCTGTGTGAATTTTCTCCCATACTGTCTGTGGATCCCTCGTTTCTTTAGGAGCCTACAACAAATAAAGCTTTGCTTTGTTGGCTTGAACACTCAGTAATATCCATTCTTCAGCTGTGTACTGTTCACTACTTATTGAAATGAGGGAAACTGGAAGGAAAGTCTTAAGGAAATCTCAGTGTTCCTTCTCATCCAGCTCTTTGAAAAACAGCTTTGTTTTGGGGATTGGTTTTGCTTTTGCAGCTTTCATAAAAGTTCTCAGCTGTTTCAGTATTTCTTGTGCTGCTTGCATTTGGATTTGCCTTAAAGCAATTACTGCCTGGACAGCTGAATGGTTTTTTCAAACTCCTCTGACAGTCATAAGACCTCAGATATTATGTAGATTTCAGAGTATAGGTGTCTTAACAGAGTTAAACTCTATCTACAGTGTCTTTTAAATAAGGCAATTCCTAAGTACTCCCAGAGATGACATCACTATTTCTGAAGGTTTTCACACAAGAAGTGGCTTTAGCAGAGTGTGTGGTCAAGGAGGAGGGATGGAGGAACTCTGACATGGCAATTTCTGTTCAGAACGTGCTAAAGTACAGATCTTTAGGTTAAAGAGATTGATAGTAGTCATCCTTCTGGCCTCTGGACTGCAAAAAGGGAACTACATACAGCACTGGATAACTACGCAAAGCTTAGTGATAAGCCATCTCAGAGGAACTGAGCTAGAATAATTTCCCATAAATGCAAATCCACGTTTAGGAAAGTAATAAAGTAAAGTAGAATGTTTGCTGTATCAAACTAGTGCTTTATTTTAGCAATTCTACTGCATGAGGTATCTCAACTTTTGATCTGCTACACGAGCACATAGTGAGATTGGATCGGTCCAGTAAATTATTGACCTTGTGATTGTTTTTCTTGATTTTCAATGTCCTCACTGGATGTATCTTAATGTCTTTGGAAAAATGTGTTGAGAAATGAGAGCAGCAAACAAACTGACACAGTTTCACAGTTTGCAATGCAGGCAACAACAGGGTCTCCTAGATTTCAGAGTAGTTGTGTGCTGCTTTAATACTGACTTGGGAATTAAAAAAAAAAAAAAGGCAGCTAAAATGAGACTGCAACAGTTGTTCCCATATGTTGATATCTGAAACCACCCCAGCATCGTAACTGTTAGAAAATATGATTGTAAAAGGATGGTGTGTGAGAGCAGTGCAGTGTATGGACTTTCAACCAAGAGAAAAGCTTTTCCATAGGAATTCAATTAATTTTAGTGAAGTTAATCTGAAGAAGATCTCAATTTTTTTTAATGACTTCATTCTCCCACATGATTTAGAATAAGTGGGTGAGTTTTGTGTCGATATCTGTGGTTGCTGTATCTCAGGAGAACAGTTGACTTGAAGACATTCTCATCTTTTGCCAGAGAAAAGCCACTGGTAGGGAAACAATGGCAAGTGACTGAAAACTGAGGGAACTGCCACCTTTTGAAGGGTTCAGAACAACAGTCCCTTTGTAATTTACCATGGTTTTTAGGAGTCATTTGAAGTTGCAGTGTTATACAGAGGTGCTGAAGCGATTTCCTTTCTCACAGTGCACAAGATTTTGCAGCAAAGATCAGTAGATGAAGTGGCTTGACCAAAAAGCAATCCTATATTATGCTTTGTCATGCCTGCCATATCTACTAACTCTTCCAAAGCATTGCTTGGCTGTTTCCTTCCTTTTTAACCACCTCGTTCTGTGAAACTGTTTGCTTTCTCCTGCTGCAAGGGCTGGATGTGCTGATGAATTCTTTCAAAAGTCAGCTGATGAAACCCACGCTGGAGTAGTTTAAGTAAGGAAGGAGTTTTCTCTTTGCTTGGAAAGAGATGAGTTCTTCTTAGTGGAAGCTGATGTCTGCAGGCTTAACCATAAGCAAAAAAAACAAATAGTACAGCATTATCAAATTATACATATTTTTTACTTTTTTGTTGTTTCTGAAAATCTGAGGGCTGCCCAATACTTGTAACCATACTCAATGTCTCAGTATGCCAATGTTCTGAGACAAAATATTTTTAAATAATGGAAAAATTATGGCTTTCATTGCTGAACAGTGGAGCATTCTTCAATTTGGAAAAAAATAAGTGTATAACATCCATTGGCAGCTTTTCTTATAAGACTAACTTGGACTATAAGAAGAAACATGGGAAATATTTAACATGTCTTGAAAGATAAGCAGAGCTGACTGTTAGCAGAAAATGCTGAAGACCTACCAGTATCTTTGCTTTAATGCAAGCTGTCTTGAACATGAGTAGACATTAAAAACACTTAACCAAGAATGGAAACAAAACATTTGCACAGCACCTTGGAACATTCAGAAGTTCATAGATCTGTTCACAAAGCTTCTGAAGCATTGATATTTTCTACAGTCCTCTGAAGCAAGATTAAATATGCAGTGTATTCTCCCTTACCTTTCCAAATACAGCAAATGCTTCTAACTTCTTTGTCATTACTTTTTCCTGATTCCTCAGATAGCCGAAATAAAACTCAACTGTATTTATATAATAACACAAAGCCTTACTATAGATATAAGCTCCAGAGAATCGCATCACAGAATCACAGAACGGCCAGGATTGGAAAGGACCTCAAGGATCATGAATCTCCAACCCCCTGCCACATGCAGGGCCACCAACCTCCACATCTCATAGCAGCCCAGGCTGCCCAGGGCCCCATCCAACCTGGCCTTGAACACCTCCAGGGATGGACGGGGCATCCACAGCCTCTCTGGGCAGCTGTTCAGCACCATCAGGCATGGCAAACTGAAAACAAAGCATAGAATGTGTTAACTAGTTTAGCTTTTGAGCCCAAAGCCTTCACACAGAGGAGGGTTTGTTGACCAAAAGTTGTTCGGTTTTTTTCAGTTATACCAATTTGTCTGAAAATAATGCAAACAGCAGCAACACTGTCCTGTAAAACATGCTCTGCTCGTGTTTTTTGCTTCATTTCTGTCCTTTGTTGATGATTGCTGCTTTGTATAGCTTTGGAATGTATTTTCTTTTGGTGCACATACACTTCAACATAAACAGATATCAGTTTGCTTGGGATAAATGCCGATTTTTCTCTTGTAGGTGTATTACCCAAACCTGGGGTGGATGTGTGTTGATGCAACTGATCCAAAGAAAGGGAACTGGCTGCGGTATATAAACTGGGCACGTTCAGGAAAGGAGCAAAACCTGTTTCCTCTGGAGATCAACAGGACCATATACTACAAAAGTTTAAAGGTATCAGTGTCTGAGAAAAATCAATTACTGCTTTGCTTAATGCATTATATTTCATTTCCCTCTACTCAAAGCTTTATCAAAGTTGATACAAATAGGGTGCAAAATCTAGCAGACTACATAGAACATGTTTTTTCTATTCCTGTAGATACTGAGATGCTTTGTATTGAGCAGAAATCAGTTGTATTTCTGCTCTTTGCATCTTGTAGCAACCTTATAACCATCTTCTAACAAACAGATTTTCTTAATTCTATACCTCTCCAGTTTCACTGCAGGAGAGGGAGTGGGGAAGGGTACATTGCATTACTGGTGCATTGCATCTCCAGAGTGATGAAAATATTTGTTTAGCCGTAGATTATGATAATGATAGAATATGGTAGCTCTAAATTATTATTCAAATCTCTTACCAAGAATCTGCTAACAGTATGTGTAGGTCAACTTTGTTCCTTCTTAGAATGCTTTTGTGTATTTACAGCCTTGCTGTTAAGCTATGGATGTTTCTTAAATTTCCATGTGAGACCAATAACATTTAACTGTTCTACATTTAAGAAGAAAAGAGCTGATGCTATACACTTTGAAGTTTATAGGGTAACATAAAAGTATGTAGAACAGTTATATTTTAGGTCAAACTTGATTGGGAAAAGCCTCTAAATATTTTCTAAACTTTCTGATAGCTTTGACGTAGCATTTGAGTGCAGATTCCATATTATCAGCTAGTCTGTACTGCTCTTTCACTGGAGGTGTGCTCTCAGGGCCCATCTGTAGCCAGCTTACTTTGCTCTAGACATTTTATCTTGGATTGCCTGATCTTTGCCCATACTCACACTAACTCGTTTATCTAAGTGAGCTTTTGGAGTCACTCCAAGACTTTAAATTTCTCTCTTGTTGAATCTTTCCAGAAAAGCTATGATAAAGACAGATGTTCATATTTCAGATCTGTTTTCTCAAAGACAATACTGCACTTTGGAAAATAATTGTACTGCTATACAAAGGCTGAGCAATGCTGACAGAATAACGAATATCTGGCTCCAATATCTGAAATAACCTTTGTTGCTTTGCCTGTCTTCTTCAGCTTGCAACCTGATGAATTTTATCCCAATAAATCTTGCCAGCAAGATCGTGCTGCCAAGCAGCTTTTTCTGAAGACTGCTGGAGCATCCAATAAGGCTTCTTTTTTGTTTGTTTGTTTGTTTGTTTTTTGTTTCAAAATCCATCAGGGATTTCTTGCAGTGTGATGGAACATCTGGGATGCAGTGGGCTTCTTCAAAGAGCAGTCTTGAGTTTGGCAGTGTTTATCTGCTCCTTCAGCAACCACTTTGTGCTCTGCCTTTCCGTGTGCGCTGTGGGGTTGGTTTAGCTTCAGGCTGGTGTTAGCAGTACCAATCCTGGAATCATGGCCTAGCATCTGGGAGCTGATGTAGGCTGGTTGGAGGGAGCCTTACGCCAGAAACAGTGTTACCTCCAGGCTGCCTATGTGTGAAGACTTGTTGCTGTAGCTGTCACCAGTGCAGAAGCACCTGTGTGTAGCTTTTGGTCTGGGTGCTGCTACAGAACCACTGAGTTGTTTCTGCCTTGTGTGTGTAGCTCCAGGAACACAGTTTAGACATACCTGAGCTAGCTCTGCAAGGCTGAGATCACTCATATTAGCACTCCCAGCTTCGTACTGCTCAGAAGTGACCAAGCTCTTCCTAGGAGTGTTGCACCATGCTGCATGGGCTGGCAGCTCACCCTGCTGTCCCTTGGTAGCCACTGACACAACAGGGCAGCTCAGTGTGAGGTCATGGTTGGACTTGATGACCTTTGAAGTCTTTTTCAACCTAAATGATTCTGTGTTTCTAAGTGGTATGTAAGGAAAATTCTGACCTTGTGAATTTGTTGTGGTTTTTGAAGTGGAATTTTGTCATGGAATTGGACAGTTTTCACCACCATTAAACATTCAGCATTCAGTTGGAGTGGATCATGTTGGATCATGTCAAGATCAGCAAGTTTTTGATTACATGAATGGGCTATTCTTTAAAAGTAATTAATGCTAGTAATAATGGTAATGATAATTACCTCCATATTCTATCTGATGTCTTAGCTGTTCCAAGAATATAAAATGCCAAAGGACGGCATTTTCTAGCGCTTCCTAAAGTTACTTTTTACTATGTGAAGTGACAAATTTAGAGTAAGCAAATCTCTTAACAGTAGAGTGAAGAAACTGAAAGCTGAGCTGTGAGAAACTGACAGCTTAGGTAGGGGGATAATGTAGAAGTGACTTTAAATTTGTGATCTCATGGGCAAGTTGCAGCATGAAGGCATTTATTGTCTGTTGTATCAGCTCTCACTATCCTATAACTTGTTAATTTTCCCTGCAGTTTCTAACTCGAAAAGAATTGTGTTGTTTTCTGCTTCCTTTTCACAAAGTGTTGTTTATACATCTCCCATTTATTTAAAGACTTGGTTTCTGTCTCGTTTTCTGTGTGGGAGATGAATTTGTTCTTACAGTGTCCATATCATAGATTCACATCACGCTTTATTGACCAGTGAGACAGAAGAAAACATGTACTTAATAACAGCTCACATGTTCAGGTTTTGATAAAGTGTTCCTAGATGGCCCCTTCCTGATCTTCTTTGTAATTCATAAATTCAGGAGAATTCCATTTAGTGATAAATAAACAACACATTTTTTATTTACCTTCAACAGAAAATTAGTGGCTTGTATATCATTTTGTTCTGCTTTACCTGGTAGCATTTTAAATGCTGTAAATTTTTTCCCCAGGTGTTTGTTTGGGGGGTTCTGATTTTAAGTTTAATCTGCAAGCTTTAATTTCCCTGTTCTCTGCTGTACATGAAAAGTAAAGTAAAATTTCATGTTGGGGACTCCTAATGAGGTCTCAGATAATATTCTGAACTAAGCACAAGCAACTATTTTTGTCTTTTGTCTTCTCTTCCTGTTTACTGAAGAATTGAGGATATTTGTAGGTTGTTTTGCATATGTTTTCCCCAGCATACATGTATGAGAGTTGTCATATGTCACTGAAACAGCTTAAACTGGTTATAGAGTTTCAGAAGTTCTTCCTGTCTCTGCTAATTAAATGAGCTAGATGAATGGTGTTATTCTGCACACAGTAAACTGCAGTGAAAACTCAGTTTCAAAAAGTCTCCTAAATAAGTTAAGCTATGATCACGTCCTTGATTGAGGTGAAATTAATTTGTTTATGGAAAGACGTTTCGTCAGACAGGTTTACAATAACTCGGGGAACACAATGTAAAATAGTAACATGCAGAGTGAAAAGAGACCCGAACACCAATACCACAAAGTGTCTGCTGTGGTTACAGCTGGGGAGGTAAGGCCGCGTCCAAATGCAAGAGAGCAGAGAAGCAGTAAAATACAAAGTCTGTAGTGAAAAGTGCATGCTCTAGTAAGATCAGATAGGTAAATGCCTATCTCAGCCTTCTATCATTGCTGTCCCAACCTGACGTTACAACATGATCTAGAGGTGACAGCCCGGAGGAAGCTGCTTGGCAGAGGTGTTGCTGGAGGCTGCAGAAGTGGCATTTGGTCACTGTGGTCCTTTTCTCCCTCCTGTTGCTGCTGATGGAGCTCTTTTGATGGTCTAATTATGAAGTGGCTGCTGCATCTCATTTTAGAAGCACAAGGTTAGAGGGCTTAATTTAGATTCTAGCATTGTTACTCCAAAGCTAAATTCATCAAGTTGAATGTCAGTTCCAGCCAAGGAACTAACAAATTACATGTTTGTTATCATCATGTGTTTGAATTGCCTAGTTTTACCAGCTCTTTTCTCTGAGTTTGTATATAGCTGAAAAGTCATTTGCGTCAGGTAACTCTTCTTTATGCCAGCTGCAAGATGGAACCATGCAAGTACAAAAGCAGCATGGCCAGCAGATTGAGGGGGTGATTCTACCCCTCTACTCTGTGCTGGTGAGATCTCACCTGGAGCACAAATGTAGGGTCCTCAGTACGGCAGAGATGGAGAGGAGGGCCACAGAAATGCTCCCAGGGATGGAACGTGAGGACAGGCTGAGAGCTGGGGCTGTGCAGCACGGAGGAGAGAAGGCTGCAGGGAGAGCTGAGAGCGGCCTGTGTGTCTAAAGGGGCTGCAAGAAAAAGGGCTGAAGAAAAGACTCTTCAGCAGGGCGTGTGGTGATGGGATGGGGAAATGGATTCCTGCTAGAAGAGGGGAGACTCAGGTTGGATATAAGGAAGAAGGGAGGTGAGGCACTGCACAGACTGCCCAGAGAGGTGGTGCAGGCACCCGAGGTCAGGGAATGGGGCTGTGAGCACTGATGGAGCTGTGGGTGTCCCTGCTCAGTGCAGGGGTTGGACCTGATGGCCTTGGAGGTCCCTTCCAACTCCAGCCATTCTGTGGTTCTATGAAACACATTTACCACCATCACATCAGCCCTGCAGAGCTGTTAAGGAAGGCAGACTTTGCTTATCTTGCTTATATAACAACTTAAATGCTTAACTTAATAAGTTACGATATAACTTCAACGCTTGCATCTCTTGTTGCAGTGTCAGGACATAAAGATAGCTATCAAATATTCTATGATTCTATCAAATATTCTATGATTCTATTGCCTCTGTCAAGTGCTGTGAGGCCTTCTGGAAAAAAAAAAAAAAGTGCTTCAGAAGGAACAGATTCTGCTATTGTTCCTCATACAAAAGTCCCTTTTGGCTTCAGACTTGCAATAATGGTCTCAGGCCTCCCTTGGCTGTAGCGCGGTGCCCGGACTGAAGTCCTTGTGGCAGCTGCTGGGCCGCCGGGCCCGCTTCTAGAGGGGGGCGGGGCTGGGGGGGGCTCTGCGCCGCGCGCCCTCCGGCCGCCAGGGGGCGCGATCGACGTCTCCCTCGGCGCGCGGGGGCCCGCCACCAACAAGCCGCCCGCTGATTGGTTCCGCTCCTCTCTCTTCTCTCCCCGCAGCCAATCGCGCCCGGCGAGGAGCTGTTGGTGTGGTACAATGGGGAGGACGACCCGGAGATAGCCGCCGCTATTGAGGAAGAGCGAGCCAGCGCCCGGAGCCGGCGGCACTCCCCGAAAGCCAAGAAAGGTAAGGCCCGCCCGCCGCACCGCCGGCCTCTGACCGGGCCCGGGGGCGGCTCCGAGCTTCCGCCGGGTGGGCGGCGGCCTCCGTGACCTTCCTCACCGATCGGGGAACTCGCCGTCCGGCCGAGCGCCGGCAGGCCCCGCCGCGGCCCTCGGCGGCTGCGGGCACCGGCGGGCGGAGCTGGGCGCGGATATCCGCCCTCACGGCGCTGCGATGCGTCGTGCGGCTCCGCGCGTGGCCTTATGTAACCGCGTCTGATCCTGCGTGCGATCCCCGGATCCAGCGCGGGGAGCTCTGAAGGTGACGGACGGAGCGAAGGAGGCACCGAGGTGGCGTTTAAAGCGGCGGCGTTGTGATCCCGTCACTGATACTCGGGAAGGCGGCTGTGCAGTGCTGCTTATAAGCACTGCGCTTACAGCCTCTGAGCCTCCTGGCTTGGAGTTTGCTGTCTGCCGTGGGACGCGTTTAGTAAACACGTAGCACATGCATAAAGGCACTTCGGTGAATTATTGTGTTTTTTTTTTTTTTTTTTGTAACTGGGTATGGTGTTCACTGATGGGATTTGCGTGCCTGTGATTTACCTGAAAGGCCAGAAAAACAACTTGAAAGTATTTGATTAAATCATAAATTAGAAAAGTCAGACAGAGTCATTTCTAAGGTAATTTTTCACGGCATGGAAGATTGATTTGCATGCCTGAAACTGCAGATTTAAAAAAAAAAAAAAAAAAAAAGCAAATCATTAAACAACTGTGGCAGTTTTGGGTGGGTCGTCCTTTGCTGTAGCTTTGCTTTGTAGCTCTGAGGCTTCAACTGCTAAGGGTCTTAAAAATGTCAAACCGCCCTCATTTGGAACAGTAAATCTCTGCCCCCATTCTATAAACTCTTCCTAAATACGTTAATAAAAAAAAAAATCCTGAACATAGTTGAGAACAGAACATGAATTATAAGGCCCCAGTAACTTATCTGTGGGATTATACTCCTGTATCGTTAAGCAGGAAGGCCAGCTCCTCAGTGTGATTGTTTTGGGTTATTAAAGCTTCATTATCTGTCAGTAAATTTACAGTGATTTATTCTTTTCTAGCGTGTGCGTGTTTTGAAATTCTATAGTTCTATTATTAGGAAGTTCCATCCGTTTATTTTTACCCCTTCTACATTTACTCTCAGTTATTTTAGTGTTTGTAGTAGATCTGATATTTGCAATTCACACCTGATTGCTTCTAAGTAACATAATATTTTGTGCTGCATTGACAGCACTCCCTGCAGTTAAGATTCCAAAATGGTTCCCATTGCTGACACTCCTCTTGCTGGTTCAGAGGCTGAGATTTTATGGGAGGATAAAGGAAATAAGCACTGAATTCAGCAGCTCTAAGCAGTTTTTTTTTGTTTGTTTATTTTTATTTTATTTTTTTACGTAATTCTGACTATACAATAAAAATGGGAGGAGGGGAATGTTGCAACCTCTTGCATATGAAAAAATTGGAAGGCAGTAGAAAGTAAGAATGCAAGTGAGATTCCAGTGTAAGAAACTCCTTAGAAAGAAGCTCAGTGGGAGGGTTGCAAAATTGAAATTTGTTGCCTACTGACACAGATCAGTTAATTCCTTCTTTATAAACTTCATCGTGTTCTGTTATAGATTGAAAGCGTAAAACAACAGAGGAGAAAACAGAACTATGTAAGAACTGCCAAGTTCAGACAGCTCTGAGTTGCTGTGTCCTGCAGAAACACATTTTCAAGAATAGAAGCAGACACTTTAATACTTTATAAATGCCCAGACAAGGCTGTGTTTGAGAAGGGCATTATAAGAGCTGTATGTCTTGAAAACTGACTTAATATCTGATCTGTGTTCAGTAAATACATTATATGTATTAATGAGATCATTTTGAGATTTAAGTTCAGCTTACGCCTTGTCCTTGGGCTCTGAGATGCTCACACTTGGTCTTATGGCTGCAATTTGCTTCAGGAACTCTGATTTTATCAGAAAAAGTGATCACAGCAGTCACAAAATTGTCCAGTTAATCGATGCTTAGACTGCTGTAAAGCTTATTCTATACTGCAGTGGGATTCCTTTTGGTTTCTGAACAAATCCTGCCATGCTATCGGTGCAAAGCCTTACCTTCAGAGCTGGGCCTCCTAAACTTGTGAAGAGCCAGCAGCTGACCCAGCGTGCCATCGACACAGACAGCAGATGGAAATACCACGTCCTGCTTTCCATAGTCTGACCTCTGGTGCTGGTGATTACTGACCCTGGGTTCATAATCTCCTTTAGAGCATATTTAGGATGGCACCTGGTGTTCTCCCCATACACAGCATCTTGGCTGTGCCTCAGTCGTGCATCTCAGAGCTGGTTGTCTGGCGTAGTTCCCTTCCTGTGCTCTGCCTGCACGACGCTGTGCGTCAGGAGTTTCTGGAGTTGGCTGAAAGTTCACATAGTTGCAGTAAATCTCTTGTATTTTTCTATTAACATGCTTAGGAGTTCCAGATTCAGTGATGCTTCTAACTTTACTTTTCTGCGTTGAAACATTGTATGTAAAATGTTGTTAGGGTGATTTGGAAAGGAAACCAGTAGGATTAAAAAAAAAACACAAAACAAAATGGAAACAACTCTGGGAGCGTCTCAGACTTCTACTACAGCAAAGCCCTGCTGTCTCTGACTGATCACTCTGTGGTTGAGAGCCAGCAGCTACCAGTGCATCAGAAGATTGTCAAGGTCAACAGCTAGTAGGAAAGTGATGCAGTGCATTTTTTTCTGCTTTTTCTGAAATTTTGTTCACTTGTTAAGCTTTCCAGCTGTTATTGCCTACTTATTGCCCAAGCTGAAGCTGATGTTTTCTGACCTGCCTATCGAGCTTGTAGGAAAGTTTGTTCAAATTAAATGCATTCGTTAAAGAAGACTTTTTCATTAATGCACTTTCTAAGGAAAAAAAACAAACAGCCTAGCTTTCACTTGACAGTTAAACTCATAAATCTATTAGAGGAGTAGTTGGGCTTATTTTCCTTGCCAAGGCCTGTTTCTTTTAAATGTGACAGTGTAGTGTAAGTAGTAATATGAAAGATTAGTGCTGCTTTCAACAGGCTCCCAGAGCACTGTTTTCTGTTCTCAGACTATTGCAGCTGGCTTTTCTCTCTCATTTGTGTGCTTCTCTTGCAAGGACCCATTTACTCAATGTTACTTAGAGACCCTGGCTTCATTCTGAATCTTCCTTCTTAAAGTAACTTTATGCAAACCAAGTAAAGGTATTATAGAGAGAAGATGGTCATGTGTAAAAATGCAACCACTGGTTTTATCAGGCTGTGATCTGAGGTGCTGAGCAAAGTAAGCACACAGCACTGAAATAATCCTGTCGTGGGCTGTGTGCAGTCTGGTCTCAAGGGAAGAAAGATACACTGAATGGGATACAGTTGTGCACTGCCACATGCTTGTGAGTAATACTTGAGACAAAAATGTTTTTTCTTAATAAAGGAGATGAGGGCAGTGCTTTACTTCTGTGCTTATTTCTGTCCCTGTGGTAGCAGCTCCATGCTGAGCTGTTTGGCTGTATTTGTCTTTAGCTGTGTTCCTCTTTGCACTTTATCTAGGCAACGAACCCCAGTGGCATCATTTGTACCATTGTGTGGAATGAATGCTGTGTGTGCCTCTCACATCTTCTCTCTGTGAAGTCGGGCTTTCAATAGAGAGGAAGAAAGTTGGTAACTTTGTGTGGCTAAAAACATCCTGCGTGAGCAGGCTTGGGTGGGAGTCTGTTCTGGAACCAAGTGACCTCACAGGGAGCCCAGCTGTGAGCTCCTAAAATACAGCCTTCGTTGCAGAAAGACAAAATTCCTGTATCAGGACCCCCATAGACCCTGGTGAATATTCACTGTAGTGCAGTTTTAAAGTCTCATATGGTTGCTCATAAATCCATTAAAACTTTGCTACCATAACTGCCTCTGCTGCTGATATAGTGGTGGTTTTTTTTTCCCCGTAGTTCTTATCAGACTTCACGGGATGTTCAGTGAACAATTCTGTCCTAGAGATTGCATGAGATTAAGGTGGATGAATTATAAATCAATTACGATCAGTTACAAATGATCATTATGCCATGTTTTTGATGTGAGGTTGAACTCTGAGTGCAACATCAGGCTTCGGCTTCTGAGACCATAAATCAGTGCTGTCGTAAAAGTGACAGTGGATTTACTTTCATGTGAGCGTAACTACTGCTGAAACTGCATCAAATTGCTGCTGTGTGAAAGTGAGATGTAAAGGTGGAACAAGCAGGTGAGGTTCTGTGCATGCTCAAAGTTCTTACAGTCTTTCCTCTTCAGACTTACATAGGCATTTGCACTTAGCTCCATGCATCCTGTTCACAAAATGTAGATTGCCATTGGATGTCATCACAACTGGCAATCATGGCCCAATGATGCTGTGTCTTTTTTTTTTAAGTTGCTCATTAGCTGGACTTGTTACGTGGAATAAAATAGTTGAAATAGTTGAGTATTGGAATGCAGGCCATATGAAAGCCTGGGAAGTTCATGGAATCATCGTAGAATGGCCTGGGTTGCAAAGGACCACAATGCTCATCCAGTTCCAACCCCCTGCTGTGTGCAGGTCACCAACCAGCAGCCCAGGCTGCCCAGAGCCACATCCAGCCTGGCCTTGAATGCCTGCAGGGATGGGGCATCCACAGCCTCCTTGGGCAACCTGTTCCAGTGCCTCACCACCCTCTGAGTGAAAAACTTCCTCCTAATATCCAACCTAAACCTCCCCTGTCTCAGTTTAAAACCATTCCCTCTTGTCCTATCACTGTCCACCCTCATAAACAGCTTCCTCTTCCAGTTTATAAGCTCCCTTCAAGTATTGGAAGGCCACAATGAGGTCTACTTGTGCATTTGTAGCAAGGATAGCCCTCAAGGAAATGACACTGTTATCTATTTAGCCCTACTTCCAACAGATGTAATGGAAAGCTTTGCAACTCAAGGCTTCAAAGTTTCTTAGCCAGAGACTGGGAAGAGATAAGGGAGAAAGGAGAAGGTCAGAAGGAAGAGCTGCAGCAAACCTCCAGAACGAAGTTCAGATTGAATTTTGAAAAAGCATAACCATTTACAAGATTAATGATTGCAACTTCAGTTAAAAAGCTGCATTTGGTGTGTTAAGGGACCTGCATCTCTCACGGCAGCTTCTGTCTGGTGAATATCTGATATCTTTGAGGCCTTCTAACCAGCAGAGATGTTTTTATACCTCGTAAGGAGAGCTTTTTGAATAGAGCCTTGGTTACTTTCCCTTCTTTCCATCTGCAGCAATGCTTCAACCCCTATGATAGCTGCAGCTCTGAGTCCTTCCGAGCAGCAGGGTGAGATGGTTATGATTCATTCCAGCTTTGCTCCAGCCAGAGCTGCATCACCATCTTGCTGCCGTTAGCACCACAGACACCCAGCTCTGTCTGCTCCAACACAGGACTGGTGTGCTGCTAAGAAAGCAAACCCTCGTGTGATAAGAAGCAATGGAAGGTCCTGGAGACGGTCAGGAATGCTGTGTAAGGACTGTGTTGATTTTATCAGATCCTCATTAAGGCAAGCAGTGCAGTCCTGCACTACTGCATCCTGCAGGCATGTCGCTTTCTGTGTGTCTTGTCCTTAGATAACAACATGCTTTGTGATAGTAACAAATCAATATGTTTTTAGCTACCAGCAAAGGCCAGAGTGTCTATATTTGCCTAACGTAATAAAAACTTTGTATGATTCAGAGATTCAAATCCAAATCCATACAGCTCTGTATTTTCCTTTTTGTTTCTTCCTCGTTTGACTTCCATATTGCTACTTAGCAAATTTGCTAGTGCTGCCTTCAGTGAAATAACCTGCAGTGGGAAGGAAAACAGGGCAGCAGGCAGCTTCCCAGTATTATCAGTTTTTTTCTATTGATCAGGGTTAACTTTGAAACAGGGGGGTGGGGGATGGGAACAGACACTGTTTTCCGCAGTCAAACAAGTGGTTTTCTTTTTCATCACTTAAACAACTTACATGAGGCTTTAGGATTGTCCCCTTGCTTGTGACACATGAGAGCAAGCTTTGTGTTTTCTCTTATGCTCTGTGAGTTACTGCCTTGCCTGCACTCAGTTTGGGTTTGCCCTCTCCCTTAAAAACCCATTGACTTTTATTCGCATGAATAATCCTTTCTTGACTTCCTTTGCTTTGTATCCTATGAAGTCAAGGCTTTACCCCAGACACTTACTCTTTCCCTTCTTTTGTCCTCATACAATGGGAGGCTTTGGGTTTCATTGTAGATACAAGCTAATCAACGATTGACTTCATTGTATTTTTATTTACCTTTAACTAATTGTCAGTTTTCAGCCACTCCTTATTTTAGTGGAGGCTCTGAGTTCTCCTTGAGATGGAAACCTTTCCTACCCTCTAATCATCATCATTACAGCTTTACTCTGGATGTTAGTGCTGCTGCTGCTTCTGTTTCTACAATGCTATTAATACTGATTCAGCACCATTAATGACTGAACTTTGGTGCCAGTTTTATTACAGTGTACCATAACTTTGCCTTGACCATTTCTTTTACCTGAACTATTTATGGGAGGACACATCTTGCTCTGAGGGCACATCTGCAGATGTCTGGTGTTATTTATTATGAAATTACAAGCAGGAACGTGCTGCAGAATATCTTCAAGTATGTCGTACCAAGTTTTGATAACCTATTTATGGGAAGAGATGCACATTCAACAGTTATTGACAAACCAGAGGGTACTTAATTTTTTTAATCTGTCAAACCTTCAAATGGATTTTGTCATTCTTGCCAAGAGTGACAGGAAAGGCTTTGTTGTGAAGAGTTCTCACTGCCCACAGCTGCTGGGTCAGGTTCCTCACTGTAACATTATATCGGCCTGTAAGATTGCACTTGGGTTTAACAGTTATTGAAATAAGACTCAATGGCATTTCAGCCCTTGTAGCTAAGAAATTAAGTGTTGTTTGACCATCAGATATTCATTAGCAAATATTTACCTACCTTTTATGAACTCTTTCCCTGGATTAAGCAAGTGCAACGTTTATTTGTATCACCAGTGTGTGTTTGTTGCTTAGCATGAAGCCTTCAGAAGCATTTAGGAGCTTACCAGGGTTGCTGTTGAGGGTTAATTTTGTTGTCACACTTTCTGTCAGGTTTCTATAAGAGCTTTGATAGACTGTGATTAATGCTTTAGAGCTTCAAAGAGGCTGTGTTATTAATGTGAGGGTTGACATAAAGTTACTCTAGTGAGAGTATTATAATAGCTGAAAATCTATCTTCATGATTCTCATTGCTGCAGAATGCCATGGAGATGGGTGGTTGGCTGTACATCTGTAACTCGTGTTGAGAGCCAGATTCCTCATTTGCTTGAGTCTATTCAAGTATCAATCTGGTTTTGTTTGGCAGTCCATAAGGAAATTCTTTTCTTGAATGGGAAAGGCTCAGTGTTTCTGAAAGTGGCTTGATTACTGTAAATTATGGTAAGTTTTCTCATGCAGTGCTGCTGTTCAAATCCAAGTACAGTGCAAACTTCCTCAGTTCTGCAGGTAAAATGAACCATTTAGCTGGATGCTAAGCTCCAGCATCAAGCAACTCAACAGCAAGGACAACTGCTCTCTCTTCAGCAGCAAGTTTGTATCAGAATCTTAAAATCCACACCTTCGCCTCAGAGTCATGTTCTTCAAAGGAAATGTGCACAGTATGGGTGCCAAATGTTAAAGCTACCTTGGGCTTTATCCAGGCAGTTGGTCACACTGAGCTTCAGCCAGCTGAGTGAAAAGTTGACTTCCTGCAGTGTCTTTGAGTTGCACGTGGAGAGCAAAGAGCCCAGCATTTCATGTCTTACAGCCCCTTGGCAAGGATTGCAAAAGCAAAGTGGACTTTGAGCAGATGATTGGTTCAACCACGTCCCTGGCCTCCAGTCAGCCTCCAGTCTCTCCACTCATGTACCAGTGCTGTATTTTCTCAAGTTGTTCACCTGAATGTCAAAATGCCCAATTTACTTTTTGTTGAGGTTTTATTCTGCTGACATGCTGTACTATGAAAGACTTGTACATGTTTTGAAGTCCAGTTTCATTGAAACTGATTAGTCTCGAAGGTAGCAGTTGGTTGAGCAGAAGACAGATGCATTTGTCCTCTGACTCTGGGGTTGTTTTCATATTAATTGAGAAATGGAGGAAGTTGCCTGTGGTGACTTTACGGGCCTATGGAACTTTCTTGATTTCATAGATTAGACAGAATCCACTTCATTGTCATCTGCTTTGGGACGAGCTATAAACGTACGCATTTCTCTTGTCAGCTGTGCTAACTGGAGTTCCAGCTGCTGTGCTGTCACACTGCTCTGCAGCTGAGCAATGCAGTGCTTGGGCAACTGGGGCATTGCACTAGAGTTCCTTTGGCAAGATAACTCACTGTGTCTTCAGTTCCCAGAGAAGACTGGAAAGCATTCCTCTAGGAAAATGTCAGCAGGCTGCAGCTGAGATGAGTGAAGCACTTGGTGTCACAGCAAGAACAAATCCTTCACAAATACCAGATACAAGAGATTGAGAGACTGCACTGCATATTAAAATGATTATTTTACGTGATGTTTCTCCTTCATCTGCTTTTATATGTTAGGAAGGATCTGCTGTGATAATCTGCCATACGTCCTTGGATTGTCAGCCTGAAGCTGGAAGGAGACTTTCCAGATCTAACAGATGCAGTTTTCATGCCTGCAGATGTGCCTCAGCTGTAGCTGCTTATCAGCACTTAAAGATGTTCCTTCCTACATTGGGCACCTAGTTCATAAAATGCCAGCATATATTTAAGGGAGGCTAATGGAAACAAACTGCAACTGCTGTAATAGCTGGTAATTCTGTTTTTGTCACCTCTGCTTAAGTTGGCTTTTTTGTTGATTTCCTTCCTACAAGGAAGAGCACTTGACATGAATTGTTTTCATTTCTGTTACCTGGTAATGTTCTTACATAGTGCCTGAGCAAAAAGCTTATGGGAATTAACAGTGCTGTGCTTCCAGTAAAGAATAGCTTCTACAGCTGTTACAGCCCAAAGACATTGATTGCTTAAGGCGAGTTGCATTGCATGCCAGAACTGATGGCTTTGGAAAGCCCTGGTAAGACAGGGGGCAAGAAGGGAGCGTGTGCACCATGCTGAATAATTTCCCTTTTGAAATACAACATGGGTTGTAAATATGTTGGATTGCAGCTGTTAACAGTAAATATATAAAATCATCACTGACAATGGCTGCTTTGTTTTGCTCCCCATTAATTCCCCCAAAGTCAAGGTTACCTCTGCAGGCTGCATTGAAGGAGCAGAGAACAAGAAAGATAAAGGAAAGCAGACTGGAAATACTTGCTGAAGAAGGGGATGAATACATTATAAAGTGGAGCAGCCTGTGTGGCTGAGCAACCTTTACTGCTTTGGAGATGAGCATCTGAGAAATGACATACCACAGTTGTAATAAACAGAGGGATTCAGTTTGGTAAAAAAAGAAAAAAGCCAACTAACAAAATAAATAATAGCAAATGTAAATAAAAAATGGAGTGTGGCTCTTTAGCAATTTCAAGACCTTTAATTTTACACTTTGTTTCAAGGTCAGACATTTCACAGAGCACTGCAGTGAGTTTAGGAGCTCCGTATTCTTGACTCAGGTTAAAGCTCACATTCATTACGGTGGAAATCTACATTTTGAGCATTCTGCTGTGTTTAAATACAAAAATTTGATGCTGTTCCTGAGCTGTTGCTAAGGATTGGCTAAATATAGAGAGCACGGGTCCCTTCTGGAAGATCTGTGAAGCATTTTGTATGCCAGCTGTCACTTATTGCTTATTTTTGCCTTAATACTTACTTAAATGAAAGCTAATGGAATGTAACTACAGAAAATAAGATGAGTTTTCTTCTCTGTGTCAGTGGTAGCCATGTAAAGTAACTTGCCAGCAATGTTGTAGGGACTGGGGGGAGGTTGTGTTCCTGGACAGGGTGGGAGTTAGACGTGCACAACTTGGTGAGCGATGGAGAAATTCCATAGGACATCCAATGCTGCGTATTTGTGTGCTCTATCTGCTGTTTTAGCTTTAGAAGTGTTGGCATTGAGGCAGAAATAACATTTGAAAATGTGCATGTTTAATCATTTACACTTAATTGTTTCAGTACAGCTCTTGTGTGGGTTAAACTTGTGTAGAATTAAAGGCTGTGGATGTTTGTTTGTGCTGCTCTGTAGTTGTCAGATGACATTCTGTGCTATTTAAGTCATTGCGGATGAGTAAGTCTGTAAGCTTAAGACTTCCTATGATTTCTGCTCAGGTTAGTCAGTGAAGGTGTAGCATGTTAAGGATTCAAATGTGGTGCTGTGAATGTAGATGGCAGACAGCCAAGGTCAGGGAATGGGGCTCTGAGCACTGATGGAGCTGTGGGTGTCCCTGCTCAGTGCAGGGGTTGGACCCGATGGTCTTTGAAAGTCCCTTCCAACTGAAATGATTCTAGGATTAATTCAGTTCATACATGTGAGGAAGACCAGAGGCAATTCCTATTTCAATTGTTGTGGACTGCTATAATAGCATGTTTAAGATGTGCTTCCTCCTGGTAGGACTTTTCAAGCCTAAATGTATTAATCAATTTTGTGAATAGCTTCAGCTGTGCTGTTCTGGGTCTGCCCTACTGTGCTGACATATCTTACACTGATGCTTTTATAATTCATAGAACCATAGAATGCCCTGGGTTGAAAAGGCCCACAGTGCTCATCCAGTTCCAACCCCCTGCTGTGTGCAGGTCACCAACCAGCAGCCCAGGCTGCCCAGAGCCACATCCAGCCTGGCCTTGAATGCCTGCAGGGATGGGGCATCCACAGCCTCCTTGGGCAACCTGTTCCAGTGCCTCACCACCCTCTGGGTGAAAAAGAATTAAAGATGATCGTGGTGGGATCCAGTGATTTGATTTCCAGCACTATCAGAAAGGCTTTGCCAAACATTCTCAGAAATTGATGTTTTAAATAGCCCCAGCTCAGAATTTTCTTATACTTTCCATGGCAACAAGTTCATCTGTTATGCAAATGTCACGTTAACAGTCTCTGTAAATGCATTGCTGCATTTCTTTCCTGCAAAGTGGATGTTTAGTTCTTGGTAGAAGTACATTTTAACAAAGAAATACGGTTATGTGTGTGAGCACCTGCCTGGAGGTGAACTGAAATGTCTTCCTAAGGTGAGACTTGGGGGTAACATTTATAATCTCATTGGATTGTGATTAAAAAGCTTTTTTGTGCGTTTGTGAAGTGATGGTTTCTGTGTGGCAATCTGTTTCTATAACAGTACAGAATTGTTTTCCTAATGATAGAGATGGTTGTTTTTTCTTCTTTAATGAGGCAGTTTGGTCCTAGCAGTCACTGTGAAGTTTGTCTTCAGTGCTTATGCTGTCCTTCCTCCTTCTGCTTCTGCTGTGTAAGCTTGAATGTATATTTTAGGGAAGGGGAGGTGCAGGGTGTGGTGGGAGATCCTTTAGTCCCTGAATTTGCTTTTATTTTCAATGTTGAGGATGTATTTCTCTGTGCTGTCGATGGTCCTTAAACAAGGCAGTTGTCCTGGTCATTGAATTGCAAATTAGAACAGAAATGTGCTAAAACAATGGGGTAAAACATGCAGTTTGTCTCAGAGACTTTATGTTTTGAGAGGCAGCTGAGCTGTGGCCATTACTGGTAAGTTAGGCTTGGACAGATTGACAGCACAGGACTGGTGTAGCTCTGAGTTGTTCTCATGATCCTCGGGAGTTAAAATTCCAGTGCACTTAATGGCAATAGTTTCTATACACTAAAATTGACGTGGACTGTTATCAGATAACTTCATAATGCTGCAGCAAGAAAAGTACTCCATTAATTATTTGTAATAATAGATGGCAAACAGGGTCATCTCGACGTCAGGATGTTGTTGCCTTTTCTCCGCATGTTTTCATATGTACTCGCCAGCACTGTTGAAATAAGACTTTAATGACAGTATGTAGCCATTGAGATTTTAATTGACATCCGCTTTAATTAGATGTTTGTGTTCCAGAAATCGAGCTGTGCCGTTCATGTCTTGGATCTCACCCTTAGGGCTGCACAGAGATGTGCTGCTCTTGCATCCTCTCAGTGTCTTTTTAACATTCAGTTTGAGAAGGGTTTGGTATTGATAATGGAAGTCAGTGCTGGCAGATGTGGTTTGTGTCTTTGAATCAGAAGATGGGTGCCTTCCAACCTGGGTAATGGCAGGTGGTCAGACACAAGGTCTAAAAACAGAATCGAGACACTTAAGTGTTAACAGCAAAACACTCTTTTCATTCTTTTCCTGCTTAGGTCATTTTCTGTTTAATCAATTATGTATATTAAATAGGCATGGTCCTTAATTTTAAACACCGTGGCATGCATTGTTGGACGAGTTCTCAATAGTCTGTGTGACATCATTGAATGTGGTTTTCTTTGTGCTTCTTCAGTTTTAGAGCAGTTTTTGCTGTTATTTTCAATGACTTTTTGCATGTGTAGAAGGCATTCCTTTTTTCTAGCTCGTCTCTCAGAGCAACCAGTCAGTTTTTCACATGCACCTACAAACTTAAGTAATTGACATGAAAAACATGGCATATCCATTAGTATGCTGGATATGGGATTAGAGGAATTCTGATGCACAACAAACTATTTCTCAAATGAAAACTCAACCTGAGCAATGTGGAAACGGTTGCAGAGTTGTGGCTTTTGCTGAATTTTCTGTAAGGATTGTTTAGCTTGGAGATGCTCTTAATCTTTCTTTAATTCTCTTCAACACCAAAATATTGGTATTTAAAAAAGGAGAAAAAAATCTGAACCAGTCCAAAAGGGATTTGACCAACAAGTCTATGCTGTTAGCCTGCAGTTCACATCATGAAACCATGTGGTTCTCACTGGTGGTGTAACATGGCAGTCTGTTGCAAGGCATCAAAACAGTGCTTGAGAGATCAGATGGGAGATTCCCCTTCCTGCTTTATGGTGGGAGCTGTGAGTGTGTTTGGTGCAGCACTTAAAGCTCATTAAAGATAATAGCATCTTGTACAGTTTTGCAATACTTAATTATAGGATTTGACTCCAAGCAAGACTGTATTTAACTTCTTCCCTCCTGGCATCTGAGCACACTGAACATCTCACTAGGAATTACCCAGTTGTTGTGGAGTCCCGTTAGTATTTTGGATAACAGCAGTGATTGGAGTGCAGGCCTGCGGATTGGTTGGGGATGTCTTGGTCTGTCAATAGAATTAAGTACAGGCAAATAAAGGTAGTTATTGTTTGTCACCTGAACTCCTCTGAACTAAGCAGCACTGCAGGATTGATATTGACCAGTTGTCTGGCCGTTGACAGTAGTGTGAGATCTGTTGCAGTGCTTGTGCTGAATGCTGTGTGGATACTGCAAGTGGTAAAGGCAGGTCATGCTCTTGCTGACCTGCCTACAGCATGCATAAATAGCTTGTAAATATGGTTCCTTCTTCCCTTTCCTCTAAGTGGCAAGGCAGATGTTCCTGCGTTCCTCTCTCGACCTTTGTTGCTGTGGGCAGGTAGCTGTTTTTCTGTCTCTTTCTTTCATTCAGTTTCCTTTGCATCTTTCTTCTGCAATTCCTGAAATGCCCATGCACATATATTAAGTTCTGCCCTTCATTTATTCTTTTGTCATTGTTTCCATTTCACTTTCCCTGTGTTTCATTCCTGTATCTTTCTTGTTTAGACCAAGTGGAGGATCCAGCTGGCCGTAGCAGCCATGTAGGACCCTTCAGGAACCTGATGGTAAGTGCACGTGTGTACTTATACTCAGGCTTCCACCAGGTTCTGTACTGTGAGGAGCTGTTTTCCCTCCTGCAGGCTTCTGTCAGTCCTTGACGTCTTAAACTGCAAGAAAATTGTGGGACAGACCTTTGGTTAATTCCTTATTGATACTTTGATATCAGAATTGCAGGTAGAGGTTTTCATTGGAATTATGCAGGGAGAAAGTATGTCGATCTTTCATGGTTATGTGAATTTAAAAAGCACTTTGGGAACTCTCATGATGGAAAGTCTATCAAAAGCAAGCCACTGGGTATCTTCAGAAGATCCTGAGCTCTGGTGAGTTTGAAAGCTAAGAAGGCATACCACGAGGATATACTTTTCTTCAGTTCTCTTCCTGGACATCTGCTGTTGAATATGGTTAGGATCATAGGGTGGATCCATCTTGGACAGTCCCTGCTGTGCTTGAGTATAGGACACTCCTGTGATCTTTATAGAGAAATCTGCAAACTGCAGCCAACAGGCTAAAACTGATAACAGGAAAACAACAGAAACTGCATGGTATCCCTGGCTGATGTGTCAGCAACTGAACTGGCACATCTGATAAATGTATGCAGGCATTTTGCTCACTATAAAGGTGAACAGATGCCAAATGAAACTTCTCTTCAAATGCATTTGGACTTAAAGGCCAATAGCTTAAAATATTTCTGCCAGTATCAGTAAGTAGGTTACTTTTTTATTTTTTTCCTTTTCAGGAGTGTGCCAAGGTATCTTGCAAATGGCCTTTTCCCCATCAATAGGATAAGAAAGAATGCTACCTAAATAACTCCATTTTGGTTAAAAATCCTGATATTCTGATGACTTCCCAGATTATAACTCAAAGTGCTGTAAATTTGCATTCTATAAATGGAGAACACTTTGGAAAACCTGTTTGCTTTGGTACTTGAGAGTGATTTTTGTTGTTGTTGCTTCTGTGTGTCCTGCATTTTGAAGAGCACACTTTCATCTTGCTGTGAGAAAGAGCTGGCTCTTGGTTTGCAGGCTTTGACATTAACCTGTCACCATGCTGAAAATTGAGGCTGCTGTAGAATCAGACTGTGGAGTTGCCAGTGATTTCATCTGCCATACCATCCCCAGCTGAACCATCTTGTGGAGCTGCCTGTAGCTTGGCAAAGGTGAGAGGTGCATCCAGGCCTTTGTTGGTTGAGTCAAGATACAGATATTATTCTTGAAATGATAAATGCTCTGCAGGAAGACAGTAGCTCTTAGGGAGTTTGAATAGCTGAATACGTGTTTTTGTTATGTGGCTCTTAACATGGTGATGCAGTGTTGATTCCTTAGGATTATACTGCAATTGAATACTTAGGCTTTTACCTAGAAGTAGAATGTTTGTTGTTTCTGTTACTGTACAGATCAAGTGCAGTTTTTGGGCAGCTTGGTAGATACTTCTGGTGAACTATTTGAATTTCTTGCTCAGATCTTGGTACTACATGTTGAAGTTACAAATAGCTGAGGTGTCCTTAGCATCAAATTGTGGTCAGATTGGACCAAATCAGATACAGTTGGGCTTAAACTGCTCGTGCCTGTGTGAACTGCTGACAGCTCGAAACTGTTTGGTGTTGGAGCCTTGTATTGCCTTGTCAAGTAAATCAGAGTTTGCTCCCTTTGGAAAGGTTTAATATGAACTGATAGAATATTTGAGGATATTATGGGATAATTGCTAGAACTGCCTAGGAAGAGTGCATGCATATTTTCCAAAGGTGACCAAAATGTGTTCTGGATGATTGTACTATCAGTTTCTGAGACTGAAAACTCTTAAATTGGTAAAAGGGAGATGGAAAAAAAAGGATAATTACACACATGAATCTGAAAAGCCCTGTGGAATTTGGGGAGCGCCTGTGAAACTTGAGCTCCTTGGGAGGAAATGAAGGTAATTATTTGGATGATGTAGAATGTTCAAATAAAAACAAGTATTTCCTTTTAAAGCTGACCTGTCTCAGTTCCATAGGAGGGGGTGCATACTTTGAAAATTTGGGTTGGAATAGAGAGGAATTTTTTTTTAAAGGCATTTCAGACTTCTGGCCTACAATGTGAAAAGTATTTCAAGAAAAAAAGGAGGAACTTGTCGACAGGATTATCAATTGGAATAACGTGCTTCTAAATAAGAGATGAATTTCTGGCTGTAATTCACACTTCTGACTTGAGAAGAAGGGTCACTGCGTTAGCGTGGTATTCTTGTGTTAGAGGGAGCAACGGAGACATTTGGATGGCTGCTTCTGCAGAATTCTTGTTCCTAAGAGGTGGGTGTGTGGAAGTGTGAAGTTTCAGACGAGAGTGGTGCTTTCACCACATGCTTACAGGTGGAAGTTCCTTGCGATGACTTGAGTTAGAGGATTTTGGTTTCGTTTGTTCTTCCAGTCCTTGCCATCAGTTCCAAAGATTGCAGAACAGAATCTTTTAAGAGCGGGATCAAAAAGATAGTGTTATAACTTTGTAGCACATATCTGGGTGAAGTTCTGAACGTCTTTGCATGTTGCATCACAGATTGGGTCTTTGCATTATGCCATTTTACTCTTATCTTCATTGTGTTCATTATCTCATGCAACTCTAACACAGTTCCCAATTCTGCTATCTGAGAGTGTCAGCAAGCCTGCTTGTGTCAGTGGTGGTGATGCACCCTTACAGTTTGCTATTATCCAGTTCCATCTCATTTGTTTACTGCCTTTGCTGTGTTGGCCAACATCATGTTTATACTTCATTTCTTTGATTATAACTCTTCTCCATGTCATAATTCAAATGTTTGCACAGGTTTAGAAGCCTCTGTGAGCTTCTACTTGGTACAGCCTTCCAATTAACACTAAAGAATAATAATGCAATTTCCATACACTTGTATGAAATACAGTAATCTCACTGATTGAAGGTAATTAATAACTACGACTTGAGCTGCTTAACTGTCACAATAGATTTCCTTTGTAGTCTGTGCTTGTTTTGTAAGATATTTTGGAGTATTGGGTTTTTAGAGACTCAGGATTAATTTTTTTCAGGCCCTAGAGACTTACTACCTTATCAATATATAGTCACAGATTAGACATCAAAATTAAACGTGCAGATGTGTAATTTCTTCTAGGCCATCTTTTCTTGCTTCTTTTGTTCTGTACTTGGCCTTAGCAGTTTTTGCCATGTGGTCAGTTTGTTTTCTGAATGTTCTCCTTCCTTGCAGATGTCATTTGAGTTCCTCAAGAAAAAAGAGTTTCTACAGAAGTATGATGTACTCCAAGGCTGGGTGTTTTAATTTGCCACTCAGATATGAAAAATAAAAATTGCTCAACAGGAGTAATGCATTTTTTTTATTTTTTTATTTTTTATTTGTTATTTTATTTTCTTTCAGGAAAGAAAAAGACTCAGGAAAGTAAAAACAAGGGGAGGAAGGCAACAGACACAAAGCAGAAAAAGACTGATTTGGATTCTTCGGCAGATATGAGGGATTCTAAAGAGGGTGAGAGTTCTCAAGTATCTAATTGTTTTCTTTCCCATTATCGTTTTAAATCAAAGGACAAGTTTTATCATGTTTAATAAGCTAATGTGTTATCCTAAAGCAGTAAAGTGAACATGTCTATGTTTACCCAAGCAGTTTGATTGTCTGTCAATTTGGATGTCAGAACTTTGTCAATAAGGCAACTCTGCAATTGGAAGAAACAGCGTACTGTAAAATTTCTGTGCCCAGACCCCTTTGAACAGAGAAGTCCTTATTCAAAAATATCTTTAGGCCTTAGTTAAATAGCTGTAATAATGACTGTATGAGAAAGATCAGTGTTACAAGGGAAAAATATAGTAATAATGCATAGAATAGCTAAGCATACTGTTTGTCCTGAAGGTGATCTGAAAAGATTATGTATAAAATTACGCTTTTTACATATTATGTATGTAAAAATGACTTAAATGTGTTTTAAATGCGTGGGTTTTTTTGTTTTACAATCATGGAAAACTTGCCTTTGCTGTGGGTGTAACTGGTAATGGTTAAGGCTCTGTGCAGGTACTGATAGATATATTTTTTCCAAACTTATTTAACTTTTTGGACCCATTTCTTCACTCTGTTGTCTCTTCTGCTTGCACACTGCGTGCATGTTTTATTGCTGATGTCTAATGCTCTAGCTAGGGAAGGGAGATGGACTTCCTGCTCCATACTCAAGGCCACTTCAGAAACTCTGTGTGAGTTGGCAGAAAGAAATATTTTCTTCAGAAGTGGATATATCTGACAACAGATAAATAAAATTGGCACACAGAGGTGTGAATAAACAATCAGTTTACACTGATAAATGAGATGCATCGGGTGGATTCTGTAGGGTAGGAAATAGCTATTCAGGCAATGGCTAATAGAGAAATTTCACAGACTGGAAAGCACCATGGCAGATCTAAGTTCTGCCTTGCCATGCATTGCAGTATAAGTCCAGATTGTTGCATTGTGCATAAAGTTAGTAGTAACTTAGGGAAAATGGTCCAAGCCCAAAATACTTCAGCTGTATGTACTGCTGTACTTTTCTGACACTCTTGTAATGAAAGAAAAACCTATGAAGGTTTTTCAGACGTTTCTTTAAATGTTCTGAAGTCTGCTATTTTATATTCTTTGGCCATGATGTTCAATCCTAAGATCTCACTGTGTTAAGAATCAGCAGTTGTTTACATTTTCCTGAAGTTTCAGAAAGGAAATTCCTGAGAATAGTTTTGTTTGTTACAGAATCAGAGTGGTGAGAAGGAGAAGCGTTGTGGGGGTTGTGGAGTATTGACTTATCCTGTGTAAAAGGTAGAAGAACGGTGCAATGTACTCCAGGGCATTTGGTCAAAATGTTTCATGCTTTTCCTACTTCATATATCAGGTCATAAAGAAGAAGATGAAAAGCCTTCTGTTTCTGCTGTACTGTCCCTGGAACAAACAGCTGTGATTCAGGAGATGGTTAATCAAGATGTGCTTCCAAAGCTGATGATTCCCAGTCCTGCCAGTGAACTGCAAATAGTGACCGAAGAGAAACAAGAAGAAGCAATAAACTGTGCATCAGATGATTTAGATGAGGATGAAGAAGAAGAGGATGAAGAAGAGGAAGAAGAGGAGATGGAAGATACCAATATGCCTAAAGAAAATGCTGAAATGCCTTTGATATGTGAAGAAAAGTTAGACTCTATGGAAGAGCAAAAGAGCACGTCAGAGGAATCACCAGAAAGCTCTCCAAAGAAACTTGTGGTGAAAATTCCAAAAGCAAGAGGTGAATCAAATGGTGATGTTCAGGAAACATTCATGTTTCCTTGTCAGCATTGTGAGAGGAAGTTTACAACAAAGCAAGGACTTGAACGCCACATGCACATTCATATATCTACTGTTAACCACGCTTTCAAATGTCGATACTGTGGGAAAGCCTTTGGTACTCAAATTAACAGACGAAGGCATGAACGGCGCCATGAGGCAGGGCCAAAAAGGAAACCATTCTTAACACTAACATCATCACAGCACTTGGATAATGTCGCTGATAACCAAGTAATTGTGAGTGATGGTCTTAAAGATGACTTGAACGTTTCCAATCTTGTACAAGACTCCGTTGTCTTGGATTCTGAGAAAGTCTCCCAGGAAATGTCCCACTCTGCTTTCGCTGAGGAAAATAAGGAGCCCAAAGAATTGCATCCATGCAAATACTGCAAAAAGGTTTTTGGAACTCACACCAACATGCGGAGACATCAGCGCAGGGTTCACGAGCGTCATCTTATTCCCAAAGGTGTCAGGAGAAAAGGATACTTTCATGAAGAGCCACCACTTCAAACTGAGCAGGCCCCACCAGTGCAGAGTGTATATATAGCAAGTACTGAAATAGAAGAGGAAGGTGAAATAGATGATGTCTACATTATGGATATTTCCAGCAATATTTCTGAAAACTTAAATTATTACATTGATGGTAAAATTCAGTCCAACAGCAGCACTAGTAATTGCGATGTGATTCAGATGGAGTCCAACTCTGCAGACTTGTATGGACTAAATTGTATCATCAGTCCAGTCACAGTGGAAATTTCCTCAAATATAAAGATTACACAAACACAGGTGAATGAACCTCCTAAGGAGCCTTCTGGCAGCGGGAGCAATGAATCCAAAAAGAGGAGAACTGCCAGCCCTCCTCTTGTACCAAAAATAAAAACTGAAATAGAACCAGAACCTATAACTCCTACTAGTTCTTTAAATCTTCCACTTAGCATTTCAACAGAGAGCTTACCTTTCCATAAAGACAAAAGCGTTTATTTGTCATCAAAACTAAAACAGCTTCTTCAGACGCAGGACAGTAAGAAGATAACTCCATCAAGTGAAATCCCTAAACTGGGACCTTCTGTTGCATCATCATCTATTTTGCCTCCAGCGTCCAGTAGATTTAAAAGAAGGACCAGCTCTCCTCCCAGTTCTCCACAGCACAGTCCAGTACTTCGAGATTTTGTCAAATCAGGTGAGGGAAAAACTGTGTGGAATGATAATCTTCGGAGTTCAAAAATGCCAAAGTTAGAAAGCCACAGCAACTCTCCTGCTTGGAGCCTAACTGGAAGAGAGGAGAGGGAGACTGTGAGCCCTCTTTGCTTCGAAGACTTCAAAACATCAAAAGACTGGACAGTGGCTCCAACCTTTGGCAATGTATGCAACCAGCAGCCCCTGGATTTGTCTAGCGGTGTAAAACAAAGGTCTGATATCAAAAATAAGCATCAGGTTCCTTGGGAATCTGTATTAGATTTAAGTGTGCACAAGAAGCCTTGTGGTGATGCCGAAATTCGGGAATACAAAGAAAATTCCATTCAACCAACCTGCAGTGGTGTAAAAAAGAAGAAACCGACCACTTGCATGTTACAGAAGGTTCTGCTGAACGAGTATAATGGAATGGATGCAGCCACAGACAGCACACCCAGTGTGAACAGAAGCCCGAGCCCAAGCAAATCCCTGGAATCTCAGGCAGAACCAGACACAGACCCCAGTCTGTCTGCATCGTCTTCCGTTGACACTCAGCCCCTAAGTTCCTCTGTTTCCCTTGTGCCACATGCATCTGTCGTACCTTCCATGTGTCAGCTGCCTCCTTTGTTAACACCAACTAATCCTCCTTCCCCACCACCCTGCCCGCCTGTGCTAACAGTTGCTACATCACCTCCTCCCCTTCTTCCAACAATGCCTTTATCAACTCCAGATGTCTCTGCTAGTGCCACTAACACTTCCTCTTGTCCATCGCCACTTTCAAACACTACTACCCAGTCTCCACTACCAGTTCTTTCACCTACAGTTTCTCCTTCTCCATCTCCCGTTCCTTCCGTTGAACCGCTCATCTCTGCTGCTTCACCTGGTCCTCCCACTCTCTCTTCTTCCTCTTCTTCGTCTTCCTCATCCTCCTCCTTCTCTTCCTCCTCCTCCTCCTCATCTCCATCTCCTCCTCCCCTTTCGGTGGTTTCTTCCGTTATTTCTTCTGCTGATAACCTTGAAAATACTCTTCCAATGATAAAACAGGAGGAAACTGAAAATGAGCAGAAGGCCAGAGAAGATCCTCGTGCTGCAAGTGAATCGGGAGTAGTGCAGGAAACATTCAATAAAAGCTTTGTGTGCAATGTCTGTGAATCACCTTTTCTTTCTATTAAGGACCTAACTAAGCATTTATCCGTCCATGCTGAAGAATGGCCCTTCAAATGTGAATTCTGTGTACAGCTTTTTAGGGATAAAACAGGCTTGTCAGAACATCGCTTTCTGCTTCACGGAGTAGGAAATATCTTTGCTTGCTCAGTCTGTAAAAAGGAATTTGCTTTTTTGTGCAATTTGCAACAGCATCAGCGAGATCTCCATCCAGACAAAGTGTGCACACATCATGAGTTCGAAAGCGGGACTTTGAGACCCCAGAACTTTACTGACCCCAGTAAGGCCAACATAGAGCACATGCAGAGCCTGTCAGAAGACTCTTTAGAACTTTCTAAAGAGGAGGAAGAAGATGAAGATCTAAATGATTCTTCTGAAGAGCTTTATACTACTATAAAAATAATGGCTTCTGGGGTAAAATCTAAAGATCCAGATGTTCGTATGGGCCTCAATCAACACTACCCAAGCTTTAAACCACCTCCATTTCAGTATCACCATCGAAATCCTATGGGTATTGGCGTTACTGCAACAAACTTCACTACCCACAATATTCCACAGACTTTCACTACTGCCATCCGATGCACAAAATGTGGGAAAAGTGTGGATAACATGCCTGAGTTACACAAACACATATTGGCCTGTGCATCTGCCAGTGACAAAAAGCGATACACGCCCAAAAAAAATCCAGTGCCACTGAAACAGACAGTGCAGCCTAAGAACGGCGTGGTTGTCATCACTGGTCCTGGAAAGAATGCCTTCAGACGGATGGGTCAGCCAAAAAGACTTAATTTCAATGTTGAGATTAGCAAAATGTCTTCAAATAAACTAAAAATAAATGCATTGAAAAAGAAAAACCAGCTTGTCCAAAAAGCTATCCTGCAAAAGAAGAAATCTGCTCAGCAGAAGGCAGAATTGAAAAATAGCCTTTCTGAGTCAGACCCTCACATCTGCCCCTACTGTAATAGAGAGTTTACTTACATTGGAAGTTTGAACAAACATGCATCGTATAGCTGTCCCAAAAAACCCATCTCCCCATCCTCCAAAAAAAAATCATCCAAAAAAGGTGCAAGTTCTTCACCTGCAAACAGCGAAAAAGGCAGCAGCCAGCGCAGAAGAACAGCAGATGCAGAAATCAAAATGCAGAGCATGCAGCCTCACTTGGGCAAGACAAGAGCACGAACCTCAGGACCTGCACAAATCCAGCTGCCCTCTGCATCCTTCAAATCAAAACAAAACATTAAATTTGTACCTCCCATTCGATCGAAAAAGCCAAATCCGTCTTCGTCACTGAGGAACTCTAGTCCTGTGAGAGTGTCCAAAATGACTCACGTTGATGGGAAAAAAACTAAGGTGGTAGGTAGGAACACTTCCTCTGGCATCTCAAGCAAAGCCACCCGGAAATTGCACGTCAGAATACAAAGGAGTAATAAGGCTGTTTTGCCAAGTAGGTCTGCTGTGGCAAGTAAGAAAAAAGCAGACAGATTCACTGTAAAATCTAGAGAGAGGATTGGAGGACCTATTACACGAAGCTTACAGCAGGCAGCAAATGCCGAGGCAGCAGAAAACAAAAAAGATGAAAGCAGTACAAAGCAAGAATTAAAAGATTTCAGGTAAGCTTTTAATTTGAACTTCAGACAAAACAGGAACACGTTGCTTGCTGTTTTGCCAATTTTCTTGGTCTTTTTTTGAATTTGTCATATTTAAATCAGAAGAAGATTGCGTTTCCTAAAACGTGGTTAGCAGCTCAGTCACGTATGATGTACATATTTGATGCATTTTGTCACATTGTCATATATACATCATTTGTATAGAGAATGTCCTTAATTATAAATGGATTTGAAAATGCTGGGAAAAATGTCAGCACTTGAGTGCAAATAAACCTAAGTCGTTAAACTTCATGTTCCTGGTGACGTGTATCTGCTATCCAGCACACGGTGGCCTGGAATGGTTCTAGGTTTAGGTGATGGTGGTTTGTTAAGCAAAAAGTCACGACTGCGTTTTTACCCTCCTATTCAAACAATTGGAAATGTTGGGTTTTTTAAATAAAAAAAAATATATTCTCTGCATATCGTATTAAAAAAAAAAAGAAAGCATACTTCAACAACTGTATGTGCATCCTAATTGAGTCAGATCTCTAACTACTTAATATAAGGGAAATAGATGTGTAAGAAAAGTGACATGAATGTGTAAATTTTTGTTAAAAGTATCATGCTCTTATGTTTCAGGTTAAGAAAAAAAAAATTATTACTAAAGTTCTATTTCATTTTCAGATGAAGCATTTTAATCACAAGAAAGGGTAACAAATAAAATAAAATCATACTCTATGTGCCTGAGTCCCGTTTAAAGTCTTCATGTAATCTTTCAAGTCAGCAGTCTCTTTTGCAGCCTTCAACATTTCTGTTAGCAGCCTTCTGCCCTGCTGTTCTTGTAACAGGTGTCTGATCTGCTGGGTGACTTTCACAAAACTCAGTGCTGGTTGTTTGCTTTTTGCTTTGCTGATTACAGCCAGGTTTGTGGCTGAAGGTAGGATTATTTAACCAAAGCGGTTGGTAGTGGAGAGGGCCCAGCCTCTTTCACAAGTGCCCACAAGCAGAATTGTCAGGAGGTGACAAAAGCCAACTGTTTGCAGCTTGTATGTCTGACGGTGAAGACCTGTCGTGGGATAGTTTTGAGAAAATACTTCCTATAAAGTAAAGCTTGGACACAACAGAATAATTTCAGAGAGCTGGAAGGGAAATTAAACAGTCCAAGTTAGGACCTGTTGAAGGAAAAAAATATATATATATACTCCTGCAATTTGGAGAATATAATGGTGTTGAATATGCCTTTAAAGTACAAAAACTGTCAACCAGGCCTCCTCTCTTGGACATAATGATCTTCACGTTGCTTAATTCTGTGATCAACTGCTCTCTTAGTGCTTTCTGTGGAACTTTCACACGATGCCAGGACAGATCAGTAGAATTCAAAGCTGGAATGACACACCTTTCCACCCAAGCTAATCACTTCACCTTGAAGCAAAATAAGCAAGTGCTTGGAAATCTCTGCATATAGAAGTTGTTTAGTAGCATTCAGGGTAAATAACGACCTACTGAGGGGCAAGGTTTCCTTGACTATCTCAAATACCATTCGTTTACTTTGGCACCTTGCAGTCTTTAATGGTTTAATGAATAGTTCTGCTAGAAGAATTCTTGCTTTTGTTTCTGAACTATTGTTCATAAATCCAGATTCTCTCATCACCACATCACCTTTGTTTTTATCTATCAAATATGGAGAAGTGTTTTGGTTTTTTTGCTTTCGTACACTGTTTAACATCTGCATAACCTTCAGTCCTACTGCATGTAGACATTTTTTTCTCCCCCAGGAAACCTCAATTCCTAATACCATTCAAGACTGCCATGTAATGCAGTAGTCGTCTCCAAATCTGCTTTTCACCCTTCAGTTTTTCTGTGTAAACATACTCCATTTGCGAATAAGTTGTTTTGACATTTATCTTCAGTATTTTTGTTTTTGTTTTTATTTTCTAGGAATATCCAGTAAAACAAAGCAAAACAAAACAAAATCTCTTAATGACATGGTAGAGCTGGTGCATGCTCAACTTAGGATAAGCACTACGAGAATGGATGTGAAGTCCACCAAGCTTGTGAAACCAGCTGAAGCTGACTCACAATCGTAACATGGCCTGCAGGCTGCTTGCTAACACTCAGTGGTAGAGGCAGGGCTTTGTGCCTGACATGCGTGCTGGGCTTCATGGTGAGTCAGATAAGAGAAGGGTGCTGTTAAAAGCCAAACGGAACCAAAAACAAGAGCAGAAAACACACAGCAGTACCCCAAACAAAAGAAAAACCACACACAAAAGCATTGAAAGAAAGTGGGAGTAAACTAAACCAAATCTTTGGCCTTTGAATGCTGAGATCCTGGTTTTATCCATGCCTTCGTGGATGACTTAAGAGACGGTTCAGTTCTAAGTTTGGTGAAGCAGAGATCCCCTGTTCTACCAGCAGTTTGGTAGGTTCAAGGACAACAGTTACTGCTGCACTCTTCTTGTCATTTAGTAACTGTCAAAACCTTCCTTCTAAATGAATCAGTACAGAGGGACCTGGTAGGACAGAATCTCCTTTTCCCACCTCCTCTCCATTCTCTACATCTTTCGGATGGCCATCATATAATGGGAAAAAAAGCCTGAGTGAGTTCTCTGTGAGTTTTCCAAATTCTTATTTATACATGCAAATGAAACTTTATATAGCAGTGAAATACCAATACCAATTTCTAAATACTATATATAATGTGTATCTTTTTATTGATAAAAAGGCTAGACCAGGGCTACATACCTGTATATTTTGAAAATGAAATATATAATTACTCTAAAAGGTCCTACACCTCTATCTAATAACTTAAAACAACAGTTGGTCTATTGTTCTTACACAGCTTTTTATGGAAATACCATTTCTCACGTTTATATAGCTTTCAAGATTAATGACTGAGTCGATGGGAAGTGACTAGTTTCATTATACAGCCACCCCTTTTATTTTTTGTTCTTGACTTAAAAAAGTAATCTACCTCTTAAAATTTGTAGTTTAATACTTGTTTGGTGAATTTGTGCCACTTTAACTTTCACTTTCACTATCATTCCCATTTTGTTACATTTCTGTTATGGGGACTTTATGTTGAAATAATGTATAAAGCATTTGTAGCAAGTATAAAAAAATAAAATATTTAAAATTATTTAAATTGTTTTGGACACTTCAATTGTACTATATGTGATTTACATTTTACATTAATTTTCATTCTGTTTTCATCTTGGGCTGTTAATCTTGGAGCGTGTTCCTGTATTAAAAGTTTGCTATTAGTTATATTGTTTCTTTTTTTTTTTCTTTTTCCTTTTTGGAGAGTGATACAAAGAGTATTCTAATGAAAACATTAAAAATTGCAATTTGACAACAAGTGGGTCCTCATTGCTTTTGAACATTGTAGCCTTGGTGAAGAGCCTGTAAGTGCAGGTAAGCAACAGGAGGGATGTTTCTCCTCCAGCATGCAGTACATCCTCTAACTTGCAGATGTGTTCAAGGATATCTGTTGTGTTGCAAGCACTTAATGACCAGCTAGATGGAACTACTATGACACGTTTTATATAACTGTAACCAATAAAGCGAGCTTTTTAAAAACTCTGTGGGAAAACTTGCTTCTTATATGGAAACCAGATGTACCAGGCAAAATGGAGCAGTGTACATCTAGAAGGAATTAAGTATGCTTGCATCCTCGGGCTTTCTACACCGAAACAAATTTATACAAATCTAACACTTCTGAGTTAGTCCTTGATGTCCTTTCCTGTGGATCTAGTTAATTTAAAAGTTTAATTAACACTGCAAGCACCATTTGATAACTTTTTCTGTTCTCTGTGCTTAATAGTTGTGATCTAACTTAGTTCAAAATCAGTTCTGGCTCGGGGGATTTTAGAGAGTCGCATTCCAACACCAAGAGGAATTACAGCTTGTGTCGTCCTCCAGCAGTGGGGCCAGAAGGATCCTTGGCCATGTTAGTGTGGAGCTGGATGGAGTGAAATCACATTGCTGCAACTTTGCACTGTTACATGAGCCCAGTTCTTTCCAGTAGTAAGTTCATATCTTATGTGGTTGTTTATTCTCATTAACAGTTCTGTTTCACCTCTGAAACAGCTTGTTGGATTGTCTTATAAGTCATTCTGTGAAGATGTTATTCTCTCTCTAATGAGGTTTTCCCTGAATTTTAATCGTTAGGGAAAACTCTGGTGAAGCGATGCAGAAGTTCAACATTATTCATTGAGTGTTTTTGCAAGCACAGCTGCTCTGTGGTTATGTATGCTGTGGTTTAATGGTGGCAAAGATGGTTAAGAGGTTCTAGCTAGAGATTCTAGCTAGACGTGTAACGTGCAGTAGCAGTTATTAGGCTGTAGGACAGCCGCAGTGAAGGTGTTGAGTATTGGTTAGGCTTCACTATATTTACCAGAATGGAAACATTATGTTTGACATACCATCAGATCTGCTTATTCTATAACAGTTGGGAAGCACGAGAAGAAGTAAAAATTCCCCCATAGTTTTGAAGTTACTGAAGATGCAGCGCTGAGTAGTTTTCACATTTATCACATCTTCCACTGCTGACAACTGAAACACCAGCTGCTGTGTGGTCTTGCTGCAGTCTCAGTGTTCTCATCACCTCTTTGTGATGGCTGACATTGACATGATCACAAATAAACCTGCATTCTCCCCTCGTTGCTTGATATTACAGCAGAAATCCCATTGCCCTTGGCTTTTCTCCTGTGATCTCAACTCCTCTTTTGTGCACACTCTGCCAAGGTCTGCAATATGTTCACACACAGCAGTTCTCAATTGAAGTATCAGTACTCCAAAATGAGAGCTTGTGAACAGCCTTAAAAAGAGAACTTGGAAGGGCTTGCCTATTAATTCTAGCTTCTGTCTGCTGAGTGTGGTCTGTGTGAGTCACACGGCAGTCTACTGTTATTCGTAATGAGAATGAAATAAGAGATGAGTTCTGAACTTGCTGTTACGGATCTGAGCTTTGTGGTAAGTGACCTATGAAGAAGAGGTAAACTTTCACATCCTTTATATAACTAAAGCAGTAGAAAATTAGAAACTTTTTGGGCTAGCGTACAGTTCATAGTAATAGCTGGAAATATTTCAGTAGTAATACAGTGTAGAACAGCAATGCTTGATGTTGTTTCTGTGCAGTACTTAAACATACTTGTAGAATGTTCTTTTGTGTTTTGTTTTGTAGAGTATTCTTTTGTGTTTTCAAGCTGAATGAGGAGTTAATAAAAGTGTTCAAGGCTGGAATGCACAAATATTAGGGAAGCTTAGAGGGATCTCTTCACCTGCACTGCCACAGTTTTTAAAGTGGATTGTTTCATTAAACTTTGTGTTATTCCAAGGCTGAATGGACTGAGAGCTTACTGCTACTCAATAGAGATATCTTAGGATGCTTGGGAGTGAAATACAAGTTAAAAAGCTCTGGAGAGTTTTTGAAAGGTAGTATTCAGACTGCAATAAAGATCCGTGTTATTGCTGAGAGTGGGAAAGGAACAGTTGTTGTAAAATGTGGGTTTTGGTGCAGGTTACTGGCAGAGCTCAGGAAGGAGTGGGAGGTGCTGGACTTCCATGCCATCTGCTTGACCATGGGCTCTCCAATACTTCCAACCTTTTCGACTGCCTTATGGCAGTAAAAAAGAAAAATAATTCCCTGGTATCCGGGCCCGTTTCAGCAGAGCCTGCCTCAGTTCCTCCTGCAATTAAGTCGGTGCTACTCAGCAAAGCTAAGTGTCCACATAAAGGCAATGTGAGCACTCTTCCAAGGGAGTGATTTTGGGGAGACTGCAGTGGATGCAGCGCGTGCTGAGGGCATTGGGGATGGCAGCAGGAATGGAAACAAAGGAGCTGAGTCAGTCTGTCTGTATGTTGTCCTTGCTGCAGGTTGGCAGTGAACAGGGAGCACGGCTGCTGCTGCTCAGGGTCTTGTTTTGGAGGCAGACCAAGCCAACTTGCTGTCGTGCAGATCGCACTGAGGCACAGTTAGTGGTATCCCAGCTGTGATGTGGTGATAGACTGCACTTAGCATTCCTTCAGGTAGTTTCTCTCTGCTGGCCGTTGCAATGTGAAATGGGGCTGGAAGGTAAGGGAGAATGAATTCTTCCATCACTGAGCTGCTTTGGAAAGGCGTAACCCTCAAACTTCACTGTCGCTGGAATTGAACAGGAGTTTAATTCCCATTCATTGCAGGAAATGCTTTCACTCATCTCTTTTTGGTGATTTTTATGTAGCGAGATGTGCAGGACTGGGGATGCTTAGAATCATAGAATCATGGAATCACAGAATGGCCTGAGTTGAAAAGGACCACAATGGTCATCGAGTTCCAACCCCCTGCTGTGTGCAGGTCACCAACCAGCAGCCCAGGCTGCCCAGAACCACATTAGTAGTTCCTGCAGCCTCCAGAGGTCTTGAGACCCACTTGGGTTACCCATTTCTGCATAAAGCTAACTAAAAACCAACAGCAGTCTTCCCTATGTGGGATAAGAGTTTCTCATTCTTTTCCTCTGTCGATTGTCATTGTGAGTGGGTAGATAAACATTTTTTATCAGATTATCAGGTTAGATTACATGACAGTGTGGAGGATATATTTGAGTACTGCTACCTTAAATTCGATATTCATCTCTTTTTGGCTCACACAATGCTCTGTGCTTCTTTGAAAGGACAGGGAGATAAATTGCCCAAGTGATATTGTTCATTAAAATGTATATTCTTGGATTTCTTTGTGACTGACATTTTCTTTGTGCTCCATTAGAAATACCACTGGAGCCTGATTTTACAAAAACTCCACAGTAATCCTCTGTACCAAATCCCTTCTCAACGGCCACTTTGGATTAGCAGTTGCTTCTGAAAATCTTACATTGAATTGAAATATTGCTGCATTCATTTTAGACAGAACCCAAGTGAATTCTCTGCACAGGGTGAGATTTTTTTATCAGTAGTTCTCAGTTTTGTGTCCATCACTGAAATTAACAGGGATTTGAAGAATGATTTCAGTGGGATCAAGTCAACAGAGATAAAACTTGTATTCCAGAGCACATGTGTGTCACAACAAAATAATTTCTGAGTTATTAGGAGGGAGCAGCACAACTTTAAAGGCGTTCTGTCCTTTGAACCTCTGCTGTCGATCTCGAAAGCTGGGAGTGCAAACATCTCTATAACAGGTTTTTCCAGCTTAGATTCATGAAAGGCCTGCCTGTAACATCGTGATATTCATGTTCTGTCTTTGGAGTCATGCGATGGCAAGATAAAACCCTGACACACGGCCCAGCTTTTTCGCCACCCTCATAAATAAATGCAGGCTGCTCTCGAGTGCTCAGCAGCCACATGTGCAGTGTGACACGTTGGGGTCCTTTCTGTTTTCTGCTCACCTGTTTTTTTGCACAGAGGCAAGACAAGAGAAAATAAATCAAATTCCTTCATCAAACCTTTTTGTCCTTTGTCAGGGAAAATAAAACTCACGCCGTTTGGTGGCTGATGCTTTTCCAAGCCCTTGTGTTGTGTTTCCCATTAAGGACTGCACCACTTGGGTTAGCAGCACGGCGTTTTTGTTCTCACTGAGCAAAAAGCACAGGAATCTCATTTATCACCCCCTTGCTTGCCTTCTGGCCCCTAAAATCACATCAGATGTCAGTCTGTCAGCTTGGACATGGTTTTATGTAACAGTAGTAACCACTTTGGGCAGAGTGTGTCCCTGATACATCTATTGTGAGGAGATTCACTGGAGGCAGCGTGTGCACAGCTGAGATTTTGTACCATCTGCGTGTTATTTTAGGTTGGGAGTGTAGAAGTGAAAGCCCTGCAAGAAACCCACACCTAACAGATGCAAACTGCCCGAGTTTTGGGTCCTCTCCTGGGCTCACACTCCAACCTTGCTCTGGCCCAAGGTGTGAGCAGCAGCCCCATGGCTCTAAGCCTTCAGTTCACAAGCAGCACAGCTTGTTTGGCTGTTTTTAGAGAAGGAGAACTAGCAGCTTGGAAGAATGTCTATTGCTCAAGCATGGTAGAAGAGGTAATTTGCATAGCAAATGTATTTCAGGAATGTCTGAGGGCAGGGTGTGTGCTGGGGGCTGGTTGGTTTGCAAGCCTGTAAATCCACGTGTGCCATCTCAAGGGGAAGTGGATGGTGAGCATGGGGGTGTTGGGACACCGCTCTCAGCCGTGGGGTTTGGGGGGTGATGTGTGCAACCAGATGTTGGGCTTGGTGCTCCTATGGGTCCCTTCCATTTGGGGGTACTGTGTGATTCTGAGAGGAACCTTTGCTTTTGTTCCTTTTTCTGTAGGGTGGTGATGCAGGTTGCCCAAGGAGGCTGTGGATGCCCCATCCCTGCAGGCATTCAGGGCCAGGCTGGATGTGGCTCTGGGCAGCCTGGGCTGCTGGTTGGTGACCTGCACACAGCAGGGGGTTGGGACCAGATGATCACTGTGGTCCTTTGCAACCCAGGGCATTCTGTGATTCTGTGATTCTGTGATTCTGTGAATCTGATTCCTGCCTTAAGACTGCTCACCTCCTGGATGGCTGTGGCAAATAAAGCCCTTCTGACTCTTTTCTGCATCTCAAAAAGTAGTGGTACTCAGTGTAGCACAGAGCACTAAGAGCTGAGCACAGGAGGTTGTAAGATCCAGATTTAGGCCGTTGTTGCAGCAGGGCTCACTAAAAGCAGTGCTTGGTTTTTGTGTCGAGCTCAGGTGTGCTAACAGTTAAGTGACAGAGCTCTCGGCACTGTCTAAAAGTGAAAAAATGACACAGTTTTACTTCTGGTTTGACTTCAACTCATAGCATAGCGAGCACATTTACCACCACTACTTACTATGATTAAAGCATCCTATTTGACAAAGCAAACCCAGTGCAGATGTGACCTTTCTGCTGTTTAACATTCAGTTTCTGTACCTTTTTTTTGTTTTTTTTTCCACATCTTTTTGAATGCTCCCACCAAGGGACACAGCAGGGCTGGGTGCTGTGCTGCTCTTCTGCATTGCTTGGCTGTGGTGCAGCAGGGTTGGGCTGCAGCCCCTGCTCCCATCCCCATCAAGCTGCTTATACCAAGGAATTTCTTTTCTTCTGCCTGGCTACAGTTACCCCATGATGGTGAAAGCAGGTGCAGAGCGACAGGGCCCAAAATAGCATAACTCCATAACTCTTCCCCCCATGGAGCATTCCCAGAGCCTTTGGTGCTGTGCTGCGTGCTGTCAGTGCAGTGAATTGAGAGCAATGGGGAGGAAGCAGGGAGAGCTCCGTTCCAGCCTCTATCCAGGGCATCTAGGCAAACGCTTCCTCCTTATCTTCTCCCCCTAATCCTCTGCTTCCAGATAGTAGCCCAACAGCTTCAAAGGGAGATGGAGTTAGGGGACAAAAGATCTCTTGACATATTAATTTTGGGGGGGGTTGAAGCGGGGGGGGGGGGGGGAGGAAGCAAGTGCCTTTGAAAATGCAGGTCAGGTTTTCTCAGCTATTTTGTCTCTGTGTGTTTGAAGCCTTTTCTCTGTGTTTTTGTTTGTTTGTTTCCCACGGGATGCAGACATTTGCTCATCACATGCGATAACACGTGGTATTGATTATAGACATTGCAGACGTCGACGTTAAACACTGCTTCAATGGAAACACTCTGAATAGAAGAAAAATTTCTTCTAGTTATAGTAAAGAACTGAAACCAAACCAACTAAGCTTATTTTGGATTTCTACTGTTCCCCTTGGTAACAGCCTTTATATGGGACAACGAAATCTGGCTTGCATTGACTTCCTCACCACCACTCTGATTCTTACACAGCAGACAAAGGCTGCAGCATTACATTTGCAAAGGCTGAAGAGTTTGATTTGCACAGAACAATAACAGAACTTTGGCAGATGATTTTACCCGCAGCTTTTAATTGAGAAATGATGGAGTCGCTCACTCTTTAAAATTTCTGTGGTTTGGGGTTGGTTTCTGTTGCTGTAATGGAAAATTTTGCACTTCTTTAGTCCTAACTTGCAGTGCTGCAGAGTCTGCATGTAAGGATAACGAAGGCTGAGATGTCCTTGAAAGGGTGCATACTGAACTCTAAAAATACCCTGGAGAAAAACCTAACTTTCCAATTTTCTTGGATGTGTTGTTATGTGGTAGAACCGTATTGTGAAATGTGGGCCTTTGGAAGAAGGTAAGCATTGATTTGGGTGAATTCATGTACCCAAGGTGAGCGTGCATGGATGTGAGTTCACCTAAGCCCTTTGCTTCCCCATGCTCTGCCTCATGCTTTCAGGCTTCGTCTTGCAATCACAACTGATAGAGATGTAACACTATCAAGGAAAGTCCCAGATTTTTGCTTCTGCTTTACAAGAAGGTCAGGATTCTCAGAGCCAGCCTCGAACTTGCAATGAAATCACATATTGCAATAAGGATGATAGAACACCAATGCTGCAGTGACCTATAAGCATAATTCATCACATCTCCACGTGCTGCACTGACAGGAGTGTACTCCATGCTTTGTCCTTGGCAACTAATGGGCAGGTGCTGTGCTTACACAAGGTAAAATTCCTTTTCTATTTAAAAAGCTGATGTGGACCATGCTGAGAAAATAGACCCTGACTCCCTGTCCTCTGTATGGCTGGGGCTGTGTCTGTTGGTCCCAGCCATAGGGTGGCAGGCTGCGTGCTGCTCGATGGAGACTTTCTTCTTCCTGCTTCCATTAACCAATGGATAAGTTCAGAACAAAAAGCCTTCTTGCCTTCAGAAGCAACTCCCAGCACTTGGAGGATGAGTAGTGTTGGATTGTTTTTTTTTTTTCTCTCACAGAGCTGCTTTGGGGCCTTAGAGCACATCCCTGCTGGTTGGTTTTTAAAACAGTTCTTAATTTCTGCGTCCCATCGTGCATGTGTGTGAGTTTTTCCTGCCTCTTTGTACAGTTACAGACTCCGCATGGCCTCTAGATGTCCCTCCTCCTCTTCTAACACCAGCACCAGGCAATGCAAGAAATCCAGCTGCACTGCATCCCCCTTCTTCAAGGAATAGACCTCTGCGTGTCGGAGCGGAGCAGGTACAGCGTGCAGCCATGCATGGAGCTCATCGTGTGTTTCTCTTGGCAAGGATTGCAAAGCACTTTACAGAGCCAGAGCATCGCTGCTCTCATTGCAGCTGCTCACCAATAAAAAACAGACGTGGAGGGCAAGAGCAAGATGCCCTATGCCAGAACCAGCACCAGGATGAGGCTTTTGTCTCCGTTTGCTGTTTGTATCTGAGAGCTGTAGTGGGTAAAGTGCTTTGGGATCCTTTAAGTTGTGTGGGTGAACGCTGAGCAAATTTTAGATAAAAACCAAAACCTGGTTGAATGCCAGAGGCTCAAAGCCCTTAATTACAATGTAATTTGGAGCTGTGTTAACACACAGAAACATCAGTTGGTGTTGTGGCAAGATCAGCTGCTGTAACGTATATGGGCTTGGACAAATTAATGAGCTGGTCCAGTGCGTTGGGTGATGCTGAGTTATTTTCCCATTGGTTAACTTTGAAAAGACACTTTGTCTTCTGTTCCAGCAGCAGCATGCAACTAATTGCTTGCTGTCCACTAATGTAGTAGCTAAGGGACTTTATGCTTACCAGTATGGAGCTGAAGGTGAGATTGACTGCCTGCAAAATCAATACACTGCTACAGTATATTTGAAAAATAAAATTTGGGGAAAACAGGACAATTCTCGAGTTCATTACTTCCCCAAAAACGGGAATGGTTGGTAATGGAACGTTAATGTCCCCGACTAAAAGAGGGGACATTTAGATTGGATATAAGGAAGAAGTTTGTTACAATGAGGGCAGTGAGGCACTGCAGACATTCAAGGGCTGTGACTGATGGAGCTGTGGATGTCCCTGCTCACTGCAGTGCAGTTGGACCCGATGGCCTTTAAGGTCCCTCCCAACTCCAACCATTCTATGATTCTCACTGTGGCTTAGACCACTGAGTTCTGGGAAAGCCAAGCAGAAGTTGTAGCATGGACATCTCTGCTGTGCCTCATTGCCAGGCAACCAGAGCTGCTCTGACTGCTTATCCCTAACATGGACCCCGATTAATCACAGCTCTCTGTATTTGCAGGTACTAGGAACTTCTGGCTGGAAAAGGGGAATGGAAATAATCCTCCAGCATTGTCCCAGCTGAGGTGAGAGCAGTTCCTTCTGCTGTCGCTTTGTTCTTCCATTCAGAAGGAGAGGGACGGCGTGTGCTGGCATAGCATGGAGAAATGGAGAGAGCCAGCAGCTGGAATAGCATGGAGAAATATTCAGACAATGGCAGGCAGGTTACCTGTGTTCAGAGAGCTGCAGGGCTGGGTGAGCATCCTCTTCCTGGCCAAACACGGAGGGGTTGAACGTACTATGCAATTAAATGCTGAGAAGACTGTTACATCGTTTTATTTCTACTTTGCATCCTAACGGGTAAAGAACTGGGCAACTTGCAAAAACCCACAGGGAGAGAGGTGGGTTTTGCTGAGGTTTCTGCAGCCTGTGGGTACCCCAGTTCCTTGACTCTGTACCTTTAGCTTTAAAGGGCACGGTGCCATTGCTTTCGGAGTTCTTCAGGACTCGTGTTTCTTTGGAAGACCACTTGTTAAGTGATCTCTGCAATGCACTGATAGCCCACAGGTTCCTAAAGGGACAAGCACCTGTTTCCTAAAGGCTGCTGTCGCATTTCTCGCCAGTCTGGTACTCTTCTTACAGCCAGGATTTGTTTGCTTAGTGATTCACATGTCACTGAGCAGTGCCACGCAATGATTTTCCTTAAATATGGAGCTCTGTGGAAGCTGTAATGCAAGCATGCTTTGCTTCAGTGGTCCTATAAAAGGAGGCATCGATGGAGGCAACCAGGAGAGCTGCAGCAACACTGAGGTCAGTTTGAAAAATGCAGTGCAGAGAGATCTCTTGCTCCTAAATGCTGACAATCACACACAGGCAGCGGTGCTCCTGCTCATTTCACTTCTGAGGTCCCACTTTTGATGGGATCCCTGCTAATGTAGGGTCTGAGTTTGGGATTTTTAAAGGAGGCCAAGGGGCTGATGGCCCCAATTCCCCCTTGTTTCGCTCAGTTTGTCCCTTCCCTTGTCTTTGCACTCTGCACAGGTAAGCACACATCTGTGTATCCACGTGTTAATTGTGAAAAAACAGGTGCCCAGTTGATACTCCTTCCCACTCCCACCCTGAAAAGGTCAAAAAAGGATCTATTATATATAGATCTACATATATATATGGCTTATATATAAATATGAAATGGCTGAAAACAGCTGATTTTGTACGGTTTTGCTGAGAATCAGAATGTTGGAGATGAATACAAAAGCTTTAAACAAAAACTATTGGTTCTGTTTGCTGGAAAAGTGTCTAAGCTAAATGTTTGAATAGAAGAGCAAAGGTCTTCAGGATCTTACCTTACCTAGCTGCAGATCTTTTGGATAACCCCTACTGTAGGCTAAGTGCAATTGTGGTGTGATGCTGAGGATTGGATGAGCCATAAGAAGCAATGTGCCCTTCCAGCCTGAGGGGGTGAGAACATGGAGGTGAAGGCTTTGGGGGCAGCTTGTGCCACTGCTGGCTGCCCTGCCTCTTGCCTCGACTGGAGAGTCTCAAGGATGTGTTCCCTCTTGAGCTCTTTGCTAGCAATAATTTCCTCTTGAATGAAGTGATTGTACCAATTCCAAACCAAGGAGGAAACGTTTCACAGCAGCCTGGAAGATTCTCATTATACATTAAAACCAGTAGGAAGCGAGTAACCAAATCTGCTGGGCAGCTTGGTCAATCTTGGTCAAATAGCACAGAAAATAAATTCCCTGGCCTTACATATCTCAAAGAAGCTGATGGGCACATAGAGCTCTCTGATCAGTTCAGCTTTCGTTTCACACGTTATCTTTCCTTTAATTTTCTCCACACGTTTTCCTTTCATCATTTCCTATCAGTATGGTAAACCCCGTTCTTCAAAACAGGAATTACCTTCCTGTGCGCCTGGACATCATCTGGACAATTCAAACAACAAACCCACAGTGCTTAATAAAAACAGCTCCGATACGCTCCGTCCTGAGCACCACCTCGATGTGCCCTTGATTTTCCCAGGCTGCCCAGAGCACTGTGGGTGCCCCATCCCTGGAGATGCTCGAGGCCATGGATGGGGACCTGGGGCAACCTCATCTGGAGCGGGGCACCCATCCCACGGCAGGGATTGGAACTGGATGGGCTTTAAGGTCCCTTCCAAGCGAAGCCATTCTGTGACGTTCAGCTGAAGGTCATGCTTACTGCACAAATCCTCACCGCTCACGTGAGGATTGATGCTGAGCCCGAATCCTGCTTTAAACAACCCGTCCTGAGATGCTCTCAGCTTCCAGCAGCAGTGAGTTGAATGGAGTGCAGAGTTTCTGGCACGGATGCTGCTTCGTTCAGTGCCTTTGAGGCATACCAATGAGGTTAATAGGGGTCTCTTTTGTGCCGTTTAGTTTTGCTGCTTTTTTTTGTTGTTGTTGTTGTTCAGAGCAGCATTAACGATGAACAAACTCAAGGAGAGAAGCGTGTAAATTGTTGTGCTATACGAACATTTATTTCCCCAGAGAAATTCTGGCCTATTGCACCAACCTGTACATATGTATCTACCATTTTAAAAGCACGTCTTTCTGTCCCTGGTTGTAAATGCTCTGTTTTTAAGCTTTTATAAGGTGAGTTACTCAACCAAAAGACCACAGCACCCAGCTTTGTATTGTGGTGATCTTTTGGGAGGCTCCATTGCAGTCTGAGCTGTGGTAGAGAAATATCCACACCAAACTACTCATCGTTTTCCAGTTGTGTGGGAGAGTTGATTTTTCTTACAGGAAACAAATCAATTCAACATGGTGTCGTTTCTCCAGAACGATGAGGACTTTTTCTTCACTGCAAGTTCAGGACAGTACACCATTTTATTTTATTTTTTTCCCAAGGTGGAATTTCATGGTTTTGCAGCAAATTTTTAACCTCCCCGTTGTGTGCCTGCTGACAAAACATGAAATTCTGTTGTGAAAACCCAAGGAGAGCGTGGCAAAAAAAGCTCAGGTTCTGCAAGTAGGAATCTGCAAGACCAACCATGGAAGCTCTGCAGTGCTCTCATGACGATGCTGATGTTGAGGAGTTCATGAAATAATGAATTACATGGAGATGTGGCGTGAGCTGGCTGGTGCTCAGATGCTGAACATTGCTTTGGAAGAGTGAAAGCTCTGTTGCCCGTCCGCCGTGTAAAGGGAAAGACCAATAAATCAATGTGACAAACCTCACTGGGGAGCTATGATTGTTATTTCAGCAAAGGACGTCTTCAAAAGGGAGAGGCAACCCATTGTAGCTGTGATAGGTGAACGTTTGGGGCTTTGCTGGGTGGCAGAAGAGGAGGAAGGAGATGAAGTGCCACCTCTGTGCCAGGATCCATCCATCCAGGTTCAGACCCAGGCTGATGTATGTGGGTAAGATGCTCCTCTGTGGTTTGGAGTCCAGGATGGGATCAGCACAGCGTGATGACGTTGCAGAGATGGGGTTGTTCTCTGTTGGGGTGGATGTGTGGGCAGGGTCTGAAGGGTGAGGTCCTTGTTTCATCCATCTCCACTGAGTGAAGGGGTTTGGAGCTCAATGATCTTTAATGTCCCTTCCAACCCAAGCTATTCCGTGATTCTGAATGTTCCATCCCTGCATTTTGAGCAGGAGATGTGTTGGGCTGTGCGGGGCTGTGGGGTCACCATTCATCCCCATTGATTCAACCACACTCTTCTCAAATACGTACAGATGCAATGAGCAGGTCTGAGAATACGGAACTCAGATAGAATAGAAATGGCTCTTTCACCCAGAAAATCAGAAGATGCCATAATAGATCCAACCTCTTAGTAACACACCCTCTGTTACCACCGCCCCACATGCAGCAGCCAAACTCTTGCAGCATTGGAGCCTACCTGATGTGTGTTAAATGAGTTGTTCACTCACTAAACAGTCCAGAGGAAGAAAGAAAACCCATCAGGCCACCTTCATCTTTGATGCCCATTCCAGTTGTGAATTGTCTTTAGTGGCTGCAGGACATCTCCAACCCCAACCCATCCTCACCATGCCCACTAACCACGTCCCTCACTGCCAACCCAAGGGTTCAAGCTGTGCTGCCTGTTTATGGCCTGTTTTGCAGCTGCCTGGGAGGAAGGAGAGGGAATTGTTAAAGTAGGCTGCTCTGGAACTGGTATCTTGAACATGGGATGCTAATGCAAAGAGTTTCCCTCTGCTCTTGTAAAGATATATGAAGCATTGGGTCACCTTGACTTTCTCAGGGCTTAGCAGAGTTGATTTTCTGTTAATTTCTTTTGCAGCAGACTGTAAGATGTATTTAGCATGCCTCATTAGCACTCCATTTACAAACAAATAGGTACATTCCTATCTTCTTCTTTTTCCTCCTAAATTCTCGTTTTTCCTGGAATTCTGCTGGGGTGATGAAGTCTTTCAGAGCACAGCTTTTCCTCTCTGCACCACTTATGCCATTTTATCTCCCATTCAAATGTTTCACTTCCAGAAGGAATAAAACCCAACCAAACAATTCTGTGTCAGCCAAGAACTGATGGCGATGCAATCTAAAGGAAGGCAGAAATACATGGAGGTTATTGCTATCTCTGATGCCAAGCCTTAAGTGCATTGCTTCAAAATCCTTGTGAGCTCTACCAAATGCTGATATTTTTCCTTGCATCGTGCAGGCATCAGGATTGCATAAATGTTCCAGAACTGATTTCAGCAGTGCTGTCTCCAAAGGAATAACTGCATCCATACTCCTGAGTTCCCAGTGCATGCAGCCAAGGATTTTGTCTGTCCTCCTTCTGTTGGTGCTGTGCTGGAAGAAGATGCAAAACCTTTATTATACCCTTATTATACTTCTTATACCATGTTTTTCTGATGCTTTTCATGGGTTTAGAATTCTTGTAGGCTTCAGATATCAATAGATATAGTCAAATGAGTTTGCTATAGGCAGCTGAGCATGGCCACAGCATGCAGAGAGGTGGCAGAGCCTGCCCATGCCTTCAAGACTTGGTGGAAGGTGAATGAGGACAAGGCTTGGGGCATGTCCCCCTTCTTCTCTCCCAACCACCCCCTTCCCTTCTCTAATGGCTAGAACTTCTGATAACGACAAGAATACCTGACATTCCTTGTAGACTCAGAAAATAGGGTTCTATGATGGAATCACAGCTTGGTTGGGTTGGAAGGGACCTTAAAGCCCATCCTGCCCCAACTCCTGCCGTGGGCTGGGTGCCCCACAACAGCTCAGGCTGCTCAGAGCCCATCCATGTCCTTGGGCACCTCCAGGGATGGGAAACCCTGGGGAAATCCATGGCACATCGAACTGGGGCTTAAGACTGCAAAAATGAACACTCAGGACCTAACCCTAACCCTAACCCTAACCCTAACCCTAACCCTAACCCTAACCCACCCTGTCAGGACTCACAGGACCCCACACAGTGCCATTGCCAGGTTGGATGCCCCACTGCTGGAGCTGCTCCTATGTCCTCAGCCCTGTCCCTGCTTTGGTTGCCTACAGAATGTTGTGACCACACCATGGCAGAATGGGCTGACGACAGTTGGGCAGGGTGACAACAAACCCCGAAATGGGTTTGGGTTACCTGCAAGGCTCCTGCTGTAGTTTCCTGGTTCTGCATCCCCCCCTGTACCCCAGCCTTCATTTCCCAGGAGCTCTGTGAACCTTTCTTCCCCGAAACAACTCCCATCAGCATCCTTTCCTTTGGCCAAGGGAGTTTTTAACATAAAGACGACTAAGCCGGCTCGGACCCACCCGGGGTTACTTCTCAGCCCTCCATCTGTGCCATCCCTGGGTGCTGTTGGGATGGGAAGAGCGGGAGCGATGCCGGCGGTGGGCGGGCAGGGGTTAACAGCGCAGCGCAGCGCAGCCCGGAGCCGCCCGCATCGCATCGCATCGGGCAGAGGGAGGAACGGAGGGAGGAGGGACACTGCAGCAGCGGCGATCTCGGGGCCGGGTACAGGCAGCCCCTGCCCGGAGCATCGCTGAGCCGGGGGTCCATCCCAGCCCCGGGCTGCGCCCATGACCGACACCGAGGATCCGAGTCGAGCCATGGATGTGACCCCCAACCCCGTCACCTTCTCGCAAGTTTTTGGGCAGCAGTGCCAGCTCATGGAGGCAGGTAAGGGAAGGATGCGTCTGTATGATGTGTGTTTTCCTGCCTATCGCTTCCTGGCTGGCGATGTCCTCCCTCCCATCCCCTCTTCCCAAGGTCTTCCCAAATTCCCCCAAGGGGAAGGTGGGGTGAGCCCCGCTTCAGCTCCTCCCCAAAACACAGCCGTGCAGCTGAATGGCCACAGTCCCAAGGCAAGGGCTGGGATTATTGTGTGCACCAAAACAAGGGGCTCTGAGCCACGCAGTGGGAATTGCTGCCGTGTTTGGGTGCGTGCACAGCATAGACAGCAACTTTTCAAGGCAAAGCATGGATGTTATTTCAAAAGAGCCATGTTCAAGCTGGCAGTGCATCCATGAATTTCTCACTGCATGCAGAGCACCTCCAGCTTTGTGCATAGAATCATAGAATTGCTCAGGTTGGAAAAGACCTTAAAGATCATCAAGTCCAACCACAACCAACCATTATCCTAACTACCAGTCCTAAATCATGTCCTATCTCTGCTTTGGTTTTCAGTGCTATGAAAGACAGTGTTTATTTCTTTTATTTTATTTTTTCTTTGCTTTTTTTTTTTTTTTTTAATTATTTGTGGCTTTTTGTGTTACCATAGCACCTAGAAGCCCTGCTCCTTTCCCCATCTGTTTTCAGCTGGGCCTGATTGCCAGTTACCTTCACCTGCTGGCAACTGAATGGGGGATGTGCAACAGGGCTGCATCTCCCCCTTCCCCTCCCATCTTGTTTCTCTGTGTTGATTTTGCACAGGTGCTCTGAACCCTATCCTATACTGGGCTTTTGTACAACTCTGTGCAACTTCTGCTGTGTCTCTCACTGATTGAGTTAGAATTGCGACTGCTCAGTCAGTGCTGTGGTCACACTGCTGCCTCCAGGGAAATGTCAGAAAATTTCCCAAGAGGTTTGGCACCTTTGGTGTTATAGGACATGGGATCAGTCCCAAGGCTGTGGGATTGAGTGCTGTACGAGGAAAAGATGTGTTGGAGAGCTGATGTCCTGAGAAAGGGGGTTGGTTTCCAAGTGAGTAAGAGCAACCAGCTGGGAAAACACATGTGGAATTGTTGTGTTGTTTGCTGTTCTTTTCCCTTTCTCAGTCTGTGAATCAAAGACTTTCGGCTCCCACCCAGTCACTCAACCACAAGCTTCCCTTCCTCATGAAGGATGTTTTTGTAGCGTTTGCTGAAGGTATTCCTGGGGATGCGCAATGCAATGTAAGGATGCTCCATGAATATCCCTGACAACCAAAGGCAGACGACTCGGTCATGTGTGTGGGATTTGGTTCCTACAAGCTTTTTATTTTCATGGCAATAGCAGTATATGTACGAGGTGACTTTTAGGGGTCTCTTCCAACCCATACAATATGCAACACAGGGGAGCTGTGCAGACAGAACCCTTCCTATTGTGCCTTCCAGCACTGCTGCCACTTACCTTGTATTTACCATGCCTCAGTAAGTTTGTTTGCTGTGATGTGCTCCCTGCAGTTACCTGGGTGTTTCTATTTGCACTCAGCATAGCACGCAGTGCAATGGGAAGGCTGTGGTTTATACTGGCTTTGGTTCACTGACACCACTCTGCACCCCGAGGCAGTGAATCCTTGCTGTCACATGCATTAAATTTGTCTGACGCAGAGTGATCTCAGGGCACGGTCACCTTTCAAGAGCATGTAATTATAAAAGGGACTGTAACTTCTCTCTAGGGCTGCCTGTGAATGAGGCTTCCATCTCATATGCAGGTTGGTTGGTTTTTCTTCTGGTCCAGCCTACAATTCCCAAATGCAGGAAGTGAGGGGCTGGCTTTAGGATGGTCCTACATCTTCCTGTCACATCTGAATGTCATAGAACCATAGGATGGTTGGGTTGGAAGGGTCCTTAAAGATCACAGAACCATAGGATGGTTGGGTTGGAAGGATCCTTAAAGATCATATAGAGCCATAGGATGGTTGGGTTGGAAGGGTCCTTAAAGATCATATAGAACCATAGGATGGTTGGGTTGGAAGGGACCTAAAAGATCACAGAACCATAAGATGGTTGGGTTGGAAGGGGTCTCACAGATCATCCAGTTCCAACTCCCTGCCCACCAGGCAATGCTGGATGATGCTTTTTTATAGCGTGACTTTGCTTATTTTTGTGTATTATTCCTTGGCTTGCTGCTCCATTAGATAAATTGTTATTTTCCATTAATTCTTTGGCTCAGAGATGCTGTTTTGCTGGGCTCCCAGGTTTTACACCTTGCCAATTTTCCATTGGTTGTGAAGTAAGGAACTTCATTCAAGATGTGACCTGAATGAGCAAGAAGGCTTGAGTAACTTAACAACCATTCAGCTTTTAAGATGCTGCGCTGAAATTTTTATGTATTGCCTTGCAATTACAGACAAATTATCCATTATGTGTATTTTGTAGATACGAGCCTGGTTTGGTGACTAATTAGAGCATTAAGGCTGCAACTTTAATAGGAGTTCTTCCATGGAAACTGTTGTAATGTGGCTCAAAACTTTTGCTTTTTTCCCCCTCAGATTTGTGTTCTAGCTCTTAGAATCATGGAATCACTAAGGTTGGAAAAGACCTCTAGGATCATTCAATCCAACCCCAACCCACCTCCCACCACCCCACCAACCATGTCCTTCACTGCCACATCTCCACCATCCTTGAACCACCACAGACGGTGACCCCACCACCTCCTTGGGCAGCCTGTGCCACTGCATCACCAAACTTGGCATAAAGATTTGATTTTTACCTCGCTAAACTCCAGCTGAACCCAGAACATTGACGTGAACAGGCTCTAAGACTTCATATCAAACCAGACAATCCATCTTCACAAACAAAGCCTATTTGCTGCATGCATACATCTTATCTTGGGACAACAAAAGCAGCAAACTGTGATGCATGTAGGAAACACAACGTGCAGAGTACTGAAGGACACATTTCCAGCCCTGATTCACTGCAGTCCTAAACCACCCAAGCCAAGCACTTTTTATGCTGACTGTTTTCTTGCCTGTCCATGAGGAAAGCAGAGCTGTCATAGGGGGTTTGCTCAGATGCTCTCATGATGGATTTGTGCCTGGAGAATTCCAGGGCCAGATTCTCACTGCAGAAACACGAGCAGCTGCAATAGATGAAGCGTGCAGGGAGGTTGGTTTGCTGGTTGGTGGGCATGGTGGGATGGGTAGAATTGGACGGAATGATCTTGGAGGTTTTTTCCAACCTTAATAACTCTAAGTATTTGAGAAAGCAAAATAAAAGCCCTCTGAAAACGAACAACAAAGCAACGACAACAACAACAAAAAAAAAACAAACGCAGAAGAATGGAAAGAAATGCTGAAAATGTCATTCTTTGCAAAACTGAAGAACACGTTGTTCACTGTCACCTCAACAGAGAGACTCAATTATGGAGCAGCTGTGTATGAAGCACTCACCAGCTGATTTGCTCCTGATTAAATTAGGGGAAGTGTTCATCCCTGCTCCTGACAGACAAACCTGATATTGTCAATTAATGTTCGTGAGCAGCAAGGTGTAGGGATGCAATAATTCCTTCAAATTGAGTGCAGTCACCATGTTCTCGTGCCACCAGAATAATGAGCTGAAAACATGGGTATGATTAGCACCAGCTCTGAGCATACCTCAAACTGCAGCAAAAAAAACCCCTTGGCTTCCCCTGCAGCATCCTTCTGCATGGATAAAAATAGAGCATGCCCTCATCTGAGCTCTCAGATTGTTTTGCAGAGGTGCTTACTTGTTAGCTTGATTTTTGCAGACACCAAAACAAAAGTACAGCATGCTCCGGTGACTCTGCAAGATGAAAGAGTTCTGCCAGAAATAGCAGTGAGGATTGCAGGCTGAGGGCACGAGGATAAGGGGAGGGCAGTGCAGAAGCCTGGAAGAAGCACTTCAGGTGACAAGAAGGCGAAAAGAAACTGGATATGTCTTAAAAACCCATTGTTTCAAGGGAGGACTTTCTCCCATTTAGTATCTGTTCACCAAAAACAAATAGAAGCATTAAGGCTGGAAAAGACCTCTAGGATCATTGTGTCTAACACCAGCCACCCCCACCACGTCCAAAGACCAGGTCATAAAATCATAGAGCCAATAACCTTGGAAAAGACCTCCAAGATCCCCAAGTCCAACCCCAACCCAACTGTGCCACTGTCCACATCTCCACAATGAACGCCTCCAGGGACAGTGACTGCACTCCCTGTGCCGTCTATGCCAGTACATCACCACTCTTTCAGAGAATAAATCAGTCCTAATATCCAACCTGAGCCTCCCGTGGCACAACCTGAGGCCATCACCTCTGGTCCCATCTCTGTTACCTGGGAGCAGCACTGAGCATTTCCCCATATCCCCATATCTAATACAGATCTGATCAAACTTTGCACATGTTTATATTTATCTGCATAAAAACACAACTGCAGGTTGGAGCTGCTGCTTTTTCTCGTATTTTTTTTTTCCCCAAGTGCTTGTTTTCTGTCTTTTTTTGTCTGTAATGTCATTCCTTGGGAATGCCTTGGATGGCACTGCAGGAAAGTTGCAGTCGACCTGTGGGAAAGGGATTTTGTTATGGCAAACATTCATTGGACTCAATGAACTCTTGCAATGCTTCATTTGGTCTGCAGCTTTCATTCTGGATTGAATTAGGGAATTGTGGCCTAAGAGTGATGCTTTCCCCCCTTTTTGTAGTAGGTTAAAATGATTAATGAGGAAATGTGCTTGTAATTGCTCCTTTCAAGAAAGGCTGAGCAGGAATTGTCAGGCTTTGCTACCCGTGCTTGTGATTTGAAGCAAGGATTATTGGTATTTTGGCTTCTCTCTTCTCTTTTCTTTTGTTGGGTGTTTCTCACAGCTGCCAGCCCATGGCAAAATCTGCTTCCACAAGTCTCAGCACGGCGCCGGTAAGCTAACGATGGGAAGGATTTCCTCAGGGCTCTGCTGTTCTCTTTTATTGGCTTTGGGCATCTTAGATGGAAAAAAAAATATCCTAATCTGCTTAATGCTGCTTTGGCTTAACTTTGTATGGAGTTCTTGATCTGCTCAATGCATGGGAAGAGGCCAGGAGAGGGAGGCAGAGTACACAGCAAGGCAGGGAAAATGGATGTGAAGTGCATCAAAAAAAGGAAGCCCAGGGTACAAAAAATCCCAGCCGTGCACCAAAAAAGATCCTGTGGGGCTTTTCTGTGCCCCCCACAATGTCACCACCATTGCTGATGCTGTGTTCACTGGAGGCTCGCAGTGGCCCTGTGCAGAAATGTGTGTCCATGAGATGATTGTTGGTTCAGAGTAGGTAATCTGTACAGATTTAGGCTCATTTCAGGTTAATTAGGCTAATTTAATGCAATTTAATGGCAGCGAGCAGCATTTGGTTTATGAAGTAGTCCAAATTTCATGTAAACGTTCTGAGAATTGAAGAACATTTGGTTGTACAAATCAGGTGCTGGAGATCTCAACTGTAGTAAAGGAGAAACCAAAATTGAGGATCGTTTTGGAAAACTGTAAATGCTGTAAGTCACATCAAGGCCCTCTCCCATTTCTGGGGATATATCCACATGAAAATCCATGCCATGGGCAGTGGATATGCTGGAGGTGGGTTGGTTTGGACTCGGTGATCTTAGAGATCTTTTCCAACCTTCATCATTCTGTGGCTCTGGGGTACCTGCATGGGGCTGACTGTAGGATTCTGCCTGGTGTGTGCTTTGGGTTGAGGCTGGGACAAGGTGGCCAAGGAAAGGATGCAAGGCAGTGTCTCATGGGCAGGGAATGCTAAACCACTGCTTGGCTCTGCTTGCAGTACCCCAAGGCAGCGTGGAGTTACCCACATCAGAAATAACTCACCCTAAAATAATTACAGGATTGGAGCTCAGGGCAAGCTGCACACCAAATTCCTTGCCAGGGAAGAGGTTTTAGCCAAATAAAGTTCCTGTGAACAATTACTCTCATAATTCAGTAGTAATCCTGTTGGGGAATTGCTCTCGGTAACTGTGATGTTATTAATTAGCTCAACTAACGTGAGGGATGAATAAATATTGCGACGTTTGGGAATAAACAAATAACATTTCATTATTTTACACGTGGCAAACCTGAGGCATGGAGGTTTAAATGAGCCAGCAACCAAGAGACACAGCCAGGAATGGAAAATGGAATTATTTCAGCTGCTGTAGTAGTAGGAAGGCTTTAAGTTGCACTATGGGATATTCAGGTTGGATATTAGGGAGAATTTCTTCTCAGAAGGAGCAGGGATGTGCTGGCACAGCTGCACAGGGAGGTGTGGGGTCACCGTCCATGGAGGTGTTCAGTGTGGAGATGTGGAACTGAGGGGTGTGGGCACGGTGGTTGGGTTGGGGTTGGGTTGGGTTGGGGTTGGACCTGGTGATTTTGGAGGTCTTTTCCAACCTGAATGATTCTATGATTTATGAAACTAGGAGACGCTCATGCACTTATCTGGCAATGAATCCCCTTGATTCTTGGGGCAAGAAGTGTGAATTTTATGTGTGAGGAGACCTTCACATTTCCAAAGACTGGACAGGAGGACTTACATCCAACACCTCCAAAACACAAAAGGACCCATACGTGTAATGTGTTCCAAAATCACCGGAACTTGGCTCAAAACCCACATCTCAGGCCTCTTGTGCAGGGCAGGCCATGTTGGGCTTTGTAAGGTCCTGGTGGCAGCAGGGCTCAGCACTGGGGTCCTGCACTGCTCAGCCCTGCTGATATCTGTCCATGAGCACCCAGGGCTCAGCCAGCCTTCCTCCACTGCAGCTCGAGAATTAACGATGACACTTCTTGTCAGGAAATAAACTCCACCTGCCATTTCCTGCTCGTGTCACCAGCTTTTTTCCCCCCTCTACAAGTCTAAACCATTAGCACACTAATGCATCATCTAGACAATGATTTTCTGTGGCTTGATGCTCTGCTCAGACCTTTCTGTTCTTGTCACAGTGACATGACAGCATTTTTGTGGCACTCATGCTAAGAACAGCTCTACTCAAAGTGCCAAGCATTGAAGGGTGGATGTGATGGGGAGCGGTGCACAGCACAGGGTTTGTTTGTGTTCCAACCTCCTGGCCCCACAGCCTGGGGATGGAACATGGCATGGGAACAACCTTAGCTGGTGGCAGACTGTAGCAAGTCACCATCCCTGGAGGTGTTCAATAAATGTGGCACTGAGGGACGTGGGCAGTGGGCAGTATTGCCAGTCCGTGGTTGGACTGGATGATTGTAGAGGTCTTTCCCAACCTTTATGATTCTGTGATTCTAAGCGTGAGGAATGGTAGCATTGCTGGGGGATCTTCTTCTAACCACCTCAAACCCATAACCTCTTGACCTCCCTGGGGGCTGGAGGTGGTTGTAGGACTGATTGGTGGCTCTTTCCATTCACTTCACTGCGTGGAAGGGCATGCGTCCACTCTAAGACATTTCGGGGTATATGTTGTGAAATGAACCTTGCATCTGTTATTTATTTTAGTAAAACATAGTATCATTAAGATTGGAAAAAGACCATTAAGATCATCCAGACCAGCCTTCCTCCACCACACCCACTGATCACATCCCTCAGTGCCACCTCTCCATGGATCTTGAATACCTTCAGCGATGGTGACCCCACCACTTCCCTGAGAAGGAACTGTCCCTAATATCCACCCTGACCCTCCCCTGGTGCAGCTTCAGGCCATTCCCTCAAGTGGTCTGATGTGGTTAATAAATGGAAGAATAATAAAGTGAACTTACACACCTGTTCTGTAGGCATATGACCAAAACTGGAGAGATCTTAAGTTGTACACATATTCACCCCTCGAATAAATCTCAGATCTTTATGGTAGGGATGACTGATGGTTGGACTGGATGATCTTAGTGGTCTTTTCTAATCTTAATGATTCTACAGTTCTTATATCTTATCATGCAGCTCGTGATGGATGTTGTGATTTATGGTTTCCTGTGCAATGCTTTAGGCTTCACTGTGTTTTTGTATACATCATTATTTTATGTAGAAAATGAGGCTGTGAGCTGTGAAACTGCTGAATTTAACTATGTAAAACTTACCCATGATTTGTGGGAAATTAAGGGCTGAAAGGTTTGATGTTCTTCGGGAGTTTTCAGCCTTTTTCTTTCTTTCTTTTTTTTCCTAACTTTGCATCTAGATTTTGCGTTTAGCTTTAATAGCTTTCATTTTCATTCACATTAAGCAAAAAATCAGCAGCCAGCCAACTCCCTCCAAAAGAAATGACTCCAAGACAAAAATACCCACAATGAAGCCAAAAGAACCCAAAGAAGCCAACCCTAAATGGACACTGGGTGAAAGTAAGACCTCTTGCAGATGCTTTTCAGTATGTGAGACTGAAGTGTTGAGGAAGGATCCAGTCCTGGGGGATCCTGAAAGAACTTCAACAGGTCTGGATACCCTCTGCTACTTTGGTTGTGGGTGAGCAGCAAGGAGCATTTGTTGCGAGAGCATCTCCTCGTTGTTATGGGCACATGAGCTGTAGGGTTTTGGGAAGGAGGAACAGCTGCCCAGAGAGGCTGTGGATCCCCGTCCATCCCTGGAGGTGTTCAAGGCCAGGTTGGATGGGGCCCTGGGCAGCCTGGGCTGCTATGAAATGTGGAGGTTGGTGGCCCTGCGTGTGGCAGGGGGTTGGAGATTTGTGATCCTTGAGGTCCCTTCCAACCTGTGTCATTCTGTGATTTTGTGATTCTCTGAACTTGAGCAGCAGTGGCATTTGTTGCTTGGCATGTAAAATCAGAGCTCTGGGAAGAATGGCTCTTTGTTCCTTAGAGGGATTTACACTTTTGCTGCGTGCTGGTGTCAGACTGATGCAGATCTGTACCCCCGTACCTTTCTATGTTACTAGAGTAGCACAAAGCTGCTTGAAACATGGGAAAATCATGTTCACAGCTCTCCTGAAAGCCTTTTTGCTGTTGGTTGGATTATTGCTTGCTCCAAGATGTGCAATGCTGAGCTACACCCTTTTCCCACTGTAATAACAGAAGTTGTAGAAGCGCTTGCTGTTGCCAAAGTCATGATTCATAGAATCATTCAGGTTGGAAAGACTGATGGGATCCAATGGGGACATCCAACTGCCCACATCCCTCAGTGCCACATCTCCACACTGAACACCTCCAGGGATGGTGACCCCACCACCTCTCTGGGCACCTATGCCACCACATCACCACTCATTTTTCCTAATATCCAACCTTGGAGGTTTCCAAACGCTGTTTAGGATGATGATGCTGAAAGTGGATAAATGCTGGCACAACGTAGGGAGCACAGCTGTGGGTGAGCAATGAAGAACTTCTGTTTAACCATTGCCATAGTTTGAAGAACAGCAACAAAACCCAAGAGACTTCTGCCTGAGCAGCTTTGAGTGCAAGACCTCTCATTTTGACTTAAAAAGTCAGAAAAGTGTATGTGTGGGATAAATCAGCATGGAAATCCAGGGTTTTTTTTTCTTTTTTTTCTTTTTTCTTTTTTTGGGTGGTCAGGGTGAATACGTGCAAAAATGGCCACTGTAACTCTGGTTGTATTTCCAAACTTATCTACACACTGCATCTGGTATAAAGGGCGTCTGTAGCCAAGCTCACGGACTTGCTGCAAAAGGGAAAGCATTTCAGCAGAAGATGAAAGGAGCTTTTCTGGTATTAATCCTTGAAAAATAGCCAGACGTTTCTTCCTGTATTTACCAGGTCGTCCTTCAGATCGAAATCTTGTGTGTGGGAGGCATTTATGTGCTTTACACAACACTTGGAGATCAGTGGAAATGAAAAGCAGTATAATTACCCTCTGGCCTTCTATCTTCTTGCAGTATCAATCCCCAGAGAGCAGAAGGATGGGGTAGGGGAGCATCCACGCTGAGGATAATCATAGCTATTAGATGAAACAATGCTGACTTAAACACAACTGTGGTGTGGTTTTTTTTTGTTTTTTTTTTTTTTCCCCAGTAAATCCTCGGTTTCAGTCAATGTTCTGCCTGAGAAACAGCACTGTGATGCTCCACGCAGGGAAGGACCTGCATGCAAACTGAGCTGCTGGGTGTGCCACAAGAGTGAGGTTTGAGCAGATCCAGGTATCACTGAGTATAGGGGGCACTGTGCACAAAGATGTGCAGATCTGCTCTGAGTTCAAGCTCCGACTCAGCCTTAATTACAAATCTGTGATCAATGCGGCCGTGCTGCGTATGGGTTGGTAAATAATTAACATGGGAGTGCAGTGTGAGGATGGGAATCTCACTGTAGGGCTGCGAGTTGAGGGAGTGTTGCTGCCTTTAAATAGGGGATGGAAAGGATGAGCTGTAACACGACTGGAAGCTGAAGGGAAGCAGTGGTTTCAGTGGTGGTTAAATAGAAGGGAACTGCTTGGTCTGTCATTGTTAGAGCTGATGCACGAGCAGGGAGGGACTGTAATTGTGTGGGGAACCCGCTGGTGTCAATAAGAGCTTGACTGAATGTCACATCCACTCAATGGTGCTATGAAGGGAAGGGAAATCACTCAGCCTTGTGCCCCAGAGAAAGGTCAGAGCATCCGTTTATCTCTGCCTGAAGCCAATGGAAAGGACAGAGCTGGTTTATCCAGCATCAAGGATTTGGTGGTTCTGAGTTCTCGTGCTGTGTCCAAGCTGGTAGGATTAAATCTATGCATGGCTGAACAAGTTTTAGCAGAGAATTCAGTGCAGGAGATGTTTGCATTATCCCTTAGCTAGAATGCTAGTAAATTAGGAGATTCTTCTGCCTAGAAAACTTGCAGGGCTTTGCATTAAGTCAAATTTCATCAGGCTTAAAGCATCATCCAAAATGATGTTCAGTCCATTGGTGGGACCAGAGGTAATGGCCTCAAGTTGTGCCAGAGGAAGTTGGCAGGGTGGATATTAGTGATAATTTCATCTCAGGAAGAGAGGTGATGCGCTGGCACAGCTGCACAGGGAGTGATGGGGTCACCATCCATGGAGGCGTTCAGTGTGAGATGTGGCACTGAGGGACGTGGGCAGTGGGCATGGTGGGGTGGGTTGGGTTGGACCTGATGATCTTGGGTATCACAGAAGGACAAGGAGGTTCCACATCACACGAGTTTATAATGGAAGCAGAGAGTTTTGGACGTAAATAAGACGGGCAGTGTTTGCGTTGGTGCAACAGGACATGATTTAACTGCAAATGGGGCTGATTATCACCACTGCACCAAGTGCCATCCATCAATCTCTGCAGCTGGACCACTTCTCTTAATTTTCATCGCTCTTAAAACGTGTGCAGAGGAATTGTTACTAAATCCAGACAGCACCATCAGAGTGAGGCTGCTTAAAGAGAAAATGGCCCAGCAGTGTTTTCTGCATTTGTTTTTAACTTCTACATAAAAGTGCCAGGATGGTAGGATTTTGTGTTCTGAGATGAGGTAGCCTGAAGATTTAGAAAGAAGTGGGTGAGTGTCTAAATAATAAATGATCCCAGGAACAACATCATAGGAGAAGCTTTGAAAATGAGAAACAAACTCACTTTAATGTCGTAGGATATGAGTTACCTGTGAGAAGGATGCAAAGAATATCAGATTCAAAGTGGAGAAGTGCTCCACCGGTGCTGCAGTGTTGACAGTGATATTCTAACAATTTACCAAGTGATAAAATACAAGTGATTTATTATAATTTTACAGTGTTGGTTTTTTTTTTTTTTTCATGTGGAATGAAAGGTTCGGTTGCCTCCAGTTTATTTCACACCTAATAATATTGATTTTTGCCATATATATATATATTTTTTTTGTTCTTTTTCAGAGCTTTTATCAAAACTTGGCACAAGACTTAAAATTTAATGCAGTCGACAACATAAAAGCCGAGTTTTAAAGAATCTTATTATGGTAATTACATTTCCCTGCTGGAAGCTAATGTGTATATTACATAGAAAAATACTTTTTATAGTCGGGAAGCCAATGTAAAGGGACAGTCACTTAAAATGTGACAAGCATCCTTCAGCTCTTCAATGTAAGATAATTTCAGAGTGTTTGGAAGATGTGAGGATAGCTCCTGCCTTCCAATAGCTTTTAATATCTGCCCTCACCTCCATGGTGATAAATTTCTCCTGCTGATGCTGGAACCCCAATGCTCTTGGATCCAAAGGTCGGATCCTGTTGGTTGGTCTCAACCTGCTGCTTTTGTAGGGAGATGAGCAGAAGCCATTTGAGGAGATCTTTAAAAGTTTCAAGACTCAAATGTGCTTCCCGTTGCTCTGGTGTCAAACCTTCCCTTCTTTCCCAGACCATCACTGCAGCAGCTTCTTTGCTTTCAGACGTTCATCGCTCGGAATGAGCAGAAAAATGGATCTTATTCTCTACCTTCCCAGAAATAGTGTCTGTTCTTCTATATTTAAGTATTTTAGGTTTTCTCGTTGCTCCAGATGTGATTGGAAGCTCCCAGCAGGAGGCTGGAGGTGTTCAGTGTGGAGATGTGGCGCTGAGGAGCGTGGTCAGCGGGCACAGGGGGGTGGGTTGGACTCGGTGGTCACAGAGCTTTTTTCCATCCTTAAGGATCCCCTGATTCATCATTTAGCAGCAGCATTATGCAGGCTCGGTAAAACACATAAACAACCAGCAGTGACTACCAGGTTTACTTCTTGACTTACTGATGAAGTTCAGGTGATGTGAGGACGACTTTTGGATGCTGAGATGAGAGCAGCGATGGCTGTGATCACTGCAGGGCTGGGATGCTGAGCTGTGCAAACCACGTGTGGGCTGTGGGATGGATGGAAGCAGTGATGCAATGCAGTGCTGAGCTGTGTTCTGATTACCCACGTTAGCACCTGCATTTCCAGGCTGAGTTCTCTTTGCACTGCAGTGCTCCATGTGCTCAAAGCGGGAAGAAAAAACCTGCAGATCTGCAACATTTCTTTAGTTTTTATCCCAGTATTTCAAATCCCGTTGGTGTAGTTGTCATCACTCTGGATTGCAAACAAACCCCATCGTCCTAAATGTTTGCCTCGTTCCTAACCAACAGGTTGCTATGGTAACTTGATGTTGCTCTGGCTGCTGCACCAGATGCACAGCCCTCTGTCCTCGGACCAGTTTTTGTCTAATCAATTATTCTCATTTAAATTAAACATACAAAGTTATTTAATGTCAATTAATTTGTATGTGAAGCTGGATGTTTGCAGAGTTTTTCTCTTCCTACTCACCCTGGAACATTAATTAACTCCTCCAGACACCAGAGTCCATCAGACAGTGCTGTGGTCTTCTCCAGCTATTGGCGTTACAGCCCTCACTGCCCACGTGGGAAGTCATCACCATCCGAAATAATTGCTTTTCACAAGCCTGCAGTCAGCTGTCTTGTCAGATATTTAAGCCATAATGAAACTGTTTGCGTTTCCAGGAGGAAATATTCAGCTGAAATGAATGGTAATTGCAGGTGGAAAGTGAGGGTGGTAATGGACCTGGTCTTAGGAGCTCAGCAGCACAGGGATCCATTGCACTGTGCAGTAATAGGGAACAGCTGCCTAGAGAGGTGGTGGTTCCCCATCCCTGCAGGCACCCGTGGTCAGGGAATGGGACTGTGAGCAATGATGGAGCTGTGGGTATCCCTGCCATTGCAGGGGGTCAGATTAGATGGCCCTGAGGCTCCCTTCCAGTGCAACCATTCTATGATTCTATAACAGCCTTTCTCCTAAAACTCACACTTCGTGGACAAAGGCACTCATTCTGAGTGCTCACATCCAGCATTAGCCACAAGAAAGGAAAAGGTGGGGAATGCATGTGCCACACTTAAACAATTTGTACTGAGTTTTCTGATCTGTGGCCATAAACTGCAGAGAAACGGGCTGACAAATGAGTGGCCCACAGGGAAATCTTATTTACAAGGAAGGCAACAGAAACACTTAAGGATCTTTTATTAGCCTTATTTAGATCATGTGCCTCCTACATGGTGGGAAACTTCGTAGTCGCTGCAGTAAAACAGCAGTAGGTATGTGCTGAGTTACAGAGTCTCCCAGTTTGCATCCTTAAAATCCTCTTCAGCTCTTGCTGCAGAGAAAAGGAGTCTGGTAATGAATGTGTGGGAAAAGGAGAATCCAAGAATGAGGTTGTGGATGCCCCCACCCTGGAGGTGTTCAAGGCCAGGCTGGATGGGGATCTGGTCTAGTGGGAGATGCCCCTGCTTCCAAAGGGAGGTTGGGCCTCGATGGTCTTAAAGGTCCCTTCCAACCCAAACCACTCCATCATTCTATGAATTTACAGAGAACCAAAACTGCAGGAACTACTGGAAGGGAGGAGTTGTTATGGCAGAGGGTATCTGCATGCACACACCAAACGTAAACTTGTGTTGCTGTTGTCTGACTGAAGCAGGATGTCTTTTCTGCATGTATCTCATCTTTGAGTTGGCCATCCACGGGTTTTTGCAGCTCAGAGTTACCATAGAGATTAATATGAAATCAAATTTAACAACTTCTGTGCTTTCAGGATCAAGCATTCACAGATCCGACATGTAGACATGGTATCTGGGGGCATGGTTTAGTGGACAATATAAGCCATAAGTGGACAGTTGGACTAGACGATCCTAGAGGTCCTTTGCAACATTAATGATTCTGTGACATGGTTGGTGAGCATGGTTGGGGTGGGTTGATGGTTGGACTGGGTGGTCTTAGAGCTCTTTTCCAACCTTAATGACTCCTTGATTTACCAGTGCTTCTGGATTAAGCTTCACTTTGGTTGCCAAGCTTCCCTTGGCACTTAGGAAGCGTTATTTGTTTATTTACTCTTCTAAAGGAATGGAAGTCTGTGCACCATGGTGATTTCTTGCTCTCCCAATGAGTCTGAATTTTTAGCAGAAATGTAAGTCTGAGCACTCAGTCCTATTAATTGCTGATTAACCCCGCTGCCTGATTGTAGCTGGGGAATGACAGCATTCCCATGTTGCTCCTCATCACCCCCGAAACAAATTGGGAGAAATACGTGGGGTGATTCTTGGGGGCTGCATTAATGCCAAACACAACGATGCTCCTGCTCAGATTGTGCTACTTTGATTACTGAGCTGAGTTATTAGATCCATGAAGAACACCCATTTAAATGTAAATCCATTCTCCTTCCGTAATAGATAAATGTGCTTTGCCTTGAATTTGTAAGCAGAAGACATCACTTTGATATACTAACTGGAACTGAATAAAGCTAGTCAGTAGACCAAGGGAAGGATGCGATGGCTTTAAAGCAAAGGGAACAGAGGAGTCCATCAGTTCATTAATTAACTTCAATTTCTATTTTAATGAACTTTCTCTGGTGCCTGTTTAAGCATCCAGATGCTTGCAAATGTGTTTTGTTTTCCTGACATCAGACTTTTGCTGGCATTTAATGAATTATAAATATGAGGTCCATGTTTTCTCTATCCCAGAAGTACTCCTCTGTAGCAGTGGGGATGTGATGCAGGCATGTGCCACCATGGGTTCAGGGTCCAAACCTGATGGATGGATGATCTGAAAGGAGGAACGCTGGTGATGTGGTGCCTTGGTGTGTTCCTTGGAAGGGGTTGTGTGTTCCCAAAAGTGAAATGCTTTGTGAGGCTCTGTGCCCTTCCCCAGCAAGGTGGAGGTGGGATAAATGGGGTTCTGCTCTGAGTTGCCCTCTGGATGTATATTGCTGTTAAAAACAGAAGGAATGAGAGAGCATAGTTCTGCCCAACCCAACTTGTCCCGTGTGTGTGGAGGTCATGCCTCCTACAGAAGTTATCCTTCCCACTGCCTAACATTTTCCTTAGGAATTCTCTGCATTTAGGGATACAGAGAAAATCTCCTTTGTTTTTTGTTTCGGAAGCATTTTGGAAGGCACTCAGCCCTTGGAGGGAGCAGGGCTAAGCAGGTGGGCAGTGCCCTGGAGGAGCTCACCCAGCAGCCAAGCTGGACCTCTGAAGTCAGATAAATGGCACACTCGTATTTCTGTCTGAGCGCAGTAAAAGAAGGAATTGTCCCTTGGTTCAAGACCTAGAGATTTGGAAGAGCTCTCAGTTTTGTGTTTTTTTTCTTCTCTCCTCTTTTCAAAATAAAAGGAGATATTTTCCTCTTGCTGACTTCCCAGAACTCGTTCTGCCAAAGGCCTCCTGTGTGCTATTGAGCAAAATGCTTGTTCCCTCTCATTCAAATTCCCTCTTGCAGTTCAGCCCCTGCACCCTTTTGTTTCCTTGCAATAGAAGTGCTGCGGAGGAAGAAACATCTCCATGTATTTCCAGGGCAAAGCAGAGCTGTGTCCCAATAAAGAGCTGCAGAACTACAACTGGGGACACAAACTGTTGAGTTTCACGTTGCAGTCCGTAGGAAGTTGGGTTGATGGTTGGAATAAATGATTTTCATGGTCTTTTCCAGTCTTTATGGTTCTATGATTCCATGTTTTCTGGTTTCTTCATCCTGGGCTGGTGGTGTTGTAGATGTAGGTGCAGCTGTCCTTGCGTTGGAATGAATTTCAGCACTCGTCCCATTAGTTGGCTGCTTAATTCTTTAAAACATCACAGTTATCTGTGGAATGAAACAGATTTAAAATCTAATAATAATAGCTGAGTAAATGCATCTGCCAAGCATGGAGCTTCCCCACTATTGCTCATTGTAACTGTAATTAGCCAGTTAAAGCCATCAGGCATCTGTGTGTTAAGAGATTAAGCCTATCCTGCTGCTTCCATTAGCTCTATGAGCACTGTTGTGTTACCCCCCCACTTCTTATTTCTCCCATTTCTCACCAGATTCCATGGGGAAGGTTTTATTAAAAACATACTGAAATAAAGCATATTAGAGATGGGTTTGTGGCTGCTGGTTTGGCGTTGTGTGCTGGGTGAAAAATCCTTGGTAAGGCTGGAAAAAACCTCTAAGAGCATCCAGTCCAACCCCAACCCATCCCCACCATGCCCACTGACCACATCCCTCAGTGACACATCTCCATGTTCCCTTTTCTTTTTTTCTCTTTTATTTCTTTGGGCTGAAGATGCTTCCAAACATTTTTTCACTCTTTTTTTTTTTTTTCCCTCCTTGGCAATTTCTGATTTATCCCTATGTTCCAAACCCCTCCTGTACCTGGATGAACCACAAGAATTATTCATTTGAATGCTGCATTAATGGGATTCTGCAAGTCTGCGAGGAGGCAGCACAGATATTATTGCAAATTAATCTTTTAAAATCACAATGGGCTTAACTCCATATTTCATTAGAGCCTCCTCTGAATGAGTTGCTGTAAAGTCTTCAGCAAAGCCAACACTAGTGTTGTTTTTGTGAGAAAATGTACAGAAAATGCCCAGCTTTAATCTCATACTGTCTTTGCCAAATAATTTGTGCTTGGTGATGACAATTGGTGATGAAAACCCAGGCTGGAGCTAGAGGGCAGTGCTATATAGGCTATCTACACATATGTACCCCAATTCTAATGCCCAGACCCCAATATCAGATCTCTGAAATGCTTTCAGATCTCTGAGATACAGCTGTGGATTTGTTGTTGCTGTTTCAAGCCCAAATTTAAATTCTTGTACTCAAGACTTGAGGTTGGCTCTGTGGATTACCTGCCCTTGAACCTGTTTCCATGCATTTCTGATCATCAGTTTGACAGGAGAGGTAATTAAAAATTACGAGCCTGGAGAATCAGTGGTGGGACGGAGGGAGTTATTCTTTGTGCTATAAACAAAGCCTTCTGCACTTGGGGCAAAACTGCGTCTGGCAGAAAGAAAATAGGACAGTGATCTTGATGAGAATTGATGTCTGATGGGTTTCTCGGTCTCTATACACTGCCTTTCATGGAATCTGAGTTATTAAAGCTGGATGACTGATATACCTATACAGAGAAGGGGGTGACCCTGAACCTTTGCTAAGCTTTGAAAACCTCAGGTTCATTTATTTAGATTTTCTTTTTCTGTCTCTAAAATCAGAATGGAATAAAACAAGTTCAGGAATCATGAGATAAGGTCAGAGAAGAGGTGGAGCAGTCAGTCAGTGGTGATGCTGTGGACACAACTCTTCTGCAGTCGAGGCTGAATTAGTGGGCTGCCATTCCTGAAAAGCTGCTAGGTTGCAGAGCATTTCTTCTTCTATTTCTTATGTTAATTATTCTTCCCTGATATAGGGTCACGGAAGTTGGAAAAGACAGCTACAATCATCAAGTCCAACCACCAACACAACCCCACCATGCCCACTGATTATCTCACACAAAACTCTTAGGTGCACTTTCGAACTTGCAGTGCTCAAGTAGGCTCAAAGCCATGGAAGAAAAGAGTGAATTCATCCCTCGTTTCCAATTAGGTTTGCATACGAAGCAGCTCTGCATTGACTTAGCTCCGAGCTGAAGAGTGATGCTTTACTGGGTCAATGATTTCTCTGCTAAGGAGCCCCAGGACAGCCTCTAAGGCTAACAGCAGCTCTAAGTAATGGGATCAGTCTACCAGGTCAAAAGCTATTTGTTGTTGGGAGCCACGGCACTGCAGCATGCTTTCGGATGTGTCACCTCTGTCCTGCCTTCTGGACACAGCAAAGTGTGAACTTGCTCAAACTGATATTAATATTTAATTTGTGATGAGATAATTAAACTGACCAGCAGAAAGCCTCAGAGGTCAAGCGTAATTTCAGCTCGTATCAGTTAACTCTAGTTTTTTTTTTTTCCAGTAGGACTCCAATGAGATGCTGAGAAAGTGTTGTCTTTGTGTTAGAATCCAGATATTCACTTTAGTGCCTTGTGTCTTTAAACTGCTGCTCTGTAGGAAGGCTGTGATGAGAAGTACCTTGTTTTCCAAACCTTTCTAAGGGACAGTGAGCTTATTTATGCCCCATCCCTGGAGGCACTCAAGGCCAGGTTGGATGGGTCCCTGGGCAGCCTGGGCTGGTGGGTGGCAACCAGCCCACAGCAGGGGTTGGAACTGGCTGATCTTTAAGTTTCCCTCCAACCTAAGCCATTCTATGAACACCTCAATGCTTATTTAGGTTTTTGAACAAATATACTAATCTGCAGGCCTGTAATTAAGATCATAATCAAATGCATTCAATTATTTTATTGTCAAAGCTCAGGGTTTCGATAGAATTAAAAATGCAGTTGAGTTCAAATCCGAGGCAATGTAAACCCCCCTCTGTGGTTCTGCTGATTGGGATTTTATATTCCACACAAGAATATGTGATCACAAGCCTCTTCTGCAGATCTCTGTGATGCCAAAACGTGCCATCTGCAATGAGCTGCTCATCAGACTTGGCTGCATAATTTCTGCCCTTAATTTATCGGTCGATGAGACTCTTAGTATGTACTTCATAGGTCTCCAAAGGATTGCCTTGGCTGCCAGCCTGGGAAATACCAATATTGTAAGGATTAAACAAACAAACAAACAAAAAAAATCAGATAATCTAACAGTGTGACTAAATCAATGCAAAAGAAATATTTGGATTGCATAGATGCGTTGGGCAAGGCAGGGAAGTGTGGCTCTGGAGAAATCAACGTGCCAATGCCACGGATGTCCATTTGGATACACCTTCTGCATTGTAGCTTCAACTCTGCAAGGTGGGAAATAATGGATTGACAACCTGGGACAGTGAGGTGTCCAGGAAAAGGGTTGATGTGGCACTAAGGGATGTGATTAGTGGGCATGGTGGGGGTGGCTTGGGGTTGGACTTGGTGATCTGAGGGTCTTTTCCAACCTTCATGATTCTATGTGAGGTGGGCACACAAGTGTCAGCTATGGGGTGACTGTCCTACCCACCACAGCAGATCCTCCTTCCCAGCATTTCACTAACTTATGAATGTTTTCCTTCCTGGAGAGCAGATTGACTCAACTGAGTGTTGGGCAGTGGCAGGCAGTTCCTTTCCCACCAGGTGGGTTGGTGCTTTGTGGCTGTAATTATGAGAATATGGAGAGATCCTACAGACAATAAAGTAACTCGAGATGGATGGGAGCTGAGGGGGTCATGGAAAACTGACATAATTTATTACAGACATCCACTGTGTGAACCAGGAATGTGGTTTTTTTGGGTGTAAATTTGTAAATAACAACTCTGTAACTGACTAATGGAATCATCATCTGTGCAATTAATTGCTTTCCGCTGATGTTGGGCATGTGTCTCTTTGATCAGTACAATGTTTGCATTTCTAAATCCATAGTTTTTAACTGAAAATCCATGCAGCTGAAGGAAATCAAAATTTCTTCAAGTAGGATGCTACCATTAGCAGGCTGTGATGTAGCACTGACATAACCTGAATCAAAATCTGAATCTGATTTAGTTTAGTCTATGCGGATTTGCCCCATCCCTGCAGGCATTCAAAGCCAGGCTGGATGTGGCTCTGGGCAGCCTGGGCTGCTGGTTGGTGACCCTGCACACAGCAGGGGGTTGGAACTGGATGAGCATTGTGGTCCTTTTCAACCCAGGCCATTCTATGGTTCTTTGGTTGTCATCATTAGCCAAAAACCTCTGTGCACGGAGACTTTGCAGATCTGCTGCCTGCTCAGTCCCTGGGGGTGGTGTGAAGCTGTGGATGTGTAGATCTGATCCCTCTGGGGACCCCACAGAGAAGTGGTAAACCAGACAAATAAAAATGCATGATTATTTCCTACGATGAGTTTTCATGCACTGCACGTGCAGACTGCTGAAAATGCAAAACCAAAACCACCACTGAAAGCTGCATGCCTAACTCCTACCTGTGCTTCCCCAAGACCCACATTGCCAAGAAAATTCACGGTGGATGAAAAAATTTCTGACGAAATGGAGAAGCTGGAAAGGAGCAGGCAATTAAGATGCATAATGTTCTGCTCTAAGTGGCGGACCATAAATCTCAGGCTGTGGAATACTGCATTTTAATGCTGCATTGCAGCCCATAGCTGGGCTCTGAAGTCATTCCAGAGGGAAGCAAGGAAGGTCAGACTGAAGCTATTAAAAGGTGTCAGGCCTTTGGTATGCTGTTGGCAAAATAAAAGGAACGAGGCTCTTTGCAACTGTTTGCTCTCACTTTTAGAGGAGGTTTTAAGGATCTTCGAGTGGGTTTCCTGCTTGCTTCTCTTTATTGAATGTGGTTTATGGCAGGAGGATGAGAAAATGTGGTTAGCAGAAATGTTAGTGTGAGAAATGAGCAGGAAGAATGACTTTGGGCAAAGCTCAGAGCTAGCTAAATGAACTTTGCAAAAAAACATTAGCTTGATGGTGTGGTTGGACACTAGAAAATCAATATATCAAGTAATGTGGTCAAAAAGATCCTACCCTTCTGAATAGAAGTGGATAGGCCAAAGACACAACTGCCACAAGAAAATACCGTAAGAATATTGCTAAGAGGTAGAACAAAGCTTCTCTAAACTCATATTTTTTCTATGATTCACATTTTTCTCCCTTTTCACCTTCAATATATGTTTCTCAACCAGCCAAGGACAAAATAGGACATGGGTTTCGCTGGCACTCTTTTGTTTTTGTTGAAACTTACAGAAACGTATAGAAAGGCATCCATTCCCCTCAAGATTCTTGAATGAATAACTCAAATATACATGTTTGTGTGTGTGTTCATCACTCACTGTCACATTTGGCATCCAGTGTTTGGGACTTGGCAGATGAAGAGGTCACCTGCTGGCCTATCCAAATGTTGATTCAGAGATTAATTTCTCCATTTTATTTCCACCCCTTGTTTAAAAAGAGAATGCCTCTAGTTCTCTTTAATTTCTTGTGCATAAAAATGCACTCGTGATAAGGCAGTTGTATATTTATATGCTACTTCAGCTGCCGAAACCATATTTGACCTTGAGAGATGTAGGAGTTGGCTTTATTTGCCTGAAATCATAGCAATATTTTCCACACCTTGCAACCCTGCTGTGCCTCCTGGAAAACCATAAACCCGCTGATCAAGAAGCACCAACTGGAGGAGGAGTTGAAGCAGTCGGAGAGCTCGCTTGCATTTGTAGGCATGGCAGAATGCCCGTAGAGCTGCATGTGTATTTGTAGTGCTGTAATGAACATAATAACTGTGCACAAATCCACCGTGTTATCAGCGTACATCCACATTTTCCAGGTGTTTAGAGCCTTTTCCAAGCATGCTGAAGCTGAAGGGAGATGGTTGTTGATCTTTGGAGCAGCTTTGAGAACGTTATGTTGAAAAGTGGTGACTTCAGTGGGGTTAATCTGGGCTTACACCACTTTAACCAAGAGGAGAATGTCTCCCATTGTTTTATTTCCCATTGCAGTGCTGCTTGGGAGTGATAGTGTTTAATTAAGTCATATGAGAGTTGACCTATCTACAGTTAAACCAATTTACTGAAAAGTACCAGGAATGGGTTAGACTACAAATAAAAGCAATCTGATTTCTGCTGAGCTCACTGTAGCACTTTTTATGAATTCACAATTCCTTTCTTCTTTCCTCGTTTGAGGCAACTTCAGAAGATATGATTGGAAGCAGAAGGAAGCCACAGTCTCAGATTTCCAGCCAAAAGTGTGCCCCTCTTCCTTTTTCATCTCGTGTTTATTGTTTTATCCCATCAAAAGAAAAAAAAAAAAAAAAAAGAAGCCAGATATTTGTGTTATAGGAAGAGCCATGTGTAGGAGGAAGTGAAGGAAAAGAGGCTGGAAGCTTTCCCAAGAAAGGAGAAATTTCTGTTAGCTTATCAACAGAAAGCAATGGCCGTATTAAATGGAGCTGGGTTAACTGTGTAACTAATTCGTGCCTCTCAAAGGCTGTGTCATCTTTGCATGAGATTACAGGAGGGCAGGAATGAAAGGCCTTGTCTCTGGAGCTGGTTCTGTTTTATTTCTTAAGGATAGTGAGACAACATCCTCCACTGCACCCTCAGGGCTGCTGTAAAGCCCTTCTAAACCTTTCTTCCCATCACTGCCCATCTGTGATGAGTGTAAAGTCAAGAAAAGCCCCTTGACCACCAGGTAGATATCAGACCCACAAGTCCCAAGCAAGCTGTGTGGTCAGGGTGATGGTTTTCCTCTTGATTTCTCTTCCAATGTCCAGCACTGAGTGGGAGTGCATGCTCATGTGCTTCTGTGGTCTTTGCTGAAGGCCAAGAGTAGGGTTGGCCAGTGGACTGTGCAGGAGCAGAGCAACGTCTGTCTTGCTCATGGTTACACACGTATGAATGGGCAAAGCCATGTTCTTTAAAGGAAACACAGAATCGTTAGGTTTGGAAAGGCCTTTGAGATCTACTACAACCATCAACCTCTGCTTGCGACTGCTCTAGATCATATCACTCAGTGTGACATTTATCCTCTTCTTCAACACCTCCTGAGACAGCAACTCCACCACCCCCCTGGTAACCCTGTGCCAATGCATCATGACTCTTCTGGTGAAGAAATTTCCCTTATATCCAACCTGAACACCTTCTGTGCAACCTGAGGCCATCATTATCTTTTGTCCTGTCAGAAGAAGGAAGATGCAATAAGATCTACACTGCATGTTGCATAAGAGAATGGTCATTTTTTTTCACAAATGACTCCATCTGAATGTTGTCTTCTGTCTCTTACAACAACCTATACTGTGTCAATAGCCAACTTAAGGTGCATCCATGTACACACTTTGTATTCTTGCTTTTTGTTTCCAAAGTATTGGATATGTTAGTTATGTGCAGGAGAAGGCATGTTTGAGTATTTGCTATTGCCATGATCCCTATTTGAACCCACTTTTCTCCCCAAGTGAGACAGAACCACGCAGTGTTTTATGATATGTTCTCCAGTTTAACCAAACTCCATGGTCCGATATACGCTGAGCACAAACAAGCTCTGCAAAACAGAGATCACTGATCTTTGCTTTTACTAATTTTCCTCAAGCCATTTTAAGACCTCATCTGAGGTCAGCGAGAGCTGTGAACTCTTCAAATTACGTTCAGAGTAACTTCACATTTGCCCTTTGCATTTGCACTAATCAGCCTCTTTCCTGTTATCGCTGGCTGAGTCACACACTGCCTTTCCACTTCACATTCTGAGTTTGCATGGCATGGTCGATGATGACCCGGTTTGGATAATTGTCCCAGTAATGATTCATTTACCACTATCCAGAACCCACTTCAGCAAAACACTTAGATGTGCTTTAAAAAAAACAACGCTGCACTTACAAGGAATTGAAATTAGCAATTGCTCAAATAGTCCGGAGGTGGGGAAAGCTGTGTGCTAATCGTGCTTTTCCCTTCCTGATGTTGCTGAAAAATGGTCCCTTCTTACAGCATTTTGCAAAAAGTGCCAATTTGAGATAAATAAATTCGATAAGCAGAATCAAATAATGGCAGCGTGTCATTGGTGATTAAATTCGACACCGAGCTAACATCAATCTCCTATAAACTGTGTGGCATTGACGTAAGTCTTTCCTACTGGAATCTGGCTCTGAATTATAAAACTGTCTGAACCTTACAAAGAGATTTATTTCAATTCAACAATCATTGATTTGCTGGAGAACAACGGAGGGAACCACAGCATTGGTGGATGCCTTCAGAATGTTCTCTGTTTAATCCTTTGTCTTTTGCGAACAAATGCGGAGTGGAGGAAATATTAAATAGAACTTCTTCGATCTGGATGCTGCTCCACGTGGGGAACAGTGCTGCACCCTCCATGTGTGTATTTATATCTCTATAAATTGGCTTTTACTGGCTGAGCTGTGACAGTGAAAAATTCAGCCTGGGTTCCAGTAGAATTCTTAAGCTGTTGCTAATAATTTCCTATGCATTTTTTTCTTTAAACCACATTGGACATTGATTCTTGACTAAATAGGCTGTGGAAGTTTGAGTGTGCTAATGAGTCGACTCAGTGTGCCACTAAATACTGTTTAATTTGCTGTTGCAGTTGCAAGAAAATTTTCCCATTAAAACCACAGCCACATGAGCTGCAGTATGGAGTGCTCCAGGAGAAGACTTTTACACCTTATTAGCACTACAGTAGGGGAAAAGTACTTTAAAGAACATTAAGAAAAAAAAATATGAAGTCATTAAAAACATATTTGTCAGCTTCCACAGAAGCTAATGAACAGAAACATAATGACATATTAACAGCTTGAGGTCCCTTGCTTTTCCAGGGAAAACTTTGGCCTGGCATTCCTCTTTCACCTCGGTATGGAAATGCACACTAATGAGGGCTCTTTTCAGGGCTGTGGATATTTGAGGGTTGAAGATGTGACCAAAAAAAAAATAATAATAATAAAAGCCTGCAAGTCTGTAGCTGCTCCTTTTGAGTTGCATGCAAAGAAAAGCTCCATCAAAAGAGAGCAACAAGAGAAGGGTGTAGAAAAAGCCAGAAAATAGGTCCTAAATATTGGGTTTTGGTGATGGCACTGAGGGACGTGGGCAGTGGGCACGGTGGGATGGGTTGGGGCTGGACTGGGGGATCTTGGAGGTCTTTTCCAACCTCAGTGATTCTATGTTCTCCCCACCAGAAGCATTTCTAAGGCTGAGGAGTGATTCTGAGGTTGGGATTTGGGGGAAGGGTGAGGTTGTTTTTGCTTTTCATTAAGCTAATCTCGTCTGAGTTGAATAGCTAAGACATGATAAACCTCATGTTCTTTTCATTAGAGCCACCCGTATCTCCTCACTTCTAGTGCAGTGCATGCTATCTGTCAGCATTACTAAAAGGTTTATCATTTTGGCTCCTCGTGCATATCACAAGGGGGTCGAAAGGGTTTGATCCACAGCTGAAGAAATTATTAGGTGAATCCAGCAGACCCTTGTGCTGTAATTGCACCTGAATATACTTTCAGCAGATGGTGCTGAAGATTGTGCAAGCAAATTACTTCTTGACCACAGTTTCTTCTCTTATTTCCATATTCTAATCTATCCTTTGTTCTTGTCAGAATAATAATAGTTGTGTTTTTTTTTTTAATGTAATTTCAAACGATGTATTTTCTTCTTCCAGATATATTAATACAGAAAAGTGAACCAAAACCTTTATAAATTTCTGTGGTGTCTTTGCCTTGCTACAAAGCAGTATTTGTGGGTAACTTTGCCTGCGAGAGCAGTATCTGATGGAGGTTTCCCATCTGTAGCAGAGAAGGAGCAGTAGCTGAACGCCGATCACTTATGCAAATGGACAAGCTGAAGTGAGCTGACCTTTCCAAGCAAGGAGACATTCCAGTGCACTGATATGGCCCATAAATGTGCCTCTCTGCCCTTTCTCTGAAGTGAAGTGATCATCAGAGGTCATGAAGTTAACGATCATCAGGAAAAGGTCCTTTGAATAAGAAGCATTGAGAGTGAGTGCAGTCTGAATAGGCCATGAAGATGTAACATTTCCGAAATACTGTGAGCAGATAACACAGAGCATGAAAACACCCATGTTCAGAGCAGGAGGGCCAGCTCCGCGCATTCAAGTGTGCTGAAAATACACCTTTCAATTCCTAGTGCAGTGAATAGAATCACGGAGCCATTAAGACCAATACAATCATCCAGTGGGATCATCCAGGTCCCACCAGTGCTGCCCACCGACCACATCCCTCAGTGCCACATCTCCACATTGAGCACAGGTGACCCCACCTCCCTGTGCAGCTGTGCCACTGAATCTTTCTGCCTGCTCATTCTCTCTACCTTTGTTTTACAAGCATCCTTTCTGGTGCCTCCTTGCTGTAGCAAACCTCCTACAGAACTGCGAGAACCCTCCTGAAGCTTTGGTAGAGCTCCATACCACAGCCTGACTTCAAGCCAGCTGCAAGTCCAGCACCTGTAAGATATCAAAAGGGCCATTTCTGCTCCTTGCTTTTCAACAGCGACCTTTTGTTTTCCCCTCCATCAGGCTGAACAAAAGACATGCTTTCTCTCATGCTATCCATCAACCTCTGACGATTTTTCCCCAGCTCAAGATGTACTCGCGGAGGAATTTGGAGTTAATGGACCCAGATGTGATGCTGTTGCTAAGAAACCCTGGGTTGCCTCTGTAGCATCCTTGTGCAGTTCTGCAGGTGCCTCCCCAGTGGGACTGCTCCTTATCCAGAGGAGGGTGTGCTTGCATGTCTCATAGCTAGAGGATGTTAGATAGAGACAGAAGGATGATTGAAAAACAGCCCATTTGTTTCACACCAATATCCCATAGTTTTCTTGTTGCCATGGCAAACCTTGAAAGGAATTCCTAGGCAGCCCTTCAGGTGAGGCAAAGCTGCCTGTGGGAGGAAGCAGAAAAGAAGCCTGGGGCTGTTTTCTGTCTTGTGGGGTGAAACCTGGGGTCCCTGCTGCAGGGGTTTTCTTGAGGCAGCAGTAAGGGATGGCTGGGCCTTGCTGGTGTCAGGTTTGCAGAGAGGGAGCCTGGGAACCCTCAGGGACCTTGAGAGCCTCCACTAACCCTTACAGACCTCCAGAGACACTAAGAGGTGTTTTCTGACCCCGCTGTGCTCTGGGTGTGCCGTTTGATGCCAGACAAGTGTCATGTCCCTAATTCTTTCTTTATGTGTCTGAAGTCCACCCAGGACACCAGAGTTCCTCCGGTGGGAGGAGAGGTGGCTTTTATGCAGCAGGACGTGATTGGGAAGTTGTCTCCTATTTGCACCAGTTTGAGCATATGATATTTCACATTGCTATTGAATTCCAGCCAGCGTGATGCTGATCTCACCCCGACTTTATAAGAAATAGAGAAAATAAACCTCACACAGTTGGCCCCAGCTCAGCCTCTGCATCTTCTAAGAACTGTCTACAAACAGCACCAACATCATTTCATGGAGCTGTGTTATCATTTTCCTCTCTCCTTCTGTCTTTTTGGCCATAATTAACAGGGACAGTCTGTCAATCAGTTGTCAGAATGGAATGCTTTCCCTTCATCCATCACAACGCCTGTGCCAAAGGAAAAGCTTGTTCCCTTAGGCAGCTGCCAGGGGAGAGCACACAGTGATGGGCTGAGTTGTTAACAGGGGGGCAAATTAACTTTTAATGCTCGTTGCTGTTGTTTAAGCACATTCAGGGGTCTCAGGAAGATGAAAGGCTCTCAGGAACTGTAAGTCATTCCTACTGCCAACTTAAAGATGTTCTTGCACAAGGAAAGACGTCCTCAAAAGTCAGATGCCAAGATGCCACCTTGCTCCAAGATTTGGGATCCAAAGAACCACAGGCATGTTTGAGAATGAAATAAACCCCAACACCCACTTTCCTCCTGATGACAGTTATCCTCTTGTCCTTTATAAAAGTTTAATTTCATTGCTTTGCCAAACAATCTTGCTGCAAAGGCTACAGATGAAAGCGAGGGAGGGAGGTTAATGCAGTGTATGTTCTCCCTTTCTACTGGGATGTTTGGTTTTCTCCCACGTTCTGATTGCTAAAATAAATGCCACCAGTGAATGTTTACCAATGCAATGTTTGTAGTGTGGATATAAAGTGGGGGGTGTTGACTGATATGTTAAGCTTAAAGCTAAGGCACAAGAGCCAGAAAGCAAAGAAAACTATGCCTCCTGCTGTTAGGGGAGTTTGGAAACGTTAATTTCCCACTGGTTATCATAGAATCATTAAGGTTGGAAAAGACCTCTAAGATCATCCAGTCCAACCATCCACTTACTACCAACATTGCCCACCAAATCATGACCCCAAGTGCCACATCTCCTGAACACCTACAGGGTTGGGACTCCATCACCCCCCTGGGCAGCCCATTCTGGTGCCTGAACACTCTTTTGGAGAAGTCTTTCCAAATATCCAACCTGAACCTCCTCTGGCACAACTTGAGGTCATTCCCTCTATCAAAAAATAAAAATAAAAAAAATTTTAAAAAGCACTTAAATATTTCCATGAGTCTTTCCACGTGAAGAAAAGTTATGAGGTGCTGAAAAATCCCACTGGCTGCAACAGGGGTAGAAGCACCTTAGCAGAAACATAAAGAAAATCTAATAAACAGAAAATAATGAGTCCAAATGGGAGTAGCATTTGAATACCATGTAATTAGCACTGAATGCTCCACTTGTTCTTTTTGCTGGGAATGTCATAATTTTGAAAATGACTGTGCCGAGGTAGAATGAAAACAACACCACTGAAAAGAAAATGCTCACAAAATCCTGCTAAAATGCCATTTGGAACATGAGAGGAGGATGTGCTCAAACATCATCGAGGGACGTTTGTTTTCTTGATGATACTTCACCATGAATACACCTTTCAGAAGCGTAGAGATCTTTGTCTCGGCTGTGAGCAGGAAATCTTTAGGAACGGAAAGCAAGACTTGTGAAATCATTTCCCCAGGGAGCTGTGGGTGCCCCATCCCTGCAGGAGCCCAAGGCCATGGATGAGCTGGTGGGGGGCACCCAGCCCACGGCGAGGTCTTAGAACTGGGTGATCTTGAAGGTCCCTCTCGACCCAATCATTCTGTGATTCTGTGATTCCGCTCGCGAAGCAACAAGGGTTTCCTTCTCTGCAGCTTGTATTTCCCATATATCTACGAGATGATGAAATCCCATTATCTGGAAAGTTAAACCCGTCACATTTTATGACTGCTCGGAAAAAGGCTGGGTGCATTGCTACGCTGGAGAAGCAGAAACATGAAAGATTTTCTAGGACTGCTGCTTGAGTTACTTGCTTTAACTATATGGAAATCCACCGAGCTGAGCTTGAAGCGAACAGACATAGCTGATCACAGGATAATATCCTGTACAGAGAACATTCTCTTGCTACGTTTTATAGACACAGTTGACAGAAGGAATAAGCTTAAATACTGCTCTGAAAAATATGCTTTATTTTGAGAGGATTTTATTCAGTTCTCTGCCAATGAAAATAAATGATGCTGGAGAAGTCTCTTCAATGCGAAGCTTTTGCTCCAAAGACATAATTGTGACAGGACTATTAAATAATGAATATAGTCTCATTTTAGCTCTGATTGCACGAATATACTTCGGGATGCTTATTTTTACTCCATATAAATAGATTTGGTGATATTTGATGCAATGGTTTGATGGATACCAGTCAGAATTAGGCAGTAATTGACACAATAATGTCAAGATTACATCAATTACAAGTAAGGCCAAACATTCAGTGTGTGATACATACGCAGATGAGTTGAATATTTTAAATGTAGGGAAAAAAGTCCCATCTCCGTCTATAAAACGCAGTAATAATTCTGCTCATCGTAAATTACGGGCCTGGGATGCAAAGGAAAAGCAGCAGTACAATTAACAAGGCAGGAGCTGTCGGCGTGTGGCTCTGCCAGCAGTATCAGTGCAAATGTAGCATCTGGTGTGATCCTTGGTGTCACCTTTATCTGCTCAGGAACCGCATCGCCCTCCCGGCTCTCTCAGACAGCCGCTTTTGTGCAAGCGCGATAAAACGTGACCCTGTGATCTGCTGTACTCAGCCATGCTTTATCAACCTGTGCACTTCCACTGCTTGAATGTTAGCTTTTCATAACACTACGTCGATGTTGGGCTTCTTTTTTTAAGGATGGAATTGCTAACCCCAGCATTCTCTTCATGTCGCAGCTTTAGGTTTTAAGCAGCTCAAGGAGTCCTCCAAGGAAATTTAAATACTTGCTTTAATCTTCCACCCCTTTTTTTTTCCAACTATGAACAATTGGTTTTCATAGAGAGGTTTGTGGTTGCCATTTTCCATGACCTTATTGCAAACGTTGTAACTGGTGGCATTTTTTTATAGGGCAAATCCTGGGCAGCCCGATCTAGCAATTGTCAACCATGCCTGTGGCAGGGGGTTGGAACTGGATGATCTTTAAGGTCCCTTCCAAACTAAGTCATTCTATGTGAAATACAAATGTTATAGATCTTTATATTAAGTTTCTGAACTTTCCAGTTCAGAGATGGGCAGTCTTAGGCAATATCTCAAAAATACCAGCAAAAAAAAGCCCCGGTTTTCCTGCTTATATTTTGTATCTTCTTATTTTTTTAAGCTAGTTTCAAGATTCCTGGTGTCCTTCTCTGATTCTTGCTACCCCAGTGGATTGGCAAGACAATGCTCATTAGTCTCTCAACACTCACAAAGGCTCTGCTTCACTCTCTTCCAGATGTTTGGTGGGAAACAAATCAAGCCCAGTTGTCTTTTAACAATTTCGTTTTATTCAAAACTCAGAAAAGCCTGCGATTTATTAAATTCCCCTCAGGATGTGTTTTCTTCCACCTTTGACACCGAGGAGATGGAGTATCCTGTTTACGCCAGGAGCTGCCTGTTAAACCAGAACAATTCATGATTTGGAGTTGAATAGCAGGGAAAAGCCAAGCAAGTCCCTCACCCATGGTGGCATCTTTGTGTTTTACGGCATTTCTCTGGGCTACAACCCTCATGTTTATGGATGAGAAACCAGAGAGTGAAAGCTGACCCATCCAAGATATAGGGTTTAGGTGGCCCATCCAAGATCGTGGGGTTTCGTTGACCTATCCAAGATCTTGGAGTCAATTTTGGGCAAAGTGAGTGCCAGACCTCCCATGGGCTTCCCACCTCACCATTTGCACATACGAGCTTTGCTCACTGAGATCAGCTCAGAGCAACTGGGTATCTGGCCCATGCTGTTGTGTTGGCTCATGCAATTTTGGTTGTTCACTTCCTTTTTGTCTAAATAAAGCAGCTATTGTTTATGAAATATAATAGTCACAATTAGCTAAAGAGATGACAAATGATTACCCATAGAAACACAAGAGCAGCTGCTGTGGAGCTGGGTGCTTCCATGTCTTGTCTGATCCGGGGAGGGGTTTTCATTTTTTGGCAAATTTGAAATGAGTTTCTCTTGCAGAAGTTAGATTTACCAGTTTGGCATCGTGCCTCCCAGTCTGACATTGTTCCTGGAGAGGCAGATTGTGGCTCCCGAGGGAGTCAGACATCTCAAATATCCCTGAGAACAACAATAGTTGTTGGCCAAAGTTTGGAGGGGTCCAGTTTGCTGGAGGAGTTATGGGCTCCTTCCATTCAGCGTATCACAAAGCAGCAAGAATCCAACTCTGGCTGCTTTGTTCCAGCCTCTGTCCTACACATCCCCAAAGCAGAATTTATTTGCCTTTTTTTTTCTTTCCTTTGGAGCAAGTGGCGGTGTTATTTATTAGTGTAGCTAATAGAGCCTGGAGAAGGAAAGACAAATTTTTAGGCATTGGAAGCACTTCTGCTCTCCAATATTCATGGCTCTAGCAAGATTGTTGCCAGAATATAAATATATTGCTCATTTTCTACATGACCCCTGGCAGTATTTTAGCTGGAGTACACACTGAGCTTTTTAATTTTAAAAAATTTAGCCAAATGCTAGTAAACACCTCAGCTCACTCTTTGAGGAACCAGACTCACACAATTTAGAGCTGAAGAAACTGAGGCAAAGCGAAGTGCTCTCATAGAATCCTTCAAGTTGGAAGGGACCAGCGTGGGCACAAATTAAGGAAAGGTCAGTTTTTGAATGTGCCTAAACTTCTGCTTATGGCCTTTTTCTCTCTAAGGAGAGGGTGAACATCTGTCCTTGCATCATGGTTCCAAAATTCTCATTCTTTTTCTGCTTCTTACTAGGATAGATGGTTTTTCAATACACTAGGATATATGGCTTTTCAATGTAGGAGCAATGTCATGCAAAATTACATAGTTTGTTGTCAGATTACTGCATTCAAAATATATGTTTGTGTTTACAGCCAGCTAAAAAATTGAGGTTTTAATGGAAATAGTTAAAAATCCAACCTTGAAAGAAACTCCTGGAGCATTAAAATAAAATATTAATAGAATAAAGGTCTCAATAAAACACTGATTACTAAAGAGCTATCACAACCCCACAAAGCTCCACTTCTCGATGTCGTTTTTCATTTCCAAAAAGGTCAGGTTGGTAAGGAGAAGCTAATAAGCTGAAAAAAATGACCAGCTTCATTTCTGAGCTTGTTTTGCTCAGGAACTGCTAGGCCATTTATTGGTCTGATGGCTTTCTTCTGCATCTGGGAAGCTATGAGTGCAGCTCTTTGCCAGTTACATACAAAGCATTTACAGCCCAAAGAGGCCAGCTCATTAGTAATTACTGTAATGAGTTCTTCGCAGTGTTTCTCTGAAAGGTGATTGAGCCCCTAATGTAGACACCAGATATTTTTCCTTCAGTTAATGGTGTGGTAAATTACTCCTGCGAGGGGCTCATTGAATGGCTCCTTTGAAACAAGTTAAAGACTACAAAGGAAAGAAAAAGCTGTTGGTCTCCTCATACCGGTTACAGGAGACAATATTTACAGAGTGTTTCAGATCTAGATGTTTCTGCAGAGTGTGAAATGTTTGGTTCATATAAATGGCAATGTCACAAATGTATGGGTGGAGGAGTTGCTGCAACCTGTATTTCCCATCTACCATGATATTGGACAGCTCAGCCAAAGGAGAGTGAGCTCATTTGGGCTCCGTTGGGTTCCTTTGGGCTTGGTTTGCTCAGATGGAGCTTTTGCCTTGAGTTTGGTCATGGGCCTTGCAGGTCAGCTTCTTGTCTCATTGTGTTTGCTCAGCCATTGCCATACTGGCAACAGAGAAGGGGGAACACTTGTCAAGAGCTTGGCTTTTACCAAGGGAGATTTCTTCTTCTACTAAGTGAATAAACTCATTGAAGCGTCCAAATGCAATTAGCAAATGCTACAGTGGAAATGCTTCCTAATCAGAATCATTAATCAGGCAAAACTCAGCTGCTCCTGCAAAAGACTCAGCCAACCACAGTAACGTGGTTATGGGACATGGTTTAGTAGGCAGGTTTGGTGGTAGGTGGATGGCTGGACTAGATGATCCTAGAGGTCTTTTCCAACCCTTATGATCCTGTGGTACGTAAGGACAGGTGTTATTTACCTCTTAGCTCCCTGAAGAGCTCCTTTTCATACACTGCACGCAGCTGGAGCACTTCCACATCCCATAGCCCCAAAGTGCCATGACTTTCCAAGCCTACCCCAGCACAGCAAGCTGTGTTGGCTCCCAGTTTCTCCCCAGAGCTGTGCAAAGAGAAGAAGGCACTGCTGAGGTACTGAAGGGGGAGCATTTGAGAATTGTTATTTAACTGTTTAGTTGCTATTTAACCATTTTGAAACAGAGAGAGATTTAGCCAAAAAGCAGATCAGATCAGTTTTAACTGCCTTTCCAAAGGAGGTATCAGCTGGGGTGCATTATATGGGATGAGGAGCCTCTGCTGAAAGTAACCTCTTGCTTCAGGGACCTGCATCTGTAGTTGGTGTGGTTGCACACACAAAGAGGGGAGAGATGGTACAGAAAAGGCCTGAAGTGCCTTGAATACTTTTGCCTCTCTGCAAAAACAAACCCTGTAGATGTTATTTGAGAAGCTGTTTTGTAATATTAGGCTTTAATGAATTGCACAGTTTGCCCACACGCGTCATTGCCTTCTGCTGGGTAGTCAGAACCACTCATTAGAGATGAACTTTCCCTGGCAACCCACACACTGAAGACTGCTCTGTGCTTGGCTGGGATAGATTTTCCAAGGGTCAGTGCACTCAATGTGGCTTTTTGGCTCTTCTCTCCATGGGATCACATCTCCAGCCATGGTGATGAGTGCTGATGGCTTGCAGAAAAGCCCAGCTTGGACACTGTCTTGAATCAGCTGATGAGCCCAGGAATCCTTACACTGTGTCCCATGTTAAAATTATTATGGTGTACGTCGCCTTCCATTTAGTCAATCCTGTGAGCAAGAATTAAATTTAGACACCGCTGGCTTTTATCTGTCACTCTCAGGATATATTATCTACAGTTTGCCTTGCACATATCTGGGCAGTAGCTGGAGGTTATAAAATGAGATCTTCTGGAGCAGTTTTACTGCTCTTCCTTGAAGCAATTTGTGCCATGTGTTTATGTATATGTATGTATTTCCTCCCCATCTCTGGCAACAAGCAATTTCCTTGCTTCCCTGCACGTCCTTTGCTCTCTGGGGATTTCTGACTTTACAGCAGCACCCCAGGTCCTTTCATATTGTAGATGATGTCAAAGCAGTATTGGAAAATTGTGATGGTTTCTTCATCTCTTGAGATGGATCCTTGCAGAGAGGAAAGGTTGAAATTGGAATTGGAAAAGCTGGAAGCTCTGCTAGCTGTAACTTTTACTTAGCTGGTTGTCTTGCTCGCAGCGTTACTGATGTGCTATCAAGATGAAGCCACAAGCACTGATACAAGGAGGCAAGATTGACTTTTTCTTCTTCCTTAAAGGCACAAACAAGTATCTTTAAAACTGAACAAAATATACCTGTGCTTATACCTCAGGTCCATAATCAGAACGGTTTTCATCCTAAGTTACACATTTACAAAGGAATTACTTGGTTTGACACTGGGCTGCTCAGCAGAGATATTTAAGATTTCTTGTTATTTTGGAAGGTGTGTCTGCACAAGGCAGGATATTGCTCTTGATTTAAATGAGGAATATCAGGTATCTCTGCGTGTGACCAGGCTGTGACATGGGACATTCAGTTTGGGCCTTCTTTGTTTTTACTTCAGTGGTCAGAGATCCAGAAACCCATGCTTTACTTCCATGGAGAAGATCCCAACTGGTTTATTTTCAAAACATTTTTCTATCATCTGCATGGAAAGTGCTTTGTTCCACTAACCAGAGTTTAAACATAGCACTACACTGACCTTCCCAAAGAGTAAAACAGGAAATAATGAAGAATATGGAGCTGTTGCTTCAAACCAGAAGTTTAAAGTAACTTAGGATAATATAATTTTTTTTTGGCTTTAATTACTTTAAAGTACAAAGGCTGGGAGAAATGCTGCAAAATGCTGCACGTGCCAATTTCTGGCTGAAATCTGGAGAGAAGCCATCAGCTGGAGGAGAGCTCCAATGGATGCTCACATCTTTAGCAGCACAGGTTGGCTTCTGGTGCAAGAATAGAAAGAAATGACCCTTCCTCAATTATTCATGGGTCAGAGAGGGTGTGAGGGGATTAATACCCAGTGCTATGATGATGGTATATACAAGCCTCAATCATATGTGAAGATATTATTTAGTGAAGCTTTTGCTTGCAGGCCATTAAGTTTTTGGTTGAATGGTGTTTTTGGTAAGCTGTATGGTGCTGCATGCACATGAATGAAGGAATGCTGAGCTCTGATTTTCTTCCTTTCAAAAAATACAATTAGCTACTTTAAGTAGGCAAAAGTTCGGTGTGGATTTTATTTCAAATCACAGAAATCATAAATTGGTTTGGTTTGGGAGGGACCTCCAAGGTCATCTGGTTTCCACCCTTATTTCAATCTCTTGTTTTTCAACCTCTTATTTCCACTGGAGGAAAAAAATTCTTTGCTAATCTTTGCTACTCTGAATTTTATGGTAAGATCATCTTTGGACAGAACCAGGTTGAGTGTTTTTCAATTGCCTGGTGTTCTTGAAATCAGTTTGTCAAGGCATCCTAAATTATACATTGCCTTGCTCACAGCAGCTGGAGTGGAGCAGGGGCTGCAGTACATGCTGCATGTGGCAGCAATGCATTGCTGGGAGCCACAGCCTCATCGAGGGCTTTCATTGCAGGAGGGGAATACTCTGAAGAATTAATTGAGCCTCATTTATTGAATGAGTCTAGAGTGTAGACTCACAATTGCGATGGTTTAAAAGCAAATTGCATCACAAACTTACCGTGCAGAGATGAGATAAGTGCTGTTGTAGTTGTTAGTCTTGCTCTCTCCTATCCTACAAAAAGCCACTTTTTGTGCCTTTTGTCTGCTCCGAAGAGCTGGGTCCCAGCACGTGCAGGGAGCAGGTCTCTGAGCTGGGAGCAAGAGCCTAATTTTTTCATATTTTTATTCTATCAACGACCCGTTCCCTGACCTTGAGCAATTTTCTCTCTTCATGGCTACGCGGTGCTGCTCTTTAGATTTGCCACACCTCAGGGGAGAAGGCTTGTCTCTCAGCCTAAACTTCAGCTTAGGTTTTATGAATGCTAATATCAGATGAATTTAGGAAATATCACGTTAATTTATGTGCAATGAACTCTTCTGTGCCGACATGTTTGAGCACATCTTGTTCCCATCCATGCATCGCAGCATGTTTCATCCAATCATAGAGTTAGGTTGGAAGGAACCTTAAAGACCATCTAGTTCCAACCCTCTGCCATGGGCTGGGTAGCCAACCAGTAGGTGAGGCTTCATGCCCTTTCTGCTCTCCTCTGTCTTCCCAGCTGTGGAGTCGCTGCACTCCCTGAACGACCAGATCTCCCATTTTATCGTGAACAAGTCAAAAACTCTGGATGAAGATGAAGATGCCTTTCTGCCCAGCGAGAGAGAATCTCTGAAGAGTGCCATGATGCTGATGAGGCACCTCTTAATGGATGCACAGGTACGAAAGCAATACATACGCATCTGTTATCACACAAGAAAGGCACGTTTCACAGACCTGGAGGCAATAGTTCATTTTTAGGGGTGGTTTTAGCAGTGAAAACATTAGTCCCTGACACTTGTTTATAGCTGACGCGTGCTTCCAAAATGCACAGCTGTGGCAAGGCCATCTCAGAACAGAGAACAGCTTTTTTTGTTGGGCCCGTGTGTTAGATTTATCATAGAAACACAAAATCATTAAGATTGGAAAAGACCTCTGAGATCATCTAGTCCAACTGTCCACCTACCACCAATATTGCCCACTAAACCGTGACCCAAACACAACACCACTTAGGGCTGGAGATTGATATACCCCTGGATGGGAACCCAGCATCATCTGTAGCAAAAGAAAATCATTTTGGCACTAAGCATCTGTGCTGATGGCACTTTTGGAAGTGCTAGACACACAGCTGAGCTGTTGGTTTAATCTGCCTCCAAAATGTCAGTTAAAAGTCACGAAATCCTGTGCAGATGTTGCTTTGTGCTTTATTTTATTTTATTTTTTAATGGAATACCTGGTCAGTATTGCTCCTATTACAGCTTGTGCCTATCACCTCCCATTAGAAGTCTAACAAGAAAATAAACATAGAGGGAATTACTCCTGTAAGGACTAGCTGTGCTGTATGCAAATTTATCTTACCCAGGGTTTTTCTGGTCACTATTTCATGCTAAGTTTGCCATTGTGGGGTCAGCCCAGGTCCGTGTTGATAGCATCACCACTAATCTGGTGGTCTCTGGGGTTTGGTTTCCTCTGACTTGCTGCCAGTGTTTAAATGGGATATGCAAACAGAGTAAGACACACGTTTTCATATCTTATTCCCATATTTTCTCAGGTGGAGTCTGGTGGTTATCTTATCTGTTTCTCTCACTTTCAAAGACCTTTATTTCTAATTGCTTTAGCTAACAGGGTTTTGTTGCATGCGGGAAGCGAGCTGGGAATCCCTGGTTTTGGTAACAAATGCTGGGTTGCAAATGGAGAGATGCGCTGAAGGTTTAGGGTGGTCAGTGCGCACAGTTCAGTGGGAAAGTTGGGCAAGGGAGCCAATTGCTCCCAAAAAAAACAGAGCCAGAGATGCCACCCTGGCATCCACTCAGAAAACATCCACTCAGGCTTTGCCAGCCATGGTGGTTCTCTTGCTTCTGTGTGTTTTTAGCCAAGTCCCCTCCATTTTCTCCCAGATCACTGACTGGGGCATTGCTGCAAGGACACGGAGGAGGAGAAGGGTTAAACTGAGCCTTAGGATTGTGCACACTGCCTGTGCTGCAGGTGGCAATACCTCTGGGACTCAGGTGTGAGAGCCGGCGGGTGCTGACAGGCATCTGCACACTGCAGATGGAATAAAAATGGGGCAAAAAGTGCCGATGGAAGAATTCCTTACATGGGAATTCTTTTTTTAGCACCTGAGAATTACTTTACTACTTATCGGCTGTCCTGAATGCATATTAAGTGCCGCTTGAGCGACTGATGAAGGAAATGCCAACAGCAGAGGAAAATGTCAAGAATTCGGTGCCTTTCCTAACCCACGCTGACCTCCCCCGGACACAGCTCCATGATGTTCCCTTGGGCTCTGTCGCTGTCACCAGAGAACAGAACTCAGCATGACCCTCTGCTCCCCATGAGGAGATGTGGGCCATGATGGAGCTGCAGGCTGTGATGGAGCTGCAGGCCGCCATGATGGTTCTGCAGGCTGTGATGGAGCTGCAGGCCACCATGATGGAGCAGCAGGCCGCCATGATGGTTCTGCAGGCTGTGATGGAGCTGCAGGCCGCCATGATGGAGCAGCAGGCCGCCATGATGGTTCTGCAGGCTGTGATGGAGCTGCAGGCCGCCATGATGGAGCAGCAGGCCGCCATGATGGTTCTGCAGGCTGTGATGGAGCTGCAGGCCGCCATGATGGAGCAGCAGGCCGCCATGATGGTTCTGCAGGCTGTGATGGAGCTGCAGGCCGCCATGATGGAGCAGCAGGCCGCCATGATGGTTCTGCAGGCTGTGATGGAGCTGCAGGCCGCCATGATGGAGCAGCAGGCCGCCATGATGGTTCTGCAGGCTGTGATGGAGCTGCAGGCCGCCATGATGGAGCAGCAGGCCGCCATGATGGTTCTGCAGGCTGTGATGGAGCTACAGGCCGCCATGATGGAGCAGCAGGATGCCATGATGGAGCTGCAGGTCACCATTAGACCTCCTCTCACCCTCCATTTCTCTGAGCTGAACAAACCAAGGGGCTTTTCGATGTGGAGCAGAGGAATCACAGCAGAGGCACAGGGGGTTTCAGAGCTGTGTTATCTGAGAGCCAGAGTCTGGAATCCCTTCTCCTGACCCTTAGCCTTTTCCCTCTCTTTTGACTCTTGGAAGAATCTATTCCCCAGTCTGTTTTGTCAACTTGGAGATCACTTGTTGCTAAAAACAGAATACAGAAAAAGACTCTGAAGAAAACTGTCTCCTCCCATATGCAACAGGACTTTCTCCAGTGGAGAATCATAGAATCATCAAGGCTGGAGAAGACCTCCAAGATCACCAAGTCCAACCCCAACCCAAGCCCACTGGCCACCTCCCTCAGTGCCACATCTACACATTGAACACCTTTGGGGATGGTGACCCCACCGCCTCCCTGGGCAGCCTATGCCAGTGCATCACCACTCTTTCAGAGAAATTTTCCCAAATATCCAACCTGAACCTCCCCTGGCACAATTTAAGGCCATTACTTCTCATTCTATCAAATGGGACATTACTTTGAAGGTAATCCTACAGGAATGTCACTGATGTCAACAGGAGCAGCACGAGCAAGTTGCTCATGGATATACAGTGGGTGCTGACCAAGATATGGCTGTCAGTATGCTGAGAGGTTCCCTTGTCAGCATTAAACGATATCTAGGGACAGGTAATAAGCTCTGTGGAGGCTGTCAGCTCAGATTCTGCCCACGGAAGACAGGAATTTAATGAAAGTCATTGCAATCTGCAGGGATCTCTTGACCCTGGAGGTCTCCATCCATCTAAAGTAGGGTTTTCTCATCATAAAAATAACCCATGGCAGGGATTGCTCGCTGCCAGCCAAGGAGCATCACCCTCCCTCAGAGACAGTGCTGGAGCTTTGCCTCCAGATTGCTCATTTCTCCTGTTTGTGTGGGATTTTGGCAGCATCAGCCTGGAGCTGACACGGCGTTGCGTTCCCTCAGCAGCGCTCAGCGTGCAGCCTGCTCAGAGGGCATGAGAGGGAAGAAATCCAGGGGAGAAGAGGGGGGAATGGAAGTAGCAGCATAACGTGAACTAAAAGCTGTGCTTAGATAATGCCGGTGCACAAAAGCAGGTTGTGAGAAAAGGTGCACTTACATTGTACAGCATGTTCCATTCTCTGCGTAGTACAGGGATGAATAAACAATTTCATTTTTGCCAACCGGCTCCATGCAGGATGCTATCACATGGGTATGGCCTCCTATGACAGATTGTCATTGCTGTCAATCACTTCTGACAGTCCTATTATGCCTGGAAAGGATGTTTGCTCTGTGCATGGTGTTTTATAATCCTCAAAGGTGGAATTTTATAGCCGAGCAGTGTTTTTTCCTTCGACGTTTCCCTCAGTAGGATTTATTGCTTCTGAGAGACATGTGACTAGAATCCATTATACCTCTCAACTTTAAATCCTCCTCCAGCTTCGCCTGCATTACTTTTTATTTCTTTTACTTTCTGTTTTTAATTGCTGTTGTGAGAGATGTGCCCAGCATGGAGCAGAAGGTACACAGCAGCTCATGGCTGTGTCACAGACATCAGACCTAATCTAGCATTTTGCTGAAGCAATTAATCTAATGAATGTCACATAGATGCATCCAGGCACCAGCACCAACCTAGAGTAGGTTAATGATTTCCCCTATTCAATTCCCAGATGCCTGACCCCAAAAGCCAGGCTTTCAGGAAGTTCTGAACATTGAGCTATTTCCATAAAGAGTTGAATTGACTTCAAGTGAATTTTAAGCTCTTTGGGAGAAATACCATCTTTCCACTTGTTTCCTTTCACAGCAGCGTGTGATTATCATCAGGGCCCACTTAGGCTCTGTTACAGGAGGAATAAATAGTCATAGAGATGATCTCTCAATTCGGACAGGACTTTTCAGATGCATGCATACCACGAATGATGAGGTAAGATAGGATTAGCCTAGTGTGGAGCAGCTGGCTTAGATTTAATTGGATTTCAGTCATGGACTAGGCGTGATTCAGCAAGCATGAGGATGTCAAGATATCCGACTGCATCCCTGCTGAGAGGTTCATTGCTTTCTTAGGCAGAGAAAGAAAATAAACCAGGAAGTTGTAATAGCAGAAGTTGTCAACAAAATAGAATGGATGTTGCCCCAGAGTTATAGGGTGAAAACCATTTTCATTTGCAGTTGGAAGTTTTTTTGTTTAATATCCAGTGTTTTAATGAAATGCCTCAGCTTTCAGTAACTTAAGGGAGAAAGCTTTAGCAAGTGTTAATCGTAGAATTGTAGAATGGTTTGGGTTGGAGGGGAAATTTTAGATCATCTAGTTCCCACCTCCTGCTATAGGCAGGGACATCTCTAGGTCAGGTTGCTCACAGCCCCCTCCAGCCTGGCCTTGAGTGCCTCCAGTGAGGGGGCATTCTCATTGATCTGTAGATACTGCTTGAAGTTGATGCTGGTTTGGGTGGAGGATCTCACCTTATTTCCCTTTGGAAAATATTTGAATTGTCATCACCACAAGCCCTTTAGTTTTGACACTGGGGTCCCATAAAGTAAATCATTTAAGGTGAGAGGAAATACTTCAGAAGGAAAACCTCCTTGGTATGACTGACTTCTAGCCATTCAATATCCCACCAGCTGTTTGCTTTTAATATTTCCCTCTGTTTTCTTTTCTCCCCCAGAAAATTAAACATAATTTCTTGAGCTTTCTTAAATTATACTCTTTTCTTCAGCAGTCTGTCATCTTTCCAAGACAGACCGTCATACACCAAGCGATGGTAGTTATATAGACCATGCAGGCTGACTAGCAGTAGTTCCATTACATCAACTGACCTTTAAAAATAGTTCTCATTTTCTACAGAGACCTGTTGTACAAAACCAACTGTGTTGTTGCAATATTTTGCTTGCTAGTTAAATGCTTTCCACCATCTGCTCTTCAGGCTCATAGCAGCCCAAGCTTTAGGAACAAAACACCGTGACCTTTACTTTCATATGAGTGGGTTGTATTAGTGTCTACAGGAAGAAAAAAGAAGGGAGGATTTGCTCTTTCTTTCAGTAAACTTGAATTGTTTGATTTCTAAAAGCATCCTTGCCACGCTGATGTGTTTTGGGGGATGCAGAAGTAGATACAAGAATTATTCTCCTTTATGGAATAATATAAAACATAATTTTAAGCTGCATGTCAGCACTCAAATTTGCAAACTGGTTCATCTTGGAAAACAGCATCAGATAAAACCAGGATAGGGGAAAGACTGAAAAATAAATCTGCTGTTCCCTGGGTAGTGATTTTTAAATTAATCTTGTCATCCCATTTCCATAAGCAGAAATCTTCTGAGCCCCTTCCAAGGCAGCAGCCCATCTTCTAATGATTCTGCTTGGGCTAGTCAGGAAGGGAGCACAAAGGACTCCACTTCTATTGAAGGAGAAGATAAAACGTGGCATCTAGCAAGCTTCATCAAGGCTCCTGTTGTCTCTAATGGCATCATTAGCATGTGCTACATGAGCCCAGGCCATGATGCCTTTCCCTAAACATGTGCCTGCCAACCTGCTCCCTCTTTTCATGATCTGGGAGAGGAAAAATTGATTTGCCTCTGTTAGTTCAATCTATTAGGGGGATGATGTGCCGTATAATGAGGGGAGATCAAAAGTAGCCTTAAAATAGTGGATGCGTGGAAACACGGATGCTGCTGCCTTTACCAACTCAACCCTGCACATCATTAGCTACCCACAAATGGTGAGGCTTGATAGCAGCCCTGGTCCCTTTGAACACCACACCTTGGCTTCTCTTATTATTCATGACTTGTTTTTAACTGCCTGTAGTTTATTGATTCCCATGGGATTGGTTTTTTAAGGCTGATTTTCTCTGTCCTTCCATTCCAGAGATTTTCCCAATGTGTGATGCTATCTAGTTAGCTGGGATTTAAGACAGAGACAGAGATGGGGTTATCAGAGCACCCAGTGCGTGGCTGAGGTCAAAAGCTCTGTATGGTTCACAACCACCTCCCATGTTTCTTTTGCCAGTGACAGCAAAACCAATCCCAGTTGGAAGGTAACATCTCTCTGAGTCTTTAGATCTGTGAAGTTTAAATGGACGTCTACTTGCACTTGTAGTATAAGTTTTTAAGGCAGATGAAGGAAGAGTCACACATCTATTTGCACAATCACTGCCAGAAACCTTCTTTATGAAGCTTCTGGAAGAATTCTGCTGCACAATTGGTCAGAAAGCTTTACAACAAGGCCAATTCTTTCAGTACTTGACTACCAGGAGTTGCCCAGATCTATAACTTCAGGCATGAAGCACACCCAATATTTTACTCTTGCTGACCCCAGTCCATGCAATCAGCCTGATGCATGGTGGCCAAGTAAGAATTGTTCTGGCTGCACGTTTTTCATTGCTGTTCCTTGGCAAGATTGTCAGCCCAGGATTGCTGTGTTCATTTAGCCACTGCTGTACCCTGGCCAGCCTCCACTCCCTTCCATCCTTGGGACTGGAGTAAAAAGACTTTTGGCATTTGTTAAATCCTTATCCACACCAAGTATAAGTATCTGCATCATGGAGAGAATGTAAACTCAGCTGTTCTGCCATGCACAGCATTGCCATGCTGCTGCTTGCCTTGCTGTCTCTCAGTTTGTTTCTTGCTCTCAATACAGTTTGCTCCTGGGTGTACAGTGCATTGTGTACAAACAAGGGAGGAATCCTGCAAAAGCCTGCCTTAGATTTTTCCAATGAGGTGCAAAGATGAAAAATAGCAGAGAGAAGTTGGTTTTGTTGCAAAGGGACTGGGAAGCAAAGAGCAGCTGGTGACAACACGATCCCATCCAGCAGTTAACTCTTCTCTTTCTGCATTTCTCTTCTGTGAATTGGGCACAGATTTATTTCTTTGACATTTGGGTAAGCTCTCACTGAGGTTTCTGTTTGGGACTCCAAGGCAGGGATTTGGCTTTCATTTTCTTCTTGCACTCTCCGTGTTATTGCTTTGCAATGGATGGATTCTCTTGCCTGCAATTATTGCAAGAAAATATTTATATTGCTGGGTAACAGTACTGAAAAGCAATATTACATTTGCCATCACCCAAGTGCTGTAAGACCAGAGCTGTTAGAAACGCATTCAGTAAAAGATGCTTCAGTGCCATGACATTGGGCTGGCTCTGATCTCCTTCCCTCTTTTCTGTTTTGTTCTCCTTTGGTACTGGAAAATGCTCATTATTTGGAGTTAGGTTTGATATTGCTGGATCGAAAACTCAGAGGTGTTTTTTCAATATTTCCTGCCCTACAAAAGTAGAAGACTTTCTCCCCATCTCCCTAAAACAACCAAAAAATAAAACCCCACTGCAAAATCCCTTCTGCAATCAGGAAGGAATAACCTCATGTTTAAAGAGCACAGAAGCGAGATCCTCAACAGGTCTCTTGTTCAGTTAATTGCTAATAAATTAATATTGACTCCGACGTTTTTGTTGCTCTATGGAGGTCATGCCAGGAGAGAGATCAAAGCTGGATGTTGTGTAGCAACCCAGTGCCACGCTTGGGTGAGATAAATACGTATGTGTATGTCTATAAAAGAGTAGAGCATGTGAGCAAATGCCTTTCCTTAAGGCAAGGGGTACCAAGACTGAGAACATTTGTAAAGAATTTTCCCTGGAGGTGTTCAAGAAGCATGGAGATGTGGCACTGAGGGTCGTGGTTAGTGGGCATGGTGGGATAGGTTGGGGTTGGACTTGATCTTGGAGGATTTTTCCAACCTTAATGGTTCTATGATACTACTCCTGCAGGCTGCAGATGTTGCAAATCAAGTTCTTGCCCAGGTAATCCCCAAATTCCAACTTACCCACCACCCTCACTCACCTATTGCTCTCCCACCTCTGACCCAAGGCAGAGCTTTTCAACCATGGAGACCTGTTAAATGCAGAAGGAAAAATGATGGCAATTTTATGTGACTTGCAACTGATGTATATTCATGATCTGGGAAGTGCATCCACAAGTGTGTGTGTAAAACCTCTGCAAGCTTTAATTAGAGTTCATGAGAGATAAATGAAAAGTACCCTCATAAATGTGGAAGGAGCAATTAAGAAGGCTGGAGTGTCTCTGCAATCACAGCGGTTTATCAGCAATGCAGATTTCCAGCTAATAAGCAGTAAAAACACCAATTGTGCAAGAAACAAATGAAACAGAAAATCCTGCCTGGCTTCCCAGCCCCTGCTCTGTGTTCTGAATGAGACGAGGAAATGAAAACTTGAGAAAAATGTGTTTGATTCTCTGCAAGCATCGCTTGGTAGCAGGGCAAAAGAAGCCTGTAGGAAGGTGCAGATAAGAGGGGGACAGCATGCAGCGATAAGGCACCATCCTCCTTATCTACTTTGAGATGTGTGCAGATGGAAAGCAGGCTGCAGGCTGCAGGGCTGCTAACATGCATGCTGAGGGGGTCCTGCAATGCCCTGTGCAAGCAGGGAGGTGGGATGGGTCCATTCCCTGCTCAGGGGCAGCAACACTGAGCCCAACATGCATGCACAGCAGCCAAGCTTCGTGCTTGTGTTTGTGTCTCCCAAAGGCTGATAAATATTGAATGGCTCTTTGAGATACAGCCTTTGTGTTCTTTCCCCGTGTACCAACAGTTGTTTGATAAAAAGTGAAGTTACTTCTTCAAATTTGTGCCTCGGATGCTGGATAGGAAGATAATTTTGCGAGCAAAATCTCCCTTGATTCTTAGGAAATGCTAATAGAAGATATGTGTTTTTTTAAAGAGAATGCTTGCTATCAGTACTGGAAAGAGGCAAAAATATTCAAAACATCCGTGGAAGTTCACCCTGGCAGCCAATTTTGTCCAGATGTTGCAGCCCCTTATAACTTAACTCCTTCTGGGCCGTAGGCAAAGCTGCTCTGCAGTGAATTCACTCACCACATATCGGCTCCGATTTCATTTGCACAGGGATTTGGCAAACAAACAATGTCGATTTTCTCCAAACTTGACTTTTGGTTGCAAGGGGATGGGTTCTGTGTTTGTAAGACCCCTTCATCACCAAAGAGCTGTTTTCCCCATTGGGATAAGGTGTCTTTGACCCACTGTGTAAATTTAAGAATGTCATTTAATTCCCATCTTCCTCACTTATCTGTGAGTTGGGAATAATTTTTGCCTACTTCTCAGTGATAGCGTGAGACTCTTCATTAATTAATGCGTGTAAAAGCATGGGGATCCTCGGGGTGAGAAGTGCTTTAAAATATGCTGTTAATAATAAATATCAAGTAATGCACCTTGGTACCTCTTAGCAATAATTGGTGCTATCATTTCTGCCCAACTCTTCCATGAATTAAAAGGTTTTGAGCAGTATTGGAACCGTGAATGGGGTTGGGACCAATTAACATCTAATTGTACGTCGGTTCGTATATCCTTGCCTCTCCTGTAATGGGAGTCTCAGGAAAATCTCCATGGATTTTAATGGTGCAGTGTCAGAATTCAGCCCCAGACATGTTTGTGGGATTACTGCTGAATAGCCTGCGTTCTTCTGGTTGCTTGGTGATTAAGCTAAAGGCAAAGCTATGCTGGTTTAATATTAACGTAAATGGAATTAGCCACTCTTTTCGTGAGCTAAATGCTACATGAAAATTTTCATTCTAAGCAAAAGATGCATTTTTTTTTTCCTGTCGATATTTGAATTTAATTAACTCTTTTGTTGAAAGGTTGATAGTTGGCGACCTGCTCTTCCTGCTTAACCTCCTCTGGATATTCTGGAAAATCCAATAATTTGCTGCTCAGTCACCCAGCTCAAGCTTTTATTAGTTTTCAAGCAGATAGTACTCACATCCCTAAAAGTGGAAGCTCTGGATATGATTCCCATGTTAAAAAAATAAAAAGAGAGAGGCATATAATATATAAATATAATATATGACGAGATTATCAATCTTTCAAAGATTGGCTGGCGCACACAGTATTACTACATTACCTTGGACGAGAGGCAGGGCAGAGCAACCATGTCAATTAGAATCATAGAATCATTAAGGTTGGAAAAGACCACAAAGGTCATCAAGCCCAATCATCAACCCATCCCCACTGTGCCCTCTAAACCATGTGATTCCACGCCACAAATTAAGACCTTGCACATTAACGCAGAAGAAAGTCGACGCTTGGTAAGATGCAAATTTATAGCAAAACCTATGGTGTGGGTTAAAATGACCCCTTTTGGCATGAGCACCTTCTGGTTGTTTGGCCGTGGGTCAAGATGAAATGATGACTGATGGGACCTTGATGCTGAACCTCTTCATGCTGACACACTGCTTTCTGCATTGCTCTGCCACTGCTTGTCCATGATTTTGGGAGGGTTTGGATGAGGAAAAGGAGTCGTGTTGGTGTTTGGAGCACTTAGTGTGATTTCTTGCTGCCATTCCCTAACATGCAGAAAGCAGCAGTAGCCCTGTACAAGTGGCTGGTGATGTATGTGAGCCTGGTGGCTGTCTTTCTTGTTTCTTCTTAAAATAATACTTTGGACACTGCCTGGGAATTAGTGGTTAATGTTTATTTATGCATGAGGAATCTCTATAGAAGGGGCTTGAGGGAGAAAGAATATATATACTATGTGAAAGCCAAAAAAAGTAATTTTTGAAATATCTTCCCAATCTCCATTCTTTCTTGCAACAGTTTAAAAAGACATTTGCTCTAGGACTCTGCTATATCTTAGAGTATCTTAGCAGCTAGGTTAAGAGGTATAGAAGTGAGTACAGATGTAAAAGGAGCAAACACAGTTTGATAGCCTGGGGGAAGTCAAAATCTCTTAATTTTATTGCTTCAAAAAAAAATAAATCTACAAACACAGAGTATCTTTCCAAAGCCAGGGAGTGCTCCTGCTGACTCTGGGGCAGATTCTGCCTCACTTTCAAGTGTGCCCTCCCTCCTCTGTCTGCAGACTGCCAGAGGCTGAGCATGCATCACCTCTGTTCGCCATCCTTCTACTTGGAGGAATTCAGGATTGCTGCATGATGTGCAGCCTTGCTTAGCATTCCCCAGTTCTCTCTGTTCCCTTCCAAGCGAAGTCAGTCTCTGTTACTTTTGGCATATTGATATAAGAAGGTCTGCATCTTGGCTTCTCCTTTCCTCCCATTATTCATGCTTTTAGCAATCTTTGCTAAATCATCTAAGGATTTGTACTTCTTTTTTCCTTTTTCAGCTGCCTGGTTTTGTCTTACATCGCGAACGACCCAAATAAAATAATGAAAGCTGTCTTAATCTATTAATCCCCAGATTGCACATTATTAATAATGAAGGCAGTGTAATTAGGCTGCAAAATGCACAGCGAGCACAACATTAAGATGTCCTTAAGTAACATCTGTGGCTTACGCTTGTCTTCTATTGGCAAACACCACCAAGATCTCACATGGCAACAGCATTCACGCCTGACATTGCTTTTACAGAACACAGTGGCTTCATTTTTCCCCAATGCCTATTAAAAAGCAGTCCCCAAAAAAGGCATAAAATCATCGCAAAGACTCAGCCCTATTTAAGTCATGCTTAAGGTGCAGATCCTGCTCTCAGCTCTCACTGCTACCCAACTCTTCCACGAATTAGAAGGCTTTGAGGAGGACTGGAACCATGAACGGGGTTGGGACTAATTAACATGTCATTGTAATATAGTCATGCTTAAGGTGCAAATCATGCTCTCAGCATTGTTGGTGCTTCACTGAATGCCTTTCCTGCCCCCTTGGTTGGGAAGCAGTGGCACAAACCCCTTTCCAGGAGGGTTTGCTGCTTGCCATACCCTTTCCCATTGCTGCTCACAGTCCATGGCAAATCCCCATGGTCCCCATCCCTACTCTGTGACAGCTTTGAAAGCTGAAAGACCAACAAAGGACCTTTGAAAGTAGGGACAGGTGTATCAGGTGTACCAGCCTTTGGCAAGGGCTGCAGCTCCAAAGCAAAGTGCTTCAGCATTGTTCTGAGTTCACTCAGATGAATTTGTCCAAACGTAGGCCAATGCTGGGGAAGAGTTTCAAAATTCAGCCCCTGTGCATCCCTCAGCACACAAAGCTGTGCACACACAAAGCTGTGCACACACAAATGGTATCTGATCTGAAAGTGGTCCTCAGATTCATCCTATGTGGTTAGGGACATAAAGGAAGCTGTTCCTGTGATTACAGACTTCTTTAAACAGCCCTCATGAATAATATGCTCAAGCTGCTGTAAAAAAGCTGCGGCAGTGATGCTGTTACTCATCTGAATGCACAGAGCTGAAGGTGTAATTATAATTTTTCTGCATGGCCGCTTGCTTCTGCCACAGCTGTGCCATGCTGGGAGGGAACTGGGGGCTGCCCCAGCCCTGGTTCTGCTCCCTGCTTGGGATCCATTGGAGCCTTTTTTCTACTAAAGTGAAGAGGTACCTGGAACATGCTTTGATATCTTCCTCCCCTAATTCTCCTACTTGGTGTAAGGGTCCTAAATCAAAGCCATTGCTGCTCTGTAGGCATGTCATTCCACTGGCTTCTCTTTAAAGGGTTCCCTCTCTACTTCACTGCTGTACCATTATGTTGGTGTGGCAGAAGGCAAATTGTTCCTGAAGGCTTGGTTTAAGCATAACCCAGTGCTTGGTGAAGAGCTGCAGAGTGGTGATTCCCCATCCCTGCAGACACCCGAGGTCAGGGAATGGGGCTCTGAGCACTGATGGAGCTGTGGGTGTCCCTGCTCAGTGCAGGGGTTGGACCTGATGGCCTTTAGGGTCCCTTCCAACTCCAACCATTCCACAATTCTATGTAACAAAGGTGAAGTGTCAAAGCTTTGCTGCATTCAGTAGGCACTGTCCTTGCAACTAAACCACGGACCTGCTCTGCCATCAGCGCCCTACGGATGGCTCCTTACCAAACCATCCAAACACGGCCTGATCTTTTATATGGACTTGAGAGGAGGAGTGAGCTCTGACTGCCCAAAGTACAGGTGGGCAGACATTGCATCTGTGTGGTGCTTCTGTGTCCTGCAGTAAAGACAAGCAGCCCTTGATAGCAGGTGTCATAACAGCTATGGTTTGGCAAGTGCACACATCTCAAATGAAAACCAAATAAAGGATTTTAAAAGGATTTTAAGGAGTTTTTGAATAGTGTTTAACAGAGGAGCATTATACAGAATAACTCTGCTCTCCCCACTCATCTTGTGGATGCAGCCCTGTCAGACCCAAAATTATTAGCAGACCCGAATCTCAGTGCTGTGCCTACATTACTCACATAATCAGTGGTGACTCTGTCCAAACAAGAAAAGAAGCCAGTCCTACAGCTATATTAATGTGGCTGCTCTGCTGAAACATGGGAAAAATGCAATGTTTGCAAAAGGGGCAGGGGAATTGATAGTGCCAGGGATTGTGTTGTGGCACCTTTGAGAGCAGCGCACACAACAGGGAGTGAATAAAGACCTTATAAAAATACTTGGCAGCCACTCCGCTAAATCTTTCAAGGTATGAGTTTCTTATTTTAGTTGATTTACAGGTCTGAAAAAGAAGCAATCACTGTTAATCAAAATAACTCACTCCTACTCTGAGTGTGAAAGCTGAAGTTAGATGAAGGTCATAGAAGAGGGATGGTAAACCAGCTTGGGGCAGTTCATGCTTTGAGTTTATGAGGGAGTCCATTGCAGGGAGGAAATAGGTTCTGCAAACGATAATTATTTTTTAAATGGATTTTTTTTTTCCCCCAAAAGGTAAAGTTCTTATCTACAGCAGGTACGCAGACATGATGTTCTTAAATATGCCTGAAGGGATCATTTCCCAACCAGTTTTGGTAGTAATAGACATTCAGGGGATGAGAAGTGATGAGGTTCTGTAGGTGCCAATCTACATTTTCTCACTAAGCCAGTGATGCTCCATAGTTTTCTCTCTTGTGCGTGACTGAGGTCTCCATCTTCTGCAGAAGTCTGTTTCTGGATAGCTGGGTGCCTTCCCTTGTCCTTTGGAGGAGCAGTGCTTCATTGCCACGTCCCGTGCCCTGCTTGGGTTGCTCCCACTGAAGGACACCGTTGGACACCTTGTTCAGTACTTTGCTGGTGGCTGAGCCCCAAAGAAAGCAAAGCTGAACAGGCAGCAGCCCAAGAAACCTTCAAAATGCTTCTGTTAATGGCTCTGAACGAGTTCCATGTTTTGCCTTGAAGCTCCCTTTGATAGTGAAATGTTACTTGAATTCCATTTGGAAGTAAGAGGGCAATATCTAACTTCAAGCAAAAAAATCTCAGTTGCCTGTAGTGGGCATTTTGCTGCCAAAATTACCAGTTTTGCCAGCAGCATTTATGACTGAGAAACTACAACAGCTGTGTGTTGCACGTGGGTAACGCACTGTGTGAGCATAGCAGTGATGAAGGAACTGAGTCCATCAGAAATGCTGTTTAAAACCAAACGTTTTGTGGTCGGTGGGGTTCATCTCCTATCCTCTGTCCCCCCACATCCCAAGAGCCCACACCTTCTCCTTGAAAAGCTCCCATGAGATATTTGGAATTTCTGAAGAACACGTGTATAACATTTTTTTGTTTGCGTAACCAGTCCTACAGACACTCCCAGGGACTGCAAGCACTCACAGAAAGCAAACTGCAGATCAGCTCCCAAATACTGGGGACCAAGCCAACATTATGAAAGCCATAAGTTATAATATAAATAGCACACACCTAAGTCAGCTCATGAATTAAGTTATATTTCCAAGAGATCTCTCGTGGCAGCCTACTAAAACAATATATTATGTGCTCAGAGGCAGCCTTCGTCTGATGCACTGAAAGGGGATAATTAAAGGCTTCTCAAATCCCCAGTGTGCTGGCAGCTGTGGGTCCATGTGAGCAGCAGCCCCAGGTCCCATACGTGTCCCTCCCACCAGGACAGAGCCCATTACTCAGAATAAACCTGGAGGGGAAACAGCTTCTCTGTCCGCATAAATATATAGAAGTAATCCTCTGGGAATCATGCAAAGAAGTAGTAGCAGGTGGCAGCTCTTCTTTTCACCCTCAGAGTGTACGTTTAGAGGCAAAATGGAGGGGAGGAGCCAATTAGTGGGATTAGTGAACTTCAAGAGGCAGGTGCTGGCGTTCCAGCTAGGAAACTGCTGCTTCCTATTCAACGAGATGCAGGTGCTCGGTGTGCAGTGCTGGCTTTGGCCACCAAGTTTGGTTAATTATAGAAGCAGAAGATGAAAAGAGGTAACACTTGATGGTGGCTTGCTTCTTACGCAGCATTGAAATTCAATAAAGATGGCATTGTCAGAAGTGAGCAATTATGTGTGTTTTACATGGAAGCCATGCAGGTGATGTGTTCTATGTGGTTCTATCATAGAGAGAGTGGTAAGGTGCTGGAACAGAGGGGCTGTGGATACCCCATCCCTAGAGGTGTTCAGTACCAGGCTGGATGGAGCCCTGGGCATCCTGGTCTAGTACCAGATCTGGAGGTTGGTGGTCCTGCCTGTGGCAGGGGGGTTGAAACTTGATGATCTTTGTGATTCCTTCTAACTCAAGTCATACTATGGTGGTGGGAGATTGTGTCTTGATGGTGTTGCTCTGTGGTGTAAGTGATAATGTAACATCACAGAATGACAGAGTGGTTTGGGTGAGGGACCCTAGAGCCCATCCAACACCCTCCCATGGGGCAGGGACCCACCAAATCAGATTTAGCATCATAGAATGGTTTGGGTTGGAAAGGACCTTTAAGATCATCTACTTCCCCTGCTCCAGGAAGAGACACCTTTGTGGCATAAAGGCTTTGGTTCTGAACAGAGTAATAGAATTCTAGACTTACATTCTCATGTAAGATACAGGAAAATGAACAGCTGAGAACAAATCTATGGGTTAGCACCAGGCAAGAGGCTGAAGCAGAAATCCTTTTGCTCGTCTGGCTGCAGCTCCTGCTCGATCCGAGCTGTGCGTGCCTTCTGCTGGTTGCAGAACAGATGGTCTTCATGGGCAGTGCTGGGAGCAAGAGACCCAGCCAACGAGCAGGGGAAGGCAGGGGGGCACAGAGCCCAGCTCCTGCACAAAGAGCACATTTTGCAGTATTTAACAGCAACCTGTCCTGCGTGGTGAGAGAGGTGTGACAGAGCAATGGTTCGTGTGCTTTACCTGCAGGGTAGAGCCCAAAAGCCACCGGGTAGAGGTGGAAAGGGGGAAAAGAGCATTGCACAACAAGAGGAATTTCTGGGGAAATAAAGATGCTGCTTGTGTTTGTGTGAGCTCTGTGAGGGAAGGCAAGTAGAGTCAGGGCTGGCTGGGACCCCATTGTCAGTTTTCAATTACTGTGGGATCAATAAGTATCAAAAGAGGCAAAATAACTGTGCTGAACTGCATTTTCAGGGCACTCTGGTTAGGGGGATGGCGATGCTAAACGTTTTGGAGCCTCTCTGCTGTTTGAACTGTTGTGTGCTGCACTTACCCACCTGGCTTGCTGCATCCTGTTAAAAGAAGTCCTGGAGATTTCAGGTCTGCAAAGGATGCTCTTCAGCAAGCAAACTTCTTCCAAGGAAGCAGAGCTCCTGGGACCTAATTAAGTGCCTCAAATGTATTAACAGTACTGTTTCTTGCTATTTTAAAACAGGGTTACTTGTAGCTAAGGAAAAGTAGAGCTGGCAGTCAAATGTGCTGCAGTGCAGGAATAGCTGAGCTTCCTTGCATGATGCTGGACCAAATCGAAAGTCAATAGTTTTGAAAAGGTTATGCTGTTCATAAGAGATGGCATTTTGGAGATGACATGTTGAAAGGTGATGGCGTGTGGATAGTTTTCTCCTATAGAAACATTTTTTCATGATGGTATTTACATAGTATTTAGATATTGAAGACCCAAGCCTCACTGCAAGAAAGACACTGAGGCCCTGGAACATGTCTATCCATCACCATCCCTGGAGATGTTCAGTGTGGGGATGTGGCACTGAAGGATGGGCACGGTGGGATGGGTTGGGGTTGGACCTGGTGATCTTAGAAGTATTTTTCAACCATAGAAATTCTGTGATTCTATGATCATACATCGACTTGAGTTATTAAAGTGAGCAGAGCATGGCCACTGGAAAAAGCTGCCAGAAGGCAGCCTTGTTTCTGGCACAGGCTGGTTATGAAGCACTTGGTGGTATTGCAATTTTCAGTTGCCTCAGGCAAAAGAGGCTGGCGATGAATCCTAGGATAGAAATCTTATGTTGCACTCTTTATAAAAATGGGAGATCTAAGCCATGCATTTTTAAACAGAACCCCCGAACAAAGGAACAATTGGAAGTATCTGTGAATGACCCAAGCTGAGGAAAACGCAGGACAATTCTGGGGCATTTCTGAGCCTCTCATAATAAGATAAACCCAGTGCTGGATCTGAGATGAAATAGCCTGGGGAGCAGACAGAGTGGTGAAAAAGCCACAATTATCTTCTGACAAAGTAATTAAAATCTGACAAGCAAAGGCAGTCTCAGGCAGCAGAATGAAGCTTATGGAAGTGGACAGGGCTCTGTGAGTTTCACAGCCGAGCCAAAATATGTGGGTCATGAGTACAGTGCATGAGGCCGAAACCTTGGTGGCATTCAGTGCAAGAGAGCACACCTTGAAGCTACACCGAACCACGAGTACCTTCCAAAACACCCAGGCAACGTAGAAATTGCTCCCTGCCACTGGCAACTTCATAATTTTCCCCTCTGGGTTCTCCAAAATAGATTTAGCCAAACACTGATTTATTCTATGTATTCTTTTTTTTTCTTCCTGGTACCGTGATCTTGCTTGTGTTTGGGGATAGGAAAAGAGCAGAAAGGCCATTTGAAGTCTTGTTGAAGAAAAATAGCCCCGTTTTGTTTGTCTCTGCCATGTAAGGAGAACAATATAGAGGCATTCAAGGCCAGATTAGATGGAGCAGCCTGATCTGGTGCGGGGCACCCAACCCACAGCAGGGTTTGGAACTGGATGGTCTTTAAGATTCCCTCCCATCAAAGCCATTCTAAGTGACTCTATGAATATACATGGTTGTGCTAAGCTGTGAAAGCAAAGCAGAAAGAAAAAAAAAAAACATGTAAGGACCATCAGCCACGTCTGACAAGGCACCATGTGTGAGCTCTGCATTTCCTCACAGCTGATGAAACTGGTGGCAGCAACTCGCAGTTCTGCGCAAACTGTACGAGTAGGTTGATTGCACAAATGAGTTTAATCGCTTGCACAAAATCTGCTTTGCTTCCTCACAGTGTAACAACACCGATCTGATTACTATTTTTCTTTGCTTTCACTGACAAAGTGCATCTTGTTGGTTTTTGAATAATTAATGCTATCGAATTCGGCTTTGATCCAGGAACATGCCAGGAAAAGCTGTGCTATCCACTCTACTGCAAAACAGCATTTCCTAGTGCATTATTTTTATTCCAGGGCTGTAGCGTGGGAAGCCCAGCAGTGCATTGGCTGATGTGGCTTCTTCTGTCTCTTCATCACAGCAGTTGCCTCATCCCTAACCTGTGAGAGCTACAAATCCCATTAGTTTAAAAGCAACATCAACCTGCTTGCAAACTCCAGCCTGCTTTGGGCTATTAGATCTATATGCATCATCATCTTTTAATTTGGGGTGTTTTAAAACCAGCTGGAGCAGCAATGCACCATCAGGTGGGAAGCTTGGCACAGTGGGTTTCAACATGCAGCTTCCCACAGAGGTTGGAAACCACTCAGATCTCCATGGGAAAGCATGTTGGAGCTGAGCAGGGTTTACCAGGGGAAAACTTTAAGTCAGTTTGTTGCTCCTCTTAAAGATCCATAGACATTGTGATCAACAAGGGAAATCCTTTCTTTATTTTCCAGAGGGACTATTAAGAATGCCCTTTTTATTGTGTGAGGACATGACAAGAAAGGAACACACTGCACATCTTGTGTTGGAAGGGACCCAGTTTCAACCCTGGCCATAGGTCTGGTTGCCCCCCACCAAATCAGGTTGCTCAGGGGCCCATCCATGGCCTTGGGCACCTCCCAGGGTGAAGACTTTTGCAGGGCAAACTTGTGTACATTCCTGCAAATCAAATTCCAGTAACATAGATGATGAATTTGCTTGCACTGGGACCATCAAAAACCATAGGGCAGATACACCGTGCTCTTCATCTCCACTTGTTCATTGCCCTGTGATCAAAACTAGGTGTGCTGCTCTGAAATGAACCAATGTTCTACAACCAATTCAGCATTAGAAATACGATACGGCTTCTAATTAGGGAAATAAAGCTTCCTTCTGATAATTAGTTGAAGAAACATGCTTGAATTCCAATTTTTTCTTTTAGATAGATAAGAGCAATGAACAGCTCGCTATTGAATAAATGGAAATATTTTGCTACCCTGTGCATGTTGTGCTAAGAAGGTGCTTTGCCTCATGCTGGGTCCTTTTCCCTGGCAAGTTTATGGAAAGGACATTGGACAGAGTGTCCAGACTCAGAGCTCATGAACCCATGGAATCCACTAGGATCCAGCAAGGAGGTTTCCTCCCTTCAACTGAAGACTATTTTAGTTTCTAGCACCCTAAAATTCACTCCAACTAAAATGACCTGGGTATCACCTCATGTAACCCCTAAGTACTGGGATTTCCCTAAGGGTACCTGTATGAGTGGGATGTATCAGGAGGTTGCTCCATTTGAGGTTTATTTGCAGAGCCTGATTCTCAGTGTGTGTTGAGAGAAATAATAGGTGATAAGAAAGGAGATAGTTTGCTGTGTTCAATTACCATCCAAACATCATCCTGGCATGGGAGAAGGAAAGGAATTGAGTTTTAGTACGGGAAATGTGATGGCTTTGTAGGTGCTTGCCTGAGGCTGTGCATGTTATGCCTGGCAAGAAATGGGGAATTTCTATTCCAGCCATTGATGCTGGTTATAGCAGGAGATAATTTGTGAGTGAACAATACAGTAAAAGCATTGCCTGTGCCTGCTGGTGGGTTCAGTTGTGCATCCCATTGCCTTCTCTTGTTTTTGCTTCATTTTTATCTCCTATAGAGCAGCTGTGTGGCAAACTTTACTAATTTCCCCCACTTTGGCACAAAGAAAATAAATTTGGCTTAGCGCCTCAACAGTTAATGTTATTTTAAAGACATTGTTCATTAGAATGACTTAAAGAAAATCCAAATCAAACAAGCTAAATAAGAATAGGATCTCTTCTGCGGATTTATAGGTGGCAAACTAAAATATCAGAGGGTCATGTTTTCATCTGTCAATGTGTAATGTAATTAGACAAGATAATTGGGCGTACTAAGCTTTTACCGAGGGCTGAAAAATGTATTAACTTTACTTCATTAGCTTTGATAAAAGTGCATTGCCATTCGAGATGGGTGTAAGCTGCAATACTGAGTCTGGATTTGGGATCAAAGCAAGAAGGTTTCCAATGAGGAGCGTGCATCCAAGCAGCTTTCAGAATGCCCTATGTTCAGCTTGTGGGAGAAACAGGATCCCCGGTTTGCTTTGTTTAGGTATTGATTGGGGAATGTTCAGTCACTAAAATGTCAGGGATAACTGTAGATATGTGCCTGGTAATATCTCTTGGGTCACGTTAGAAGAGTCATAGAGTGGCTTAGGTTGGAGGGAACCTTAAAGGTCATCTAGTTCCAAACACTTGCCATGGGCTGGTTGCCATCTACCAGATCAAGCCGCCCATGATAAAAAAAAATCCCAGTGAACAGAATCATCTGTTCATATCCATAGCAGTTTTCACTGTGGTATCTCCAATTCTCCTTCAGTGGTGAACACCAAGTTGGAGCATGAATAGCAAGAATGGACACTACCTTTGTTTTTCTATGAAAGGTTATGAAAATCGTATAAGGTCCCAAGCAGCAGCAAGATATGGAGAATTGGAGCAGTAGTTTAGAATCCTTTCTTCTGATCATCACACTGTTTGCACGTGTTCATGAGTTTACATATGCCTTGCTCTCATGCTGGTGTGTTTCAAGCATCAAATCTGAAATGGTGCTCATAGACCTTACAGGAAAAGAGCTGGTAGGTTTAGAAGTGCCACTGAATTAAAAAAGCGTGCTGCAGTACTCAACAATCAAGTTTTAAATGATGTTCTATTAAATGAAAATAGGCCAGCACATTTGATTTAAGCTACCCGAGCTTTCTATTCACTATACACACGGAGTCTTGTGGTAGCAATCAGCTGGCTATATTCAGGGGAAATTGTTTCTTCATGGTTTAAAGTGGAAAGACTTTAAGATAACCACGTATTGCCTCCAGCGGGACCTTCCTTTAGCATGTTCAGCAACTGGAGACGGGAGCAAATAGCACAAAAATTAAGGGAAAAATTGAAGAGTGATGGCCTTGAACTGATGTAGGGCCCTGGCTCAGCCAAGCACTCATGTTTAACTTCTAATCTCTATCAAGTTTGGTGAAGGGGTTGTGAACCCAAAAGCTTTCCCACTTTTTGACAGCTACTCCAGCTGGTCTGCTGACAGATATCTGCAGCCCAGAGCTTTCTTTCTTGTATCTATAGGCCATCAGCTTGAGCAACAATACTGCTCCTTGGGCCATGCGACCTGCCAAGACTCTTTGGTTATTGGTGCTCCCAACACAAGCTCTTCTTGAATCTGATTTCCTGCATCAGGAGTGGGACCCTTTCTGCTGAAACAACATAAACATATTATTTAATGATGTAGCTGAGAATAGAGAAGAGTTATTTCACATAGCCGTGGGCTTCCAAGTTAATCAAACAACAGTGTGCATCATCGTAGCGGATTTGTTACTGCAATTTAAACACCACATAGCAACAGCCACCAATGAGGGGAAGAATGATCCATTGCTACGAGCCCTAACTCCCTCGAGGCTTAGCATTTAAGGTAATTACTGCACTTTTCCTTCATGTTTCATGTATGGGAAGCTCTTGAATAATTATGAAGTTCAGAGGGAAACGCGCACGAATAGAAAATTTGTGGGTTTTTAAGATGTGCTTAAAGGTGGCTTTTTGTCTGGTGTGAACCATTCTGTTAAACTAATAGACATGAAGGCAGCCTATTCTGTTAAGCTAATAGAGAAGAAGGCAGCCTGGTTGTTCATAAATACGACCCGAGCCACTTGCAGCCACAAAGCTAAGCAATAAAATGTGCAAAGGGAAGGGATGTTCTGCCTCACCTGCTCCGAGGTATTGAACCAGGGTGGAAATACAACCCCTGGTCCTATGGAAAACCTGGCATCAGGGTCTCAAAGAGCAAGAAGGATGGCAAATAAACCAAGGGGATGAATATCAAAATGCAATGGAGCAAGTGTTATATGCTATCTCAGACGAGCATGTGTCTTGGAGAGAGCTTCCAGGGTGCAAGGCATCAACTGCATCTGGTGGGGTTAACAGAGTGTTTGTACCCTAAGTGTAGGGACCCCTGTTCTTACTGACCAGCTGTCAGCTCATCCCAAGGACCACGTGTTGCCTACAGACGGATATCATGATCTGCTTCTGATTTCTCCCTCAGGATGCAGGAATTTTTGGAAACCATTGCTTTGGTAAAGCTTCCCAGTAGGAGATTAATGATGACATGCTGTACTGTGAAACCTAGAATTTGAGCACGCCGGGTTAATAAACACCAGCAAGTTGCCATAATTCACAAATTTAAGGCCCTCATTTTCACAGTTGGGCTGCAAGGTCTAATTATTAAAATCTGGTGGTGCACTTCACTGGTTGGAAAGTTATTGCCTTGCTTGGATTTTACTAGCTTTGTTTTTAAAAACTACATCCCATGTACATTTGGGTGTTGTTTATTTGTTTGTTTATTTATTTATTTGTGGATAAGAGAATCTCTGAAAAAAAAATGATAAATGTGCAGGGACCAAGGATTAGGAAAGATGGTCTTTCCAGCACTGAGAACCAAGGCAGCAGCTTGTTTGGGGCTCTCCAACAAGGGCAGAGTCCGAATTTCTCCCTAGATGGACATTTTTTAGGGTCAGAGAGCCAATGCACCCAACCTGTTCAACCCTACCAGCAGTTGCTGCATGTTAACTGTTGTGTGTTCATCCCTCATGCCCAGAAAACTTCAGTAATAGTGTTGGGGACTTAATGCCTTCATCTGCTAGGATCTCAGACACCAAATGGGAAAGACTGAAGGACAAAGTCAGTGCCCACTGGGCACAGTGGGCTGGGTTGGAGTTGAACCAGTAATCATAGAGGTCTTTTTCAGCCTTAATGATTCTATGAAATTCAGCCCTGCAGGTGCAGAGCCAGTGGAGTCTAACCATAAAAATTTCCAGAAACAGCTTTTATCTGTCATGATCAGTTCTTCTAATCACCTCCCCTACTAGGAAATCGCTTTGGAGAAGGAAATGACACTCAAGAAAGCTCACCTGAGCTTCTTGACTAAGTCTCAGAATCACTTCAGTCTGGGAGGTAGATATCTCCCTTACATTCCTCTCTGCAGAGGTATACCTACAATAAACCTGTTTTTTAGCCTGCAGGTAATCAAGTAGCAGCTGTTAAGCAAGTTTCATGCATTTTGAGCATGACCTCTGTGCGTGAGCTGCCCGTTGGCAGACGGGTAGTTCCTCATACCAGGACGAGGGCTGGGCAGCCCCTATTTCTGCACAGCAGCATTCAGTGCCGTGCTCAACCTGCCCTGGGTCGGCCCCAGCCATTGTGCTGCGCACACACAAATCATTTTGGTGTCAGCCGCACTGGAACAACAAAAAAGAGCCGTACAAAGGGACCAAAAATCCTATAGGTTTGTCAGGAAAAGGAAACCGTGTCGTTATTTGGCTAAAAACCCCCTTTGCACAGTGAGAAGCTGCGAGGAACAGAGCTGAACAAGGAACATCTGAATGAGGTGTGGAAGTTGTGGGAGATTGAGACTGGATATGAGGAAGAGCTTTTTTACAATGAGAGCAGTGAGGCACTGCACAGGCTGCACAGAGAGGTGATGCAGGCACCCAAGGTCAGGGAATGGGGCTCTGATGGAGCTGTGGGTGTCCCTGCTCAGTGCAGGGGTTGGACCTGACGGCCTTGAGGGTCCCTTCCATCTCCAACCATTCTATACTTCCATGACTACTCTTAAATGGTGGACCCTTGGGTCCTCATTTCTACTGGAAGAGCTAAATATCACGCATTCAATTTCTGAGCAGCACTCAGTGGAGGGGAGCAGCCTGTGCTGCACGTTTCAGAACTCATTTAGTTTTGATTTGCATCTGGTATCTGGGGCAAAGCCTGAGAAGTGATGCGTTTCTTCCAGTCTCACCAACGTCTGTGATTTTATCCAAAAGTCTCCTGGTACTTGATGTGTTTTCTCCTTAATGTTCCAGTTTTGGCTGTCAATTGATCGCGTCACACCTGAATCACTCAGTTAAAAATAAAAGCCTGTGTCCCCTGAAACACCAAGCAGCAGTTTGGAAACGCACAAAAGCTTAGGGATAGATGGGAGAAAAAAACTGCAAGACATCAGAGCTTTTGACTGTGAAGTGCAGAGGTCTGGGGGTGGGCTGGGGTCATGGAGGCTGCCCAGGGAAATGGTTGGGGTCACCATCCTGGAGGTGTTCAGTGTGGAGATGTGGCACTGAGGGATGTGCCCAGTGGGCATGGTGGGGTGGGTTGGGGTTGGACTTGGTGGTCTTAGAGGTCTTTTCCAACTTCAATGATTCCGTGGTTCCATGCTACGTGTTCAGTCAGAAGCGTCATCCCACCTCCATAGGAGTTAACACGTACTTATCCCATGACTCATGGGAGCTGGTGAATGACTTGTTTATCTACTGTATTTGGGGATATTTTCCTTCTCCCTGTAACACTCTCATCTCTTTTTCTTAATCCTCCTGCTTTTGTGGTTTAGAATCTTGCAATAACGGCTCTGCTGGATGATATTAAAAAATAAATTCCAGGTTTCAGGCCTTGCTTTTCCCTAGCAGCACCTACTTCCTACTTTTAGGTTTTGTTTCTATATTTGCAGCAGTATGCCATCTAGTAAGTCATGCTTTAATTATTCTAGCAATGTGCCATTGAAAATCAGGGAGTTTTCAAGGTGTCAGGGTGCACCATGGCCGTGATGGACATTGGGCTTTGCATTTCCCTGTCCCTTCCTGTCATTTTCAGGGCATAAAAAAATGAGCCCCTACTCTCAAACTCATACAAGATGTTCCAAAATGACCCATTCCCAAAGCTGAAAACAGAATAGTAGGAAATATTTATAAGAGGATATTGCATTTTCCCCCTGTTGTGCCGTACTTGTATCACCAGAACCCCACTGGCTGTGCTCTCCCGTTTACTTAGGAGGACACAGAAATTTACTAAATACATTTTATTACCAAAACATTTCCAAGCAGAGTTTAATTGTGCATATTCTGCTGCTAATTCCACTTGTAAATATTGTGTGACGTGTTTATATACTTTTTTAATGTGAGCAGCTGTAATGGACTGGGAGGCAGCTCCAATGAACAGATGTGCGTGTCAGAAAAAAAATCTATTATCTGTCTTTTTTTCCACCCAAAACTTGCTAATTTTTGGCAATTTGCTGTTTAAAACACAATTTTGCTATACACCAAGGGTAAAACAAGAGCCTTCAGAAGTGTAAATTTTCTTCTTTGCATTCAGACTGCTTGATGTTCATCCCACAAAGCGTTGCTTGACCGTGGGCAAAACATTTCCATTTTCCTCTCCCTTTTTTTTTTTTACCTTCCTGTAAAATGGAAAGCTGGGAATTATCTGCTCCAACCGAGTTTCTTAATGTTTCCTTTTGGTCTGCAAGAAGCCCATATAAAATAAAATCAAAAAAAGTTGGCTGTAATTCAGTGGAAAATGAGGTGTAGCTAATGCCTGCAGAGCTTCCAGAATCCTAAACAGTTTACATTAACATAACGTATGTAAGGAAACATAATAAGGAAGGAATTTGGCATCTCTGAACTTCACATTTTTATTTGACTGAGGTCTAAGTTTGGCTTTACCTAAAGAATAGAAGCTTTTTGAGGGCATAAGCAGGGGCATTCATGATCATTTTGTTCACTGGTGCTCCCAACCATTGCTCCCAGGTGTTTCAGAGCATGGCAGCACCCAGGAGCAGCCGCTCTTTGCCACAAGCTCCTTTCCTCTATTAAAACAAACACAACTCATCATTTATTGTCATACATCACTGTTTCTTGATGGAGAGTTTCTCGTGAGAAAAAAAAAAAAAAAAAAAGGATTTAAAGCAGCTTGCTGTGATTTGGATGGGTTTTTCTCTAGGCCACCTGCAAAAGTTTACATCTAGGAGTAAAAAGCCACATCTGAGTGATAGTAGTCATTTGAGGAGGCTCAAGGTAGACTGTATTGCTCTCCTGGAAGGAGGTTTTGGTGAGGGGGGTCAGTCTCTGCTCCAGATAACAGCAATAGGACAAGAGGTAATGGCCTCAAGTTGTGCAGGAGGAGATTCAGGAAATCAGGATTGGATATCAGGAAAAATTTTGTCTCAAGAAGAGTGGTGATGCTGGGAGGTGGTGGGGTCACCATCCCTGGAGGTGTTCAATGGTGGAGATGTGGCACTGTTGGATGTGATCTGTGGGCTCGCTGGGATGGGTTGGGGTTGGACCTGGTGATCCCCATAGTTTTTCCAACCTTGATGATTCTCTGGTTCTATAATCCATGATTTTGTGTCTCAAGCATGATTTTCTCCCTTAAGCAAATATATTTGTACCTACACATACGAGTACGTACGTGCGTGTGTGCATGTAACAAATGCACGTGTCACTTTGGGGGTGTATTTCCCTATCTGCAGTCTGAATTTCACTTTGTCTACCTCATGCCTGTGTTTCTATTCCTGTCAGCCTCTCTTCCCCCATCTCCACGGCACTGCCATGCTTGCAGCTCATCCAGCCTCGCATCCCCATCAGCCACCTTCCTGACATTTCCCAACGCTGTTGTAATTTATTGTGCCACTAAGAGGCTATTTGGGCTGCCTTCCTCCACTGTGAGGTGAAGGTGAGTGTTCCAGGGCCATTTAGGTGATGTGTGCTCCAATCTGCAATGGGAACCTGTTATTATGCAGCTTGAAAAGCCATTGGCAGCTCCTGCACATACCTCGTGCTGCAAACTCATATCTTATTTATTGTCCACCATTTAAATTAAGTCGCATTCAGTGTGGCTCCAAGGCATCCTTTCCCCCTTGAATCTCTATTTCCAATTACTTTCCTTCAGATGTCATTAGCTTGTGTTTGCCAGGTTGCATCTCATTTTGTTTTCTGTCTTTTTGGTTAATAACGACAACATAAGGGGTCACTTTGAGGCAGCGGAACAAATGGGCAATTGTGAGTATTAAGGAAGCTTGAAAAATTATTAGGGTGATGAAATCTTTCTCATGCTCCATGCTAATGAAATCCCAGCGTGTGGTTGCTTCTGATATAAGCCTGTTGGCAGACTGATTGAAATATCATTGTAAATGGTTTCTTCTAAATATACATGATCCAAATATACATGTGTTTACCTTTCCGTGAAATTGGAACTCCGCATTCATCTTTCTGTGAGCTCTCATACGAAATATATTGAGTGGATATCTGTAAAATCTTGTAAAGAGGCTGTTGCTGGCGTTTCGTGCTGCTCCTGTGGGGATGATCTCCAGTAGCCTGCTGGGCACAGGGATGCTTGCTGCGTTCCACCTACAGCCACGCAAAGCAAGATGGGATTTCATAGAACCATTGAATGGTTGGAGTTGAAAGGGACCCTAAAAGCCATCAGGTCCAACCCCTGCATTGAGCAGGGACACCCACAGCTCCATCAGAGCCCCATTCCCTGACCTCGGGTGTCTGCATCACTTCTCTGTGCAGCCTGTGCAGTGCCTCACTGCCCTCATTGTAAAAAACTTCATCCTTATAACCAGCCCACATCTCCCCTCTTTTAGTTGGAAACTGCTTCCCTGTTGTCCTATCACAAGATTTTTAAGCAAATTCTGAACAAATAAAAATAATTTTTAAAAAATTACTTTTTTGTTCCTATTTAGGCAAGTACACTTGGAGTTGCAATGAGACAAACCTGGCGAGATCAATCCCGGGCAGTGGGGAAAGGAACAGTATCCTTGTGATGTCTTATCCTCCCTGCTCTGCCCTCTGCACTCTTCCCTTCTCCTAGAAACACCACTTTGAGCCAGAAAACCCATTCTCAGCTATTTATGAGATGTGATATTTGCTTCTCACTTTTCAAAGCCGTATTAAAAAGTGAATTATTTCCTTCCTCCTCCCCCTGCCAGGACGTGCTGTTAATGCAGGCACAGACACCGGAATGCCTGACAGAGGTGATGTGCTGCATGAACCCCAGTTGCCGTTCAATACAGCTTTCTGCAATCACTGCCTTGCAGTCACCCAACATAATTGATTTTGTTTTGTGGCTGGTAGGTACCATTTCATGGCCTGAACTCCATGCCCCCAATTTTTTCTCACTCTTATTGCATGGGCTAACGGGAAAAAAGACCAGCTTGTTGGCCTATCTCACTTATTTGCAGTATCACCAACAAGTGCAAAAATGATTACAACCCTCTTGTTTAAGCCAAGCCAGTTAATTTCCTCCTTAGTGCTCCAAAAATTGAAATTATTTGCAGGGAGAAGGTGCATATGGATGAGTGAGGATTCCAGTGCTTGCAAGGAAAACACATTGAGGAGCAGAAATTGGCTCAGCTGCTGAAGTCTCAGTCAGGGCTGGGGCTGAACTCAACATCTGTAGCTGAATAACTGCATTAATGCAGGGAACACATAATAAAAAGTGTGGATTGTGTGCTGGCATTTTTCTTTTTATATTCAGTACAAGCAAAATTCTCTCAGCAGAATGAATGGCAGCTATTGAAGTCAGTGAGAGGAGAGAGAAGGAGTCAGGACAATTTTACTAACCTTTAATAATGCTCTCAATCTATTTATAAATTGCCATCAAAGTGTGGCTACGCATTCAGCAAGTCAGCAAAATACAGACAGACGGCAATAGTTTAGTTCAAGCACTCGGGTTGGTTTTTTTTTTTCCCTTTACTGCAGTAAAACCATTAGGGCTTTTGCTTAGCGAGGTCCATTTAGGCTGGATATAAGGAAGAAGGGAGGTGAGGCACTGCACAGGCTGCACAGAGAAGTGGTGCAGACACCCGAGGTCAGGGAATGGGGCTCTGATGGAGCTGTGGGTGTCCCTGCTCAGTGCAGGGGTTGGACCTGATGGCTTTTAGGATCCCTTTCAACTCCACCCATTCTATGATTCCTCTTGACAGATAAAGGTCATCTTCCCATTGTCAACTTGGGGTTGGGTCTGGTGGTGGCTTCACCCCTTTATCCATCTCTTCCTTCTGCTCACAATCCACCTGCCATCACACCATCTCACTGCATCTTGTCCTGTGCAGCCAGACCCCACTTCTTCTAGGATCACTGGTCCTTTTTATTTATGGCTCTTGATCAAAATCAGTGCTTTCTGGAAAGAAATTTGATGCTTTCTTGTGTAATAACAGAGTAAACATTTTGTTCAAAAAAGCAAAAAAAGATGTTTTTCAATTCATTCCCTATAATAGCACAAAGGCTATCCTGACAATCTATCTGAATTTGAGGTGCATCTGCTTTCACTACCACATGTATTTTTAGTTAATTATTAATTGCAGTGGGGATTTCTTCACAGTCTCAGCATTGTTGTAAAGTGCTTTAACACAATGTTGTCACAGCATGACATCCTCTGTATGAGGCTGAATTTGGAGTGAAGTGGATACCAGAGCACCCAGGAAAAGGTTTGCAGTGGTTTGCATGGGCTGACGTGGTTCACAAGGATAACTCAGATTTCTTAGCATTTTTCTCTTTAAATAACCTATAATATAAAGGAAAGAAAAAAAAAAAAAACAACACCAACGAAAACCAAATGTTGAGTTGTGTCTGTTCAGACTCGGGCTTTAGCCCAACAACATCCTCATTTCATCCACGTGGAGCCTTCAGTAGACTCCTCTTGAGTCTTCTGCTGGTCAGAGTTGTCAGGGTGTTGTGGAATAGAATCATAGAATCACTACAGCTGGGAAAGACCTCTAAGATCACCAAGCTCAACCCCAACCCACCCCACCATGCCCACTAACCATGACCCTCAGTGCCACAGTTTGGTCTATTGTGGGACAATCCGCGGGGAGGAAAGCTTTCTGCTTTGCTGCTGAGTTAATATTCTCAGGAATTACATTCCAAGAAGCCTCTCCTGCTTTTTCACATCACGTTAAACCAACCTCTTTGGCTTTGTGGCATGTGATGTGCTGTCTGCATAAAAGCTTCAGAAACGCTCTGAAGCCCCAGACTGCAAGGGCTGCAGTGAGGAACCAATTCATGCTATGTTGTCATAACAACAAACAACGATTTGAAATGCAGATTTTTCATCCTTACTCTTTATTTGTGATTGAAAGCTGTGGAAAATGCAGGATTTGCTGTACTGAGGTTGTGCCTATTAGAATAAGAACGTGATAATGGGAGTTGGTAAGATGCCCAAGGGATGAAGAGTACAATTTATGTAGCATCTAAGCCAAGAATTATATATATTCATGGGGTTGCCTATCCACTATTTCTATTCAGCCTATAGGACTGGAGTCACTGCAGTAGAGGCTCCTGGTTCCTGGAGCAAACTTGACTTTTACCAAAGTTAAAGCACAAGTCTTTGACCTTCTGGTAACATCAGTGGTAATTACGGAATGGATGGTGTTCATTCCCAAACCAATGCTTCTTCCCTGTGTGCCTGGTGCAGCCCCCAGGTCCTCCTAAAAAAAATCCCATTGCCATGGGGAGATCCAAAGTGTGATTCCCACCCCTCATCCACAGGGAATGGGGTTTATAGCACTTTCTGGATTGACCCTGCAGGATTCTAATGGGCAGTGATGTTTGGGGAATTGTGTTTGAACTGGACAGTTGATTTACAGGAGCAATGCTTAGCGTTGCTCTTTCCACCTCTGAGTTTGCTCCATAAAAGCGGAGGTGAGCAGTGCCACACTGAAGGCAAAGGCAGAGAACAGTAAAGGGAGCAAAGAAAATGTTTGCAATGCCAAACTGATGGCTATGGAAACAACAGCTAACACAGGACGCCTGCATTGTTTTGTACAAGGATGCTCCAGGTTGCATCCCAGCTATGCAGGTTGCTTTCACAACATGCTTTTGCAATAATGGAACACAAGCTGTGCTGTCACCAAAGCAGAGCTGGTGGAATTGGGTAGATCTGGGCCCCCAGCCCCGTCTCCATTTTGATATTTCATACTCAAGCAAAAGGAAATCGCATTCTCCATGTGAACTCTCATCTGTTGTCATCCTTTCAGGCTCGATTCACTCTCCCTTTGCTACTCACCTCATTTTGTGACACCTCAAATGTCAGAAACTTCCTGATTTTCGCTGATAGGATTTGTGATTTCCTCACTCATCCGTATCTGTCTCAGCTCTTTCCTTGTTCCAATATTTCTGAGAAGCCAACTCATTTCCTGAGCTTTCAAGAAGATCCTTTTCTTTTCCTTTTTCACTTCTAATCTTCATTTCCTTTTTCTGTCTCTGATGATGCTCTTTCCACTCCCTCATTGAAGCTCTTCCTGCTACCCCAGCACTTTTCTCCACCTGCATGGGTAAAACACAGCCATTCTGATTTTTGCAAAGCACTCATCATGAAGTGAATATATTCAGTATGCCAGCACAGACACGATTTTGAGATGTATGCTGCTGGCATCACCTATGGCTTCATGTGACAGATTGTATATGCTAAATGGTACTTTGCATTTCATCCCTTGCAGTGGAATTTATTCCTCTCTCCCTCCCCTGTGGGGTCACAGCTTCAGCCTCCCTCTTGCCCATCTTTCTCACCTAACACCAAGGCAACACATCCTTAATATTTCAGCAACATCTATTCCTGCTGTCGGCAATCTGATCTCGCTTCATTTTCCAAGGCTCCTCATGTCTCTTCCAGTGATCCTTTTTCACATTCCACACTTAGGGGGAAAAAAAAAAGAAAGGAGATAACTTTATTTGCCTGTCCTCTACGCTTTTGTGGCCCTAAAGCTGCTGCCATTCACTGCCCGTCAGGAGCAAATTGCACACTTTGACCAACAGCAGGGTGTTTGCTTTGCTTTCATAGAATCACAGAATGGTTTGAGTTGGAGGGGACCCTAAAGGCCATCAAATCCAACCTCCCTGCAGTGCAGAGGGACACCCACAGCTCCATCAGTGCTCAGAGCTCCTCCAGCCTGACCTTGGGTGTCTGCAGGGATTCTCATAGAATCATTAAGGTTGGAAAAGACCTCTGGGATCAAGTCCAACCACCAACCCAACCATTGAGCGTCTCCAGGGATGGGGCACCACCACCTCTCTGTGCAACTTGTGCCAGTGCCTCATCACCCTCATGGTAAAAAGCTTTTTTGTTTTATCCAATCCAAATCTCCCTGAATCTCTTTCCATGATGTGGTGGCCCATGGCCCGTGAGGATGAAGAGCTAGGTGTTAACTAATGCACTCCAGTAAGAGGTGAGTACTTCTGACATGGGCACCAAAATGGTGATGGATGGACAAGCCCAATCAGTAACAGGTAAATCAAAACGTGTCGGGGATGCTACATAACACTCTGGGTGCACTTACTTACTTACATGCCTCCATTCAGCCATAAATTTGTATTCCTAACGTGAGATGTCTTCTCATACTTGTGAATAAGACATGTGAGCTACTCCAGCCCTTCTCTGTGCATATGGCATCGGCGGTGCCCACTGCAGTGCATCAGCATTCGGCATATCCGTCAGCTGAATAAATCAACATAAAATCCCAACACAGACAACACGGGTCAAGACGTTTTTATTCGTGTTAGCAGATCAAAGTAAACACCAGGCATCCCATTAAGGATGCTTTAAACTTGCTTTAAACTGAACACATGCATTAAATCCCTCACTGGTTTGTTTACAGCAAGGTTGTGGCACATCCTAAATCACATCCTCTTTCGGATACAAGCAGAGAGGCTTTACAGCTGGGTCAGTGCTCATTCAGCATCCCTTATCCCAGGGTGGGACCAGTTAATGGCAGGAAAGCTGCTGGGCTGTATTTGGACACGTTAGCTGGGCCCAAAGTCTGGGGATGCTGGGACAAGGAGCTTTCTGTTTCATCGTTTCAGTGCTCTGTCTTTGCGCCTGGCCTCATGGATGACAGCAATAATGAGGGCTGACTGGGACACCTGAATCATGTTGGGAATAAGGGGAATGGAATGATCCTCCTTCTAAGCATGGGGAGGAGGAGAAGTGGCTCGGCCAACCCAGGTCAGCCTGGGTGTGGGCTGAGAGCCAGGCACGCACGTCCTGCAGAACGGCATTTCTCCAAAACCAGTACAACTTGCTGGGGGAAAAAGAGCAGACAAGTTCCTGAGAGCAGGATAAAGACCTAGATTGTTTCAGTGCTTCGTCAGGGTTGATCTGAGCCTCTTGTGTTCCTTTGGTTGTTGGAGGGGACCACTGAGCTCCTACGTGGGCTGGGTGTCCCCACCAGATGATGCTGCCCAGGGCCCATCCTACCTGGTCTTGAGCACCCCCAGGGATGGGCACTCAGTGAGTGACAGGCTGGCTGTTGGACTAGATAGTCTTAGAGGTCTTCTCCAACCTTAATGATTCTATGCACTGGTGCTATCTTGGAGGGGGATAGCCTGGCGGGACACACGCTCACCTTATGGAGAGCTTGCAAGGGTGGCATTAAGAAGTAGTGCTGGAAAAATTGACTGTTTCCAGGTAAGTTCCAGGTACGTGTCTGAATTTTGGTGCTCTATGCTCAAAACTGAGCTTGCACTTGGTTCACTGCTTGCAACGTGTTGGAAGAGCAATGGGGCCGTTCCCAGCAGCAAGGAGCCCAAAACTGGTTTCCTTTCTCCATCTCTTAATAGTTTATCTTCCAATGTTTTGCCTTTTTCCAGTAGTTAGGTGGTCTGTCTGCAGCAGCCTTAGAGTTTGTGGAAGAGTCCAGGTTGATCACTATTGGAACTGTTGGGTTTTAGTGTCTAAATCAGCAGAAATGTGCATTTCCCAATTCCAGCCAATCCTGGAACTAGAGAGGCAACCCACCACGGGGAGATAAGGCAGCTGGCCCAGAAACCACTCAGCCCTTTGGCTTTCCCCTTGAAGAGATGTGGAGAGCCATCCGCCAGGATCAGAGCCCAGCTTTCCACCTCTGGATAATCCTGGCTGCATCAAAACCAACGAGCGGAGCCTCAGATGTGTGGTGCTCCACGGCTAAGCTGCTTTTGTGCCCTCCCAGTGCCTCGGCACATTGCAAACAGGTGGCATTCACTGGCAACAGCGGACATGAAGCATCCCCTAATCCATCTCCAGCAGCATCAGAAATCGCTAAGAGCCACTTCATCACGAGCTGTGAGGGGAATTGTTAATTTTGCCTCTTTGCAGCCCAGGGTATTTTTGGCCAGCATGGCTCTATTATGATGCTTAGTAGTCTAAAAATGGCTTTTTTTTTTTTTTTCTTTTTTTCCTGCTTCCATCATTTTACGTCAAATACAGCGTGTCATCTCTTGGCTAGCAAATCACAAATGGGGTATGAAGTCTTGATAGCAGGTGCAGAACTGCCTGCAGTTACCTGGGTGCCAAGGAGCATCCCTGGAGGTGTTCAAGGAACATGGAGATGTGGCACTGAGGACACGGTGGGGATAAGTTGGACTTGGGCTTGGTGATCTTGGAGGTCTTTTCCAGCCTGAATGATTCTATAGTCCTATTTCTGGCAGTGTCAATAGGGCTTTGGTTTATTCAAAGTATTCATGTCTTTATTTTCCCATGGATATTTTCATCAGCCAAGGGGGAAATCCTATTTTTAGATACTCTCGGGTGCAGCTGAGCTGCTAACAAAGTTGTTTGCAGGTGAACACTGCCTGGAGCTGACACTACTTGCTCACATTTCCATCACCCAGCCCACGAGTTGGGCCGGATCAATGGAGCAATTCATTCCACTTCCCACCATGCCTGCAAGCACTGCATGATGGCATCAGAAGGGTTAAGGTTGTGCTGCCTTGCAGTGGACCCCGGTGCTGTAAGGCACGTCCCAACACCCACGTACATTTCTGCACAGCCACGGGGTTATGCACATCTTTGGGGAACATCAGGTTTCCTGCGTCTGAATCTCACGTAGGCAGCACAGAGACAACAAAGGACAGAGTGCATTCTCTCCTTTGATTCCAATGCCCTCTTGGCTCCTTGTGAGGAAGGTCACCCACCATGGAGGTGAAAGCCAGAAAGATGATTTTACCCATTCCTGGCACGTGCACACTCAGAGCAAGGATGCTTTTGGGAATGCACCCCCTGGTGCAGAGGTGTCCCAGCATTAAGCACTCTGCATGGCCTTGCAAGAGCACCCGCAGCCCAAGAGATACTCAGACAGGCAGGTGATGCTGTTCAGAATGGGATGAGGCAACCCACACCTTGTTCAGTCCTCACTCCTTCAAACATCAATCCTTTCTCATTTCCCCTTGCTCCTTTCTTCGGGCTCGTTGGACTCCTCCTATTCCCAATTTGTAAAATACTGGCATCGCTGACCTGCCTGATGTTACAGCTAATGCTGCATCTTCTTGGGACTGCAAAGCCCGGAGCTCACATCTATTACTTGTAGCCTGGCTACCCAGCAATTTCAATCACACTTCTAACAGCAGTTTTCCTGAAGTCCGCCCAGCCAAGTTAAGCTGGAAACCATAGGAATGTGCTGCAGCTTCTGCCTGGGAGATGGGCAGAAAAGGCTTTCCTATAAAATCAGGGGAGTCAACATGCATTAGTGCTGTAACCCAGACAACACTTACTGAAGATCCAGAGCCGACCCTGGCATCCATGCAGCCCAGCAGAAGATATGTTGGAGTCATCTTCATGGTCTTGAGGACCAGCTTCTTTAAGCTGTCTCTGACGCTGAGCAATTTGGCAGTGTGCTGGATATCCGTGTCCACAGGAGATGCTATTACCAGAAATACATGCAGGTAATTATTAGTCATGCTCAGCCTGGGTTTTGGTGGGTCCAGGATCTACTTCTAGTCATCATTTATTTTCATTAATGGTTTGGATGACATAACAGGTGATGCCAAGACAAACCTTGCAAATGACGGGGCAGAGCAGGCTGTAAGTTCTCTGCAAGGAGGGTTGTGCTTGAGTGGATCTTGGCTGGTTTTACTCTACACAACCTGAAATTCAGTATACAAAGGAGCAAAGGCTTTCTCTTAGGAAGAACAAATCGATTCTGCAAAATGGGAAATTGTGAACCTGGCACAAGCATGTACTGTGAGTGCTTGGGGTCGGTCGTGGATTGCAATAAAAAGCATGGCTCAGCAATGCAGCACACTTGCTGGGGAAAAAAAGCATGTACAGACTCTATAGGAGGGTCTGCTGTGATAGAACGAGGGGAAATGGTTTCCAACTAAAAGAGAGGAGATTTATGTTGGATATAAAAAAACATTTTTTACAACGAGAGTAATGAGGCACTGCACAGGCTGCACAGAGAGTGGTGCAGACACCCAAGGTCAGGGAATGGGGCTCTGATGGAGCTGTGGGTGTCCCTGCTCAATGCAGGGTTGGACCTGATGGCCTTTAGGGTCCCTTCTGACTCCATCTCTACGAGGCTATGATTCTCAGGGAGCATGGAAAGGCATTGCTCATTGGCATTTCTCACTTCAAGGACACTTTTGGGGGGCAGATCTGGCTGTGCCTATGGATGCAGTAGGGTCTCTAGATGGTACTGCTGTGAATACATCCCCTGTGGCTCATGTCACAAGGCCATCAAAGCACCCAGCTCACAGCACAGCACTAAACATGCCTGTGCTGTTGGTATTTACAGCACGGTGTCTAGATACATGCAGATGTTTATATACTTGCAATAAACTGAGATCTTTATCTGTGCAATTGTTCCTGGTCCCTGGTTAGCCAATGAAGAAAGGCTTGGTGCTGTCAAGCCTTTAAATATTTTATTCAGAAGGTAAACCTGGTTCTCTTTGAATTTGTTCTGTCTGAGCTAAATAAAATCCTAAATTGCTTTGGAGTATTGGAGTTCTGCTGCCTCATGAAAAAAAAGCATCTGTAAAGGAAGCCAGCTTGAGCTTTGCTTTGACAAAGCTAAGCCCTGACTTTCTTTCCCACTATAAAATGAGAACCAGCTTCTATTTATTAGTGATAAAATCAAAACTTCCTCCAAAATTCTGGATAGCCTGGTTGGTCAGCTATGTTTCTACTTAACTTTGGTTCAAGTAATCCAGGTTTTCCAAAACCAAATCTGAGTTCTTGCACTTTCCTGAGCATTCCAATGGCATCACACAGGTAGAAACCAGCATGTGAGAGCAATTGGAATCAGATGGCCACCTGGTGAGGAAGAAAAAAAAACAAGCCCAAAGCCCAAAGATAATCATACAGTCAGAAACCAAATGGAAATCTACTGGAGCATCCCATCGCCAAGTTACCTGTGAGTTATTTATGAACTAATAGTGCTTCTGTCGGGTATCATCATTCCTCATTTTTGTTCCTTAGCCTCTGCTCATTGCAGTGAAGCACTTCTGAAGGGCAAGTGAAAAGATGCAGCCTTGGCTGTAAGCAGGAGCAATGGAGCAGAGAGGGAGAGCTTCACTTCCCTTGACTAGGGTGGAAGCTGGGGCTGTGGGTAAGCACCAAAGCTATGTGGTGTGAGAATGCATATGCTAACAGATCATAAAATGGCTTGAGTTGGAAGGGAACTCAAAGATCACCCAGTTCCAACCTCTCTCCCAGGGGCAGAGTTTGCCAACCACACATCAGGCACTAGATCAGATCAACCAAGTGCACATCCAACCTGGTCTTGAACACCTCCAGGGATACTGAGCACACAGGCAGCACTGATATCCACTGCTGGGCTCCAACTTGAGGTTTATAGACACTTTGGGGCTTTTTTATGGGTTTTTGGGGATGTGGAGCTTAGGGACATGGTACAGTGGTGGGTTTAGTAGTAGTAAGTGGTAGCTGAACTTCATGGTCTTACTGGTCTTTTCCAACCTAATGATTCTATGGTGCTGATAGAGAATGGCAAAGATCCACAGATTGAAAAATGGTTGCAAGGTTTTGTTACAGATTCCAAACATAAATTTATTATTATTATTATTATTTCTAACCTGCATTGCTGGCGCATGAAAACACAAATTTTATGTAATGGGAAGAGAGCTATTCCTTCTCCAAGTTTAAGATAACTTTTAATGCCTTTCCCAGTCTTAGAGGTCTCATCTTGTTAGGGCAGGAGTGACTGGGATTTTTTTTCTCCTTATTATTGGCAAAATTGTTCTGTTAGGTTTTCCCTGGAATAAGACAGTGTCTGATTCTGTAACAGATTCCTTTTCAATGAACTACTGACAAAGATCCTTGTGACAGCTTTCTTTTGAATACATTCTTGGCAGAGCTCTGGGTAATGAGATTTCCATTGAACAAGCTGTTAGCAGAGCAGCTTTAACTCGATTCTGAGCCCAAGACAAGCTCCAGCCATCAGAGAGTCTCCAATTGGTCTACAGCAGGGACGTGGGGAGAGGAGCCTTGGATCTGTCCTTGCTGTGGCTATAAAATGGGTGCACCAGTGCTTATCCTTGCAGACTCTATGCTGAAGAGCATGGAAAATCCCCCCAAAACCATTCAAGTTGAGGACAAACATTTCTGCCCCTATGAGTTCAAACAATGGCTCCAGGATTACTCTTCAGCAGGTTAGATGTGCTGATCCTGAGCATGATATTTTCAGGTCACATCTCTATGTCACAGCTTTAAAACTCCTCTTCTTCCTGCCTGTGCTTCTGGAGATTCTGCACCTCGTTCCCTCATTTGTGTCATGCTGGGAGCAAATGTCCAGGCACTGGGAGTGACACATTCTTCCTTCTCCTCCCAATGGTTGTCTGTCTGTAATTCCAGTCTTCCATCCGACTTTGGGATTATGAGTGGCAGGCATTCATGCTCCAAACCTTGACAATGGGATTAGGTGGGTAAAGACAAGAAAAAGGTGATTAATGCTCCCTTTATGGGGAAGGATGGATGCATAACTAAGCAAATACATGCACTGTTTGATGAAGAAGGAACTGTTTTAAAAGTCTGTGAAGCATCTTTATTGGAAACGCTACTCAAGTGCAAGGTGTGAGAAGAGAAAAGGTGGCCAGGAGTCACCAGATAACAAATATCCCCCCTCTGGATGCTGAAAGCTGTGGCTCCTTGGGGAAGTGTTTGTTGCAGGATAGCATGGCTAGCAGCCAAAGCAGCCTTTGCATTTCCAAACACTTCCTAATTAATCTGTTTTCCCGAGTAAAAGTTCTGCTACAAAATGACAAATGAATGTAAGCACCTTGAGGCAGAGGCACGAGGTCAGTTAGATATCAAATCAGGTGTGCACAGCCCAGTTGATGTGGGCTTGTGGCTGAGTTCATAGGGAAGGCTCTGTTTTTTGTTGTGTGTTTGGGTTTTTTAATTGATCCTGGAGCTTTATGAGCTGCCATATTATCCAGTGTGCCTTCACCCAGATAAAACTGTGTCTTGAGGACGGGACAGGAGGTGATGGCCTCAAGTTGCACCAGGGAAGGTGCAGGTTGGATATTAGGGAGAATTTCATCTCAGAAAGAGCAGTGATGCATTGGCACGGGGTCAGGGGGAGGTGGTGGGGTCACCATCCCTGGAGGTGCCCAATGTGGAGATGTGGCACTGAGGGACGTGGGCAGTGGGCACAGAGGGGTGGGTTGATGGTGGGACACAATGATCTTAGGATCATCTCTCCTCTAAGATCTTGGATGATCGGATGGACTTTTGATGGATCCAACACCATCTTGGATGATCCTTGAGGTCATTTCCAACCTGAACGATTCTAAGATTCTATCTGTGGGGATGGGGTGACCTCCCTGTTCCTGGGAGCCTGTACCATGCAGTGCCTGAACCCCAACATGACTGCAGGTTCCTCTGCCCTTTGTGGGCACACCAAGTCTTCACCACTGAGATGTTAATAATTCCTTTGTTCTGCTGGGCTCTGTGCAGTCCTTTGGACTGTAAATTATTCAGTGCTGGGGATGCTGTCTCTGTTTTATACACAATGTGCAGTAGGAACAGGGTCTCAGAGGTGCTCCCTAGGCACCACCCTCATAAACGTGATTAATGCCTGACGTTACAGTGTGACTTCCCTTTAATTTGTGGGTGAATACAGTGGTTAGGAAGGAGGCATCGACTTTCCCATCCTCTGTTCTTATCTATGCTGCTATATGCAATAAATAAACCAAGAAATAAATAAAACCCACACTTTTGGAGAACCTGAGCGAGTGCAATTTTCTCTAAACACCTTATTTTCCACCAGGACAATTGTACCTCTTTTCTAATATGCAGCTGTGACACTGTAATGATTTGTAAAGCACTGTTCTGGGTGCCCTCCTGTCTGCTTGAAAGCAGTCACCATACCAAACCCTTCCTCTTAATTCTTCCGTGGTCTAATCTGCTGACAGCATCATGCTTTTACCTGGCAGGAGAGCCTCGCAGCACCTTAACATGTGGGTCAAACAGCTGCAACCCATTAGCAATTGTCCAAGAGCTGAGCTCTGCCTCTTGGGGAAGCTGATCATAGAATCACCATAGAATGGCTTAGGTTGGAGGGGACCTTGGAGATCATCGAGCTACAACACCCTGCTATGAGCTGGTTGCCCCCAGCAGATCAAGCTGCCCAGAACTCCATCCGACCCAACCTTGAATGCCTCCAGAAATGAAGTTCCTATGGCTAACCCCAACCCAATCCCTCTGGTCAGTCATATTTCTCATAGGAGACCCCTGTGCTTTTTCCTTTGGCTGAAAGCATAGATGGAATTTAAAGCAGGAAGGATGCCATAAGGAATCTTGTTAATTCTCACATGTGGGTAACACATGTCATGTCAAAAGGAGAGGATGCACTGCTGGTACTTGAGACAAGTGTGCGGAATGAGAAACCCACAGAGTCCAGCAGAGATTCCTGTGCTCACCTGAATTCCAAAAGTACACAAAAAAAGAGCAGAGGAACTAAATTAAAAATAGCAACATAGGGAAGAGGGATTTGTTGATCTTTGGTTTAGAAATTTAGCATTAAAACTGAGAAGTTCTGGACAAACCAGCAGTAGCTTTGCAGAATAGGCCATGGATCTGACGGTCCTGTATGTGCTGCATAGGATGGCCTTTAGAGAGTCCTCCAGAGGAGTCAGCAAGGAAATCACAATTAATAACAGATGGACTGGCCCCAGATTCCAAATCTGTCTACGTAGGAGGTAATGGATGTGTCCACGTCCCAATAAGTTTGGATGGTTTGATCATACTGTGGTAATCTCACTTTGTCTTGCAGTCTTTTTTTCCCTCCCTCAAATTTGCGTAACAAATCCCATTGATTTCCAGCTGAGGTGCAAAAATCATTGTTTCCAAGCACATTGGATCCTATAGCATAAGAACAGTTGGTAAAGAAACTTTTTAGGTTGTGAATTCATAATAACCTTTAATAATCCGTGTAACTACTATGACTGAACAGCCTCTCAGCACTTGTTGACTTGGTGCACCACCAGAGATTCTATCCAATGGGGCAAAACAAAGCTCAAAATATGTCCCTAAGTATTAATTTCTCACCCCTGGTGTTGTTACTGTTCTCCTAGGCAAATAATTTGGCCAATTACATGTTTTTAGACACGTGCTGCTCTCACACATAAAGCTCATGTGAAAACTGCTGATTACAACTAAAGAAGGTCTTTTATCTGGAAAATCCCCCTATTTCAGGCATTCTTAAAATGCCATTAACACCACAGCCTGACTTTGTGCTATTTGGGTGCAGCAGGGTAATTCCTGGCTGCCAGCACATGTTGGCAATTTCTTCTCGGTTTGAGGTTAACTTTCAGCATCTTTTCATCCAATGCAGTGCGACTTTCCTCTCCAAGCAGCAAGAGATGGTTTTCTGGGTGCTGTGCTAAGCCTTGGCAAGATCTAGGGTAGAGCTGCCATGAACTGAACACTCTACTTGATAGCCCAAACACCCTTGGTCTTGCCACCTGCAGGCTGGGGGCTCTCCGGTTATCCATCCTCCAACAGAACTGTTTCCACTCTGCAGTAATAAGTGTCTTGGATATCAATGAATGTTAAGGAGTAATATTAAAGATGATCTCCCCTGGGGTTAAAAAAATGTGATTTGTGCAATTATTTGGTCTGACACTTAAAGAAGCAGTGATGCAGACTGATCCATCCATGTGCCTTGGGTGCTCTCCGCTGTTGCGTGTTTAGAACTGGGCTTTGGTCAAGTTGACATTTGGGCTCAACGGTCTTGGAGGTCTTTTCCAGCCTAGATGATTTTATGATCCTATTCTGTATGCCTTTTTTTGTCTTTGAAAAGCCCTATTCCAGTCTCTTCTTGGCTTTGGCACAGCTGCCCAGGGAGGTGGTGGGGTCACCATCCTGGAGGTGTTCAACATGGAGATGTGGCACTGAGGGATGTGGTCAGTGGGCATCGTGGGGTGGGTTGGGGTTGGACTTGGTGGTCTTAGAGGTCTTTTCCAACCTTAGTGATTCCATAATTCTGTCTTCTGGGTGGACAAGCAGGGTGGCACATCAGAAAACAGGGATCAATGCACTGTATAAATGCCTGAGGATCAACCTTTCCCTTTGTGTGTTTGTACATACAGATTAGGTGTCTTACAATAAATCAATGCACGCAATTTGGGCCGAGCTGCCAGAGGTTTCTCCAGACTACAGGAATAAATCAGAGGTTTTATCGCTCTTTCATCAGTAGACAGCACAAGTTATTGATTAGACAGCAAAAAGTCCAGGGCAGCTTTTGATTATCACTCCTTAAGCCTCTCTGAGCAGAATTTCGGCTGCTAGGGGCACTCCAGCTCCCCTTCTCTTATCAACATCTGCAGGACCGGGGTGTTTTATCCTATTTATGAAATAGCTCAGCCCCAGATGCAACATTACTCTCAGTCCGCCCAATCTCGAGCAGAATGTAATTATTGGAAATTAACAACTTTGGAAGCGCCTCGGCGAATGGCATCAGCTTGGAATTCATCACCATTTTAATTGGATGGGAGACGAGGACGCTGCTCACCGCAGGGCTCCCACCCACGTGCGGAGGCTGCTGCAGGGAGCCCGAAGGAAATGAGCCGTGCTGCCTGGTAAAAGCCTATTTAAGTGATCAGCCATAGACCAGCTCAGAGTATTAGGCAGTAAAACAGGTTTTCTAGAAAATGAGATCGCCCCTGGCACTGGTAAATCCATTTGGAGAGTCAGGTGGATCTGGTGATGTTTGGGAGGTAATGGTTATTTTTCTTCCTTAATAATTTATATAAAAAGAGGCTATAAATTAAGTAGTTCTGAACTACAGGAGCTGAGCTGGCTCTCATCGTCGTCCTGTCCAGAATCACAGAATCACAGAATCACAGAATGGCCTGAGTTGGAAGGGACCTGAAGGATCATGAATCTCCAATCCCCTGCCACACGCAGGGCCACCAACCTCCACATTTCACACCAGCCCAGTTTGCCCAGGACCCCATCCAACCTGGCCTTGAACACCTCCAGTACCTGGTGCAGTCTCGCTGGTTTGCTCATCTTAGGTTCTGGGAGAGAAAAGTTAGATGTGATTTGAGAAATAACACGGATATCCTGAAATAACCCAGTGCCTTCCTTGGGATGTGGTTGTGTCCATGGGCTGGGGAAGGGACTGGCTCCACTCCACCAACAACCTTGTGTTCTCTGAGGCTGAACCTCAGTGCTGTGCTCAGGGTTGGGCCCCTCATTATGGGAAAGACACTGGGAGTGTGTCCAGAGATGGGCAATGGAGCTGTGAGGGGTCTGCAGCACTGTCTGATGGGGAGCGGCTGAGGGAATGGGGATGGGTCAGAAGAGGAGCCCCAGGGGAGACCTTACTGCTCTCTGTAGTGACCTGAAAGGAGGCTGTGGGGAGTTGGGCTCGGCCTCTGCTCCAGGTAACAGAGATAAGACCAGAGGTGATGGCCTCAAGTTGCACCAGGCGAGGTTCAAGTTGGACAATAGGGAAAATTCCTTCTCAAAAAGAGTGGTGATGCACTGACAGCTTGAGCTGTGTGCAGGATGGGGCTAAGGCTCTCAGGATGCTCCAGCAATGTCAAGGATGAACACAGGCTGGTGAGAAAAAGCTGTTTTCTCTGAATGAAGCGAGATGGAAGATCCGTGTAACGCATGGGTTTAGTAAATTAAGAGTTACACATGCTGCACCCACCCATCCCCCTTTGCATATGTTCCTGCTTTCCCCAGTATTTATGAAAAAAAAAGAAAACCAACACATGAATTGTCTCGCTGAGTGTCTGCAAGCAAAACTGTTCTGGATCTCATTGCCTTGTTTCCTGCATCACAAACAGGAGAAATCTGACGGGTTGTGCCTGTTGTAGGATCACAGAATGGTTGGAGTTGGAAGGGACCCTAAAGGCCATCAGGTCCAACCCCTGCACTGAGCAGGGACACCCACAGCTCCATCAGAGCCCCATTCCCTGACCTCGGGTGCCTGCATCACCTCTCTGTGCAGCCTGTGCAGTGCCTCACTGCCCTCGTTGTAAAAAAAACCTTCTTCCTTCTATCCAATCTTTGTGCCATACAAAGAGTAACAAAAGCAGGGAGAAATATTTAGTGGATCCAGACGAGAGGCAGGTCCCATCTCTCTTAATCTAACTAAACAAAGCAGTAGATAAGGCTTTCACAGAGCAGGAATTTCAATTACTCGCAGGAAATTTTCAAATTAAGGCGGAGGATGTTAACAATGGAAACCATTTCCTTATGTTCTGTGTTCTGCAGTGTGGTGAGATGGGATTTAGGAGCAATTGAAAGGACAAGCAGCTCCAGTTCATGCCAGTGCTGTTTGCAGTAGGCAGCACTCCACTACAGCTGGCATCTGCCTTGATCCAATGCCTTGCATTGTATGTGAAGGAGTGGTTGCTCCCTGCTAGGCTGTCAGTGAGATTTTAAAATAATAATGATGTTAAAAGGCTGAAGGAGTAAAGCATCACTCTGTGGGAGGAGGTCCTACAACCCTGCTGCTCTGCTCTGCAGGGACTGGAGATGGGGTCGTGGTGGTGATGGGGTCATGAAGGCAATGCTGGGATTAGGAGGTGCCACCTCCAAAGGCTCTGCAGCTCCTCCAGCTTCTGTATCTTGGCCAGTTTGATCTTTCCAGAGATAAAAAAAACAACAAAGGCAGATGTCAGAAGCCACTGTGGTGCCCACCTCTTGTCATTGCTTCCAGACCAGCTGCAGATCCTACAAAGCCTCTGTGTATGCTCAGTCTGTACCTAGGCACAACCAGGGAGATCTATCTGTAAGTTCTTGGTCAGAAACAACTTTAATAGAAGCTAAAATACGCCTCAAATATCCTTTTTTCCAGGAATTTAAATTAAACATGACCTATCATTTCCAAATAATAACAAAATCAGCATTTAAGTTGATAGAATCATGCAATGGCTTGGGTTGAAAGGGACCTCAGAGATCACCAAACCACAGGATGTCTTGGGTTGGGAGGGACCTCAGAGATCATTAAACCATAGGATGGTTGTGTTGGAAGGGTCCTAAAAGGTCATAGCACTACAGGATGGCTTGGGTTGAAAGGGACCTCAGAGATCATAGAACCATAGGATGGTTGGGTTTGGAGGGACCTCAAAGATTTCCAATCCTCTGCTGCATGCAGGTTTACCAACCACTAAATCAGGCACCAGATCAGGTGCCCAGGGATGGCTGGCTGGATGAAATATTATTAGTTGAATGGAAGCTGAGTGTTGGGCCAGATAACATCCACAGATCTTTCCAACCTCGAATACTCCATGGTTCTGTGACTATTACATCAAAACTACGGTACCAGAACATTTGAGGATCATGGATTATTAGAACCAAAAGCACAGAATAGGCTGTGCTCACTTCCTCAGGTCCCTCTCGTTGGATCTTCGGAGTTACAAAGCAGGAGGATGGGAGCAGAAGGAATCGCCCCTTCCTCCCCTTTTATTGCCAGCCCCATTGCGATCAGCAGGATGTTATTTTCAGGTATAATGCGTCTGCATAAAGCCCAGGCAGAGAAAGATCACAGCCAAACTTAATAAAGCTCCTGGTATTGTTTTATTTATTTCCTATTGTGGTGTTATCACCTCTTATTAGGCAGTGGCTATGCCCTGGCTGCCTTCAATCTCTTTCCATCATGCTGCTGCATTGGTAATCAATTTTTTTAAGCATAGCTCTTTTTCCGGGATAGAATTATTTGGATTTTTTTTTTTATTAAACAAATGTGCATTTGTGTAGAATGGAAACTTTGCTCCTTATCAGGATCATCTGTCTTGGTGAAATGACTCGTAACAGCTGTTCGATGAAGAAAATCTGATAGAAACACTTGGAATGGATACAAACATAAACATTAGTCACCATGGGAACAAAAGTTGCTGCGAGATGGCTTCAAAAGATGGGTTTCCTGTAAGTTCCTCATCCCAACTAAATATTCTTAGGGGATTTTGCCAGCCACTTCATTTAAATCTGTCTGTGACAGCCTCCACTCGCATGCATGCAAACAGCTCTGCAGCAGCACATCCAAATTTTGGTACCATGTGGCTCCACTATGAGAATCAGTGGGGTTATTGACTGATGCAGCTCCTGGGGCTGGGGAGGGACAAAGTAGGAGTGTGAGATGGCAAAGGACGAGGCTGAGTTTTGGTGCTCCCAATCCTGCTGTGTCTCCGTGCATTAAAATAACTCATCAGCAAAGGATGATGCTTTGCCAGAAGGGCTGCAATTAAAACCCAATTCCTCAGCTGAGCTTCATCTTTAGATGAGCCTTGGAAAACAACTGGAAGAGATGCAGCTGCAGGGCTGGGATTGGTGACTTGCAGAGAGGAGCTGGGAAAGACCCGGTGAGCAAAGTTGGCCGATGTACAGAGAGCATGGAGATGTGTGCTGGGAATGCCTGAGGCCTTCCTGCAAGAGAGATGCTCTTCTTGTGGCTCTGAGGCCTTTGCTCTCTTTTTTTGCAGGATTTTAAAGAAAAATCCATCGTCACCATAGCAACCACCAGCTCCATCCATGGTGCACGTGGGGATCTGGTGCTCCTATATTGGAGTGCAGGGCTCGGTAATGGGAGAGGCACTGAGTTTTTGGGTACAATAAAGGTATGGGTGTCCATATGGACCCAGTGGGGAGCTCAGGTGGGCACATTCTGTTGTGAATGCCAAATCCCTGCCCGCCAGCTACCAAGGTGCTAAGAAAACAACGTGGGAAATTCGGGTTGGACATAGAGAAAGGCAAACCTAAAAGCTGTTTTTTTTTGTTGTTGTTTTTGTTTGTTTGTTTTTTGTGATATGCAAAAAATGGTATTTATTTTTTCATGCGTACATTAAGGTTCAGTTTTTCTCCCTTGCTATCTTTCTTCTTAATTGCTTTCTCACTCATTAACTTCCCCTGAAACCCTCCCCACACACCTCATGGGCGTTTATCGATCCCCCGCCCCATTTGGTGGCACAGACAGACCCCAGAACCTGGTTGCGTGGTGTTGAACCTGGCTTGGTGCAAAGCCCTATGGATGCAGATTGGCTGCATCCCCAAATGCACAGATCTGGCTCTTCATCTGCCAGAGAGGCTGCCGAGGGCTCAAGGAGCCAAGGGTGGCACATGATGTGAATTTATTTGCAGCTCCAAACAATCCTGCAGTCATTCTGCCTGGGAAACGTGCGTCCCTCTTAATGCTCCTTTATGTGGGTTTCGGATCACAGTTGTTCGTTTATTTTGCAGAAGTGAGGAATAAGAGGCAGAAAATGCAATTTCATTTTTATTCATTCTGTTTTATTTCTAATTTTCTTTTCGCTTATTTCAATTTTCGGATTTGTTTTCCCCTTCTTTCAGTCATTGGGTTGGCTGAACCCATCATGGGTTGAGAAACGCCAACTCCCAAAGCCATCTCCAAGAGCAACTCCACACAACAGAGCTCCTTCTCCCAACCCTTCCATGCCAAAAGGGTCCACATTTGGGCACTCATTTGGAAGCCTCCGCTCAGCTCTTCAGATCCATCCTCAAAGCTCCCCTTTTTGCTCTGGAAATGCAGAGCTGTTTTGGGTTTTGAAAATGGTGCCTTATTTCAACTTTACTCACCAGAAACGGTGCTGGTACATGGAGTAATTACATAATAAATTCGTTAGAGGAATATAAAGCCGTAAAGGTAGTGGTAATGGTTTGCAATTTAATAGCTGAATTGTAAATGAATTTTCCTATTGCAGATTTAATGCAGCGGGCTGCTACAATTAAGGGAACATTCTTTGGGGTGCCTTTAATTTTTTTGTTGTGGAGCTTGGTGTCATTAACTCCCTCATTTATGGATGCTGCAGTGTTAACCACTTCAAGCCTTCAGACAGCTTCAACGTCCTCTGCACACAACAGAACACTGTCCCAGGGCAGAATTTTCATTCAATCACAGAATTATTGACTCACTAAGGTTGGAAAAGACCTCCAAGATCATCAAGTCCAACCATACACCTACTACCAAAATTGCCCACTAAACCGTGGCCCTAAGCACCACATCTCCACATTGAACACCTCCAGGGATGGTGACTCCACCACCTCCCTGTGCAGCCTATTCCAGTGTCCAGCTACTCTTTTGGAAAAGTTTTTCCTTATATCCAACCCATCTGGCACAAATTTTGTTACAGGAGCTACATGCTGGAGCTGCACTGTGAGCATCCAGGTTCCTCTTGGGTTTTCTCATTGGATTCCTCTCTGCTCCTCCCAGTTGCAGCATCGTTTGGGTGCCAGCACCACCCTCATTGCCTCTGCTCAAAGGAAACACCGTGTAATGCTGAATCTCACCCACCTGTAGGCATCTTTGGGGTGACAGAAATTACGGGTAATTACTGATGGCTCTAATGAGGCCGCCAGTAATACCCCCCTATTTCGATGGAGGAGCAGGCAACTGTTGCACCCGCGGTGTGTTGGGAATGTAAATTAACACAAGCAACATGAATGTGATGATAATTAACGAGAGGCTCATATGGAAGGGATTGGGAAAGCCAACGGGGACTGGCACTGCTCCAAGGGATGGAGCTCCCTCCTCCCGGCGTGAATCTGCACAGAGAAACACATGAGATCAGTGCATGGGAAATGCAATTCCTCCTCTCAAATGCATCCTTATTACCGTAACCTCAGCTGCAGGTTCAGCTTTCTCTTCGTTCACCAGCCCTTAACAGTTGGTAATTCACGGGTGCGATGTTCAGAGCCCACCCCATTTCCAGCAGGGATTTGACCTTGCACTTATTTCTCCATAATGATAAAAAATTCGCTCGCTCGTTGCATTCCAGACCAAAGCAGGCGATAGAAGGAAATAATTTAGTTAAGATCAGTCTTGAAACATTCTCTCGGCGTGCTTCCTCACTCTGTGGGAGCACTGGGTGTGCAGTGAACCTGTTAGCAGATTCGGGCATGGCTGGTGTCAGGATGTGGCAGTTGTTACGGCAACAGTTTGTCTTTGCACAGGATGGAAATCCCCCCAGAATAACATTTATTTGATGTTTTGCAAAAGAACTATCTGCAAAGTCAAGCAGAGGCAACTTTGCTACCAAAACTTTGGGAGACTGATTGTAGGGGGGTATGTGACAGAGCCAAAAAAGCGTCCTGCATTGCAGAAAGTGCTGCTTGTTTTGGCCAGCAATAATTAAAAGTGAGGCTTTGGTGCCTTTGGATCTCTGCTCCTTTGCCAGAAATCTGCTGGAGGAGGCAGTGCCGCTGTGGGTGTCGCTTTCCGAAGCGTTCATGGATGCAAATTGGGGAATGGAAAATAGAGGAATCCATTGTACACCCCACACAGCCTGCGAGCATGGGAATCTGAGCTCCTGGCTGAGAGCTGGAGCTGCAACATGGGATTTAAGACAGCAAAAAAGCTTTGGTGAGGATGTTCCCAACCGAATCCAGCTCCAGCTCTGATCTCTTTGACAAACACCCCACAGGATGTCGTAGAATCACAGAATCACTAAGGTTGGAAAAGAACTCTAAGACCATCCAGTCCAACCCCAAACCATCCCCACCATTCCCACTGACCACATCCCTCAGTGCCACATCCACCACTTTTTCTTGCCAGATCAGAGCTTTCTCAGTCTTTCTTGGGATCCTGCAGGAATGCATTGATGCCTCCACCCCAACGTTTGTTCCTGACCCCAAAATTCACAGCTGCCACTCACGGAGATGACAGAGCATGGCTGGACCCATCACACGTCACCTCGCAGTGTTTGCGCAGCACGCAGCACGGCCCCCTTATCTCCCGAGCACTCCCACAATATAAATATTTAAGTATAATAAACAATTATGATCAAGTTTCTTGGGTGACTGCACACAGCAAGTGAATTTAAAATTCATTTCCCTCGGGTATTCAAGCTTCAAATTCACTTTCTGTGCATGTTTGTGCTAATAAAACTCCACCATGCAGGAAGGGAACACAAGAGAGATGCAAATAGGACAAGGGCACATTTGCTTAAGAGTTCTGTTGAATATTCACCGAGTTCTTATTATTTTTAAGTATTCATCCCCATTTCCTTTTAAAAAAATGGTGTTAGCTTCTCTCTCCAAGCTTGGTGGAGTGTGTATTGTGGAGGTGTAATCTATGTTTTCTTGTACTGATGGAACCCAAGCAAGCCATCACCAGCCCAATGTAAATCTGTATTCCAACATACCTCGACATTTGAGGATTAGCTCCCAAGCAAGCTTAAGGAAGGCTTAATTAGGGTCTATTTCTGCTCTGCACTCCCTCCTTCCTTCCCATTCTTTGCAGCTGCAGAGTTTTTCCCCTCTGATTTTCCTTGCCCATCTCCCACCCAATGCTTCCCCTAATTGCAATGACGACGCAGAGCTTCCCCATCACACAGAGTGTTGTGGGTTTGGGGTCACCCCATCTCCTTTTTCCCCAGGCAGAGGTAGCACTGTTTTGACATCTTCATTCGATTTTCCTCTTAGAGCTGAAAGAGATGCAAATTAGCAATAATGAATATTTTCATTAAAAGTATCTAGACATTATATCTGAGAATGGGATAATGATGCTGTTGCTTTCTATAAAATATTCTGAAGCAGACCCATGCCATTTTATTTATTTTTTTTCTCTTGGAAAAGATAATATTTAGTTTTAAAAAAATGTAATTTAATGCCAGTGAAATTAGGCTAATTGCTAATTAAGTAACTGCAAATGAGGCAGATCTTAATCTCGAGGCGAGCTGGACTGCTGCGGATGACGAACCTCCAGTTTTAATGAAGCACCACCAGAAAGTGAGAAAATTGATGAAAATTGGCCATCCCCAGTGCTCATCCCGGCAGTGGGTGTGAGGGATGGAGCAGAGCCCCTCGTGTTTCACATCTGGCCCAATATCTGTATTTCTTGCTCTTTAGGTCGCACCTCACCTCTTGGACTTGAAGTCCCTGCTGGGCTCAACGCCCAACACAACTTCATCTCTGATAGGTTGATTGTTGGGCTGGATGATCGTAGTGGTCTCTTCCAGCCTTAATGATTCTGTGATTCCATCACACGGATCCATGAGTGTAGTGGGGACCCATCAGATGTGGGATGTGATGATCTTGGTGGGCTTTTCCAACCTTCATGGCTCTGTGAGTCTGAGAGTGGGCACAGTGGGGATGGGCTGATGGTTAAGCTAGATGAATGGCATGGTTCTTAATGATTCTACACCTTCTAATCCTCAATGGGAGAGGTTTTATTTTTCCACTTGCACCAGAACAAAGGATTTTATGGGCATCACCTCCTTAAAGCCCTTCTACCATCAGTATCAGTCCTTTTCTCCAGCTCCATTTTAGCGCATCCAAACTTCCCAACTCCAGGCATCTTTCAGTCCTCTTGGAGACAGCCAGCCACAGGCTGACTTAGGGTTGGAATTCTTCAAAGGCTGCGAATCGCCTCAGTATTGATTTTATACTAAGATACTTTATCACACTTGCAGTTGTGGATGATTATTATTTTTTTTAACGTAATCCATGTCAGAAGTTAAACCGACTTTATTAAAAGAGGCATGCACCCTGTGCTCCCATGGCTGGCAGTTACGTTGGGGTACACCAACCACCACTGGATTTCAGTAAAATTAGCCCAAACATGTGATGGTGCAATACCCAAACATGGTGGTTTGGGTTTATTTTTCTAGCACTGCACTGAAGCAAAAAAATCTGCTGAGGCAGTTGGAGCCGAGGCAGCACTGGGAGCTGTGCTCCCACACTTATGGCTTTGCAATCCCTGCTCTTTAACCTCTGGCTCGTTAATATCAGAGCACTACAAAAACTACCCATCATGTGAGGGTGAGCACAGAGCTGCACGTGAGCATGAATCTCACTGCAGTTTCCTACCCAAGAGATGGAAGAATTGTTCCTGATTGCGCTCGAGAGGCGAGCAGGGATTCCTGGCTCAGCTCCAGCCCATGGTGCCTCAGTTTATCATTTCCTACCTAACCCAGAACTGAGGGACCTGCCAATTATCAGGTATACAGCTACAAAATCCCTCTGTCCATCCCAGCAACTTGTTATTTTCACAGAGTAGGTGATTGGTGGTGATGGGCTGACAATTGGACTTGGTGATCTTGGTGCACTTTTCCAACCTTACTGATTCTATTGTTCTATGACTGCAGCCCACTTGAGTTAAGAAGATGGACACTAGTGCAACCTCAAATCATTAAAATGATGATTGCATGCTTAATCCTTACAGTGAGCCTATAGATGAAGTGATATACATACATCTATGCATTGCTCAGTGCTGAAACATTACCTAGGTATTGGTACAGGGCTTTGCTCCTGCCTCCTGCCCAGCACACCACGCAGGGCTAGCCTGCTACCTGCCATCTGCGAGCATCAAGAGGGTCATGAAGACTCAAAGGCAGCTGAATTTCCCCCTGCTAATGTCAGATCCTGCTAGGAATTGACTTCACAGGACAAAGAAGCTGTCAGAGGAATGCTGATGCTGTATTAATGATTGGGTGCACTGACCCACCCTGCATGTCATCCTCGTTGCCAAAGGAAACACAGAGGCAACCCATAATCACCTTTCTTGCATCCATCCCACTAACACCTAATTTAAGTATATATTTGTCTGCTGATTGATCACAGGATTTTTTTCCTGGCAATTATTTCCTGCCATCGAAGGACTCCAGAATCTCCCTATTCATTTAAGCTTTTATCTGATCCTTATAATAGTGTCTGAGCAGATGCAAATTGGGTCTGCAGAGCAGATGTCTCAGTGGACTTCCCATTCTGCTTTCCCAAGAGCTGGTTCCATGCTGTAGGACTCAATCTCCCAAATCACCCCATGCTTACACAAAAGCCAAGCACGCTTCTCCCCTCTCATTTGTGACTAAGAAGGAAGAGGAAATGGCATTCCACGTGGACTTTGCTTGATGTGCATTCTCTTTTCTCTCTTCCATGATGGAAAGGTGCTTTTGGAAGACAAGAAGTTCTACCAAATGTTAGGGAGGCGTTAAAAGAACGTAGGGATGTGGCACTGGGGGACATGGCTAGTGGGCATGATGGGGGTGGGGTGGATGATCCATAGGTACTATGCGATAGAGGAGGTTCCTCGATGGGGAGAGGACCCAACGTCTTCCCATAAAAGCTGAAGCAGGATGCGGATACTTCAGATTGCTGCAATTCATTAAGGAAATGTTGGGTTTAACAGAGCTGCAGAAAGGCTGGTGCCATCGATGCGCTCAGCTGTGAAATATGCTATGGAAGCCATTTGTTTGCCAGGGGCCTAGAGATCTGCTTCCTATTATCATAACACAACTTTACTGGAGGCAAATCCCTTGGATCACGGTTTTCTCAGCTCCCCCTTCCCAATGGGATTCCTGCAGGCTTGCACTGGGATAACTGGGATGTGTCAACGTAGGGCTTTGGATCTCAGCTTGGTTTCACTGCCTTGAGCTGAAGTGATGCAATTCTCCACCCAAGACACTTTATGACCTGGCCTGGCTCTGGTTTTGGGGTCCCCAGACAGCTCACTGAGACACACAGAACCCAGGATGGGGATATGTCTTCCTGCACTATCACAGGGGAAATGGTGACATGGTTTAGTGGCCATGGTGGCGGTGGTCGGTCTAAACGATCTTGGCAGTCTTCTCCAATTGGGAACAACTGTAGTAACGATTCAGGAATTCTTACTGCAAGCAGAGATAGGTTGAGCAGATGAGAAAATAATGTAAAGGCCATTTTGTGTCTGGTGGAAGTGACACACAAGCAGATAAAGAGCCATCAGCAGAATTTACATAAGCCCGTACAATCTCAGAGGTCATCATTCTGGAGGACGACACGTAGAAATTCGTTTTTATTAAATTCCGGCTGATTGTTTAATTGGAAGAGAAAGGATTTAATTGAATCATGCCAAAGGGCCGTATTAGATTACGGTCGTTCCTAACACAAAAGGCTTCCCCCATTTAGTTAGACCGGTTCCTTTGCACGCTCTATCTATCAAACTTACAAAGGTAATCTGAAGGGTTTGGGAGGCCTGAATGGTACACATGTGCTACCCAACCCTTTTCCATCTCCCACACTGCTCATATTCCCTTTACTCAACAACTTGGTGAGGCGCTGCACAGGTTGCCAGAGAGGTGGTGCAGACACCCAAGGTCAGGGAATGGGGCTCTGATGGAGCTCTGATGGCTCAGTGCAGGGGGTGGACCTGACGATCTTTAGGGACCCTTCCAACACCAACCATCCCGTGACATCCCGTGTTGCTGCAATGAGAGCAAGCAGGATGGGCAGCATTTTCAAGCCTTCCTCCATCCCTATTCATGCCATCCATATATTCTTGAGAAGCAGCCTGCTGGAATGTGATGCTCTTACAGGAGGCTGGCCAAAACTGGTAGGTTTCTCAGCTTTTCCAGCGTACCTTTGCAGAAAGATGCTCCCATTTTCCATGGGGCTGCAGGCACCAATCCCAACCCCTCCATGCCACCCGGGACTGCCATCCCCTGGGGCCACATTTGCTGGAAAAGCAAAGCAATTTGAGGAAATAAAGTTTCTAATTTGGGCTATTTAATTAGTCTTTCATTTAATATGACTAGGAGAAAGGGAATGAATTTGTTTCTCAATGCTTCACTTCATCCTGATTTTGAGGATTTAAACCTTCTGAGCAGGAGCCGTGAGCTCGGGATCCCCCATTCTGCACAGGAGGAACCCCATCTGCTTGGAGATCCACATCAGCTTTAGGGCCCAGCTGTTTCCCAGCACGGATGGGCATGGGGGAGCACGCAGGGTTTTCTCCCTGCCCGTTGCAGCCCAATTAACAGAAGCACTAATTAGCACTGCAGGTTGCCCTGGCCGCACTGCAGTGCTCCCTGCACCTGCGGAGACACCCGGGGGGAGAGGAGGAGGGGGGGGGGGGGGGGATGTGGGCACAGCAGAAATGCAGCAGCTGCTGCAGCACTGCATCTTCTTGCAACCCCCCCAACCAAAACCAAAAACCCCTCCTCACACTCCTGTCCCACGGCAGGGGGGAGGGCTGCAGGTAGGGGATATTCCCCCCCACACACACCCCTTGCACAGCCCCCTTCTATCTCTCACCCTCCCCCCACCCCACCTGCACAACCCCATTTCCCCCTCGCAGCCCCTTTGCCCAATTCCATTCCTTTTTTGCACCCGCTCTCCCCCCACTTTGCACAAACCTGGTCACTCCTGCATCACTTTCCACCCCCCCATTGCACAGCCCCCTTCCCTTGTGCATTCCTATACATCCGTGTTGCCCTTTGCAACCCCTATAACAGAACTCCCCCTGCAGCCCTACTCCCCCCCCAGCCCCTGCCTTGCCCAGCCCCATTCCATTCTGCACCCCCTTGCAGATTCCCATTTACAGCCCCATTCCCTTTTGCCTTCCCCATTATTCTGTCCCCCCCCCACGCAGCTTTATTCCCTTTAACACCCTCCTTGCAGAGTCCCCCGTTGCACTGACCCCCCTTTGCACAACCCCCAGCCTGATTCCCTATTACACCCCCCTTTCAGAGTCCCACTCCCCTAAAACCTTCCATTTGCAAAGCCCCATTCCTTTTGCATCACCCCCTGCAAAGCCCCATTTCCATCCACGTCCCCCTCTTTGCAAAGCCTCATTCCCTTTTGCACCCCCCTTTGCAAAGCCCCATTTCCATCTGCACCCCCCCTTTGCAAACCCTCATTCCCTTCTACACATGCCTTTGCAAAGCCTCATTCCTTATGCACCCCCTCTTTGCAAAGTCCCTTGCCCTTTTGCACCTCCCTTAGCAAAACCCCATATCCATTTGCACCCCCCTTTACAAAGCCCTATTGCCATCTGCACCCCCCCTTTGCAAACCCTTATTCCCTTCTGGACTTGCCTTTGCAAAACCTCATTCCTTATACACCCCCTCTCTGCAAAGTCCTATTCCCTTTTGCACCCCCTCTGCAAAACCCCATATCCATTTGCACCCCCTTTTGCAAACCTCCTTCCCTTCTGCATTGTCCCTTTGCAAACCCCCATTTCCATCCACACCCCAATTTTCAAACCTCCATTCCCTTCTGCATTGTCCCTTTGCCAAACCCCATTTCCATCCACACCCCCTCTCTGCAAACCCCCATTCCCTTCCACACCCCCTTTGCAAAACCTCATTCCTTTACTCACTCCCTCTTTGCAAAGCCCCGTTTCCTTTCGTATTCCCCTCCTGCAAAGCCCCATTCCCTTTTTCACCCCCCTCGCTTTTTACACACCCCCAATCCCTTCTGACCCCCCCCTTTCCAAACCCCAACTCCTCCATCCCCACTCCCCCTCTCTCCCCGCCCCCTCCCCGCCCCAATCCCCTCCCACCCCCTTACCCCCCCCACACCCCCACTCACCTCTCTCCTCCTCTTCCTCCCTCCCCCCCCTTAACCCCCCCCTCAGGCCAAAATCCTGCACATGATGGACGACAACAGGCAGCTGGCGCTGCGCATCGACGGCGCGCTGCAGGCGGCGGGCCAGGAGGTGACGGCGCTGCGCGCGGAGCTGGCGGCCACCGGGCGCCGCCTGGCCGAGCTGGGCAGCGAGCCGCCCATGGAGCACGGCCCGCAAGGTGGGCAACGCTTTGTTTTTTGCTTTTTTTCTCTCTTTTCTTTCGCGGTCTTTCGAGCCGGCTCTCCTTTCCCCGCGCTGTTTGCTTTACCTGCTTGCTTCCTGCTCGCCTTCCTTTCCCTTCCCCAACCGGTTTCGTAATTTGGGAAGTCGGCGCAGCCATCTTCTCCTCTTCGGAGCGGCGGAACGGCGGCGGCGCTCGCTGCGGGGCAGGGGGCGGGGGGCTGCGGGGCGGGGGGGACCTGCGGGCTCAGCTGGGACACCCCCCCATTCGCGGTCGGTGTGTGCGGTCCGCCCCCGTACCGCCTTGCGTGGCCCCCGTGTGCCACCCCGTGCAGCCCCCCCGTGCCACCCGTATGCGCCAACCCCCCCTCCGTGCCCTCCTATGCAGCCTCTCTACCGCCCTGTCCAGCCCCCCTGTGCCACTCTGCGCGGTCCCCCCCTCCTCCCCATGCCCACATACAGCCCCTCCGTAGCACCCTGCACAAACCTCCCCTGCATCCCATCCTCTTTTCCCCCCTCCCCCCCCCGAGCCACCCTATGCAGCCTCCTGCATGCCGCTCTGCATGATCCCCCCCCAGGCCACCCTATACAGCCACCCCATACACAGCTATCTGCACTCCAATCCTATGCAGCCCCCCTCTGTGCCGCCCTACACACCCCCCACGTGCCACCCCATACAGCCTCCTGCGTGCCACCCACCCCATACACCCCCCTGCATGCCACCCTATGCAGCACCCCATGCCATTCTACAGAGCCCCTATGGTATGCTGCACAACACCCTGTGCCATCCTGCATACCCCCCCCCCAGAGTTATGGGCACACAGCCCAGGCCAGGCTGGCAATGGGGTGCAGGGAGTTGGTGCTGTGGGTTTGCGCTGAGCTTTGCAACCCGAGAGGAGTGTGTGTGTGTGGGGGGGGGGGGGGAGGTGGACTTGCTTCTGCATTGCTCTGGCTGAAATTCAGTGCTTTCTGCTCAGCCAGGCACTCGCTGTTAGCTTAAAGGATCTGAATGCAAATAGATCTGTAAATTTCCCCAGATCATCACGGGCTTGTGCCATAATTCACCCTGAGCAGCCACGGTGTTGGGGCATGCATGGTGCGAGCCCTCCCCTTGCACCTCTGTGCCACCCATGGCACTGTGTCTTGTTTCCCTGTTACTTATTTACTGCTGTTGTCCCTGGAATGGGGCTGTGTGTTGCTGGGTGGTTCGGTTTTGGGGTCTCTTGGGGCTGTTGTAAGGCAGCATCGCCGCTGCACCCCTACCTCTGTGCCCCACTGTGCACGGTGTCAATGCAGATGGATTGTGAAGGATTAATTGGTGCGTTTGTTCCAGCCAACCTGTTGGGTTTTGCTGTAGGACGGATGGATCCCACCTGCTAAACATCAGCGGGGTCCGTTCCCCATCGTGGCCGTGTGGAGGGCTGAGAATGCACCCAGTGCTGTGGGGTTGGGTTGGTTCTGCACTCAGGATGGGTGTATGGGTTGATGTGTTGATGGTTGGACGTGGTGATCTTGGAGGTCTTTTCAACCTTACGATTTTATGGTTCTGTGAAACGTGCATCTCTGAACGGCTCTTAGAAGTAGGAGGATCAGCAGAAGTCCTGTGGGAGGGCATGGAGCTGGGAATGGGCTGGGCAGCCACCAGCCTGTAGGTTGCAAGGGTGAATTTGGGGTTTGAAGGCGCTCGGTGGTGTGGTCCCCAGGTCTCATTGGCCATATGGGTGCTGTGGACCCGTCCGAAGCTCTGTGAGCCTAGGTCGGTTCATGCCTGGCTCGGTAATTAACGCTGCCTTTGTGAAGTGTGTTATTCATTTAATTAGGGTGCAGCTCAAGACAGCTCGAGGTAATAACTCTGCCCTTTTTGTGTGCACTGAGAAATCTCCGTGCTGCAGCGTGCTATTTCTTGCGGTGAGGTGCCCTTCAAGGGCATTTTACTGTAATTTAAACCAAAACTGAAGGAATTCAGCAGGGTGAGAGCAGGGCTGGACGGTGGGTGTGCATACGGAGGCAGAAGTGGAATTTGTATGTTGTCCCAGTCCTTTGTGTGAGCGTTCATTGCAGAACGGTTGGGTTGGAAGGGATCTCGAAGACCATCCAGTTCCAACTGCTGCCATTGGAATCAGGTACATCAGGTTGCCCATGACCCCATCTGACCTGAACCGGGTTGGATGACACCCAAGATCAGGCTGGATGGAGCTCTGAGCACTGATGGAGCTGTGGGTGTCCCTGCTCACTGCAGGGAGTTGGATCTGATGGCCTTTAGGGTCCCTTCCAACTCAAACCATGCGCTGAGCCAGGTGGTCAGCCCATCTCACCCAGTGCTTTTGCTGCCGTCTCCTCCCGGCGTTAAACGTAAAACACCTTAATTAATTAATGTTGGCAAAGTGCTTGAAGATGTAAAGCACAATCAGTAGCTAAGTGTTATTAATAAGACCTCGCTCAGCGTTCAGCTCATCTTGCTTCGAAGCATCAGTACCACATGGTGCTTTGCACCGGTGGGGATGTGCATGAGTAAATTCACCACTCATCTTCCCCACTGTTTGTTCTTCCAGAGCTTGTGAGCTGATGTTGCAAAGGAACCTGAGGAACTCAGATATCACAATCCAGTCGGATGTTGGAGCAGTTATGCACCACGTGTATTGCAAGCTCAAGGTCTTGCTGCGCTATTACTGTTACAGTGGCGTGCCCTGGGAAATCAGTGTGTGCGTAGTAATATCCACGTGGTTGCATTAGATTCCAGCTGGCTGCAGCCAGCACTTCAGGTCCCCGTCACATCTCAGCTTTTGATGTTAATTTGAAGTATCTTTATGTATCTGCAGCTTTCCTATTCATAAGCCTCATTTGGCGTGGTTAGTCTAAGTTTTAGGATGGTGATAAATGATGATTCCTTCCTGTCCTGCAGCACTGAGCGGGGCTGTGGCTCGAAGTGAGGCACCAAACTTCAGCTTGAGCACGGCACACAGCAATGCTTCCGTCTGCAGCTTGTTAAAATTCAATTCTCGTAATTCCTTGTTGACAGTGACGTGTGAGATAAAGAGAATTGGAGGCTGACGCAGCAGCTTGCACAACCAGGGCGTGCGAAACCCCCGGTGAATTGGCCATCCTGGTGGATCGAGTCCTTGTGATGACTTCTGTTTGCAAAAGTTACCGGTGTCGTGGAAAAGGGAAGGGAAAAACTCATCTCCACCCCCCCCCCATCTGGCTGAGGGTTGTGGTTTGGGGATGTGGTTTAGCCGTGGGGCAGTGAGCACGTGATGGAGCTGTCGGTGTCCCTGTTTGGTGTAGGGGAGTTGGACCCTTCATGGCCATCTGGTCCCATCCGACTCAGATGATTCTATGATTCAGGTTTTCCTTTTTGCAACAGTAAGCAGAATGCGGGGAGCTGGCGCTGCTGATGACAAGTAGATTTCTGCAGAGATGCAACAGGATCGTGCCTCTTCTGCAGGCACAGCGAGGCCACGGGCGGTGTTTGGGTTTTGTAACCCAGCCTCTGTTTTCATTTGCCTTTTATTTCTTATACAAACATGGCTTTTGCAGAAGGGGCCGTACCTTTGTGCTCTTAAAACACCATTGTAAAGCCGTGTGACAGCTGCATGAGTAGGGACGTTTGAAAGAAAAAAAGATAAACTCACAAACCACCTCATCTTTGGATGTTCAGAAAATGAAAGTTATTTTCTTTTGCTTTGACTGCTCTCTTGTTTATTTGTCCAGCACGCAGAGGTACCTTGCAGCACCCATATCTGCCCTTCTTACAGCTGAAACCCACAATGTAGTTTCCTGAGCTTGGGATAAAGGGTTATCATGCACAAACAGCACGTTGACAAATCGCTTGGCCACCCTACAGCAGGAGGGTTGTCCAGTCCTGTATGCACACCACTGAAGCACCGAGATCATGGAACCATTAAAGATTGGGAAAGACCTCTGAAATTGTCCAGTCCAACTGCTTACCACCACCATTGCTCATTAAACCATGTCCCCAAGGACCACATCTGCGTGATGGCGATAGCTGAGCGCAGGCAGAACACCCAAATGCTGGAGCTACAGCCTATTATTTTTAAACAAATTGTCCATCGTGTCCTCCCTTTGAAGCTAACTTGGAGAACTGCGTTGGGGTTGCTGTTGGCCATCGCTGGTGGACAGAGTGGGAAGACCCACTGGGTCTTGATTAGCACCACAGAAGCATTGCAATGCTTTTCAAAGCTGCATTAAATGGACCCAGTGGAGGAGTAGTCTCTGCCCTCCCATCATAAAGCAGTGTTTGTTGTATGTTGTTGTTTTTTTTTCCAAAAGACATCTCAGATCGCTGTAAGATATTATTGCAGATCGAAATTTGCTGTAGGCATACAGGTCCTGGAAGCGTGTGCCTGTTTTCTGAGGAGATGTGCTATGTTTGGGGTGGAAAGCAGAGCAAATTGATTTGAGGAAGAGATTTGAGGAATTGAACTTTGATGTCTGGGTTTAGGCAGTCTAGACGCTCTTTCAAGCTGCAGAAAGGGGAAAAAGATTCTCTCAGAAGAAACTTGGAGATGGCTGTGAAGGCTTTAGTAGGATATGCTCAGATTTCCAGGAGGAAAAAAACTCCAAATTCAGCTGTACTTGGAATTTTAAGTAGTGTCAGCCCCGCTGAGCCCATTGGGGTGGGGGTGGGGGCATCTGTAGGGCCTCCATGGAGGGGTCTGTAGAACTCCATGGGGGGAGAGGGGGTCTGTAGGGCCTCCATGGGAGAGGGGTGCTCTGTAGGGTCTCCATGGAGGGGTCTGTAGACCTCCATTGGGGAGGGGGGGTCTGTAGACCTCCATTGGGGAGGGGGGTCTGTAGGGCCTCCACGGAGGGGTCTGTAGGGCCTCCACGGAGGGGTCTGTAGGGCCTCCACGGAGGGGTCTGTAGGCCTCCATGAGTCTTCCCCTCAGCCTCCTCTTCTCTGGGCCAAACAAACCAAACCGGTTTGAATGCCTTGTAGTTTCCTCACAGGCTTTTTTTCGTTTCAGTGAGATCGTGTGTTATCTCGGGCTGAGATTTGGGGAGATTTATACAATGCTGCTGTGGTTTGAGGACTGGGGTGCCATGTTGTACCTCCACGTTGTGCCTGCCGCGCCTGGTGCTGCACCTTGCTGTGTTTGTGGTTGTTTTCTACCCGTTTCTGTTGAGAGGCAGAAACAACAACGGCAAAAAAACGAAAAGAAAAGAAAAAAGCCTGGATAAAAAGGTCTTGAGATCTTTGCCTGTTAATTAGTCCAACAATAATGTGATAGTGATCACAGTGCAGGATTAAAAACCCATATGCAGATAAGGCTTTAACTCTACTTGTTGGCGGCAGTAACCTGTCCTGATAGCATCGATGAGTAGAGCTGGCGGTGTGTCAACGACAGCCCATCCATAGTGGGACATCACACCTCTGACCTCGTCACCACGCTCAGCCATGGCACCAACGTGTTGTTCAGCATTGCCTGGGAACCGACCAAGTCCCAGGGGGGTGGTGGGGTCACCATCTCTGGAGGGGTTCAATGTGAAGATGTGGCACTGGGGGATGTGGGCAGTGGGCGCCGTGGGATGAGTTGGGCTGGGTCAGCTTAGTGGTCTCTTCCAAAATTAATGATTTCTATGCTTCTATGAAAATCCCCAGTGCTGGGATGTCTTCTTTTGCTGTTGGTGGCCACAAGCTCTTCTCACACCAAGTATTTTTGGGGAGAAGAGTGGGTTTGGCTGCAGGTGATGGCATGAAGCCCTTAAGCACACACTGCTTCCCTTGGGCCGTGCTTCCAGCCTATCTTGAATTTCTTTAAGTGTGTGTATGCAGTTCAGAGGGTAATACCATCAATTAGACCAACAAGAAAGACTAATAAAAACCAATAACCCTCTGTAGTGTGCTGGGTTTATCCCTGATTAGCGGGGCTGCTCTGATCTCATCGTAAATCTGTGTACGTCGTTAAGACAGAAGTATTAAATTGGTAATTAACGTTGCCAAAAAGTTATCAATCGTGCTTTCTGTTGGAGAAGAGTTGGAAATGGTGGAGAGAATAAAGCAGCATTGAGTGGAGATAAAGTTGAAGTGTGACGACCGCCCTTTATTCCAGTGTGTTGGGGAAGAAATGTGGGGAGTGCGTCCTGAGCAAAGCAGATCCCACAGATCCTGGTACAGATGCTCATGCTCAAGCTGGATGAATATTGCCCTCAGCCACACGCAGCCATATTTTTTCCCAAATTTTATCCCAAACTTTCCTTGGTGAGGCAGCAGAAAGCGTATCTTAAGTTGCAGATGCATTTCATCATGATAAAGGGGGGAGAGCTGGCGTGCAGGGAAATTGCATTATTCATGGCGCGTTGCTGCGGGCTCTGTCGGAAGCATCCGTGCAGCTCGGTGCTCAGCTCTGTGCAGCTCAGTGCTCAGCTCTGTGCACCCAATGCCCGTGCAGCAGAGCAGAGCCCACACCGTCCCAACCTGCTGGGATCTGCCTGCGGCGGGTGCTTCCCTTCCTGCCTGCTTAGCCAGGCAAGCAGCAACCTGCTGCGCTCCCTAGTTTGCTTCATAGAAATGATGGCGAGCCAGGGAGATTTTCTTTATTTTATTTTATTTCTGTAGTGGAGAGTGGCAGCACGGATAAGGAAAGTTTTGCTCTTTGTGCAGGTTGCGCTAGAATTTCATCCCTGTTGACTTCCAGCTGTAAAGCGAGCACTCCCCACGTTGCAGCCTGTTGCACAGCCAGCTCTTGGTGCAAATGACACCAAAAGCAGCCATTGCCCACCTGCTCCCAGCCGTCATGCAGTTGGGCACCAGCATCCTCCTTGCTCACGGCCAAGAAGCTCTCAAGGCGCTGTTGGTTGGTTGGGAATGCTGATTGCAAGGCTTGTCCCAACTGGTTGGAGCAAAGGGATGGGCTCTTCCCAGGACTTTTTTTTGATGGTGCAGGAGGAGGGGAGCAGGTCTGGGCTCTCCCACCAGCTGGAGGCTGCGCTCTGGCTGTGCTGCTTGGGGCGGGCGATCCCACCCATCGTGCTAATCCTAATTAAGGGCTGCGTTGGGTGAAAGCTGCCGTGCTTGCGTCACATGTCTGCCAGCAGTCTTTTCTCAAGGGTGTTCCCAGCGCTGCTCGTTGCCCCATGACCTGCACCTAGAGGCACTTCTCCCCTGTGCAGGTATGGGGGTGCCAGCACATCCATTGGGCTCATGGGTCAGCTTGTTTTCTCAGATAAGAGCAATAGGACAGGAGGTGATGGCTGTGCCAGGGAAGGTTCAGGTTGGATATTAGGAAGAATTTCTTCTCGGAAGGAGTGGTAATGCATTGGCATGGGATCACCATCCCTTCATTGTGGAGATGTGGCATTGAGGGACGTGGTCACTGAGCATGGTGGAGGTGGGTTGGAGTTGGACTTGGTAATCTTAGAGCTCTTTTCTAATTGTAACGATTCTATGATTCCCAGGGCTCTGTAGAGCTGGAGCCCATGTCCAGGATCTTAGTGGTTGGCGATCAACTCAACGGCTCTTTGGTGTGGAGCTGCTTCTGGCTTCCAAGCTCCAAATGCTCCCAGCTGGATGAACCCCAAATACCTGTTCACCCTTTCATTAGCAATTAAACAAGCTCTCCTGCACCCTTAGGAGCATTCTGCTCACTGCCTGCTGACCAAAAGGAGCATGGAGTTTTACATAGGTGGAAGATCCCCATGCAACACAACTGCTTGCAGAAAAAGGTTTTCTTTTTGTCAGATGGCCAAATCCAGAGACACTGCCAGGATACTTAGCAGCCTTCACCATTTGGGGTCTCCCTCTTCATCCTTCACCGTTTGGGGTCTCCATCCTTGTCTCACCGTTTGGGGTCTCCATCCTTGTCTCACCGTTTGGGGTCTCCATCCTCCACCATTTGGGGTCTCCATCCTCCACCATTTGGGGTCTCCATCCTCATCCTTCACCGTTTGAGGTGTCTGTCCTACTTTTAAAGTAAATCAGTGCAATGGAGGATGATTGCATCTGACCGTCCCCACCTAGAATGCCGTGTTTGTGTTTCAGTGCGTCTCATCTCTTGGCTCCACATCCAGCTCCTCTGGGGCAGCACAGACCCAGGCAGTGTTACTGAGCACAATGGGACATCTGATGTGTCAGCACTATCAGTGCTGTGGTTGAAGGGAAAAGCACCACGTTGATGAAGTTCATGATGAACTTCATGATGAATCCCATGATGTACTTGGTGCTGCAGTGGGCTTCGCCTCTGCCCATGCGTCGCCTCCTCCCCTCCTTTGCTTTGTTTGCATTCCTAATCATATCCAGCTGAAACTGTTAAAAGTGAGCTCAGACAGAAAATATTTGTGTGGAAAATGTTAACACATTTTTGGGAGGTGGAAAACTTTTTTTAAAGGGAGAGTGGGTTTCTCTGGGTGTTCTGTTGGCATCTGTTGCGCCGTGGCCATGTTGGAGGCAGGTTGCTCTGTGTCCCAAATTGAGAACACAGGGTTAGAAACGTGGAGCCGAGCTAAGTACAATTAATTCTGGATGCTAAGTGAATTAATTTGCCCTTCTCTTAACCTCCAATCCACACCAATAGCACTCAGGTTATTAAAAGGATGTATTAAAAGGAAGTGTTTTGTCGGCTCCTTATCTTTCTTGCTGGTCGGAAGAAGGATGTTGTTTTAAAGATCAGTTGCTGTTGTTACGGTCATGTTATGCCATCTTGAAGACTCAAAATGTTTTGGATTTCTCTCATTTATTTTGAAAACATTTTGCAACTGATAATTTCTTTTATCTGCAACAACTTCGTTTCCAACTTGGCTTGGGTGCAGCTGGGAGCACGTGCTGAGAATGCGTCCTGCATTGGGAAAAGGAGCAATTTCTTCTTCAAAAGAGCAGTGATGTGCTGGAACACATCAGAGGGGTGGTGGGGTCAGCAACCCTGGAGGTGTTCAATGTGGAGATGTGGCACTGGAGGATGTGGTCAGTGGGCATGGTGGGATGGGTTGGAATTGGATTGGACTTAGAGGTTCTTTTCCAACCTGAATGATTCTATGATTCTACCACACAATTAGCAGACATGGTAGTGATGGGTTGAGGTTGGGCTGGATGGTCTTAGAGGCCTTTTCCAGCATTATTGACTCTGTGAGTCTGTGACATGGTTAATGGTCATGGTGGGATGGTTTGGGCTTGGACTGAATGATCTCAGAGGTCTTTTCCAGTGTTACTGACATGATTCTATGACGTTGTTAGTGGTCATGGTGGGGTTGGCTGGACGGTTGGACTTGATGGTTGTAGTGGTCTTTTCCAACCTTCACGATTTTATGGTTCTCTGATCCATCACACTGCTATCACAACAGCAGCATGCCCCATCTCCTCCACCTGAGCTGCTGCAGGTGCCCATGGGTGCTGCTGTTGGGTGCAGCATGGGACGGCAATGCTTGATCCGACACCTTCAATGTCGGAGGCAATCAGCTGTTATTTTGTAGAAATTAATCATACGTTCAGATCACACTTGCAGAGTTGTGGGAGTTGGTGTTTTTTTGGCTTTTTTTTTTTTTCCCTGTTGTTTTACTAATTGCAATTGTTTCCCATCCTCTGATCTATTTTACTTTGTAATAAGGCATAAAATTCATTATTTAAGTGGCAGCGTTGTGATAATTAGATGAGTTATTTTTGGCGGGGATGATTAGTTGGTAAGTACAGATTGATGGCTGGAGCTGTGCCGTGCTCCCCTGATATTTTGGCTCTGGGGAGGTGCACGGTGCTTGTGCCATGCTCACAACCTGCTCCTTGCAGGAGCTGGTGGCATATTGCACCGAGAGACCGAAATAAGTTGGGTCTGGTGTCTTTATACTGCAATGTGTGCAATGGGTCCTCATCCCAAATTCACTGCTGGGGACGTCGCAGGAGCTGGCTGTGTCCTGGAAAAGCTTTGTCCCTTTGCAGACATAAAGCCACATTGTTTTTGTCCCTGGAGTTCATTGCAGCACATGGGACAATGAAAGCTTTGTCCCTGCTGCCCAGGGACGCTTTCTCCTCTCCCCCCCCCCACCCCCTGTGCCTGGCTTGTTGCTCTTTATTTGCACTGCAGAAGCTGTTTGCAGGATTAAGGCTTTTTTAGCTCGTTTGCAGACTGCTTAACGAAGGGCGTGGGTTGAATGCAGAGGTCTGCGGGGCGAGACGCCCAGCGTTCTCTGTCCCAAGCAACCAGGCCAAGGAAAACAGCTCACACACATGTAATTAAGGATGTGTTTTTGGAGTCTGAGCCCTCTGCCTTCTCCAAGATGATCAGAACTGTGCTGCTGGGTGAGTTTACCTGGAGCCGAGCCACCACATTATTCAAGAGCAGAACTCTGGAAAGAAGGGGGAAAGCAGAATCTTTTGTGTCCCTTGGTCACCCCTTCCCAATGAGCATGGGGCTGTGCAGTGCTGCTCTTATTGCCTGATTGTGGCTTTAGAGAACCATAGGATGGTTGGGTTGGAAGAGTCATTGAAAATCGTAGAACCACAGGACAGCTTGTGTTGGGAGGGACCTCCAAGATTACAGAACCATAGGATGGTTGGGTTGGAAGGGGCCTTAAAGATCACAGAACCATGGGATGGTTGGGTTGGAAGGGACCTTAAAAAAAAAAAACCAAAAACATCCAATTCCAGCCCAATGCCATGCGTTGGTTGCCAACCATGGGTTTGATTCTACCCAGAGGTGAAGCCTTGGGATGCTCTCTGCAGTGGTGCCCAGGGCTTAACCCATCGCTTGCCATATGGGGATCTGTCTGCAGGCAGTGGGATGGGCTTCAGAAGTAAGTTTGCAGACTGCAGTAAAAGCAGTGCAAGAAAAGGATCTAAGGAAGTAAAACCAGTGATGTTGGGCTGTGTTCCCAGTTTCTCCAAGATTTTTGAATCTGTTGGATTGGGTTATGGAAATGCATCAGGACTCAGCAGCTGGGAGGAGGATATATAGGGAGCCAAGAATACCCTCTATCCATCCATCCATCCTCCTTCCATCACAGCCTGGGATTTCCAGCCGCTTTTCACCCAAATTGCAGTGTTGGGATAACAAGAAACGGCGTGTTTTACAAGAAATGGACTGTGCTTTATGCACGATCTCACCACTAAAGAGGGGTCAGAGTGTAAGGCAGTCGAGTGCTGCGTTGCCCTGGTATGTTTGCCACGGGATAATGGAAAATTCCTGCGAGGAGCCTGCTTGATCTGGGGCCAGAGGAAACAGGATGAAGCCTATTGCCCTGCGGAGCGATAGAGGAGCACACAGAGCACCTTCCGGTGCCTGCTGCCAGTGTTTTTATGGGCTTGAGATTTACGTTTTAAGAAGAAAAGTAAATGCGCTTGAGGTCAATCTGTGATCTTGCCAGGCTTCTTGGGTCCTGTTTGTGCCATTCCTTCGTAGAATCATAGAATGGCCTGGGTTGCAAAGGACCACAATGATCATCTGGTCCCAACCCCCTGCTGTGTGCAGGTCACCAACCAGCAGCCCAGGCTGCCCAGAGCCACATCCAGCCTGGCCTTGGATGCCTGCAGGGATGGGGCATCCACAGCCTCCTTGGGCAGCCTGTTCTACTGCCTCACCACCCTTGTATGGTTTTGAAGGAGTGCATGCATTTGGTGAGTTGGTGGATGGACCGGGTGATCTTAGTGCTCTTTTCCAACCTTAAGGATTCTGTGTGCAAAGGCAGTGATAGCTTTGCTCCTGGGTTCCCAGGGTGATGGGAGTATTTGTGGCAGTGTAGATCCCCTGTGGTTTGTCTCCTGACCCATAACCCAGCCTTTGGATTCCAACAGTGCCCCGTAGGATTCCTTCTCCCTACAGCTTTTTTAATAAGGGAACTGTGCTTTGGCAAAGCTCTACGCCCAAGGCACTGAGCACCTCCAAATCCCTTTCCTCCTCCAGCAGTGCGTAATGCCCTCATTCCAGATCCATGACAATCCTATGGATGTCCCCCTCATTGTCACCCTTGTTACATTTTCCCCTCTCACTTACCTTTCATTAATTGTCTTTCGGAGCTATCTGATGACTTTTATTTCCAGAGGATAAGCCTGTTAGAGGTAATCTGGTTTGCTGAATTTCCCTTCCTCCAGGCGATCTCCCTAATAGCTGCCTCGGAGGATTTCATCTTGTTTGGTAGCAGGATGCAATTTTGTGTAAATATTCTGTTTCTTCATGGCCTTTTTGCTGATTAAGGTCTGCTCTTTCTCTGAAATAAACTGTCACATAGAATACTTTTGAGAGGGGAGAGCCTCAGGGACGTGTAGTGCATGTTTGGTGCTTTGGTGTGCATTGCCCTGGCCAGGATGGTCAGGGTCCAGTGCTGATTTGCCCCAGTCCCAGTTTCCCCAGTGTCCCTAGTCCCACTCTGACTATTCCTAATGTCCCCATTGTTCCCACTGTCCTGGTGTTCCCTGTCACACTTCTTCCATTCCTAATGTTCCTGGTCCCAATCCCAGTGACCCCAGTCCCACTTCCACCATTCCCAATGCCCTCAGTGTCCCCATTGCCAATGTCCCCATTGTCCCCAGTGCCACTCCCACCATTCCCAGTGCCCTCAGTCCCAGTATCACTCAGCATCCCCAGTTCCCATGTCCCCAGTTTCACTCCTTCCATTCCTATTGCCTTCAATGTGCCCAGTCCCAGTGTCTCCAGTCTCACTCCTTCCATTTCCTTTCTCCCCAGTCCACTTGTCCCCATGAGTCCTATTCTCAGTGCATATTTTTATATTGTTTGGGACTCTTCCCCCTCTACCCCCCAAAAAAAAGGGAAGAAAAGGGAAAGAATGATAATCCTTGGATTGGATGTGCCAGGGAAGGCAGAGTAGAGAGCCTTAAGAAATCACGGGATATCCCCTTTTTTATGCCCAGTGCAAAAGAAAAAAAAATAACAGTCTGATAAACCAAACCTTTCCCCTTTGATGTGCTCTGATAAACCAAACCTTTCCCTTTTGATGTGCTCTGCAAGGATGTATGGTTTTTTCCCTGCCCAAGTCAATGCTGGATGGAGGGTCAGGAGATGACAGTTCTGCTCCTGCCCGCGAGTCGCTGAATGATCTCCAGCAATTCATTTGATCTCCCTGCGCCTCACTCTCACAAATAAGGACACTGGTAATAGCTTTCTATTGTTAAAGCTCTGGTAATAACTTTCCATTGTTAAAGCCCTTGTATAGAAAGTGCTTTATGGGAGGGAGAATAATTATTGTAATCGTTTACAGCAGAGACGCCGCAAATAAAAGTTTCTGCAGCATAGGACCCTGGTTCTTGTTGAAGGGAATTATTAGAATAATTGTGGTTGGAATGACCAATAAAACGTGAATAAGGCAACTGCTGCTATTGAATTGGTGTTTGATGGAGAGCTAGATGGCTGAGAGATAGAGCTCACAGGTAGAAGGGGCAGATTTCCATTGGAGGCTCTCTGCTTGTGGTGCACGTCGGCACCCATCGCTCCGGGGGTGTGCAGTGTGAGCAGGAGCAGCTGTGTAATGTGCAACAAGGGAAATGGGTTCCGACTAAAGGAGAGGAGAGTTAGACTGGATAGAAGGAAGAAGCTTTTTATAACGAGCGGTGAGGCACTGCACAGACTGCCCAGAGAGGTGGTGGAGAACCCGAGGTCAGGGAATGGGGCTCTGATGGAGCTGTGGGTCCCTGCTCAGTGCAGGGGTTGGACCTGATGGCCTTTAGGGGTCCCTTCCAACTCCAGCCATTCTATGAATCTGTGGTAGTGGTGCACGTGGCACTGGATGCTGCAGTTATGGGACACTGGGGTAATGGAGAGGTAGATAAGTTGGCTCTATAAATTTCTGAACCTGGCTCCCACCCCGTCCCTTATTGCCTTTAATTTACAGCTTGCTAAAAATAGGCAGTGGAGAAGGCTTGGAGCTGCTGAAACAGAGCAAGCCCGTAAATCACTTGACAGCTCATTTCCTTATAGCAAATACCTTGCTCTTATGACTATATGTTTAGATTAAGGGAGGAATAAAATGTAGCAGCCGCTGCTGATTTCAGTGGGGTTTCGTTTTTCTTAGGAAGAAATGGCATCAGTGCACAGTGTGGGATGAATCACGTTGGTGCTTCCTTCCTTTATGCACAAAGAACCCCCAGCCACTTGGCCAACAATGCCTGACCTGGGCATTCCTTCTCAGTCACTGCCATGAAGGGACCAGCCCTAGAAATTCAGACTGTGTTATTGGGACAGGCTGCCCAGGGAAGCGGTGGAATTACCATCCCTAGAGGTGTTCAAGAACCATGGAGGTGTGACACTGAGGGATGGTCAGTGGGCACAGTGGGGAGGGTGGGATTGGACTGGATGGTCTTAGGGGTCTTTTTCAGCCTTAATGATTCTATGACGTGGTTTGTGGGCATGGTGGTGATGGGTTGATGGGTGGACTGGATGATCTTGGAAGGCTTTTCCAACCTCAGACACTCTGTGATTCCACGTAGGGACATGGTTAGTGGGCATGATGGAGTGGGGGGACGATTGGACGTGATTGTCTCAGAGATCTTTCCCAGTCTGAATGGTTCTCTGATTCTTTGAAAGCTGCATATTGCAAATAAGGGTCATGAGATCAGAGCTGCAATAACAGCCTTCATTTTCACTCATGACATTTGTGTTTTCAATGGGTGAAATTAGAGCCCTGCCTTGCTGCATGCAGCTTTTGATATCAGAGCTGTGATCTATGCTTCTCATAGCAAACATTTGGGCTGGCATGAGTCTTGCTTCCCACTGTGACCATCCCTGCAACAAAATCAGAGCTACAGCTCCTGTCTCCTGAGCTGCTGCTTCCCAACCTTGATGTCTTGGCACAAAAAAATGCGATGTGACAGCCACGGATTGTATCACTGCTGTACAGTGCTGCTATCTGTCTGCACGGCACGACAACAAGAAAATTGAGTTATCAGTGTCCCAGGAGGCAGGGAATAAATTTAGGTCCTGATCTTGCATATGCTGACCCTGCAGATGAGCTGTGTTGGGTGGAGTCCATTCAGCCCTTGGCGTTCGTTCTTCATCTGCTCAGGGCAATGTATATTGCAGCACAAAGTCACATCTTGCACACACCTCATTTCTTAGGTTCTCATTGAAAGCAAGGAGCAGACTTCAAATTTAGGGTGTTTGGGGTTTGTGTGCTCTTTTGCTGCTGGGCTGGAGCAGGTGGGTTAGGATCCCCTGCAGCTTCCATCCCATTGCTGCTGGAGATGCTCTGGTCTTATAATCCATGGGGATGTGATTCTATGGTTCTATGAAACATTAAGGTTGGAAAGGTTGGTTGGACTGGATGATCTTTTAGGTCTTTTCCAACCTTGGTGATTCTATGATTCTATGAAAGGGCCTCCAAGACGACCAAGTCCAACCATCAGTCCCCTCCATGCCTACTAACCACGTTGTAGAACCATAAACTCATTAAGGTTGGGAAAGACCTCCAAGATCATCACATCAAACCATCAACCCAAACACAAGACACCAGTTCAGAACCAACCCAACCCAATCCCACAGCACTGGGTGCAGGTCCTGCTCTCAGCCCCCCCCATGGCCATAATGGTTAGGGACCAATCTCACCCTATGCTTTGATGCTACAAACTTAGGGTTGCTTTGTTCCCTCCATAACTGGAGGGGTAAAAGACCCCCAAATGGACCGTGCTGATAGCAGAGAGCTTTCTACTATGCTGAGAGCCCTGGGTTGTGAGTTCCCAACTGCTTCCAGTGCCAAAAAGGAGGATGAATAATGAGCAGCAATAGCTCCATGCAAACATTAGCATCCCGCTCGGGCTGATAACAGTGTGCTCCCTTTGAAGTGCCTTTAAACACTCTTGGTGTTGCTGGGATTCTTGTTTTCAAAAATTCTGCTAGATGCCAGTTTCTCTGTTTTCTTTTAAACTGCTTTAAATTGGTGTTTGTTGAGTTAGTTGAACTCACAGCGAGCTTCGTCTGAGCAAGAGGAGACAGCAGTGGTTGAGTCATTAATGGGAAATGAATGCGAAGCAGCCCCAAATCTGTAATCTCTGCCCCACACAAGAAAGCTCTGCTTTAAGGAGTAAATATAGGAAAAAAATCAGTTTGGCTCTAATTGCTTTGGATGCTACAGCCAGAGTGTGAGGAGACGATAAAAGCTGCAATTCAAAGCTCAGCAGCAAAGTGTTGCAAACGCAGCGCTGGGATTTGATGCTTCATGCGTGGTGCTGAGCTGAGCACGGAGCTGTGAGGACGGTGCTGCTCCTCCCAGGGGCACCTGGTGGTCGTTCACCACCTCCCAGTGGTGTCCACTCACCCAAATGGCTCCATTTGAGGATGAAATTGCTTTTTTTAACACTTTCCCACTGGGACTAAAGTCCCTTTATATGCAGTGATACCCAGCGGTGTGTCTCTAGCAAAAAGCAGTGTGTTAAATCTCCATTGCAGAGCAGCTTTATCCAGCACCGTGGCGTTGGGTCAAGCTGTGAGTGTGAATCTGCTGTGCAAATCATTCCCCACTGAGATGCCATTGGGTCTGGGTAGGGAGCTCGATGCTTCTTTGTTGTCTTGATGTGTCAGGGATCCAATCCCTGCCCATGGGTGCAAATATTTGCAAAACTAAGCTAGCATTTTGTCTGCTCTAAGATGACTTCGAAGGGCTTTGCCATTCCTGGTCCCCTCCCACTGAATCACGGTGGAGGCTTGGGTGTGAGTTGAATCATAGAATCATTCAGGTTGGAAGAGACCTCTAAGATCCCCAGCTCCAACCCCAACCCATCCCACCGTGCCCACTGACCCTCAGTGCCACGTCTCCACATTGAAGACCTCCAGGGATGCTGACCCCACCACCTCCATGGGCAGCCTGGTGACATTCTCCATGCCCAAGGTGCATGAAGTAGAAGAATGAGGATGCCACAGAGAATGTGCTTCTCCTGCCCAGATCTTACATTTTCTCTGGGCTCTGCCAGATAAAAGCTGAAAGTGAGGAAGGACAGAGGAGGGTAAGAAGACCAATCTACTGCTTTCATTATTCTGTATGCAAAGAACATCAAAAGCACTAATGGAAAAGGCTTTTTGTATTTTTCATCAAAGCACTTGTTAAGATTTGGCAGGCCGATTTCTTATCAGTAAAATATTTATGAATGGAGAAGCTGGATCGTGATTTGGGAAAGTCAGCAGTGAGTGCTGCCTCCCTTTGTTCTTAGAGGTCTTTCCAACCCTAATGATTCTATTCAAGTTGGATATTAGGAACGATTTCTTCTCTGAAAGAGTGGTGATGCATTGGCAGAGCTGCCCAGGGAGGTGGCAGAGTCACCATCCTTGGAGGTGCTGAATGTGGAGATGTGGCACTGAGGGATGTGATCAGTGGGTTGGGGTTGAACTTGGTGATCTCAGAGGTCTATCTGTGATCCTATGGCACAGTTGAGAACACACGATGGTGATGAGTTGATAGTTGGACCAGATGATCTTGGAGATCTCCTCCAACCATATTGACTGTGTGATTCCATGGCATCATTTGGGGGCTGCTCGCTGTGCCCACTGGGGTCAGAGGGTGACAGGAGGGGGCTGCTCCTGCATTGTGGAGCACGTCTGCAGTGCATGGAGAGCATCACAGCTCTTTAAAATTTAAAGCAGTGCTGCCACCTGAGTGCGGTGTGCTTTAAATATAGAGCCTTTGAAACGCGATCGCTTTGGTCATCGAAGGATGGGAGCTGAAACAATATGAATATTTATAGCATGCAAATGAGCACCAAGCAGGAGCGAAGAGCTGGGTGAGTTCTTGGCCGAAAGTTGCCTTTAATTTCAAGTTTTGACCAGATGTGGAGGTGGATAAAGCCCATAAAGATACGACCACTTGTCACATCTTCCTCATGCATTTCTACAAAGCGCCGAGCTGCCCGATGTCACTACCCAAATAACATGAATAATTGAGGGCTCAGCCTGGGCTGTGCTCAGACAGCCATACCCTGCGGGCAGATGTTCCTGCTGGCACCTGGTGGGGTGGCACGAGAGGGAGGAGTGGGTGCAATGCTTGAGCGAGCACAGCAGGAGCTGTCTGGGTACCCAGACTGTTATTGGTGGGCAGGTCCAGATGGGATGGAACAGGAAGAAATGGCTAGATGCAGCACAAGTGGGGCTGCTTTTGTGCTTTTATATATATATTTTGTAAATGCATTGGATTTATCATTTTCCTTTTTTTTTTTTTTTTTGATTGACTGGTTGTGTTATGCTGTTCTCTGCAGCCCATCTATAGATGGCGAGGTGGCTGTGCCAGCTAATATATCCTTTTCCTGCACTGGTTAGGATATCCTACATCCTTCCCCAGCCATCTCTCAACAGAAGGGACATCTTGACTGATGGAGGGGGCAAAAAACTAACTATCCTGGCCCTGAGTCCAAGTGTCTCTTGGCCTCCATGAAGATGCTGCCCAGAGAGGCTGTCCCATCCCTGGAGGTGTTCAAGGCCAGGTTGGATGGGGCCCTGGGCAGCCTGGTCTGGTATTAAATGTGGAGGTTGGTGGCCCTGCTTGTGGCAGAGGGTTGGAGCTTCATGGTCCTTGAGGTCCCTTCCAACCCTGGCCATTCTGTGATTCGGTGATGCTGCTGGGTTGAAGCTGTTCTGAAAGGAGAGCTTCCAGTTGTGCTCCTCCAATAGTTACCCAGCAATTGGCTCCTCCAAAGCTGGCCGTTCCAACAATTGGAGGAGGACGTGTGAGGCAGCACTGAAAACAGAGCTCCTCAAAGAGCAGAAGCACACTGATGGGCAGGGAGGGTCATTAGTCTGAAGTGAGTGCTTTTCCTATACATCTGAATTTCGGCTGCAGGAGCAGGCTTTAATTTCTTCTACGAGCGTCGTGGTGGACAGTGCTCTGAAATAAAGCCTGTATGGTGGCAATACCAGGCGTGATGGCTGCAATTTAGGTTATGTATTTGTTTGAGACAAGAGCAGTTGCTGCTGAACGCCTGATGTAATGAGGACTGCGGAGCCTGCTGTAAAGATGAGTGCTTTCTAAGTTGCTGTAAAGCAGGAGGATAAAAGAAATCAGGCTCATTTTTCTCAAAGGGCTATAACATCCTTTAAGGTTTAATTCTGCTTAATATTTTGCCTGTCCTCTGTAGGCTGTGCTATTATGGTTGCACTGATCACAGCCGTTCTGTGGATTTAGAGAAGCATTCGAGGTCTGTGCTCTCTCTTTTCCTTCCTTTAAGCCATCCTCAGTGCATGTCAGCACAAAACACGCGGCGCTGCATCAGCTGGGAAGCAGCAGGCAGGATTGGAGCACGAGTTCTGGTTTTGGTTTTTCACTTTTCTGCAGTTCTGGGTTGAAATAGCAAGCCACGCTGCTTGATGTGCTGGGCACCTGGGCAGGAGGTATGATAACTGAGGGGGCTGAGATGTTCTGGGGTCATCGTCAGCCTCGCCTTATGCATGAGATACAGATGTCTCTGCTCATTGTAGGGGAGTTGGACTAGATGACTTTTAATGACTTTCCAACTCAAAGCATTCTATGGTTCTGGGAAGTGAGAAGGGACGTCCTAACCATGGGGACATCCTAACCATAGGACGTCCTAACCATAGGACATCTGCCATGGGGACATCTACCTCCCTGAGTGATGCCTCCATGCCTTGTTGCTCCTCTCATTCCCATCTTTTCTGCAGCCCTTCCTCATCTCCATTTCAGATGATCCCCTTTTGAAGCAGGGAGCACAGTGAACCTCACGTGTGTCAGTACTTGGATTGGGAACCCACTCAGGCAGTTTCATAGTGGTCACTATCTCCTTTCACTGGCCTTTCATTTCTTGAGTAGATGGAATATTTCTTCTTTAATATCCTCTGCAATCTTCGTTGCAGCCTCCACTTATCCCCTTATCACTTTCTCTGCCCTCTAACCTTCCCATTTTGCATCTCCATGCTTTTAAAGTGCTTCCCCCAAGGGCCTGCTGGTGATGTCCTGCCTTGCAATACTACTGGAGGGCACAATGGACAGTTGAGCACGTTAATTTGTTTTAAGAGAGCTTCACTGCATAATTGCGCATGTCTAGAAGCAAAATGCATCCTGTCTATTTTCTTTCTCTCTAGTATTTTATTCCACTGGTCCCAGCACTTCATTACAAGCTGATAGGTTCCTTGCAGACACTGAAGAACAAAGGCAGAATGGGTCGTGTTCAGCAGTCGTGGTAGGAAGTGAGGTCGAGGCCACGTTTTTAATGGGGAAAAAGAAAAATGATTGGATCTTCATTAAAGGGAGTTTCAAAGCAGTAAGCAGATTTTGTTGCTCTGGTGGTCCTCCACAAAAACCAAACTCTTCTGGAGTTGTTTTGGTCCTCTTTGCCCTCTGCATGCCACGCATTCCTTGTGTCCGGATGCTCCGGTGTCTGCTCTGTCTCATTAGTTCCTTGTGACCCTGCTGGCTCTGTGCCATTTTCCTATAGCTTTTCTGCTTAGAGGAATTCCCCTTTCCTCCCAGATTCCTTTATTCAGCATTCTGCTTAAGGGAAGATGAGCGCAGTGCAGGGAAACGGGAAGAATTTTGGTCAGCGGTGCCTTGCTTTTGGAGACACCCCGCATGGTTCTCCAAGGACATTGTACCTAAAAGTGCCCGCTTTGGGTTATATTAGAGCAGTATTTTACATCTTCCTGATGACAGAGTGGAGACCGCTAAGCAGGTAAACACTGAAGCCACAGATATTCGTCCTTGCAAAGCTCCCTGGGCGGTTCATGAGGGAAGGGGAGATGCATTGCCTTGGACAGCTACTTATAGAAAACAGATGTGCGAGTTAGAAAACACAAGCAATAAATCTGAAGCCATATGGCAGCACTTTCATGAGTGTTTAGAGTCACGGCTGGCCATGAATGGCTCTCAGTTTCTCTCCTGCAAGAGGAACTCACTGTCTCTTGTAAGACATGGAAATGGCTTTGTTTGCTTTCGCCCCTCAACCTCAACTCCTCTTAGGTGGAGAAACCTGCATCCTACAGATGTTCCTTGTGTGTGAGGGTTTTGGGGGAGTGTTTGGGACAGCTTTACGGCTTTCCCATTTCGTGGTATTAATGCCTGGAGCTGGGATTAACACGGATGGCTTCCACCTATACTACTGTTGGGTTTCAAGGAGTTGCAAAGTTGAGTTTCTTGCAAAGAAAGGGTTCCTTGGCTTCATGGAGCTGTTCTGTGGGCCTGGGGGCTTCCTGCCCCTTCCAGACCCTCACACCGTGGCCATCCTGGAGGTATTTTGAGGACTACACCCTTTCTTCCATCCCAGGTCCAAGCTCTTCCCCTTTTTCCCCTTCCCCAAGCTTATAAAGAGAGAATTTCCAAGATACCTATTTTTCTCATTATAGCTGTGTTGGGTTTGGGTTTGTTTTTTTTTTGTTTATTTTTTTCATGCCCATCTAAAAACTGCTTTTCAAGCAAGATGGGGCTCAGTGCAACCTCCTCTGCATGGAAAGCCAATTCTGCAGCCCTCCGCCTCCGCTTGGCGCGTGGCATCAGCTCCACTGAAGTCTTTTATGCGGGAGCTTAATAAGTTTATCTGTTATTGTCTTAAATAAGCCTTCTATGAAATTGGAGTCCTCTCCCACAATATCATAAGGAGATTAAAAAGAAAGCTCGGATTTATGGGAAGCAGAAAGTGAATACATTTGAAACCTGAAGAAGGACTGTAGGAAAGTATCATCAGCAAGTATATTAAACTTAGGATCCCAGTTTAACCCAATGATTACCATTCACTGGGGCTTTTTTTCCCCCATAACTTGAAAACTGGAGCCAAGGAAGGGGAGAAATACGTTGATATAAATGGAAAAAAAAACTCCATCAACTTAATTAGAGCTGTTCACATTTCCACAAGATAGCACTGCCCTGTCCTGTGGTTAGCATTGCTTTGCCATATCCCTCACCCTCTTGCCCCAGCGATGGAGCAGTGTTAGAAACCCCACTCTTAGTAGGGGTGACCATGGTATCAGTCCTTGGGATTCTGGCATTTCTTTGCACGTGTCCCAGCAGACTGATGTCCCTGCTGCAGCAAGGTTTGGTCATTGGTTCATTTCCTTCTCCCTTTTTATGCGCCGCTGCAGCCTGACCATCCAGCCAATTCCTTATCCACCAAATAGTCCAGCCTTCAAATCCACATCTCTGCAATTAAGAAAGAAGGATATGGCATGGGACCATGTCAAAGGCTTTGCATGAGTCAAGGTGGACGACATCAGTTGCCTTCCCTTTGTCCACTGATGCTGTCACTCCATCATAGCAGACCATCAGATTGGTCATACACGATCTGTCCTTGGTGAAGCCATGCTGGCTGTCTTGGATCACCTCCTTGTCTCACGTGTAGGGTCAAGAGTTGAGCGTGAGGGTCTTAGGAGGGCTGCATAGTTAACACTGGCACACCTCATGCTATGGCCATGCACAAAAGGGCCATAAGAAAATGAAGGGCCATAAGATGATGAAAAGGGCCATAGGATAATGAAGGGTGCTGGCTCACCCAGGCTGCTTTGGAGATGACGCACTGGTGAGTGGAGGCACGTTAAACAAAGCAACAATGACACCTCTGCCAAATTACTTGTTCAAATGATCACAGTAATTATAGCAGGGGAGACAGACGAGGATAACAGAGTGTCTAATAGCACATGTGAGGCTGTAATTTATTGAATGGAAGACCTTTAGAAACGTGGAGGGCTGAGGACTTGGGGGGCCTTGGGTTGGGGCTGGAGCTGTGGGTCGTTGGCGGAGGTCTGTGGGGTTTGGTGGGACCAATGGTTCCTGGTTCTGCCCTTATGGAACCTGCTTACTTTGAAGATTTTTGTGTTGGTTTGTTGTTTTTTTTTTTGCAGTGGAAATGGTAGCAAGAAGTGGAAATTGTGCTGTTCAGAAGTCAGGGCTTCTCATGGCAGTTGGCATCACTGAGTGTTGTTTGTATTGATTGCAGCAGAGGCAATTAAGAGGTTCCCACTGCTTTCATTGGGAGCTTTCCCTGCATAAGGAGGCTCAAAGCAGAGCGGGGGACTATTATGGGGCATAAGCACAGCACAGGCAGGAGGATGAGGTCTGCAGGCAGCTCGCAGCCTTGTAGAAGCTGAAATATTTCCAGCTGGCATAGTGTCTAACCAAGTACCAAGTGCAGCTCTCCAGCAGGTCCCATTGGCTTTGCAGCACGTGTACAAGGAGACGGCATCCCATCTTATCCCAAACCCTGGAATTGAGGCCACTAGGTCTCATCACAGAGGCTGGTTATCAGCGAATCACAGAATGGTTGGAGTTGGAAGGGACCCCTGAAGGCCATCAGGTCCAACCCCTGCACTGAGCAGGGACACCCACAGCTCCATCAGTGCTCGGAGCCCCATTCCCTGACCTCGGGGGTCTGCAGGGATGGCGTATACACCAACATGTTGTTATCCTAGAGCACATCTCCAAAGTTCATTATTCCCAGACGCTCGTTGGGTGTTGACGTTGAAGGGAAGCCAAGGGCTCAGTCCTTGGCTGTCGGGGCATCACTTCATTCCCAGCTAGGAAATAGTTTCCTGAGTTTCCTGGCAGTAGCTCACAAGTGTGAAATGTGAGAATTCAAGGCGGGTTGCAGGAAGTTAATTCGATCGCTTGGCAGGAGAAAGGGGGTAATCCAGTTTTCATGTGCTTTTTAAATCAGTGTAATTCTATCCCCAAAAAAAGAGTCACAGCAAACGAGTTTGGTTCTCAGTGCATTGACACATCCCTTACTGTCCCTGATGTCTTTAACATCACTCTTTAAACATGATATTTCTCAGCAGCCCTTTAGGATCTGAAATCCTGTTTGGAAAACGTAAGGTTTGGTGGAGCTGGGCATTTCTCATTCAGTAGTGTGGCTGAAGGAAGGTTAGCATGCAAATCATAGAATGGCTTAGGTTGGAGGGGACCTCAGATATCATCCAGTTCCAATTCCCTGCCACGGGCTGGTTGCCAACCCATCCAACCTGGCCTTGAATGCCTCCAGGGATGGGGTATCACAATGCAGTGCAATCTCCTCGTGCTTATACTGCAGTATCCATTCTCTCTTAAGTAGCGTTGCTTGCTGGAATTTCACAATTCATGTTTTATTGAGCAGAAACATGAATAGTCATTTGTCTGTTCCTGTAATGCTGCAAAATTCTTGGGGGGGAAAAAAAAAAAAACCAACAGCAAATGTGCTGACTCTGCCCAGCAGGGCTGTGTTGTTGTGAGCAGAGCAGACCCCGCTGGGGCACGTGCATCATTAAGGTCACATGAAATCCGTGAGAGGTGGTGAGTTGAATTGGGAAGAGCTGGAAGGGAAGCTGAGGCAGAAGGGCTTTGAGTGTTAACGAGGCAGAAATCACTCCTCATTGCTTTGGAAGATGAAATGTAACCGTGGTACCATGCTGGGTCATGGGGAGCTCTCAGTTCTTTGGGAAAAGACGGAGGAGCAGTGGTGCAATGTGTCTCAGCACTTATTTCTCTCCTTTCTGAGCTCTGCTTGTCCGTGTGCATTGATTTGAGATGTTTGGAAATCAAATAGGAATAGCAAAAATGTGCATCTGCTACTTAAATACATGTATGGATCTCAATTTAGCATAAAAATGGTGCTTTTGCTCTCAGCTCTGACTCAGTTGCTGCTATAATTGACAAAAGGTGGAGGAAAACATGTTGTCTTTCGTTCTGCCTCGCCAAAGCCATTTGCCCTACAGGCTGTGCAAAGGGAGCAGGGGGTTCTGCTGGGATGGGCTCAGAGACCAGAGCAGTGCTCAGCCCCTGCCAGGAGATAGCAGTACTGGTGTGCTAAGCCTCTTGTTTGCACTAAGCTGTTTATTTTGCTGCTAAAGGAATTGAGAATCTCTTTGAGTGGAAGCGGCCGGTGAACCTCTCTTGATGTGAAATTCCCTCCTGTCTGTGTGAGATCTACTACACGCATATAGAAGAAGCGTAGAATAAGCAACGTATCTATGATTTCCTATTGTTGCATTTCCTAAGTGCACGTGCATTTGCAGCCAGGGAGCACAGGGTGCGTTGTTCAGTGCATGGAATGGCAAAGCCCAGCTCTGGGGTCGGGTCAGAGCAAAGCAGGAGTACCAAAAGCTTTCAGGAAGGCTCAAATCCATTCTAATATTACTAAACACCATAATCCTGTGAGCCTTGGCTTTGTAATGCGATAATGAGTTATTAAAGGCTAAGGAGGGATGGTGGGGAGGGGGAAGCTGTGCTTTGGGGTCTTGTCTTCCTTACAGTTGGCAGGGAGCAGCTGAGCAATGTATTGGGTTCTCCTTCATCCATACGGTGCTGCAGCAGTTTTCCAGCCACGTCTGCTTGGGATCAAGTGCTGTTTTGTTGTTGTTTTTCTTGCAAATGCTGTGTGTTTATTCTTGCTATTCTGGATGTTCCCCATCTGCTTCTGGACAGATCGTTCCTGAGGAATCAGCTCTCGCCACGTCCCCGCTTTCCTCTTAAGTGCAAAGGAAGGGAGGAAAATCAATTTCCATCAGCTGGATAGTGCCCTTTGATTTATTGCTGCTGGAGGAAGAAATTCTTTATCTCCTGCTCCTGGAAAGGATTGCTTCAGTGTTTGTTATTAGGGAGAGATGCTGGAACAGCCCCAGTTCTCCGAACCCTGATATTTTGATAACCTTTAGCAAAGGACATCCACGCTCCTGGTTTTATTGCAAGAGCTCTCTTTTACCTAAATACTTATAGCTACCTAAATACTTACAGCTAAGTTATTTTTGAGCCTCGGGATCATGCAGAAGCAGAGCTACCAAGGATGTAAGAGCACAAGGATGATGCGGGGTGGAGCCAGGTGACTGCCATCCCAAAAGGTCCCTGCTGACAGGCAGTGAGATTTGATGGTGTTTTTGCAATTAGTACATAGTGTGAGGTCTGGGCAGAGCAGCAGAGCTGCCCAGCCCTGTGTGCAGACATGCGTTGCTCACCAACATGATGCTGCCCTGACAGCAGCCTGCTATGGACAGACAGACAGACAGATCAGGGCTCCAAGGCTTCCCCACTCAGATGATGGGCAGTGGTTTTATTCCTCGTTGCAATTACTCCCTAGATTCTGAAGTGCATTTCCTGTGTCAGACTGCGGATTCCTAGCCCTACAAATAAAAACCATCACTGCACAAAGCAGAGGTGTTCCTGCACCCTCTTTGCCTTGCAGCCCAGCATGCACATGGCGGTGGATGCGAGCGCTTTGATTTATGTGTGTGGCAGGTTCTCCCCTCCTGTGCCCTCCCACTGAGGTCTGTGGGACACACTGTGCTGCGTTCCTTGTCAGCAGGCTGGTTGGAGTTGTAATGAATATAGGGCCGTGCTTTAATTATCCCTAATTGCTGTAAGGCAGGTTAGTGGCCAAGTGAGCAACCACAGATGCCCAACTGGCCTAATTTGTTGGCAGGGAGGGTGACCTGCTGCCCTGGCACTGTGATTAGGGCTAATTTGGTGCTGGAGCTCTCCTTGATGGGGATGAGGGGCAAGTTCCTCGTGGTGCAGCTGCTCTACAGGCACCATTTCTGAGGGGTGAGCGATGTACAGATGGCTTGTACGTGGGCAACACCAGCGCTGCATTGCAGCAATTTAGGGAAAGGAGCAAAATCCAGCTCGCCTCAAAAGCACTTAGTGTCAAAATGAGCCTGCCTCTCCTTTCAGTTGCTCTGATAGCATTTATTTGTGCGGTTTTCTGGGACATGGGATCTTTGCATCATCCATCAGTTTAATTCTCTTTAAAGGAGTGAAATAGAAAAGGGAAGCTGAGTGATAGGCAGCAGGGAGCACGCCTCGGGCCATGCAGCCGGAGGCACGACAGTTGCCTGGAGGAGAGCCTGGGGTGGTCCTTCCCCCACCAGCAATCCTGGTTGCTTTGGGGTAAATCCCACTGTGCTTTGAGCAGCAGTTTTCATAGAATCATAGAATGGCCTGGGTTGCAAAGAACCACAGTGCTCATCCAGTCCCAACCCCCTGCTGTGTGCAGGTTGCCAACCAGCAGCCCAGGCTGCCCAGAGCCACATCCAGCCTGGCCTTGAATGCCTGCAGGGATGGGGCATCCACAGCCTCCTTGGGCAACCTGTTCCAGTTTTCATAGATGGATGCTGGGGCTTTGTGAATTGGGAGCGTTGCAGGGTGGGTTTGTGTGTCTTCTGCTGAATATGCCCCATAATGCTCACTGGGGTTGTGTAGAGCCCAGCCAACATCCAGAACTTAGCACATGTGCTACAGAGGAAGTTTCTTTCTGCAGGATTCTGCAATCTAAAGCAATTACATCACTCAGTAACATTCTTAAAGATTCTTGAGTGGGCATGGTGGGGATGGGCTGATGGACATGACCAGGGAGGCTGTGGATGCCCCAGCCCTGCAGGCATTCAAGGCCAGGCTGGATGTGGCTCTGGGCAGCCTGGGCTGCTGGTTGGTGACCTGCACACAGCAGGGGGTTGGAACTGGATGAGCACTGTGGTCCTTTTCAACCCAGGCCATTCTACGATGTAGTGGTCATTTCCAACCTTAATGTTTTTGTGATTTTAATTCTGCCATGGTTATAGAGAGCCTTTTGACAGGGACATCCCCATTGGGCTCTGGTGTACGGTGGTCAAACTGAGTGATTAGCGTTGTTGCAGTGTTAATTGTCCTCTAAGCGAAAGGTTAACTTGAAGTTGTATGGCTTGGAGTTGTGCAGAAGGCGTTGGGCAGAGCGAAGTGCAGCGTGTTTGTGCAGAGGTGTTTGGGTCTGCTGGGTTCTCTGTGGTCTTGTTCCATCCCTGTGAAACTTTGGGGTCTTTGTGCAGAAGCAGGAGCCCTCCCTTCTCATCCCAGAGCCTGTGCTGGCCACAAATGCCATCATTTCTAGCCAGTAGCCACAAGGCTGTGCGCCCATCCATAGTGGACACAGTCCCTCCTGGCTGCCCTTGTTCAGGGTTTGCTCATCCTTGTAGATGCAGTGTTCCAAATATCCCTTATAGGACCAGGAAACTTTCCATCGGCGAGCTTCATTGCCTTCTGGAAGCCAAACCAAGAGCTAAACTCGATGTTTCTTGTATTGATTTTGCTCATGGAGCCTTCATTAGAAAGCAGGAAGGACGGAGATTCGTTGAAATGAATTATTGAAAGTGTCATACGTTACATTTCCTTCTGGTGTGCTGCACTGGAGAAAGCAAAGCGTGGCCTCCTTCCCTATGATACAGCAGCTTTTTTATCTTCTTTTTTCTTTTCTTTTTTTTTTTTTTTTCCTCCAATAAATAGTTTTCAGCCACCAGGCATGCTTTTACCACTGTGCAATAACTCAGCCAACATCAGCTTTCTGCCGCAGGTCTTTCAAGAGCAGCCCGAATCAATAGGTACAGCAAAAAGAAGGGAACCAGAAGCAGTGGGGCAGGTGTGGGAAAACAAAACGCATCCGTGGGTTTGGTCGATGGAATTATATGGCTTGTTTTTAAAGGCAACCATGTGCAGATAGATTGGATCCAGCTACCCGGCCCTACGGTGCTCCCTGAGCGCAGAGCCCTGCTTTCACCTCATGGGGTTGGGTTTTCTGCTGCTTGTTCTTGTTGTCTCCCGGTGCACTCAGGGGAATATTTCAACTACGCCAGGTTGAATTATGGGCTGCCTTCCTCCCTGCAGCACAGTGATGGCAGAAAGGTGCAGTCCCCATTCGCTCCGTGCCTCGCTGCCCTCCGGCTTTGAGCACGCAAAGCAAACCAAAGCAACCCAACCAATGCATGGGAGCTGCAAACCTTATTTCCCCAGAAATGCCATTGAATGTTTGCCCTGCTTGCTGGCACGGGAGGAGCTGCCATGGTGCTAAGGAGCATTGCAACGTGTGGACGGCGTGGGCTCAACGCTGCCCAGCTTCCATTGGAGGAAGGTGGAGGCTGCGGTCGATGCACGCTGCTGAGCAGCCCTGATGGCTATTGATCTGTTGGTGCTGCCCTTGATTAATTTCCTAGCGATGGGTTTGGGGTTCTTTGCGCACGCTTCCTCCCGACGCGGGATCACATCTCCCCAGTGCTGCTTGCAGCAAATCCCTGCAAAAAAGGGAGAAGGCGGATTGAGCGTGGACGTGCCCAAAGGATGGGCAGCGCAATGGGTTGAGCTTGCAGATGTGCATCCTCTCACTGGTCACTTCCAAAACCAGCGTACAGATGGCCAAGGTGCAGCTCCATACCCTGCTCACCCTTCGCTGGAAGCATCCCTCCCAGCTGCAGCTGCTGGCACAGAACTGGAGGAAGTGCACGGCTTTCCCTCCGAGCTTGTTTCAAAGAGGCTTTGTAGATTGCAGTCTCCCCTTCATTGCAGTGATAAGGTGAGAAGGGTGGAAATGAAAAAAACCCCAAACGGCCCTCGATTGCTGTTTGCCCCCCTCGTCCTGCAGAGGAGGTGTGAGACAGAACGCAGGTCGATGCCTGCTGGCCCCCCAACGATTGAGATCCCCTGCCCCAGTTGGCATTGGCCAGCAGTGGGATGGGGATGTAGTTAAGTGGCTAATGACGCTAATGAGCTGGGATTTATGAGGGGAGCTAAATACAAAGGGGTTTAGGCACTGAACCAGCTTAGGTGCTTGTGAAAATCCCACTGAGCTCTGCAGTTCCTGCAGGGAATGTGCCTCAGGGTGAGCCCCAGCCCTTTGCCTGGACAGAAGCAAGGAAATCCTCTCATACCAGCCCCAGGACAGCAGTGAGGAAAATGACTTTTTCTTTCCCCACCCTTGGCACAGATTTTTCCCCAATACTCACTTACTCAGTCCCCTACAGCATCTCCCTTTCTTGTACCACTTGGCCAAGAAAACCAACCTTGGCACTCCCTTCCCACCCCATTCAGAGCACCCTCAGCCCGTGGGGTGGGAATACAGCTCTGTGGGTGTGACTCCAGCCCCCACATCTCCCAATTCTGACGCATGGCGCTCTCCTTTGCATGCAGGCTTCGTCAGGTTGGGCTTTGCTGGGTTGGTTGAGGATGAACTCACCTGCAGCACAGCTCTGTGCACAGCTCCTGTTGGGTTGCAGAGCCCGCAGGGTATCTCGCAGTGGTGATGCTGTTCCTCTCAGAGGCACTTGGCAAACAAATGAGCGAGGAAGAAACACAGGTTGTGTTTGCTAATGGAGCACGGTTGCCAAAGAATGCACAAACCGTTATTCACTGCGAGGGAAATTCCTCTCTGGGAGATGTTTGGGCTGAAAGGCTCGGGGTTGCAGGCGTTGCTGAAATGCTGCATTTTTTGCTCAGCGCACGCTGTGTGTAGATGCTGAACTTAGAACCTCGGTGTTTGCTGTCCTTGCATGGTTTCCTGTGGGGAGGAGCAAAGGATGCGTGGTTTAGTGGGCATGGTGAGGATGGTTGGACTGGATCTCAGTGGTCTTTTCCAAGCTTAATGGTTCTGTGGTTACACGGGCATCGTTTCGGGGCCGCTGACCCACAAACACCAACCCTATGGAGATGGGAGTCACCCGGTTGGGATTGGGTGGGATGGGGCTCTGGGATAGCAGAGCTGAAGGAAGGGGAGGTGGTCGGATATGTGGGCATGGTGGGGATGGGCTGATGGCTGGACTTGGTGATCTCAGTGTTCTTTTCCAACCTTTATGATCCTGTGTTCCTGTGCTCAACCATCTGTTGCAAAGGGTTGAATTTTGTTAAGCATGCTTGCTCTTCTCCTCGTGTCCACCCCCCCCTTCTTGTGCTGGGTGTTAAATTAAAACATGGTTTTGATTTCAAATAGTTTAAATTAAAATGTCTCCATGTATAAAACCCTCTGCGGACTATAAATTATGCAGAAGAGGACTGTGAATTATTCAGAAGTGAAACAGCACTGGAAACCCCTCCAGAAAACAGAGCAGCAATGTGAGAACAGCCTGCAGGACCCAGACCCAAAAGGACTGAAAATGGGCATCACCAGGAGATGCTGAGACTCAAAATGGGGTTTTTCTTATGCTTTTCCCATTGCTGCTTCTAAACAGGCAGTGGATGTTTTGTTTTCCCCCCTTAGAAAGCCCTTTGGATATCTAAAATGAAGGCTTTATGTTCACATTTGCATGGTTAGCTTTGCAGTTTGCAACGGGTTTGGGTTCAGAGTGGTGCCAGAGGTTGGACTCGGTGGTCCTGGTGGGTCCCTTCCAACTTGGGGGCTTCTTTGGTTCATTGAGCAGCTTGGACCAGGCTCTGAGCAACCTGATGGAGCTGTGGCTGTTCCTGTTTGCTGCAGGGGAGTTGGATGGATGACCTTTAATGATCCCTTCCGACTCAAATGGTTCCGTGATTCCTGAAGACATCTCACCCCAAATAACAGAGAGCCTCCAGTCCTGCCCTATTTGTGGCTGCAGAGGAGGGGGAAAGTCTCTTTTTGACCCCTTAGCCCTGGATGCGTGCTTTGCTGATGCTTAAGGGCTCTCTGAGGCTTCTTCCACATTTCCAGTGTTCTCAGCCTCCTTACTGATTTGGGACTGAGGGTAGTGGGATAGTTAGGATAAGGGATGCTATAATGGGATATTTTGGGTGAGGGATGCTGTAATGGGATATTTTGGGTGAGGGATGCTGTAATGGGATATTTTGGGTGAGGGATGCTGTAATGGGATATTTCAGGTAAGGGATGCTATAATGGAATATTTGGGGTGAGGGATGCTATAATGGAATATTTGGGGTAAGGGATGCTATAATGGAATATTTGGGGTGAGGGATGCTATAATGGAATATTTGGGGTGAGGGATGCTATAATGGAATATTTGGGGTAAGGGATGCTATAATGGAATATTTGGGGTGAGGGATGCTATAATGGGATATTTGGGGTAAGGGATGCTGTAATGGGATATTTCAGGTAAGAGATTCTATAATGGGATATTTGGGGTAAGGATGCTATAATGGGATATTTGGAGTGAGGGATGTTATAACGGGATATTTGGGATAACAGATGCTGTAATGGGATATTTGGGGTAAGGAATACCCATAAAAGGGGATATTTTGGATAAGGGATGCTATAATGGAATATTTGGGGTGAAGGATGCTATAATGGGATATTTGGAGAAAGGGATGCTATAATGGGATATTTGGGCAAGGAATACCATAAAAGGGGATATTTTGGATAAGAAATGCTATAAAGAGATTTTTGGGATCAGGGATGCTATAACAGGGGATATTTGGAGTAAGGGATGCTATAATGGGATATTTTGGGTAAGGGATGCCATAAAAGAGGATATTTGGGATAAGGGATGCTATGGCATGATATTTGTAATAAGGGATGCTATAATGGGATATTTCAGGTATGGGATGCCATAAAAGGGGATATTTGGGATAAGGGCTGCTATAACGGGATATCTGCCATCCAAAAACCAAAACTGGAGGAAAATATAAATTCCTATGAAACGTGACCATTGGAGCACTGTGTAATGAAATGAGCTGAGGGGAGAAATAATGCATTCAAGGAGGCTGTCTCTGCTTTTAGTTTATTCCAACTTTTGAGTTGGAATAGCATTACCTCTAATGGAGTAACGCTGTTTCAGAATCCGGCCCAGCATTGCCATTCTAAGGCAGAAGCAGCACCAGTGTGCTGTATTTTCCTCCTCCTTCGCTTGCAGTCATCACACCCAGAATTTCAAGACAGATTTTGGAGGTTAAAACTTCCCCGCAGAGCCCAGATTGTTTCCCTCTCAGCTGTCATCTCGGGACGGTTCTGTTTGCTTTCAGATGGCATCAAATATTTGGATTCCTGCAGGGGCTGTGGTGCGAGGGTGAATCTCACGCACACAAAACAATAAAAATAAGCTTTTTCTAAGAGGGTTTTTTTAGCATTTCAGTCTGTGCTGCTCCTTTGCAACCCCTACCTGTTGCATTTCTATGTGTACATCAGCATACAGAAGATGGTCTGCTTCTGCTTGCACCGAGTTGGCTGCATTGCATTTGCTCCTTTGTTGCTTTTCATTCCAAATCCCCACGTTGCCTTGCTTGTTTTTGCTGTTATTGGCCTTATCTCTCCAATACAACAATATTATTGCTGGGGAGGTGCCCAGCGCAGGGCAGAGCTCCAGAAGGTGCATGAGATGAAGATGTCTGCAAGGAAACAGCAGGGAAAAAAAACATCATTAAAAGTAATGAGTTGAAAACTTTCCTCCAGCAAGCATCACTGCTCTGTCTCATGGAATTTGCGAACGAAAAATACTGTATTTCCCCCCCTCCATCTCAGCTGTGCTTCCTTGCATGCTGTTCTTCTCCTGGATGCAATCATGGATTGAAAAGGACCTCAGAGATCATCTGGTTTCAACCCCCTGCTGTGTGCAGGGTCACCAACCAGCAGCCCAGGCTGCCCAGAGCCACATCCAGCCTGGCCTTGAATGCCTGCAGGGATGGGGCATCCACAGCCTCTTTGGGCAGCCTGTTTTTCAGCTGCAGCACAAAGCACATCCTATGGAGATGCAGAACTGAGCTCAGCCCCTGCATGCTGAGCCCTCCTGCGCCCTGCTCACGCTGCAAGCTTTGCTTGTGCTCCTGCAGCTCCTTTTTAATTGCATCATATTGTTCTGCTTCCCCACACCCGGTGTGAAGCGCTGATAACTTTGTCGGAGCTGCTGCCTGGCGGAGAGAGCAGAGATTAATAAAAACTTGTCACTTTTATTAACTTTGCAATCTAGTGCATCACTTAATTCCAGGCAGGCGCTGACCGCAACGCTCGGAGCTGTAAGCAGCTCTTTCTGTCTTGGTGCAGAGCTCTGCTGGGCTGGATGGGAGTGATGCAGTCCCATAAGGCTTTCCCTAAGCATTCCCTCTTGCCAGACCCCGGGCTGCCCCAGCTCCTGGTAGATGCCTACTGAAGATGCTGTCGTTGGCTGTCTCCATTGCCTTGCTGGAGGGGTTTGGTCTGGAGAAAGATGGAAGTAACCCAGTGGTGGGGATGAGGTTGTAATGGAGTGATGGAACTCTAAACCCTTGGATATTCCAAGTAGAGCTTCCAAATAGTGGCTTTTCTTTTATAGCAGAGTATGAAAAGCACAGGGAGATCATTTGATGCATGGAGTGGAAGCGTTCTATTTAGGGGCAAGGGAAGGTGAAACTGCTCCATGTGTCCCAGATTCTTTCTCAAATGCACATCTGTAAGAACAGAGATGCCTCTGGGGTTCTTACTGTGGTCCTGTAGAGAGGGACGTTCCTTGGCATGGACTGGAAGAGATGTCCTGGGGTCTTCTAGGAGCAGGCAGAAGATGCCCTTTGGATCCCACTGCATTTGTGCCTGATGTGGTCTCAGCCTGAGCACCCCGTAACCATTTAGTTTTTTGGCTAATGCCTCAAGAGCAGTCACAAAGAAGTAAATCAAAACCAGAAGCACCCAGACAAGAGCCAGGCTGTTAAATAGGTGCCAGCCCCTCAAACATCAGAATGGGTGGCACTTCCCACTGCTGGCCCATCCTGTGCCGTTGAGTTGATCGTTGGCTTTTTAGCAGCAAGGAAGCAGCCTGTGTCGTGCTTTCCATCTCTGTGCTGCACTGCAGTTATTTTTATCTATTATATTTTGTTCTCGATGGAATTATTCTGCCCCCAGCCTGTAGATAAGGGCTGTTGCTAAACGAGCGTGAGCTTTTTCCTTGAAGGTTAAATCGCTGCCTTGCAGGTTGCTGAGTGAGGAGATGCTTTCTACTTCCCATCTACATCTTCCTGGGCTGTTTTGGTGTTTCCAGGTGCTTCCAGCAGCATGTAACACCCCTTGGAGCAGTACAAGGTGGTAGTGAGGGTGCATTTAGGGCTGTGCCTCTCTTGTGGGTGCTCTGCTTAACAAACAGCAGCTTTTCAGAAGCTGTTAGCATGAGCCATTAACTCTTCCTTTTAATTATTCAGCTCGCCTGTTTTAAATTTTGGTTTAAATGCAGCTAATAGGCTTTGTGGAGGAGGCTCCGACCTCGGCGGTCCCTCCCCAGAGGAGCCCACATGGTGCCTCACCAGCTGATCACTTTGGCTCATTATCTCACGTCTTTCTCCAGCTGATGGATGGCTCTGGATTGATTTATGAACATCCGTGGGTGGGTGCAGCAGACGAGTGGGGAACATGGGGCCTTGCAGCCCCATATGGCAAAGAAGGAGCAATCCCAGCCAGCATGTCTGTTTAGTTGTGATTTCTGCAGGTAACCCCAAATTGTCTTGTAGCATCGTTCTGAGTCTTGTGCACGTTGCTTTGTGTGATTGATGGTTGGGCTGGGTGACCTGGTGGTTGGGTTTGATCACCTAGTGCTTGGGCTTGATGTCCCGATGGCTGTGCTTGGCGACCTGATGGTTGGACTGGGTGACCTGATGACTGGATTGGGTGACCTGATGGTTATCCTGGGTGACATGATGGTTGGACTAGATGATCTTAGTGATCTTTTCCAACCTTAACGATTCTATGATTCTGTATCCTGCTGGGAGGAGCATGGCCACCCCATTGTGTTGGATCTGCACCCAGCTGCAACATCTGGCCCCAAGATGATAGAGGGTAGCAGCCAGAGTTGGTGTTGTCAAGGGTATTTGTGCTGGGCTCCCACCCCATGCTTGGTAGGAAGGGGCCCCAAGGATCATCAAGTTGTGCTGACATGGTTAATGAAGAGGGATCACTAGAATTGTTTATTTGAAACTTTCTGGAAGCTAAATGAAATATATTATTAAAAAAAAAAAAAAAAAACTTAAAAAAGCAACAACATCTGGTTAGTAGCATCCATATTTGGAGTTGAGCTGCCAACCTTCAACCCCATTAAAATCACAGAGGATGCAAATGAGCCTGGTGCATTCTGGAACGGGGACACATCTTTGCATACGAGTGCAATGGTTCAGCTCTGCAGGTGGTGTTCTGTTCTGCCACTTCCATGCATGCAACCGGTCCCATGCAAACATTCACAAGAGCACAGCCTCAGTGTGTAGAGACTTAATTACACGTTGCTTATTAGAGATGGCCTGTCAGCATGGTGGTTGAGCAGCCGAGGCGGCCGCTTTATCGCCTCTTTGCAGGAGTTGTGCCATTTCTTTGTCGTCATATATGGTAATGTATGCACTGCAGCACGGCGTGGGGTGAGATTCAATGAATAATGGAAAACCCAGAGTCATGTTGAATCTATATTGGCCATGCTTTTTCCCCAGCAGTTATCTTTAAAAGGAAAATATTAATTCTGGGGGGCTCAGAGCTGTTTTAGAGCATCTCGGTCTCTGCAGTTGGTGCAGTTTGTTGGAAGGCTGCAATGGATTTTTTGCCAGCACGGGGGCTGCAAGACGTGCTGTTGCAGTGGCCACTTTCTATCCCCAGGGCCATGCTGCTGATTTGGGCTCTGGTAGATCCCACAACACAACCTACCGAAAAACATGCAGAAGGATGTGCTGGTTGCTGGTTGTACTTGATGGTGTTAGAGGTCTTTTCAATCTTAACGATCCTGTAGTTCTGTGATTCAGTGACATGGGTAGCGGGCATGGTGATGATGGGTTGACAGTTGGACTTGATGATCTTCTAAGGTCTTTTCTAACCTTCACAATTCTGTGGTTTTATGATTCTGTGACATGGTTTAGTTGGTTGGTGATGAGTTGACAGTTGGAACTGATGATCTTAGAGATTTTTTTCCAACCTTAATGATACTGTGGTTCTAGGATTCTCTGACATGGTTAATTGGCATGTTGGTAATGAGTTGACAGTTGGACTTGATGGTGTTAGAGGTCTTTTCCAACCTTAACAATTTATGGTTCTGTGATTCTATGACATGGTTTAGTTGGCGTGGTTGGTGATGAGCTGACAGTTGGACTCGATGATCTTAGAGGTCTTTTCCAACCTTAACGATTCTGTGGTTCTGTGATTCTCTGACATGGTTAGTGAGCATGGTGGTAATGAGTTGACAGTTGGACTTGATGATCGTAAAGGTCTATTCCAACCTTAACAATTCTTTGATTTCTTTCTTTCCTGCCTTCCTTCCCCAGTTGCTGTCTGTGAATGCTAATTAGGATGGATAATTTCTATTTGTTTTCTTTTTTGCTTTAACCAAATCCCTTCTATTATGATCTGTATCGTTTATTTCTGCGGGCCATTATCTCAGTGTCATTACAGAGTTTTAGCAGCTGAATGAAAACATCCGAAGGAAGCCAGAAGTCGTTAGGCACAACATTCTGTGATAACAACCATAATTCTCGTGATAAAAAAAAAAAGAGAGAGAGAGAGAGAGAAAAAAATAAAAAGTGTGATGAATTCAGGAAACAGCACAAATGGAGCTGTCGTTGTGAAGTGACACCATGATGTCTGTGCTCTGTGGTCACCAGTGCTGGAACGAGGAGTTCTACAAGTGGATCAATGGGGAGGGCTGGGGGTAAAAGCTGCTTTTTTGTCTCTTTACATGGATTTTATGATTTCTGTTGGTTTTTTTTGTTTTGTTTTTGTTTTTTGAGGAGGGGAAGATCAATGTTTATGTCCTGGGTAGGGATGTGACAAAGATGTTTCACTGAATGTCGTGGTTTAGTGGCATGGTGGTGTTGGGTTGATGGTTGGACTTGATGATCTTAGTGGTCTTTTCCAACCTGAATGATTCTATGGAAGGCAAGGTTTTTGTTCTCTGAGCAATGGTTACAAAGCCATCAGGTTGGGAAAATTTATTCTCCAGAAGAGCAGTGATGTGTTGGCACAGGGAGCGGTGGGGTCTCCATCCCTGGAGGTGTTCAGTGTGGAGATGTGGCACTGAGGGATGTGGGCACGGTGGGGTGGGCTGGGGTTGGATTTTGGTGATCTCAGAGGACTTCTCCAACACTGATGATTCTATGATTCAGGAACATGAAATCCTTGCAGGCAGCAAGAAGTGCCGGGTTCCTGCAAGAGAAAAGATGAGTTACCAAAATGAAAAGCAAGCAACTCTTGTTTTGAAACCTCTCCTTGATGCTTTTACTTGAAGCAATGTAATCCAACAGGAAAAGAAACTGAAACCAGCACTGGGTTTTCCCCTGCCAGCCCTACCTATGCCACCGTGTTGTAACTGCATTTCATCAGCTGCTGTCCTGCAGTGGTCCCAGAGGATCAGCCCTTGGGGGATGGACGGTGCTGAGGCTGAAGTTCATGGTGACCCCAGTTGTGCAGGGCTGTAGGAGCAGGTGGAGGTTGGGCTTTTCAGCCCAGCCTTGGATTGTGGAGTCATTAATGTTGGCAATGACCTCTCCAACCATCATCCCACCCCCACCGTGCCCGCTAAGCATGTCCTTAATAAAGGTGCTGGTGTCCCAGGGTTCATTTCCCCGTTGCATTTCCAGCAGCAGCACAAGAAGCATTGCTTCAGACCCTTCCTATAATCCAGCATTCAGCTTCAGCACGAGGCAGCTCACAAGCCAGACTGATGGAATAAAACAGCACTGAAAATCAGAACACGTGCATCCCATTGCATGAAACGACAGGCGCCGTGCCCTCCCGTGCCTCAGTTTCCCCACCCAGCGTTTCTTTCCGCCTCCTTTTGGATCCTTTTTGCTTCCTTTGCATTCCTACCCGGCCAGGACAAGCCACTCCTCCGGCGGGTGACATCAGGCTGGAGCCCAGCGGGGCCCTGCATGGCCGCCATGCAGCAGGGAGTGGGGACAAGGAGGGGGACAGCAGCAGGGAGCGGGGGAACGCTGGGGAACGTGGGACGAGCTGGCTGGAATCCCACGGGTAAGAGCTCAGAGATGGGGCAGGGAAGTGGGGGGAGGGAAGGGAGGAGGGGTTCCGTGGGGCGTCCCCGCTTGGGTTTGTAGCTGTCTGTTATTATTTTTTTTATTTTTGTGACTGCTTTTAATCTTCTTCTTCTTTCTCTCGGCCGTTCTTTCACGCTGCTTTCTATCCCGTCCCTCTCTGCGTTTCCCCTTGTTTGTTTTCTGCCTGCTTCCTTTCGCTCCCTGCAGGAGGAAACAAAAAAAAAACAAAAAAAACCCCTCGCTGACTCTCTGCTCTTCCCCAGTGCTCTGTGGGTTTCCCCCCATGCCTTGGGTGACTGCCTGGGGGGGGGGGGGGATCAGAACAGTGCCACCCCTCCATCCTCCTGCCCTCCCCTCCTGCGTGTGCTGCATGGCTGTTAGTGGGGTTTGGGTTATATCCCGATACTGGGGATGCCCCAGTGGTCAGGGGTGGGCTCTGCAAAGTGCCACATCCTCAGGATTATCCCAGCAGGAACGCAGTGCTGCTATGGGGGCAGGTTTGGAGCCGTCCCAATGGCAAGATGGGGATGGGCACGATGGGTTTGTGCAGGCATTGGGGTCCTTCTGTAGGTCAGAGTGTGTTTGGGGCTCTCCAACAGAACGTAGCCTGGAAATTTGGTGGTTTTCCCCTATTTTAGTGCCTGCTGGGGGGTGGGGGACGCATGGATGTTTCCCACACCAGGGCTGCTTTGGTGTGAACCTTCCCAGGTACCCAAAGTCAGACCAAACCAGAACCATCAGAGCCGTGGGGTGCTCTTGAACTATGAGCTTGACTCATCCCTAAGTCCTTAAATCACTGCTTTTCTCTGATACCCTTCTGATACCAGGGGGAGATGTACGTGTGTGTGTGTGTGTGTGCATATATGGAGGTCTGACAGCACCTTGGAAGTTTGTTGTAGAACTAACTGCTAATTATCTTCTTGGTTTTCATCAACGAGTCCAGGAAATGTTTAAATTGGTGCTTGGATTTAAAAAGCAGCCGTGCCAAGCGCTGCGTTCGCCACGGATGCTGCCAAAAATTAAATGAAAATTATTAATAATATTAAAAAGAAAACAAAAAAAACCTGATTATTTGCATTGTCTGCTAGCACGTTAATCGGTGCTCAGAGCATAAAGGGTGGAGAATGCGGCGGGGTGGTGGATGTTGAACGCTATCAGCTAAAATATAATTAACAGCCAATTATTTCGTGTGCGAATGGCAGTTTTTGTCAATTAGGAAATGTTTAAATGGCGTTGATTTCTGGCTGCCCTGGGTGCTGCAGTGCGAGGAGGGAGCTCCTTCCGTCCCCATTAATTGCAGTGCTTCGTTACGGGGTGGGGATGAGCCCATCCAGTGAAGCAAAAAGGGAAGAGGGCAAAAAAATAGGGTTAAAAAGAGAGGAAAAATGCGTTGTGGGAGCTTTTTGCACTGGGGTTTGGCCTTAGGGAGGTGAAACAGAAGGTCCTGTGATGCTGTGAAGAAGGGGGTGGGCTTCTTCCAGCGCCGTTGGGTTGAATCTGAGCTGGTTTGGGTTAAGGCAGAGATGAATGCTGTGCAATTGGGTCTGGGGCAGCATCTCCTGGTGGGGCTGAAAGCTGCTCCCAGTGGCGTATGGGGACATGGAACATTCATTGAGGTGCTTAATCTGGGCGTAGAGCATGGGGGTTTGGTTCATTTCCTGCTGAAAGGTTTCTCCCAGCATCCATGCAGCTCCCAGCATGACTTCTACTCCCTGAGCGTAGCAAGAGATACAGGATTTATCCCCAAAACCTTCAGTTTATGAGTTGTACTTTGGTCCATGTATAGAGACACCATTAGATGGACAGGATGGACAGATAGATAGCTTGTACCATATGGATGTGCCATTGGATAGAGGTGGATAGATGCAGGTAGTTGGGTTGGTATTAAATATACGTATGTCCTTGGGTGAACCATCCTTGCCATGGTTTGGGCTCCTTCTCTTCCACCAACTGTGCATCTCTGTAGAAAAGTCACTTTTTTAGCAATAAAACAAGGAGTTCAAGAAAGTTCTTTAAAAAAATAAGGTGAGAAGTTCATAAGAATAAAAAGATCTTTAAGTTTTGTTGCTTGCCAAGGTGACCAGCACACTGGTTTGGTCTCCTGTATTTATTGCATCCTAGATGGGACCTATAGATCTCATAGACCTCACTGTACATCTGCGACCTGCACACAGCAGGGGGGTTGAAACTAGTTGATCATTGTGGTCCTTTTCAACCCAGCCCATTCTATGATTCCAACCTAAGACCTCTAGTTGGGATGGTTGGACCAGCGTTGCCCGTATCCAAGTGGGGATGCAGTAGGCACCAAATGAATCCTAATGGGGATTTAATTAGCTGATAGCATGGCTTGCAGAGGAGCTGGTTGGAGTTGGACGTGTGTGGTTAATCATTGGCCATGGGGCTGATGGCTGGGGATGTGAGAGGGGAGAAACAGCACAAGGTGGGCTGGGGTGGGCATGGAAGGAGAAAGAATGGATAGCAATGGAGTTGTGTGGTTGGTTGCTTGCAGAAGTGGAGGAAATGGGATTTTTACGGCATTTGGGGTGGGAAAGACATGGGACTGGTCGTGTGCAGAAATGTGGGAAAGGGGATTTTAATGGGGTTTGGGGAGGCAGGTCTGTGTGCAGGAGGGAAGCTTCCCGCTGCAGCCCTGCACTCGGTTGCGTACTGATGACCTTTGGCAGTGCACACATTGTGTGTCTGCTCAGCCAGGCTTTGCTTGCACTGCATGGACCCAGTGCATTTGCCCTGATTTCCCACGTGCTGGAGGCCAAAAACCTGAATTTCTCCTGCCCCTTGGGAAATGGTAACGTGGGCAGAGCCGAGCTGTGCTCTCGGACACCGATTTATCCAAGCTTTTTGTGAGAATTTCAAGAAAGCACTCTGGACTTTAATGAAATCCCCAGCCCGCAGCTCGAATGTTCCTCGTTAGTGACTTTATTGCTAAATAATTTACAGAAGGAGGCCTTGCCAGTTTTCATAAGGGAAGCATTTCAAGTATGCAAAGCAGATTTTATGCCTTCCCGGAGCAGCTGCTGGCTCAGGGATAGGAGACCAGCACTATGCTGGCTCTGCCCCATTTATTCTGCACCTATAGGGGAGGTGGGAGGCAGCAGTGCGGGTAGGGCAGGGGCTGCTTCTTCCCAAAATAACCCCCAAATTCCCATATTGTGTGAGCAAACAGCGGGGGAAGGACCCACACGCTGTAGGCATTGGTTTTGTGGCTCCTGTTCACTTGTTGTTTCTTTCTCCCCAGCACTGCTGCGAGAGGAGGTGGCCCAGCTGCAGGAGGAGGTGCACCTGCTCCGGCAAATGAAGGAGATGCTAACGAAGGAGCTGGAGGAGACACATGGCAGCAAATCCCCCGAGGTGCTGTCGGCCACTGAGCTCAAGGTGCAGCTGGCACAGAAGGAGCAGGAGCTGGCACGGGCCAAGGAGGCTCTGCAGGGTAAGGGCTGCCTTTCCCTATAGGGCTTTATTCCATGCATCCCATAACCCCAGGGCAAATTAATTAGGGAGGGAAGGGAAAGCTATCCCTTTTATTTGGGTGAGGGGGTGTGTTTTTGTGGGGTGAGGTTGGATGCACAAGCAGAGCATCCCCAGCAGGCTGGGAAATTGGGCACGTTGGGCACAAAGTTGTCATTGTACAGAGCAAAACCGAGCTGAAATGCAGCTGGAAAGTATGATGAGATGGGTTTGGTTCAGGTTTGAGCTCCTTGGAGCCATTGAGGAAGGAAGCAGAGCATTGCTTGGTGATGCATGCATTGTGCTGCATGCATCCTCCTGCATGGAGAGTGCTGCAAACCCCACTGAAGGGTTGTGCTGCAGGACAGAATCTGACATTGGAGGCTTTCCTCCTCCAAAAAGCACTTCTTGGTGAATAAACTGGAGGAAATGAAGGCTGGATGGTGTGGTACCCAGGGTTAAGGGCATTGTGTGGGGCTGTGGGGAAGGGGAAGGGAAAGGAAGGGAAGGGAAGGAAAAGGGAAATGTTAAGGGAAAAGGAAGGGAAGGAAGGGGAAATGTTGAGGGAAAAGGAAGGGAAGGAAGGGGAAATGTTGAGGGAAAAGGAAGGGAAGGAAGGGGAAATGTTGAGGGAAAAGGAAGGGAAGGAAGGGGAAATGTTGAGGGAAAAGGAAGGGAAGGAAGGGGAAATGTTGAGGGAAAAGGAAGGGAAGGAAGGGGAAATGTTGAGGGAAAAGGAAGGGAAGGAAGGGGAAATGTTGAGGGAAAAGGAAGGGAAGGAAGGGGAAATGTTGAGGGAAAAGGAAGGGAAGGAAGGGGAAATGTTGAGGGAAAAGGAAGGGAAGGAAGGGGAAATGTTGAGGGAAAAGGAAGGGAAGGAAGGGGAAATGTTGAGGGAAAAGGAAGGGAAGGAAGGGGAAATGTTGAGGGAAAAGGAAGGGAAAAGAAAAGTCATCCATGGTCTGTGTGTTTTCAGTTTTATTGCTCTTTGATGATGTGCAAATAAAACAAAGAGACTTTTTTAGAGTTTTTGTTACGTTCCAAGGTTTGGAAATGGTTCTTGTGAGCTATTTGAGCAGGCTGGCTTGCCTCCTCTCCATGGGAAATCGTGGTGTAGTTGTATGCGAAAAGCCAAAATGCTACAACTGAGCAGCAGGCTTTCCACTGCACTGCCATAATGGCTTGAGAATCACGAGTGCTTAAAGAATATCGTGATGCTTTGCTTTTTTTCAGTTGGGCTTTTATTGGTCAGCTATAGAAGCCACTGGGATTTGTTTTGCAGGACTTCCTTGCAGGTGTGAGGGATGAGGCGAGGGGATCTCGACTCACACTTGTGAGCAACTCAGCCAACAGCCCATTTACGTCCCTTCCTCCTCCCTCCTCCCAGCTTTGGAAGCCTTTTCCCATCCTTTGGCAAAGCCCACAGTGCTGGATCCATCCCCACGGGCTGGGCGGCAGCGCAGCGCTTACGGGACGCTGCAGAAATCCTTTTTCCTTCCCATGAAAACTCCTGCCAAAAACAAACAAACCAAAAAAAAAAAAAAAAAAAAGGGAGCGGAAAAAAAGGGCAGCAGCTCCAGAAAAAGAAAAAAGAAAAGAAAAAAAAAAAAAAACCCTACATTTGGGGAATGTTGCTGATGGGAAAGTGGCCAGGCTCTGCTCGGCTGCAGGATCTCAGGCTCCTGTCCCCACGCACGGCTGCAGCATCCTCCCTGCTGGCTGCATGCATGCTGTGTTGTTAGCAGGCAAGTGATGGGGAAATTGTAGGGGAACGTTAGGGAAATCCGTTGCCATGCTTGGCTGAGAGCCTGGAAGCACTGCGGAGGCAGAGAGTGAGGGAGGGGAGGGGAGAATCCAGCCTCTATGGCATCCCAGCACCTCCGTAAGGGTCTGGTTTGGGGTTGGAGAGGCATGAATGGAGCCTTGATCTGTAGGGAAATGCCTTCCTGGGTTGTCCCACGCCAACGAGCCCTTCCTGCTGCGGAAGGGAGAGGAGAGCAGCTCTTCCTGCTGCTGTCGTGCAGCGTTTACATCTCCCAGCAAAGAACTGGTGTGGTGTGGGATGCGGCTCAGAGCGGGATGTTGTGTTGCAGCTCCTTCCTCTGGGCTGGTTCTGTCCCTTGGGCCTTATGTTGTGATAGTAGAATGTCCAGAATGGAAACATGTAAAGTCCTGGGGAGTCCTGTGAGGTGGGCGGGAGAATCTGGGGTCCCCCAGTAGGTGAGGGTGGATCTGGGGTCCCCAGGAGATGGAGGTGGATCTGGGGTCCCCCATCAGATAGAAGTGGAAACGGGGTCCCCACATGAGGTTGAGTTGGATAGAGGGTCTCCCCAGGAAATGGGGGTGGATACTGGGTCCCCCAGCAGATAAGAGTGGATGTGGGGTCCCCCAGCAGATAAGAGTGGATGGGGGGTCCCCCAGCAGATAAGGGTGCATGTGGGGTCCCCAGGAGATGGTGTTGGGTCTGGTGTCCCTCAGCACATAGGGGTAGATAAGGGATCCTCGTGAGATGGAGGTGGATATGGGATCCCCCAGGAGATGGAGGTGAATCTGGTAGATAAGGATGGATATGGGATTCCCAGGAGATATGGAGTAGATGAACCATGGTCAAGGACCTGAAGAAGACCCTTAACATCCCAACATAAGGCAAGACCACCTCCTTGTTGCCCATTTGGGTCTGGTTTGGTTTGGAAAGCCCTTGGCTTCCTCACGGGGTGTTTCCAGGCAAATTCCTCCAGGGCAGAATCTCTCATGGAAATGCTTTTCCTAAAAGCCAGTATGGCACTGGGATGTCCCATTTATGCACGGCCAGATGCTGACTGCAGAGTGCCAGCAAGATGCTGTGTGCAGGTGTCAAAGGCTAGGCTCAATGAGTGTGTATTTAATTACAGAGCAAAGATCCCCACGCAAGGCTGCCCAATTTTATGGGTTAGTCACAGTGACAACATTGGATTTCATGGTTGGGATGGAGAAACAGGAGAAATTAAGTGAATGTTAATGCGACACGATGGGTTTGTGCATCCCTCCTGTGCAGGGCTGGTAGTTCTTCCATTTGGAATCACATGAATGTGATTAGGGAAGGTTTAGGTTGGATATTAGGAGGAAGTTTTTCACACAGGGTGGTGATGCTTTGGAACAGGTTGCCCAAGGAGGCTGTGGATGCCCCATCCCTGCAGGCATTCAAGGCCAGGCTGGATGTGGCTCTGGGCAGCCTGGACTGCTGGTTGATGACCTGCACACAGCAGAGGGTTGGAACTGGATGAGCATTGTGGTCTTTCCCAACCCAGGCCATTCTGTGATTCTATGAATGTGATTGTAGAGTCATTAAGGTCGGAGAAAACCTCTGGGGTCGTACAGTCTGACCTTATGGTGTGGTGGAACGCAGCAGCAGGAAGCCAACCCTACAGAAGGTGGTGATGATGCTGGGGACCCGGATTACCTCACTGCTCTCTTTGCAGCCATGAAAGCCGACCGCAAGCGCTTGAAGGCAGAGAAAACAGACCTGGTGAGCCAAATGCAGCAGCTCTACGCCACGCTGGACAGCCGGGAGGAGCAGCTCCGCGACTTCATCCGCAACTACGAGCAGCACCGGAAGGTGAGAGTGTGTCTTCTCTTCCTTTGGGGCTTCAGGTTGGACTTTTTTGGGGTTGACCCTAAAGGCCATCTGGGCCAATCACCCTGCAGTGCACAGGGACCCCCACATCTCTGTGAGCACTCAGAGCCCCTCCAGCTTGACCTTGGGAGTCTGCAGGGATGGAGCATCACCACCGTATCTCCAGGCAGCCCAATTTAACTGCTCCCTTTTGCTGGCCGAAGCCCTAAGGCAGCTTGCTCCCAGCGTGCCTGCAAGGTTGGAGCGTGCAGAGCGCGCACACAAACAGTTGCTCTGTAATAAAGAGCATTTTTGGGATGTTTTCGGGATGGAAAGCTGGGGGGTTGCAGCAAGGCTTCCTGTTGTGCTCGTGGTTCTGCCATCCGCAGGCACGAGCGAGCGTGGGAACTCAGCTCCCACAGCTATTCTGGGCTTTTTTCCATGCAAAGGGAGAAATTTGCTATTTTTGAAGGCTGGTGCCATAGGAGCAGCGCTCACAGCCAGCTCTGGGTTAGCTGGGGCAGCCACGGGGCATTTTTTCTCCTGCCACGAGGAAGTCATTGCAATCTTCAGTGAGCAGAAAAAAAGCAAGGAGCATGGAGTGAGGTGCTGGCAGAGCTCTCCAGCTTTGGGGCACGGTGCTTGCATCCTGTTTGTGGCACAAATGTCTCATTTTGGGGCACAGGCATCCCGTTTTGGGACACAGGAGCCTCATTTTGGGACGCGGACATTCTGTTTTGAGGCACAGGCATCCCATTCTGGGATACAGACATCCCATTTTGAGACACAGGCATCCCATTTTGGGGCACGAGTGTCCAGTTTGGAGCACAGGTGTCCGGTTTTGGGATACAGACATCCCATTTTGAGGCACAGGTGTACAGTTTTGGGACACAGACATCCCATTTTAGGGAACAGGCATCTCGATTTGGGGCACAGGCATCTTGATTTGAGGCACAGGCTTCCCATTTTGGGATACAGGTGCCCCATCTTGGACACAAGAACCCCATTTTGGTGCACAGGCATCCCATTTTGGGGCACAGGTGTCCAGTTTTGGGACACAGGAGCCTCATTTTGGGACACGGACATTCTGTTTTGAGGCACAGGCATCCCATTCTGGGACACAGGCATCCCATTTTGGGGCACGAGTGTCCAGTTTGGAGCACAGGTGTACAGTTTTGGGACACAGACATCCCATTTTAGTGAACAGGCATCTCGATTTGGGGCACAGGCTTCCCATTTTGGGATACAGGTGCCCCATCTTGGACACAAGCATCCCATTTTGGTGCACAGGCATCCCATTTTGGGATACGGTGCCTGCAGGGAGGGCCGGGAAGAGGGGATTTTGGCCGTTCCCTGTCTCAACACCTTCCCCTTGTCGCACCAGGAGAGCGAGGATGCAGTGAAAGCCCTGGCCAAGGAGAAGGATCTGCTGGAACGGGAGAAGTGGGAGCTGCGGCGGCAAGCCAAGGAAGCCACCGACCACGCCAGCGCCCTGCGCTCCCAGCTCGACCTCAAAGACAACCGAATGAAGGAGCTGGAGGCCGAGCTGGCCATGGTGAGCTCAGCCTTATACCATTTCCCAGCTGTGCTGGGTGCCTGGTTTGGGTCAGGGCTCAGCATTTGTTGCATTGAGGTGAATGGAGCAGCGTAGCAGCGTTGCATTTGAGCGTTGTCACGAGATTGCATTTTTAGGGTTTGTTGCTGTATTGCGTGAGTTCATTGCAGCATTGCATCCAAATGCTATCTCCAGTGCTGCAGCATTGCATCCAATACTGATTTCAGTGTCCCCACAGGCCAAGCAATCCCTGGCCACGCTGACCAAGGACGTCCCCAAGCGCCATTCCTTGGCCATGCCAGGCGAGACGGTGCTGAATGGCAACCAGGAGTGGGTGCTGCAGGCTGACCTACCACTCACTGCTGCCATCCGACAGAGCCAGCAGACCCTGTACCACTCCCACCCCGCACACTCAGCCGACCGGCAAGGTGAGACCTCCACCAGCTTTGTTTTTGCATGGGTTGTTGCTGGGATCTTGAACAGGATCGGTGGTTTTGCACAGAGGGGTCTTGTTTGTTTTGCATGGGTCTGGGTCTTGCACAGGGGTTTGGGTTTGCACAGGGGGTTGCTGGGGTTTAGGACAGCATCAGCTTTCTTGCACACGGGGTGCTTGGGTTTCTATGGGTTTAGGTTTTGCACAGGGGGCTGCTGGGGTGTAGAGCAGGATCTGGGTTTTGCATAGGACACGTTTGTTTTACTGCACCGCGGGCTGAGCCTCTGCATGGGGGTTAGGTTGTGCATGGGAGGTTGCAGAAGGTTTTGCACAGGTTTAGGTCTTGCACAACAGGCTGGGGTTTTGCATAGGAGTTTATATTTTGCATAGGAGGTTGCTGGGATTGTGAACAGAACCTGGGGTTTTGCACAGGGAATACTTAGGGTTGTTTTGCACAAGGAGTTGCATTTTTGAGCAGGATCAGACTTTTTGCGCAAGTTTAGGTTTTGCAAAGCAGGCTGGAGTTTTGCATAAAGGTTTAGGTTTTTGCACTAGGAGTTGCTGGGGTTTTGGACAGAATCCGGGGTTTTGCACAGGGCATACTGGGGATTTTGCACAGCAGGCTCAGGTTTTGCGTAAGGGTTTGGGAATTGTTGAGTTTTTGAACAGGAACTGTTTTTGCACAGGGGGATTTTTTGCACAGGCTTAGGTCTTGCACTGGGGTTTTGCACAGAGGTTTAGGTTTCGCACGGGGAGTTGCTGGGTTTTGAGCAGGATCACCTGAGTTATTGGTGGATTTGGGTTTTGCACTGCAGGCTGGAGTTTTGCATAGGGATTTAAGCTATGCCCGGGGTGTTGCTGGCTTTTGCATAGGATCTGGCGTTTGCACGAGGGTTTCACTCACGTTGGGGGGCAGCCCTACACCCGAGCTTTGCCACTGCTGACCCCCCATCTCCCCATTGCCTCACAGCAGTCCGGGTGAGTCCCTGCCACTCCAGGCAGCCGTCCATCATCTCCGACGCGTCAGCAGCAGAAGGCGACCGATCGTCCACGCCGAGTGACATCAACTCACCACGACACCGGACGCATTCGCTCTGCAACGTAAGTCCCAGGGGCAGCCAGGTGCTGCAGGGTGCCCACATTGTGTTCCTGCTGTTTCAATATCATCCGTTTCCCTTCTTGCTGCAGGGGGACAGCCCCGGACCGGTACAGAAGAACTTGCACAACCCCATCGTACAGGTAGGGCTGCAATCCCTTGGAAACCCAGCTCCCAAAAGCACATCCTGCATTAGAGAGTGGTTTTTGGGGTACCTAGAGGCACTGATGGAATTATTGAGTTATTCTTTTATGTTTTACCCTAAAAAGCTGTGGGTGTTCGTGCAGATGGTAGCTAGGCCTCCCTGTGGCTTTGCCGCGTAGCTGACATCCTATAGTGATGGCATTGAGAAACCAAACTCCCGATAACGTGGGGTGGGAAGAGGTTGGGTCTCCTGATGACTTCAGATACAAAAGTTCAGGACCTGGACCTCAGTATTCATTGGGATCTGTGTACTTGGTGCTGTTGAACATCCCCAGAGGTGTTCAACATGGAGATGTGTTGGGGATGTGGTCAGTGAGCGTGACAGGATGGGTTGATGGTTGGACTTGATAATCTTGGAGGTCTTCTCCAACCTTAATGATTCTATTTAGGGACACGATCAGTGGGCATGGTGGGGATGGGCTGATGGTTGGACTTGATGATCTTGGAAGTCTTCTCCAACTTTCATGACTCTATTTAGGAACATGATCAGTGGGCATGGTGGGGATAGGTTTATTGTTGGACTTGATGACCTTGGAGGTCTTCTCCAACCTTAATTATTCTGTCATTCTAGTTGGGGACACAATCAGTGGGCATGGTAGGGATGTGTTGATGGCTGGACTTGGTGATCTTGGAAGCCTTCTCCACCTTTCATGATTCTAACTAGGGACATGATCAGTGGGCAAGGTGGGGATGTGTTGATGGTTGGACTTGATGACCTTGGAGGTCTTCTCCAACCTTAATTATTCTATCATTCCACTTGGGGACACAGTCAATGGGCATGGTAGGGATATGTTGATGGTTGGACTTGGTGACCTTGGAGGTCTTCTCCAACCTTAATTATTCTATCATTCCATTTGGGGACACAGTCAGTGGGCATGGTAGGGATATGTTGATGGTTGGACTTGGTGACCTTGGAGGTCTTCTCCAGCCTTAATTATTCTATCATTCCATTTGGGGACACAATCAGTGGGCATGGTAGGGATGTGTTGATGGTTGGACTTGGTGACCTTGGAGGTCTTCTCCAACCTTAATTATTCTATCATTCCATTTGGGGACACAATCAGTGGGCATGGTAGGGATGTGTTGATAATCTTGGAGGTCTTCTCCAACCTTCATGGTCTGGTGATTCTGTCACATAGCTTAGTGGGCACACGGTGGGGATGGGTTGCACACCCCATACATGGGAGCCTCACCCACGCCCACTGCAGGAACACCTTAGTGACAAATCCCCCAGCAAAACCCCAAAGATCAGCCATACCACCTCCACCCCTCCTCTCCCTGCAGTCTCTGGAAGACCTCGAGGACCAAAAACGGAAAAAGAAGAAGGAGAAGATGGGCTTTGGTTCCATCTCACGGGTGTTCGCCCGGGGCAAGCAGCGCAAATCCCTCGACCCAGGGCTGTTTGATGGCACGGCCCCCGACTACTACATCGAGGAGGACGCGGACTGGTGACCCCTCGCCCCCAAAAATGTACAGCCCCCACGTGTGCATACCCAGTCACAGTGTAATTTAGCCCCAACCCCCCCCCCCCCGCCTGTATTTCGATTTTATTTTTTTAAGCATTCCAGTAACTCTTCCTTTGTCGTCACTTCTTTTTTTTTTTTTTTTTTGTCGTTTGGGGGATTTTATCTTTTTTTGTTGTTGTTTCATTTCGTTTGTTTTAATTCCCCCAACCTCCTCCTTTTCGACAAAACTTGAAACTTGAAGGACTGCTGTGTGTCTGTAAATAACGGGAATCTCGTGCACTTTGTGCTTGTGACGTCTCTTGTCCGAAACCGCTGTTTTTCTGGAGCCTGTCCTGCGAGGGGACCCCACCTCAGAGAAGGGGACCCCAACATCTTCAGAGACATGAGAAAAAGAAAACAAAACCAAGAAATGAAACCCACCCAAATTGCATTCACCCGAGGAGGTGGCAGCACACGGGCTCGTCGTAACGCCTTCTGGAATCTGTGTTTTTCCCCTTCCCTTGTGTCGTTTTAATTTATTTGCACAAACCCAGAGAGGAGCTATTCTAACTAAATTATTACAGAAATGTTGGGTTTTGGTTTTTTGGTTTTTTGTTTTGTTTTGTTTTTTTTAAAATTCTTTTTTTTGTTGTTGCTGTTTTTATATATATATTTTTTCCACGTCGCTGGGGAGGGCCGGGGAGGAGGAAGGGGTTGGGGAACGGGGACGGCGTGGGAGCACTTACAGCCTTGGAAAAACCCAGCGACCTCGGAGCTTCCCAATGTGGATTTGGGGTGCTCGCCCTTTGCTGGCATTAAAACCGGGGGCACTGGGGGCCAAGGGAAAGCAACGTCCCTATAGAGCAGTGCCAATTTTAAGGGGGATGCCTGGAAACCGCGCTCCGCTTAACGACGAGCTCGCAAACCTGTATGCTTTAACGCTCAGCGGTATCATTGGAAGCTCTTAAAAGAAAAAAGAAAAAAAAAACAAAGTATGAAGATTTATTTAATAGTGCTATAATAGTGTCTTATTTTTCTGAACTCCGAGACGCGCGCCCCGTTTGAATGGGGAATATTTTGTCTTAAATGGCAGAAATTCACTCCCGCGCTCCGTGTTCCCCCATGTGATGCTGTGGGGAGGGCCGGGGAGAAAAAGCAGAACTTTTCTGCAGAAAAGTTGATTTAATTTTTTTTTAATACATTGACTTTTTTTTATTATTATTTTGTTCGTTTTTCTCCTCGCATTTCTTTCTTTTTTTTTTTTTTTTTTTTTTAATAATTTAAACTCTCCGCCGACGAAAGCAGACGAGCGATCTCCCTTGGTATCCAGTAGTTTCCTTTTGCATTTCAGCTTTTTTTTTTTTTATTTTGTAAATTAGGAAATAATTCTAAAAAAAAAAAAAAAGAAAAAAAGAAAAGAAAAGAAAAAAAAAACTTACTAAGAGGATGATTTATTTAAAAGAGAGAACTTCGGGAAATAGCATATGGATTATGGGTAACCTTAGATTTAACTTTTTTTTCCCCCCAATGAAGGGGGGGGAGGATCCTTGAAGGCATGGATGCAAATATTACAAACAAAAAAAAAATTATAAAAAATCTAAATAAAGCTTATTTTAAAGTACGGGTGAGCTCCACGTGGTTCAATGGAGGTCGGGGATTGGTGGTGGGGTTGGGCACTGGGTTGATCTCACGTCCTGGCCAATGGGATCCATTGGGTGGTGCAGAGGGGACATGGGAGTGGGGTGGGTGTAAAGCACTGGGCAGCTCAGCATCATTGCAGCACCTTTTGGGTGCCAATGGGGCATGCTGTTGGCTGCCTCACCAAGAACGCCATCTTCATCATGGGATGGGTTTGGGTTTTTTGACCCGTGGGACCAAGCAGAATTGGGATTTCCTATAGGTAAGGATGTGGGCCAAGATCCATTCAGGACCCATGGATGTGATGCCAGGGATGGAGTCCACCATGGCCAAGGCAATGGGATGGGCGTGGGAAAGGTGTAGGGCAGGATGTCCCTATTGAGCATGGAGCAAACCAATGCCAATCCAAGGTGATGCACCCTGCAGAAAACAGGTAAGAATTCATTTGTTATCCCATAGGGCAGCACAGCAGGAAAATATATTCCATGTGCTTGGTTTTCTACCCCGTATCTTGGGGTCGGGTTGTGCGTAGCTGGGTCTGCCCATTTCCCAGCAGGCTAAGATTGTTTTTTTTGGACTGGATGATGCCAAGGCAACCACAGATAATACAGAACAGCAATAAAACAAAATACGATGAACATTTGATATTTTACACATCTAAAGCCCATAGTGTTGTGCATGGAACCAGGCAGGAGCATTGTGAGCAATGGGAAGGGAAACAGGCACCAGCTGCCAGCTGGCAGTGCAGCCCTGTTAATTAGCACTATGATGGAGTATTAATGGGAATAAAATATGGCATTGAGGTGTGACTATAGTGAGATAAGCCCGGCGCAGTCCGTGGCTGAGGTTGGTGGCAAATATTTGCTGATGCCATATTGTGCGGCTGCCAAAGCTGAAGGAAACTGCACTTTGAAGCCAATTTGAAGAGAGCATGACCTGAAATCTATGGTTGACCTTTAGGTTGTTCCTGTTTTTAAGGCTGGCTGTTAATAACCGGTCAGCGTGCATCCCTACTTCATCCCTGCTGTGTCTCTGTTGCATCTCTGCTGCATTCCCAGTGCATCCCTACCATATCCTTGCTGCATCTCTGCTGCATCCCCATTCCAACCCTACTGCATCCCCATTACATCCTTGCTGCATCCCTACTTCATCTCCTCTGCATCCCTGCTGTATCCTCTTTCCATCCCCGCTACATCCCCAATGCATCCCTGCTGCATCCCTACTGCTCCCCAGAACATCCCAACTGCGTCCCTGTTGCATCCTCTTGTGTCCCTGCCGAGCATTCCTCCCACCCCCAGAAGGGCTCAGCTGTTCTCGAGTTGCTGCTACGCCCTATGGACAGAGGAGGGAGCACGCAGCCAGGATTTATCGCCGCCGCAGCGCTGAGCGATCCATGGAGAACCCAAAGAAACGCAGAGGTGTGTCCTATTCCTGAATTAACCCTATGAAACAGTTCTCCTCACTCAGATACATGCGGGCTGAGGGCTCAGCTCAACCTAAACCCAACTCCTCTTCTTCCAAAGCCCTCCCCCGGGGTGCAGGCATGGGGTTGGCATTGGGCATGGTGGTGGCGTTGGGCATGGTGATGGTGTTGGGCATGGTGATGGTGTTGGGTATGGGGTTGGGGTGGGCATGGTGATGGCGTTGGGCATGGTGATGGCGTTGGGTATGGGGTTGGGGGTGGGCATGGTGATGGCGTTGGGCATGGTGATGGCGTTGGGCATGGGGTTGGGGGTGGGCATGGTGATGGTGTTGGGCATGGTGATGGCGTTGGGCATGGGGTTGGGGGTGGGCATGGGGTTGGGGGTGGGCATGGTGATGGTGTTGGGTGTGGTGATGGCGTTGGGCATGGGGTTGGGGGTGGGTATGGTGATGGTGTTGGGTGTGGTGATGGTGTTGGGCATGGTGATGGCGTTGGGCATGGGGTTGGGGGTGGGTATGGTGATGGTGTTGGGTGTGGTGATGGTGTTGGGCATGGTGATGGCGTTGGGCATGGGGTTGGGGGTGGGTATGGTGATGGCATTGGGCATGGTGATGGTGTTGGGCATGGTGATGGCGTTGGGCATGGGGTTGGGGGTGGGTATGGTGATGGCATTGGGCATGGTGATGGCGTTGGGCATGGGGTTGGGGGTGGGCATGGTGATGGTGTTGGGCATGGTGATGACGTTGGGCATGGGGTTGGGGGTGGGCATGGTGATCGTGTTGGGTGTGGTGATGGCGTTGGGCATGGGGTTGGGGGTGGGCATGGTGATGGTGTTGGGCATGGTGATGGCGTTGGGCATGGGGTTGGGGGTGGGCATGGGGTTGGGGGTGGGCATGGTGATGGTGTTGGGCATGGTGATGGTGTCAGGCATGGTGATGGTGTCGGGCATGGTGATGGTGTCAGGCATGGTGATGGTGTCGGGCATGGTGATGGCGTTGGGCATGGGGTTGGGGGTGGGCATGGTGATGGTGTTGGGCATGGTGATGGCGTTGGGCATGGTGATGTTGTTGGGCATGGGGTTGGGGGTGGGCATGGTGATGGCGTTGGGCATGGTGATGGTGTTGGGTATGGTGATGGCGTTGGGCATGGGGTTGGGGGTGGGCATGGAGTTGGTTTTGGGGTTGGGCCATCCAGGAGCACCCAGAGCCCTGGGATGACCCCTGAGCCCCAAAGGGAACATGGCTGGGTCTCTGTAACACAGCCCTCATTCTGTGGCCGTGAAGAAGCCCGTCCTTGGCTGACGTTCAGCTTTGCAGAAGGGAGCACAAGGAGCCCATTGAGCTGCACCAGCTCTGGTTGCAGCCCATAGGGGCCGGTTCCAGAGCTGTAGGGTCTGGCTGAAGGCACAGGGCTTATTTCCTGCATGAAGTTGGATTGAGTTCTATTTTCTTGCAGAAGAAAGGAGAAATCTACGGGTAACACTGCCACGCAAGAGGTTGGTGTGGGATTGGGGGAGTGTGGGGAGGCAGGCAAGCTTGAAAATGCAAATTGAACCATACAAAGGGCAGGACGTCTCTGCGCATCGGTGATTGCATGGCACCACGGAGCAGCTCTGGGCTCTTTGCCCAATGGGTTGGGCGAGAGAAGGAAGGGCAGTGCCTGCACTGCCCCCAGGGGAGTGGGGGAGACAGTGGAAAATCCCATGCGGCTGCGTCAAGGGGATGGGGAAATAATGGGAAATAATGGGAAATTGTGGGTAATCATGGAGGGAAATGGGAAATAATGGAGAAATTATGGGAAGTAATGGGTAAAAATGGGAAATAAGGGAGAAATAATGAGAAATAGTGAGTAATAATGGGAAATAATGGGGAAATAATGGGAAACTGTGGGTAATCGTGGGGGGAAATGGGAAATAATGGAGAAATTATGGGAAGTAATGGGTAAAAATGGGGAAATAATGGAGAAATTATAGGAAATAATGGGGAAATAGTGGGAAATAGTGGAGAAAAAATGAGAAATAGTGAGTAATAATGGGAAATAATGGGGAAATAATGGGAAACTGTGGGTAATCGTGGGGGGAAATGGGAAATAATGGAGAAATTATGGGAAGTAATGGGTAAAAATGGGGAAATACAGGGAAATAATGGAGAAATTATAGGAAATAATGGGGAAATAGTGGGAAATAGTGGAGAAAAAATGAGAAATAGTGGGTAATAATGAGGAAATGTGGAAAATAATGGGAAATTGTGGGTAATCATGGGGGAAATGGGAAATAATAGAGAAATTATAGGAAATAATGGAGAAACAATGGGAAATAATGGAGAAATAATGGGAAATAATGGAGAAATAATGTAAAATAATGAGAAATAATGGGGAAATGTGGGAAAATAATGGGAAATTGTGGGTAATCATGGGGGAAATGGGAAATAATGGAGAAATTATAAGAAATAATGGAGAAATAATGGGAAATAATGGTGAAATAATGAGAAATAATGAGAAATAATGAGAAATAGTGGGTAATAATGGGAAATAATGGGGAAATGTGGGAAAATAATGGGAAATTGTGGGTAATCACGGGGGAAAATAGGAAATTATGAGGAAATTATGGGAAGTAATAGTGGAAAATGGGGAAATATGGGGAAATAATGTAAAATAAGGGAGAAATAATGAGAAATAGTGGGTAATAATGGGAAATAATGGGAAATAGTGGGTAGTAATGAGAAGTAATGGGGAAATGTGGGGAAAAAATGGGAAATAATGGGTAATAATGGGAAATAATGGGATGGGGAAATATAGGGGACTAATGGAAACTAATTGAGAAATAATGAGGAAATATGGGGCAATAATGGGAAATAATTGAGAAATAATGGGAAATAGTGTGAAATAATGGGGAAATACGGAGAAATAATGGGAAATAGTGGGTAATAATGCAGAAATAATGGGAAAGAATGGTGGGAAATAATAAAGAAAAAATGGAAAATAATGGAGAAATAATGGAAAATAATAGAGAAATAATGGAAAATAATAGAGAAATAATGGAAAATAATAGAGAAATAATGGGAAATAATAGAGAAATAATGGGGAATAATGGGAAATAATAGGGAAATAATGGGAAATAGTAGGTAATAATGGGAAATCATGGGAAATAATGGAAATATAATGGGGAAAAGATGGGAAAGGATGGAGAAATAACAGGAAGAAGTGGGAAATAATGGGAAATGATAATGGGCAGTGCTCCGAGCCCGTGGGAAAGGGAAGTGCCGGGGGAGGCGGAGGGGGAGCCCGGAGCGGGCGGAGCCGGAGCTGCAGCCGGAGCGCAACGCTCCCAGCCCGGCCCCGGCATCACAGCACCGCCCCGGGGAGGTTCCCCGCCGCTGCCGCTGTCGGGAGGTGCGTGGCGTCCAGGGGGCTGCGTGGGGCCGGGAGGGGAGTGGGGTTTTGTGGGACCGGGGTAGGGCTGGGGCAGCGTTATGGCTCCGGGATGGGATGAGATTGGGACAAGGGTTGGCACCGGGTTGGGATGGGAGCGGGTGTTGTCCCCCCGGTGCCAGCATTGGGAAGCACAAAGAGCAGGAGAAAGTAATGTGTGGGGTACAGGTGGGATTTGGGGGGCAAAGGGGTATGGGGTGGTATGAGGATATGGGGGGATATGGGGACATTGGGTTATGAGGACGTATGGGGATGCAGCCTGCAGGAGCGCAGCACTGGGCAGAAGGTGATGTGTGGGGCAGGGATGCGGGGCAGGCATGGATGTACGGGGGCTGTGTGTGGATATGGGGCAGAGATGGGGTATGGGGTCATGTGGAGTTACATGGGGTTATGGGATCACAGCCTGCAGGAGCGCAGTGCTGAGCAGGAGATGGTAATGTAGGGCAGAGATGTGGGGTGGAGATAGGGGGCAGAGGGACTTGGGGATATGGGGGGCACAGCGACATGGGGACATTGGGAAATGGGGCGATTTGGCATCGTGGGGGGACACGGCCTGCAGGAGTGCAATGCCACACAGGAGGATCTGGAGAGGTGGGGCAGAGATGAGGGGCACAGTGACATGGGGATGTATGGAGATATGGGGTGGAGATGTGGGGCAGAGATGGGGCTTGTTAGGGTACATTGTCACCCTGCAGCACTGGAGGTGGCTGTCCTGAATGCAGGAAGGGATGGGAAATGGCAAACCCTACACTGAACCCAATGGTGCTTTGGGGTCAGAGCACAACACGGCTGCTGGAGGTGCAGTGTTTGGAGAGCAAACAAAGCTTGAGGTGGCTCTGTAGGGCAGGTCTGAGCTGGGTGCTGGGTGCTGATGGGGTTTCTGTTGGGAGTATTGCTGCAGTTCTTTCAAAAGACTGATCAGTGAGGAGCTTGGCAAAGCAAATCTGTGTGCTTCGCTCAGGGGTGGGTGCCCAATCCCAAATGCACGTCTTCATCCCGATGAGTTTCATGGCCGGTTGGTGTCCGGATGGTGTCCATATGGTGTCTAGATGATGTCCAGATGGTGTCCAGGTGGTGTCCAAGTGGTGTCTGGATGGTGCTGTGAGTTCCAGAAGAGGGTTTGCTGCTGGAGATGGGCTGAATCTCAGCTGGCAGAGAGGAGCCCACGTGACGCCTTTAATTCCTGTATCCGCAGCATGAAAAGTCAGAATCAGGAAATCTGAAAGAAAAAAAAAACCCGGCGAACCAAAGGTACTGAATACAATGCTACACAAAGCAGGAAGAGAGCAGGTCAGGGTGCTGGGAGTTCCCCAGGCTGGTTTGTTTGGCTCAGACTTTTCTGCAGCTGCTGTGATTGCCGTCGGTTCTGAACCAGCCCGGAACCAAAACATGACGGAAGGGCAAAGCTTGGGGCAATCCTCCATGGAACGGAAGCGTGCAGCTTGGCTCACTCTACCCATGCTTTGATTTCCTTTAAAGCAAAATCGAAGGGGACTCTGAGATTGCAGAGGGATTGGGAGCAGAAAGCAGAGCGCGCCCGGTTTTGCAGGAAGAGGCACCGCTTTGCTGTGGGCACCTCCTGGGGAAGTGCCGTGGGGAGGGGTGGGTGAGCCAAATACCTGCATAGGAAATAACTCCGAAAGTGCCTCTCTGGAACGCAGGGAGCAATTAGTGCCAATCGCTGCTGGCAGGAAGCAAAACCCAACAGCCTGTCCCTCTGTCTTGCTGCGTTCCCCCAGTGAGTGGCGATGGAGGTTGGCCAAAGCCAACAGGAGTTGGACAAACTCACAGCAGGGAGAGCTGTGGGTGTTTCCCACTCTTCTGGGTTATGGGGTGGCCAAATACCACTGTGTGCAGGACTTCGTGGAGGAGAGGGTTGTGGGGATGGGCTGAGCTCACAAATTAGAAGGAGAAATCGTTAATGAGAAGGTTCCCTGGGTGCAGACATGGACATGAAGGCAAGTGCCTTGGAGCTGACATCAGCCTGCCTGCTCCCGGGGCTGGGGAGGTGCAGGGAGGAGTTACCCACAGTGTGGGGAGCCTCAGAGTTCAGGGCTTGGGCCAAATACCAGAGAGCTGTGGATGCCCCATCCCTGGAAGTGCCCAAGACCAGGCTGGATAGGGTTTGGGCAACCTGATCTGATGTGGGCTGCCAGCCCACGGCATGGGTAGGGGCTGGATGGGCTTTGGGGTCCCTTCCAACCCAGGTTTTCTGTGTTTCTACAGACTTCCAACCCAACCATTCTATGATTCTTTGATCTTTAAGATCCCTTCCAACCCAACCATTCTATGATTCTGTGTTTCTACGATACTGAAAGTTGTCAGAGGCAGATGCTGAGCCACCATCAGCCCCAGGACCACATTGGTCATCAGCTGCGTGTCTCATCCCCTGCTGAGCTCATTTGCCTGCAAGGTGAAAATGGTCCCATGTGTCACGACGTGAGCGTGCTGCCGGTGGCCGGCCCCAATGGGATGAGCATCCACTCTGACCTCATCGAGGGGGTGGAAAACCCTGGATTTCACCCTGAGCAGGGCTTGGAGCTGCAACCTGATGGCAGTAGCAGGAAGGGGACGCAGTGCATTGGTTATGGGGAGCAGCGAGGACTGCCGTGGTTTCTAGTAAAAGGAGCTGAGTGCACACAGAGCCGTTCTGGTTTAATGATTCGTTGTTCCTGATGTAAATCATTGACAGCAGTGAGCACAAGACTGCAGGTGTGCGTGGGATGGGGACAAAGGTGGCTGGGGCTGCTGGTGTGGGGCTGGCTGTGGGGCGGGGGCTAGCTGTGGGGAAGGCTGGAGCTCTGGACACAGACACAGGGCATGTCCCTATGTCCCCATGTCCGCATGTCACCACTGAGGTGGGAGCAGAGCGGTGAGGGTGGTGAGTACGGACTGGTCGCACATGGTGGCTTGTGATGGCAGTGAACAAAGTGGGGAAAATGGTTGCAGAACAATCGTTGGGGGTTTCTGGATTGCAGCACAGGACTGAGAATTCCCTGCTGCCGTTTGCCAGAGCAGGGAGGACACGTGGCAGCTGTTCTGCGCTGCTTCGTCTTCCTCCGGATGATTGGGTGGAGGGATGGGTGGATGGTTGGATGGATGGATGAATGGATGGATGGATGTCCACGGCCACTGCCAAACTAGAGGTGCATTTCTGGCCATAGTCAGGCTTTGGTTTGGTGCTTTCCTGAAGGTGCTGCAGCTTTCCCTTTTCACTGAGGCTGCACTGCTTTTTCCAGACCTCTTCTCCAACCATTGACGTCACAGCAGTGGGGCTATGGCTACGGCAGCGAGCTCTGATAAGCCTAAAGTAGAGATAATTAGATGGTGAGAGAGACACGGACATCGCCGCGTGGGTTAATGCGATTTGCCCTCTCTGCAGGGCAGGGAGCTGGGCCAAACTTTTCAACACTGCAATGACGGAGCAGCTTAGAGAGGTGCCAGAGGGAGGCTGGAGACGGTGGGAAGGTGCTTTGCTTTTGGAAACCTTCCATTCCTCCAGCAAAATGAGTGCTCTGTTCCTTTCCCGTCATGTCCCTCCCCACAGATCTGCGGCTGAGGTCACTGCGGTGCTGTGATTTCTCCTCCCCCAAAGCCCTGGCAGCGCTTTGCAGGTGGGAGCTCAGTGCCTGCACGATGCTCTGCTGGATGGATGGCTTGAGGATAGGAGTCTGTTGGTAGGGGAGTGAGTGGCACCTGGGGCCATCGCTTGGTCTCGATGGCACTGGTGTGTCTGGGAATGGGGCCGGATGCAGCGGGAGGTGAGGAAGGAGCGGGACGTGTGATGCAATTCCCGACTGCAATAAGCTCCACACCCACAAAGGTCATCGAGTTTACAACCACCTGCAGCATGGATGCTGTCCCCAGCACAAGGCATGGCATGGAGCTGCCAATACAGCATGGTGGGCCCTAGTTGGGGTTGGGGGCTATCAGGCAACCCTCTGACAGTGAGTGCTGGTGCCTGGGAGCAGCTGTGGATGAGGGAGGCTCCAGCAACAACACCTGGCATGTCCTCACTGGGCTGCTTTGTAGGGCAGGAACTTCAGGAGAGGTGAGGAACAGGGCTGGGGCTGTGCTGAATGCAGAGAGAGTCCTTTGGGAGCATCCAAAGGGGAATTTAAGAGCAGAGGGCTGAGATGGGGAAGTTTGCTCTGTGTCCCCGTTGAACTCGATGGCCTTTAACAGTCCCGATTTCCTTGCCTGGCTTGCGTCTTTTCCTACAAGTCACTCTGTTTTCTGGGAATGCTGCTCGTTTCTAGCCATGACCCAGCGACCCAGCACGCTCTCAAGCTAAACAAGCAAACACGAACCAGGGACCAACGGCATAGATTGCCACGACGCAGAGCAAAGGCGTATATGGGAAAAGCATGCAGCAGCATCCTGTCCAAGGGCTCCTTGCACAAACAAGCACTGCAAAGCCAAGAAAGGAAAACAAAGTGGCGTGTTTGCACAGCTGGCTTTGGCACCCGTGGGATGCTGCTGTCAGACCGTGGCGTGGAAATCCAAAGTCCTTGCTGCATTACCTACATGCAGCTTGCAGCGTGAGGTTGCACTCTTCGCTGCCATCCCTGCGTGCTGAGGTTGAGGCGAGCTGCCAGGAGATGCAGTTGCACGTGTTTATTTTTGGAAATACACATCCCATGTGTGTGGCTGGGGAAATGCAGGCATCCTATCCAGGATGGATAGGCACCGTTAGCTTGGCTGGCTCTGAACCAGAGTGCTCAAAGCGAAGTGCTTGGTTCATGGTCCACCCACTGGAGCAGTGTTCTCTCTCTGCAGGTCTGCCCATCTGCTCTGCCCGAGCACCGCACGCATGGTAGCCACCCGGGGCCACCGGGGATGCAGTGAGGTGGCCAACACACAATGGCCCCATCTCGCACCAACGGGTCACACTACGCACTGACAGCCATCGGGATGGGGATGCTCATCCTCGGCATCATCCTGGCTGTGTGGAACATTGTGCCTGGCTTCGGACACCCCGATAAACCCAACGCTGGGAATAGCAGCAAGCCCGACCGCGGTGGTGGGGGCATTTTTAAGAGCAAGACGTTTTCTGTGGCCTACGTGCTGGTTGGGGCAGGTCTGCTGCTGCTGCTGCTGTCTCTCTGCTTGAATGTCCGTGACAAGAAGAGGCAGAGCGAGGATATCCCCAGGGTGGTGCAGCACCAAGCATCCGTGGAGCCTTCACAGCAGGAGGAGGACAGGTGAGTCTTGGGGGGGCAGCAGGAGCTCAGGCTCAGGGAGAAGCAAACCCAGCTGTGTTGATGGTGCTGTGGGTGAAAGGAAGCACCGAGGATATGTAAGATGTGCCCTGGAAGCCAAGTGCACATAGCTGAGCCATTGGATGCCTGCTTGGTCAGTACACACTCGTGGGGTGGCACAAGGAAATGCTGTTAATTGTTAACCCCAGGAGATGACTGGCTGCTGCAGAGCAGACGAGGGGCTATGGAGACATTAAGACTATCCAGTCAAAATGTCAACCCATCCCCACCATGCCCACTCATAGAATCATTAATGTTGAAAAGACCACTAGGATCATCCAGTCGAACCACAGGACCCCATCACTTAAAAGCAACTTGCTAAAGCAGGAGCAATGCAGAGTGTAGGCGTGCAGGTGGATGCACATCCGTGGGATGGAACCCAACCTGACATGCCTCCAGGTTGGATATTAGGAAAAACTGCTTCTCAGAAGGAGCAGTGATGCGCTGGCAGTGGCTGCACAGGGAGGTGGTGGGGTCACCATCCCTGGAGGTGTTAAATGTGGAGATGTGGCACTGAGGGATGTGGTCAGTGAGCATGGCGGCGATGGGTTGGAGTAGGACCTGGTGATCTGAGAGATCTTTTCCAGCCTTTATGGTTCTATGAAGGCAATGGAAAGGTGCCTGAACACAGGTGGCGTTGCAGTCTGTTCAAACTGCTATATAACATAGAAGGGCCAATATTCTGGTTGTGTTTTCATCACCTCTCTCTGTCCCATACCCCACTGCAGTCAAAGTGATGCGGGGCTGATGTTCTCGCTTTATGTCCTGCAGCCAAGAAGAGGATGAAGACGTGTCCTCCCGCTACTACGTCCCCAGCTACGAGGAGGTGATGAATGCAGGCTACTCAGAGCCCCACGACCCGGAGCGGAACCGCAGGATCAGTGTCTCACTGCCCTCCTATGAATCACTGACAGGTCTTGATGAAGGCACGCAGCCCCCAGGAGCAGCCAGCGCAGAGCCTGGCACCGAGCGGCCACTGGGCCGGCACAACTCACGTCTCAGCAAGCGCCTGAAGCCCCTCAAGGTGCGGAGGATCAAGTCAGAGAAGCTGCATCTCAAGGACATCAGGCTCAACCTCGGTGACGGGAGCAGCACCGGCCCCATCACAATTGAGCCATTGACCCCACCTCCGAAGTATGAGGATATCCAGGAAAAAGCACCTGGAAGCCAACAGTTGACTTAGAAAGGAGGGGTTGGTCATTGCGCGGATTGGAAACACTCGGAGAGGGCTGGTTATGGAGTGCGGGAGTGTTGGATGCTCTCTGGATGCTGAGGTACTGATGTGGGGGGAACTGCAGCATTGCACAAATAGGAGTGGGTCTTCCCAGGACAGCGTTGCATCAAACACCATGGGGAAATGGTGATGCTGTGAAGGATGTGAAGGCTGGAAGAGTCAGACGTGCTTTCTGCATTGTTTTAAGTTAAGGACCACCTAACGTGTCTTCTCTCCTTTGTGCCTTGCCCCAGCAATGGGTTTCCAAGCCACCAAACTGCTATTTAATAAGAATTTTCCAAGAGGAAAAAGGGAAATGTTCTGTCTTTTTTTTTTTTTTTATGTCTTTTCTTTTTGAGTAAGGCAAGAAAAAGTGTCAGGTTAGTGATGTAGCTGTCACCACTCCGGACACCAATGGGGTTGGGGATAGTGGCACAGGGCTGGCCCAAGTGCCTGTGGAGTTGCTTGCTTGCTGGTGCGAAGAGGAATGAAACAAGCCCTTAAGCTTGTCAGACCTATAGGCTTTACCCATAGGAGATTTCTTACTGGCATCACTGCCCATTCTCCTGTAGGAGAGGACTGTATTTCTTGCCTCAGTGGTTTTCTCTTTTGTGTGTTGTGCTGTGAATCGAAGGGACTGGGGGTCTGGGGCTGGAAACTGCCATAGTGTACAACTGCCAAGAGTTGTTCAGAATGTTCTGGGTGAAATGACAAGACCATGCAGTGCAAGCAGTCCTTTTCTAAATAAATATTTTGTATGTGGGGTGCGTGTATGTGTGTGCATTTGTGTGTGCAGGTGGCCGTTCCCATGGATTGAAGGCCAGAGCTGTATGAAATCAGCCAACTGGTTAAGGGTGGACGCTGCTCCTTGGGCATCCCAAACATGTGCTACCTCCTGGGCAACAGCATCTACAGAGTCATGCTGTCCCCAGCCAAATGTCCGTGCTGTGTTATTGTTTGTAGGATGCTGATCTTGGTGTAGGTGTGGGGATGGTTGGCTTGGTGGCTGGGGATGTTGAAGGTATGAGATGAACACAAATGGCCAAAAAAAAGGGTGTGAATGAAATGTTGGTCCAAATCCATATGGTGATACCTGTGATGATTTATTGCTTCATATTCTATCCCATTGTTCTCATTATTGCAATCATATTCACTTTGCTGTGCCCCAAGGGATGACATGATCTCAGGCAGGCAAATCATATGATAAGGGACTTCCTTAAGCAAATTAATGGAACAACAAAAAGAAAAAAAGAGCACTTTAAACATGAGGGAAATTTGGGGGAGGTGAAACGGAGATCCTTGTTTATCATTGTTGATGATGAAGGGATGAAGAGGATCTCCTGCTCCTTGGTAGCTTTTCCTCATCACATGGGAGTGGTTCATCCTCTGTGTGAGGGTTGCATGGTAATATACTGACAACTGGAAGAGCCCTTATTTCTGAAGGCAATGGAAAGGAGAGGGAGAGGTGGCAGCCATCTTCACTGTCATGTCCCTTTTCATTGCGGGGGAGTTGGACAAGATGGCTGGTAAAGGGCATCTTAGAAACACAGGAAAACCTTTGTATGCAATATATGCGTGAGTTGAGTCACTAATTTGTGGCAGGGAAGTGCTGCTGAATCGAGTTTCTTGGGATTCAGCACTCGGTGTTGCGACACCCATAAACCAGAGTGCAACACCCACCACCTCCTCGTTAATCTCATTAGTTTTGGCATGGGTGTGGAACATGTCCCCAGGGAGTTTTGTGGTGCTTTCCACAGCCTGCCCAGGGCCTGCTAGCCTGTCAGGTGCTGGCGGAGATGAGAGGGCCCGTTTTGAGATCTAAATCTCACATACTGTGAGGTATTGATGTCCTTCTCTTGAAACGTGGAGGGAGGTCTGTGTGGGAAGGAGGACAGTAGTGTGAGGAGGGAGGCCTGGCCTTCGCCCCTAATGGCGGCCATCATGGCGGCTTGGTTGCCATGGTGACAGGGATTGGGGGAGAGGAAGGGGGGAAGCCCTACAAAATGGTGCCCAGGGCCCTGGGGATGCATCAGGCCATCATGTTTGCATTCAAACCTACTCACAGCACCCCAGGCTTCGATCTCCATTTAATTAAACCCCATTAATCCCCTCTCCACAGCAGAGGAGGCCCCACAAGCCAAAGGGCCCTCGTGGGCCACAGGTGGGGGATGGTGTAATCCATTGCAGGAGATGAAAAACAAGAGAAAAAGCAAAAAATATATATACTGTGACATGCTCAAACCAGGCAGCTGCACAACAAACTGTGTTTCGATACAGGGAGAAGCAATGTCCTTGGAGAAATAAGGAGCTGCAACTGACACAGAGCTGTGTTGTGCCCGTTGCTTGGGTAAAGGACAAAAAAGTACAACAAAAAACCTGAACAAAACAAACACAAGAAGGAAAGCAGCTGGGTTTTGGTGTCACGGGGGTTTCCCTGGCTACCGCGGGTGCAGGGAGGAGCAAAGGGAGCCTCTGTAAATAACTTTATGGCTTTTATTGCAGGAAGAGTGATGTGCGGGGTGCTGGAGTTGTTCGTGGTTATGCATTGCATGGGGGATTGCTAACTAAGTAGGATATATTTTGTTTTGGTGTTCGAGGCCATGAGAGCATTCCTGAGGAGCTCGGAGGAGTGTTTTCAACTCAAACAGCAAAGAACCACAATAGGGAAACACAAAGGGTCAGACATCATCCTGAAGGTACGGTGAGCATGCCATGGGGGTAAATGATGGATGGGAAAGGTGTCAGAAATTAGAGGGAGAAAAGGGGCATGGCTATGCTGGCATTAGCAAGGGTGTAATCCCAGATGCAAAGCAGAGGGGCTAACTGCCCATTTTCATGCTTTGGATGTAAGTAGGGTGACACGCTACAAGCCTAAGTGCCCCATCTGTGCAGACACCCGAGGTCAGGCTGGAGGGGCTCTGAGAGCTGATGGAGCTGGGGTGTCCCTCAGTGCAGGGGATTTGGACCTGGTGATCTTTAGGTCCCTTCCAGCTTGAAGGGTTCTATGATTCTATGATATAAGGTTGGCAAAGACGTCCAAGATCATCCAGAGGGCTGGGCAAATCCGCAGCAGTAACACAGCCCCAATTGCTCTCCAAGGTTTTTCCCACTGATTGCTGCTGTCAGTCTGCAGGGGCAGAGGAGCACCATGCAGCCCTTGAGTTCACCGGGTGGGAGAATGGATTCGTCCTGCAGGACCTCAATTCCCCACAGGGCACCTTTGTGAATGGCTGCCAGGTGCAGAACGCGGCCGTGCACGTGGGACCAGGAGACATCCTGCGCTTCGGGGCTCAGGGAGCATCCTTTGAGCTGGTGGTGGATGGAGTCCCCCAGGTAAGGCAGGCTCTGAAACGGGCCTGTGGTTTTACATGATATCAAGGGGGTGTCATGCTCTCAGGCTTTTATTCTTAAATCATCAAGAAATAAAAAGCTGGAGCTCCCTCTGCTGAAGAAATTCAGGCAACTCAGTAGGGTGAAGGAAGCATGGAGCAGATTTCTGGTGGCAAGCCCATCAGAACTTGTGGAAATAGGTCTTGGGAAGATGTGAAAGCATTGGGAAATGGGCTTTAGGTCTCTTTCAACTGAATTTTCCGTTGAGTCTTTCCTTAGGTCCTAGCGTTAAAGGTCCAAATGAGAGGAAATTAATAAGCAAATACACTATTGGTGCTTTTCTTGGTAGTGCCGTGCACAACTGCAGGCTCTGTTCTGCACAGAAGGCCAGAGCATCGCAGCTTGACCTGTGGAAACAACAGAAATCCAAAGCAATTGTAAATACGGGGTCAAATCTAGTGGAAGTCTTCTATTCCTGGGAATAGGGCCAGTAGTGCATGTGGGCTATAAGAGTATTTAAAATCAATTCAATCACATTTATTTTTATTGTGGTGGCTCTTGAGGAATCCTAAGCAAACAGAGATTGAGAACGGTGCTGGAAAACTGCGTGCCTGGCAGCCCAGCCTGGGATCAAAGGTGAATGAATGGCACTCTGTGTACTCAGATACTGCTTTTGGATGACTCAACAAGGTTCTTTGTGTTGGAAGATGACCCCACGAACGTGCCCAGAATGCTCAGCCCAAGAGGAGAAAATGCATTTTTGCAGGATGAATCCATTCACCTGGCGGGCTAAGGCTGTGCAGGTGAAGTTTGTTCCAGCTGGAGCACCCAGCACTTTGATTTCCAAAAGCAGACATGCAGCCTGCACACAAAAATGCAGTTATGCACAGTGGCACAGAAAAAGCATTGTCAGCCTCTTTATTGCTCTGGGCTTGATGATCCTCCTTTGATATAATAGCTTTGAAGCCTGACACCGCTGACTGCAGAGTGTAAATCACTTCTCCATTTCGCTGTGTGAAGTGTTTACAGTGTTTAATGTAGGAAGGCTTCTCTCTCATTTTCAGTGGTATTAAGGATGAACATGCTCTGAAGAAGAGGAGCACCCAGACACAAGAGCTAAGACCTCCATTATGAAAAATAAATCCCTAGCTCTGAATGTATAACAGCATGTAAAGCAGGCTGGCGTTCTCTACCTTTCCCACTAAACTGTTGCAGAAAAAGGGCTGAAAATCTCTTACCCCCTTATTAACAACACAGTCTTGTTCCCCAGCAGAAACCCTCCTATCCATTGGCACAGCGTTGCACGTCGTGGGCTGGACAGGAGGCTGCAGAGCCCCAGCATGGTGCCCACCTCCCCTTGCTGCAATCCCAGCATCGCTCCAGCACCTGGGTTGGCCCCACACCCCATCCACCACTCCGCAAGCGACCCGTAAGTGCATGGACCCGGAGTGCAACCACAACCATCCCAATGGATGTGCTCAACCAGCTGCCTGCAGAGAGACCAGGTAATTCCATATGGCTGCAGGAAAGATTTTGCTGTGACAGTAAAGGGACTGTTGGTTCTCAGCATCAAACAGGGCTGATCTGAGCAGAGACGGTTTTGATGCACGCTGGTAAATGATGAGCATCACAGCCAGTTAGTTGTGATTCCTTACCAAGCAAAGCTAATTGGACCCTGCGTGCTAGCAGTGGCATTCGGGTTGGTTGAGAAAGGTGCTGTGAAAAAACACTGGGGAATGCCATTGCCTGGGTAACTTAGGGTGACATTTCCTCTTCCTTGTTCCTCGTGTGCGATGTTGAGCAGCGATCGCTTTATCTCCCTCGCTGACTCATGCACCTATTCTGGTCTCCTGACTGAAGCAGTGGGTTGATTCCTTGGCTGTGCAGTTACAGGCTGCCTTGAGTAAAGGAACATAAAAGAGATCCATATCTGATGTGTTTCTTAAAGGCGGAGTGTGCAATGGTGGAGCAAAGGTGACGGCTCGTGGGGATGAACTGGTGGAACAGTAGAAGGATGGGAAGAGGCTTCTTCTGGTTATAGCAGATTACACCATGATTTGTATGGACCCCATCCCAAGTTGGAAGGGTCACAGAGCCCAACTCCTGATAGGATCATAGGATCACAGAATCATTCAGGTTGTAAAAGACCTCTAAGATCATCCAGTCCAATCATCCACCAACCACCAGTACTGCCCACCAACCACGTTCCTCAGTGCCACATCTCCACACTGAACACCTCCAAGGTTGGTGACCCAACAACCTCCCTGGGCAGCTGTGCCAATGCCCAACCACTCTTTCAGAGAAGTTTTCCTAATATCCAATTGAATCACCCCAAGATCAAGCTATATTTCAATAGTTCATGGGAGTTTTGCTGTTATTAACAGCATTAGCAAGACAAAATCATTCATAAACAACCAAAATAATACTCCAGAGCAAAGAACATTGCTATGCAGACCCAGAGCCATAAAGCCATGTGCAAAACATGGAATTCCATAGACAGTAATGGAGCGAAGCTCCTGTAGACCAATGTAGGCCTTTGGCATCCAGCTGAAAATAGGATCCTGGGCAGAGGAGAGAGACCTTACAGGAGTTCGATAGAGAATGTGTTATAGCACACCCACCCAGGTTTGATCACATCGTTTGATTTGTGAAATAGAGCCAAGAGAATCAGTGTGTGTTAATCTTTTAACTCTTCCTGTGCTGTAAGCAGTGAACGTAGAGCGTCTTTCTTTGGGGCTGGCCAAAAAAACCAACTGGTTTTGAAACTGGTGTTGAAACACCAAAGGAGCCTTCATCCACTGTGTCTGTATGTGTCTTTGGTTTTTCAAGTTCCTCAGAAGTGCATGAACTCCTTTCTCTTGTGTAGGCTCTATTGGTAAGAGTCTTTTTAGTGCCAGATGAGAGTACGAACTAAGAATTGACTACTGCCCTGGAATGGTTTTTAGACAAGAGAGGGATATGCAGTAAGCCCCCATCCTGCAGGTTTTCTGCTATTTTCTCTGCTTTCGTTCAGCCTGGACCACCAACTCAAGCAGCAGTGGGATGGGAGACCCTTTCCTAGGGATTCACAGCACGGATTGCTCCCTGCAGGAAAAGGTGATGCTGGGGAGAGGGGAAAGGGTGCACCCCATAGTTGTGCTGGGGGGAGGAACATGGTGACAGTGTGCAAAATCATAGAATCGTAGATCTGCTGACCAACAGATGTAATCTATCTGCAGGATGAAAAGCTGCTGAGCCTGGAAAAGGAAATGGGCCGTCTCTCTTCTTTTGAAGCAGAATCAAAGCAGAAGGATACGGTGATAAGGGACCTTCAGGGGGAACTGGCATCGATGGCCAAGAGCATGGCTGCTGTGAGAAATGATGTGGAGCTGACCCAGAGGCTTCTAACCTTTGAGAGAGAAATTAGGGCCAAAACAGAAGAGATCAAAGCCTTAAAGGAGCAGGTATACAATGGCCAAATGGGCACCGGTGTCCTATAGGAGGGGTTATTGTAGCTGAAGGGGTTTCTCTTTTAATGCCATCAGGTCAACCATGCTGTTCTGCGAGAACTGAGACTGGGAGGGGGTTCATGGCAAGCTGAAGCCTTTCAGATAACAGGGAGCTCTTTGTGGGGCTTAGAAGCGCTGCCTTTGAGCTTAAAGCAAAAGAAGGGTCACTGGAGCTAAAAGTTTCCTGGTGAAGTGTGTGCATTGTCCTCTGTTTTAGATCAGCAACCTGCAGAAGGGCTCGAGTGAAGTTTTTAGCCATTCCCTTCAGGAAAGAGACCTGGAAATGAGAAGCCTGAGAAGAGAAAGTGAGAAGCTAAAGAGGGATCACGCTTTGACCACAGGTATTTTCTTCCTCGGTAGAACTCCTTGCAGGGGCTCTGAGCACCTGAGGACTGGCTCTGGAAGGCGACCCCACATTTGCAAGGCTGTTCTGGTAATAGATACTTTGCAGTGGCTCCTAAAAATTGCCCTGACATAGAGATGTAATGGAAACTGATCCATCAGAGCTGCTCATCCTCCAGGGAGCATATGCTGCAGGGCTCAGGGGGACTCGCTAATGATGCTGTTGTGGGATAATGTCCAGCACGGCGTGCCAGGAGCCAGATCTGCACTCCAAGTTGTGCAGTTGTCAGAGATGGAGGCTTGCCACTCGGTGCCCAGAGGGCTTCTGCAGGGAAATGCTTGGTTTTCATCTCCCTACCTTGTTTTGATCAGGCCTCGTGACCAGCTTGCAAAGGGAGATTGCTGTGAAAGAACAGAAAATTCAGCAGCTCAAGCAGGAGGTGGAAAAAACAAAAAAGGCAAACAGAGAAAAGGACAACCAGCTGGCGGTTGTGTCTGCCAAGGTTAGTGTCCCCAGTGCTGGTCTCATAGGTGCGTTGGCATGGAAAAGGAAGATCAGAAGGGTCGTGTTTCTCTCTGTTAAGGATTCGTTGGATATTAGGAAAAATTTCTTTACTGAAAGAGCAGTGATGCACTGGCACAGGCTGCCCACGGAGGTGATGTTGGGGTGTTCAAGAAAAGTTTAGATGTTGTACTAAGGGACATGGCCAGTTGGTATGGTGGGATGGGCTGGGGTTGGAATGATGATCTCAAAGGTCATTTCCAGCCTTAACGATTCCATGGTTCCATGACCAGCAGCTCTTTTAGCACAAGCACAGTAAGTGCAGGGCTGTGTCTCTGCCTTTGTACACTGCAAAATGCCCACAGCAAGGTGTCAGGTTCCCCAGATGAATTCCCCTCCTTGTTGTGCGTGCAGGTACTCAGTGACCTGAATTTTGGGAACACTGTGGCTGTTTGTGTGCTCTGGGCACTGGTGCCAAGATCCTGCTGAGGAGCCATGGAAACCCGCTCTTAGCGATGCTCTCTGCAGCCAAGCCTGATTTTTCCCTTACAGAAAGCTGCCTGGACAGCATTTTTCCTCTCCCAGCCAAACTATGATTAGATATGGGCCTGTTAACGTGTCAGTGCTGTTGTGCTCTTGATGCCATGATTGCCCTACCATGGGCACTCCCACTCATCAGCTAGCCATCAGGCAGCTGAGCACTTCACTGTGCTGTAGGACTGAAGGATGTGCTGACATCTCCAGCAGAAATGACAGTATCTGACCAGCCTGCTAATTTTTTCCCTCGGTTGCTCTTTGTTCTAGTGCTCTAGAATTAAAGAGGAAATGAAGCGTGAACTTGGAGAGAGGGAAATGACTGCGTACCAAAAAGTGAGCTTCTAGTTGGTTTGGGGTGATATGACATGGTAAGAGAAGTGTTGTGTATCCCACTCCTGTAAAGAAAAGGATTGAACTCTCATAACAAAGTAGAGTAGATGTCAACTCCTGGCAAAATTGGAATATCACACCGCAGTGCAGGATGTGGTGAGGCCATGGCACAGGTTGCCTAAAGATGTTGTGGATGTTCCATGCCTGGAGGTGCTCAAAGCCAGGTTGGATGGGACCTTGGGTAACCTGAGCTGATGGGGGGGCAGCCACCCCATGGCAAAGGGTTGGAACTGGATGATATTTGAGATCCCTTCCAACCCAACCGTCCTATGGTTCTGTGATCTTTGAGATCACTTCCAAACCAAGACATCCTAGATGATACTGTCATAAGATATAACCTATCAATCTATCAGCTGTGAAAATAGGTTGGAATAAAATAGCAGAGTAAATGAAATGAGAGAGATGGGTAGAATGTCCTGCTTGTTCTTCATATTCTTCAAGATTTCCTCTAGTGAAACTTTCTGCTGTCCTGGACTCTTGCAGCGTATCGGAGAGCTGGAATGTGAGCTGAAGGGATTGCAGGAAGAGGTTCAGAAGTACCACAGTGAGCAGAAAGCCATCCAAACACAGCTGGCAGAAAAAGTCAAGGTGAACCTCAGCACCCAAAGTAGCAGCTCATCCATCTGATGGGAATGGTGGCTAGCTGGGCTACATAGAAGCCCAACCGGTAGAACTTTGATGTTGAAATGCTTTGTTGTTGCAGGTTGAAGAGGAGCTGAAAAGCACCTGCAAGAGGAAATCCCTGCAGCTGCAGGAGATGGGGCGCAGGGAGAGCCTGCTGAAGTCTGATGTGGATCGGGCCCAAGGGCAGGTAGGGGGAGATGGATGAGGTGTTCCTGTGGGCTGCAGGCAGTGAAAGTGCTGCTTCCCTCATGGGAAAGGACATCTGTGGAAGGCAGATTGTGAGTTCAGGGAAGGAAATACTGAGCACTGAACTCAGATTATATCTGGTCAGTAGGCTCAGCATTAAGGGCTTGTCAGAAGGATTTCTTCTGTGGTGATAGAGGATGGTCATGATCCAAGATGCTCTCAGTGTTGATTGTTGTAGGGTTTTGTAGGGCACTGAAGTGGAGTCTGTGTTGATTCTCAGTGATTATTGTTTTCCTGTGTTAATCTCTGCTGTAGCTAGAGTCTTTCAAAAGCCAAGTGATGCGAGTGTGCAGCCCACAAGCAGCAGGAGAGGCAGGGAAGGTCATCACAGTGCAGCAGGTGAGTGCAGAGACCATGTCAGAGTTGCTCAGAGCCTCCAAAACCCACTAGGGTTTGAGGATACTGCAGAACAGCCACAGCTCCAGCCAGCTTCACATATGTCAAGTGTGGCCACCCCAGATGAATGACCATGCACCGTAACATAAAGAAAGTTTGGCCATTCTCCATCTCCTCCAGAGCTTGGCTGGAGTCCTGGGGCTTCCACTGGGAAAAGCCCAGGAGCCCAGCATGGCCGACCAACTGCAGGCTTTGGTCACTGCCACGGATGTTTCTGGCCCCAGTGGATTGCCCAGGGAGCTGTGGGTGCCCCATTCCTGGAGGTTCCCAAGGTCATGGATGGGCCCTGGGCAGCTTGAAATGGTGGGGGGCAACCAGCCCATGGCAGGAGGGTGGGGCTGGGTGGGCTTCAAGGTCTCCTCCAACCCACCCATTCTATGGTTCCTCAGCTGAAGAATGGTGCGTGGTGCTTTGTTCTCCTTTGGCAGGTAGTCAAGAAGGTCCAGCATATCTGGGAGGAAAACCAACAAAGTCAGGCACGAGAGAAGTGCCTCCAGGAGGAAATAAGCTCCAAGCTCTCGAAGGAAAAGGAGATGACTGAAAATGTGGAGGTGTTCAAAAAATCACTGCGTGAGCTCCAGGTCAATCATTTAAATTCTGTTTACAACATTCCAGCTGGGAGATAAGGGGCACAAGGAGTTCTGTTGGCCTGAGGACAGGTCAGAGACAAGGTTATGCCTGCATCAGCAGTAGAAAGCCTTGTGAGAGGTGAGCTTAGCCCTCAGAAAGCACTGGTTTGAAGGGAACAGAACCTGCCACTCCAGCACCCTGCCCTGTGTTGCTCCTACCCAAAGATATTATTGAATGAAAGCTCTCAGTGAATGGATAAATCTTGGGGCTGTCACAGAGATCTTAGGTGATTTGTCTATTATGTGAATTGTGGAGGCTGGCACATTGATGGGTTTTATTCTTTGTAGATATTCCTGAGGGCCTCATTCTGCAGCAGCAGCTTGAGGAGTGAGCTCACCAAGCTGGAGGCCATGCTTGTGGACCCATTGGTGTTGGACATACATGCAGCAGTGGTGGAAATCACACATGTGGTCCTGTCCTGGCTGGAGGAAGCAGAACAGCTGCTGACAAACACGGGGTTGGAGCTGCCCACTTCCAAAAAAGGTGCCTGCTCCAGGGGCATCCCAACTCTTTGCTCCCCACTGGGGTCCCAGAGGTTGGTGGGTGTTCATGTGTGCACTGTATTGTCTGCAAATTATGAGTTTGGGAAGTTGGAACTGGATGATCTTGGAGGTCCCTTCCAATCCAACCATCCTATGATTCTATAATCTTTGAGATCCCTTTCAGCCCAACCATTCTATGGGTCTATAATCTTTGAGATCCCTTCTAAGCCAGTCATCCTCTGGTTCTATAATCTTTGGGGCCCCTTCCAACCCAAACATCCTATGGTTCTTCAGTCTTTGAGGTCTCTTCCAACCCAAGCCATTCAATGATTCTATGGCTTGCCATCATTGTTATTCAGTTGTAGTGGTTTTTTTCCTTGGTGGCATGTTGGAAATGAATCTTTGCAGAGATTGTAACAGTGTTTGATAAGGAAAATGTAATCTCCCAGTGAGAATCTGGGCTTTTTTCAATCTCCCTGAGATGTCTGGGGGATGGCAGCAATTTAATCAGTGCTAGATTTGAATAAAAAGCCTGATGGTGTTAAAAATGAGATATCCAAAAAGCCCCTACAGTAATACCCTGTTTGCTTTTGCAGGATTGACAGCTTGTCTCAAGAGGTTGTTGGAAAAGTATCAGGAAACTGAACGAAGGAATGAAATGTTGCAGGTTAAAATGTGTGCATGCGTGTATATACGTGTACATGCAATTGAGTTGGGAATTGGTGAACCACTGACCACCATTGGTGAACATGGAGATACAGTGAAGAGAGCCAGTGTAGAAACTCAATAAGGAACGTGCAGTAGCAGAGACCCCTGGAGCTCCAGATAACACCTAAGAATAGAAAAGTCTTCAACTTAAGAGGGGAATCTGTTGTGTCCATATTGCTAAATGGACGAGTTGGACTTCATGGCTCTCTTCTGAATTGTTTGTTAGTGCACGTACACAAGGTGGAGTGGGTTCTGTTTTATTTTGTTTGCTTTGTTTTGCTCTGCTGCTAATGCATTTCGGTCAGCAGAAGTTTTTGCTGTTTCCTCATAGGCCCAATTAGAGGAGGTCCAGGAGTCACGGGATGCTCTGCTGCAGGAGCACCTGGAAGAGCTGAAAGCAAAACACGAGCAAGACTTACAGATAAAAATCAATCAGATTATATCGGAAAAAGAGGAGGAGAAGGCAAAGGTATGGCAGCGTGGTTGTTTTTCAGAAACAGGCCTCTTACAAAGACAAAAAGGTTTCTATGTAAGTGTTGCTTAGCAAGAGGAAGAAGTCTATAGCCCCAAAATCAAAATGTGTAGGGGCATTTGTCCCACAACAGGGCAGTGATCCTATGAATTTCTTTCCTCACCTAAATCAAGTTAGTTTGCCTTACTCTATGATTTTATCTTCATTGAAAATGCGGGCTGTTCAATCTCAGATTCTGGAGAGCACTGTTCTGAAGGAGGAGAAGCACAAGCAATGCTTGGATGAAGAAAAGAAGAGGGTCCAGGACTTGGAGAGCCACCTGAGAAGTATGGCTGAGGTCAGTGATGTGCGTGGGAGGCAAAGCAGAGCTGGTTTCGATTGGGACTGGCAGTGTTGTCAGGATCTGTTGGTGGATATTTTACTCTCACACATGAAAACACACATAGAGGTATATGGTTGGAGATCCATCTTCAATAGGATGAGAGGTGATGGCTTTAAGTTGTGCCAGGGGAGGTTGGGTTTGGATGTCTCTCAGGAAGAGAGGTGGAATTGGCACAGGCTGCCCAGGAAGGTGGTGGAGTAACCATCTCTGGAGGTGTTCAATGTGAGATGTGGCACATATTTAATGGGCATCGTGGGTGTTGGACTTGGTGATCTTAGAGGCCTTTTCCGACATTCATGACTCTATGATCTTCTTGAGCATTGCTCTTTTCCTCCCGTAGATAATTGAAGGGAAGTCCAAAGAGCAGGAGGTGACGGATCTCAAACTTCAAGAAGCTGTGCATGACCTAGAGGAAACCACAACCCGAGAGGTAGCTCCAGCAACCCTACTTTGCACAGAGGATGTGGCATAGATATGGTTCTCTTGCACAAGATTTCCTCATTCCTTCCTGGTGATGCTCATCGTGTTTCTGCAGAATAACATGTACAACTGAAATCACACGTCTTGTTTCCTAGATGATGCTAAAGCAGCAGGTACTCACACAAGACGAGCAGCTCAAGATCCTCCAGGATGAGAGAGAGGTACTGAAATGGAAAACGCAGGAAGAAATAGCAGAATATAAAGAGCAAATTAAGCAACACTCTCGGACAATTGTTGCGTTAGAAGACAGATTGCTGGAGGCCGAGCAGCAGCAAAAGGCACTAAAGGAGGAAAACATTGTGCTTGTGGAAAGAATAAAAGGTAGCGAAGGGTTGTGTGGGTGCTGGGCTGGGGGTACCCACAGCAAGTGGAGGGGCAAATAGAGACAGTAGTGAGGGTTGTCAGAACATAGAAAGAGCCCTGTGATGCTCTTAAGGCTCTGTTTCACTGTGAGCTGCCATACATTGTTTGGGGTATTTGGTGACTTTTGGTAGTGCATCATTGGCATGGATAGGGACTTCCCACTGGAGAAGGGCTCTTTGCCCTCAAGAAAGCAGACGTGAACTTGTGCCAAAAGGACCTAAGAAATGGTGTAAATACTGCTACAAGGGTCCAAGAAACACGGCTTTCCAAAGAAAGGCTAGTTGTGGTCTTCAGAAATCATAGAACCATAGAATGGTTGGAGTTGGAAGGGACCCTAAAGGCCATCTGGTCCAACCCCCTGCAATGAACAAGGACACCCACAGCTCCATCAGTGCTCAGAGCCCCTCCACCTTGAGTGTCTCCAGGGATGGGGACGTGAAGATGTCACAAAGGAGAGGATATATGGAGTATTGCCCTTGTAAGGCTGCAGAACCCAGTGTGTTCTCACAGCCTGGTTGGTCCTGGATCTGAGCAGCCAAGATAGACACAAGTGTCTGGCCTATGGGTATTGCTGCTAAGACCTCTTCCATCATTCCCCATAGCACTTCAGGATGATGCCTGCAGGTCTACATCAGGAGCTTCCCAGGAGGCCAAAGAGTCTCATTGCTGTGGTCTGTAAGTGTCTGCGAGTGCTTGCTCTGGTTTGGAGGGTGTTAGAGAATGGGAGTTATCCAGAGGAGAGCTTTGAGGAGATAAAGGGGATGATCTCAGCATAACAGTAAATGCTGCCTGCACGTGGGTTGTCCTGGGTGGGGGCTGAGGCAAGCACAGACTCTGCAAAATAAATCTTTCTTGGGAGCTGTGAGATTTGTGAGTATCTTTCTCACGAATTTCAGAGAAGAGCTGGCTGCCATGCAGAGCATTCTCCAGGCCAAAGAGGCTACCATTGTGGGATTAACAAAGGAGCTCTCAGAAACCAGGGCCAGGATGTCAGACATGAGAGGTTGGTGAGCTATGTGTGTGATATCCAGCATGTTCCCATTCCTGCAGAGCTATGGCAAGGCTAAGTAGAAGGAGAAAGGCATGCACAGATAGTAGGGAATAGACCTAAATCACTTTCCTAAATGATGCTGTTGTTCAGCCCTGGGTTAAGCAGGATGTCCGTTCCCTTTGACCATGTAAATTTCATAGAATCATAAAATCATTAAAGTTGGAAAAGACCACTGAGACCTCAAGTCCAACTGCCAACCCATCACCACCCTGCCCGCTAAACCATGTCACAGAATCATAGTCATAGTAATCATAGTAAGGTTGGAAAAGTCCACCAAGATCATCAGGTTCAACCATCAAACCGAACTACAGAGACCACTGTGCTGAATGCAGAGATAGTCATAAACCCATGCAACTCTGCTGTGCTTAGGAGAGCTCAGCGAGAAGCAGAAGGCAGAGCTGGAGCAGAGCCTGCACCGTGTGAAAAGCCAGGAGTGTGAGCTTTTCATGCTCAGGGGGAAGCTGTTGGAGATGTCAGACCTCGTGGCGAAGAAGGATCGAGAGCTTCAAGCAGCAGCTGCAGAGTTAAGGTAGGACCTGCTGGGAGGTGATGGCCCGTGGATCCCCAAGAGTTGAGTGCATGTTGGTAACTTCCATGGGGCAAAAGATAGGTTTGAGTATGAACGAATCAAACTAAGCTACGTTAACTCTATGGAAATGTCCCATGTTCTGAAGGTGAGATGGTGAGGAGCTCGTGCAAATGGGCTTGTAATGAAATCCCTGCTTGGTGCTATGCTCTGACACACACCGTGGTTGCTGTCCTGGTTGTTGTTCCATGCAAGCCATTGTGTTGACCCTCATCTGCCACAGCTGTACTGCGTGCTTTTGTCTCTTGGCACAGGAAAGCCCAAGAAGACTGCAAAGCACTCAAGGATGCATCTCGACGAATGGCAGAAGAGCTGGAGACGCTTCCACAGGCACAGGCTATTCCTGCCACACCAGAGGAATCTTCTGAGCAGGTAATCCTGCAGGGACACTTTGGAAAAGTCAGATGTTGTGTATGCTAATGGCAGTTGTAATTGGCAATTAGAGTTGTAACAGCTCCCTGAAAGATCTGTGACTCTTCCATCCCCTTCCCAACCTTGCTCCGCAATGGATGTCGGCAAAAGTAGGTTGGGGTTAGTGTGTGGGAGCCGTATTTTGTTGTGCAGGAAAGGGAGAAACAGTTCTAGTTCTCCCATGCTGTGCTGAATCACCATCTGAATTCCTGAGTCTTAGAGAACTGAATAAATCAAAGGTGGTTCCAGCAGCAGATGGAGGGACTGCAGAAATGGTACAGGCTGTACCGCAACAGCGGCAGACATGGTGCCAGCTGGAAGAGTTCGTGTTGGCCAAGCGGTGACTCATGGCTAGATGGGAGCAGGAGGCATTGCCTTCCTCCTTCTCAGCAAGAGGTGGTGAGAAACATGAAGTTAGAAATCCTCCAGAGGAGAATAAATTGCCACTGCAGGGTGGAAATGGTGAGATCACAGTGGCAGCTGGCAGCTCTCATCAGGTTTTAATTGGGTGCTCACCCCGTTCTGTAACAGGTGTTAGTCATCATGCTGATGGGGCTGGGAGGGTGAAACGTGAGTGTGAGTGCACAGATGTGTTATAAAAGGGAATAAGTGTGAGACTGTGGATAAATGGTTGGGTTGGGTGAGAACTATCCGGGCTTGGAATTCCAGGAGCTGGCATTGGACCTGGCCAACCTGGGTGTGAGATGCAGAGGCCTCAGGCACGAGGAGACAATCCAACGGCAAAAAGAAGGCTTGGCGGAGCTCCGGGAAAGGATCAAGGTGCTGGAGAAGACACAGGCTGCTGGTAAGCACAGTGTGATGTGCCTTTGGTAGGAATGGAAGATGCAACTGCAGGCCTGGCTGGAGCCTTTGCACCTGGCAAGTCTCAGAGCCAGTGTTGTATCATAGAATTGGAATGGTTGGGTTGGAAGAGACCTTAAAGAGCCCAAATGCCGTGGGCTGGTTGCCCTTCCACCAGATCAGGCTGCCCAGTCCAACCTGGCCTTGGGCAACACCAAGAATGGGGCATCCTCAGCTTCATGATTCCATGGTGTTTGGTTTCCTTCAGCTGTCATGGGCAGGGCCAGCGAGCTGCTCGTGGTACAGAAGGCAGCCCTTCCAGAGAAGGTCGCCCAGAAAGCAGGACTCAAGGTGGAACCAACTCCACCGCCAGGTGCAGAATTCAAGTGCAGCAAGGTAAGAAGACATTGGTGTAAAGATGTTCAATGGAATGGGAAGATCAAGTCCTTGGGATACAAGAGGGAAAAGAAACCAGGAGGGAGGCCTGGGGCCTGTCAGTGTGCAGGAAGCTCAATCAGCATGTCACTTCTGTGCAGTGTCTGGGCCAACTTCCAGATGGGAGCTCACGTGGGGCCATGAGCTTGGAAGTGTTGGAAGACTCAGAGCTCAGTGAGAGGATGGTACGTCGGCAGCAGATGTGGTAAAAGAATCACTGAAGCATGGAATGGTCAGGTTTGGAGGGACCTCCAAGATCATCCAGTTCCAACCCCCTGCCATGGGCTGGTTGCCCCCCACCAAATCTGGCCCATTCTTGGCTTTGGGCACCTGCAGGGCAAGAATAGATTTTCTGGGTACAGCAGGAGTGCCAAGCATGGCATGGCCCTGCCTAGGAGCCTGGAACACTCCATAATGTGGGGCATCATCTTCCCAGTGATCAAATGAATGAACCCATCTGGATAACTCCTTAAGAGGGGAAACAGTGTAGAAATGAAACAACTGGGAGTGCACAAATAGGTTTACATGCAGCATCTGAATCTCTCGAAAGATGAAAGCGGAGTGGGAGCAGATGGCTGAGTGCAGCGATCGTTTTTGAAGTAAGACTTGGCAGGCCTGGTAAATAATTCATCCTCTATTCTTTTTGCAGTACCTTGACTTAATCTGTGCTCTGGGAAGGCTGATGAATATGAAGGAGCTGGAAGGAATGCAGCCCATGGAGCATCTTCCCCAGGAAGAAAGGGAAAAAGTGGGGCAGCAGAGACGGAGGGAACTGGGACTGTTGTATGAGAGGATCAGCAAGCTGAAGGATCGCCTGGAAAGGAAGGAGGAAAGGCTCCAAGAGTGTGAGACCAGCATCGAGCAGCTCAGGTACAGCAAGGTGATGGAGGTTCCTCCCAGGAGTGATGGTGTGAGAGCCTGAAGCACATTATGGCTTGGGGCAGCAGGGATCCACAGCCCCACTCCATGGATGCTGGGCTCTGCTTTGGGTATGTTGGAGATGGGCTCTGAAATGCCAGGGAAGGGACCACAGCCAAGGCAGTATCAATGGGGTGTCCGTATGGGGTGCACAGGGAGAAAACCACGAATGGAGGTTTCATCTCGGTCCAGGCAGGAAGAGAGGGGCTGGGGTGGTGGTGAAAGACCCACACTGGTGTTTCCCAAAGGCTGAACCAAGAGTCCCTGCAAACATACCAGGAAGAGATGCTGAGACTGGAAGATGAAGTCTACAGGGAAGCAGAAGAGAAAGCTCTGCTGAGAGAGGCTCTGGAGAGGACGAGGGCAGAGCTGGGCCAGGAGAAGAAGTTGAACCAGGCAGCACGGCAGCGCAAGGTGGGAGTACTGGAGTAGGACACATCAGTGTGAGAACAACCAAGGCAGCTCCTGCAAGGATGCAAAGATGATTTTCCATTTTTTATCCAGAGCCTTGCAGAGGATGGGGAGAAGAGAAAGGAGAAGGAGCTGCCCAACCGTGTCCGCTCTTCCAAAGAACGAGGAGGGAAGGTATGGCATGCTGGTACACACTGAAAGCAAAGCACAGTGGGACTTGGAAGCAAGATGTCCATGGTCACAGGGAGCATATCTCATGTAAGGGGATGATGCATAGTTCTGTGCCATGTTCTCTCCCAGATGGCCACACGTGGCAGGCCTGACCATAGCCAGCCCTGGAGGTGTTCATTGTGAAGATGTGGCACTGAGGGATGCAGTCAATGGGCACGGTGGGTTGGGGTTGGGGTTGGGGTTGGACTGGATGGTGTCTCAGAGGTCTTTTGCAACCGTAATGATTCTGTAATTCTAAGTTTATGCAATGTCTGCTTTTGCAGCCCAGAGCCCAACAGCCATCCCTCTTGGTGAAGATGAAGTCAAGGGAGCGTGTGGTGGGAGAGCTCGAGGTGATGGGCAGCACGTAGGAGCAGCACCACGGGGACATTCTGCTCACAGAGCTGTACAGCAAGGAACTGTGTTGGGGTTGGACGTGGCACCATGTAGGCATGTATCTGGGGGAAGAATGCCTATGTGAAGCCATCCCACAGTGACCAGGACTGCTGGAGGGACTGTGACATGCCCAGGGCCAAATGATGCTGCAGGATGTGTACCGTAAAGCTTAAGGAAGTGGCAGAAGACAGGTTATGTGAATGCAGCCAGAATGTGTGGGTGAAGCTGATGGTGTCAAGTCTGATCTCTGTGCCATGACGGCTCCTCCGTCCCCACAGCATCATGGGGGCACAGGGAGAATAAAAGGGGGGGGGGGGGCAAGGGGGAGAAGCTGGAACAAGGTACTGCGAGATGGGAAGAAGGCAGAGAAGGAGCTGTGCTCACCTACAGCTGTGTGGCATTGGAACGTGTCTGGGGAGAGCAGGGCCAGGTCTGTGCCGAGTGGGGCATGGTGCTCGTGGGTACCCAGTGGGGTGCAATGGGCAGCTCCTGGGGCAGGTTTTGGGGTCAGGTGCTGTCCTGTAGATCTGAGCATGGTTGTGTTCAACTTTGGGACAACCCCTGGCTCCAAATACTGTGGACACAGAGCTGGAAGCCCATCCATGCCCTTCATGCACTCTGTGTCTGCAGGGGCTCTGGGTTGGGCTGTGCCGTTTGTCTACCGCCAAACAATGCACGGAGCTGATGCTGGTGGGACCCTAAGGGGGGGAACCCTGGCAGGCTGACAACCCCCGAGCCTGGAGGTGCTGGAGTGCCCCGAGAAGATGCGTCCCCCCCTCTTTGCTAAGCGGCTGCCGGGGCGGAGCGGGGCGGAGCTGCGTCTGTTCGCCCATCCATCCATCCATCCGGGCACCATGGCGGAGGAGCTGGCGGAGCGGCTGGGCCGACGGTTGGGGATGCGGGAAGGGGATGCGGAGCAGCAACAGCAGCAGCAGCAGGATGCGGAGCCCACCCCGGTGCCTCCTGGCAGCCCAGCGATGCGGGCGGTGGGCAGCGAAGGTTCGCCCGGGGGCGGCCGGAGGCTCTTCAGCCCCGCGGCGGAGTTCCGTGAGTTCTCCCGGCGGCAGCTCCGTGACATGGAGAGACTCTTCCGACAGTGAGTGTGGAGGGGAAACCCCCCCATGGGACCCCCAGGAGAGACCCTGGGGAGGGACCATCGGACAGAGGGTCCCCATTGCCCTGATCGCATCCCCTATGCTTTGGAAGCCCGCAGCCCCTGATGGGGAACTGGCGGGGGGAAGGGGGGGCGGTTATGGAAGCCCCCAGCCCCTTTGCAGGACCCGCCCAGCCCTCGGCTGACGGTGGGAGGGGTCCTTTGGACTCTTCTGCAGGGGAGATCTCTGGGGTTCCCCCACTTCCTTGCAGGGGGCTCCCCTCATCTTCTCATCCCTGGGACCCCCTCTTGGCTCCCTGTGGAAGGAATCCATGGGACACCCCCTTGGCTCACCACGATGCCCCCCCCATTTCTGCACAGGAGTTGAGTCTCAGGACACCCTCTCAGCTCCTTGCAGCATCCTACCACCCTACAAACTCTTTCAGAAGGGTACCCCTGGATGCAACCCCCCCACAACCTTGCAGAGGGGACCCCAGGACCCTCAGAGTAGTCTGGAAAAGGGATACAGGACCCCCCAACCCCAGGACCTCCACCCTGGCCATGCACACAGCTTTGGGCTGCGGCAGTGGTGTTGTCACATCCTCAGTGCCGTCCCCACGTGTCCCCATGTGTGATGTTGCAAGCTTGGGTCAGTGAGCTCAGTCAGCCGGGGGGGGGGGAGGTGAGCAGAAAGACGTGGAAACGTGCAGGGGGAAAGAGGCTGTAGAAGGAGGGGATCAGCCCCCCCTCAGCCCTATGCACTGTGCAGCATGTGGCCATGGGTGCTGTGCCCGTGGGCAGATGGCAGCAGCACGGGGTCTGGTTGCAGAGCAGGACGTGCACGCCCGCACGCACCGCAGCGAGAGGAGCAGCATGGCAGCTGCAGGGCTGCAAGCAAAGGGGGGTCACCAAGGGGGAAGCATGGGGATGGGGTGATGGTGTGGGGCTGAGCCTAGCCCCTGCCTCGCTGCATGCATGGTTTGTCCTCTCTCCTACCTTCCCCCGCTGCGTTAAAGGATTGCGACGCAGGAGAGCCCACCCCAGTGGATGCAGAGCTGCAGCCAGGGGCTCGCTTTGCAGCAGTGGAGCTCACAGCCATGTGATGCCAGCAGAAAGCACGAGGGCTCTGTGCTGGGGCACAGTGTGAGCTGCACCATGCTGCGGCTGCGGGGACAAATGAGTCACAGCCCCGCAGAGCTGCATGTCGCTTCCTGTAGGCTGAGCAAGGAGAAGTCGAAAGTGCATCCTATAGAGCCCAGCTCAGTCCTATAGGCACATAGGGTTCACCCCTTTGCTGCACGGAGCTGGTGGCACACTTGGCAGCAAGCTGCTGGGTACCCGTGCCAGAAACCACGCTCAATGGGCAGAGAGTGCTGAGGATGCTCCTGGGAACCATTAGTGGTTGGATAGAACCAGAAGTGGTTTGGCACAGCAGCCCAGCGCGACAGTGAGGATGTGCCCCGTGATGAGGATTTACCACCTCCCTGCAGGTATGACGCAGGGAAGGATGGCTTCATTGACCTGATGGAGCTGAAGCTGATGATGGAGAAGCTGGGAGCACCGCAGACCCACCTGGGCCTGAAAAACATGATCAAGGAGGTGGACGAGGACCTGGACAGCAAGCTGAGCTTCCGCGAGGTGAGCGCAGGGGTTGGGTTGTGGCTGTGTCCCTTGGTGAGGAGATGGATGGCACATCCCTGATGGTGATATCCCACCTCGTGCTGCAGTTCCTGCTGATTTTCCGCAAGGCAGCAGCAGGTGAGCTGCAGGAGGACAGCGGGCTGCACGCACTGGCACGGCTCTCCGAGATTGACGTCTCAACGGAGGGCGTGAAGGGAGCCAAGAGCTTCTTCGAGGCCAAGGTAAGTGTTGAGCAACCACTGGGCGTTGGGGACATGGCCAACGTGCCACCATACTGCACGCAATGGGGACAGGGCCAATGTGTCACCATCCCCAGGCACAGGCGGTCACCGAGGGCAGCCGCTTCGAGGAGGAGATCCGTGCAGAGCAGGAGGAGAAGAGGCGGCAGGCGGAGGAGATGAAGCAGCGCAAGGCAGCTTTCAAAGAGCTGCAGTCAGCATTTGCTCAATGACCACAGCACATGGAAGGAGCCACGCCACGCCGTCACCATTCCCTGCGTGTCATCAAGCCCACGACTCGTGCCAAGCTGGTGGCAGCTGTCACTGTGCTTGGTGCCACGGAGCAGGCGGGTCCACCCATCCCACTGCACCCCAACGTTGGGTTGGAGGTGGCCTTGGCTCCCCTTGGGCTGCTGGCTTATTTTGGTGAAAGATGCCCATAAAGGCCACCGAGGGGAGAGAAGCTTTATTTTTTGTGTGTCTGTCTTCTAAGCACCCGAAGGGACGGCGTCTCAAATGCTGTCCCTCCAGGAGTGGTTGTGCCGATGACTGTGATGTCCCACGAAGGTGTTGTCTCAACAGCTGCTTCCATTCTGTTGTATGGATGTGTTGTTTGCCGTGTTGTTTTTTTTTTTTTCTTTTTAAATCCCAAATAAATATTATATTTCCTAAGTGTTGCGCTTGCCCATGCCCAGGGTTGGGTGACAGAATGGGACCCCCACGTCCCCTCATGGCTGGGGACACGGTCAGGGCCACATCTGTGGGGTTGTACATGGGACAAGTGTATCCATTCCCAGGTGGGTCCCGATAAGAAATAGCACAAGGTGGGCACGCAGGCTGTGGGATTTGGCCACCTGTTAGCAGGGGGAAGGCCACATGCCCAAGGGCAGGAGGTGGCACAGCCAACATATAAGACGGTGGGCTCTTCGGTTCTGCCACACTGGAAGCCTACAACCATGCTGGAGGCCGTGTGTCTCGCCGTCCTGCTGGGCTACGGTGGGTGAGGGTGTGAGGAGGGGGTTGTCGGTGGGGCTGGGGGCCGTGCCCACGCTGATGTCCCCACGCTGGTGTCACACAGCCTATGGATGCGGGCAGCCGGCAGTGCCACCGCTGTTAGGCGCTCGCGTGGTGGGCGGTGAGGATGCCCGTGCTCACAGCTGGCCGTGGCAGGTAAGGGGGGACCGTGTGCCACGTGGGGTCCATCCCCACTGTTGGTGGCACGGGGATGGGTGGCCACTACCCGTCGTGACTCCGTGCCGCCGTCCAGATCTCACTGCAGTACAGCCGCAACGGTGCCTGGAGTCACACCTGTGGAGGAACCCTCATTTCTCCCAGCTGGGTGCTGACAGCTGCACATTGCATCAGGTAGGGTTGGGGGGGCATCCATGGGGGACAGAACCCCACACGTCTGCCCCCATGCTGATGGCCATCGACAGCTCCACCCTGACGTACCGCGTGGTGCTGGGAGAGCACGACCTGGCAGTGGAGGACGACGGTGCGGTGGTGGCTGAGGTGGAGAAGATCGTTGTGCACGAGAAGTGGAACTCCTTCCTCATCATGTAGGGCAGCAAAGGGAGAAGGGAGGGGGGTGTGCCAACCCAAGGTTGGGTGTGGGGATGGGTCTGGCAGTGGGCTGGTGTGGGGTTGGCAGTGTTCTACAGGGTTTGGTTGGTGATGCTCTACAGGATTTGGTTGGAGGCATTCTATTGGGTTTGGTTGACGGTTCTCTAGGGGGTTTGGTTGGTGGTGTTCCACAGGGTTTGGTTGGAGGCACTATTGGGTTTGGTTGACAGTTCTCTACAGGGTTTGGCTGGTGGTGCTCTACAGGGTTTGGTTGGAGGCACTCTAAGGGGTTTGGTTGGTGGTGTTCTACAGGGTTTGTTAAGTGACATTCTACGTGGTTTAGTTGGTGATGCTCTACAGGGTTTAGTTGGAGGCACTATTTGGTTTGGTTGACATGCCTCTACAGGGTTTGGTTGATGGTACTCTACAGGGTTTGGTTGGAGGCACTCTATAGGGTTTGGTTGGTGGTGTTCCACAGGGTTTAGTTGGAGGCACTATTGGGTTTGGTTGACAGTTCTCTACAGGGTTTGGTTGGAGGCATTCTATTGGGTTTGGTTGACGGTTCTCTATGGGGTTTGGTTGGTGATCCTCTACAAGGTTTGGTTGGCGGCTCTCTACAGGGTTGGTTGGCGAGTCTCTACAGGGTTGGTTGGCTGTGATCTATGGGTTTTTGTCATTGCAGCAATGACATTGCATTGATCAAGTTGTCAGAGCCAGTGCAGGAGAGTGACACCATCCAGGCTGCCTGCCTGCCACCCAGTGAGCTGGAGCTGGAGAACGGCTACCCCTGCGAGATCACTGGCTGGGGACGCCTCTGGAGTAAGTGGGGTGACCACAGAGGGAACTGAATGGGGTCAGCACTGGATATGGGTGCAACTTGAGGCTGTCGTTGCAGCCAACGGGCCGCTGGCCGAGGTCTTGCAGCAGGCCCTGCTGCCCGTGGTGGACTACGCAACGTGCTCACAGAGAGACTGGTGGGGCAGCCTGGTGAGGACCTCCATGGTTTGTGCTGGTGGTGACGGCGTCGTCTCGGGATGCAACGTGAGTGAGGGGGCTGCTGGCCATCCCCAATGGCTGCGGTGAGGTTGGAAGAATGAAGATGGGGAGCTGTGGGGTGTATGGGTGTAACACGGCGCCCTGCCTGGGTAGGGGGATTCGGGCGGCCCCCTGAGCTGCCAACGGAATGGCCTGTGGGAGGTGCATGGCATCGTCAGCTTCGGCTCCTCCTGGGGCTGCAACACAGCCAAGAAACCAACAGTCTTCACAAGGGTGTCCGCCTACATCGACTGGATCAACGAGGTGAGAGCAGAGCTTAGGTGCGTGTTCTCCCCGTCCTTCTCCACGTGAAGGTCTGACCACGATCTCATCCTTTTGTCTTTGGCAGAAAATCAGTGAGAATTGAGGATGTGCAGAGCGGATCACGTATTGAGGTGTGCAATAAAGGGAAACAGCCAGCCTTGTGTGTCCCTGTGGTTATTTGAAGGGTGTAAGGGGGACACGTAGTGGAGCCAGGGCCCAGCCACTGGAGGGGGATGAGCCCCCATGGAGCTGAGTCTACACCTCTACACTCTGTATTTCTTTAATCTTTCCTACATTGGAAAGATTCTTTAATTTACAGCGTGCCAGCGATGTGGGATGCAATTAGGGTGAAGGACAGGCATTTGTGCTATTGACAAGACTGACAGAAACATTTACTACTCTGAGTATTAGAAAAACAGCAGTTGCATAAACATCATTTACTGACTAACTCGCAAATAACACGTTCCAAGGGGAAACAGCTAGCAGCCCGAGTGCATAATAACTGTATAGATTGTAAAACCTGGGATGTTCTTCCTAGTTTTACACCAACATCACCAAGCCCAACCCCAACCCACCCCCCCCGTCCCTCAGTGACACATCTACAGCCACTAAACATTAACACACGTCCTAACTTTCTGGTTTGATTGCCCAAAGATGGTTTTGGGGTGTGTTCTATAGCTCTAGGTACAGGGGACTGTGTACATCAAGGTCATGATGACTGCAACTAAGCTTTCCTAGAGCTAATGATATGTATACGCTGAAAAAGGACACGAGAGAGAGAACAGAAGACAGAGTACAAAGCAAAAGTTTTGTTTTTTTTTTTTTCCTTTTGGTTTTTGTTTCACTCAAACCGAAAAATCTCCTGTTGCAAAAATCATGTATTTGTATTGACTCCAGCAATTGATTCCAGCAATTGATTCCATTGACTCCTCCAATCCCCTGCAGTCACACCAGGAAGGAGAGCACAGCCACAGCACAGCTGGAGGCTCTCACTCCACAATGGGATCACTGGGCTGGCACTGGGGATTCCAACACACATCCCTTCCCCCTTCCTCTCACTGGGATAGAATCATAGGGGTTGGAAGGTACCTCTGGAGAGCATCAAGCCCAACATCCCTGCTAAAACACGTTCCCTACAAGGTGGGACAGGGCCAGTCCTCATCTTGGGGATGATCACCCCAACGACAGCACTCAGACTGCATTTCTCAGGAGAGACCCCTCCAAAGCCAGACAGCGGTCACCAGGAGCACCTGGTTCAAGTCACAGCAGGGACAGCTTTCATCCAGCCACAGGGAAGCAAACCTCACGTTGATTGGGACCTCAACACCCCCACATCATTTGCACAGGAAGAAGAATTTTTTACGTAGAAAGTTGAAACAGCCTGGGATCTGCTTGTACTTCCCCTTGGTGGATACGATGTCTGACACCTGGGAACAGAAGGTGCAGTGCATGCTCAGTATCACTCAGTATCAACTGCCTGCCTTCCCTGACAGATGGCACCTCTGATTATGGTCCTCATTGCTGTAACACTACAAAAATAAGGTTAAGAAAAAAGACATTTACCCGGAGCAACATGGTTAGCAGGTCTTCAGAACGGGCATAATGTTCCAGCACATCATCCAGGGTTTCCACATACCACGAGCCACTCACCTTGTCCCTCCAGGACACAAAACCTTCAGAGAAAGGAGAAAATTACTCTTGCAGTCAGTCTTGCTGTGTCTTCATCTCCCTGCACGCCACCTCCAACAGGTGGTTGCCCCTAACTTTAGTAGCAAACACTGACTACTGGTGGCACTATGCTGTGGCACAGCAGCTTGGTGGTGGCCTTCTCCAAAATCCAGTTGTAGAATTAGGATGTCTTGAGTACTGGCTATGAACCAACTGCTTCTGCAGATCATTTGCCTGCTGCAGTTATCTCACAGAATCACAGAATGGCCAGGGTTGGAAGGGACCTCAAGGATCATGAATCTCCAACCCCCTGCCACATGCAGAGCCACCAACCTCCACATTTCATATCAGACCAGGCTGCCCAGGAAAAGTATCTCACCTGGAAAAGTTGAATAGGACACCAAGATGTCACCAGGAGTGGGCAAACTGGCAACAGCATCTGGCTCATCCACACTCCCTGATGGAGCCTGGAAAGGAATCGCATCCGACTCTACGGAACCTCGGCAAGTTTCATCTTGGGGTGATTCACAACCCACCTCAAATCCCTGGTCCTTTTGTTCTGCAAAAAACAGCAGCAAGAACAGCTCTGGCTCTCATCTGACACGCTCTGCAGCCATACATCCTCTATTTACAATTGTAGGGGAAAAAATCCTCCAACAAAACCACACTTTTCTGCTCTCTGACAGTGCTGCTAGAGTCAGAGCCACCAGGCTACCCACTAACCAAGCCCTTCCAACCAACCTCCCAACGTTCCTTCCAATCCAAGCCATTCTACAATTCTACCCTTGTTGCTAAACACAGAGAATAGGTGGAATGCTCCTGGATGTGGGGCATGGGATGCCACTACTGCCCTCCTCCCATCTCTCAGCCCCAACTCTGAACAGTGAATCCACCAGGTGCATGATGAAACCACCAGTGCTGCCCTTTTGCAAGATGCTCCTGAAACTCAACCCATGTTAGCAGTAAAAATACATGGTTGGGAATGCCAGAAAACACCTGGATAAAAGGGCAACAGACATGAAAAGAAGACGACGACAAAGCCTAACCGCGTCTCACCAGCCTGCTCACACCTAACAGCTTATTGGCAACACAAAGATTCACCTCCTCCACAGGCCTGGATGAAGAAGAGTTTGGGTTTTCCTCTCAAACTTGGGCACTGGGACCCATTGAAATAGTTCACAATCTTTTCAATTGGAATGGTTTTGCCATCTGTTCCATAAATCCCTCCGGGAAACTGAATATGGCTTGTCTGGAAGAGGAAAATCCAAGAGCTGTTAACACAGAAGGAAAGGCAAGCTCAGAGGGAACTCATCTCTGCACAAGTGTTCCCTCTCCCCCATCACTGTCTAGCATAAAGTTTCCAGAACAAACCTCACTTCCTCATATCTGTGCAAATATGCAGCAGGGCGAAGGGGTTCCCAGCAGACAATACCCAGAAATCCAACCTTTCAATATAACCCAACTCCTATTCCACCTCCTCCAGCAATGGGATCCTTTATCCTCCAGGACAAGGGGCACATAACATACAACCCTTTTAGGAACAATTTATCTCCTCTCATCTAACTTCAAGTTCTATACGTTGTGATGATTAGTCTTAATCATGACTAACGACTCTCTAGGCAGAAACAGAGAATCAGGAAGCACTCAAGGACTACAGTATGAAGGTCAGCACCACCTCCTTCTGCTCTTTGCCCAGCACTCAGTTCTGATGTACAGATCCCACATTCAGAAGCTAACAACTTCTGACCAAAGTCCACCAACCTCTGGAAAGGCACTGCAGCAGAGAACCTCGTGTCTGCTTTCACCCAGATACAGGATCAGAACTCCTCATGATGTCAGAGGAGCACAAACCCACCTGGCAGCCATGGGAGAGGATGACCACGAGGCAGCAGTCCAGGGTGCTGTGGTCGAGCCGTGCCAGCTTCCGCAGCTCCAGATCAATTTCCTACACAAAAAAACATCATGTTTTAAACTGCACATTGGCCACAGATTACTGCCAAGCCCTGCCCTATCAGACCCAGCTGGATCCCTGCTGCTTTCTGTCTAGTAAAAGTGTGATAACAGACACCCCACATACAGACCACAAAACCCATTGGCACAGAGTAAGAGAGACTCACATACACCCCTATACGTCACATGCAGGAATCACAATTCAGCCTGAAGAGTAACCAGGTCTTCCTCCTGCCACCCTCACCTGAGCTTTGAGATTCCTCAAGGTCCGGACGTGGAAGCACAAGGACTTGAAACGTTTCTCCAGCTTCTCACAGTCTATGTCAGAGCCAGCCCGAGCTGACAGATCAGAATCTCTGCTGAAGTTGACATTGTTGAAGATCAGGCAGTGCCCACAAGGGTCTGCTCGCAGCTGGTACACCTGGCATGCACAAGAGAACTTGTCAGTCACAATTAAACACCCCCTAATTCAGAGCATTCACCAGACAGTCCAATAGAACATGCTGTAAACGTGGAAGAGGAGTCTTTAAAGCAGCTCCTTTCTCAGTTTTTTCACATCTCTAAGCGTAGGGATGGATAATAGTGTCTGTTCTCCATGCTCACATTATTAAAATGTGCAACCAGAGGAAAAAAATTCACAGGAAAATGGCCACTACTTTAGTCACAAGGTTAGGTTTTCAGGTTGTTTAGGCACATTCATCAAACCTCACTATGAGATCCCAGGCAGCGTGCTCTAGGAGCCAAGAAAACAGGCAGATCCATCTCCTGGGTAGTCAGATTCAGCATCAACTCCAACACATTAATTTTGGGAGGCCCCTCCAAACTCCAGCCATGTGAACACAGCCAAACTCCCTGCCCTGCCTCAGGTATGAGTTGTGCTGCCAGAAGGCAGCACACATTTCTGAATGCTCAATGCCTGCTTCAGTGTGAGCCTCTTAATCTGCTGCACATGTTTACTGTTGTTTTCCCTGCTTCTGTTTCCCAACACAGTGATTACAAAGTCAAAACACTGCTTTACAAATGACACATGACTTGGTGCCTGAGGAAATCACTAGCTGTCTTGCTGGAAACTGTGTAAGCACCATATTTAGCTCCATGTCACGTTATTTGCAGCACGGTTCGTGTGATCCCAAGGAGGAGGTGGCTAATGATTGACCCACTCGGAGCACACTGCCCTGGTTACAGCCACGTCAGCCTCAGCACGATTCCTCATGTCTCAGCACCAAGGACTGGCTGTCACAGCACTGCTTTCAGCTGCAGCAGCAGCTCTGGAGCTCTGTGCTGTGGGACTTCTTTAGTCCAGGTAGAAGTTCAAGCCATGCTAAGATCTTTTTTTGGACATTCTGTTCTTTGCATCGTGAAGGTGAACATTTAAATATCTTCAGCCTTTCTTTGCCTTTTCAATTCTTAAAGCACAAGCTCCTTACAAACAGAATTTCTGAGATGACTGGCAGCAAAGAATCCCAACACAACGACAAATAAACTGGAAAAGAAGAAAAGTATCTAGAATACTAACCAGTCTGTGGTCACTCTTGTCAACAGCTGAACCTAGAACACACAAAAGAGAAATGGAATTTAGCTCTCAGCGCTCAACAGTGAGATGTTATACCTGCTCTGCACAGAATTAACACCAACTTTGTCCTGTCCTCTGTCACACACGGGTGACACCCACCCCTTCCCACCCCACCACACACCAGAAGCAGCGTTTGGCTCTCATCTCTCAAACCACAAAGAGGAAGAGTGTCAGCAGTGAGAGCCTGGACCTCAAGCACATCCTCATCCCCCACCTGGGACACCATGCACTATTTAACTGGGGTCACCTCCCACCTAGCACGCATCTGAGCTGCTCTGCAATTCACAGAGACACCCAGCACAGTGCCAGGACAAACAAGGAACTGACCAACAAGCTGTCAGACCTCCCTCAGGGCTCCAGAACAATCCTTACCATGGGCTGGTGCTGGAGGCATCTGAAATCGCTGACTCTCAGCTTGGACTGGGATGGACAAGCGTTCTGCAGTGCTCACACCTGCAGTGGCACGGGAAAGTCATCTCTCTCCTTCTGCCCCTTCCAATTTCACATTAGAATTAAACACAGCTCTGGTTCCCCTTAAGGACCACAGCTTGCAGCTACACCACTGCAAGGGCAGAACAAAACCACGTTTGTTTTTCTCTTATCTGAGTTTAGTGAGGTGTCTCATGACAGCTGTACGAGCTGCATCAACAGATAAAGGGCAAAACAGGAGTAGCAAAGAGACAGTGAAGCCCGTTTTCAGCACAGTAGTACAAAGGCTGCGTGTGAAAAGCAGAAGGAAGCTGCTAGAGCACAGCTAGAGCTTCAACACTTCTGCTACCAGAAAGCACAACATTCTCCCAACAAACTCATGCAGTCGCCACTACAACCTGTGCCAGAGGATAACAAAAACAGGACTTCACAGCCTGCTTTCTACAACAAGAAGGAATCCAGCTGCTACACCCCATCCTGCACTTCACCATGCAAAGAACCACGTTCTCACTACTTACTTTTGTCACGCCTTTCTCCGGGCAGCTCCAGCTGCACAGGCCTCAGGTCCACAGGTGGGGAGATGGGGCTTCCACACCCCTCATCCAGCATGTCAGCCAGGTCATCGTGCCCAGTTTCCCTCAGGATGGAGAGGAATATTGGGAAGGCCTGCTTCCCGCGGGTCTCCAGGTCTATGACCAGCTGTCGTGCTTGTTCCCTTCGGGTGCCAGCACTCTGCAGAGGAGGGAAGGCAGGGACAAGGCTCAGTGATGCTTCCTGAGCCCTTCAGCTCTGCCACAGCCAACAGGAAACAAAAGGAGGGTATTGGAACCCCTAGTTCTGGGGGATGGGAGGACTAGGGGACACCCCCAACTTGACACCACAGGGATAAAAGACACTTTCTAAATCAGCTTGCCACCAGTATCATGGAGGGGGAACAAAGGGAAGGACAAGAAGGCATGATGCAAATGACCAGTGGAGGAGATAGGGGTGCCCTGGGCCACGTCATGGGCATGGAAAGGACACAGAGGGCACCAGGGCTCTGTCACTGGGCTGAGATGATGCAGGGACTCACAGGAACCTGTCAGCAGGCAATGGGGTCATGAGGACCCCTGGGGCTGAGAGGATGCTGGATCCCTCAGGGCTTGTTATCAGATTGTGTGAACACGGGTCTTTCCCAGGGCCTGCCATAGAGCTGGAGGAGTGATGAGACACTCCGGGTCCTGCTACTGGGCAGGGGGGATGTGAGAATCACAGAATGGCCAGGGTTGGTAGGGACCTCAAGGATCATGAATCTCCAAACCCCTGCCACATGCAGGGCCACCAACCTCCACGTTTAATACCAGCCCAGGCTGCCCAGGGCCCCATCCAACCTGGCCTTGAACACCTCCAGGATGGACGAGGCATCCACAGCCTCTCTGGGCAGCTGTTCCAGCACTTCATCACTCTCACAGTAAAAAACTTCCCCCTGACATCCAAACTAAATCTTCTCTCCCTCAACTTAAAACCATTTCCCCTTGTCCTGCTATTATCTACCCTTTCAAAGAGTTGACTCCTCTCCTCTTTATAGGCTCCCCTTAGGTCCTGAAAGGCTGCACTGAGGTCACCCTGCAGCCATCTTTTCTCCAGGCTGAACAAGCCCAGCTCCCTCAGCCTGTCTTCCTAGGGGAGGTGCTCCAGCCCCCTGCTCATCTTTGTGGCTCCTCTGGATCCTCTCCAACAGCTCTCTATTTTTCCTGTACGGGGGCTCCAGACCTGGAGGCAGTGCTGCAGATGGGGCCTCACAAGACAGAGTAGAGATGGACAATCAGCTCCCCGTCCCTGCTGGCCACCCCTCTGCTGATGGAGCCCAGGGTCCCACGTGAGGACACCCCGAGTCCCGTCACCGAGCTGATGGGACACGAGGCCCTTCCACCGGACCGAGAGGACGCGGGACCCCCGGCCGTGCCCCCGCAGCCCACCTGCATATCCTCCACCATAGCGCTGGTGAAAACCCCTCTCGCCTGCAGCGGCCCCCAAAGAGCCTCGGGCCGCAGCCCCTCCACCAGCCGCACCCGGCCGCGCCGCAAAGCGCGCCTCCGCGCCTCCTCCATGGCGATCCGCGTCACGTGACAGGAAGCGGAAGCGTCGCTATGGTGACGGCGGGCGGGCGCGCCGGAAGCGGTAGCTGCGGGGCCAAGGCCGGTGCCGGTGCCCGCCATGGAGCTGGGCCGCGCGGGCCCGGCCGGCCTGCTGCTGGTGTTGCTGCTGCTTCTGACGGCGCAGGCCGCGCCGGAGCGGGACCCGTACCGCGTGCTGGGCGTGGGCCGCTCCTCCAGTCAGGCTGACATCAAGAAGGCGTACAAACGGCTGGCACGGCAGTGGTACAGAGCGGGACCTGCGGCTGGGGGGGGTGGGGAGGCCCGGGGGCGCGGCAGGGAGTAACGCCTCGTCCTTCCAACCCCGCTCCAGGCATCCGGACAAGAACAAGGACCCGGGCGCCGAGGATAAGTTCATCCAGATCAGCAAGGCCTACGAGGTAAGGGAAAGGATAAGGGAACGGGGCCGTGAGGGGTCCGGCGTGCAGCACTGGGATGGGTGAGGCTGGGAAGGGGAGGCTCGGGGCAAACCTTATCGCTCCATACGGCTCCTGAAGGGAGGCTGCGGTGAGGCAGGGTTGGCTTTTGCTCCAGGTGACAGCGATAAGATGGGAGGTGATGGCCTCAAGGTGCACCTCAAGGTGCAGATTGGATGTTAGGAATGATTTCTGCTCTGAAAGAGCGGTGATGTGCTGGCACAGCTGCACAGGGAGGTGTGGGGTCATCATCCATGGAGGTGTTCGAGAAATGTGGGGACGTGGCACTGAGGGACGTGGTCAGTGGGCACGGTGGGGGTGGCTTGGGGTTACTGCGGTCCCCACCCCTCCACGCTTTGCACTGGGCCACCTTTCTTCTGTCCTTTGCTTCCCAGATCCTCTCCAACGAGGAAAAGAGGGCAAACTTTGATCGCTACGGAGATGCTGGGGAGAGCCAGGGCTATTCCCAGCACCAGCAGCGCCAGTTCCACCACTTCCACGAAGGCTTCTACTTTGATGAGTCCTTCTTCCATTTCCCCTTCAATTCAGAGAGACGTGACACCTCTGACGAGAAGTATTTGCTCCATTTTTCACATTACATCAATGAAATCGTGCCAGATAGTTTCAAGAAACCATACCTCATTAAAATCACCTCGGACTGGTGCTTCAGCTGCATCCACATTGAGCCCGTGTGGAAGGAAGTTGCTCAGGAACTGGAGGCACTGGGTAAGGACGAGGCGTTGGGGTTGGGCACAAATTTCCTTGCAGAATGAGGTGTGGGAAGGGTGTCCACCAGCAGCTGGTCCATAGAAGGACTCGGGGATTTAGGCTACAAGCCTAACACTTTCCTGTGTGTTAATAATAACTAAATCAATGAGGCTAAGCATTATAAACAAGGAAACGTTAGGCTTTCCTTCTGACTCATACAGTTTCAGCTCTTTCTACCTGGTGGTTTCACTGTTGTTCCCTCAGTCAGCCCCGATGTTACAAGGGGAGGATGCCTCTTCTCCCTAATTTTAGTCCAGCAGCCATGGTAATAAACAACTGCATTAATTAAAGCTGGTAGGTAAATCCTGTATGGCTCTGTCCTGAACTTGGAACAAGTAGAATACAGCACCTCAGCACCATACAGGGCTGTGAGGGAATTTCGGGGACTTGTCAGCCCTACTGGAAATACATTTGCGTGCCAACAAGAAAGCTGGGAATGCAGAGAACAAGTGGAAATTTTGTTTTTCATGCTGATGTCTCCTGCATGCACATTCCTAAAAAACACAGCAGGACGCAGAGGTGGTCCAGTCCCTCCTTACTGAGCTTTTTCTCCTTTGGGTTTTACTGCAGCACGTGTGACATCAGTGGGTAAAATAAAAGAGGCCATCACGTTCCCTCTGTCCCTTGATAGAGCTTTCAGTACAAGTTCCAAGGGACTGCAGCACAAGGAAAGTACAGAGCTGGGAGGGACCATGACACAGATAACTCCCAAGTGTGGTGCTGAGGAAGGGAAGGGGTCTTCAAACTCAGCTGTCTGGTCCAGGGTTGGGGTCATCGGTCATCTTTTAGGTCAATTTGCTCTCCTCTGACAGGGGTGGGCATTGGGGTCGTTCATGCTGGGTACGAGAGGCGCCTGGCCCATCACCTCGGCGCTCACAGCACGCCGTCGATACTGGGACTGATGAACGGGAAGATCACCTTCTTCCACAGCGCCGTCAGTCGAGAAAACCTGCGGCAGTTTGTGGAGAACCTGCTGCCAGGGAACCTCGTAGAAAAGGTACACGTGAGAGGGGCGTGCAGCACCGCGGTTGCTGTCTGATTTGGATAGACAGAGCTCATTAGCTGTTGCAGTGGCTCATCCAATTAATTCAGCCCGGAGCTGATCTGTGTCACTGATGTGAGAAGGGCCAACTGGGGAACCAAAGTGCTTCAAGAGCTGTAATTATGGCTACACACCCTGCTTCCCTGCTCGGAAGCAAGCACACAACACTGTTCTGTAACGCTTATTTTCTTTGTGACAGGGATAATTGCACTACTGCACATTTAGGCCAGCAGTGCAGTCTGTATGCTGCTCTTCCAGCTGCAGTCAGTCCCGAGTCAAACCAGCACACATGTCAGGCATTCCTGTGGCAGCTTTTTCAGACCTGGTTCTTACTCAGGCACCAAATCCTACAGCACTGACTGTTGGATGTGTTTGACTATTCTGAGGTTAAACTAACAATCTGACTCTCTTTAAAGATTACAGATAAAAACTACATCCGCTTCCTATCTAACTGGAAGAAAGAAAACAAGCCCCACGTCCTTCTGTTTGATCACATGCCAGTTGTGCCATTACTGTATAAGGTAAAGCAATATCTGCCTCTGGATTTTGACTTGCTACTGAATCCAGCACGTGCCCAGTGGCATTTAAACAGCGGGGGGTGTTCTTGAAGCAAAGTTACCACGAACACTGGTGGGACAAGGCATTCTTTATGTACTAACGTAACAGATTCTGGTGCTTTCTTCCCATCCAGCTGACTGCCTTTGCATACAGAGATTACTTGTCCTTTGGTTACGTGTACGTGGGGCTCAGAGGGACTGAAGAGTTGTCCAGTCAGTACAACATCAATGTCTACACGCCGACCCTGATGATCTTTAAGGAGCACATCGACAAGCCCGCTGATGTGGCACAGGTACAGCTCTGAGCCCTCTCCAAGTGCTTCCATGAAATGGAAGGAAAGTTTTTTCTCTGACCTAATGAGAGGTTGGTTGGCTGCATTTTGAGGAATAAGTGGCATTCATTCTCAGTGGTACCTCTGGCTTCAGCAAAGGCAGTGAGAGAAGCCCCAGGAGGAAAGTAGCTCAGTGGGCATCAGCTGTGGGGTCTGAGCTTTGTAGGGGATAGCTGCAGGTAACTTCTTGGTCTTGGGGCCTCTAAGTGTCTTTGGGGGTTTCAGTGAGGACCGTGATGGCTGGCATCCTCCAGCTCTTCAGGTGAGAGCCTTAGAATAGCTTTGCTCCCCTCAACCCACTTGGTACCAACTCTGCTTTCTTTCTTTTCTCTAGGCACGGGATATGAAGAAGCAGCTCATTGATGACTTCCTTTCCCAGAATAAGTTCCTCATGGCAGCCAGACTGACCAACCAGAGGCTGTTTCAGGAGCTGTGTCCTGTGAAGAAGTCACACCGTCAGCGAAAGTAAGGCTCCTTGGGAATCCATTTTGTCCCCTGAGGCTCTTGGGTTGCTTCTAAAGCCATCTCTTGTTGGATTGCGTGAGATATAAAAGGTCTCCAAGAGAAGGAAGGAAATGACTGCACTGGAGGTTGCTAGGTATCCATGCAGCTTGATAGCTTTTGTGCCTTCACTAGGCACATCTTGGGACAGAGGACAGGGAGAAGGGATGAGGAGTGGGGCAACAGCCTGGAGAGCTCAACATTTGGAAGGCAGAGACAGGCTTTCAAAAATATGCCCAAAAACGACAAAAAGGGTTTCCATCCCTTCAGGATCGTTCTCATTAGCAGAAAGATTCTCGTTAGCTGTTTCCTCTGGCAGCCAGAACAGCTCTTCATTCTCCATCTCTCTGTGTTGCCCAGGCACTGTGTGATCCTGCTCACTGGAGAAGGTGATAAGTTTGCTGACGCTTACGAGGCATTTTTGACCTTTGCTGTGGCCAACACAAAAGACACACTGAGGTTTGCACACATCTATAACGACAGGCAGCCGGAATTTGCAGATGCCTTGCTGATGGATGAGGAGAAGTACCGTGGGAAATCAGCTGTGAGCATTACCTTTCTTTTCTTCTGCTGCTGCTTTTCGTCTGTCACTGTAAATCTCTTCGCTCTATGTAGGCCACTGTAACTTGACCTGACTCCTAATTCTGGGCAGGGATTTGAAGCTAACATCTTTCTCAAAAAAAGTGCTGTCCTGTCAGACATCTGTGATGTGGTTGGCTTGTCCAGGTGGTCATTTTGGAGAGGCGCAACAACGCAGGGAAGATTGCCTATAAAACCTTGGAGGAGGCCTGGCAAGGCAGCAATGAGGACAACTTCATCCTTCTGGATCTCCTGGACCAGCTAAGAACAGACCCTGGTCTTCTCTCCTCAGAGACTGTCCTGGAAGACTTGAATGATGAGCTTGCTCCTGTAAGTGCACGACCTTTCCAGCCACTTAACAAGCGTGTTACCTCCTTGAACAGTTCCGTTATGCTCATCAGTGGGAATCACACTCCACGGGTGTTCTTGCTCAGGGAAAGATGAGCTCATGGCATAATCCAAAGCTGATTTGGGGCTGGAGTTCAGTTTAGAGGCTGGGGTTCTCAGTGGTGCTGGGAATAACAGCTTTATCATTTGCCTTTTTTTTTTTTTTTTTTTTTCCCCCTCCCTTCTCTTAAACAGATGTTTCTTATCCGGTGGTTCTATTCCACGCTGGACTATATCTTGGACTGCTGGGACAGCTTGTTTCATAGCAACTGGTATGGATGGGGCACTCATAATTCTCAGTAGGGAGCAGGATTGCTGTTCTCTTGTTCAGATGCGTGGTAGAACCAGGCTTGGGTTAACAGGAAATGAGAATGTACCAAGTACACGGGTGCCTGTATGCCCTTGAGATTAAGGTGAAGAGCAGTAGCAGCACAGCAACATTAGCTTCTGCCGGAAGTACTGGGTACTCTGGCCTAGAAGTTGACTGTGATATTATGCCCCTGAAAACATGCCACCCATATCATTTGATGCTTTCCACTACTTCCCCATCACCTTACTTTAAAAATGTTCTATTTTTGTCCTTCTCCTTTTGGGTGGGAGCAGGACAACGCTCCGAATCTTGATCATGTTTAAATTCAAGAAAAAACTTGCTCACAGACCTGATTGCTGTTTGCAAATCTTCCCTTAGGCGAGAAATGATGCCCCTGCTGTCCTTGCTCTTCTCTGCGCTCTTCATTCTCTTTGGCACTGTTATTGTTCAAGCCTTCAGGTGAGTGCACATCCTAGGGGATCTCACAGTCCAGCCAGCAGCAGCTCAAAGCAGCCCTTTAAACAAGCCCCAAATGATTTTCCTTTGCAGTGATTCCAGTGACACAAGGGACTCTCCTGCCTCTGAGAAAAAAGACACCACTGCAAAGACCGAGAAGAACGACACGAGCTTCAGCAAAGAGAGTAACAGGTTCCCTTTCTCTTCAAAAACGTTTTTTTGCTGAATTATTGTTTGTGAAGACTAGTACGAATAGCACAGTGAGTAGTAGGTAGAGAAGTGCGTGGTAGAGTAGTGCCAGAGCAATGTGGATGGAGTAGTTGTTACAAGGGCAGTATGGGCACAGAAAGGCAGGAAGGAGCGGTGTTAACAGGGCAGAGAGGATGTGGATACAGAAATTTAGTTATTAAGTGATTCCTGCTAACGTGGGAGAGAAAGCAGCTGTTCTGAGATGGGCTTGGGACTGACAATCCAGGGGAAGCTGTGACTTTACACCAGGTCTCATTCTATCCAGCCACTCTTCCCTGCCCTGCATAAATGCCATTCTTCCTCTCTTGCAGGCTGCACCAGCGACATGGGCTGTAGCTACAGGGCACAGGGCTGGATCAGCTTAAGGAGGGGGGAATGAGTTCATCCTTTATTCCCCTTTTACTCCATCTTTGTTTTGTTGCAGCAGGGTTCCCAAAAAGGGCTTCGTTGAGGTGACAGAGCTGACAGACATCAACTACAACAGTAACCTGGTGCGCCTCAGGCCGGGTCACATGAACGTGGTCTTGATTCTCTCCAACTCCACCAAAACTGCCCTTCTCCAGAAGTTTGCCCTGGAAGTCTATACATTCACAGGGTAGGTTGGGGCCCTCTCCTGAGTTTACTTTCCTGTTTTAACACCTTGCATAAGCAAAGCTGCTTAGGTGGAAAATTAGGAGGGAGAGTTATGCTTGACCACCTCTTCTCCAGACTAAACAATCTCAGTTCCCTCAGCCACCCCCCATAGAACTGTGCTCCAGACCTGTGCTCTGCTCCCTTCTTTGGACATGCTTCAGGGCCACCATGTCTTTCTTATAGCAAAGAGCCCAAAACTGAACACAGCACTCAAGGTGCAGCCTCACCAGTGACGAGTACAGGGTCCAGTTGGCTAAACCAACACTTACCAGCCTGACTTGGGAGCCATGCTCATCCTGCTTCTCTCTTCTCCCCCTAGGAGCAGCTCTCTTCATTTCTCCTTCCTCAGCCTGGACAAGCACCGTGAGTGGCTGGAGTACCTGCTAGAGTTTGCACAGGATGCTGCCCCCATCCCCAATCAGTACGACAAGCATTTCCTTGAACGTGACTACACGGGCTACGTGCTGGCTCTGAACGGCCACAAGAAATACTTCTGCCTCTTTAAGCCTCACAGATCAGGGGACGAGGGGGGAACCCTGGGGGCGGGCGAGGATTACGATTCCTCGCTACACACCGAAGCCAGAGGGAAATCCTCCTGCAGCCCAGGATCTAGATCCATTAAAAACAAATTACATAAATTGTCCTTTTGGATGGAACGCCTTCTCGAAGGCTCCTTACAGAGGTTCTATATCCCCTCGTGGCCTGCACTAGACTGAGGGATTTTAAGAGATTCTAACAGACACACTTTTTATGAAGATGCCGAGGGACAGCTCTCTCCAGGTCTAAACAAATGATTGTGATGAACGGACCTTAGGTTTTAGGTGAACTCTCTGAGGGCCAGTGACAAGAAAAATCTCCCTGCATCCAGAGTCCGGGAGTGCAACGAAGCGTGCTGAAACGCCCTCCACCAAACCATCCTCACGTTTGGATGCTGTACTGTCAAAAAGCCAAGAAGTCCTTTTTTCCCTTCTCATCATGCCACACCTGCTTCCTGGGCCGTCCCCGAGCCATCCCTCATTTCACCTCAGATGAATAAAAGCCGTGATCTCTGCTGCGGCGATGTTGGCCGGTTACACAGGGCAGGTCGTGGCTCTCCTCTCGCTTCCTTGTGTGCTTAGCCCATGGTGCATGGTGTAACCCTGGCAAGACCCTCCAGACCTCCCAGCAGACAGCCGTACCCCTCGGCTCCCCCTGGGTAAGTGACCTGGAACGTGGCTGGGAGCATTCCTACGGAGCAGCCCTGAAGCTGGCACTCACCTGTGGTGTGAGCAGGGAGGTGATCTGCATGTTTCATGCTCCTTGCGTAACAGTTCCACCGTAACCAGGGAGGGAAGGGGTTTTGCACAGCCGTAAATACTGTAACGGTGTTGAGCCATTTAAATGTCACATTGTTTTCCAGATGCCTTCCTGCTTCTGTCAGTTTTAGAGGATGTATTTTAGAGCCATAACTTTAACTGTGTCCTCAGATTGTAGGCATATGCTGCTATGAGCCAGTAGATGTGTAGAAGAAACTCTACCTAGCTGCTAGAGAGCCAGTGGGGGCTCCTTTCAAACACCCTTACACCTGTAGTACAAACCAACCTTTCTTTGTATCAAGGAACCTAATTTGTCAATGATTGTACTCCTGAAATGTTGCCCCAGAAGTGCTGTACCACCAGACCGTCGCTTACGTGTGAGGCTCCTTTTGTTTTAGGTGTGGGTTTAAGATACTTTGTCATCTTGCCCATTCTGTTCCTGCCACAAACCTTTGTTTCTCAACATGCAGGCTGCCTTGGGTTTTCTGTTGTTGTTTTTTCTTGTTGTTTTACACATAGGTCTGTGTAAAGCTCGTGCAGTCTCAAAGCACAGTCCCACACTGGGGTATGGGCTGCCTGTTGTGAGCTGGGGGATGCAAGCAGCAGGTGCCGGGGTGCTTTGTAGCTCCTCCAGCCATAACACAAAGCCAAACGGTTTCCTTCCACAATTGGGACTGAAATCCTGCAGAGTCCCAACCTGGAGCTCAAGCCAATTTGCTGCCTGCATTACTTTGATGCACAAAACCTTGGCCTGTTGCATTCCCAGCACGCTGGGCGCAGCTTTGCCCACTGTTGGCCATCCCAGCACTGTGTGTACTCCCAAATAAACATGGCTGTGCTGCCAACCACCCTTATGTGAGGCTGCTGGACTTTAGCTCAGCAGGCATTGGGCCTCAGCTGCAGCAATGAGGCACTGAAATCGGGGGAAGAAAGAAAAAAGAGGTCTTCTGCCTGCTAATGAGCTACAGGGCACAAACGTGGTGTGATGGCTGGGGTTGGGGCAGAACACTGTGTCAGCCTGATGGTGACACACAAACACACCAAGTTTGGATGAGGAATGAGGATGGACAAACTCATCTGCCATCTCTTCAGCGAGTCAGAAACCCAAATAAACTTTTGACATGCAACTTTAAAAAAAAAAAAGACAAAGTGCCTAGATGTGCTACAGCAAGGGAATTCACCCCTGGGCAAAGTAAGAAAAAGATCTGGCCTTGTGGCCTTCAAAATATAATTTCTGTCTGCTGCAGCAATGCCAAACTGTTCCAAAATCACCCACTGAAGTAGTTTTGGTTGTCATGGAGCACTGGGCACTTGCTTGCCAGTAGAAGAGCGTGGTCAGAGCCCCTCAGCTGCTGCTTATGCCTGAGCTCTGCCTGCCGTCTCCCAGCAGTCATAAGCTGAGATCCCAAAATCACCCCGCGTTATAACGTATCATCAGCAACACGCACCTGCTGCTCTGCTCTGCATGTGGCAGTTTGTAACCCAAAGATTGAGGCAGTTCAGTCCTAATGCACTATTTGGTGATAAACAAGCAAGCAGCCCTGCTCAGAAGCTGAAACAAAACATCCTTACAGCAAAAAGGGAAGCAGCCCCAAGTCAGAGGTTGTCCCAAAGCCCTTCTCTTGCCTGCCAGCAACTCGTACACTAACACAGCCTGACAAGTGGGACTGAAAACAAAGTACATCTTTTGCACTTTTGATACAGGGAGGGAGGTGGGGAATTAACTTATTTGGCAAACTTGTCTTTTTTATTTTTGGTTTGGGTTTTTTTGTTTGTTTTTGTCGTGTATTTGTGATCAGGCACTGATGTCATTTTGTTTTAAGACGATTACAGATTCGCAACCAAAATAAACTATTTTAATGTGTGATGAAGTGGCTTTTGTGTTTCCGTGTGCCAAACGACCCCGTGTCTGCACCAACTCACACATCCCGAGGGCAACCAAACCCCTCCTGGAACACCAGTGGTTGGGCCAAGGGACACCCAGCTCTCCCCAGCTGCTGTGCTTCATTACCTCTTGTAGCAGCACATGGCATTTATTCCTTACTGCAAAGCACATGTTTACTGCACCTGGAGGAGAGCAGGGCATCAGGAACCTCATCCAAGGTCTGCGATGGCATCTGCTGGTGTTGGTTCACTGCTGTGCAGGGCTGGGGGCCAGACAGGAGCTGCCCTCACATGGTTTTCACTCCAGGAAGGACACACAACATTTCAAAGAGCAGATTGGCCCCTAACAGGGCAGTGTTACCTAGCAATAGACAAAAAAAGATACACGAAAAATAAAAATTAAAAAAAAAAAAAGTAATAAAATTTGTGCTATGACTGCCCATCTGTTTTCACCCACAGATCTCAGCCACCTCTATCAGTTCCTACCACTCTGTGACAGTTCCTAGAGCCCAGGGCTGCTCTTCGCCTTTCAACACTAGATGGCACCTAGCAAAAACTGAAGACTTCAGTGCATGTGCCCTTTCAGCCCTGCAGCCCCACAGATTTCCATCAACTCACCAGAGACATCATATATGGGTGCCACCTCCACAAGGTCACATCCCACTATATTGAGTCCTTTACAACCACGAATAATCTCCAAAGCCTGGAAGGAAAACAGATTGGGGTACAATAAATGATCAGATTTCCTCAAATGGGAAGAAAAACATCCTTATCCTATTAGGAAGGGAGCTTTGTGCCCCTCACCTGCATAGGTGTGAGCCCAGCAATCTCTGGTGTCCCTGTTCCCGGGGCATAGGCAGGGTCCAGCCCGTCGATATCAAAGCTGATGTACACCGGGCCATCCCCCATCTGCTGCCTCACCTCTCCCATCAGTGGAACCAGGGACTTCATCCAGCACTCCTCAGCTGGAACCACCCGGAATCCCTGCGGATGCACAAGCTCAGCATTCACCATCCCACTACCAGCAACCCAGATCCCACTGGGGATTTATGGAAAGGAGACGGGGCTGCATTTCCCATGCACCCAAATAAGCTTTAAGGAAGAGCAGCTGCCAGAGGTTACCTGGTCCCAGCAGTACTTGTACGGATCGGGGGCATAGGAGGAGCCACGGATGCCAATCTGAACCACACGGCTGCAGTCCAGCAGCCCTTCATCCACGCAGCGCCGGAACGGGGTCCCATGGTAGATCTTCTCCCCCAGGGCCATGTCACTGGTGTCAGTGTGAGCATCCACGTGCACCAGCCCCACAGGTCCATGCCTTGGTGGGATCAGGTGGGCACATCAGTCCCGAACCCACCCGGTATCCCCAACTTACACCATCACTGCCATCACTCTAGGGGCTGAGCAACGTTAGGATGGGGCTGTGTTCTACACCTCCAGGTTGGAAACTTACTTTTCTGCCACTGCCTGCAGGATGGGGTATGTTACAGTGTGGTCTCCACCTGCAACAGGACAAGGAAGAAGACGTTGCACATTGTAAGAGGCTCTCAGCACTCCTTGCATTTGTTTTCCAGTGATTTTTTTCCCCCCTGTATTTATGCTGCACTTGTTTATATGCTCAGACCGAATCACAACAGGAGAAAATGGAATCAGGACAGAATTAGGAGCTCCCACAGGGCACTTACCCAGAGTGAGAGGCACACAGCCAGAGGCCACGATCTTTTGGTAGGACTCGTAGATGCGGCGGCAGCTGTTGGGCAGGTTGTAGAGGTTGACGTTCACATCTCCAACATCAGCCACCAGCAGGGAGTCGAAAGGCGCTGCCCCAGTGCTGGCGTTGTACCTCCTCACCATCACTGACTCAGCACGGATCTGCTGAGGACCAAACCTGGGTAGGAGAACGTGGGCAGGGAAAGCTGCGGGCAGAGCCATGCTGCCAGCAGGAACCAAGCAGCAGCTGCCCTCCTACCTGGCTCCGGGCCGGTTGGATGTGCCCGCGTCAAGGGGAACGCCGACAAAAGCTGCATTCAGCCCCTCTGCTGAGGTCTGAACAGGAAGCCTCAGCATGGAGCAGACCCCTACGGGCCGGGCCACGAACTCAGCACTGGGAGGCACGTTGAACCGCGAGGCACGGCGGCATGGAGCAGCAGCAGATGCAAAAAGCCACCGAGCGGAGAGCCTGGCTGTCCTGAGTAGACAACTCATCCTGCCACACACACAGCAAGACCCCAAAGCCTGCCCCGTTCCTGCAGCTGGGAACAGAGCCAGGCGGCTCACTGTGTCACTCTGCTGGGTTCAAAGTGCATCTGGATGCCCTGCCATCCAGAGTGCTCAGGTTCCTGTTCCCACGCATCTTCCTCCTTCTGATTCCCCTTCCACACACTGATCAGCTGCATCAATTTCTTACCTGCCTTTTACAAAGCCACCCGAAGCACTGAGGTATCATAAAAACATCCCACTAAGGAAAGGCACTGGGACAAAACAGAAAGCATCTGACCTCACCAGAATTATAGACACACAATGGGCAAACAAATGAGATGCAACCCCTGTGCAATGCCAAGGCTGAGTGCAATGCTCTGGCTCCTAGTTCTGCTCACTGCCCTTCTAGCACCTGGATCTGGGAGAGATAAGGAGAGACGGGGGGAGAAAAAAATAAAAGGAGTACATTCACAACTGAAAGCCTGCTCTATATAATTTGTTTTCATGTGAAATACGTCTAATTTCAAGCCCTGTGCTGCAGTGACACGTAAGCGAGTGGGAGCTGTGCTGTGTTTTTCTGAGTCAGCACGAGCTGATGGGTTGAACGGCAAAACAAAGGGAAGAGAGGTCAAAGCAGGGCTCCTCCAGGAAACTGACAGCATTTACACTGCAATGAGCTCCAGGGGAGCAAGGGATACAGGAGTTGGCTTCCTGGGGATGTCCTTGGATAGCAAACAGCCCTCCGTTGCTGTAAAATGAGCAGGGCCATTCCCTGACAGGCAGCACTGCACTGTCAACTCAACCAGAGAGCACTTCAGAGTGAAAGATCTGGACAGCATTCCTGTGTGATGGTGTGCTCAGGGATATCAGCCACCTGACCCACAACCTGCAGGTCAGTTACCAGCCAGAGGAGTGAAGATACACATGATCACAAGGAGTGAGGAACACATGATCTCCTCAAACAGGAGGGGGCTCTCATTGGGGAACTCCCTTTAGTGGAATAAAAGAACACATTTCAGAGACAGGACTTTGAGATACCAACACTGACCCAGCACTACGCGGCCTCACAGCCTCCATAGCCAAAGACCTGGATCCGGTGAACAGCGATGAACTGGATTTAGAGAATGCTCAGAACGTCATCATCCATTTATTGTGCAACCAGCAGCAGTAACATTCTCCCCCAGCTCCCCTTAACACAATTACAGACATGAAATCAAACGATGTTTTCATTAACATGGCTGTTATCGTTCTAACAGTGGTGTTTCCTATCCTCTCCAACCAAAGGATGTTACTTCATTGTTAAGCACAAAACCAGGTAAAGCAGGTTAGCATCACAGGACACTCCCTAAGCTAGCACTGCTCCTCAGCCCTATTCCACATGCAGTATTATCCGTGACTGCACACAGTTCGACTTGGCTTTGGCAGAATTAGGACAGCCACTGCACAACAGAAAGAAAAAGAAGTTTGTATGTCCTTCTGCCAGCGCTGCTTTCTTTGTGCATTGCTTAAATCCGTGACATTTGTGTGTAAGAGCAGCTAGACAGTACCTCCTTCCCCACAGACACTCTTCTCAAAAGGAACTTGCTTCACTCAGCGCGTGACTTCGAAGCCAGCTCTGAACTCCTGACTGAACGCAACCAAGCACATACCCCAGCATACCTGCACATTCTGCAAACCCTGACTGAAGGAGTAATGGTGAGGCAAGGGCATGTCCTCTAGCAGGAAGAGAAAAGCAGCGTGTACTAAAACTCGCTACAGATAAACTCAACCTCTTGACGCAGGCCTGCAGATATTTTCCCTAAGTTAGTACAGGATTCCAGGCAGACAGAAAAGACAGATTCCTATGTGCTTTCAGCAAGTGCCATTTATCTACCGCACGGTCACGTCCCACACGGGTAGGACTCTTCACCCAGACCGGTTTCTCCAGGCCAGCAACAAGAAAACTGCTGTCCAGAGGTCTTCGAAGTCGAGGTTGGCCAAAAAGCACATCTTCATTTTGGTTTCTACCCTGCTTTTGTCCACCAGTCCGTCCATGAGCAGAGTGGCTGCAGACTGGCAGAGAAGCCAGGCAGTCATCTGGTCGGGCTTCAGGGCCTCGGATGCCAGAATGCTTTCACCCCAGAGGCTCAAGTGGAGCACGTTAGCAGCAACTCTAGCAGACAATCTCTGCAAAAGGAGTGAGAGGGAAAATTAGCTGCGCTCACATCACATCCCGTCCCATCTGCATTGCCAAAAGTCCCCTAGACCTCTTCTGAGGCTGCCATGAACCAAAAAGCCTTTTGTTATTATTATTCAACCCTGCACACAGCAGGGGGGGATTGAAACTAGAAGATCATTGTGGTCCTTTCCAACCCAGGCCATTCCATGATTCTATGATTCAGGCAATTACATGCAAACACCAACCATTGACACGAACATCTGAAATCACTGAAACTGTTCAGTGAGTGCTATGCTGTGCTCCCACAAAGACCCACATTCACCTTTGTTTGTTATCTACATTGCAATTACACCTGCATTACAGGAGCACCTGGAGCACTACAGGGTAAGACGACCTACAAACAATGACCTGCAAACAATGCAAAGACCAGCCGGATGACTTCCTCAAGGCAGATTTCTGACCTTGCTGGGATCCCTCAGGAGCAGCATCCTTATCACTTGCTTCACCTCACAGGGCACACCAACAGGCAGGCTTGGCAGCTCCTCCTCACAGTAACTTCTGCTTTCCAGAAACGAGTCCCCATAGCTGTAGAAAGGATTGGGCAGGCCCAGGATTTCATAGGCAATTGCTCCAACAGCCCAGGCATCAGCTTTGCTGTAGTCAATCACCATGCCTGGACCTGCTGACGCTGTGGTCACCTGCGTGACAAGTTTAATGAGATGGAAAAGTTACAACAAAGAGTTCTAAAAGAATATTTTCTGTAGGCATGCCTCAGGTTTTCACTGCTTCTCAGTCCACCACTACATGTGGAAGATTTTGATCACTACATCTAGGATTTAGTTGTTACCTCTGACCAGCATTTGCACCAAGTCCTAAGAGACATTTCACTTTGAGATTTAAGACAGGCAGGAGACATGGAGATAACAACCAGCACTGCACTTGCATTGCAGGAAATACAAGGCAGAGTGCTCCGGTACACAGAGACAGCTGGACTGCCTTAGGTTTTATCAGTGCTATTATCAAAGGACTAAAAAGCAACTATCCATCATCTCACAACCACCTTGAACTTCGTTCAAAAGCTACATGCTGCCCCAATGCAAGGACTGCTGTTACAGGAGTTCCTGCAGCAATGTGGAACTGAGCCTGAGAAAAAGGCTACAGAACAAACTTTCTGTGGGAAAAGTCAACACTGCCTCAAAACACCAATTGATTTTCATTTTGTGGCCAAAGTACCCATTTGACAAATATTTAGTGTGGATTCCAAGAAAATTCAATTCATTCTTTCCAGACCCAATCCTACACTTTGCCAAGTTCTCACATATTGCACCTCAGCTGGTGCTGAAGTTTTTATCCCCACAACTAGCAGCACCAGCGGGATGGATTTACCTCAGGTGGCATGAGAGAGCTATTGCCACCACGATCCATGTCAGTGCTGATGAAGGGCAGCCTCAGACCAATGCTGTCATCTGCCAAACAGCAACCAAAGTCTGTGATCACCAGTCGGGGGCAGCCAGCTGCAAACAACAGGGACAGCAGTGAGCATTCAGCTTGGGAGCACCTGGGTGCATGAGACAGAAACATAGGAACACCAGGAGCAGGCAGCATGGATATCCTGACAACCAGGATACACGAGGTTAGGAACTCTTCAATGATGAAACAATCTTTTCATTTCTCCACTTTCATCTTTATCGACAGCAAAAGCTATAAGGATACACACTGAGTTATAGCAGAAGGCTGGAAAAATTTTGCATGAGTTAACAGTTCTTGTCCTGAAGACAAGTCAAATATTGCAAAGCAAAATCATTACTTCTCCAGACTCTGAAAGGGAAAAATCAATGCTTTAAATCATTCCTAGTGTAGCTCCAGAGGAGGTCTTCCTTCAAGAAAGGTGACATTAGCACTGCCGAAAGCCTGCCACAGCTGCTGCACCAAGACATATAATTACAAAGAGCTGGCTTCATTCTATTGTTTCCTGCCCATTTGATTTCCAGTCACACTGAAAAAGAGCTCAGGTAATTAAAATCTCAGTTAGAAGGGCCAACAGGTGACAAAAATGCTGCTTTTGGTTTTAATACTCTGCCAGTTCCCTGTCTTTCAACAGATGTGCAGCCATAGCAGGGTGCAGCAGCATTTTAAGAACTGCTCTGTGCTGTTTGGCCAGTGAGGAATGACAGCCTAATGCCAGGGCACCTCCAACAATGCAAGCGTGGCAGTTCCATCTTCAAGCCAACATTCACTTTGCTTGTGCAACACACTGCTTTAGTAACACCCTGCACTCCTCCCTCAGGTTACAGCACAACCCTCTATGTCCACAGACACAGACTAACACCCAGTGATCTACATACCGGAATCGAACTCAACCAAGATGTTGTCAGACTTCAGGTCTCTGTGTGCTATCCTGTGTCGAACGAGATGGTCCACGCCTTCCAACAACTGCAAAATCATCATGGTGGACAGACGGGTATCTGGGCTGTTGTCCCTCAAATACTGGCGCAGGGTGCATGGATAGCTAGTCAGAACATGGAAGATACCTGAATTAGCATCTCAGGAGTTTTTCCCTTTTTCCCTTCCCATCCGACCTCAGTGCTGTCTGGCTGGGGTTACACTGCACTCAGAAGTGACAAATTCTTACTGAAACTTGCCACAACTTTCCATTTTTCAGTCACCAGCATGGTGAGGGTCTCCAGGTGTACCTTCTTACAGGGTTCTACATGCATACAGGTTTTATTCCTTGCATCAGGGAGGAGACTGATACAGACTGTAGGAGTGTAATAGAGATGTGCAAATTGAGCGAAAGAACATTTTCTTGAACTACAAAGAGGACAGAGGGCTCCTCCAGATGCAGACAGAACAGAAAAGTGGGAAACAGAAAGTGGTTTTACATCAGTGGCACAGCCATACTCACTAAAAAACAAAACCCAACTGAGACAGCCAGAGACACCAAATCTCATCTTCTCCTCTGCCTCCAGCAGCCTGTTCAACCTAGAGGCAACATTCATTTTTCGGGGCAAATTTTCCATTCCTTTGTGGCAATTATTACCATGGACAGCTTGTTTTTATTGTTGAACAAGAGCTAAAATCTCAAGGATCTCAACAGCTCTCAGGAGGCATGTTTCCAAGCGCATACTCTGGCTTTTGGCAGCAACGCAGGCCAAATCTCTAGCAGGACCCATGCAGCAGCAGAACACACAGCCCTGCTGGGCAATCCCACAAAGTCCCAGCCCCCAGCAAGCTTCTCCCCACCTACTTTTTCATCACTAAGAAGAGCGTGTGACTGCGACCAATCCCTCTGGGATTCAGGCTCACTGGAAGAACATCAGGATAGTCTGTGAGGGCTCCAGGCAGCAATGGGACAGAGGATGTGAAAGCTCGAATCACCTGGATTATATTTGGATGAGGTCTCAACCTCTTCCTCCCAAGGACAGGTTCTCTGTGCAAAAGTACAGACATCACAAGTTACACCAATCTCTATTACCTCCAGGATTATTTTTCATTACTATGGCACATCCCCTCCACCAAAGGGTTCCAAAGCAGCGGGCAAACATGTTTGTTCTGCTTCACTTATGACTGGATTTCCTGCACCCTGATGGATGAGCAGGAAATGCTGCTGCTTTACCTGCACAGCAAAGGAAGATTTGCTGGAAATGCTCATGTTCGACATGCAGCCTTTCACTTTCCATAATCCTACCCTGTTAGACTGAAAATAAAGGCCAGATTCACACTATGCAGATCACCTTAGACCTCTTATTTACTGGCATAGACAGGAAGCATTTGGGTTACTGAATATGCACCTGCAAAACAGAGCTCTCCTCTCTGAATGTCAGATAGACCTTTGGCTTCTCTGTTGCATTCCCAGATTAAGGACACACTGAGAAGCATTCATTATTCATCTGCATTGGCAGAGACATATCTGAAATGTAAATCGAGTAATCTGGACTGTGGACTCCATTGTTTCCAGTTGAAAAAAAGACATGTTTTTGAACAAGAGCACAATTAAACTCAAGATCCTTGAAAAGTTTCTGTGCAATCTGCTGCCTCAATGCTGCCAGCCTACCCATAGCTCAGGTGAAGAAGAGTTAACAGTCATTTTCCATTTGCCTTCTCACCAATTTCTGTTTTGTGCATGCAGCAACCCGCACTGCAACAGCTTCCACCCCTCTTCCCTTGCACCTGTTTTAGAACCAGACCAGCATTAGGTCAGGTTTCACAGGACTGCCCTTTCAATTCAGCACCAAACTACTACAGAACGTCAGTGTTTGATTCTGTAATTAAAAAGCACAGTAATACTTTTAGATGACTTCTCAGAAACAGCTCCTCCCAGCTTTTCCAACAGAGTTAACCTTTTCTGTCAGAGAGTAATGCAATTTATGCACTTTAAACATGGGGAAACTGAGGCACGGTGCCTCATTAGACCCAAAGCAGGTGGATCCCTGATCATCCCATATCCTTTCAAGACTTCAAGACTAAGACACTGGAGGGAAGCATACAGCCGAGCTGCAGGAATCTCCTGCATACCAACTGCTCCTCAGAGCAAACACTGCTAAATTATTATTTGAACAGCACCACTGCTATGCACACTAGAGAGAAAAGTCACTAGGACAGGCAGAACTGTGCTCCTGCATGGCATCTCAGGCATACAGCACTACCAAAGGCAGTGCCATTTAGCTAAGGCATACACACACATGGAATAATCCCAAGGGTTCATGCTCATTTCTTCCTCAGCTGCATTCTCTACAGCACAGACGTGCTGCAAAATGAAACTGATGGATCAAGTTGGATAGAACTACCACATCACACTTAGAGAACAGCTGCCACTGCCATGGTTACCAAACCTGTGGTGGAAGACAGTTCCATACTCCCCAGCTAAAGCAGTCCGTGTGGCTGGAACGAGCTCTCGGTGCATGTTGCGCAGGATGGCTTCGCTTGAAGAGTCAGCCTGCAACAGCAACATGCTGTCAGCTAGACAGAATCACAGAATGGTCAGGGTTGGAAGGGACTTCAAGGATCATGAATCTCCAACCCCCCTGCCACACGCAGGGCCACCAACCTCCACATTTAATAATGACTGCTGATCACTGGCTGTGTGATTAGTCACTAATAATTGGCACTCAATGTTATGTCCTTATAGAATAGGTTAGGCTGGAGAAGACCTTAAAGATCACCCAGTTCCAAGACATTGTGCAGGCTGGGTGCCCCCCACCACATTAGACTGCCCAGAACCCCATCCAACTCGACCCTGGGCACCTCCAGGGATGGAACACACAAGGAGACGGTTAAGAACTGACTCCTTACCGAGATGTTCCACATCATTTTGATAGCCAGGGGGAAAGCAGCTTGCTGCTGGTGTTTGTCAGACGGCTCCTCTTCAGACACAGGCAGATCTGAGCTCTCCTTGCTCCCCTGGTGATGGGGGGGTGAAGGAATCGCTGCTTCATAGACGGCTGCATTGCAGCCCTTCCCGAGGGGCTGCCCAATCAGATAGTCCTCCAGCTTGAAGCCCTGCCAGCGCAAAGAGCTCAGAGGATCTTTTTGTGCCTTGTTCTTCCCGACAAACACGGTCTGAAAGGAATAACAAAGGAAAAGCATAAAGAGAAAGCACTCAGTTCAAGATTGCCCAGTAACGACAAACCCGAGTGACTTGAAAGAGCAAAATGCCTTTTTTTTCAACCAGCCCACAGCAGGGGTTGGCACCGGATGGGCTCTGAGGTCCCTTCCAACCCAACCATTCAGTGACTCCACACACGGGGATAGGCCTGGTCCAGCCAGGGGCTGACATTCGGGCTGTAACCATAGGGACAACAGAATAGAACAGGCTGGAAAAGGCCGCTAAGATCATCACCAACCCCTCCCCAAGCCCCCACACCTGGATGCGGCCGCACGCGGCCCTCGCCCGGCGCTGCTCCTCCAGTGGCGGCTCCAGCAGCGCCAGCCCTAGAGCCAGAGCCATGCACGGCCCGGCCCGGGCCCGCCGCACTGCCATGGCCGCCAGGCCGGCCGGGCGCCGGAGGGACAAGAAGCGGACAAAAGGCAGGCGGGAGAAGAGGGAGGGTGAAGACGCGGCTGAGGGGATAGGAGGAGGAACGGGGATGGGAACGAGGCGGCGTGGCGCGGCGCCGGGCAGCAGGCGGAGGGCGCGGGCAAACAGCACCCTCAGCAACATGGCGGCCACAAATCGCCTCACGGAACGGCGGGAACCGGGCGGCGGCGGGAGGGGCGGGGTTGTGGGAAAAGTGCGTAGTGCGCAGTGCGCATGCGCAGTGAGTCAGGTGGTGCACAGCGCACGCGCAGTACGGAGGGAGGTGGTGCCCAGGGCGCATGCGCAACGTGAGAGGTTTAAAGTGCACGCTGTGCATGTTCTGTGTGGGCAGCAGGCGTAGTGAGGAGGGAGGCCGTGCACAGAGCGCATGCGCAGTGCAGAGGGAGTTGATGCATAGAGCGCATGCGCAGTGCGGGGGGGGGAGGCGATACTGCGCCGGGAGGCGATGCACAGAGCGCATGCGCAGTGCGGAGGGTCAGCTTGCGCTGCTGTGTTGGTGCATGGGATGGTGCGCAGTGCATGGTGGTTTGGTGCTTAGAGCACAGAGCTTTAGTGCACAGAGCGCGGTGCATTCGTGCAGAGAGTGTTGGTGCACAGAGCACTGAGCAGAGCATGGTGCTTTGGTGCACAACGTGCATTGCACAGCGCATGGTGTTGTGATGTAGAGAGCACTGTGCATGGTGCATTGGCTCACAGCTGCTGTGCGTGGTGCAGCATCAATGCAAAGAGCATGTAGTTTGCTGATGATACAAAGTCGGGAGGACTGGCTGACACGCCTGAAGGCTGTGCTGCCATTCAGCGAGACCTGGACAAGCTGGAGAGCTGGGCAGTAAGAAACCGGATGAGGTTCAACAAAAGCAAGTGTAGGGTCTTACACCTAGGGAGGAATAATTGCATGCACCAATACAGGCTGGGGGATGAGCTGTTGGAGAGGAGCTCTGCAGAGAGGGACCTGGGCGTCCTGGTGGACGACAGGTTGGCCATGAGCCAGCAGTGTGCCCTCGTGGCCAAAAAGGCCAATGGCATTCTGGGGTGCATTAAGAAGAGCGTGTCCAGCAGGTTGAGGGAGGTGATCCTCCCCCTCTACTCTGCCCTGGTAAGGCCTCATCTGGAGTACTGTGTCCAGTTCTGGGCTCCCCAGTACAAAAAAGACAGGGATCTCTTGGAAAGAGTCCAGCGGAGGGCCACAAAGATGGTGAAGGGCCTGGAGCATCTCCCCTATGAAGAAAGAGTAGTACGTGGAGACAGGACGAGGGGAAACGGACATAAGCTGCAGCACAGGAAGTTTTGCACGAATGTGCGTAAGAACTTCTTCACGGTGAGGTGACGGAGCACTGGAACAGGCTGCCCAGGGAGTTGTGGAGTCTCCTTCTCTGGAGATATTCAAGTCTCGCCTGGACGCCTACCTGTGCGACCTGGTGTAGGGAACCTGCTTTGGCAGGGGGGTTGGTCTCGATGATCTCTAGAGGTCCCTTCCAACCCCTACAATTCTGTGATTCTGTGATGTGCACAACGTGTGGTGCTTTGCTGCACTGAATGCAGCGCACAGTGCGAGGTGACGGTGCATTTGGCACACTGCATGGGTGCACAAGAGCTGGATGCATTGGTGCACAGTGCATTGGTGCACAGGGCACGGTGTATGGAGCATGGCTGCGTGGCACACGGTGCACTGAGCACAGCATATGGTGCACGGGGCATGGTGCACACAGCACAGAGCACACTGCAGGGCACAGGGCATGGTACACAGGGCACGGGGCATTGGTGCACAGAGCACAGCCTGGCTCATTAAAGTAACACTGTTTTATTTTTTTTTTTCTATTGCACATAATTCAATTGCCAGGACAATCAGTGAACACCCCCAGAATTCCTCTTTGTCCCCATAGAAGCAAGCAAAAAAAAGCAAAAAGGAGCAGTGGCACCACAGTGACAGCCCACTGAACACCGAGCTACCCGTGCACAAATGGCTGGTGGATAATGTTGGGGACTTTGAGCTGAAATTGCTTTTTGTCCTCAGTTTTGCAGCCTTGGATCCAAGCAACATCCATGCAGCAAACCCTTTGGCATTGTCCCCGTGGAGCCACGTGCATAAAGGGAAAGTTGGGGGAATAATCCATCGCCCCCAGCGCCGAAAGGGAAATGCAGGTGTGCAATTCAAGCCTTCTGCAGGTCCTCGGGGCCAAAGGAGAGTGGCAGGAGCTCCTGTAGAGTCTTCACAATGTAGGTGCCATCGGGTTTGGTCAGGTAGAGGTCCCAGTCTGTGCCAAACTGCAGGAGGAGAGGGGGAGAGAGGCTCAATGGGGAATCCATGCTTCTTCCCCAGCAGGCTGCAGCACCCACAGCCACACCAGCAACTGCTGGGCTCCTCAGTTTGTTCAGCCCAGAGCAGAGGAGGTGGAGGGGAGGTCCCGTGGTGGCCTGCAGCTCCTTGTGGCCCTACAGCTCCTCGTGGCAGCCTGCAGCCCTCAGCATGGCAGGGACCCCACTCACCTCTCTCATCACCTGTCTGCAGGCTCCGCAAGGTGTGATGAAGTCTGCCATGTCGCTGCCAAAAAGAGAACCACATCAGGCTAAGTTCCACTCCACCCCAAAACCCAAAGGGAGTAAAGACCTCGAAACCCAAAGAGATTCCCCCAAACCCAAAGGGATCGTCCCAAAATCAAACGCGGAACCAATCCAAAAAAGAAAGGGATCACCCAAAACCCAATGGGATCACCCAAAACATCAATAGGCACCTCCCCAAAGCCCAAAGGAATTGCCAAAATCCTCAAGGGAGCAACACACCAAAACCCAAAGGCATTTCACAAAACCTAAGGGTATCACCCAAAACCCAAAAAGGGCACCACTCCAAAACCCAAAAGGAGTAACATCACAAAATCCAAAGAGATTCCCCCAACCCAAAGAGATCACCCAAAACTCAAAGGGATTTCCCAAAACCTAAGGGTATCAACCAAAACCCAAAGGGGGCACCACCACAAAACCCAAAGGGACTGCCTCATAATCAAATGGGGAATCACCCCAGAATTAAAGGGGTAACCATCCCAAAAAAACAAAGGGATCACCCAAAACCCAAAGGAATTGCCAAAAATCCAAAGGGAGTAACACTCGAAAACCCAAAAGGGTTCCCCAAAACCCAATGGGACTGCCCAAAAATCAAAGGGAGAACCACCCCATAAAACAAACCAATCAGCCAAAACCCAAAAGAGGCACCACCCCAAAAGGAAACACAACACCAAAAACCCAAAGGAACCACCCAAAACCCAAAGGAGGCATCACCCTAAACCCCAAAGAGTGACAGGGCCTCACCTGGCAATGGCCATGGCCCTGAACCTTGTGTGTCCCTCGGAGATGGCTTTCTGGATGGCGATGCGCTCAGCACACATCCCAAGGCTGTAGCAGGCATTCTCCACGTTGCACCCTATGGGGAAGCATCAACACCACTCACCACCCCTCGCTTGGTGAGAACCCTTCAAACGTAGCCCATCCTGGGCTCCGGCCAATGCATGTCTCCTTTCCATGGTTTATTTCCCATATTTTCCTAGTCATGGTTCTTCCGGTGACTACAGCTGGTAGGGAGCATGGGGAAGGGTTGTGGCACCCACCTGGAAGACCTCAAAACCTAAAGGGAAAACCACTCCAAAAAGGAAAGAGATCACCCCAAAATCAGAGGGGGAAACACTTCAAAAATCAAAGGGATTTCTCCATAGTCAAAGGGGGAACCACCCCAAAATTAAAAAGGAACTAGTCTAAAAAAGGATTGCCCAAAAACCAAAGAGGGAAGTATGCCAAGGAGCAAAGGGATTGCCCAAAAGTCAAAGGGGACACCGACCCAAAAAGCAAAGGGAACACCCAAACAGTAAAGGGATCGCCCAAAAAGAAAAGGAGGAACTACCTCAAAACCTAAAGGGTGAAACACTCCAAAAACCAAAGGAATCACCCAAAACCCAAAGGGAGCACCACCACAGCACCCAAACGGATCAGCCCAAAATCAAAGGGGGGAGCACCTCAAAAAGCAAAGAGTGAACCACCTCAAAACCTAAAGGTGCAACACTCCAAAAACAAAAAGGATTGCCCAAAACCCAAAGGGAGAACCACTCAAAAACCCAAAGGCACTGCCCCAAAATCATAGCGGGAACCACCAAAATCCAAAGGGAGAACCACCCAAAAACCCAAAGGATTTGCCCCAAAACTATAGGGGGAACCACCTCAAAAACCAACAGGATTTCTTAAAACCCACAGGAGGAACCGCCCCAAAGCCCAAAGGAAGCACTACACCCCAAAAAAAACCACAAAGAGATTGCTAAAAACACAAAGCAAATGCCACCCCAAACCCAAAGGGACCAACACCCTAAAACCTCAAGAGATCGCCCAAAGTCTCCACCACCCCAAAACCCACAGGGCTCAAGCCAAACCCAAAACAGTCAGCACCCCAGAAACCCATAGTGGGCATCATCCCAGGACCCAAAGCAATCTCCCAGAACCCAAACGGGCCACCATCCCATAACCCCAAGGCGACATCTCACCGGAGAATATCTCCCCGCCGGCGGTGAGCAGCGCGGCGCCCACGGGGAAACGGCTGTAGGGGCAGTAAGCACAATCTTTGGCCTCACGGCAGCGGCGAAGCAGCAGCTGTAGGCACTCACTGCCCTCCATGCCTGCACTGCCTGCCCCACACGATGACGCCGACGTGGTTAAACATTTCCCCGAACGCAACGCCCCGTCGGGATAACGCCCCACGCGTGCGCCGGGCATCATCCCCAACCTCGAGGTATTGGGATCAGGGTGGAGGTTGAGCTCTCTCTGAGCCTGCTTTCTCATTTTATTTATATATATTAATATAAATACTAATTTTTCTAGCAATTTTTCTATGCGTTTTGCTTTTTCTGTCTGTGCTAAGCTGGGGTGTTTTCTCACACCGCCTTGTTTTCTTTCCTCCCCAGCAGGAATTTGGTGCCGGGAACATCCTGGGGGGAGAGGTCAAAAGGAAGAAAACCATTGGGTCGCAAACAAGAAATAGCACATTTCCCCCTTAGCCCCCCCCTCCTAGTTTCTCATTGACAGCCAACACACAGCAGGGGAAGCGGATGGGAAGTCTCCCTGACGCTGCTTTCCCCTGCTGCTGCACAATCCTATTGCTGAGTGCAGATAAGGACTGGTCTGCACCATCCCAGGAAGTGGTCACGTCTCCCCTGTGTGGCTGAGCACCATTTCCCATCCCTGATATCCCCATACACAGGGATAATAGGACGATCGCCTTCCTAGTTCCTCGTTCACTCTGAAACCTAATGATGGCAATGGGAAAAAAGGTTTTTTTATAGTCAAAATCACCTGCACCCCTGTGCTATTTGCAGAACTCAAAGGAGGCACCACCCCAAAAGGCAAAGGGATCACATGGAATGCAAAGGGAGGGCCACCTGAAAACCTAAAGGGTGCAACACAACAAAAAATAAAGGGATCGCCCAAACCACAAAGGGGGAACCACCCCAAAACCCAAAGGGATCGCCCAAAACATTAAGGAGGCACCAGCCCAAGAATCTAAGAAATCACCCAAAAACCAATGGAAATACCACCACACCAGAACCTATAGGGGACAGCACTTCAAAACCCCCAGGAATCACCCCAAAATCAATGAGGGATCCACCCAAAAACCCAAAGGGATTGCCCCAAAAAACAAAGGGATCACCGAAAACCCAAAGGGAGCATCACCCTAAACTGCAAAGGAATCATCCAAATCCCAAAGAGAGTAACACCCCAAAACCCAAAGAGACCAACCAAAACCCAAAGGAGGCACCACCCCAAAACCCAAAGGAGGAACCACCCCAAAAAATAAAGAGATTGTTCAAAAAGCAGAGAGAGAACCACCAAACACCCAAGGGGTTGCCCAAAACCCAAATGGGGCACAACCCAAAACCTAAAGCAATAGCTCAAAGGGACTAATAGCCCAACAGCAAAATGGATCACTCCAAACCCCAAAGGATTGCCCCGAACTCACAGTGGACTCCACCCCAAAACCCCAAAGGAATAGCTTGAAACCCAGAGGGAGTAACACCCCCAAAAAACAAAGGGATCAAGCAAAACTCACAGGGGGCAACACCCCAAAACCCAAAGGAATTGCTCCAAGCCCAAAGGGAGTAACACGTCAACACCCAAAGGGACTGCCCAAAAGCCAAAGGGATCAAGCAAAACCCAAAGGGAGCAATACCCCAAAAACAAAGGAATTGCCCCAAAATCAAAGGGAGAACCATATGAAAAAAGAAACAGAAGGATCACCCCAAACCCAAAGGGGGCAGCACCCCAAAATCCAAAGGGATCTCCCCAAAATTGAAAGGGAAACCACCCCAAAAACCAAAGGGATCTCCTCAAAATCAAAGGGGGAACTACTACAAAAACCAAAGGGATGTCCCCAAACCCAAAAGGGGCAGCACCCCAAAACTCAAAGGGGGCTGTACCCCAAAACCCAAAGGGATCACCCCAAAATCAAAGGAGGAAACCACTACAAAACCCAAAGGGATCTCTTGAAACCCAAAAGAAGCTGCACCCCAAAACCCAAAGGGATCTCCCCAAAATCAAAGGGGAAACTACCACAAAAACCCAAAAGGATCTCCCCAAAATCAAGGGGAGAACCACCCCAAAACCCAAAGGGATGTCCCCAAAATCAAAGGGGGAACTACTACAAAAACCAAAGGGATCTCCTCAAACCCAAAGGGGGCTGCTCCCCTAAACCCAAAGGGTTCTCCCCAAAATCAAAAGGAGGATCACCCCAAAACCCAAAGGGATCTCATCAAAATCAAAGAGGGCAGCACTCCAAGACCCAAAGGGGTGTCCTCAAAATCAAAGGGAGAACCACTACAAAAACCAAAGGGATCTCTCCAAAATCAAAGAGAGAATTATCATAAAAACCAAAGGGGGCACAACCCCAAAACCCAAAAGGATCTCCCCAGAATCAAAGGGAGAACCACTGCAAAACCCAAAGGGATCTCCCCAAATCCATAGGGGGCTGCACCCCAAAACCCAAAGGGATCTCCCCAGAATCGTTAGCAGCAGGGAGCACCGCTGGGGCTGCTCTTTGGGCTCTGCACTCTGCAGGGGCTGCTCTCTCTCCCCGTAGCGGAGCAGCACATCTCCCGCCGGCAGCAGCAGCTCAGCAGCATCCCTCCGTGTGCGCCGATGCATTCTCCCTCCTCTCCACGCTTTGGGCTGCGCGCGGCGGCTGCCTGCACGCCCGGGGAGGTGGAGCAGAGCTCCGTTCTGCAGCAGCAGCATCATTGCATCCTCACCCAGAGCATCCCGCTGGGGACCGGCCTTTGGGAACGGGACACGGGGACAGACCCTCGGGTAGGGATCCGGATACGGCAGCGAGGTGATGCTGCCCTGGCGCCGCAGCAAGTTCGTGCTGGTGGAAAACGAACGTAAGTGCAAAGGGAAAAGCTTGGGGCCAGGGTTGGGCTATGCCTCGTTGCTGGCCGGCTTCCTGCGCTCCTGCCCCGATCTGTTGCCCGAATGCCCCTTGGAGAGGTTGGGTTCTGTGTTTGGAGGCCGCCGGCAGAAAGTGGAGCTGAACAAGGAGGATCCCACCTACACCGTGCGCTACCTGGGTAATGCAGTCACGCTGCACGCCAAAGGAGAGGGATGCACCGAGGAGGCGGTGGGGAAAATATGGGCCAAAAGCGACGCGGGCGCCGGTGGGGCCAAGATGAAGCTGACCTTAGGGCCGCACGGCATCCGCATGGCACCGGGTGAGAAGGGTGCCCGGAGGTCGGGCCACGCATACCTGCTGCACCGCATCACCTATTGCACAGCCGACCGCCGGCACCCCAAGGTTTTTGCGTGGGTTTACCGGCACCAGGTGAAGAACAAAGCCGTGGTGCTGCGCTGTCACGCCGTCCTCGTCCCCAAAGCCGCCACCGCGCGTGCCATGGCCCTGCTCCTCTTCCAGACCTCCGCTTCAGCCTTTGACGAATTCAAGAGGCTCAAAAGGCAGAACGATGGCCGTCGTCTCCAGCAGCAGCTCCTGGGTGAAGCCATCGTCCCCTTGGTGCCCCTGCGCAGGCTGCTCAATGCCAAGTGTCCCTACCGCCCGCCGGCCGAGCGCGCCCGCTGCGCCCCACGGCTCAGCTCCATCCTGGAGGAGGACGAGGAGGAGACGGGGGGCACGTGGGGGGACGGGGGTCCCACCGTGGTCTCTTTGGCCAGTGAGATGCGGGGGTGCAGCTTGCGTGGCCCAAGGGCCCCCATATGCTGAGCATCTCCGTTGGCATCCACTGCTTTGGCCACACCGGGTGCCCTCGGGACACAGCTGGACAATAGGGCTACGTCCCTAGCTCTCAAGGGGGGGATACCTGGATCCCCCATCCCTTTCCTGGAAATAAACCCAATCTGTGTTTTCTGCCTGTGACAGCGCCTGTCTCTCACCAGCCTGGAAGACTCGCGATGGTTTGTTGCTTTTCTATTTTGTATTTACCCTTTTTTTTTTTACTCTTCTCGGGGTAAAATTTCCACCCTGGGGGAGATGGGAAGGAGGGGGGGGGGAGTTCTGCACCTTCCATGCTATTCCACGTCGAGTGATGCTCATATTGCCATGGCAACATGAGGGTTTAAATAGAGCAGGCCCACGCTCTGGGGGGGGCGGCAGTGGGGACCCCAGGCCTGAAGCTGGGTGGCAAAGGCAGCCCAGAGAACCTAAATCCCTGGAATTTTACCCAAAATGGTTTATTTTCACCCAGTTCCTGCTCTCCCTGTCCTGACAGGAGCAGCAATGCGAGGTCACAGTGGAAGGAGCTGAATAAATGGGGTGGTGGGAGGGGGAACAAGGGGCACCGCTGCCCCACAGCCTGAGGAAGGGGATGCATCACTGGGATGGGGTTTGGCTGAGCTCCCCCCACACACAACAGCCAGGGAGAGGACAGGCTGTGGTCCTGATTCCCTCTCTGAACTTTGGGGGCTGGCATCTGGCCAGCATCTGCCCCCACAAAGGGCTCTATGGGGCTGGGGTTTGAGATAACTGCCCCCCAAAAGCACTATGGGGACGAGATTTGGGCTAACACCTCTAAATACAAACCTGTGGAGCTTAGACATAGCCTGCATCCTGCAGAATCCTGGGGTGAAAGACAGGGATTTGGGCCTCTAAGGCTGAGATATAGGCTAATCCCTCCCAAAAGGTGCCACAGGGCTGGAATTTAGCTTGTCCACGTCCAAAATCCTGGGGGTGAGAGTATGGTATTCAGGATAAACCCACCTCAAAGGCCCCACGGGGCTGGGATATGGGCTATCCTGCCCTAAAATCCCATGGTAAAAGGCTGAGATTTGAGTTAAACCCACCCCAAAAACCCAGTGGGGCTGGGATTTGGGTTAATCTGACCCCCAAAAAGCCCTGTGAGGCTGAGATTCGAACAATTTCCTCCAATTAAAGTGCAGTGGGGCTGGGATTTGGACTAACACCTCCACAAAGCATCACAGGGCCAGGATTTAGCCTCTCACCTTCCAAAATCCTGTTGGTTGAACGCCGAGATTTGGATTAAACCCACCCCAGAGACCCCGTAGAGTTCGGCCAAACCTTCCCAAAGCGCTGTGGGGCTACAGTGGGGCTCTATCAGCCCACCACCCCGCCTGGAAACCCTCCATCCATTTCTCGGAGGACCGCGCACTCTATGGTAACGGCCCGCTGTATGATAGAGCGCCTCGCGCTGTACGCCATCAATGACGTCATCACTCCGCGCCGCGCGGTTGCCTCGGTAACGGCGGCGATGGAAGGCGGCGGGCGGCCCTCGGCCTTGCAGGCCGCGCTGCTGGCGGCCGGCACGGGGCTGACCGCGCTGTTCTACTCGGTGTATCGGCAGCAGGCCCGTCTCGCTCGCGGCCTGCAGGTGGGTACGGGAGCTCTGGAGCTGGGTTGCGGCCTGCTGCCGGCTGCGGTGGCCGCTTCGGCCTTAGGCCGCGGCCTGCTCCCGGGTCTGGGTCTTGCGGCTGATCCTTCCGTTCCATAGGGCGCCCGGAGGCTGCGGCTGGACGGGGAGCTGCGGGCCGTGCTGCTGGAGGCGCCGGGCCGCTGCGTGCCCTATGCTGTCATCGAAGGTATTGGCATGGCAAAACCCTGGGCCTCTTTCCCCACTGCCTCTTTGGTTCAACCGTTTTTGCCCAAAATCTGACATTTTTCACCAAAAAAATCTTCCTGTGTGCAGGTCGTGGCAGTAACAGTAATGGGGGGCACGGAGGAAGAAGCTGAGGAATTGGGGCTGTGCTGGGTTGGGGCATCACTGCCCTGCAGCAGTGGGGAGGGGGATGCAGGCTCCTCCTTTGCAGCCCCACAGAGATGGGGTTGGGGTGAAGTGCCCCCCAAAAACAGCACCCAGGGAGGGGACAGATGTGGTCTGATTCCTTCCAAATTTCAGAGGGGCAAATGCCAGCCCTAACAGAGGGCTCTGTGGCACTGGGACTTAGGCTAGGGCTAATTCCTTCCATATGCACTGCGGGCTGGGGTTTGGACTAGCATCCCTAAAAACAAATCTATGGAGCTTAGATATAGCCTGCTTCCTGCAAAACCATGGGGTGAAAGACTGGGATTTGGTCTAAACGTACCCCAAAGGCCCTGAGTGGCTGGGGTTGGGGCTAATCCCTCCCTAAAGATGCCACAGGGCTGGGATTTAGCCTCTCCCCTTCCAAAATTCTTGGGGATGGGATTATGGAATTTAGGCTAAACCCACCCCAAAGGCCCGGTGGGGTTGGGATTTGGGTTAATCTGACCCTTGCAAAAGCTCCACAAGGCTGTTATTTGAGCTATTCCCCACCAAAAAAGCCCTGTGAGGGTGGTATTTGGGCTATTTCTCCCCCTAAAAAAGTACAGTGGGGCTGAGATTTGAGATAAGGCCTCCACCACCTCCACAAGACACATTTGGGCTAGGATTTAGCCTGTCTAAAACCTTGGGAGTGAAAGACTGGAATTTGAGATAAACATATCCCAGAGCCCTGTGGGGCTGAGTTTTAGGGGCAAAAAAACCAAAGCACTTTAGGGCTGGAATTTGAGCTAATCTTCCCCCACAAAAAAAAAAAAAGAGACTTGCACCACAGCTCAAGCCCTCCACATGTTCCAGGCGTGGTGCGCACTGTCAAGGACACCCTGAGCAGCCAGTTTGTGGAGAACTGCAAGGGCGTTGTGCAGAGGCTGACACTGCAGGAGCACAAGATGGTGTGGAACCGAACGACTCACCTCTGGTACGTACCCATAGAACCATGGGAAATCCTAAGTTGGAAGGAACCCATAAGAATCACCAAATCCAGCACTTGGCTCCACAGAGGAACGCCTCACATCTGAACCCTACGTCTGAGAGCAGTGTTCCAACACTCCTTGAGCTCTGGCAGCTCAGGGCCGTGCCCATTGCCCCACACATATGGAACCTGGAGGCCACCCCAAGCAGCTGACTCAAGCATCATTGCACTGCACTGAGCAGCCCAACAAAGCTCTTCCAACAGGAAGCTCTTCCCACCGCACTGCAACTCATCACAGCTGTGAAGGTGATGAGCATTGGATGGGTTTAGCTGCCCAAGAGCTTTCCCTGTGACAGTAGAAGGTTTTGCATGAGGGACACCACGAGGACACAGGCAGCATGACAAATATTGCTGTGTTGACAGCTGTGGTGTTTCCCTGCTGCTTGGCGTTTTGTGGTATCATTGAATGGCTTAAATTGGAGGGAACCTTAAAGATTATCAAGCTCCTGGGTAGATCAGGCCCCACCCAACCCAGCCTGGATTGCCAGTGTGGAAGCACTAATGCTTGTTTTATCCCCAGGAATGACTACGAGAAGATCATCCACCAGAGAACCAACACCACTGCCTTCAACCTGGCCCCGCTGGAGGACGGCGCCGGCGTCGCCGTGAGGGTGATGAAACCACTGGAGGCCGCCGAGCTCAGCCTGGAGACGGTACATGAGAAATTCCACCCCTCAGTGCAATCCTTCCCTGATGTCATCGGGCACTACATCAGCGGGGAGCGCCCGAAAGGCATCCAGGAGACAGAGCAGATGCTGAAGGTGGGAGCGGCGCTGACTGGCGTTGGGGAGCTGGTGCTGGACAACAACACCATCAAGCTGCAGCCACCCAAGCAGGGCTTGCGCTACTACCTGACCAGCGCCGATTTCGATGCTTTGCTGAAGAAACAGGAATCGAGTGCCAAGCTTTGGAAGATCCTGACCATCCTTTTTGGTTTCAGCACGTGTGCCGTTCTCTTCTTCCTCCTGAGGAAGCAGTACAGGCACCACCGGGAGAGGCAGCACCTCAAGCAGATGCAGGAGGAATTCAGGCAAGCGCAGGAGCGGCTGATGCGCGAAGTGAACGCTGAGGGTGGAGAGATGCTGAAAAATGCCTGTGTCATCTGCCTGAGCAGTGCCAAATCCTGTGTCTTCCTGGAGTGTGGGCACGTCTGCTCCTGCAGTGAGTGCTACCGAGCCCTCCCAGAGCCCAAAAGGTGCCCCATCTGCAGACAGGCCATCATCAGGGTGGTTCCCCTGTACAACAGCTAAAGCGCCGTGGCTCAGGGGGCTTTTTTTTTGGAGGGCTCCCTCTCAATGAGGGTTTGCTTGCAGCCTGCCCCTCTTGCTGCTGGGGTGGTTGGATTGCAGGAGATGAAAGGACTGGGGAAGGGGGAGGGAGCTGGAGGGGAGCTGGGCTTGAAAATGATTGCAGGTGCTCAGGGTTCACATGGTGCTCCTGGAGGCAAAATCAGTTTGTTTCTGCAATACCCTGGTGATAAAAAAAACTCTGTTAAAAGACATGAGGAGTCCTGAGGCTGCGCAGTGTGGGCAGTGCTGCTGCCTAGCAGCTCCTCCAGCTGGCTGAGCTGGGGGTCAGAAGAGCTTCTGCTTCATGCCAGTGGTTTTGTGATAAATGGTGAATACAGGCAAGGAGCAGCGTTTCCATCATCCCCTCCTGCCGGCACTGCCAGGGGCTGCACTTTGGCCACACGTGATTGTGTCATGCCACAATGTGGGAATCGGGACACGGCAGCGCTCTGGTTGATTTCTGCAGCGGGGTTTGGGCTGGGGTACGGGACAGGTTGTAATAAAACCGACTGAAAAACGTGTTTGTCCTGGCTTGTTCCATCCCTGCAACCCTGAGGGCGCTGCCTTCCTCTGCTCCCGCTGCATTCCGCGAGCTGTAAGAAGCAGCATCCACCCCAGAGAGCCCGCCAGGCCGGGGGCTCTCCCCTTCTTCTTCGAGGGGTCTGAGGTTGGAGCAGGATGAGGAGAAAATCTGCGGCAGAACCCGAAGGCAGGGCCGCATCCAGCCGGGCTGCAGGTGGCGGTGCGCTCCCGCTGCGGGAGGAGGCGGAAAAAAAGCAGAAATAGCAAAAATCCGCAGGGACGGCGGCGCGTCTCCTTCCCTTCTCCCGCTGCCATCAATCCATCACCCCGCGGCGCGCTCGGCAGCACCGGGTGAGCCCAGGCTCTTCCCCGGCGCCACAGACGCAGGAGGGGATTCTTTTCTTACCCCGTGCAGCACCAAAAAGCCGTTTTTTCCACCTAAACCCCGTGCGGGTCCTGCGATGGGGGCTGTAGGGAACGCAGCCATCCCCGCAGCGCCCAAAATAAGCTCCTGGGGGCTGCGCTGCCCCCGCTGCCTTTTGCCTCCTGTTCCCCAGCTTCCCCCGCGGGATGCTGGGCGCAGACGCAGCGTTATGCAAGGAGCTGGCAGCGGGGCTCTGCGGCTGCGTTCCCAGCGAGCCCCAGTCCCAAAAACACGGGAACCCCGGCCTTCACCTGCCCCAAAATGAGCTGTTCTGCCCCCAGACGAGCTAGAGTCCCTGTTGGTTGCGTAGAGACGGTGCGAGCCCGCTTCGTGCAAACCGACTTTTTGTTGCCATCCCTGCTTTTTGCAGGGGTTGCACCGAGAATGTGCCGGGGATGCAGCACTGCCCCAAAACTGTACCTCACCCCGTGCCTGTGCTGGTTTGCTTTGTCAAAAAATAATTCCCTCTGCAGCCACCGGGCAGAAAGATCCGTGTGAGCTGGGAAAGGTGGGTGTGGGGACATGGCACAGGGATGCTGTATGGGGACATGGCACAGGGACGCTGTATGGGGACGTGGCATGTGGATGTGGCACAGGGATGTGGCATGGGGACATGGCATGGGGACATTACACTGTGACACACTACCAGGACGTGACATGGGGGCATGGCAGAGGGGCACAGCACAGGAACGTGGCATGGGAACACAGTGCAGGGTCACGGCAAGAGGACATGGCATGAAGACATGGCACAGGTACACAGTGCAGTGACATGGCACAGGGACATGGCATGGGGACACAGTAGAGGGCACAGGGACAAGGCATGGAGACGTGGCATGCAGACACAGTACAGGGCCATGGTGTGGGGGTCGTGGTGTGGGGATGCAGTACAGGGACATGGCACAGGGAGGGCACGGTGTGGGTATGTGATATGGGGACATGACACAGGGATATGGCATGGGGACACGGCACAGGGGCATGGCACAGAGACACAGCACGAGGACGGGGCATGGGGACGTGGTATGAGGACAGGGCATGGGGACCCAGCACGGAGACACGGCATGGGGACACAGCACGGGGAGGTGGTATGGGGACATGGCATGGGGACAAGACACAGAGGCACGGCATGGGGACGCGGCACGGGGAGATGCCATGGAGATACGTCATGGGGACGCGGCACGGGGACACAAATGGGTCCACGACACGGGGACAGGCACGCTCCCACGGGCAGCGCAGAGCAGCGCCGGGCTCCCTGGGTCGGTTCCGGGGCATCAGCCCCTCCCGGCTCGGGGGATCCCCGCACCCTCCGGGAGGGGTTAGGGGGTGGGGGGTTGGGGAGGGGGACCGGCCCATCCCGGGGGCGTTCCCGAGCCGCCCCGCCCCGCTCCCGCCCCCCGCTCCTCTATCGCCGCCGCCACCGATTCCGCCGCCGCGGGACCGCCGGAGCCGCGGGCAGCGCCGGGCGGGCAGCGCCGGGATGTGACGGGGCGGCCGCCCCGCTCCGCCGAGCCGCAGCCCCAGGGGGGCTCGGGACCCCCCGCGGCCCGGGAGGCTGTCGGGGGGGGGGGGCGGCGCCGGGCCCCCCTCTGCCACCGCCACCACCGCCGCCCCGGCCATGGCGGAGGGGCCGCCGTACGGCGGGGGGCAGCTGGCGGGGGGCGCGGCGGGGGGCGAGCTGCCCTTCCCCGTGCCCCTCCGCCACGGCCCCGACGCGCTGCTGGCGGCCGGGCAGGGCAAGCGGCCCCCCAAGCTGGGGCAGATCGGGCGCAGCAAGAGAGGTGGGTGAGCGGGGACGGTGATTGGGGTGCCCTGGGGAGAGACTGGGGTGGGGGGGAGCGCGTCAGCCTGAACCGGCAGCCCGGGGAAGCGGCTCATTCCGTAGCTGGGACTCCGGGGATGCTCGTCCTGCTCGCCACTATGGGGGGGAGGGCTCACTTTGCAGCGTTGGGATGCAGCACATCCTGCACCCTGGGATGCTCCCCGAGGTACCGGGGCTGAGCATCCCCTGCGGGACGCGATGCAATTAGTCCCACTCTGGGGACGTGCCCTAAGGTGCTCACCTTGCACCGAGCATCCTCGGGGACTCAGCACATCTCACACCCCGAGGACGCAGCACATCCCCGTATGAGCATCCCGTGTCCCCAGCTCATCCCTCCCCGGATCTGGCATCCCATGACCCCAATCCCTCCGCGGGTACCGGGCTCTGCCACACCGCGTTGACGGCCGTCCTTTTGTTTTCCCATTTTCCCCATCCTTCCAGTGGTTATCGAAGACGATAGGATCGACGATGTGCTGCAGAACCTCTCCGAAAAGGCCCCCCCCGGCGTGTAATGCCCCCTCGGGAGGGATTTCTGCTCTCTGAGGTTATCGGCCAAAATCCCAGCACCGCCGGCGCGAGGACGAGCGGCGCAGAATCCCCCAACCCGATGCGAAATTACACCTAAAAATAACAACAAGAACAAAAACCAAGAACAAAAAATCATCGTCGTCACCACTCCCCCCCCAGCTCCCAAATGCCCCCGATGCAGTTCTGCCGTGGGGCTGCCCCATGGGGGTCCCAACCCCCGCCGAAGCTGCGTTCAGGCGGTGGAACCCAAGCAGAGGTTCCCTTCCCGGCGCTCCGTTCGTTTCAGTTTTTAATTTGATGTCTTTGGATGTTGGCGAATGCTATAAACCTATAGATATCTCCGTTTCATTTCGGTCGCGTTTTGAGGTTGGCGGGGGGAAAGAAACTTTTATAAAGGGATGGGTTTGGGGATGGGGTGGGGGGGGAATGGGGTTTTTATTGACGGCGCTTGCACAAGGGAGCGATGGGAGGATGTCTATGGGGTCGCAGCTTTCCTTACAGCCATGCAGTGTGGTGTGGGTGACCTTCGTTTGGTTCATTTTTCTTCCCTCGTGGCATTTCCCTCTCTCTCATAGACCGTCTGTAAGGAAACGGATCAACGCCGACGGGAACTGCTGTAATCCGGAGTGCCAAAACGCAGGGCTCCGTCGGGCTCTTGTGGGGTTTTTCTTTCCTTCTCTTTTTAATTTTTAATTTTTAACTATTTCGCATGAGAAGCAAAAAAAAAAATATAAGAAAAAAAGAAGAAAAAAAAAGGGAAAAAAATATATATATATTCCCCTCTTGTGATGAGGGTGATTTTGTTGTATGTTTGCGGCTCGGAATGATGGAGCGTGGCCGGGTGTCCTCTCCTCCTTTATGGGAATATCGTGTCTGGTGCACTGTCCTCCACACACAGGGCTATTTCTGCAATGATGTACCAATAAAAAAGGAAAATGAGACAAAAGGCGGAATGCGCCCAGGCTGCTGTGCTTTGCTGAATAATTAATGGGTGTTAATATTCATCAGGGATGGGGTCATTGGGGTGATTGGTGGGAAAACACCTCCGGGGCTGGGGATGCGTTGATTGATTCAGTGTGAGGTGGATGGGATATGAGGATCCCAAAGGGTGGGGGGACCCCAAAAGGCTGGAGGACCCCAATAGTTCCTCAAATACGGGACCCCAGTAGTCCCCTTGGTTATGGTGAAGGGACCCTGAAAGGCTGGAGGATCCCAGTGGTCTTCCAGATGGTTGGGGACCCCAATAGTCCCCTTGGCTCTGAGTGGAGAGACCTCAAAAGGTTGGAGGACCACAATAGTTCCCCAAACTGGGGACCCCAGTAGTCCCGTTGGCTATGGGTGGAGGGATCCCAAAAGGTTGGAGGACGCCAATCATCCTTTAAATGGTTGGGGACCCCAATAGTCCCTTTGGTGATGGTGCAGGGGCCCCAAAAGGTTGGAGGACCCCAATCATCCCACAAACTGGGGAGCCCAGTAATCCCCTTGGTTATGGTGGAGGGATCTCAAAAGGTTTGAAGACCTCAGTAGTCCTCCAGATGGTTGGGGACCCCAATTGTTTGCTTGGCTATGGGGTCATCTTGCCCTACAGAGTCCAGGAGGTCCCCAAAACAGTGCTGTGATTGCACCCAGGTTCATAATCTGGAAGTTCCATTGGGTGATTTTGGCCACGATATTCACCTTTTTGGGGTTGGGATCAGGGCTTTCACTGGGACCGTCTTTGTCCCCCTGGGGGCTGACCCATGCAGGGCACTTCTGCTGTTTATTTCTTATTACTTCCAGCCCACGCAGCTTCCTACAGGTGTAGAACAGATGGGAAGATCAGATGAAACTTTCCCTTAAAAACTCTTATTGTAATTATTATAATTTAACCTCTCCGCACTGCATTTCCCATGGGTTCAGCCATGGCTGCAGCTGGGATGGGCTCAGCACTGTAGAAAACCCTACAGAAGGGAATCCACAGAAAACCCTAGACCACAGGAAATCCTACAGATGGATGGCACCTGCTTGGGTAGATGTACCAAAAAGCCCTCATTTTGCATGAAAATGGGGTCTGCCCTCCCTGATTGTTGGATACATCTGCCCATTTCCTTTTCCTATACCCAAATTCCCCAAAGCCAGGAGGAGCTGGGAGGAAGCAGAGCCCAGTGCTGAGCACAGCGCGATCCTGCAGAGCCCCAGAGCCGCTGCCATGCATCTTTCATGTGCCATAAATAAGTAATGGGGCGGGCAGCAGCGGGGCCAGGAAGGGGGGAGAGCAGTGCTGGAGGAGTGAGCGTGGTGCCAAACCCCGCAGCGCTCATAGGAGGACGATCCCACACCCAGGTGAACACTTTCATCCCATTCCCCTATGGGATTTGGGGCTGTGCGATTGCCTGTGGGCTCTGAGCCCTCCCATCCCTGTATATGGGGCAGGAATTCAACATCTGAAGTGGGAAAAGGCAAAGGATCCCATGGGGAACGCCCTATACTGGGATGCGGGTGGGGATGCCCCATCCTTGGGGTCCTTGCAGAGCTCCTTATGGGTTTCACCCTTCCCTAAAGCAGCTGACTGATGGGAAAAGCCATTTCTAACCTCGAAACAAAGCCTCTGGGCAGCTCTACACCTCCCCTTGCCAAAAAAAAAATAAGAAGGGGGAGGGGGGGGGCTGAGAAACAGAGCATGGCTGCTGCAGAGCAATAGTACAACATGAGGGCTGCCCCGAGAAGAGCCCCGCTTTGCAAAACCCACAGAAAGCGCGGGCACTCACGGCACCACCCGAAATAAATCCTCATCCCCCAGCAGAAGTAGGGCACAGAAAGTAGGGCAGCAGCTCCCTGCAAAATCTTTTATTTATCGCCCAGGGAGCGGCGGTGCAGGGCATGGCCGTGAGAACAGCGGGGTCCTGGGGGTGGGATGGGGACCTTCTGTCCCTAAATAGTGCCGCTATGGGATGGAAATGGGGTCGGGGTTGGCTGGGTTGTGCTGCTGCGGGGAGTGATCGCCTTGAGGAAGAATAGGGTCACGGAGTTATTGGGGAATTGGGGAAATCAGTGGGAAAAACACAGAATTGGTCGTTCCAATGGCATTGGTCATTCCAACAACCAACGGCACTGAACCCTTCCTGTGCAGGAACTGGAAAAACCTGATGGCCGATTGCTTGCCCATGGGTTTTTGCCCACCCCTACTATGCTGTGGGCCATGGGGCCATGCCCACTTCCACATCCCCACATAGGGATTTGGGGGGCTTTGCCCCCATTACCATCCTCCATCCACAGCATCAGGAGCTCATGGGGCTTTTGGGGGCTCTTCCCAACTGCTTTGGGTTCTCCTTTAGAGGAGTAACATCTTGCTGCATGGAACCAAAGCATTGGGTTGAGTTTTCCTTCCAGGAAGGAGGATTTAGGGTTTTTATTCTGGGGGGAAAATAGGAAGAGAAGCCCTGAAGCGCCCCATGAGACACATCGTCACGTTGCTGTGTGGGGAAACATCACCAGCAGGAAAATGAGAGCTTCCCAGCCCAGATTTGGGAGTTACCATACCTGTAGGAGCCAGGTGCAGTGGGGATGCAGCAGGACATGGAAGCATCCCACAAAACCCCCAGATCCCTCCTATGTGCTGCGTTGTGCCCCTCCCCGGGCTTTTCATTTTCCTTCAACCTGGAGTTAGAATTCCTCCACTCCTGCCAACAGCTGTTCCCGCTAATGAGGACGAAGCAAAACATCAGACATCTTAATTCATGCATTGCTTGAGGTGTCGAACTGTTGCGTTACACTCACACGCGGGAGGCACAGCACCGAAAATAAAGACCATCATTTTTCACAAGGGACCCGAATGCAGCACAAATGCCGTGGTCAACTCCAACCCCTGGTTCGATAGTCAGAGACTTGAGGGGAGGAATTCTTATTTTGAGGAGGTGGGCACACACACAGCCCTGCATTTGTGGGTTCAGGGGCATCTAACTCACCTCATCTGAGCATCGCTGATGATTTTTGGGGTGGGAGATGGTTTTGCCCCTTCCAGTGGGTTGGAGCACCAGCTCCCAACTTGGGATGTGGGGGGATGACAAAATAAAATAAAAACCAACACACATGTGAAATTTAAAAAATAAGTAAATCAATAGAAGCCCAACATGTGATGCAACACCTTAAATACCGGGCGGTGAGTCACGGGGCTGGGGATCCAGGTTCTGACTCAGCGTGGTGGTTCTTGTTTCCCTCAATGGGCACTGAGGAGCTCATGCCAACGTGACCATGTGAATATCTCTGTGCTGTGGGGAAGGAGAGGACTGGAAGGGCACACTCAGCCCCAAATCTAGGGATAAACGGCCCCAAATTTAGGGATTAAATGGCCCCAAATTTAGGGACATGGTTAGTGAGCATGGCGGTGATGGGTTGATGGTTGGACTTGGTGACCTTAGAGCTCTTTTCCAATCTTAATGATCTTATGAACCAACCCAAGGGATGGGGACTAGAGATGTCATCCCAGACCCCTGCACAGGCACATGGGGAAACAAACAAACAAACAAACAAATCCCCCAAAATACAATTCCTAATGGATCTGAAGCCCATCCAAAATCCATCCTTTGGAAAGGGTTAACCCAAAACAGAGCTGTGAATCCCCCAGTGCAATGGGTAGGGAGGAAGGAGAAGCTCACAGAGCTCCAGCTTGGCTTTTCTTGCTCATCTGCACTGTGATACTGCTGCATTCAGGAGGTTTAACCACTCAAACAATTAACGGGACCTCCCCAGAGGTGCAGTCTGCAGCCCAGATGCTCACCCTGGGAGAAGGGATTTGGAATGGGACCAGAGAGGTCCACAGCACCATCAGCACGAGCCCCGCTTTTTTTCCCCTAATATAACAAACCCTGGCTTTCCCAATTAAATTGCAAACCTCAGAACGGACCGCACAGCAGCTGGAACAGAACCTGCGGAAGGAAGGGGACGGGGGGAACCTTTACACCACCTGCAGCAAATCGAACGTGCAGCTGACCCTGATGTCCTCACCGCTGTCGGCGCAGGAAAAACCCCCATGGGAACAGCATTAGGAACAGCCTGACCCAGGGGAGCACTGCAGAGCCCGCGACCCCCATGGGGCACCCAAATCAACCCCCCCAGTGCCCCTTTTCTCCCGTGGGTCGAGGCGTTGGTGGATGCAGCTATTTTCAGGATGTCAGCGCCCACTGACAGCCCCACACGGCGCAGGGTGCATATGGCTCTTTATATATAGGATGCACGCAGGGACACGTCTCTGCCAAGCGGTTCCCCGGCTCTCTGCTCCCAAAACCTCAGGAGTTTGAGTTCAAAGTGCATCCCACACCCACGGGGGTCCGCATTTGGGAGCTCTGGATCCCAATGGGCAGAAGCCATCGGACCCACGTGTGGGTCGGTCACCCCGTATTGTTCTCAGCTGCTGGGATTTGGAGGTGCAGCCAAGGAAAAGCGACCGATTGTGTAACGTTTGGCTCCAAAAGCTCCTTACACAGTCACATCTTTCTATTGGATTTCCCTTGCCCCGCGCCGCTGATTGCTGCGGTATTTATGTATAAATAGAAGCTGTCTTCCCATAATCTGCTCGTTTCTCCTCATTAACTCGGGGCTGAGCTCAGGCTCTGGTTTTGGGGATGCTGGGACCTGGTGGTGCTCAATGGATCCGTTCTCCCCCCAGACCGAGGTCAGTTTTCAAGCTGTTCTCTTTGGGTTTCCAAGCGACCAACGCAATGCAGCCCATTCAGGGCACCTGGTGCCCTTCTACCCCTCACAACCAGATAGATGCTGAGGAGAGAGGGGAAGAAATCCCCCAAACCCCCCATTCTCCAAATTCCCATTCCCAAAACCCACGTGTTTGCCGCCAGGCATCCCTCCTCACCCTCACCCCTTGGGGCACAATTCCTTCCCGTCCCCTTCCTCCATCCTCACACTGCTTCTCCCTCATTTAGGGAACGTCTCGATTTGCTAATTATTTTTAATCATTATTACTCATCTCTCCCTTCCTCCCCCCCAACACTCGGTCCCGGCTCCGTCAATCACGCTAATAGCTGTTTACAACCTATCATCAACTCTTGCATAACATCCACATGACTGTGCTCGGATGCCTCCGACACCCAGAGCTGCCCTGGGCTCTATTTTGGGAGAGCTGAGCCCACGGCACCGAGCGGCCGCGTCCCTCCTGAGAAGCATCCCTCGATGGGGATGGTGTTGGTGGGTTTCATAACCCGCCCATGCTCCGCCGATGCGCCCCATCTACGGAGAACACAAGGTTTGAGGTCTGGCCCTGCCTAGGACTGCAGTTTGGCACCAGGGATGCCCCACTCGGGTTGGTTCTCTCCCCAAAATCCCAACATCCATCCCACCTGCCCCCTGGAATTGGGGAAGCCACTCTCTCCCCACGCAAATATTTGTTTTGCGCAACGCAGAGGGGCTCATTTATTAAGCTCCAGCTGATGACTGTATTCAAACTCATTTCTCCTAATGAGGCACTCACGGTCACTCCAGCAACAGCATCCCAGCAGCTACACTGCATCCAGCCCTCAGTCAAACCCGGAGAGAGCCATGGGGACCTGTCCCTACGCCAGGCAGACCCCACAACCCTCATCAGCAGCCCAATTAGGCAGCTGGAGGTGGCTAATGAGCCCAGAAAACAGTGGGCAGGCACGGCCTGGTGCTTGGCTGGCATGTGGTAGGGTGAGAGGATGTGAACAAATGAGTGTTTGCCATCCATGTGACTCAGCCAAGGGAGCAGCCGTGGGGCAGAGAGGGGAGTGGGGAAAGGAATGGGATGGGGTGGGGAAACACCTGCAAGAAGGCACTCGTATCACTGCTCATCAAACCCCGCAGCCATCAGTTCTCCATGCACCACGGAAGCTCCAGGTGCATCTCCTTCTCCTCTGAGCCAAAATGAGGAAATCAAAAGGTGGGGTTTGGGGTTTTTTTTTCTTTTTTTTTTTTTTTTCCCATTTTGCATGACCCAGCTACACTGCAGACAGTCAAGGTGACCCCAAAACAAGGCAGGCTCCAATTTACCCAGACAACATGGCAGTGCTAATGATCCCATCACACAGACCCCAAGGGGTGACACAGATGCTCACGGACCCCTGACTGCACACACACACACACAGAGCACAGGAACCTGAAGCACACTGCAGGAGGAAAAGGCAACGTGACATGCCCACATCCCTGGAGCTTTCCAGGTGGGATCTGTGGGGCGAAGTAGGATGCTTCAGGCTGGGAAAATGTCCCCTTGCAGCCTGTCCTCTGCTCCCCACAGCTCTACAAGGAGTGACATGGACAATACATTGGTCGACAGCACAACATCAGAGCACTGCACACAAGGGATGCAGCATTTTGGCAGGGAGTACAAACCCCCAAGCTGTTTTGGCACAGGGTGTCTCTATTTGGTGCCTGGGGGGCAGCCCTCCCTGCCCACCCAGTCTGCCACAGGGCCCCAAGGCATGCTGCCATCTGCAGGAGCTCTGCATGGGCACCTGGAAAGGCAGCCTGGGGCTACAGAGCTCAGCACCATCCAGATTTCTGGTCCCCATCTGCAACTGATGCAGCTCATGGGGCTCAAGGCAAGGCTGCATCCTCCCAGCTCCTTGCTCCATCACAGCAGGTTTCCCTTATGAAATGCTGATGGATGCCCACTTCTGCTACGAGATAGCTGAGATAGGAGAAGCTGAGGATGTGGGGATACACGGATTTCTAGAGGGGACACACAGTCTTGGCAGCAATGAAGTGGCAAGAGCTGACTGGGAACCAGAAGCACACAGCTAGCATCCTACTGCAGGGACTGTCCTGGGGCAAAGCACCAACCTCTGAGCACAGCATTTTGCCCAGGCTGCTTCTGTTTGCTGACCAGCTGGAGGCTGCCTGGTCAACCCACACAGTCCCTGTGGTGGCATCCTCAGGGATGGGTCCCTATCCTGCTTTCCCATCTCACACACTGCCAGGGTTGTAGCACAGCAGGTTGAACTCCAGGTTCTCATCCCAGTGCCTGAGCAAGACAAAGAGCTGCTGGGCTGCAGATTTCACAGCAGCCAGGCTGCAGCCCTGTGGGAAGTCCTGCTCACCCAGCCACAAGCTGGCCTTGGCAGCCACCAGCTCCCACTCAGTGAAGTGGGATGCTGAGCTGTGCTCCAACCAGGCCAGTGCTACAGCCGTGGCCCACAGCATCCCCTCGGGCTCTGTCTGCTTCTGCAGCTCGATATCCAGCAGCAGCATTTGGACATCAGTGCTGTCTGCCTCGGAGATGCTGGCATCCCGCTGCTCAGCTGGGGAGTGGCGGATGGTGATGGCAGGAGGGGAGAGCTCGCTCTCAGCTTTCAGAGCTTTGGAGATGCTTTCCATGGCACCTCCTGTGTCCCATGCGGAGCTGTTGTTGGGGATCAGGAGCTGCTGGCTGTGCCCAGGGCTTCCACGCTGCTCTGGCCTCTTGGTGCTGGAGGAGCTGGAGGGGCTGAGAGCCAAGCGGTGGCAAGAGAAGGGTGAAGTCCAGCAGAGCTTCTCCATGGGGATGCTGACTGCCTTGCAGAAGGCACTGTTCATGAGGAAGGCACCGCAGGCCAGCTGCAGGGACACCTGCGAGGAGAAGCAAGAAGCTCTGAGATACCAACCATATGCATGCTGTGCTGGAAAAGTGGAGATCCCCATTCCAAAATGAACCTCCTGACACAGTGCTGGACGGCCCAGAGGTCCCCTGCCCAGGGCTGAGCTGCTCACCAGTGGAAGGTAATCGGCGCTTTCAATGTCACTCTCGGAGCTGGCTTCGCTCGCTCTGCCTGGAGATTTGCTCATGAAACCTTTGGCAGCCCGAGTCAGCAGCCTGGTCTTCTGGAGGGTAAGCCTGCAGGAGGATGGGATGGCAGCCATCATCTGCGCATCCCCTCCTGATGCCCACCTCCCCCATCCCATCCAACCACCCCTATTCTCAGCCCAACACAGTGATGGTCACTGCTCCGTGCCGGACACATGAGACATACAGGTGGAAGAGGAAGGCAGGGTGCACTCATACCTTGCAGCAAAGATGCTCTCGATGGATTTTGGGGAGCGTGTGGAAGAAGCAGGTAGGCTCTGGAATGGCACTGGGAAGAAACACCAAGAAAATGCGACAGGAGAGTGACTGTCAGAGCACAGGGAGCAAAACCTACAGTGCTGGGGTGTGAGCTGCTGCGTCTGCTAAAATCCTGCCTCTCCTCTTGCTTGTGTGGGATACAGGGTAACCGAATTAAAAAATGAACGTGAGGAAATCTGTGCCGAAGGCTCTGTGCCTTTCACCTCTGGAAGCAGCCAGGTCTTGTGCTCACAGGCCTAATTGTAGGCAATAGAGTTTAAAAAATAAAAAACAGAATACTCAGCAGAAAACCGGGTGAGGAGCCCGGATCACTGACTCAATTTCTCAGCAATTATGCAGCAGCAGCTCCAAGCCGTTTTCCTGCCCGTTCCCATGCCCAGACCTGACTCCAGAGAGCAGCAATCATGGGGGCTGAAGCCACGTGGAGAGCAAGAACGGTGCTGGAGCCCAAAATGTGGGGCCTGGCATGTAGCTGTGAGCTGCCCCACCTTTGGGCACCCTGGAAGCCTTCCCTTACCTTCAGGTATGCGGCAGCGCTTCCAGCTGGAGGACAGTGGGGTGCTGCAGGGTGACAGCCTGGGCTCGTCCCAATCTGCAAGGAAGGAAGCACAGCAGCATCGCTACCAACCTGAAATCTCCCTTGTGCCACTTCCAGCCCCTGAGCACGGAGGTGATTTTAGTTCTGCCGCATCCCTGACAGCAACAGATGCGGTCCCAGCCCAGCTTGTCTTCATTAGCAGAGGATTTGGTGACAGGCAAGTGCCTCACAGCCCCTTGCCTCTAATTATGCCCCGCTTCATCCCTCATGCTATTCGTGCTATGGCTGCCAATTAACTTCCAAGCACGGTTGGCAGCCACTGCCTGTGGTTTGGGAGTTTCAGGGCAAATTGCAGCTTCTTCCCTGTTTAAGGAGAAGGATTCCAGCCAGACGTGTGGTTAATTGCTCTGAGCAAAAGGCTGGCTTTTTTTTTCTTTTTTTCTTTTTTTTGGGGAAGGTGGGAGGGGAGAGGGTGCTGTACATAACAGGACAAAAGACCAGAGAAGATATCAGTTACAAAAAAAAAAAAAAAAAAAGGTCATATCTCATATCTTCATAAAATCATAGAATGGTTGGGTTGGAAGGGACTTTGCAGCAGGCTGGTTGCCAACCACTGGTCCAGTCCATCTTCATGGACTGAGCCAATGAGAACAACAGCAAGGAAACACAGCCAAAACCAGGTCTTACCCATGCCATAAAATCCATCATCTCCATTCTGGCCGCAAGGTGAGAGGGGTTGTGCAGAGGAAAGGCCACGACACCTCCTGTGACCCGAGCTGAGGCTCCTATGGCCACCTTGCTTGGACAGAACCCATTGGGATGAGAATTGCTGGTGTTAAGCAGGGACTGGGGCAGCAACAAACCCCGAAGGCCAGTGAGCTCGGTCCCTATGCCATCCCAACCCAAGGCTGGCCACAGAGAGTGAGGTTGTTGCCACCACGAGTGACAGGAACCCAGCAACGGATGGATGGATGTGCCTTAGGTGCACAGATCTGGCGTTGGGCTGAGCCTTGGCAAGGTTCCTGGGGTGCCCCCTACCCAACCCCCTGCCCCACGTTACCTGTGTGGCTGTACTCAATGATGGGGGGCAGGTAGGTGCCACTGCTCAGCTCCACCGGCACGAAGGCTGTGTATTTACTGATGACATTGCAGGCCTTGCTGGTGTGGACGGCGTTGAGTTGGTATCGCCTCCCTGGCCCTGCATGGGACAGACACCAGCATTTAGAGACCTCTGCATCCTCTCTGAAAGAGCAGTGATGCGCTGGCACAGCTGCCCAGGGAGGTGGTGGGTTCACCGTCCCTGGAGTTGTTCCAGAACCGTGGAGATGTGGCACTGAGATGTAGGCATGGTGGGGGTGGGTTGATGGTTGGATCCTTTGATCCAATGAGGCCCCTTCCAACCTGGGATGTTCCATGGCTCTATGGTGCTACGTGAGGCCGAGGTTCCGTTACCGTGCTCGATGTCGCGTTCCCTCTCGGCGAGCAGCTCCAGGTCCCTGATGACAGCCCTGGCTGCCAGCTGGTGGAAGGTCTCACTCCACACGTCCTCCTCACCCTCCTCCTGCCCATTCTGCTCTCGGAGGAGTGCAGGGAGGTCGAAGGTGATCTCCCATTGCACAGGCTCACCGCCCCGCAGCCCCTTCACCACCGCCTTGCAGGAGGTGTGGGGGGAGCGCGGGGACCCCCGGGTGGCACCGGAATCCCAATCCTGGGGCTCCCAGTCTGAAGAGGTCTCTGTTTCAAATGTGAAGGATGGATGTTGGGCAGCCTCTGAAGAGAGGAGAGAAATAGGTAGTTAACCACAAAGCCATAATTAACCCTCCCCAATGGAGGCACTGAGTGGTGGCACTGAAGGATGCGGTTAGCGGGCACGGTGGTGATGGGGAGATGGTGATCTTGGTGGACTCTTCCGACTTCAGCGATGCTATGATTCTGTCAGTAGGGATGGGTTGACTCGATGATGTTAGTTTGTCATTTCCAACCTCAAACACTGTACGATTCTATCAGCAATACCACCCAAATCCCTCTCCCACATTACCTGGCTCCCCAGGGCTCCGGCTGTCGGATGAGGACTGCAGGCTGGCATCGAGAAGCCCTGAAATCCATCCCACAGCCACGTCAGGTGCTGGTGGGGACGTGGGGCAGTGGCAGGAGGACACATGGCTCTGCAGCAGGGAGGGCCGGCGGGCGCCCGCACCACAGATCCGGGTGGTGGAGATGCGTGAGGTGGCAGTGAAGGGCTGGGGAATGCAAAGACATTGAGCTTTACTCCCTGGCTGGGACAGACCTGCAGGGTGTCCCGAAAGCACCAAGGTCCCAGGGGATCTCTCCCTATTTGCACAGGAGGTGAAATACGGGTTTCAGCCCTGCAGACGTTTTAATGGCTTCATTTGGGAGACAAGGGAAAGAAGAGAGATGGAAAGATCAAGCACCAGTTACTTGGTAACGGGAGGAGGAAGGCGTAGAGGATGGGGAGAAGGGAGTCATTTTTTTTTTATGTTTTTAACAAGGCTGTTTCTCTACTTGCAGGATACATGAATCTCCCCTGCAGCATCTCTGATGCTGCATCCACCACAGAGAGCAGCAAGCAGCCAGCCTCCATCACTCACCACCGAGGGTGTGATGCTCTATGAACCCACCAACAAAACAGGGAGGCAGAAAGCTGTGCGTGTGGCCCGAAACAGGAGCACCGAGTACTCCATCCCATCCTGAGCTCCATCTCCATCCTGAGCTCTCCTCCCAGAGGGGGAAGAAGCCAAGCACTGAGCTGCCCATTGCCAGCCCTGACCTTTCCATCCCAGCACGGCGTGTGTGGAGGCGAGCAGAGGGCTCACACTCACGGCCCAGTAAATGTCAAGCCCTGGCAGCCAGCCTCGGAGAGCCGCCAGGAGCCCTCGCAGCACAAGGGACAGCAAAACCAGGCTGCAATTAATTACGAGCAGGATGCACGCTGGTAATGGTTTACTGCCCTCCAGAAGGGAGTCATTTCCATCTCAGCCTTCATGCTGAGCATCCCACGCACAGGCAGGATGCTCTGCGGGCCTCAGAAGTGCAAGGAAGGTCGCAGGTATCTCCCAAACCCATCAGCTTGCTTCTCCCGTGCTTTTCAGCACCCTCCCTGCTGCTGCTACAGGGCAGAGGCTTCATTCCCATCCCCTCGCCTCCAGCCCCCCTTCACCCCAGTGTCAGCAGAAGAGAAACGAGACCCCAGCATCCCTCTGTGTTTCCATGGGAACAGAAGTGCACGGCCGCTGCACATCCTCCCAGTGCAGATTTCAGCACTGGGCATCACAGTTATGCTGAGGACAGGAGAAAACCCATCCACACCCTTCCACAGTGTAGCTCCAAGCCCTTTCCAGGACTGGGTTCCGCCTATGGGCCGTCACCTGCATCCAGACTCCAGCCTGAAGCTGTGGGATATGCTTTGGGACCGACCTGGGGACCTTGGAGGGCACAGATGTGCCACAGTCAGATTATACACCACAGCCAAACGCTGGGGAGACGGGCGGGAGGGAGCCTGGGGATGAGACAACAGCAAAGCTAAACACAAACCACGCAGGTGTGGGAGGAGGAGAGGCATTCAGCAAACAGAAGCAGGGAGCAGGATCCCATCAGCATCCCATCTGTGTTTGCCACATGCTTGTGGCATGCTGCAAGCACGCCCACCAGGGCTGGCGTGACCCAGGCTCCTTCTCTTCCACAACCCAGACACTCCCAGTGCCGTGGGCTCATCCTATGGCACAGAGAGCATCTCTGGGAGTAACCCACCTGGAAATGCACAGGCTGTAGCTCGGGGCTGAGCTGCTGCAGGTCCTGCAGCTGGGTTTTGCGGAGGGGGTTCCTCAATAGCGCGCTGCCCGGGTCGCTGGCCGTGGGCTCCTTGTAGAGGGGCTGGTGGTCAGAGATTTGGTTGGCACTGTATGCACGTCTCCTGCAGGATGCCTTCACATCTGAGTGGGGGGAGAAAGGGTCAGCATCAGTCCTCCCGAAGAGGATAAGGACGTATTCAGCCCTGCTTGGTTCAAAGCAAAGCAGCAAAAGCGCAGAAGAAAACAAGAGCCTACACTCAAACCCCAGGGGGATGCCAGGAGAGCTGGTTGGGGAGGCTTCGTCTGAGCAGTTTTCAGCCAGGAAAAAAAAAAAAAGAAAAAAAAAAAAAAGCTGACTGCATTTACCCAAATCTTCCTGGAGAAGACAAAGGGTTTACTAATGAAATTTCATTAGTGCAGACATTTTCCTGTCAGAGCAAGAGCAAAATTTCATTTGGAAACGCATGATTTCTCATTGTTTTTGACAAGGCTGAGAGGATGGGCTGCACAGTTCCTCTCTGACTATCAGCAGAGGATATCCCACAGGTAGCAGAGGTTTCCCCTGCAGCACGGGCCGAAGCTGGGGCTGCTTTGGAAACCTCTGGGGAAGGCAGATCTCCAGTGCTGCCATCGGTTTCCTGACAGCTTCGGGTAAAACATCCGAACCAAACAGCCTCGTCGAGATGTGTCATCCTCCCACAAAGCCCTCTGACACTTTGCAGCTGGGGAGATGGAGCTGTCAGGCGAGCAAATTGGCAGAGCAGAGATGAAAGCTGGTTAGGAAGACAGGGGCCTGACCGGCATCCGTGTCTGATTCTCCGCTGGGGTCCCTGCCTGCCACCAGCTGATCCGGGGTGCTGCATCCCTCTGGGTAGCTCCAGCTCTCAGCACCAGTCCCCTCTTCTTGGGAATGAAAGAAAACGGAGCTGCCAGACTCCTGGGAACGCATGGTGCTGTACCGGCGTCTCTTGTCCTGGGGAGAGCAGAGATGGGTTTGGGTTTGTGCACTGGTGCCAACGGGATCTGAGCCACGCAGGGAGCTCAGCGACAGTGGGAGAAGCGTGGCACTCACAGCTCTGGGCTTGGAGATGTACAGTGAGGTGTCACAGATGACGCTGTAGCCCACCAGCCGGTCCCCAGGGAAGAGGCAGCTGGTGTTGAGTGGGGAAACCAACACCTCGGTGCTTTCAGGGAAGACCCACTCCACTGACACATCGCTCAGCACTGGAGCCATTGCCTTCTTCAGCGACCTGACCACCTGGGATGGGGAGCAGCAGGAGGAAGAACCACACCAAAAGCTGTGGGGCTGAGCCACGAACCCCAAACCCTGTTGGGTTTGGTTGGGTTCGATGCCGGCACAAATAAATGGAGATATCAACACACTGCCCAGTGCCCCGATGGGGAAGGCCAACATCTGTGGGGACACGTGGACTGCAGAGCCATCCCTGCACACTGTGGGATGTCAGCACCAGATTCACAGCTTTGCATCTCCTGTGTTCCCTATTGTTCCCACTGCTTTGTCACCAGCTCTGGAAGATGCACCAGGCTGTTTTATAAGGCTATTAATTGATGCCTCAGACTGCTGGAGGCAAAGCACTATATTAATAGCTCTATTAAAAAAAAAAAAGAAAAGAAAAAGAAAAAAGAAATCATATCGCTTCACTGTCTTTGCTTTTAATTTACATCAGAAACGCTGATGCTCTTCTGTCTTAGAAAGGATTCTGTGTGCTACAGGTCCCTGCAGAGGGACGAGGGCTGAAGCCCTTTGAGATGGAGGATGCAGAGACAGAATTTAAGGACATTTCTGAGCTGAGGACCCGATTGTCTCCAGGTTTGTCACTCAGTGCATGTTTTCACCAGGAGACGGAGCCCACAAAGGACCATTCTTACAGCACAGCCTCAGCCTTCACGGGGAGAGCGAAAACGAAGCTCCCTCATTTGCTTTAAAGTCAGTTTAATAAGCAAAGCAACTGCAGCACGCTCCCCTCCCTCCAACCCTGGGTACTTCTCGCCTGAGCAGCGCCAGGGCTGAGCCTGACTTCAAAACTAATTGGCTGCTTTGATGCCGGCTCTCTGCCCTTCCTCTGCTCTGCGGCAGCAGCTGCTTTGAAGCCGGAGCGGCTGCACGGTGGCTATCGCCTCTCCCATCCCCGCGCGGGGTAAACACCTCCCACTGCCTCCGCCAGCGGAGAGGAGGATGCTCCCATCCCCTCCTGCTCGTCCACCTGCTGCCGAGTGGGAGCTGCAAAAGCAGCAGCAGGAGGAGGGGGGGAATGGGATTGCAACGTGATTTGGTTTGGAGAGGTGAGGGTACGGTTGTACCTTGGGCTGCAGCCTCTCGCCCTCCACCAGGAACTCAGCGATGCCCCTGGACACAGCGGCTGCTCCCTGCACCAACCTCCTGCAGGCGTGGGGCCCAATGCCGAAGCTGAAGCATCTGCAAAGGGAAGAGAAAGGAGCTCCGTGTTTGGGTGGCTGGGGTGGGGCTGGGAGCTGCCCGCCCAAGGCCAGGTTGGATGGGGCTTTGGGCAGCCTGGGCTGGTACGAAATGGGGAGGTTGGTGGCCCTGCACGTGGCAGGGGGTTGGAGATTCGTGATCCTTGAGGTTCCTTCCAACCCTGGCCATTCTGTGATTCTATAGAAGGTATCACTGCTCGTAACATGGGGTTGGGATTGGATTGGGTTTTCAGATCCCTTCCAACCCAAACCACTCTCTGATTCTCAGGTTCCATGAAGGAACAACACTCGGGGCTTGCCGGCAGGATCCCCAATTGCTTGGCTTACCAAGTCAGCTCCTCTCCCCACTGAGTGCCTGTGGTCAATAGCATTAAAGAGCTAGTAATTATCTCTGCTCAATTAAAACAAACATTTTCTCAAGGCAAGAAGAACCAGACTGCTGCCGTCACCCAACTCAGCAAGCCAAGGGCTGCAAACCAGGGGCAGGCAGAGGGAGAAAAATCTCTGCATCTGCACCAGGGGGCTTTTCTTTTGGAGGTTTTAATCCCCAGATGGCTGCAAATCTTCCAGAGACTCACACCCTCTTAAAGAGGTTCTGATCTCCTTTTGAGCTAAGGGCTCAAAGCCCAGATTCCAGCACCAAGAGAGAGGGACAGGTAGTGCTGTGCTGCTGAGAAGCACTCAGCCCTCCATAGAGGAAAGAAAGGAAAGAGCAGCTTCCCTGATCAGCCCTGGACTGGGGAGGAGTAAGGCTTTTTAGTGCCTGATTCATTGGTTGGCAAGCCTAATAGTTTGGAACTAAATGATCTTTAGGTTCCCTTCCAGCCCAAGCCATTCTATGATTTTCTTCCATTTTCCTGATGTTTCATCTCTCTTAAAGAGATGGAGAAGAAACCAGACCATGAGGGTTGGGGAACGGGCTGGGAGCTCGCCGCATTCATTTCCTGCTTATCCCATTGCTCTTTTTCAGCAAATTCAATTCCCATCCTGGAAGCAGCTGGGTCCAAGCCCAGATGTGCTTCAAAAATAAAAAAATAAAAAAAAAAGGGAAAAAGAAAAAAAAAAAAAAACAAAACAGCGAGGAAGATTGCTGGTGTGTCAATCTCTCCTAGCAGGAAGCACCAGCAGAGAGCCTGCGAAGCTGTCAGCCCAATTCTCCTGTGCTTGATTGTTAGAAAAGCATCTGAACTTCTGGGATCTGTTCCAAACCCTTTGAGGTTTCTGTCTTCCTGACACGGGCTCGGCTGTGAGCTGCAGCCCCCCAGCTCTGTGCCCCATACCTGGTGGAGCAGGCGTGGTTCCTCAGCATCTCCAGCACCATCCCTGCGTTGCCCACAGCCCCGTGAGACAGCAGGAAGAGCAGGCGGGGGTGGCCCCTGCGGATGGGCTGGCGGACAATCCACTTGAGAGGAGACAAGATGTTGGGGCTCCCTGTGTCCTCACGCATCCTCCTGATGCTCTCACAGGCCACGGCCAGGCTTTCCTGTGGGAGGAGTGTGGGATCGCCCATCTGACCCCCAGCTCCCATCCCATCCACCCAGCACTCACCTCGCAGTACGTCCTGCTGGCTGGGAATAGGATCTTGAAGGTGGAGCTGAAGGTGATGATGTTGAAGAGGCACGCTGGCATCAGGCTCTTGAGGGCCACCAACAGAGCATCCTGATGGAAGGAAGCAGTGGGTCAGCACACCATGCCTCTCCTGTCCACTTTAGCTTCATAGAACAGCTGGGTTAGATGGGATCTTAAAGCCCACCCAGTTCCAACCCAATGCCATGGGCTGGTTGCCACCCATGAGATCAGGTTGCCCAAATCTCACCCAACCCAGCCCTGAGCATCCCCAGGGATGGGGCACCCACAGCTCCTCCCATGGCAGCACTCAGGGAAGATGTGGCACTGAGGGATGCGGTCAGTGGGCACGGCGGGATGGGTTGGGGTTGGATTGGAGATCTTGGAGGTCTTCTCCAACCTTAATGGTTCTAAATCAGTTTCTTTCACATGATTTCCTACGCTGAGAAATCTCTGCATATCGCTGCTCTCTTACAAGTTTCCCAATGTTTTTTTGGGTTCCAACACGGCGAGGACAACGGGGTGCTTCCAAAGAACAAAATCTCTGTTGCTCCAAAATGGTGAATTCTGTGCTCGCCCCGCAGCACTGCAGCATGGAGTTGGGGGTGAGAAGCAGAGTGTTGAAGCGGAGCCGTGCGACACATAATGCACTGCAGTGCCCGAACTGGCAGAAATAAACAAACAGCTTCGAGTCGCACAAAAGGAGAAGCCTCCCCCAGCCCCAACTCCCTTAGAGCTGGCACAATTAAAATAGCAAGGAGAAGCTGCTTCCAGAACTTGTCATTACCAGCAGTGGTTATCTAACTCGCCTGCTCCTGGTCTCTTACATAAGAGGACAGAGCTTGGAGATGCTGGGACGGCCACCGTGGTCAACTCCACCAGCAAGCAGTGCTGCATGAGGGGGAGCAGAGAGTTGGCAGAGCTGTGTGTGCTCTGATAAAAGCAGACTTCTGCCTAGGGCAGCAGAAAGCCCAGAGCCAGCTCTGGGAGAGGAGCTGCCAAGGTCACACTGGCTGCCTCCTGGCTTCATCCCAGGGCAGGGCACGGGCAGAATGCTGCGTGGTCCACGAGTGGGGCTGCCCTTTAGCAGCTTCACACCGAGCTGTTATCTCAAACCTACAGGGATGTATTTATATCGCTGCTCCCAGCTGGCTCTGGGGGTGCTGGCTCCTGCAGTTCTGACATCGCGCCTTGGAACTCATTACAAAGATTAAATAAATTTTTTAAAAAAAAGCATTAAAAAACCACCCAGATTTCCAAATATTTCTGTTAAAGCGCTTCCTGAAGCGAGCTCCCAAAGCCTGCCTTCTGTTTCATCAAGCAGAAGGATTTATTGCTTCTTGCAGTAAATATTGATCCTGATCCCGTTGCACTCTCTATCAATACGGCGGCTCAATAAGAAGAGATGTTTGCCTCCAGAGAAGTCAATTCCCAGTTATTTTGCCAGCTCGAGCAGTGCTGACGCAAGCACTGTCCCTTCTCCCTGCTGAAAGGGATCAGATGCAGAAAGCCTTGAACTTCCCACCTCCGGGGTCAGATTAGAGACCTCCTGCCCAAACCCAGCCCAAGTCAAAGAACCCAGAGTGGATGCTTTGCAGCAAAGGAAAAGGGGGGGGAACCTGTGGCCTTCCTGGGGCTCGGTGCCATCCCTCAGGGTGACAGCACGCTCCTCATCACTGGAGGTGGATGTCCTCAGTCAGTTCCCATGGAAACAGGAGGAGGTTGGGAAGGAGATGGGCTCAGAATGCTCCCTGCCTGCAGGCAGGGCTGCTGTCAGAGCAGGGATGCGGTGGCTCTGGGTGTTTGCACCCAAACCTGGTGGTAGTTGGGTTAGGGAAGGGCGTGAGCACATCATGGAGCCTCTGCGTGCTCAGCACAGCACCCAAATGCAACCAAAGCCCCGAGGGATTCTGCAATTCCCTCTCACTCTCTGCAAGGAACACGCTTAGGGCAGTGTGGATCCATGCCCTGCTCAGGAAGATGTGATGTCCGTTAAGGTCTGGGGCTCAGTTGGCCCCCAAAACCAAGAGAAACTCCATGCAGAGCTTCTGCCAGAGACTGCAGCTTCTCACCAACACCCGCCAGCTGGCAGCCAGCAGACACCAGCCTGCCTCCAACGAGTCAGGCAGTGCTAACGATAATTAAAGTTCCCACAGTGCTTTCCCCTTCACCAGGTCCCCAGTGGGCTCAGAAACCTCTCCAGATCCCACGGGCAGCAGCCCGAAGCAGAGCCAGGTCCCAAGAGGGATAAATGAGGGCTTATCCTACAGCCTGGACAAACCCAAAGTGGTGACAGCAAGGGGATCTGACAGCTCCATGGGAACCCCAAAACATCCCAACCTTCCCATCATCCAGAGCTCCCAGCACCCTGCTCATAACCCCACACCAGACCGCAGGCCCTCGTTTGTGTTTGCAAAAGGGATCGTGGAGGTGTCTGCAAGGGCACAGCCAGCATTTAGCCCTGCAATTGGTCTCTGGATGCCTCAGGGCCCCAGGCACAGAGAGCTGGAGGATCATAGAACCACAGAGAGGGATCCAGCAGCACAGACCTTGGCACGGCCGATGCTCGTGCTGCTCCCACTGCAGTCCACCAGGAAGATGAATTCTCCAGCAGCTTTCTGCAGGTCAGCCGGGGCCGTGCTGAGCTCGGGGCAGAAGTTCAGCATGAGGACAGGGTGGTGGGGGATGTCCTTGTGCAGGCGCTTCCGGATGATTTCTGTCTGCAGAGAAGAAGGAGAAGATGTAAGAATTCAGGAGAGTGATTTTTTCTGCCTCCTTTTTTCATATAGAGGGAATTCATTGGCTGCTGGGTTTTCCCAGGCTCCCCGGACTGCTTGCTGGGACTCAGGATCCACTCTGTGGCACTTGGGGATGTGGTTTATGGGCATGGGTTGGCAGCTGGCCTGGTGATCATAGAATGGCCTGGGTTGAAAAGGACCACAGTGATCATCTGGTTCCAAACCCCTGCTGTGTGCAGGGTCACCAACCAGCAGCCCAGGCTGCCCAGAGCCACATCCAGCCTGGCCTTGAATGCCTGCAGGGATGGGGCATCCACAGCCTCCTTGGGCAACCTGTTCCAGTGCCTCACTCTGGTTGAAAAACTTCCTCCTAATATCTAATCTAGTTAGATTAGGGGTCTTTTCCAACCCTAATGATGCCGTGATTCTGAGCAACAGAGATCTGCCCCAGTTGCTGAGGGCTTTAGATGTGCACCTCACCAAGGCTTTTTGCTCTGTTTCTCATCCTCTGTGCAGTTTCTGCCCAGTCTTCCTGGGGCACAGAGGTGGCTTTCCAGCAGGGAAACGGTTCTGGAATGATCCTCCCCATGATAACTTGACATGCTAAAGACAGAAATAATTAGGGAGCCATGTGAGCCGTGGCGTGGGAGGTTCATTTCGTTCCACCTGCCTCACGCTGAACGCAATTAGAGGAAGCGCCTGCCGTGCGAGCAGCCCGTCCTCATCATCGTGCTGCAAGGGGAAGGGAAAAGAGAAGGGGCTGCAGCGAAACGAGGAGCACCAGCAGCATGGGGAGCAACCACGGAGCATCACCAGGTGTGCCCACGCAGCCCCTGCTTCAGGGCTGGAAGCACCTGGGGGTCCTGCATGCAGAGCCCACCGCAGGACAGACGGCTCCCAGCAGCCCCCTCCTCTCCGCCTGCTGCGCGGCAGGCAGGGAGCACTGAGCTGTCACTCAGCTGGGGCTGCTGAGCCATAAATCCCAGAGCTGAGGTTTTTCTATTTGCTCGTCAGCAGAACAAAGAGAAGTTTCTACTACCTTGTCTTCGGCTGAGCTCGTTATTCCAAGCCAAATCGCTTCCATCTCTCTGACAGCTTATCCAGAAACGGTAAACATTTACGGAGCAATTAAAAGAATACTTTATTCAATGTCACTGCAATAATTATAATACCGTTAATGCTATAATAATGTACCTACCTAATTACGCTATGCTAGAACAGCACTAATTATACACACAATACCCATCTTGCAGCTTCTTCCACACCCGGTTCATCAGAAGCAGTGCAGAATTTTCCCCTCCTCCTCCATATAAACCCCTCTCCAAGGGAGGATGCTGCAGTTATGGACAAGCACTGCGAGCAGGCAACCACACAATCACCCAGCTGACGGAACACCTCGGTGCCTCTCACCTTTTTCTCAGCACTGGGGTCCTTCTTTGTGCCCTTAATGAAATCATTCTTCCCCTTCAAGTGCTGTTCGTACTCTGCAGGCGTCATATCACCTTTTTCCATTAAGATGTGAGGCATGTGAGGCTCTGGAAATGCAGGAGAACCACCCTAGCTCAGCTCCAAGTTTGGAAGAGCTGCATGCACCCATGGTTGCGATGGCTTTTGAGGGGGTCTGGGGTTATCTTATAGAAGTCTGAGCCCTGGCAGTGCGTGCAAAACAGGGGCAGAGCCCACGTACCACTCGGGTGGATGAGGATCTCCACAGGTCTGTCAAATGTGTGCCTGTTGGCCAACGTGATGACGATGCTCTTCGCTGAGCGAGCGGAGGGGTCGGCATCTGCTCGGATCTCGTGCGTGGGGCTCTCAACGCCTGCATGGAGGGACCAAGGGGTGGTTAGGGAGGGCCACAGCACCCCACGCAGGGGAAGGAAAGGAGGATGATGAGCGTGGGCATCGCAGGCAGCCCCATACCTGCCAGCAAGCATGGCCCCCGGATCTCCAGGTGGAAGCTGAACTCGTACTCAGAGGGGTTGGTGGCATCACTCTGCAGCAGCTGGGCCAGACAGAAACTGCTCCCAAGCTCTGGGCTCCCCAGTGCACAGCACTGCTTGTCCCTGTGAGTGAGGTGAACCCCAATGAATGTCTGAGTGCTGTCTCCCAACCAGAACCCATCCCGATATTCCATACATTCTCAGCAGGTGGCTGGAAAGGCTGCTGGTGTTCTCCAGGCTGGGCTGAGGGACCCTGGGGACGCACACAGCTGGCAGGAGGACCCGCACGGCCCCGCTGGGCAGCGTCTGCAGCTCAGAGGAGGTGCTGATGAAGATGGAGACGCTTTCCAGGGGAGGAATCGTGCCCAGGTTGGCCACAAAAGCAATCCTCTCCAAGTCCTCATCCATCACAATCCTTCCTGCAGAGAGAGACAGCTGTATTAGGGTGTCACAGCCACAAAAACTGCCATTCCCTAGGCCTCCCAAAGTCACCCCCACCGCGGATCAAATGCCCACGCCAGCTCTCCTCTCTGGGGAACACAAACCACAGCCCTCTGCATTACCATTTTGGCAGATGCCGTACGGACATGAGTCCCCCTTGACGCCATGACACATGACAGCCACCCACTCTCTACCACCTCCCCTTCCCCTTGGCTCCCTGTGTTCCTCAAAAGGCTCCAAACTCTCTCACCACCCCCGTTGGGAGCTCCTCCATCAGGCAGGCTGATGCTGTTCAAATACACGTCGTCAATCTTGGCTTTGTCCTTTATCTGCACGGTCACAGCACGCTGGCAGATCACTGCCTCAAATCCCACGACGGTGGTGCCTTCATCCAGGGGGAAGATGAAGAGCCCTGCCAGCCAGGAGAGTTTTAGCAACACCAAGCCCTCATCCAGAACCCATCAGCCTTGAGTTCTCTGGAGGAGCTCAAGGCCAGGCTGGATGAGGCCCTGGGCAGCGTGGTCTGGTGGGGGGCACTGGGGGTTGGAACTGTGTGGGCTTAAAGATCCCTCCTAACCCAACCATTCTATGCTTCTGATTCAAGAACAAGAAGAGCCAAGTGCTGCACAGGGGAGGAACAAGCACAGGGTGTGCTGTGGGATGCAGCTGGAAAATGCACGGTAAGGCAGGACCCAATGGACACCAAGGTGACCACAAGCCAGCACTGTGCCCTTGCTGCCAAGGCAGCTAGTTGTGTTCTTGGTTGCATCAGGCACTGCCAGCAGGTCGAGGAGCTGACCCTGCCACTCTGCTCTGTGATGGGACACAGGGACACACAGAGATGGTGGGATCACCATCAATGCAAATCTCCAAGATCGTTTGGACATGATTCTGAGCACCACACCCGGGTTTCCCTGTGAGGGCTGGGTGAGACCAGAGCCATTCTATGATACCCAAACTCACACTTCTCCAGTCGTACCCTTTAGGCCCACATCACTTTGCATTTACAACCACGGGACACAACTCCCACGGCAGCATGTGCTTCACTTGCCTTTGCAGGGCTGTGCCTGCAGGTTGCAGTAGGTGAGCGATGCTGTCATGCCCAGGGCATATCCACTGACACAGGATGTCACCTCGGAGGCGGTGAGCAGCAGTGGGCAACGGGAGCTCTGGTTGATCAGCCCTGGCATCTTCACCACCAACACGGTGCTTGGGAAGGAAGAAACCACGAGAGGAACTTGGAGCACGTCCTCCTTGTGCCTTCACAGTCCTGAGGACAGAAGGAGAGGTGAGTCCTGAGCACCACATCCCTGCCTGCACATCTCACCTGCTCGAGCTGGGGCAGAATGGGTCAATTTCAGCCTTCCCTCTACCCCGCAGTGCCTCCGTCCCCAGGGAAGGCTCTGCCCTCCCTCTCCACACCATGACTCATCTCTGGTTCAGCAAAGCTCGGCTGTAAAGCTTCTGCCAAGCGCCACAACCCTTCTCCTGGAGGTTCTGCTCCGTGCTCCCATCCCCAGCGTGTTTCCTCCCCTTCCAGCATAGGCACAGCGCTGCGGGAGACGCAGCATCATTTCCAGCCAGCTGACGCATAGGTGCTCGGGGCGAGATAACAAAGGGCTGGCTGCACCGCAGGGCTGGCTGCACCGCAGAGAGGTGGCAGAGGGCATCGGGATATTAGGAAGTAATTAAGCACCAGATGGGGGAGGAAGGAGAGAGCGCGCTTTGCCTTAGGGAAGAAAGAGAGGAATGAGCAGGGGAAGCGAGGAGCGGGGAATTCATTTCTGAGAAGCCCTGGAGGTGAATTTAAGCCCCAGCGGGGGGATAGCAGCAGCGTCCCCATGCTCCCGAGGAAGTTGGCACAAGCTGCAAGCCCCATGCTTGGGCTCAAAGCCCTGCTGGCGGGGCCACAGCTCCCAGCCATCACCGCCGCGGGTTGCTGCAGCCTCACAGCCGCTGGCCCGGCCCCAGCGGGACGGATCAGAGCCGCATCAGCAGCACCGTAATCCCATCCGCGTGGACTCGGCTAGAAGTCACCACTCGTCCGGCCAAGCTCAGCCGCAGAGCACAGCGGTGACACCGCAGGGCCCCACACGGCGCCGGGATAACCCCCCCAACCTCCTCTACTTGGAGGACGGCTGTTGTGCAAAAGGTTCAAAACATTCCTCCGGCTTCGTTTGCATCAATCAACACTGACATCCAGCGGCTCGCAGCCCGCTTACAGCCTCGCAGCCGGCCGCGCTTTGCAGGGCTGTGCGCGCACGGCCGGCCGCCTGTTGCACCGATGCGGTGTCGGGGCTCACGCAGCACCTCGGGGAGCCGCAGCGATGCCGTTCAGCCCGGCAAAGCCCGCACACGCAGCTTACCTTGCCTGTGGGGAGGAGGAAGGTGGGCCGGGGTGGGGCGAGCAACTTCTCCCCTTCTCCTGCAGCTCGGGAAAGGAATCGCGCAGGCAGCGCTTCACGGCGCTCTGCCTCTGGAAGGCACGGGGAGACGGAGACGAGGAGGGAGAGAGCAGGGGAGGAGGGAGCGGGGTGACCGAGGCACGGACACACGCAGGCGGACGGACGCAGGTCCGGGAGCCCGTGGCAGAGCGGAGCCGCGCGGAGGTAACCATGACGATGATGCTCCCGCACCGCCGCCTTCGCCTCCGCCTCCCGCGGCCCCTCTCCGGCCCTGGGGACGCGATGCGGAGCCCGCAGGGACAAGAAGGGTCCGCGGGGTGCCACGGCAGCGCCCTGCCCCGCTGCAAGGTCCCGCTGGGGCTGCCCCACAAGCGCTGCTGTCCCAATAGGACACGTGGAGCGGGGACGGGGCGCGCGGCTCCCCCGCGTTCCGGCCGCTTCCACGGCCCCGTTCTCCCTCTCTGCGTCTCCATTTCGAGGATGGAAATTGCAATGGCACAGCTGTGCCCCGAGCCCCAGCTCGCACGTGGACACACTTATGGGGGAAGCCCTCCCTTCTGCAGCAGCTCAGCGACCGCAGCACAAAACCAACCATCCCAAAGCTGCACGAGCCCACCTCGCCCCGTTCTCTCGAGCTTTGCGTGCCTTGGGAACGGGACCCCAACCCCGCAGCACAGCGTGGGGCTGACCCCAGTTAACGCACAATCACTGAATAGGGCTGACCCTACGGTAACACATCAGGTCGGGGCCCCACACCCGCGGGGTAGGGACACGGCCTGACCCCGACCCGGTGCTCCCTCCTAACCATCCCCCCATCGGGCGCAGGGCGGAACTTCGCTCCCCCGGAACTATAGTGCCGCTGTCACCGCCCCTAACCGGAAGCGGAACAACACTGCGCATGCGCACTTCCCGCCCCCGGCGCCATTGCGGTGCTGGCGGCGCGGCCCGGCCCGGCCATGGCCACCGACTCATGGGCCCTGGCCGTGGACGAGCAGGAGGCGGCGGCGGAGTCGGTGAGGCCTTCCCCCTCCCTACACACACACATATACGCACACACACCCTTCTCTGTGCCCCTCCCTACCCCGCAGCCGGGCTCACCGTGTGTCCTTATTGCAGCTGAGCACCCTGCAGCTGAAGGAGGAGAAGGCCAAGCCCGACGCCAATGGTGAGCGATGGGGGAAGGGCGGGCTGTGCGCTTCCTGAGGTTCTGGAGGCTAAAGCTCGCCCTCCTTCCCCCGCCTGCTCCCCCCAGGTGCCGTGCTGAAGGCGGACGACAACGTGGAGAGGACGGAAGATGAGGAGAAAGGTGGGTGCGCACTCAGAGCCGCCGGATCCTTGGGGATCTATCGGGAAAACCCCACGTGTGGCCGTTCACGTTTCATTCTGCTGCCATTCATCCTCACTCCGTGCAGTATTTTGGCCCTGGAACCTTCCCAAGTTCTGTTTCCCTGTGCTTTTCTTTCCTCATTGGGCTGTCAGTGTCAACCTTAATGATGGTGTGGAAAACAGGGAAGCTCTAAAAGCCACCTGCCACCACGTCAGCAGGCAGCAGGGCGTTCAGCCCTGCTTCCCAACTAGGTGCTGAGCTGTAGGAACTGAAATGAGTTCAGCCCTGAGGTCTCCATTCGGCCTTAAAACTCTGCCAGCTTCACTTTGTGAGGCTTAATGTGGAGTGTGAACCCGTGGGATGTCCTGGAATTCAGGAAGTCTGGGCTTGTCTGCGGGGGGGAATTTGGGTCTTTCCTTCCTTGGGCAGCATCAAACCAGAAGCAACACCTGCGATGGCTTTTCCACCTCCCTTTTGGCAGAGGACCGAGCTGCCCAGTCCCTGCTGAACAAGCTGATCCGCAGCAACCTGGTGGACACCACCAACCAGGTGGAGGTGCTGCAGAGGGACCCCAACTCACCGCTCTACTCCGTCAAGTCCTTCGAGGAGCTGCACCTGTAAGTGCCAACGTGAGCTGTGTGTGGTAGATTCATGTACCGAGAGGTGGTCGTGTGGGGTTGTTGTTGATTATATGGGTGATCTCAGCTTTGTTGCTTTGTTGCAAGGGAAAGCAGACCTGCTGTAACTTCACACTGGTGTTGTTCTGCTTCCTTAACCTTAGTGGCTGGATGTATCCCAAAAGGCAGAGCTCCTATAGTGCCCGTCAGACTAACTCCTGTCTTTCAGAAGGCAAACAGTCTGGGGGAGTTAGGAATGAGGCAGCTGGGCTAAGTGAGCCCTGTGTTGTGACTTGGTGCAGCCTTAGCAACGGTGTCAGAGCTGGGCTTGGTGTGTCCTTGAGCAGTGCAAGGTTACCTCTCAAAGGGCTTTTGTTCCAGCCTTCCTCTGAAAGTGATACCATCTTTTCAAGCAATGTGTTGTGCTGAGCAGTGGGAAAGTGGTGGGCAGAACAAGTGCAACCTGTTTTGAGTAGAGCACTGCTTACTGCTAGGAGCTCACTGCCACCATGACCTGAGTTTCAGGTTGGATTAGTGGACAAGATTAGTAGCCTCTATTCCAGGATGACCAGGATTGTCTGGAAAGCTGCTTTAGAACATGCAAGAAGCGCAGCAGCAGCCTCTGGAGCTGCAATACAGGGTTTTCCATGTTGAAAGGCAGGCGTGCAGGTTGGCTTAGTAAATTGAGGGTTGTTTTTTTTTTTTTGGTAAAGCTTCTGTTCCAAAGAGCACTGTGCTGCTGCATGCAGCTTCCTGCCACTGACGGTGATCATGCAGCCGTGCAATCCCAGCAGGGATGCAGATGTCGAGGTCTGGCTGAAAAGTTTTTCTTGCCCTTTGGGATGGTGTAGCTGCTTGCCTCTAAGATATTCCAAGGCAAACTTAAGAGAGAACCCCTCTGTTTCCAGGAAACCACAGCTCCTGCAAGGAGTCTATGCCATGGGCTTCAACAGACCATCAAAGATACAGGAGAACGCCCTGCCCATGATGCTTGCTGAACCGTACGTACATGTGCCTTTCTGCTTCCTCACAGCGTAGGAAGGGTCTGAAAGATCCTCCTTTCTGAGAGGGGAGGACAGCGCTGGGGCTGTGGGGAAAGGACGGAGCAGTGCCACATCTCAGAGCTGTGGGAACGGCTCAGCCTGCACTCGCTCTCCCCCAGCGTTGTGGGGTGGTTTGTTTTCCTGAGCTGATGTTGAACCCCGCTGTGTGTCGCAGCAGCCCGCAGAACCTGATTGCACAGTCTCAGTCTGGGACTGGCAAGACAGCAGCCTTCGTCCTCGCCATGCTCAGCCGTGTTGAACCTGGGAATAAGTACCCACAGGTGAGTTGTAGCTCCCAAGTACCCACAGGTGGGTTGTAGCACGGGTGAGCCCTTCTGTGGGGGTATGGGGTGGTGCAGAGACCCCCTACCGAAGGGCCTGGGCTTCTATTGAGGCTTTTTAAACCCAATTTCTTTGTGAGATAGTTGAGCAGTGTTACTGAGGCCTGAATTCTTTCCTTAAAAAAATCCTGCTGGTGTTGGTTGTCTCATGCTCATTATTCCTCTGTCCCCTCCAGTGCCTGTGCCTTTCCCCGACATACGAGCTGGCACTTCAGACAGGAAAAGTGATTGAACAGATGGGGAAGTTTTACCCGGAGCTGAAGCTTGCATATGCTGTCCGAGGCAATAAATGTGAGTAAGCTGAAACACCACCAACAGACTGCAAATGAAAATGATTTTCCTTGGGTGCAGTAGAGCACTGGGACGTAATGATTTTTAAACATCTGTACAGAATATGAATTTGATGTAACAAGAATTAATTTAGTGGGTGTTCTGGGACAACGATGAATGCCTTTGATTTTACCGTGGTTTGTTCCTTAGCTCAAACTGAGCTCAGTATGAGTTTTACTGTGGCTGATCTCAGAGCTTGACGGGTGGCTTGCTGTCTCGACAGTGGAGAGAGGTCAGAAGATCTCAGAACAGATTGTAATTGGCACACCTGGCACTGTGCTGGACTGGTGCTCCAAGCTGAAGTTCATAGATCCCAAGAAAATCAAAGTGTTTGTCTTGGACGAGGCTGACGTGATGATAGCAACCCAGGGCCATCAGGATCAGAGCATCCGCATTCAGAGGTAAGCATTACAGATGTTGTGCAACATAGGGGCAGCAGGGCTACGTTCCTGGCCTGGTGACTTCCACAACAAAGCAACAAGATTAAACCAATACCTTTAGCTCTAATCCTGGCAGCTGGTAGAGGCAGAACGCTATGGAAAGACGAGCAGTTGTAATTTTGTTCTGGAATAAGCCTCAGAGCATGGCTTTATTCCTTATTTTTTTTTTGAGAATGCGAGCCTGTAAGATGTGGGAATGATCAGGAGTTGGTGAGAGAAGCATGAGGCTTTGCAGCCACTGAAATAACTGGCTCTGAGGTTGTCGGTCTGCGTTGCCTGGGGCATCCATCCAACAGGAGATTCCAGGGTGCCGCGTGGGAATGCTGCTCACTTTGCTCTCTCTTGCAGAATGCTCCCCAGGGACTGCCAGATGCTTCTGTTCTCAGCCACTTTTGAGGATTCTGTGTGGAAATTTGCTCAAAAAGTTGTTCCTGACCCAAACATTATCAAGCTGAAGAGAGAGGAGGAGACGCTGGACACTATTAAGCAGTATTACGTTCTGTGCAATAGCAGAGATGAGAAGTTCCGTGCTCTCTGTAATATCTATGGTGCTATCACCATTGCCCAGGCCATGGTCTTCTGCCACGTGAGTCCTTTTGGGGAAAGTTACTTCCAGCAACCCCACTGGCCAGATGTCCTTTTCAAAATGGAACCCAAGGAAGGGATGGGGAAGTCTTACAGTTCATCTGATACGTAGTTATTCCTGGCCCTCAAATTTGGTAATTGCTGTCATATGTAGCTCTGTGAGCTTCACCAAGGCTTTTCCCTGGACGCCACCACAGATCTGAGAAAAAGCAGTGCAGGTAGCTATGCAGAGCTCTGCTGGTGAAGCTCAGACAGGATGGAACCTGTACGTTCAGTCTGCTGCAGCAGCCTGCTTTTCTGCTGCCTCCTGGCGTCAGGCATCATCAGAGTTCAGGAAACCAATTGGAAACAGTTTAATTCTGTTTAATTAATACAGGCTGTGTAGAGCCTCTGTTGGATTTCCCAACTTCTTTCTGCTCAAACGTTGTCCCTTTCCAAGCTGCTTTAATGACGATGGTTCTGAGACTTCAGCGTATGTACATAATGCAAGTCTCGCTTGTAAAGTGGAGTAAAACTTCTTCCCAAAGACAGGCTTTGCTTTGTGTTTCAGACCCGGAAGACAGCTGGCTGGCTGGCAGCAGAGCTCTCGAAGGAAGGCCACCAGGTGGCTCTGCTCAGCGGGGAAATGATGGTGGAACAGAGAGCTGCTGTGATAGAGCGCTTCCGAGAGGGCAAGGAAAAGGTGCTGGTGACCACCAACGTCTGTGCCAGAGGTGAGGCGAGGCAGAGCTGTGCCAGGAGGGGCAGAAGCAGTGCTTCATTTACATTGCTGGGCGGTTTGCAGAAAACATTTCTATCCTCAAGTTCCACTCCAGACAAATGAGGGTCCTAAGGTGACCCTGAGCAGTTCAGACTGTTTTTCATTAGCCATTCCGGTGGGTTTCTCTGTGCTGATAAGTATGTCAAAGTACCCCAGAAGTATCTTGTGAAGAAGGTTTATTTCCAGCTGCACTTGGGTTCTGTGGGCTGGTTGTTGCTGCTGCTTGTGTTGCTTCAGAGTTTGAGACTGGCTGTTAAATCTTCATTCGGTCTGAGGTGACCACACGGCAGCTGAGTATCTGTTGGAGGCTCTGACCAAAACACACACGGGTCAGGCTGCAGGAGGCTGTTCCTGCTACAAAATCATGGCATCCGATGCTTGCTTTTATCAGGGATCGATGTGGAGCAGGTCTCTGTTGTTATCAATTTTGACCTTCCTGTGGACAAGGATGGAAATCCAGATAACGAGACCTACCTGCACCGCATCGGGCGCACGGGTCGCTTCGGCAAGCGAGGGCTGGCGATCAACATGGTGGACAGCAAGCACAGCATGAATATCCTCAACAGGATCCAGGAACACTTCAGTACGTACCCTCGGGCTTTTTTCCCTCAAATTAGATGTCGTTTCTGCATAATTCTGAGTTTCTGTCGATGTGAGCAGATCTGACTGACGGCTGTTTGTTGAGCCTGAGCAGATCAGTGCAACTCCTCAGGAGGAAGCAGCTTTCCTTTTGCTGCTCTCTGGTGTGGTGTCTGACTCGTTTCTTGTCTTCCACAGGCAAAAAGATCAACAGATTGGATACTGACGACTTGGATGAAATTGAGAAGATAACTAACTGAAGGACAGCTGCTGGAACCGGTGCGTACCCTGCTGTGGAAGCTCTCCCACTCCAATTGGATCAGATTGGCCCGCCTCTCAGCTCGTCCCGAAGAGGACTCCTAAGATACGAGTACACAAAAATTACCTCATTTTAAAAATTGCAGTTGGACTTTCAAATGTGCAACTAAGGGGGGAGGAAGAGGAAATGTTTACAGAAGCTTTTAACATTTCTTAGTCTAGCCTTAAAATGGGAAGATCTTTTGAATGCTAAGAAGTAAACTTGCCACGAGTGGGCAATGTGTAATTACTGAAAACTTATCTGGGAGAAGAAGAAGAGAAAAAAAAAAAAAAAAAAAAAAAGCTTTATTGCTTTTAATTGAAGCAAAGTTCAGCATAAACACGATCTGTTAAAAGACAAAAAAAAGAAACCAAGGCAGCTGGTTTTTAGGTAAAAACTCAACTTGTACAAAATAGGATGTCACCTTCTGAGCTCTTAAGACTCGTTTCTGGCTTAATGATGGATTTGCCCAGCTTCTCGTTAGGTAAATTGTCCGGGGGGGGTCTCCAGTAAGTCAGAGTCTCTAACACAGGTGCCGTGTTGCTTTTGCTGGGCAGTGCTTTCTTTTTACTTTGTCCTTGATCTGTTAGAACAGCCGCTGTGCAGTGGTGACAGTGCTGAAGTCAGTGCTCGAGAAATTCACCTGAAGCATTTAACCTTGCCAAACTACTGGGGGGTGGGTGGGGGAGGGGGGGATGGCGTGAAGGGAACTGTACTAATTAGTTTTCTGAATAAATTTGCCTCTGTAAAATGCTAGCATCCATTGGAGTGGGGGTCAGCCACCTTCAGGCAGGCGGTGCTGGTTCTGAGATGCTGCTGCGTGAATCATGTATACAGAACTGCTGGATTTCACTGACCAATAATAGAAGTATTTATCTGGCTTTAAAAAAGAAAGAAAAGAAAATCCTAACAGCGTTTGTTGACCAAAAAAAAAAAAAAAAAACAAACTCCTTTTAGAAATGCCAAACTGTACCTGTGATGGGATGCTTCAATATCAGAGGTCAGATGGTGGAGGGGGAAGCGCTCCCCGCTTTCATGGCGCCCGCAGTGCAGCTCAGCCATGCCCCTGCCTCAAGGTGACCCACGCCAGAGAAGGGACGAGCAGCAACTTCTGTGGCTTTGAGTTGGGTTGGGACCACTGCAACACGCAGGAAAAACCTGCAGGTTGCACCCCCAGCCTGCTTTGCAGGAGATGGAGGCTCCTGAGCTCTTGGGGATGCGCGTGAGCAGCCACCGGCCGCTACTCGGTGTAGGAATCACTTCCAAACAGATGTATACATTGTAAATTTAAAACTAGGAATTTATTCTGCAATTCTGGCCGTCATATTCTGTTCAAAGACAGGAACGTGGATCCTTTTACCAAGTAAAAAACAAAACAAAACAAAAAGAGGCTCGTTTAAAATGTACCTAAAATTTTAGGAAACCGTGCACCCTTTTATCGATTTGTATAAAGGCTTTAGTGGGGGGGGGGGAAAAAAAAAAGAAAAAAAAAAAAAAGAAAAAAATCTGTTAAACTCTTTTGTATTCTGGGGTGTATCTATTTTTATTCTGTTGGAAACCTATTTAAAGTGGCAGGTGAGTGAGTGCTTGCGTGCAGAGTGGAAGACTTGTTGCAATCACCTCCTTTCGTGGTACAGCTGAACGACGTCGTGACAGCAGTGAGTTGAATTGTCATGAAAGCTGCTGCTGGGCCCGTGTGCTGTTTCTAATGTACTTTTAATTGGAATAAAGAACACATACCAACCGATGCCTCAGCTTGTTTCTTCGTGCCTTCTTGTTGTTGAAGAGCTGGAGGTAAGGAGCAGCCCAGCCAGGAGCACTGATCCATTTTCTATTCAGGAACATCTCAAGGTGCTGCTTCACCTCCTGCTCATACAGGGAACAGTTTGCAAAGGGCAGAGGGGGAGAACTGGGGCAGCAGCTTCTTGCTGCACTGCATTTGCCTAGATGGAGACTCGATGTACTTTTCTGTAGAAAAATACACTTCTTTGGAGACACTGCAGACCACAAGGGTTGGTTGGAGGGCTGAGCTGTCCGATCCAGGCCATCTCTGGAGCATTCACTTTCAGCTTGGTGAAGAGGATGCCGAGCCTCCAGCAAACAGAAATCATTGCCAGTTCAAATTTTAACTGAGAAGGTTTTATTGATTTTACCGTCACACTGTATGAAAATACTCTGACAGCAGAAGTGACATCACACACACAGACCGGTCCCCTGCCCGCTAACACTGCTGTTCTGTTCTTCTACCACCCACCTCCGTGGTCCTGAGCTGTCCACGTTCTCGAGGCTGCTGCAAATATCATAGCAGAGTGGCTGTGAAAGGTCTGATGAAAGCATCCCAGGTCTCGTGCTCTCCCTGAAGATGCTGGCATTGCTACAGCTGGCTTACCAACAGCTGCAGCAGAGACCTGGACCCTTGAACACTGACTTTGGAATTAAATTCAACATTCTTGGTCAATACCAGAATGAATTTTCTACTGTTACTGCTCTTGTGAGCGATTCTGCTGAGCTGAAAAACCTGGGTTTTGCCTCACGATATTATAAAATGAGCTCAGCTGTGTGGCAAGCTGTCCAATTTTTTTAGCACAAACATACTAAGTTGCCCTACTCACGATTTTTGACAAAACAACTCTGCAAGAGCCATATTGGTTCAATAAAACAAAACTGCTAGGTGAGCCAATTCCTCTTTCAAAGCCAATTAATACAGAATTATAAGCAAACAAAAATCAAAACCAAAAAAATACCTCCCACAGCAGCACTTGCTGGGCCTGAGGACTAACTCATTTCAGCACAAAAGCATTAAATGAAGTATTTTGCAGCATCCCACCTTGACTGTCCAGTTCCTCTTAACTAACAGTCATCAAACAAGAAAAACTGAGGAGAAAATCCCACTGCTCACCAATACAACCACAATCCAGCTGAGTTTTACAGATAAAACAGTTCTGCTTCTGTCTTCCCGAACGCGTGATCCCCTCTGGGAAGTGGCACCTTCAGAAGTGGCACCTAGAGAAGAGGACACAGAAGGTTCCTGCTCCAAGAACAGAACAAACATCTAAGAAGGAAATTGTTAATTTCAAAAACCAAAGTTGGTGGCACTCAGGAAGGAACTTGTGGATAAAAGACACTGTCCATGCAGTCAGGCTAGGTGGATATACTTGAAGTAGCACTTCGACACGTGCTTTTGGTAACCACGAGTCTGCTTCAAGGGAACTTTTAGAAAGATGAAGAGGACCAGGCTGCTCCAGTGCTCAGCCCATGCTTACAGGTCAGCATCCTGCTGCTCAGCCTGCCGGATGCACAGCACAGACTTGTGGGGGATCCCACACTCCTGCAAGGACCTGCTGAGGTCATGGAAGCTCCGTCTGGGCACCTCCGTGGTTTCAATGCTGCAGCGTTCATATTTGGCAGCTGTTTGGTGTTCTGCTATAGCAAGGACTGTCTGGAGACTGTCTGTGGGCTTGAAGTGATGTTCAAATCGTTGACCGGAGGGAGACCGAATAGCAAGCAGCAAACGTGGCTCTTTCTGCAGCGGTTCTTCCAAACTGAGAGTTGATAACAAAGAGCTCTCTTGCCTCATTTTCCTTCCTGGCTTCTCAGGAGCACACAAGGCTTCTTCATTAGGGACACGGCTTTCTGGTGACCTGCAGGCAGACCTTTGCTCTCCAGAAGGAACTGCAGTTTTTGGAGCGTCCTTCTGTCCCCAGCTCGCATCCAGATGGCTGCTCTGCTCTGCTCCACCTTCCACTCCCTTTCGGCCAATGGAGGGGAGCACTCTGTATTTGTTCAGGGAGGATGAGCTCCGTAATGGCACCTGCTGCAGGAGCTCAGGGATCTCCTCTGGGGATATCTGGCCGGAGGGGAAAACTGTTTTCAAAGATGATGCTCTCCGGCTGCTCTGTAAGTCATGTGGAGCTGCTGGCGATGATGGCACTGCACAAGGAAAGGTGGCCGTGGTCCCAGAGTAATTGAAGGTCGACCTCGTGCGACCCTTGGCAGATTTCGGCCGGGTCATGTGCATGGTGACGGCGTTTGGCTGAAAGACAGAGACCGCCGTGCTTGAAGGGAAGTAGCAGCAAAGTGGTACTGGGTTCAGAAGAGCTGCTGTGGCCATTGCTTCCCAAGACACCTGCAGTTGGGAAAGCAGAATGAAAAGTTACAGGAAACGGCCTAACATGGCCTTAATTTCCCTGCTGATTTCGTGCTGCATATCATCTAATAGCAAAGATCTGGCGTGTCACGGTCTGAACCCTGTGGATCAGTGCTGGCAGCCAGAGATGATAGGATACATACACACCAATGTAGGTGCACAAATTAGTTACAGCTGACTGGTCTCCCCAAAACAAGCAGAAGGAATGGAACAACCACTCAGTGCCCGTTCCAGGCAGGGCTCTGAGGAGCAGCAGAACACACACTCCTCCTGCCAACTGCAGTCACACGGGGGCGGGGGGTGTTTGATTTACTCCTGCCAACAAACGTGCTCCAAGGCAACAGAGAGGAAATCCTGAATGCATTGCAGCACTTATATGCAGACTTATATAAAAGTTTAGATACACGGTTACACCCCACGCAACCAAAATGCCCTCAGCCACCACAATGGGACACCTCCAGGTGAGGGTCTCCAGCCCCCCCAGGACAACACGTGTTGCCAACACAGAGCAGTTTAACTTTGGGTGCCCGAGCTGCTCTACGGGGTTGGGACCGAGCACTGCAGCACCCACAGGGGCCCAAAGTGCTGTGCCCCATGTCTTGGGGTGGCAGTGGGCCCCGTTTTTGGGGTAAGCCCCAGCCCCACGGTGCAGCCCAGCTCCTTAGCTGAGCCTTTATTGCCCCAGCCCCACAGCTGAGCCCAGTCCAGACCTTCAGCCAGTCCCCAGCTCCACAGCTGAGCCCAGTCCTGCCCCCACAGCCAGGTCCCAGCCCCGCAGCCCACCCCTGACCCCAGACCCCAGCCCCAAGGCCCGGCCCCGCCGCCTCACACCTGCCACCCCGGTGCCGCCCGCGCCCGCCGGTAAACACAGCCGCGTTGCCACGGCGACCGCCCCACTTCCGGCTACCACCGAGAGGAGCGGCCGCTCTGGGCAGAGCGCCCCCTTGCCGCGGTCCTCCGGGAGCCATGTCACGGCCGAGGCTCACCCAAGCTTTGTTGTTTTAACCCCAAAAAGTGACCTGAGCCTTTTGCTTTGCTCAGGATAAGTGTTTAAACCCGGGAGCGTGGCAGCAGGGCGACAACACAGCCCCACTCCAGCAACCGCTGGGTAGAACTGGGCGAATAAACCCCAAACCCATCCACTGGGACGAGAGCTCCTCCCAGGAGCCGCCCAGCACACACACACTGACCGCCATAACCCAGTGCCTCCACAAAAGGCCCCGACCCACCTGGTGTGGGGCAGGGTGGGACCAGAGCTGCCTCCAGCCTCACCCCCCTCATTGTGCAGACAAAGCACCATTTTCTTACTGATAGATTTCTTCCCTTGGAAGCAGGGTTAATTATCAAGGGTGGAGCAGTGCCTATGAATACAGGCAGAGCCTGCTGTCTGTTTGCTCTGGGCTGCCTGGCTGCTCTGCAGCGATAGCAGCCTTTGTGTGTTATCTCCTCAGCTGCCTCTCTTTGCATCACGTCGTGGCTGTAGTGATTCAATAACCTGTGCTCCAAAGGCATCCCCCATGGGGCTCCCATGGCTTCCAGCCTGCTTTGCCCATGGTCTCATGTTGCAGAACCTTTGAGAAGCCTCAGGCTCTCCCATGCACTGGTTGTACCAGATTGGGGGAAGATTGCATGGGAAAGGCTGAAGAGCAAACCAACTGAAGGGCTGCAGAGGACAAGCTGCTAACAGCATCCACTACTACACTGCCAAGGCTGGAGCACCGTGTCTGTAGCCAGAGCCTCCACCTGACCAGATATCCACTTTAGGGCACAAACCGCTTGTGTCCCAACCCCACAGCAAGCAAGGTTTCATGGTTTTGTGCAAGGGGCGAGGATGGGGCACTGACAAGGGACGGGGGAGGACCTCTCCCCTCTCTATCCATATAAAGCAAACCCAACAAGCCCCAGAGCTGCAGGGAGAGGAGGGTGGGATTTTATTGCCCCCATTTCATCACCAGCCCCAGCGTGCTGCTCGCTGTCCTTTCCCTCCATCGTGAAGATGAGGAATCTCCTGCTCGCCCTGCTGCTGGCTTACGGTGAGTCGGTCGGTGAGGCTGGGGTTTCACCCCCCCCCCCCCCCCGCATACAAACCATACAAACTGACAGGCTGTGAGTGTCTTTTGTCCGAGCTCTGCCATTTCCCTGCCACGCTCAGTGTGGTTGTGGGGGGTTGGGTGATGGGCCATGCTGGTGCCACTCTGTCCCCCCATCCCTCCCTGCAGGGCTGCCTCCAGCACGTGGCAGCATGTTGGAGCTGGAGCGCATGATCAGAGTGACCACAGGGAAGAGTGCCTTGCTCTCCTATAGCTGGTATGGGTGCTTCTGCGGCATCGGGGGCAGAGGGACCCCAGTGGACCCCACTGACACGTGAGTACCTGGAAAATCATGTTGCTGCCGGGCCACGCGCTCCTCCCGGTCACCTCACGTTTGGGGCTGGCGCTTCCCTCACCTCTGACACATCTCCTGCAGCTGCTGCCATGCCCATGACTGCTGCTACAGGCAGCTGCGAGAGAGCAGCTGCAGCCCCCTGATAACCCCCTACCAGTTCGATGTCACCGATGGGGACATCACCTGCGGTGAGTGCCAGGGAGCAGATTGCCTGGCGAGGCGGTGAGAGCATGGGGACGGCACAGCAGCACTGGGGCAGAGCATCGCGTTTGTCCCCTGCAGGTGATGAGCAAAGCTGGTGCAAGAAAGAGACCTGCCTTTGTGACAGGGCCGTGGCTTCGTGCTTTGCCAGCGCTCTGCCTTCCTACAACGTGTCCTACCGCTTCTACTTCAAGCTGAGGTGCAGAGGGAGCAAACTCCAGTGCTGAAATCTGCACACGTCTGCCGGTTTTGAGTGCCTTTCCTCATTGCTGTGGGAAGAACAGGGTGATGTGGGTGCTGAGAGGGGCTGCAGCCCTCCTGCCGGTGAGGTGACGTGCAGGGTGAGCAGAGCACATGCGATGGCTGGAGATCCCCAGCTCCCCAAAAGAGAGTCCTTACCCCTTCCTCCTCTCTTTTCTCTACTGATTTCGTCTTCCAGCAAAAAGGAATTGAATAAACGGTGTGAAAAATGCTCTGTGGTGTTTTGCTGTTGGACCACTGGGATGGGTCTGTCCCTTGCATTGAGAAATGGGGACAAATACATGCCACCAAGTAAAACTCCCTGGGGCTTGTCAACAAAACTTCCCTGCAGCGAGCCTGGGGTTGGTGGCTTCTCCCAACATCCCCCTCCTTCTTCTCTGAACTCACTCCCAGAGCTAACATGCAGAGCAAACTTCATATTTTGATGGTCAGGGGATCATCCCTTCTCAGTCTGTCAGCGAAGGCTCAGTATTTTTTGCCAGTATTCAAGGATTGTCTGCCCCCTGTGAGCCCTCTTTAGGGCTTTGATTTACACCTTCCGAATCAGGGCTGGTTATCCCACAATACAGCACCAGCAGGGCTGGTAAAGCAGAGGAAAACACCCCCGAGCTGCTAGGACTGGGGCAGAGTGTATTGCCTTCCTCCTGCACTGGAAGTGACAGCTTTGCTGTCACCACTGCTGGTATGGATGGGGTCAGGGGGATTTCCTGCATTCACATTAAGAGGAAGGATGGTGCCTTCTCCTTTATAGAAAAGCCCCACTTGCAGAACTGGATGAGTTGAGGTTTGTGGAAGTGAAAGCAAGCCCTGTATAAATGGAGCCATGCCAACCACGCACCCGTGAGCGGCGGAGGCTTTCCAGAGGTGAGCAGGGATAGAGGAACACCTTCCTTCCTTTCTTACCTTAACTATAAGCTGTACTGCAAGTGGGGATGGAGGCACAGGCAGAGAAAGGCAGTCTGAGACACCAGTCCAGAGCTGTGTCCCTTCAAGGGCTTCAGCTTTCCCTGCTGTCTTTATATTCTGCTTTTTTTTCCTGCTCTCCACTACCTGCTCCCCTTTACTGTTCCAAAAGTAAAGGGAACAGTACACCCAAAATGCAGCATTTGTTACCAAAGCCATGGCTGGGCTGCAGTGGGCACTGCCTCCTTGCTCCATCCCCAGCTGGGGAGCAGGAAAGAAGAGGTGACCTGCTGCAAGAGGCTTGGTGGTGCAGTGGGGAGATGACCTGGCGTTGGGTTCCTCTTCCAGGGCGGTAGGAAAGATGAATGCTCTCCTTGCACTGGCCATGCTGTTTGCTTGGGGTAAGTGTCCTCACCTGTGCTGCCAGAGCAGCCACATTTGCATCAAACAGAGATGTCAGAGCTGTGGCTTTCTCAAGCTTTCATTTTCCACCACCACTTCCCCAAAACAAATAACAACCCCCCCTCCCCACATAACAGCTCCCTTGTGCTGGGGATGAGTTTCCTCTCCAGCACAGCGGGGAAGACCGTGGTGGGATGACTTGGTGGTGGAATATAGCAGGGGATACCAAGGGGATGCCAAAAAAAAAAGGGGAGAAAAGTGTTTCTGTCATCACACTGATTCCCCTCCAGGCTCGTCGCTGGCTGGTGGGAGCCTCTGGCAGCTGCAGCAGGTGGTCACAAAGATGACAGGGAAAAACGCCGTGCTGCGTTACTCCTTCTATGGCTGCTACTGCGGCGTGGGGGGCCACGGGAAGCCCAAGGATGCCACAGACAGGTAAGCACCCATTTAAACATCTCCCTGCTCAAATTTACCATTCGAATCTGGGGGGTGTGGGAAGCAGGGGAGAAAGTCTGAAAGCTCAGAGCCCTGTGCAGATGCTGCCAGCTGCACGATGCCTGCTATGACAGCCTCCAGAAGTACCACTGCGACGCCAAGCAGCAGCGCTATCACTACAGCTGGCACAGCGGCCGCCTCACCTGCAGTAAGTGGGGATGCTGAAAAAGGGGCTCCTCCCTTCTCAAAATGAAATGAAATCCAATCAGAATCTGTGCTGCTCGCAGGAAGGGACTCGTGGTGTGCCCAGCTGTCCTGTGAGTGTGACCGCAGCCTGGGGCTGTGCCTGCGGAGGAGTGCAAGGAGCTACAACTGGTGCTACGTTCTGTACCCCAAGAGCAAGTGCAGGTGATGAGCCCAAAGTGAAGGCTCTTTGGGTTTGGCCCTCTGCTTTGCATCTGGAGCTGAGTTCCTGCATGGACCTGCATTTGTGTTGAACTTAATCGATGTGAAAATAAATTATGTGCTTAAATCATCTTGGTCCTCTGTGAGCTGGAGTCCAGCATTGCCGTCCCAGTACTTCCCATTACATCCCAGAGCCTCCCAGCACACACACAGTACCACCCTGTGCAATACAGAGCAGCTCAATAACCTCTCAGCACCTTCAAATGCTGCTTAGAGACCCCCAGAGCATCCCAGTAATCTCCCAGTGCTACCTAGAGCCTCCCAGTGTGCTCCCAGGGCCCCTAGTGTTATCCAGAGCCTTTCAATCACCTCCCTGTGCTGCCCAGAGCCTCCTAACACCCTCCCAGTGGACCCCAATCCTTGCTAGAAAACCCCAATATGCTCCCAGTGCTGCATAGCACCCCACAATAACCTCTCTATGTCCTCCCACTGCAGCTTAGTACTGACTTGAGCCCTTCAGCCCCCTGCTAGTGCTGCTAAGTGTGGCCTAAAGGCTTCCAGTGCCTTTCCACTGAGCTTCAGCGTTGCCCAAAGCCCTTCAATTAAGTGCCAGTGCTCTGTGGTAATGTTTAGAACCTCCCAGCAACCCCCAATGCAACCTATAGACACCCAGTACTTTTCTAACGCCTCACAAAATGAGACTTTGGACACTCAGCGTGGGGCTTTAGATCAACAAAATTGGGTTTGGGGAGCTGAAAAATAGGTTATGGACCCTCAAAATATGCTCAAAATGGGCATATGGAATGAAGAAAGATGACTTGAGCCCTCAAAATTATGACTTGCACCCTGAACTGAACTTGTGAACCCAAAGAATGACTCCCTAGACTGAAAAATTAGAGCCTGGGCCCTACAAACAGGATTACAAGCCCTTAAAATTAGTACTTGGATGTTCAGAAAGGGACTTTGTGACCAAAAATCAGGATGGTTAGAACCTCCAAGTGGCATTTTGGAGTGCAAGATAAAGTCTGCGCTCAAAGAATAAAGTTCAGGACCCAAAAAAATGAAGATGGGAAGATGCCTGGGGTCTGGAGGCAGTACTGAGAGCACTGAAAGTCCCAAGGGCATCTAGAGAGCAATGGGGGGGAACTGGGAGCATACTGGGAGGCTCTTGGGGGTTATTGGGAGGGTGTTTGGGGGTCTCTAGACAGCACTGGGGTGCACTAGAAAGCTCAAGACAGTACTGGGAGAGAGTGGGAGGGTACTGGGCTGTTGCAGAAAGCTACGGGGAGCAGCAGGGGGTACTGGAATGGTGCCTGAGGGTCCCCAGACGGCAGCGAGGGGCTCCAGGCTGCGTCACACCAGGCTGTGGGTTTGGCCGGCAAGGGACGGGGCGTAGCAGGACGGCGTGTGGGGACAGGCGAGAGGCATTTCTGCACTCCCAGGCAGGAGCTGGAGGCACAGGGCAGCGCTCGGCAAGCGGTGAGGGATCGGAACTGGAACCGGTGCCATTTCCCGGTAAGAGACCCCAGGCTGACCCTGCTGCTGCTGCTGGGGGTCATCGCATTGCAGAAGTGAAAATAGGGCTGGGGTGGTGGGAGGAGGGGGAGGAGGCGGCACGCTGAGCTGTTTTCCTTGCCTCGTGATGAAGTGCTTTGAGGGGAAATCTCAGCTGAGGAGATGCTGCTGCCAAGTCCTCTTTGGTGCGAGGGGCGGTGGGACGCGAGCTGGAGGGGTGGGCGGTGGGACAGCGCAGGAACGCGCTTGTTTTTGGCCAAGAGGCAGCAGCACCGTGTGAGGGAGCCCTCCTGCCTCTCTCCCTTCAACTTCTGGAGGAATTCGATGTGATTTCAGCAGGGCAAGGTTGGCAGGGCAGTGCCCGTTTCTCCCCCAGGTGCAGGCGTGAGGAAGATGAAGGTCCTGCTGATGCCGGCGCTGCTGCTCGCCTGCGGTGAGTGGAGCTGCGACAGAAAAGGAGATCCCAGCCAAACCTGCCCTCCTCCAGTCGACCAGGGCTTGTTTATCTCCCTCACAAAATCCCATTTTCCGCTCGCTTCAGGCATGCTCACAGCTCGTGGGAAGCACCCGCACACGTTTGCTCCGGGGCTGGAAGGAAGCACTGTAGGAAACCTGACTGCCCACGGCTGTGGCTCGGGATGGGGCCGTGGTCGCGCTGCTTTCATGGACAGGTACAACATCAGCAAGCGGCAGCAGAATGGGAACAGGATTTAGGGAAAGTGAGGCAAGGCTCACCCCTTCCCACAGCCTTGTCAAGGCAGAGAGCACCAGCTGAAACGGATGGGATGGCAGCACAGGGCAGGGCTGGTCCGAAAACCAGTGTGCAGAAAGGCTGGAGCCAGTTGGAGGCGGTGATCCTTATGGATCCCTTCCTACCTGGGATATTCTGGGGTTCTGTGAAAGGCTGCAGGGGGAAGCTGAGAAGAGGTGGGTGTGGGAGCAGTGGGAGCAGGCTGAGGATCGCCCTGGGTGACCTGGTGCAAAGATGCTGCGGGCAGGTGGGAGAGCAGCTACCAGCCTGTTTGGGTCAGGGCCAGGCTCCCATTCTCCCTGCAGGTGCTGCCTGCTCCGTGCCTGCTGCTACGCCAAGCTGGCCGCACGCCGCTGCCGCGTGGGACAAACCCAACGCCTCGCTGTGCCCCAGCCGGGGGTCCCTGCCTGCAGTAAGTCCCCACGGCCATGCTTTAGGATCCCATCACTCCATGGGCCTTGATAAAATCCCTACTGCCACCCTGGCAGCTCCCTGGGTTCTTCCTACAGCCACCATCCCAGTGCCGTGTTCCTCTGGCTCCCATAGGCTCCGGGACGCGGTGCCAGCGAGCAGCCTGCAGGTGTGAGCGTTTGGCTCAGCTGTGCCGGGCACGCAGCCGGGCCCTGCGCAGGTGTCGAGGCAGACGCTGCTGATGGAGAAAGGCTCCTCATAATAAACCCACCTCCATGCTGGTAAGCAAAGCGGAGCTCGGCGCAGAGCCAGGGGCGCTTCCCGATGCTCTTCTTCAGGGCTTTTTGGTTACGGCAGGAGGACAACCGCCCTTTTGTGAAGCTGCGTCATTGGACACTGGGTGTGAGGAGGGCAGCGCAGATGTCATGTTTCTGCTCAGAAAAACAAGGGAGGAGCAGACACCTGTGCCTTGTCACAGCAAAGGGCGAGATGATGGAAGCGGTCTTGCCGTTGGCGTTCACCCCTTTTGGCTCGAGCTCCCCGTTTGTAAATCACTGCAGAGATGCTGGCTCCCTCGGCTTCTTGCTTCGCTGCAGAATCTTGTATGTTGCTCCAAAATAAAACCAGAGAGCACAAAGCTTCGATCCTCTGTGACTTCATTGTGTTCAGTGACAACCCATAGCACTGAGGGAAGCTCATCTGTTAGCTGGGCTCCCTGCGGAGACACCAATAAAAAAAACACCCAGCCCTAAGGAGCAGAGCTGAGCAGCAGGATCCAGAGCCTGCTTCTATGGCTGCCCACTGGTACCACCTCCTTTTTGCAGAAAGGAGAAGCCAGTCCATGCTCCCTGAAGGGCGATGCATCCCCCACGGTGCTCATTGGCACCCCTCAGCCTTCAGATCCCTACAATTCGCAGCTTCCCTGAAGGCAGAGAAATGGAAGCTGCTGTGAAAGTCAGTGGGCAGGCACGATGCTGCAGGAGGGCTGGCTGCCAATGAGCTTTGCTGCGATGGGACGGCGGGGAAATCACGCTTGCCTCACAGTCAGAGCAGAACAAAACATGTTTCTCACCAGAAAAGAATGTTTTGGCCTTATTTTGCAACAATCTCCAGCATGTCCCTTAGGAAAAGGCAGCTCAGGCAGCAGCTGCTTCCTCTCGCCCCAAGCATCCTCACAATGCAGGTTTTCTGCCCTGCAGGTAAATTCAGCAGAGCTGACCTTGTGGGAGAGCTTGGAGAGTGCTGCAAACCCCGTGGGGCTCTGTAACAAAGTACAACCCCCAAAACAGTGACAAAAGCTGGTGTCCCCAGGAACACCAGCTGCAATTCACACCCTAGCTTATCCCAGATGTGATAACAGTGGTACTGGGAAATACCCCTTGAACAAGGAAGCATCCCTTGAATCAGAAATGCCCCCCACAGCTGCAAACCAGGCACCCACTGCTTAGCCCTGGGGGGGCACGAGCACCCACTAGGAAGGGGAGCGCAGCCCTGCGCCAAGCAGCTGCTGTTTGCAAGGTGTAAATCAAGGATCGTGTCCTTGTCAGATGGGACACAGAGGTGATTCAGCTGACAGACTGCACACCAGGATGAGTTGAAACACATTCTCCCTGTTTAAATTTGATATATTTTTCTACTCAGACATCTAGCTATACAAACCAGCTCACTTGGAGCTCCACAGGCAGCTCTGTTAGCTCAAATGCTGCACAAGTGCTGGAATTGGTGCACAGGGCATGGGGGGGGGGAAAGAAGGCAACTCCATGTAAACATGCCAAACCCATTAATTATTACCAGCAACCCCAAGAATGTTGTTACAGCACTTGCTGGGGCACAAAGATGTGCAATGTTTAGCATCACTTGAGACTGAGTGCAGAACATCTCTGCATCTCACCCACATCAGGACAGCAGGAAGGGAAGATGCTTTGCACTCTGCATTTTCTCCCTGTCCAAGCAAGCAAACAGGGAAACAGTAAGATACAGCACGGTGCTTTCAAAAGCCACGTAGAGACAACATTGTTCCTGTTTTCCCTCCAGTTCTCCCTATTTGTGCAAAGTACTGAGATAATCAGTCACGCACAGACAAGACTTCACTCATTTCCAGTCCATGTAAACATCCCCTGCCCTCCCATCAAAGGGCATCCCGACATTCACAAGAAAGGGAATTGCACCTGAGCAGGCCTCCAAGATGCCAGGAGCAGCTTGCACATGTAACGGAACCATTATGAGGACTGTCAATATTTGCCCACTTTGGAGAAATCAAAGGAGGAATCGCGCTGAGCGGGGACACACTGGCTATAAAACGTGCAGCTGGGCTCACACTCAGCACCCTGGGATCATCCTGCTCCAGTGCTGCCCATCACGAGGCCATGAAGCTCCTGGTGCTCCTTGTCTGCCGTGAGTATCCCTTGCACGGTGATGGGGCAAGGCTGGGCTGGTGGCTCCTCTTTTTCAGTCCGTTTTTAGAGGGTTCTCTTTCCAACTCCACTAACAGCATGTCTCCAGTTGCAGGGCTGGCCCCTGCGGGCTGCAACGTGGCTCAGTTTGGTTCCATGATTAAAGAGAAGACTGGGAAGTCTGCTCTGTCCTACAACGGCTACGGCTGCCACTGCGGACTTGGGGGATCCAAGAGGCCGGTGGATCCAACCGACTGGTAAGTGAGGAGGCAGAGGGTTGCTGCCAGCCCTCTTCTCCCAGAGCTGAAGGCAGGGTGTAGCTGGGGCAGGCAGGGCAGGAAAGAACACGTGCCTTTTTCTGAACCTCAGATCACTTGTCTTCTTTGCCTCCCCCTGTGCACGAGGCTTGGAGCTGAGGTAGCAATGCCAAAACAGTCAGTGTAACCTTAATTCATGTCTTTAAAAGCTGCTCAGTAGCAGCAGCTCACACCATGCTCACCAGCTTACAAAAGGAGGACGATCCCTGAACAAACCTGGGCTAATTAAGGCAGCCATTTGGTGTTACACTAACTTGCTGAGGCAGAAAAATGGGAATGTTCAGGTGAATGAAGCTGCTCAGCAAGCGCTGTGCTGCACCCCAGCACACACAGGCTGTGCACCACCATCGTTTCCCCTCTGCTCCCCACCCTGCCCTGATCAGATCTGATGTGACACCAGGTGCTGCCATGCCCACGACTGCTGCTACAAGAAGCTGTCATCCCTGACCTGCGTTCCCCACCTCGTCCTTTACAAATTCTCCATGAAGGGAGGCCAGATCACATGCGGTAAGAGATGGCACGGGGCCCAACCACTCACACTTCCAGGGAATCCCTTCCTTGGTGTCCTTCAAACTAACCTGGCTGGGAAACCACTTGCTGGGGAGGGGGGTAGAAGTGAAGGAAAGGTGCCAGGAGCGGTGCTAACGTACCAGCTGGGGCCGTGGTAAAGTCGAGAGCTACAACAAAGGATGGGGGTTCCCCTTCTGTAAAGACCAAATATTGATCCAGCAGAGCTGGGCACAGAACACTTGAGGTTTTCTAATCTGGATGGGGACATGGCGCTGTCACCCTGATTTCCTAGCTGTCCCTTGTGCCAATCTGGAGCAAAAAATACCATCTCTGGGTGAAGGGACCAAAACCAAGCACTTCCTCATGACCAAAACAAGTATCTATATAAAGTAAACTAAACACTCCCTCCAGGGTCACTATTGGTTTGTAGCCACACAGTTCCATGCCCCAGGGGAGGATGATGGCAACAGGACTCATCATCAGCCACCCTAGGACTCATGGGGATGATTTGAAAGATAACTCCAAGCTCTTGCCCTCCCCTCGTTTTCCTCCAGGATCTGGGACTTCGTGCCAAAAAGGTGCCTGTGAGTGTGACAAGGCAGCAGCAGAGTGTTTCAAGAGGAACCTCAAGACCTTCAACAAAAGCTACCAGAATTATTTAAACTTCAAGTGCAAGGGCTCACTTCCCTCTTGCTAGAGATGCCACACTCGAAACCTGATGGAAATGCTCTAAACTGAGATTCTCTTCCTGCAGTGAGATGGAGCAAGGCACAACTCCAGACCCACTCCATCAAAAAGGCACTTGGAACCTCTCCACCAAGCCTGCCAGACCCTGAATTGATGTACAAGAAAAGCCTGCTCCTCAGAATTAAATAAATCAAAAAATCTTTGCAAATAAAAATAATTTTCCAAGACAACTTCTAATGTGTTGTTTCAAGACAGTGCCTGAACGGGTGGGAAAGCTGTAGCTTTGGAGAGCTATTGGATCAGACACTACAAGGCAGCGAGACCACAGGTGTAAACCAGCCCTGTCCTGCTCAGAACTTACTTACTAAAGCTGTGGGGCACTGCCAGGGCTTCAGGTTTCCATTAGAGAGAGGACTTCAAGTTATACCTAAACTTCTCCTCAGTCAGAAATCTGAACCAAACATTTCTACCAGAAGGGAAAAACGAGGTAGAACCTGGCTGGGAAAGAGCTAATCAAGTCAATGCTGCCCTCTAAGGTTTCTGAGTGCAAACACATCTCACTCCAGCCAACAGCAAAACATTTTTGTATTTACATTTCTATGTTGGTTTGGAAGCTCCATAGAACATACAGACTATGTATAGTTTTGTTTTTGTTTTTAATGCTTCTTACTTTGAAAAGAAATCATTTATCTCTGCCCTGGCTGATAAGGCATCTCCTGTTGTCTGTTGTGTGTAAGTACACACGTGCTTTCTTAAAGCTGATGCTCAATACAAGTCCAAAACTTGACTGAAGCTGGACTACTGCAAGCCATAAATCTAAGGCCAAGTCCTGAAGCGCTTCAGTTCAAATTCCCAATCATATAGTGGAAAGCACCACAGGTTTAAGAGGAAATTAAGATTAAAATCCTACCCTAGAAAAAGCCTGATTTACAAAGAGTGAACCAGACATAGTTTCCAGTAACCACTGCTGCTTGGAAGCTTTTTCCCCAGGACTCTTGATCCATTGGTGATACTAATTTCATTTAGAGACTAATGACTATCAAGATCCTGGCTTGGACTAAAGCTCTGGAGTTCCCCTGAAGCTCCAGAGTATGGCAAAAGGAGAAGAGACCGCAGATGTCCAAGCAACAGCACTCAGCACAAACTCCAAGTCTGCTCGTATCATATTTTACTACCTTGTTAGACTTCACCAGATCAAATGTATCAGCTCTGCAGCCACAGGAGTCCATTCCCAGATGAAAAAGAAAAGAGGAATCTCATGTTTGATAGCTTTGGCTGACACTTTTTTTTTTTTTTTTTTTTTTTTTTAAGAGAATTTTGGGACTATTCCCTTATTTTTTTAAACTTAAATAAAAATTAAAAAAAAAAAAAAAACCATGTTCCTGAGTTGAGAATTGTTATCACTTTCCCTGACAGTAAGGTAAAATAAATCTCCATAGTAAAAAGTTGCTATAATAAATCTAAGCACATGAAGAGATCTCAAGGCAAATCTGATGCTGCTGTGTAATGAAAATTCTCACCTTCATTATCATCACCACCAAGATAATGAAAAGCAGTCCCTACTTCTTTTTTTGTTTGGTTTAAAACTCTTCTCTCACACAGGTTGCTGTAGGATTACTGAACAACTGTCTGCCCTGCAAGTGAAGAAACAAAGTGCCCACGTGCTCAGCAATCTCCACAAAAAACAATTTCACAGTAACAACAGATGCTTGGAAGTTTGCTTAAGAGGAGATTTATCTTCATCAGCCTCCTTTGCTTTTCTCACCAGAATGCTCAGAACACGTTCAGTCATATATTTAGAGCTGCCATGGTCTTCACCAAGGTTATTTGGTTATCTGAGTCCACCTCTTTCCTGTTGTTATCTGCACAGTTGCTCCTGCTGGCCAAGACCTTCTGTCGGTGCCTTTCTTCCTGCCGCTTCTTCTTCTCCAGCCGCTGCTGTTCCTTCTTTTGTTTTTTAAATACCTGAGAAGGGAAGAGTAAAAACAAAGCTGAAAACAGACATTCTCTGCCCAGCTGAAGAAAAATAACACGGTGGAAAGGAGACGAGCAGATACCAAAGCAGCTGCCAGAAAATGTTTATTCCAGACTATTTATCTGAACTTTGTGTCACTGTGGGAAGAGTGCCGTATGTCATTAATAAATGCTCCTCTTTGTTGCTGCTACAGCTGTGGCTTTTCTCAAAATCCAGTAACTGGAAGTACTTTTTAATTAAGAGGAGAAAATAATCGCTGGTTAAGCAATCCTAAGCGCTCCCCTAATCCTTAAAGGATGTTTAAATCACTGCCACCCCTCCACGCACATACCTTTAAATTTTTATTAGCTCGACTCTCTTCATCAGATCTAGCCTGTCCTTTGATATTTTCTGTTTCATGGTGATGCAAACTCTGACTTCCAAAGATTCCTGAACTGCTCCCATTATCTTCACGCAGAGTTGAGGCACACAGCTTCTGATCTTTGCTCTGGGGATCACTCTGCTCCTCAGCACCTACCAACAACACAGTTTTTTCTCAGACACTCTACAGAGAAGCTGTCTCTGTCAGCCAATTCCTTCTTCCAGGCTTTCTGGAACAGTCATTTTTTTGGAAGCTGGATCAAATATGGAAAAAGACAAAGTTCAGTCTGCTCACTTCTGTCTGCTCATGTAGGATAACATGTTTGTCACTTGCTGCAATGCAGAAGGGGGTCTCTCCACAGTGACATGCTGTTATTTTTCAGAAGCATCAGAACAAAGCTCTACTGACAAGTGCTCATAACTTCACAGGGAAGTCACTACATCACAAGCAACAAAAAAGAAAAGTCAGGGTCCTCGGTGCTTAAGAACTAGGTTACACCTGGCTACATCAGGTTGTCCAGAGAATAGATCTAGGACAGAACATGCTCAGAGATGTTAAAATCTGAAAGCATAGTTATCTGGTGAGGAGGCCACAAGAATGGCTCCAGGGATTACTAATCTCACATAGAGCTTTTCAAGATTCTGGTGGGGAACAAATAGGATACAGTATGCTCAGTGTCATATTAGGAACTTAGTTTAGTGCTTTCAGCAGTCCCGGGTCAGTCTCACAACTGGCACTGTTACCAAAGACTATGCAGGAGCACAAAATCTGCCCTCCACATTTTTCTAAGTAAAGAAGAGGCAGCAGCACAGCTAACAGGAAGCTTCTGCTGCCAACGTCCCTGCTGAACTGCTGTTTACAGTGAGCATTAAGGTCAGACAGCATTTTTGTGAGGCACTAAGTGACAAAGTCCACGTACTTACTGATTCTTTCCACTTCCTGCACTTGAAAGATGGCAAATATTGCAGATTCTACGTTGTAGTCTTCCACTTTCAGAACCTGGCTTACCAACTCAATGTCCTGTCCAAGAGAATGATAACATCAGAGAGTTCAAATCAGTGACATACAGACATCCATTCAACAGCCATCTGCACCACTGGGAGGGGATTACTGTTTATGATGTTCCCATCAGCTCATACTCAATTTCTTCAAGAAAGTGAGGGGAAGAAATAATTAAAAAAAAAAAAAAAGTCCTGAAGATACCAGGAAAGAGCAGTACACTGCTTCAGCATAAATATTTCACTCTTGATCCTTTCTGTTCTCTGAATCTTCAGTAACCACGTCATCTAGTGACCATAGCTACATTTTGTGGAGTATGGGATGTCCAAATTTAGCAGAATTTGGTTTAAAACCAAGGGGTTTTTTTGAGAGAGATTGTAAGAAAGCTTCCAAAACTATTCACTATCCATAAAAGTATGTACTCGATTGATTCTAGGATGCTATGCACCCTAATTTATGCCTGCAGTACTGAGACTGTCCAGGACAAACACTTTTTCCTCAAGGATTACCTTCATGTATCAAAGAGTTTTGAATACGGAGCATAAAAAGGGCACTCAATACTTACTGAACACCCAGTTGCACTGCACACTTCTTGCACAGCAGCTTCCATTTCAATTTCACTCTCATCTTCAGAGTCGCCCTTCTGTTGCTTCATTTCCTCCTCCTTATTTGAGTCATTTTTGGAGAGCATCTACAAGAAAAGCAAAGCCCACAAGCATGCATTAGTTTCATCATATACAATTTGACACTGACATAAACTGGATCACAGCATGTATTTCTCAGAAAAAAATCAACATATCTTGGAAATTGTGTAACTTCCACCATCCCTAACACAACTTCCCAAGATTCATAAATACTCCACTGAGAAAACTCTTACATACTACAAGATCATGCAAACCAGTTAACAATCACTGGCTTTTTAAATAGAGTATTGATTTTATTATAGTTCCACACATCATACAAATACACACAGACAAACCCTGCCAACAGGGCAGCTTACTCCTTGATGGGAAAAAGTGAGATATGAAGATTATTGTATCTGGATGTTGCATTTCCGTCTGCTTCCTTCCTCCCTCCCATTTGTTTTTGTATTTGAGGTGAGGAGCCTAATTGAGATGGGGTTAACTCAAGACTTCTACAGCCCATATATCAGTGCATCACATTCAAGACTGGTTTCTAGGCCAGCAATTTCAGCACTTCCCATATGGCCTCAAGAAAACGAGCAGCACTAATTAAAACGATCTTAAGGATTCTTCTATCCCCAGGATGGAACAGGGACCACTCTCTTCTCTCAATGCAAACGAGAAAGTAAATCAACTGGCAACATTCAGCTGTTACTTATCAACCAGAGCTGATCAGGTCACTCTGACACAACCAACCTCCATCCGAAGATATGCTGGGGCTTCAGAATCATCGTTGATTCTCCTCACACTGTCATAGTGCTCTCCATGCCGATATGCAATATGCAGTTCCCTCACATTGCTTTTGTCAGTGCCTTGAATCTAATTGAAACAAACAGACTGCAAATGAGGATTTGAACTTCGCTTCAGAGTCGCATTTTTCTTAGCATTACTTAATGAAGTAATGATTAACACCGTGCTAGGAAAAAAGGACGCAGCTGCTGAAGTATCTTTAAACAGGAAGCTCTGACCTAATAATCCAGATGTACCTACAGTAACAACACAGCTTCTGTCTGAAGGGTAAAATACACATTGCTGGGTCAGTTACTTCATTACAAACAAAACACAGCAGGAAAATATTTTAATGGTAAGCTTAAGACGATTTTCTAAGCTTTCTACAGAAGCAGTTACAGTTTTCTGATGATCTTTTCCAAACCAGTTTTCAGTGACAGTGTTCATGCATTTCTTCCCCCTCAAGTGCAAGGAAAAAGAGAGTCTGATCAAATTGGAACTGCAGTAGGAACAGTCACCTATGGCAAGTTTTGCTCTGCAGTTGTGACAAGACACTGATTTGCATCTGAAGTGGATGCTTTGCTTAGAAAAGAAATACAATGAAGAAAACCATGAGATTTATTAACTCAAGAGCACCATTAATAATCAAATGCTCCTCTGCTCTGTCAGCACCAAGCACTGCAGCTTCTGTAAGAGAACTGGAGAATTTAGCTCCATCTATGAGATAAAAGCTAACAGCATTTCAACTCCTGCAAGGGATGCACAATATTACACCACGTTTGCAAGTCTCCTTTGCCAGAGTTTGAAGATCTGACACCTCTGCTCGAGAAGATGCCAGTAAGCAAATGACAAAACCCGCCTGCTTTAGGGCTCCAGAGTTTCCCAATCCTTTTACGTCTTTTCCCAGCTTGCAGAATTTACACCAAGTCACCTTTCAACCAAGACTGCAGTCTGTGCTGCATTAACAACCGATTTCACAAGAGATATTCCCCATTCACCTTCTTCTACACTTGTTCACCTCTGAGTTCCAACTCAACACTTGGTTACGTTTGACTCCTGCCTTTTACCCTATTAAGTCGTTCAACCCGTTGAATCTCAGATTTGTTTCCAACATTTCTCGTTTATCAGAGCATTAATGGTTATCTTGCAAATCCTGAAGCTCTTAAGACTGAAGATGAGCCAATTTCTTTGGCTGTGTATTGAAGCCTCACTGTGTGCTCTCTCCAAAGTACAATGGAATTTTAAGCTGAAGGTATATGCAGATTTAAAAAAAAAAAAATACAGAAATACACTAAAAAAGGTAAAGTTACCCAAAAAGCCAGCAAAATAACCCACGTGTCTGTGCTAACTTGTAGCCTGACACTTTCAGTCACTATAAAGAAAAAGTTAAAGGTCATTAAAGCTCTAAGAAGCCATCACAGGGATGCCCAACTCCACAGAGCTTCTGAGTAGGTCATAGTTTGAGAAACAGCTGCAGAGCCCAAACACTTCCCCTGTTCACACTTCTGCAGCTTAGTGCAGTGTATGCAAATAGTTTTCTTAAAATTAAAGGATAATGCACCATCTGCTTTTGACTTGAGACCAAAGGAGATATTCACACCATCTGCTTTAAGCATCTTGATGATCTGCTTCTCTGGAAATGCTCTCTTTGTAATTTAATCTCTCCAGTATGCTGCTGGGGCTCCAAAGTAGAGATAGAAAGCAAAAAAATAAAAATAAATAAAAGAAAGAAGTATCAAAAAATAAGAAATTACTACGGCTAACATTAAGAAGTTGTCCTGGTTTAGGTGAATCTAGCAATTAGGAAAGACTGTCAGCACGCTGTGATCCCCTCCAGAAACTCCTCACACTACAACCTGCTCTTTCATATGAGTTTCAAAGGCTTACAGACACCTTCCACTAATAAGACTCCAAGCAGGCACACAAAACAGATCTTCACCACAAACATTTACAACCCAGGAAAGGTCAGCGAGTGGGGAAAAAAAAAAAAAAAAAAAAAAGAGTTAGAGATTTTCAAGAGGATGTAAAAAATATGGATAAGAGTTAAGTATGCTGACGTTAGGATCCGGTTCAGAACAGCAAAACATGAACAGCACTTCCATGACCCCCCTTCAGGGTCACTGCCTCCATACAGTCTTGCAGGTCAAGCAGATCAGTGTTCCTACTCATCTGTGTCACTGGCAGGTACACTTGTTAAGATATTTATACATATTCACATATATTAGACATCTTACTGCTAATGGCTGCCATATAAATGAGAAATGAAATTTGTTTGGGTTCAAGAATCCATCTGAAGCTAGTTTGAATATACTTAAAGGAGAGCAAAAGGGAGCTGGTGGATGACTTGTTCCAGTCCCCCCCTGTAAAAAGGAATCACAGCACACAGCCCTTTCCAGAAGCTGATTAAACGCCACCCTCGGGTTTTAAAGCTTCTTCTCTCACGCTGTTCTGGCTCCATATATTTACTTTTCAAACATTTATTGCTGTCTTTCATTCCCTGTCCCCCTAACTGAAGCCTTGAGAGTTTTTCTTCAAGGCTGAAAAAGCAAGGACAGCTCTCCACCACGCCAAGCTAAGCATGGCTGCTGAGCAGCATTTTTGTTCTCTTTTAATGGATCAGAAAGTTTCAATACTTTGTATCCATCAACTAGAAGTGAAGCCAAAATACAAGAGTTTTCTTTCTCACCTGCCACAGCGGTGCATTCAGCTGATGAATAACCACGTTCATTTGATTGTTCCTTGCAAAGGCCACAATAGCATCATTGCCAGCAAAGGTACCAGGCTTTGCCAAATTGGTAACTGAAGGAAAAAAATTCAAGAGATTTATGAGAGTTAGAGACCTGGTTTCTGACAGTTCCAAAAGCACTGCAGGGATAGCAAGTAATAAAATTTCAACAAGGAGTCCAAAAAATAAATTCTGGAAAGGAAATTCCACTGTTAAATGGCAACTGCAGGGGCAAGAATCCAGCAGTGTCAGAAGTTTATGAGTATTAAATGACCACAGAGACTCCAGAAAATGCAGCACACCTTACATTATGCAAGACCATCAGTTCTGCATTAGCTCTCTGGAAAAGTGCCATGTACTAAATGACCACGCTGCTTTCATGCACCACCTTCATGTCACCTGGCACAAGCACAAGGCTGTGAGAACAAAGGCTGCATTGGTCTCTGCTTTGGATCTTCCTCTAGGTTAACACTATAAAATATCACATGTCAAGGAGAAAGAAATCCAAAGAAGTCAGCACTCAACGGCCACCAGTACTCTGAATGCTTCATTTTCTCAAGCGAAACCTCATGTGCTTCATTTTCTCCTTGTGAAAACACTAACTTTTCACTCTTGCTCCAGGTTCCTCCTAAATTCAAATAAGTTCCAGGACAACCCTACTGGCTCATCTTTCTATAGAAACGTAATAAATGTAAACTCAATGCTGTTACTAAAGATTAGAGGCTGAACATAACATACTGCTGGGATGAGGAATAGCTTAACAGGAAGTACTCAGATGAGAAGCAATCATATCCAGAATAACCTCATCTATGAGTGTCCTATGGAAACCATACCATGTTTCTCAAAGGGAACATCATCCTCCACGAAGGGTTCAAAGTCCTCTCGCTGCTTTATCATGTACTCCACCGTCTCCTGGCGATGCCTGAGGTGGTTCCGGGAGTGTCCCTCAAGCTGGTCACCCAGGGCACGAAACAAACAGTTGCTAACGAACAAGAAACCACCTGTGAGTGCGTTGGCAGCACTGCTAACAAAATGCACTATTAAACCAATGCAGAAAAAATACAGGCTGGACAGCGGGAACTGAGGTTAGAAGAACGCAGGGCAAGAATTAAGTGAACACGTCATCAGCTCCTACAGAGCAAGTCAAAAGCAGGCACGGTGCGGGGCCAAGCTGTCCTGAACTGCAGGGAGACAAAGAGCAAAGGCCAACCCAAGGATTCACGGACCAGCTTCTCAAAAGGCACGTGTCCAACCCCGTCCCCCCACGCCTGGCACCGCCGGGAAGCCCTCCGGCCAGCACAGCCCTGAGGCCGTCCGTGCCAGCGGAGGGCAGAAGGGCACAGACCGACGTTATCCGAGGATGCGGGGGGACGCCCGGATCCCTGCGGGGCGCAGACTCGCTCAACCAGGAGAGGCAGCCCCTCAGCCCTCACTCCTCCGGCACTCACCCGTCCCCCGGCACCTCCCGCAGCTTGAGGCCGAGGGCTCGGAGCTGCCTGGCGAGGCCTCCGCCGCCCTCCGAGGGCTTCGAAGCCGCGCCCCCGGTGGGCTGCCGGGACCGCCGGGCCTTCTTGGGGCCGCCGGGCCGCGCCCGGGTCGCTTGCTTGCGGGACATCCCCGCCGGCGACTTCGCGCATGCGCAGCGGGACGGCACCATCGAGAGAGGCGTTGGGGTGTGTAGAGCGCCGCCACTCTGCTCCCCCGCCCTCCCCTTCCCGGGAGGAGCGGCCGCCAGGGGGCACCGCCGGAGCGGAGCTGAGCCGTCCGAACCCGGGCTTCTGTTCCATCCGAGCTGGGGCACAAACGCTCAACCAGGGTAAGCGCACGGTCGCTTTACAAAGGTATCACGACACAGTGTTCCGGATGCCAGCAGGACTGCTGCAATTCTGCTAGATTTATCCAGTTTTCCCCGTCCCATCACAGTAAGCTCTGCTGAAGAGTCTGTTCCCTTTTTCTTACTGCCCCTCTAGATGCTGGCCAAGGACAAAACCGAGTCAAAATTCGGACTCCTTTGGACACCAGCTGAGCATTTCATCAGTGCAGAAGAGCCATGAAAAGGCATTCTTAATTCAATCTGACCAATAAAAACCAGGCAGAGCCCATGTGATGCCCGCGTCTTCAACTGAAAGCTCGTCATGCCCCTAAAACCTGGGGTCACCCAAAAGTCCGTCAAACACTGCTGTATCTTCTGTCAGCAGAAACACAGCACAACGCCCAGACGCTTCTCTGAAGTTTGCTTACAACAACTCTTTTGCTATTTCCAGGCACAGAACAAGCTCTTCTCACCCCAGCCACGCTCCAGCAGTTCATCAGGTTAGAGTCCTCCTGGATTCCTTCCCCTTTAATTGCGGTTGTTTCAGTTCTTTCTGCTGCTCCCCCACTGTGGAGGGGCTGCTATGCAGTAGCACAGATAGCATTTGGGTGCATTTGAGGCTACAGGCTTGGTACTGTGTGTCTCCAAGCCCTCTGGGATCAGTGACCCTTCCTTTTCTACCTTCCTTCCTTCCATGGATTCTTACTGAGAAAACCGTCTGTATTTTACCCCTCAAATAAAAGAGATTTTGTTCAGGCACTCATTTTTCAGAAGAGCTGAGAGCCACCTACCTGGGCATTACTGAGAGCAAGAGGTTGTCCTGTGAATGCCAACAAGAGTCCTACCAAGACAATTTCCAGATCTCTCTTGTGGGCTCTGAAAACCTCATGGATCTCAAGTCACGCTTCAGTGAGCACCTAAAACCAACAGAGTTGCTCCTATAAGAGTTGATAATAATCAGACACTGAACACTCAAGAATCACAGAAGGTTGGAAAAGACATCTAAGATCATCCAGTCCAACCCCAATCACCCCCACCATGCCCACTAACCACATCCCTAAGTGCTGCATCTCCACATTCCTCAAACACCTCCAGGGATGCTGACCCCACCAGCTCCCTGGGCAGCTGTGCCAGTGCTTTATTTTACTCTTTATTTCAAGTTCTAGGGCAGTGAGCAGTGCTAAAGCAAGACAGACTTCCTTACTGTCAGTCCTGCACGTAGGTAATGTTCATCGTTGTGGTTCTAACGCCAAAAGAGAAGGAGAACAAAACAACTTACCAAGGTGGTGCAGAAAGCCAGTGCAAGAAAGAAGCAGGACAGTTTTCCTGCCTTTTTGTCCCTCGCTCTCTAATGAAAGCACTGCATTCAGTACACCAATTAGACAATTCTTTGACTGTCACTGTCCAACCAGGCTGTGCTTAGAACCCTTAACAAATTAAGTGCTAATTGATTAATAACAGTAGTGCCATTCTCTCAGTCTGGCTGTCCCTGTGAAAAAAGCTGCAGTCTCATTACACCATGGGATCTCCTTCTGGATGGGAATTGCTCAGTGATAGCAGCCACTGTAAAACGTCTTGGCCATGAAGTTAATTATTAACTGGCCAGCTCATAAAAACATCACACTGTGAGAGCACAACACACTTAAAAACAGCTGTCACTAGATCATGCATACAACAGGAATAAAGGAACACATAAAAGGAGACAGAAACTTGGGAAGTCCTTCGGCTAAGGGAAGACAAACTGCACTGAGGTTTATCTCCATGGAGAAATCCATGGACAAGCTTAGCAGCGAGAACAAATGGACAGCTTCTGGAGCACCTCAGGCTGAGAAGGCTAGTCCTGCTCCCACTGCAGGGGCTGCAGGAATGAGCAGAGCAGAACCCCATGCAGAAGATGCTGCTGATGTGGAGAGATTGGCATTCACTGAGGGACATTCCAAAGAAATGGAGAGCTCTCCAGGCACAGAGCTAGACAGTCCTGATGCCTTGAAAACAGTGTTTCCAGAAGGAGACGGTCTGAACTCAGCATCTCTTGCTATGATAACAAACCGAAGCTCTCCTGAGGTATGCAGTTCTGAAAGGAACGACCAGCCTTCACCCACATCATCTCTTGCAGACATGGACTGCTTGGTCTGCTTCAACAAGTACAGCATTTACCGGGTCCCAAAGCTCCTGGGCTGTCAGCATGCTTTCTGTGCGGTCTGCCTGAAGCTTATCCTCAGGAAAGAAGAGAATACTTGGATAATCACCTGCCCCCTGTGCAGAAAAAACACGTTCGTGTCAGGAGGACTTATCCGCACGCTCCCAAATAAAGAAGAGATCATGGACCTCTTGGAACACCCCGACTCATGTCCTGAGGTACACGTCTCTGCCATAGGGCTGGATAGCAGCAGCTGGGCTCAGAGCAGCCAGGACATTTTAAACAGAGACCAAACTATTCCAGCAGACAACAGACTGGCTGTGCAGAGACTTGTGCTGCTCCTGCTGCTTTTGGTGATTCTCACCATCCTCATCCTCCCGTTCATATACTCTGGGATGATAAAATGGGTCATTTGTATCATGCTGACTTTGGGGTTGGTCATGTCTATGGTGCTTTGCTGCACTCCTAAATTTTATTGGCGCTGTAATGGAAGCTCGCTCAGGTCCTGCCACAAGGAGACCCACATTGCTGCTATTGCCTGAAACAATTTGAGATACCTGGAGATAATGCCTCGCTCCCCTTGCACAGCTCAGTGTCAGCAGCACGAGTCAGTTACTGGACTTTGAAAGCAAACACATCATAAATTCAAAGCGTCTGACATAGCCCTAAGGCTGAATGGCTATGCAGAGTGCTGTTTTAATTTTATTACTGAAAACATAGAAAAACATTCGTATTCTGATATTTGTAAGAGAAAATCGTAAGCCTTCCTCACAGCTTTTATCCCAGATGAATAATTATTTTGTTTTGCTTTGGTCATTTTGTTCTTGTTAGTGTCATCTCTGGATTACTGCTGCAGAACATTATCTGAAACATCTGACACTGAAAATTTGTCCCCATTGCTGTGTTTTCCTGCTCTCTTAACATACCCACACCTTTTCTTGTGATAATGTGGGGAATTAGCCTGATAATCTGGGACTGGACAACTAGCCTCAATGGAAGAGGGTGATTTTAACCCAGTGTATCACCTTAATGTGTATCATGGACCTAAAGGTTGTTGTCAGTGGTGGGAAGGTAGGGCTGGGAGAAGGCAGCGTTGGTTGTTGCCACCTTAAGTTGCACGCAAAACTAGAGAAGAGGCAAAATCAACACTTCTAATCTTGAGTCCACAACTTGCAAAGGGCAAGGCTCTGAAAAGCTCATGACATTCCAAGCTCTCTGCGTTATTTAGCACAGAAATGGTTCCTCTCAGCTGCACTCCTCTATCTGGCTTCCTGTACCACCTCTCCTCTTGCTCTCTTTACATTAAGTGTGACATTGCCCTTGGAGATGCCCACAATCCTCCTTGTAGAGATCAAAATAAATCTACCAATGGTTATGCTATGCCAAATCTGATTATTTTTTTTTAATATATATGGAATATATCCATTAAAGTTTAATAATGCTAATTGCTCATTGATTTCTGTGTTTCAATTCTGCGTGCCAATTAACATCAAAACATTTCACAGCTCCCTCGCTGACAGGAACTACAACTGAGAAAGCATTCTGTGAGTAAAGCAGAAAAGTATTGCATTGGGCTTTTTTCTTTGATTAAAAAAACAAATCTGTCAAGCCCTCTCCACAGCAGTGGATGACTGGTACTGTAAATGTTTGTAACAAACGCTAATGTGAGCCTCAATGTGATGTGCATGAATACAAAAGAATAAGCTAGAAGGGTTAAAGGAAAAGCATGCACCAGCTGTGCAGAACACTGATCTCATTCAAATGACAAGACAGCAAGGATAGAACATACTGTCCTGAAGATAAGATGACAAAGATGACATGGACTACAGCCATAACATAGCCTAATTAAAAACTGAAGGGCAGTTTGGCCCAAGAGAAGACACTTGGGAAGAGACCAAGTGAGACTGGCACCAAACAACACCCACTCTAGAAGGGTGTACAGGTCACACCCAGCATCAGTTTGTTGTCTCCAGTCAAGAGATACTGCTCCTGAACTGATGCTCATAGTGCACACACACACAAAATTATTAGAAAGGAATCTTTTACCTCAAAATGATCATCCTACAGCTCTATACCAGCACATTACAAACTTGTGCTCAGCAGTTCAACTGGAACAATGCCTGAACCTTTACAGCCACCAACAGTCATCCAATTCAGAGTTCATGGATGTTGGCGGAAGTTATTACATCCTATGAGCTGAATTCTTTTACAGCAGCTATTAATTCCCATCTGACAAGATAAGGCTCAATGACAATGCAATCCTTTGAAGGGGCATATAAGTTTATGGTGGAAAGCTACAAAAAAAATGTGTTTGTATTCTAAAACATAAAAAGATTTGTTTGTATGCAGTTCTCTTTCATACCAATCTGAGTGGCAATCAGGTTTCAGTTCCAAATTACCCTGCCTTGCTTACAGTAGCTAGGTGGGTCCTGATTTCACATAGTGATTAAATGACATAGCACAGAAATAGTGCACGGTGAGAAATGGGCCAAGGTGGTGGCTGATATACTGCACAAATACCCCAGAACTGTGTTTTGTAAGGACAGAATGCCATGGAGACATTAAGAGCATGATGAGACCCAACAAAATATCGTGGACTGTATAGACAGAACCCTAGACCAGGTGTTCTAAATTGCTTTTAACTGCAGGAGAACTTTCAATCCTCAAACACAAGAAACAAATCTGCAGATTTGGGTCTGAGAACACAGATTGGTGTCAAGATGGCTTTCTGCTTGTTGTGAACCATGTGCAGATGTCCATTGTGGTTACCTGGGTCAGTTTTTGCACCCCAGATGGGATCATGGAGCCTTCTGAACCTCTCGTCACATTTAAGTTCATGATGATGCCCAAAAACCAAAAGGGTGATAAGAATAAGGAGTACTTGTGAGAGCAAACCTGAAGGTGTAATGTTAGTAGCAAGCAAGCAGGACAAGGATGTTTGGCCAAGTCAAATTTGGCTCTTCAACAGAACACATTTTAGATATTTTATTTTAGAAGACTAAAGTAGCAGATTTTTATGTATACATCAGTTACCCAGCAGCCCAAACTAGGTTCACTTTCACAAAACGTGATCATCCAGCAAAGCTGCTTGCTTCCTCCTGAAAAAGCAGATTTTGCCAAGGATCACCAAGCACTGTGCTTGCTCCGCTCCACCACTGGAGCAAAAGTACTGACCAAAACCCATAAAACCAATGCAATGCAATTCAGGGAGCTGAATTAACTCCACAGCCTTAGCACAACCCTAGGAGTTCTACAAGGCCAATTAACCAGAGCTGAGCAGAGCCAAGCTGATTGCACCCATAACTCTGGGTTATGGATGCTGGTGTTTGCTGATGGATCATTCTGCAGTTTGATTAGGTAACAGACAGAGCTGTGTCTCTGGGCTGAGGAGATAAGGAAGTTCTGCTGAGTGTATCAGGGAAATAGGAAGTCCTGCTTGGATGTGGTTACTGCATATGTAACATACACCTGGGAAACTCCTGCATACGCAACACGAGTAATATATATAAGCTGAAGATCCGTTGTGTAAGCTGTGAATTATAGGAGGATGACCCCCAAGCATCCAGCACTGCTATTAGAGAATGCCTGCTTTCTAACACTCCATCTTGAGTCTTAGAGACTTTCCTGCTCGGCTGATTTAAAGTATCAAGCAGCAGCTGGCCTTGCTGCTTCCTCCCCATCCCCAGAAGGCCGGCCAACAGCGCAGGTAAACCACCGCCTCAGCCTGGTGCCCGCCATCACCTCAGGTGAGACGCCGCCTCAGCGCAGCGCGCTTCCTTCCCGCTCTTCGTAAACTACGCTCCCTGCTACGCTATCGGCGTAAGGAGAGCAGAGGGTTGCCCGGCGCCATCCGTACGGAAACTGCGTAAGGGTGACGGGCAGAGTTGGGACGGGCGGAAGGGGCGGGGGGCGGCGGCGGAAGGGAATGCAGCGCTCCGGGCCGGCAGCAGGTCGGAGCCAGGCGGCGAGAGGGGCTGGGACCGGGCTGAGGGGTGGGATGGGCGGACACCTCGCTTCAGGCTGTTTCCTGAGGGCACTGTAGCGGTGTCCGAGGGCTGCGCTTCTCCTCAGGTATTGCTGCTGTCCCCTCAGCGCGTTTTCCCGCTCAGCGTTTCTCTTTGCCTCTCCACAGCTCCGGGTCCTTTTAGGATTCCTCCTTTCCCAATAGAATTGCAAGAAACCACATCTCAAAAAAAAAAAAAAAAAGTGTTTGTGTGAGAAACAAGCGCTGCAAATGATTTAAAAAAAAAAAAAAAAAAGATCACTTTCAAGTGACATTTCAGATGATGGCAATGCTATAAGTTGCTGAATGACGTTGTAGAGTCCTGAATTCAGTGCCACCAGCTGTACTACCCCAGCACATTTTCCCTTTTTTCCCCGTTTTCCTTAGATATTTATGAAGAAGTCGATATCTGTGTACTGCTCAGAGCTCTCCTTGACTGAAGAGGTGACAGAAAAGGGCCAAGTGAAGCTGCCCTTTTAAACACTCAGCATCACAAATCACTGTTTATTTCCAGTACTGCTTCCCATAATAAGTTAATACATCTATGTTCAGAGGTGAGTGGACACGCCAGGTTATTTTGCGTGAAGTTATTGTGACTGTGTTCCATAATTTCTAGGCAGTCGTGTTGAGTCAGGCTCTGGATGGTTTAGGAAGATCAGAGCTTAGGGAGTGGTATGAAATGGATTTTGGTCACCCACGTGAGGGCTTTGGAGCTGCTGAGGTAATAAAAGTCTTGGGATTTTGGCAGGGGGTGAAATCCTGGAAAGCATGGAGACATCTCACTGTGCCTTCTGAGCCGAAGCCCGAGGCATAGTGCTGTGTGCTGAGGGGAGGTACAGTGCCACCTGGACCAGTGCTGATCCCTGGTAGAGTGTACCTGGCCCTCCCCTCCTCTGACTGGAACAGAAAGAACACCGTTTATTTATTCCTGAGGACTTTGTGCTCCCGTGTTGCTGGAATGTGATGTTTCCATGGAAACGTGCTGAGGTTCCTTAGACCTGTGTGCTCAGGCCATAGGCGGCATCAGGAGATGCTTGCTACAGGGAGGCTGAGCTCTCCTGGGGACAGGCATGTGAATTACAGCAGTCCCCAACCTTTCAGTGATTAATATGTGTTGGTTTATACACTAGCAGTTACATAGTGCAAGCCTTGAGGAATATGAATAGCCTCAAATACATTTCTGAGTGAGACAGCAAGACAGACAGCTTACCTGGAACATCATGACAGATAGCATGGAGATAATACAGTCTCTACAAAGAGCTGCTCCTCTGCTGCACTTCTTTCTTCTGGGATTCTAAACTACCCTGTAAGTGGTGCCTGAATCTTCTGAGATTGAGTGCTTGGTTAATGCTGTTACAGCAGGTTGTCTCCAGTTCCTAACAGCAGGGTTCAGAGGAAAGTATCCAAATAACAAGCACAAAATGGTTTGCCATTTGTGATGTGCCCTTTGGAAATGGATTGAGTCTTGATGTAGTCAGTAGAACTTTCAGGTAATGTAAGTGAGCTTTGGAGCAGACTTACTGACGTTCGATTGTGAAATGCGCTGCTGTCACCTCTGCCTGATTTCTGTCCTCTCTGCTAGCTGCTTGGATTAGCAGCCAAAACTCCCTGTATACTCAGTGAGGCTCCCAGAAGCCCTTTGGAGCAGTTCATTTGGAAGTGTGTGATCACAAGCTGCTTACATTTTGGTGCTCTGAAAATAATATTTTGGCCCAGCCTAAGTTCCACGTAGCATGGGGATGTTATGTTTAGGGAAACGTAGTGGGAGGTTGTATAGGTAAGATTATACTATAAACAAAGCATAGCAATGGCCTTGGGAAATAAGTAGTTCCATTAACAGTCGTAATCAGAGGCTGCAGCTGGACTTAACTTTCTTAACACTGTCAGCAAAATGAACAGAGGAGCAATTTGGGTTGGGGATGACATAAGCAAATTATTTCCCAGGCAGCCATACTGGTCCCTGTGCCAGGTGCAGAGCTTTTATTTTTCCATCTCTTTTTCCACTAAATACGTGAATAATATGCCTGAATGGAGCCCAGTTTCTTTGCATCTTGAAGTAGACTTCTCCTTTTGAGAAGTATTGTTGATTTTGTGCAAAAGAACTAAGAACTGGTGAACAGAAAGCCTCCTATTTTCTCTAGTCACGGCATCATGTTGCAATGAGATACACGAGTTGGGCTTTGACAGACCTGCATTGCTACAGACCAGCAAGTGTGACAGTGAAAAAGCAAAGGCAATTTGTTTCCTCGATTTCTGGTTTCTAGTTGTTATGTTATTTTTTTCCCTTCTGCTTTTTCTTCTTTGAACTTCCAGGTAAAAATGGCTACAGAAGAGAGGTGGAAAAGTTCGGGTTCAAAGCAGCATAGTGGGGCTGAACAAGCAGAAGAAAAGGAATCGTGTGTGCTGCTGAGCCAGCAGCTGGGTGAACCAGGAAAATTCACTTATGCAGCACTCTGTGGGGTATCCCTGGCGTGGCTGTTCCCTGAAAAAGAACAAAGGTACTAAATGTGGGCACAGGAAATGAGCACAGGAGGTGGCTTTTGGAGCGGCTCACACCGAAGTGGTGTCAGAGTCTCTTGCAAATGGGATGGATTGGGTTTAAAAAATAAAAAAAAGAAAGACTTAAGTGTATCCCAGGGAAGCAGGGGCCACTCAAGGCTTGCAAAAATACTCTGTTACAAGGCCTCACCTGTCTTTGTTGCCTTACAGCTCCTTCAGGACAGAGTTCATTGAGGGCTTGGTGAAATGGCTGGACCTGCCTGATGCTGTCTTGCCTGCCATGACAGCATTTGCTAGTGGCTTAGGAGGTGAGGGCACAGAAACTTTTGCCCAGCTTTTGCTGAAGGATCCCGCCGTGAAAGATAATCCTGTTGTCATTACCCAGGTAAGTTCGTACGTTCCCCTCGCCTCTGGTTGGTTTTACAAAAAAAGATCTGTCATACTTGCCTGTTTGTCCAGTTCTGTTTGTACAGTTGGGGAAGTAAATCAGAATCCTGATATGCATTTTCTTCTGTGCAGCTCTGTGGGTGCTTAGCAGTCTATCCATTCACAACACGTGGAAGTGATGAGCATGAGATGCAGTTACTGCTGAATTAACATTTTCTGTCTTTGATGCCTTTGCCTTAGAGACAACTGTCAAATCTTTTACTTTGACTGTATTGCTGCAATCTTTTTTACACGCATGGGCATTCTGCAGATTTTGGTGAAACACTGAACATGAGAGGCCCTATTTTTCATTTAAGAGCCCCTTTCTCTTACTGTGAGCAAAAGGGGGATTTTGGAGGAGCAGGAAAATGTGTACATACAAGGAGGTGTGTAGAGGGCCAGCAGTTTTACAGTTTTAATGTTCCTTCTCTAATACAAAGCACTTCTACATACATGACAAGGCTGCATAAGAGATGATGGAAGTGTTCCTTCTTGGTCATGATGAATTCCCTTTATCTTTGCCTTCTTTTGTGTCTCCTAGCTGGTCCATAAAAGGCATCAGAGGATTTGCTCCAAACATCAGTATGTTATAATGCTCAAAATATTATAGCAACCTCGCTACAGTGACAGAGATTAATGAGCTTAATCAGCTTAATTAGTAAGTTTAGACAGATCTGAAATAAGAGCAGCTGTTTTGATTTATTTTTTTTAATTATTTTGTTTGCTCAAAACAGTAAGCGTACGTTCAGTTCTTTCTGTGTTGAGATGACCTAGCATTTCCCAGGCTCGTTTCCCTAGCTCTGTCTACTCCAGGATGAATTCTCTAGAATTAGGCTGCTGCATTTAATAAGAGTGAAATTTTGGCAAAATGTAACTTGTGCTTGCTCCAAGTTTATGTTGTGTTAGGTCTCCATGTGCTTTTACAAAACAGTCTCTGGATCCTCAGAGATAACAATCTCTGGGATTGTGCAATATTTTGTTATGAGAACGGAGGCACTTGCCACGGTTCCTTGTGGAGCACAGAAGCCTTTGATAACAGTTCTTTGATTAGTTGAAAGCAAAGATCAGTAATAGCTATCAGCCTAATGCCTCAACAGTTGGACCTCACGCAGTCCTGTGAGGTGATCAGTGTTGTCAGATGAAACATATAATTAAAGGTTGCTGTAGGGCAAGGCATGAGAGGCTTGCAGGGTGTTGATGGGAAAGCATACTGGCATATGGGAAACTTCAAGGTACCAGACTGAGATAAGCTTTTTCCTTATTACCTGAAAATAAGCCACAGGATCAAACTTTGTCAGTTCTCCATCTGTTGCTTTATGGCACTACTGTTTCTTTGTGTTCTGCTGCTGCTGACTTCACATTTACTATTTATTTAACTGTAAATGTTTATTCCAGGAACACACTTTAATGCTCAGTGTGTTCAGTGGCAGGGTCCTGGTGCATTGATGCTCGTATTTTTGAATGCCCTCTACCAAGGGATGATGCACAGATCAGGAGGTGAGCTCACCACTGATTCAGTGAAAATTGGAGGATTATGGATTTATGCCTTCATTTGAATTTATTGCAGGTGATGAATACATGCAAATGCTGTCTTTCTAGACAGTAGTCATAAAAATAGCTGTGGGTGTGGTATGAGAAAGCAGTGATTCCTGTCTGGATAGAAATAAATTTTCTATTTGCATTTAGTGACAGCGAAAGGAGGGGAAGAAGTTGATTTTGCCCACTTTTGTTTCCTGATAGTGGGTGAGAAAACAAAATTCTTATGAATCTTTTTTTTTCTTGCTTTGAGCAGGCTTAGAATGCCCATTTTCCTGTGTTTTTCCTTATTGTTATTTCCCTCCCACACACAGTAGCATTGCAGTGTGAAATCTCTATGAGGAAATAGATTTTGGACTTATAGCAATTAATAAAATACTGGCAAAGACTTGTAATAAAGATTGCTTTCCTTTCTTTTGTGAGGTTTTGTGTGTCCTGAGCACAATTAAAATAAAAAACACCTCCACTTCAAAATGACCAAACCACAATAGCTACTGCACAGAGAGAGAAAACAAACAAGTTGTGAACTGATCTAATCAGTGCTGATTGGACTCCAGGTGACTGCATGGTAGTACGTGCAAAGCCTGAAGCACTGATAAATACTTGAGTATGCTAATGGTTACCAATGCAATCAAACAGTTGTTCCAGTTTGTCACCTGATTACCCGTATCCATCTCTCACCTTTTGAACTACACGTGTCTGAATGCTTAGGCCAGATTTTTGAAAGAAGTTATTTGACGTTTGGTGCCACTGAGCCTACTGGATAAATTGTGTAGGAGCTGAGCCATGACCTATGGCTCCTTCACAAAACCCAGGGAGCATTTATTGCTCTGAACTGGCTCTGTGCAGCACAGCAACCCTGCTCAGGAGACTGCCTACATTAGCAAACGACAGCAGCAAGGTCAAAAGCTTCACCTAACTCCAGATTTCAGGTTCCATTCTTGATCAGCTTTCTGCTTGGGCCTCACAGCCTTGGGCTTTCTGCTGGGCTTTGTCACCTCTGTGCCAGCCCCTCCTGGCAGCCCTGAAGCCAGATGGGGGGCATGGCAGCAGTTACAGTGCCTGGGGACTGCAAAACCCAAGTTCCATTCCTCCCTCTGCCTGGTGGATTTATGGTTCCATTTCCCACACCCTGCCAACCTGCCTGGGGAACTGCCTGCATTGTGCACAGAATGCTAACTGTGCCTGGAGCCAAAAAGAAGCCTCCTTTTTTTTTTTTTTTTCCCTTACATTGTGGTGGCTTTCGGAACACGAGAGTTCTGATTCACAATGACAACAGTTACTCATGCACTAGAGATAGCAAACCAGCCCTCCTCTCCTTTTCCTTTGGCCACTGGGATGCAGGAGGAATGCTGTCTGTGTTGTGCAGAGCCCAGATCAGCAGAATCTTCAGGAAACACTTACCCTGTTGGACCTTGCAGGGCAGGCAGGCCAAGGATGGGCAGAGCCACATAGACATTTAGCAGCAGAGCACCTGAGCAATATATCTGTAGGAAACTCATATGTAAATGTTAGGCAGCAACAGAGCAAAGGTTTTGGAGTCATGCCTTGTAAAAAAGCATAGATTCTGCAACATACATTCAGCTGCACTGACCCTGTGGTTTCCCTCGTGCTATGTAAAAGCTTTTCTCCTGTATGAAATAGTAGACTCTCCTTAAGTTAAAATGATATTCAGAGTACAGGTCCTAATATTTGACTCAATATCTACAGTCTGCCCCTCTTCAAGGACTGGGTTAAAGATGCCTTGTTCTCTATGCTTCTCATGCAGCAGATTAGAGACATTTTTACAATTCAAATGTTGCTTAGAAGCTTATGGGTCTAATAAACATAAACTCTTTGGCAGCATCCTGTGTCTTTGAATGTATTTTTCATGTTCTCAAGGGGTTAAAGGATTCCCTATAAAATTAGCTGTGCTTTATGCTTGGAGGAGAGGAACTAGCTAGACTGAGCTAGTGCTTAGTGTTTTAGTTATGTAAATAGCTTAGAATTTATTGTTATTGTTATTCAGTGACAATAAAAGAAGAGAACACAGCAGTAAAACATTAGAATTTCTCATCTGAGGAGCACTGACCTCTTTCATGGGTTTGTCCATGGAAGCCTTATATTGATCTGTTTTTCCTATTTATTTTTCAGATGGAAAGCCAACATAGCCCCTCGATCTTTACAGATAGCTATAAATCTTGTGATTTCTATTTTTGAGTACTTAATCCATAAGAACTTCATGCTAGTTCAGCCCTACTCCCTAGAGCTATGAATTCCCAGAATGCCAAAGGAAATAGAAGCCACTGGTCCATCTAAGTAACATTCAAACCTATTTGAGCTGAAAATTCGAGTAGGTGTGACTAGAAGAGCAGAAGGCATCAGTGCAGCTGGGAGCTTACAGCCTGATTTCTCCAGACTTTGAAGTCCTGTGTAATCACAGGGCGTTCAATTGCAACAGGATTGCTAATAACAACGACAACAACCCAACAATCAGCTGCTTCAGCACATACCAAGCAGGCACTACTCTCCCATCTTGTGCTTATCTGCTTCTGTCCAGCCATTTGTACCTGCATATGCATAATTGTGCACTGGAAGCATCTGGCTTTGCTCTGTTGATTTGTAGCTCCCTACCTTCCCACAGGCAGAATAGACACTCTGCAGCCATTAAATCGTGGTGTGATGGGATTTCATACTTCCATTTTAAGACCTCTAGGTGTACATCATCACTCTTAACTTCAATATTCTTTTTTTTTTTCCTTTTAGGATCTTTTGTCCTTCTCTCTCAGAGATGGTAAGTTTACATTAGTGTTTGTAAGGCTAACATCAGTGAGTTCGTATCTGATGCTTTAAAATGCTTGAAGAGCTCAGGGTGCCAATCGATTTTATCCTACATTCCTTTATAACAAAAGCAGCATGCTCTTCCCCTGTGTCCACTACAGGAAAAACAACTGATACTACCTGCAAAAACTCAGCAACTGGTCACCTCTGTAGCTTCACATGTACTGGCATGCAATTGTGTGTAATGATTGAAAAGTTCTGAAGTTGAATACCTAGAGTGGAATGTTTTTCTCCTCCAGTGTTTCCAGGGGTGCAGGTGACCTCTTCTTCCTTTTGGAAAGCCATGGAGCAGTTATGAAAATTTCAACCCTAAAATCCTCTGCAGATCACTCATTGCCTAGAAGGAAAACAAATACATATTCAGAGAATAAATTCTGGTGTGAATAAACGTGATTCACTTAACTTCTGGCTTACAATGTGTAGCATTGATTAGTCTGATAAATTTCATGCAACAGACTGCCTACTGGACAAAATGTTCAATTTTACAAGAAGTCTGTTTTATATTGCAGCTTGCATTTTTTAAAAGCCCCGTGTTGTAGCGTGTTCACACAGGAAAGAGCTCCCTGGCTGCTGATTAGCCTATTTCACTTGAGAACAAATACCACTTTTGTTCCTGTTTTATTTTTAATGGAAAATCAGCTTTTCAGTTATTGCAAAACTGCCTGTTTTGCTAAGCTGGAATTTAAAACAAATGTATTTTCAAGCCTTGGTGACTTATTGCCAAGCTGCCTAAGTGAGAAGCTAAGTTGTGCATTGCAGGCAGGATGGCTGCTGTTAAGACTCCTGCTTGGGTTTGCGTGTTGTGCTACATATCAGGGATGAAAGGAGGATAAGTATTAACCTTATTTCTCTACTAAGCACAGATTTTAAAAGTGAACTCATTAAAGCCTACTGAAGCAGCTTGGTATCTTGGTAATGATGGTAATAAATAAATAAACTGAACAGATTGCCAGTGGCCATATTTGGTCTACGTGCAGCACGTATCAGAACTATACTTTGTAGTTGTGTCTTGCTGGTATCTTTATGCAACCCTAGAGAAACTGTTGTGCTTTTCATCACAGAGTGCACCAAGAGCCCTTTATAAAAGCCTGCTATCAGCAAACAGCAGATGCTACTGAGAGAAACACATTAAAAAAAAAAAAAAGAGTTGGCACAAATAATTTTGAAATGTTATATCTAAATTTTTATGATTACTTTTCTAACAACACTTGTTTATACGCCCAGGAGCAGTCCTTTCTCCTGTTGCAGGTTGCGTGATGTCGTCCACTCCTCTGCTCCTTGTCCTCTATCAAAAGACAATGAAAACCTAAAGATTTGAGATCTTTTCCTCCCGTATAGGCAGTTACCTGGTGCAGTGGCTCTGCTGACAGGATGAGGTTTGCACTGGGGAGGGTTTTCCATTTAGAGCTCTCTTCTTTAGACAATAACAATTGTCTTCAAACACGTGAAAGATGAAGAGGGCCTGAGGGAAGGAATATGCTTTTGTGTAACGTGGTCCTCTAGTGCAGCTGGGTTTCTCCACTTGTTATTTAATGTGGTGTGATGAAGACTGATGGATTACCTGGGCTCTCCTCTGTTTAAGGGTACTATGATGCACGAGTGAGGGTGTTGATCTGCCACATCAGCTGGCTGCTGAGAATCCCCTTGGAGGAGCTGGAAGCCCTGGAGGAATCTCTGCTTGAAAGCCTGAAGGAACAAACAGAGGAAGAGTCAGAGTAAGAACACTTGGCTAAGGGATGAAGGAGCACTGCTGGTGGTTGAAAGTTTAGCATCAGTTATTCTGCCTAAGTCCAGGCTCTGCTCATTCCCCCTGTGGCTCTTAACTTAATCATTTACAGCTTGATGAGAGTTGCAGGGCCCTCAAAGCACTTCAGCTGCACTGAGAGCCAACAGTGCTCAGCATTTGTAAAATCAGAGCTGCAACCCAACCTTGCAAGCTGGTAAATGCACACACCAAACTCCTTCATCTCCTTGTTCCTATTTTGTCTCCTAGACTGTAGATTATATTTAAGTGCACCAGAAAGATCTGTATCTCTTGGCCTAATACTCTTCAGATAGAAACAAATAGATTTACAGAGGAATTGTTCCCTCTGGAGAAACCATGACTCTTAAAGGCACACAGGCCAGATGCTTGCTGACCCGGCAGTGTTTTGATTATTTCCCTTGCTCTGCTTTACAGAAGGGGATGGGTCAATGTGAATATATCAAGGCTAAAGCCAGGCTATTTCTTACAGGCCAAACTCACACCTCTGCAATAATGCCTCCTGCAGAATGAAGTTCCTGTAAAATTAAATCCTCAGTTGTTGCTTTTCTACAGATCCGCCCACTCTGCCTAAAGAGTCAGCTGTCTAACTCCTATTGGAGGTAGACCTCTGAGGGCAACCACTGGCATCTTTATGTATCTATGGACTGTTGATCACCTGACTTCTCTGTTATTAATGTAAGATGAAGCCTCTTAATTGCAAGTTGTTATATTCAGAACTGCCAAACAGTTGGCGTCTCTACGAAACACAGTTCTTTGCTTATGAGCCAGGAACCGTGTGAAGGTTTAGCAGTGTGTGAGGCAGTAAACCTGTCCATAGGAGACTTTCAAGGAACTGTTTAATATTTTTATGCCAGTTCAGCACAAAATGTTACGAGGTTAGCCTGAGTGCCAAAAACTACTTTAATTAATGTCTCTGACGCAGAACATGTTCAGACATTTTGCTGGGCAGGAGCAGGTAACAGGTACCTTTCAATTATGACTGTTTAAATAAAGCTTAACTTTATAGCACACTGTAAAAAGGGAAAGTCAAAATAATCTCAAAGATCATGTACTGCTAAAGAGAGCACCATTTGTAATGCAGGAGCAAGGGTTGGTACTAATGGGCACTATTTCGCTGTGGCTTATGAAAATAAACTCAATCTTGAGCCTCTGACATGGGACAGCACACATATTAAGAGTGGAGCCTCGCTTGCACAGATAGTGCCTTGGTACATAATTCTCTTCCCTCTGAACTGTGGCTTCTGAAGTGGGCTGTAGTGCAGCCCTAAAAGATGTCTGACAGCAGCAGGAGTGACTGCAGAATTGTGCTGCCTACGGGTTGTCAGGTGTACCTGGGGTGACAAAAGCCATTGATTTCACTCTTGTTCTTTCCTTAAAGGCCCAAATTGCAGCCATGGAAATAACTGCTAGACAAAAGAAGAAAATCTCCACAATAAGAGCAGTTCACAGCTGCAGTGTCAATACATTCATTACTACAGCACTAAAACTAGCACAGAGCTGAGACCTGTGGGGAATTCATGACTCTTTGTTTTACAGTTAGGACTCAACTGGGAAATGCAGTGGAATGTAATCTCACTGCTGCTTTGACCTCACAGATTTTTGGGGGCAGGGAACACAATCTTAGGATCTGCTTTGGATCCTTCCAGCTCTGCCCATCCTCTGCAAGAATAGGAACAACCAAGTGGATTTTTGGCAGCTTCTGCTTATGCATTATTTACTGATATTTGTAATGGGAAGTTTTGCTCTTGCCTTTGCTCCCGTGGACATGTCCTGTGGCCCAGTGTGTGCCAAATTAAATGTTCAGTGTGATTATCTATAAAACAGTGCTCCAAGCATTTAAATCCACATTACTTGTGCCAAACGTGTTCTGACTTGCAGGTGTAAACTTCTCTTCTGTAGGCAGCTCTATGAGAAATTGGAAAATATGACATCAGTTGTTTGCTAACATGTATTCATGCTACTTTTCGTCACTGGAAAATGATCTGTAGCACTACCTATAACTTCTCTCCAAATGTGATCTGTGGCTCAGCAGCAAATCCAAGATCACTGAGAAGAGGCAGTTAGTTGCCACAGTGGAAAAAAGCAGTCAGGTAACCAAGGGACAGCTGTCATGTAGAAACTATAAGGAAAGCAACCATCACCGGCAATTTTAGCAGTTACATACAGAGAGCAATGACCCAAACTCCACTTTGACCATGGAGTTATAGAAGGTGAGGTTGTATGGTGCTAAAGATGTTGCCATGCAGGCTGCAATTCTCCACTGTCAGCTACATTTGCAACTGCAGAACGTGCAAACAGAGGTAATATGCAGTGGTTTTCTTGGAGGATCACTGTGGAGATGAAATCCCTGTGCCATGCATGTCAGTGGGAGTTCTGCCATTGACTTCAACGAAGCAGGGATTTCACCCACTGTGCTTCATTTTCCTCCTGCTGTGCTGTACAATGCTGTGTATTGTTTGGGACTCATCTAGAATTGTCTTTATCAAAATTACAGAGCGCTTTGAGGGTTCCAGGAAGGATTAGGCAATTATATGGGTAATGAAAATCCACTATTAGGTTAGGATTAGGAGGGAAAATATCCAAGTTTGGAAGTAAGATAAATTCTCATGTTTGAAGGCTCAGATTAACCACTGAATAGGCAGGTTAGAAGAAAACTTGCTCTGTGAACAACTTCACTATCCTCTGTTTCTCTCACTTTCCTCTGAAATAGAAAGTACTTCTTGTGAGAGATAAACCAAAGACAGTAGAGATAAACCAAAATTAATGCCTAATAAGTGGCATTTTTTCTCTTTCAGTTTATTTACCTGTTTTGGCTAAGCTTGTTAAAGTACAGCTTAAATGTACAGAGACAAATGAACTTAGAACTGTATTTAATACTATTATGTTATTGTATCATGAGGTATAATTAGAGAGCAGCTAAATATAAAGTCTGCTATTGGAAAATAGTTTGATTCCATCTCACTGTTAGCTAGCACAAATTACCCTTATTCTCTGCTTCTGCTTCTACTTAATTTTCTTGTGGTTTTAACCCAATTTAATTTTATTTCTTGTTCCTAAAAGGAGAAGTTTTTATTTTTTTAATGTCTTCTGATGTGCTTGTGGGGGAATTCAGGGCCAAATTCTGATTTTTCTAATACTAACATAATTCAGTTTGTTTATGAGCAACAGAAGGAGGATCTGGCCTTTGGTTCAGGTCTGACACAGCAGCTCACAGGTCTGGTGGCCAGTGGTCACTGCTAAGGATCATTCATCTTAATGAATACCATTCACCTTAATGAGTACCATCAAGTAGCATTTGGCACGGCTGGATGAGGTCACCAGGTCAAAATCAGTTCCTGAGTTGAATTGCACTTTCTCTGTAATCAGGTCTTTAAAATACGTCTGGTGTATAATATAAGGGAGTAAAAGTCACGGTGCATTTCAGGTGGTTTTCTTGATGCTCTGTTGCTGAAACCAAAACAGAAAGCAGCATAGAACTGCACCATTAGAAACTGTTATAATTACACAGCTGACTGCAGCAGTCATCATTTACATTTGCAGGGTTGCTTTCACTTAGGAATATCTGATCTGTTCCAAAGATTTACATAATGCTGGTGTAGCATTTACATGACACAGACATGATTTAACCTGATGTCCTTACATCCAACCCTGAGCTGATATGCTCACAGCCTCAGGGAACTGATTTGCCCTAAAAACTGAGATGAAAATTGACAGCTGTGGCAGTTATCTTCCTGTCTGATGATACCACAGATGCTGCTCAAAGTCCTATCTGCACTCAAGGTTTGCTTTTAATGAACATCAAGCAGTTCCCCTTACATCATCACACAGCTATGGACTTTTAATGACAGAGGAATGGGAAACCAACCTTAATGATTCTGTGGAAACTACCTTGTGTCTGCTCTGCAGCTCACTCTGGTGATGTTTGATCTGAGCTAACCCATCTCAGCATCTCTGCTGTTTGTCCCCAAGGTTAAGTCTCCTTCTCCCCCATGTGCTACAGAGGGTGCAGCATGGATGGGGCTTGGTGTGGTGAGTATTAGTGTGAGAATGGTTTGCTTTAGGAGGAGCACAGCTCCTGCTGGAACTAGGCAGAGTACTGCAAGCTGTAGGGTGCAGTGATCAGAAAGGTTAACATCTTTATTATAGTAATTTGTGTGTGATCAGACCAAATGTCCATTCTGCATCCCTGAATACTTAGAAATTGAACTGTGTCAGAGAGAACCTAGAAGGTGCAGTATCAGACTTCCCTATCTGGTATCAGTAGATGGTTCTTTTTGTCAGTTCTTTCTCTTCCCTGAAAGCTGAAGTCCTGAGCTGTGTGCCCATCAGCTTTCACTGTTTGCTTGTGCTTGCATTCCTTCCTGCAACCTGATCTGACTTCAGAGCATCTCACAACAAATAACCAGTAATAATGGGCCAGATTAGCCTGGCAGTTGTTCTGCAGCCTAGAGGTGAGAGCCTCCCATGCAGTCTGCCAATACATCACATATGTAGGACCCACTTCTTTTCCATTAGACACGCAGAATTAACTGCATAATGCAGAAATTGTTTTCATCTTATAAAAACTGCAATAGATTTTCTGCAAGCCACATAGGCAGTATATAGCTACTGAAATGTTTCTGACTTTGCTTCTTTTTTTTTTTTTTTTAACAAGCTTCACCCCTGTTAGGAAGTGTTTTCAAAGTAAGTAACATCTGTTGGCTTTTCCAAGCAATTAAATTGTTTCAATTTAAATCTGTGGCTTATGTCCGTGCTCATAAATCTGAATGTGTTGTCACAGTCCACACCTGCATGGTACTTTTTACTGTTCCCAGTAGGGAAATTACACTGAGGAGGATATAAGCAGATTGTGGTGCAGCATTGTTATCTGCCAGGCTTTTCCATCAGCTTTTATGCTTTTAATCCCCCTGCAGAACTGCAGAAGTCTCAAGAAAAAAGAAGGAAAGAAGAAGGAAGCTGAAGAGATACCTGCTGATCGGCTTGGCAACCGTTGGGGGTGGAACAGTGATCGGTGAGGCTGCCTTGGGCTGTCAAAAGCTTGCTCCTGAAGTGCAAGGGGGAGAAAGTGGGGTTCTGACTTGCATATTCAGCAGCAGAAGTCAGGCTTCTTTAAAGTGTTCACTGTGTTGTTTTTTTCCTTCTTTATTGCCAGGCTAAAGGTAGTATGTCACTTCAGCTTCTGCCGTCCAAAAGTAAAACTGAAAGAGTTGTAAAAGTGAAAATCCATTGGGTTTGTGGGAGCATTGCATGGAGCAGTGCATGCTGGAAAGTCAGTTTAAAGATACTGGAGAGAGACTGAAGAATTTGGATGATGTTTGTCTGGGGCACAATCTATCACATGTTCTTCCTCAACTTAAATTATTCTTTATTTTTACTGAAATGCAGAGATTCAAGGCCTGGCGATGATCTTAGAAAGCCCCTTTACCAGTGATGCAAAACAGGTCACTTTTTCAATAGCATTAGCAGTACTCACCCAGCACAGGGAAATGATTGTTTTTTGCACTTGGTAAGAGACTGCTGAACTCACTTGTTGCCTTCTCAGGCTTGACAGGAGGTCTTGCTGCCCCTCTGGTTGCTGCTGGGGCTGCTACTATCATTGGAAGTGCAGGAGCAGCTGCTCTTGGTTCAACTGCAGGAATTGCTGTCATGGCATCCCTTTTTGGAGCTGCTGGAGCTGGCCTTACTGGTAAGAGAGTGACTGCAGACTTCACAGGTACTGAGGCACAGGATCGTGTTCCAAAATGTAGAGCATAACCAGAGCAAGGAAAGTGATTGCAAGTATGATCTCACAACTTTGAGATAACTTTTATTTCAAGACATGCTTGATGACTAACTAGGAAAATAGTGTTTGATATGTGGCTAAGTAAAAGAGATGAAAGCTTCCTGCTTTGGATTAGAAAGGTGCAGCAACAGAGAGCAGTAGCTGTTACAGCTGATGTTGAGTTTTCTGCAAAACAGCCTTTTGCTCAGATACCCACAGATCATGAGAGCTCAGAGGGATCATGTTGGCTCCATACCAAGTAATACATAGATTTGCTGAGGGTCTTGGAAAGAGAAAACCTTAGTCATGAGCCAAGACATCTCTTATGAATTTCTATTGTTAACAGTGTCTGTTCTTGTGTGATTTCTGAGATCCGTGTTTCTACCCTGTGTGTAGGATACAAGATGAAGAAACGTGTGGGAGCCATAGAAGAGTTTGAATTCCTCCCACTTACTGAAGGAAGGCAGCTTCACATCACCATAGCAATTACTGGATGGCTGTGTGCTGGCAAATATGGTAAGAACAAGATGAGAAAATTGAGAGGAGCCTAGCAGTGTTTGTGCTGTAGTAGCACCGTGCCTTTCACACACTTACATAGGCTGTTGAATAAAACAGATCAGCTGTTAACATAAGACTTTGTAACCCACTCTGCAGTGCCAATCAAAACAGAGGAAAGAGAAGGTACAGTAAATTGGTTGTACTTATGGTAGGATTGGTGGTAGTGATAGCGAGACCGATTCTGTCAGTAAATCCTGTCTGGTTTTCCTAGGAAGAACCTGGTTGGGCTGAATGATTTCCAGCACTAGGACAATATGTCTCACCTACCTCTGAGACCTTATGTTTATCCTCCAGCAATTAACAGAAAACAGTGTTGTTTTCTTTCTCTCCATCTGCCAGCTAATGAGGTTTATTGGCAAGAAAGTTGTGTAAAGCAAATCCCATTAAGCACAGAACTCAGGAAGTGAACTTAAAGGCAGCAGCCTTGAAAAGTTTGTGTTGTTTTAGTTTCTAGTATAGCTTGTCGTATAAAATATGTCAACTGTCTGCTCAGTTCAGCAACCTGGCTCAGGAGCTGCCAATTTTTTCAGAACTATCATAATTAACACTGGGTATCATGAATGTAGAAGGTTTTCTTTGTCCTGTTGCTTGTTAGATTGCAGCTAGCTGTCTGAGTAAGGTTATTTTCACTTTGCAGTACTTTGGCTTTACTCACTGCTTAGCAGGGCTCCAGATCTCTGGCATTGGAGGGCTCCCAGGCACTGTTACAAACACAAGTGCATCCCTTCAGGAACCTTTTGGTGTCTGTTTGCCCTTAAAAGGGAGTTACATATGACACACATTCTTCTTCCAAAACAAGCAATCTGTTATAATGTTTAAAAAAGCAAAACTAAAATTGTCGTTCGCTCTCTTCCTTATAGCTGTGCCTATTTGCACACTTGTATGACTTGTTAACACAGAGGGAGTGAGGACAGGATTATTACAAAACATGTTGGGATTTTTGATCTCCCACTATCTGCCTATCTGCACATCCAGAAATACAGCAGGATATTGTGGTGAGATCTGGCATGGGACTTACCACGCCACTTTGGTCAGCAGCTGCCTCAACTTGCCCTGCTTTGTTCAGAGAATGAACAAAGTCAAAAGGTTTTAATTAATTAAGATGAACGGGACAGAGAATGGCTTAAAAATTGGTCTTGCAGCCAAAAATTAGACATTGTACAGTGTATATTATTCACTCTTTCTTAAGCATTCAGGCACTGCTTTTGATTAGCCTCTGAAGGGGAAAAATTAAACTAAAGTGGCTAAGTTAGATGGCAGAATAAAAATAATTGCAGTCTAGATCTGCAAATACAGATTCCTTATTTTCCAACAGAGCCACTAATGCAATTTTTGCCTGCCTAACTAAAGTGCTAGGAAGATGCTGCGTGGTAGATTTTGAAAAGATGTTACATATTTTCCGTGCCTCTGGACTCAGTCCATACAGCCATTAGCACTTGATCTTTTTCTGAACAGGCACTCCTTTGGTCTGTATGAGAAGTTGGAGCTGCAGGATTTGGCCTGATGTCTGAGGATAGGAGGAATGTCCTCAGTACCTACGTAATTGACATCAGTGTCCATCTGTCTTGGCAGGCTCTGAGCTACTTGAGTGGGTCGTGAAGTCTCAGCCTGCATGCAGTATCTCTGTCTGCACTGAAGACTTTACCAGAGCAGCTAAAACTGTGGGATTATTTACAAAGCCAAAATTTATTGTAAAATAGTAGAACGATGGAGTCTAAATCTAACAATATTTTTAAATGCAATTCCTGATTATCACAGAATGTTCCAGTGCCCCGCAGGTTCTTTTCTGGCTCTTTTTTTGGAGCTGTCTTGCCAGGAGTCAGCCACTGTTGTGCTTTTTGTGAACATGAATTCAGTGCCTGCAACTTTTCTCAGGGAGCTTCACAGCACCTTGGAGCAGCATGCTGCATTCGAGTGAGCAATACTGTCTGGCCTGGGAATCCAAGTACTTGATGGAGCTTGGCAGTGCCCTGGATACCCTGGTGAATGGTTTTGTTAACATGATGGCTCAGGAAGCCCTAAAATTCACTGTTTTGTCAGGTAAGAACCCATATTGTACTGGATCTGTGTTTGTACAGTTTCACTGTTGGTGTTTATTTAAAGGAGCTTTCCTGATCAGAGAGGATTTCAGGGAAGGCATATTGGCATCACCCTGCAAAAGTGGCCTGAGAACCTTCTCTACCACACCTGTAATTCAGAATTGCTTTCCTGGATTGCTCTGCCTCTGTGTCATTGACTTGTTCTTTTAAAATTACAGCTGGAAACACTTTTTTTCATATGTGTGTTTATTTCTCTATATTATTACACTGTATTTTAGTGCTTTACACAAACCTTTCAAACATGCAGGTTGCATTCATGTATAGTGTCTGTTTGCCTCCATATCAGAACATCAGATTCTTTCTTATCTTTAGTCTAGCAAAACATTTCTCAGACCAGCTCTTGAGAAAGAAGCACTGAAAATGACAAAAGGCCATAGGTTTAGCTTTTAACTTCAGTGAACCATCTTGCTTTTGATGTTTCCTAAGAGCAATCCAGATTTGTGACTGTGCTGCACTGTTTGTTTTCTGTGTTGCAGGTATTGTTACGGCCTTGACTTGGCCAACTTCACTCTTGACTGTTGCCAATGTCATTGACAACCCCTGGGGAGTGTGTCTGCATCGGTCTGCTGAAGTAGGCAAGCACCTAGCACATATACTGCTCAGTCGACAGCAGGTAGTTGGCTAGAAATTATCCAGAAAGAATGTCAGGAAACGATCTGGCCCATGGGGGGAAAATTACAGATATCTTTCCCGAGGGAAGAAAATGAATAAGAACATGAAAAATAAAAAACAAAAACAAAAATAATAAAAAAAAAAGATGCATGAAGGTGACCAGCATGTATCTAGTTAATTGAGGAAAATTACAAAGTCCCAAGTTCATCAAAGAACTCCTGCTAAGATTCATTCCATTTGACCCAAAGCTTCCCTAAATGAAGGAGTGATCCAGGTCATAAATGACATGCCATAAAACTGGCAGGCCAGCTCACTGAGTGAAAATCTGAGCACAGAAGGAAAGATAGGTGGGAAGGAGGAGAGAATACATAGTGTTTAAAGTACTCACAGTGAATTAAGGGGCACAAAACAGTGTAAGAGAACACCCTGTAGCATTACATGCAGCATGAGCCCTGTTTTTGCCTAAATGATACCAGAACACATACAAAATAATTGAATTGAAGAATCCAGCTTCTCTCTACTTTTATTGATCCTAAACTATAACTGCACCAGCTTTCATCAGGCTTCAGTCTGGAATATTATAACAATGCCTTTGCAGTATTCTTGCAGAGTTAAGGAGGAAAATCCAGTGCTGACAGGCAGCTAACAGAATCCTTTGAAACAGAAAGAAAAAGAGAAGAGCTGGATTTTTCTTCTTTTTGACATATCTTCTCTTGGGAGGAATTAAACTGGGGAAGAGATCTCAGTAGCTTGCAGTTTCCTTCATTTTTATCAGGCACACAAGCAAGGATTGCACATGCTGACCCATCATGATAAATGCACTTGTGCTGCAGCTGCAGAGCACTGGTATGGAAGTGGCCATGAGCACAGATCCGTACAGATGTTGCTATTCAGGTGATTCCAACAAGTACTTTGTAAGTGCAAAGGCACAATTATTAGTAAATTCCATGCTCCTGTTGGAAACCTGTGAAACAAAAGGCAAGATATGAGCTAAAGGGAAAATGAGAAAAGCAGAGGGCATTCACAAATGGAAAAGGAAGGAAGAAAGAGCAGCATGGTGTTAAAGACTTGTAAGAAAAAAACATGTACAAATGCAAGCTTGAACTAGAGGTGAAATACAACACCCAAAACAGGGAAGAGGAATGGACTGGCACCTGAAAGAAGGGATGGACATCATTAGGGCTCCCTGAGGTGGTTTATGAAAGTCATTTCTGCCCCCCCAAGGCCTGCCGATTTTGCTGGGCTATCTCTGGCACAGGGAGAGGCAGTGTGCTGCTGGCCACTTGTTCCTCACAGGCATCCTAGTCCAGAATCTGTTATTGAGGGGCCCTGTGAGAGCTATGGCCACAAACCTGCACATCATCAATAACAGTGTGAAACAGCAGAGTAGAAACAAACTTGATTTCTCATAAAAATACAATCTCAGGAAAGGCAATAAGCTTTATTTCATACAAGCCCCTTGTTATGCTGGGGGCATTTGTTACTGCCTTTCAAGTGGTAACTGTTGTGGAAACACACGTTCCAATGTGCTGCAGAGCCTACACGAGTTTGCATGATGTCTGGGCAGTCCATCACACACCTGCTCCCTGGTTCACACAAAGACCATTGCTGCTGAGATTAAGCTCTCTTTGATCTTTAGGAAAATCTCATTAGGTTGTTCAAAATAAAAGCTTTCCACATGTCATTCTTATAACAGCCACACAGTGCTGCTGCCATTCAGTCTCAAATCTAGAAGTGTTCAGTATTTTTGATTTACTGCTGCTTTTTCTGTTTATTGAAACATTTCCAAAAAAAGTTTGCTCCACGTATTTGGCTCTCTGTTGGAAATTTCAAAACAATGAGCATCTGTTTGATTTCTGTTTGAGTAATATCTTATCACTGGATTCTTTCAATTGATTTTCTAGCCATTAAAAATCCAGAATAACAGATTCTGGATGTTGAACTGTGTAAAACTTCAGGGACAGTCTCCTTGAAATTGGCAGAATCTCTCTCATGCTTAAAAGACCAAGCACCAGCATGAGCGCTCTCTGTGTAGGGTCTTGGGAAGCCTGTGGCTGGTCTCTCTTTCCAGGTCTAGTGGAACATTTTATGGCTTTTCCTCCTTTCTTTTGTTTTTAGGGCAAGCGACCTGTCACACTGATTGGCTTCAGTCTGGGTGCCAGAGTCATCTACTTCTGCCTGCAGGAGATGGCTCAAGAGAAAGGTAAGCCTCACCTTCTGGTCCTCTTTCTATTCATTTTCCTTACTGCTGATAAATTTTCCTTCCAATGAAATGTTCTTCTGCAAGAGAGCTTGAGGTTTTTTAGAATCACACAGAAACCTAAAAAAATGGTTTTGAAATGCGTTTAGGGCCCAATTCTCCTGTCAGTTCCACCAGTTCAATGGATTAAATCCACAGTCTTCATTAGAGGTGCTCCAGTGTGGCTGACAGCGTGGTTTGGTCACCAGTCTGTAAATAACAACCCTGACATGTTGTGACATTGGACCACTAGATCAATCTGTGAGCTGCCCAGAGCCACTGAGATCTTGGCAGAGGACGCCTTGCCTTTATTGGCAGCTCTCTGTACTATTGTATCTAATTCCACCAGTCCTCCCTTCCATTTAAGTCATTGAAATGCCACTGTCATCTGCTATTTTCATGATAATTTTTCCCTGAAGTCAAGTATAAAACCATCTGTCAATTTATTACCCTTGTGTTTCTGTTTATTAATAGATTCTATTTTTAATTTGAGAAGAAGAATAAAATCATTATGATCAGTTGATGTGAAATGCATCTTGGAGTTGAGTCAGTATGAGTGTGTGCGTGCAGCCTGCCTTCCCATACGTAGCTCATGTGATTCATTAACTGTGCAGCTCACAGAAAGTCTCTCATAAATAAGGAGCTCTATGAAGTAAAATGTTCAGTAAAGTCCAGGAAGGTGGGGATGGTGTCGGGTGAGGACAAAGGAGGTCAACATATTTTCTTTTGACAGCTGTATGCCAGAACTTTACTTCTGGGTTAAGACAAAAGTCCTCAAATACAGAATTCTGTCCTCAGAGTAAATCTAATCAAGTCCAGAATGATCCTAATGAAGTTACACTGAAGCCAGAATCCAGATCCTAATCCTGCTCCAGATCAACTCTTTTTGTGTCTTAAGAATGTTAAGGGCTGAAGTATTTTCAGGCTTTTATTTAGAGGTCTGCTATCTCTCACTGGAATAACATGGGACCATAGCTAAGTAATACATGAAAGGAAATCATATGGGGTCTTTAAAGCTGGCTGCTATTCTAAAGAAATCTAAGCATCGTAATTATGGATCATAGCAGCTCCCCACAGTATACTAATTTTTCAGTTCCTTAATTGAATTATGAAAGCTGAGCTGTTTGGGAGATGAAAAGCAGCATGTTTGGTGCAGATTGCCAAGGCGTTCTTCACATGCACATTCCAGAGCAAGCCACGGGAGGAATGAAGCTGAGACCTGGGACATCTGAGACCGATTTTGGTTTGGACTTGGATGTCTCACACAAAAGAAATAGAAAGCCTTTTGCATCCAGATGGCAGTGGCATTTATGAGGACAAATAGCTAATCATGGATTATTCAGTGAAAGACCATGGCAGAAATTCAAAGTGCGTTAAGAGAAAACACTCTTCTGCCATTCAGGTAAATAACCTTTGGGATCCTTCATTGCAAATGACTTTGGAAGCCAGAGCTGAGTTTCCAGAAGATGACATTGTAGTCGGAGGTGTAGTAATGTAGTAATGGTATGGCACAGGGAGTCCATCACTCTGATTTGTTCATTGTGATTCCTGAATTCCATCACTCTTCTCTTTCCACTGAGGACTGACCTGGTGTTTCCTCTTTGCTCAGTGATTTGTATTAAAGGCACAGGAGAGCCTGGCTCCTGAAAACTGGTTACAGCCTCCTGCCTGGATCTTCCACACCTTTACCAGGCAAATAATCTTATCAGTTAGCAATCTTTTCCCATCAGTAACTGTTTTTTGTATTTTTATTTTCCTGCTTTATGCAGACTTTGTTTTTCTCCATCAGTATAAAAGATTTGCAAACTGTGAAATACATTTAATTTATAAGGAGCACCAGCAACCACATAGGTCAGTGATCTGTTCTCAGATTTCTGTCAGCATTGAAAGAAAATGGGTATTTTTCAGCCAAAGCTGAACGTCTTTTTCTTCTGAGCACAAAATAAGCTGTGCAAAGGACTGGAGGAAAAAAAAAAAAAGCTTCCAACACCTTCCCCAAATGTCCAAGATCCTGGTGAGCTGGCTGTTTGTTTATTCAGTTGGCTCACATTGTGGCCGTGGAATTTAGTACCTCGGTTGGAGCAAGCTCCCTGAACAGGCACTGGGTTTCCTTTTCATTGCCCATGACTGTGGAAACACAGGACTTTATTGCTCACAGATTACACTAACAAAATTGAATTGCTCTTTGCTGTTCTCTTGATTGGTGCAAAATTTTCTTTGCAATAAGAAATAATACCAAGAGAGCTCTTTTGGACTGTTGTCAGGTGCTGGGATTTACACTGTGTCGAGAAAGATGCAGGCACTGCAAGGAGCTCCAAGTTTTTAGTGCTATTAGGGAAAAGAAACCAGTTGATTTCTATTTAAAAAGCCTAGCCAGGCATCACCTCTCCATCATAGCTTGTAGTGGTGCACTCTTACCTTCACTTCCCAGAAATTTTCAGCGTATTATTTTACGAACTGCAGACACCAGCTCGAAAATAGTTCAGCTCATGTCTTGTGAACGCTGGTCTCAGCTGGAAAGTATTGATTCAGCACAGCGTGCCCATGAGGCTCCTGAGACTGCAGGGCTCAATGTCACTTAACTACTACATCAGGTGCTTGATGTCTCCTTACAAAGAAGAGTTAGGAATGTATATTAATATATTGTTTAAGAGTCTCTTTCCCTGTTTTCAAGCCTGTATCTGCACAGAAGTCTAACTGAAAAAGACCTAAATAAGGTCCCTGCATGTCCTGAATAGTGTCTAGACTGAGGCTGTCTCTTCTTGTCTTCAGATGGCAGGAGTGGGAAAGCACATTAATATTTAAATTTTAATTTAGGACTGTTGCAGAGCTGCCCGATATTTTTCATTTTGTCATTTCTACTGAAATTTCCCAGCTGCAGCTGTCACATAAGAGAGGAAGATTTATGTGGGTCGCTCCAAAACTAATGCCTTCTGTTTATTTCCATGGAAAACACAACTGCAAAGAGCACAGAAACACTATTTGATAGAGCAAATTTATTAGCTATGCATCTTCAGCACCACATCACCCATAATTGTGCGATTCATGTTCAGCTCCTTCAGCTTCATTTTGATTCACTGGGTGCTGGTAAACCTGCGTATGATGTTCTTTCTCTTCCCATGTGAGTATTTATGGGATCCACCTGGTGCAAACTTTGCAATATTCCAACATTGCCACCATTGTTTCCAATGCATTAAAGGAGATATTCAGCTCCATACACAACTCCATATCGGATGCCACTCTGTCAGGCTGCCCCTCTGCTGCCATCTGTTGCACAGTAACAAATTGTAATGGGATATTGGTAGAAGGTTTAACTTCTACTACCATATCCCCAACATTTGCCTCTGATGTCATGGGCCAACAGAATAACACAGGAGGCATTACTTTTGGAGCAGCCCTCGTACTACATAAGTCAACATGCCTATTCAGCAAATGGTGCCCTGTGCATGTAGGTACCTCTTAAGAAAATCAAACTAGTTTGATGGTTGGCAGACGCTGTCTGATCTGTCTTTTAAACTTGAACTGTTCTGCTTTCACCTTAACAGACTCCCAAGGGATCATTGAAGATGTGGTCCTGCTGGGAGCTCCAGTGGAGGGAGAGGCCAAGTACTGGAAGGCAATCACAAGAGTGGTGTCAGGCAGGATCATAAATGGTTACTGCAGGTCTGTATGCACACAGTGCCCTGCTTCACTATTCTAGTGTCACTTTGAAATGATTCTGTAAGGGATTCTATCCCTTATAAATGTTTCGTGAGCACATGTTTGTTCAGCTGGTGAGTCCACTATTGAGCAGTGCCTGCGTCTCTCCTCTCCAGAGGTCTCTCCTTCAGATTATTTGAAGATGGCAGTCTTCAGGAGACAGTTCAAGGCTGCTCTGTCCCCAGTTCTTGCTTATTTGTGGTGCACACTTACACTGGGAGGCAGAGGTTCTCAACACACAGGTCCTGTTCTTGCTATATCTAGACTGTTTCTGGTCAAAGTAGTCCACGTGAACAAAGAATTTCACTTCAGAGGGGGTCCAACTGGAGTAGCTGTCACAGATTTACTAAGAATGTGAAAGAATAGGAAGGTTACCTTGAAACTTAAAGCCAGCCTTTAAAACTGTGCAGATAAGTGCTGTGCAGAGGTGTGAGAGCTGCTGGGTGAGAAGAGGGAGATTCAGAGGCCGGAAGCAACTGAAGCAGCGTTGCAAAGCTATTAAGAATTCAAGTGACAGTACCAAATCTAATGACTCTGTTTCGGGAGATAATTGTGACAAGAGCACCATTTACCAGCACAATTAGAAGAGGGAAAATAAAATGAAGGAATGAAGCAGGGAAGAGCATGGGAAAATAAATTGAGAAATAACTGGGCAAGAAGATTAGCAAAGAACATGTAACTGAGTAAAGACAGCTCTAGAGCCACAACCCCTCAGATCAAGGACAGCTGAAATGCTGTTGGTCCTTTTCATATGCACATGTGTATGTATTACATGTGTATAAGATGAGAAATTAATGCATTACTGCACTTCTAACATAGTATATTAATCTACAAAGAAGAACTAAATAAAAGGATTTAAGAGCATTCAAGATTATAACCCCCCAAAAAAATCATTAATCCCATCTGTCAGGCTGAAAAATGTTGCTTTTGTCTCTTTTGGATCACAGGACTTTTTATGGATGCTGGATGTGCACACCATTAAAATATTTCTTCATTTGACACAGAGAAAAAGCAATTGCTGCCTCCTGTCGATTAGTGACTGGGGACTTGGGAATGCTTCTGTGTTCCTCCAAGAAGCCATAAATTACAGCAGTTGTTGCACAGAGCTGCATTTGCCCTGGCAAATGTTTTTCCTCCATGTGTTAAACAAGTATCTGTTTCAGTGCTAAAAGCTCAGCATATCCATTTGCTGTAATAAAAAGGAAATCATTTTGTTACAGTTTCAAAGCCTGTATATGCTGGTGGAGCACATTGTATGTTCTTATCTTTGTGTAGGCAATAATTTAGTTAGTCTACTCATCTACTGAGTATTGAAGGAAAAAAGGTGTAAAATTGTAGCACGCTGCCCACAAGTAGGAAGAAGCAGGTGAGGACACTGGCAGGAAATACTCAGCTGCATCAGTTCTCTGCTTTGCTCTCAGCTGCTGAATTTGAATGTTACTCTGTTGGCACAAGGGGCAGCGAGGGGAGGTTCTCTAGGTATGAGAGAAGGACTGTACAAACATTTCTTGATAAAGCCCCACCTGAATCTCATCACTCTGTCTCTTGCTCATACAAATTTTGCCCTTGTTCTGTCACTTCAGGAGTAACTATATTTAGTTCACATGAAGTACAATGAATAATACTTCTGCAAGATCAGATTTGGACATAATTTGTTGAGCTTCAGTCTGCTGCAGCTCATCTCTTCCAGCTTTGAAGTCTGAAAGGAACCAGGGAGTGAAAGCCAGCTGTCAGGGCTGTCCCCCTTGATTTCACAGCAAGGTTACAAATTCCTAGTGGAAAACCTTAACCAAATTAGTTAAGACTCATTGAGCATGTCAAAAAAAGCCAGCCATGGGGTGACAGATAAAAAAGTGACTGTAACGCAGTGTGGATGTGCTGCAGAGATTTTGCAGAGCTCTGTGTAGACTTGACTCCTGACTTTTAGCTCACAGCATTTTGCAGTGAAAGGGCAGCCTCATCTGCTGCCCTCCCAGAGTCTGCACACCCCTCACATCCAGCTTAAATCTGACTGTAGTGATGTTTAGGTACCCGGGTTCTGCACAGAACAAGTGTTGTATTTCCAAAGGATGTATCACCTCCTCTCTTCATCCTGTAGCCTACCCTGATACTGCCACAATGACTTACAGCAATGCTTTACAGTGGAAACAGACCCTTCCTAGTATTGTCATTGGAACTACATATTTATACAGTACCTATAAATCAGGAGCACACTGAGGAGCTTCACAGCCCATGTCTGTGTCAGCAGCGTTGATATCGTTGGCCTCATCACATTTACAGCTCTCTGGAGCCTGGAGAACTTCAACCTATTTGTGCATTAAAAAGAGTAAATGTGAATGTATTGCAGTCTCCAGGCAAATACAGAAAGGGTCAGATTTTTAAACTCACTGAGTGTAATGAGACTGCATCCCCAAATCAGGATTTAACTAAGACTCACACTCTTACCTCCCAGGAGTCTGTCCTGATTTTGGCAACTGCTCTGATTCCTGTGTCTGACAAAGCTGCAATGGGCATTGCTCCAGACTAGACTGTGCTTCCCAGCCCCTCTGTTCTCCCTATGCTCTGTGTAGTCACATGTTGTGCAAGTTTAGCAACAGGATTTATTCACACTCTTCTTTTGCTCTACTCCTAGGGGGGACTGGCTGCTGGGATTTGTATACAGAACCTCTTCTGTCCAGCTAAATGTTGCTGGCCTCCAGCCAGTCAAGCTAGACGACAGGAGGATGGTAAACATGGACCTTTCATCTGTAGTAAGTACTACTTCTAGTCTCACTTTTCCCATCTGCCCTCACACTCATTGATCAGGAGAAAGTGTGGTACTGGGAAGGTAGGTCAGCAGCTGGGGAACGTGTAGCTCCAACGCATGGCAGCAGAGCAGGTGCAGCCTGCAGCCTTATCTGGATGGCTCCTCCAGCACAGTGCCAGTTCACACGAGAACAATTGCATACCCTTGTACCTTGGTCCTGGGCCACAATGACCCTGGTGCAAGAGGCAGCTTGCACTGACAGCTCTGTGGTAGCAGTTTGCTGGTTTGCTAGGCTGCGAGGCTGCTGTGTTTTGCAGTAAGTGTTTTTGGGAAGCAGGAAGTGTTGCTTCACCTGTTTCACCTGTGTGCGTGGGAGACACTTAGCTTCCTCAAGGCTGTCATTAATGATTAGCAGTATTGAACTTGATTATCGTAAGCAAACTAATGATCTCAATGCCTCATCGTTACTCATGAGTGAACTCTTACAGAGCAGACCATGCAGAACTTAGCTTCTGTGTTCATAATCACTGGAATCTTGGGCATGCAATCTTGTTTTCCCATATCTTAATGATTCAGCTCATCTTTTACTCTGCAGACTGGACTGGAGGATGCTCAGCACAAAGCTCAGGGCACATCTGTCATCATTCTTCCTGCTGTGATCCCTCCTGCCTGTCCCCATAAGCTGGTAGCACTGTCAGTGTTGCTCTGGAGCCAAAGGCACTTTTAAATTCTTTCAGATTTTTTGAGAACCAGCCTGCTGAGCCTATAAATACCCAACTGTTACCAACTCGTTTCATTCATTATAACTGAGCTATGAGCTCTTGCCAGAAAATACAGAGCTCAATGCCATACAGATAAAATAAGAACTTCACAGACCAAAATGTGGGCCTTCCAGAAGGAAGTAGTATGGTAGAACCTTTTAACATTGGTCCAGCATTGTAGCTGTTCTGGAATCTTTGCACTTTCCTGGGTTACCTTGGTTAGCATTTCCACACACTCCCACATTCATTTTTTTCACTATCCCTGGGATTGTCATCAGTCACTTGCAAGCATCTGTTGGTTAAAAGATAAATGGCTGAAGAAGCCAAACAGTGATGACACTGAGGTGATGTTTCCTGTTAAGTTAGTCCAGGTTGCTCTCCTCCCTTCAGAGCCCCTCTTTCTGTTGACCTTTTGCTTTCTGACCCTCAAACCCCCTGGAGTCCTGCAGACCTGACCCTGCCCGCAGCCTCTCCATTCTTCCCCAAAGGAACCATTTACCATTCAGCTAAATGAATCATGGCTGCAGAGCTGCTATCTGCTGATCTTCTGCTGTTGTGCATCTGTGTCTGTGCTGCCTGGTGCCAGCAGACAATCCCAGCACTGTTCTCACTTCAGAAAGAGCTGACACTTTCACTTCTTTAATCTTACTGCAAAGCACTGGGGGGAAAAAAAGAGCAATTCCCACAGCGGGGAAAACCTGTATTAAGTAAGTGTCATTCTCTTGATCCATTTTCCAGAGCATGGAGCTTTATGAAAAGAAACTCAGTGTGTTCTGATGAACATTTTAAAAGTAAAAAGAGAGAGCAAGAAGGGGAAGGAAATATTCAGAAGCTCTGTGTAAAAAGTGACGAGTAAGCAAGGATGGATCTTGCTGCAAATATAGTGCAGTTGCATAAGAGAAATATAGAGAGATGTTTTCTATAAATTGCAGAATACAAGAAATCTCCTTTACTAAAGAAAAAAAATCTGTCTTTCTGGTAGAGGAAACAAAACATAAGAACATCTACAGTAGTTCAGACTACTATCCATCAAGCTCAGTACCCTGCCTAACAGAACATCCTCCTGATTTTTCTACAGAAATAGAGAAGATGGAAGAGGGAGGCACTGTACACCCATGGCAATGCATATTCTTATTTATGCATGTAAATCAGGTATCTGCCTTGCAGAGAGCTTGTCATTCTGGTGCACATTGCAGAGAAATGGAGTGTAATGGCTCAAGTAAAGGAGGACTAAGAGGCCTCTGTAGGATTCAGTTTCCCAGTAAAGGCTTTTTCTTTTTTTCTTTTTTTTTTAAACCTAATTCCATAAAATATTTGGAGTTTCCTTTCGTTTAGATGTCTTATGCAGAAAGATTTATAACCCACAACACACATCTGATTTGAGAAAGGTCCTGAAGTGATGCAGACTCCATTGTTAGTAGATAGTGTTGCCTGAGAAGTGTTCCATGGTGAGTGCCTTCTGCTGTGGGGTAATTCACTGGAGCCTATTACTTTGCTGCTTCCCCTTACGAGTTTTTCTCTTTGAGCTTTGGCTCTCAAAACATTAAGAATAAATAGAATGACTTGAGAAATGGGCACATTCACAGCCCACAGAGATAGAGCTGCTAATGAGGAGACAGCTTGATGCGGTGTCTCCAGTGAGGGTGCTTGGCTGTACTTGGAAGAGTTTGGCTTGCTGGGATTGCAGAGGTCTCGGATGCATCCTGAGATCACCAGAAAAATACAGTTCATTCTCAGCTTCAGTGGAAATTAAGCATCTAAAATCAAGAGTGCTTTTCAATTAAGCTCTCACTGCTTTTGAGGAACAATAATGATGATCGTTAATTGCCTGCTTTTCAGCACAATGAGCAGGCACTGGGATGAGCTTATCTGTCATGCCTTCATTTCTGTTTCTGCCCTCAACCCTCACAGACCACCCTGGGGCTCTGCAAAGGACCTGAAAAGACCTGCAAAGAGTGGCTGCACAGCCACCCATCTGCTGAGGGACCTTCAGCAAGGACAGCTGCAACAATGAATCCCTTCAGGTCCCACTGAAACGCAACCAGGGAGAGGGAGGGATGAGCAGTGATAGAGAAATAAAGCTTGGGTGATGCAGGGTCCTGAGTGTGAAAGTATTGTACAGACAGCTTCAGTATTTCATCATCTCATGGTATGTCCAGGATGAACAATAGTTTGGGCCCGAAGAGATTGGTTCTGTTTGCATCACAATCTTCAAATGAGTGGTGGACTAGGAGACCTCGCTCTGAACACCAGTTCACCTGTGAGGCATTTCTGGCGTGTCTCTCTTGATTAGTATGTGTTGGTTTTTTTTCTGTCTGTCTAAAAAAAATGAAGGATGTTCTCCCACTCAGCAAATGGAGTTATAAAAGCCTTCCTAATGGTTACAATGGGACTGATTTGTTCAGTGGATTTATTTGACAGCACCTGTTAGGGATACCAAGGAAGTAATTGAGCTGTAAAGTGTTAGATTGATTGCTGTTTGTTCAAGTGGGATATTGTAGATTACATTTTGCATTAACATTTGAATACTGCAGCACTGCTCAGTGTCAGAATGCAGGCAGAGCATTTTCACAGAAGCTCACAAGTCAGGAATGAGTGCTTCTGTTCCTCTGGGCAGTTCTACTGCAGCAGAAATCAGGGATGAACTCTCAAGCTTGGGGCAATAGGAATGCATGGCTGGAAATCTGCTAGAGAGCATGTTGGCAGCTAAATTCTCCTTTTTGTGCTTTTCATTGACATGGTGTGTGAATGGCAGCTGCTCAAATCATGCTGGAACTCATAAATTCCTATAAAGGGAACAACAGAAACGCCACCTGAGATTAAACCCCTCCTTGCTGAAGCACACAGCTGGATGGAGCTGTGGTTTGTACAGCTCACAGACACAAGTACTTTTTTTTTATCTCTAAAGCAGTTGCTGTAACAGTACGTAGCAGCAAAATGTGCTCACAGCCGTGTTCTCCCACAGCATCTCTGCATGACAGAAGGCAAAACAGCAGAGCTCGTTTATAGAACAGTCCATGTCTTACCTTGGCACACCTTTGCTTCTTCCCGGTGAGCCACCTCAAAAGCTTTCTACCCGTTCTTTGCTGTGGGAACTGAGCGCTGGGGAAGCTGTCTTTGTGACAGCAATTGAAAAACAGGAATAACTGATCTCTCTTCCAAAAGCGCTCTCAGAAGAGGAGCTTAGTGTTCCTGTTAGAAGGGAATGCAAACAGACTCCAAACAGTCTGGCCTTCAGCCAGCCAGGTACAGAAATACCAGAAGCAGATGACAACTCTGAATCTTGTGAAATCCAATTGATTTGGCACTTCCGTGGTTCAGGTGTTTCCACAAAAAGACTTTAAACTGTTGTTTGTTTTTTTTATTTCTAGTATTCTCAAGACTTGAAGCAAAGAACTAATTGTGGTTACAAAATGTGGGTTAATTAAGAACACAGGGGAGTTGGAAATGCAAAAGGTTGCCTGTTCTTGTTATACCCTTATTCCACTTGTTTCATATGAGCAGTGCCACCTCTCGTGCTGACAGGAATGAAGAGGATCAGAAGAGCAACAGTGAGGTGCAGAACTTGGCTTCAGACAGTGGCTCCTGCAGAGTGTTCTCTCACATCTGCATACAGGAAGGCAGACATATCCAGTCCTCTTCACAGTGTTACAGGGAACTGATCTCCCCTGAAATAATTCCTTAGTGTCTCCTCTTTAGTCTCACAAGGTTTTCTTCTCAACCGATTCAGCATCCCAAATATGTGTTTCTTATCTTCTCATCCCTTTGTCAGCTGGCAGAAGGGAAGTGCTATTGGTGGTGGTGCTGGAGCAGTTCTTTGGTGGCCAAGTTTGATGATGATTTCTTCCCAGAAGGATGTGCAAGTCTTTGTGAAGACAAGTCTAGTTGTTTGCTAGGCTGTAAGGGGTATGTTCCTCTATTCTTTGGGCTGCACTGGGATATAAAAGCTCACAAAGATGATTTCTTCCTCTTCATGTGTCCCTGCAGCCCTGAAGTTGTCAGGCCTTAGTTTTCAGTGGTGTCTCTTGCTGTTGAACACATTTGGGAGCTCTGACAATCAAATCGTATATCAAATACATGTTAAATACATTTTATCTTTAGAATTCAAGCAGTGGGCACTGATAATGTATTGAAACAGAGGAAGGAACTGAAAGTCTTTCTCCAAAAAAGTGCAAATTGAGCCATTAATAACTTGCAGTTTGTTTTCCCTTTGTGGCAGATGAAAACTCAAAGGGTGGTGTCCCTCCTTGCTCCATCACAGATGCACTGCTTAATCTTGATGTACCCCTTGGAAGGCAGGGGATATTTAGCTGCTCCTAAAAGGCAAAGAGAACCATTTTGAAGTACCCTATAAAAATTCGTTCTCATAAAGGCAGACAGTGAAGACTCTGTTCTTGACAGGTTCATAGTGAACAGGTTTGTAGCTGTAGATTTTGCAAGCAGCCATCCCAATCACACAGCCACTACACAAGGAAAACTGCCAGTGAAAGCAGTAGCAGTTTTCCCTAAGTCATGTTAATAATGTTTGATTCTGGAAGAGTGGCTACACAAAGTACAGCCAGGTGGATTTAGGAGAATTTAGCTTCCTGTTTCCTGTGTCCTACCTGCTGGTGGTTGAACCCATGTCTTAAAGCCACCCATCCAAAGTTTCAGTCTGGCATGGGAGACAGTAAGGACAAGAGGCTGTTATCTGCACCGGGAGGATGACACTAAAGTAGCACAGCCCTCACTGAATGACCCGCTAAAAGAGAGAGGGCAGTTTGATTTCTGGCAGTGCAGAAGTGGGTGTTGTGATGTAAGGAGGAGAGTTATGCCCTCGTAACCCAGGCGTTATCTTGAAAGCTATTATCACTCTTCAGCCACCATATCATTTCTTCCTTTCAGTACGTACAGTCATTTCCATCAGCAAAATGGGAGCAGAGGGAGATGTGAGCCATTGCCTCAGAGTAAGTGCTTGGGATCAGTACAAGTCTCATAAATGATGAGTCTTTTTGAGCAGTCTGAGATGAGACACAGGACAGGAGCTGCAGGAAAAGTCATTTAGCGAATGGTGCAGCAAGAACTCATTCCAACTCATTGGAACTGGCCAGGTCCATGCTTATTTCCTGTACATTGAGCATAAGTCATGATTTGGTTTCCTGGTCTGAGATTTGGTAAGAGATGTTACCTGTGCTACAGGCAGGTAAGGAAGAGGAGGAGCTGGGCATGCCCTTCAGAGAATGCTGAAGCGTGCTCTGCAACCCGGAGCTTAGCTGGTAAAAACTGATCTCATTCCATGAAGCTGAAAATCTGGTCTGTTTTGGTAACCTTTGACTTCCAGATCTCGTGTATTCCTGGAGGAAGAAGGAGAGAGGAAGGGTGATGGGTCTTTGTCAGAGTCACAGGGGAGGAGTCTTCCCCTGCTGCAGGCAGACACTGTTACACCATCCGGATATGGAGACTTCATCTCATCTCAGAGTCCTCATTTGCAGCAACTGAGCTCTTCTAAAACTTCTCCATCATCCTGACTTGATCAGTGTTGGATAGCTGGTGGACTGCTATAGTTTATGATGTCAGATTTCTGGGTCTTCCAGATGCTTCAGTACATTAATCCAGCCTTTATTTCGGGGCATCTCTTTTCCTCTGAGGTCTAAGAGATTATGTTCAAACCATTTCCCAGCTATAATTACATGCATGGGGTATTCCAGGCCTTTAAGATATTCCTTATACCATCTAATTTAAATACCTTCTACTTGACTTAGCACAGTCAGATAAGTATTTGATTATAGCCACTGTAAGAGTAAGTGGCATGTTTAGTGATAGTGATATGGCTGGAAAGACTCAGTGTTCACACAGCACGTAGTTAAAGCTCTCCATCACAGTGTTCTTGGAACTGGTAGAGGTGGGTTGAGATGAAAGCTCTGTGAATTTCTCAGCAGTGCACATCTCCAAACAGAAAAACAGTGCTCACCCAGAACTGCCAACATCGATGTGTTCCCACAAAACGTATCAAAGTTTGGTGGAAAAAACCACGGGTGAAAGTTGTGGCATTGGTGTGAAACGGAGCCCGCGGTTACAGCGGTGAGAATGATTTGATCGATGAGTTGTGGCTGAAAGATGATTGCTTGTAAAAACTGTCTTGCTCAAGAAGTGTCACAGAAATTAGAGCAGAACTTTTACCAGTCGAGCCGGTGAATTATTCAATTCACAAGAATTGCAATTGTGCAAAGGGATGGCTTAGAAGCAAAGCCTATTACCTCTGGCTGAATCATGCTCTGATCTTTATTCCATCAGTTATTCAGAGCAGGAATAGAAACATTGAAGAGGAATAATGGAAGAGACATTGAGAGTCTTTTCAAAATAACTTCAGCTCCACAAAGTTTTCCACAAATATAACTTGTTGCAGATGTCAAATCTACGTTTTTTATTAATCCATTTACATTCCAGCTTCTGAATTACTGGTCATGTTCACTGTCCTCTCTTCAGGAGAACATTGTTTCCAAAGAGAATTGTGTTTCCATTGGAGAATTGTGTTTCTGTGGTAACTCAAGCCAGTCACAGCCTCTTTCAAGGTTTGCTTGATGTTCTGATGGTTCTCATGATGGGAATCCACTCTTCCACTGGCTTTTGCATGCACTCCAACTGCAGCACCATTCCTCTGGCTGAGCAGTGTGAGGTTGCTAGGTCTTTGCCATGAGCTTCCAGAAAACACTGGGGAAAACAGGAAATTTTGGCAAAACCAAATGTCATCTATCAAGCAGGGTACGCCCAGCACTCTGACAAGTGGGAGGAACTCTGAGCCTGCCAGCTTGGCAAAGGTGTCTGCATTTTAATTGACAACCAGCATAGCTTGGGAGCCCTGCCATCAGCCAGACCTTGACCATATGGAAGCAGAAAGCTGCATGGATTTTGAGGCAGTATCCATGACTGAGGATTTTTGGAAAGAAGAAATAGAGGCAGTTGAGTTTCTTCCCTTAAAATTGTATTTGTCAGAAGGAAATCCTGTAAATCATTCACTGATGATGCCAAAATGAGGAAACTCTTGACGTTAAATTGAAAATCTTTCCATCGCTCTGTGAATTGATGGCTCCTTCAGCTGACTGATAGATCCACCTGAATGCTGCTATTGTCTGTAATCAAATTGTACCAAATTGGTGGTATAAATATTTGGGTTGTGTCCTCCAGTGACTCAAAGCAGCATCGGTTACAAGAGGGGAGAAGTCACCTTAGCACAGTGATAAACCTTACTCACTGTTTTCATTTCCTTATAACAAGCATAATTTGTTTGCTGTGGTTACAAGAGCACTTTTCCATTCCTTTTGTTTTGATGTTCCTCCTGCACTTTGTTCTGACAAAGAATCAAGCAATTGTTTATTTCTCTTTAAAGATTTTATTGTTCATTGCAATGTAGAAGTTCCCAGCACACCCAGCAGAAGCATTCAGCTCTTTGGACAGCAGATGGAAACAAGCTTTTGAGAGGTAGAATTGCTCAGTTTTCCCACTAGGATGCCTTCACAGCTTGGAAATAGCAAGGAATGTTGCTTGCTGTTCTGTTGGTGATGGTTCAGTAAGATTCCAACCACTAAGATCATCTAGTTCAGCCCTCAGCCCATGCCTATGACCACTTTATGTCATGTCACTCAGTGCCACTTCTATCCCAAGCACTGACCACCACAGGTCGATTGTAACGGCCGTAGGGGTTTCAGAACACAGCAAACCAAGAGATCCAGCACCCCTTCCCAGCCAGTCTGTTGCATTCTTGTTTCTCTCCACCTTGTCCAATGCTGTGCTTATTTCCTTCTTTAGCACCAAGCGCTGCTGTGGGGCAGTAAAAGATTTGTACTTTTGGGGAGAGCATCTTAACAACCAATCCATGAGACCCTCGATGGTTATTTTAATTAACTAATCTGTTCAAAACATCAAGAGCTTGTTGAGCCATCTGGACTGATTAAAATTGCATATTGCATTACTAACATGCTGATTAAATCCTTCATTTTGCTCCAAGCCTTAAGTGCCTCCAAATGTTACCACTCAGAGGCTGCTTCATGCAATTGGGTAGGAGCTCTGCATTCTGCACTGTGCTTCCAGCTTTGGAGATCTGAAGACTGCTCTGTAGGAGGGTCTTGGCTGTAGTTACCTCTAACATGGGGCTTGAACAGGACAGCTGAATCAGAAAGGGCAGCTTCTGCCTTTAATACATAACAGTAATTACCACTGCAGAGGAGGTTTTCTCTCCCTCCTGTGCCCTGGCATGAAGGACAAATTCCTAACATCTGTATCAGAAGGGTTTATCTTATCGTGGAAATCACCCTACAGATAAATGTCTGGTTAGTTGCAACAACATACTGCTGGTTTTAATTTAGTTTATGAACTTAAAACCTCGTGGACTCCCAGTTTTATATGGGACTGATCAATGCACATTTAAATACTACCTCATCTTCCAGCCAACACACTCAGCAGTTGTTGCTCCAATTACTTTATCTCAATATGAATGAGATGTTTGCTTTTACAAGGAAGCTGAGGCATGGGGAGGGTGTGTAATTTAACAGAGAACAGTGAGTCGAACTGAGTCAAGGAATCTCCTGCTTGGGAGTCTGTCACCAGGGCAGATCACCTCCTCCTTTACCCTCATGGCACTCAGAGTCTAGTCCTCTGCACTTAAACATGCATTCCTCAGGGGTAAAGCGATCCAGGAGCACAGCCATATAGGCTTATTTTCAGAGAATACCACATTCTTCAGACCTATCCCTTTCAGCCTGTTGGAGCTGAAGGCAGATCTCATGGCAGCAGTGGCTTTTGGGATGGAGAACTGGATTGATTTGGGTTCCCTGTAGCTTCCTCACTAACTGCACTTCTCCTGTTGCTTGTAGGTCAGCGGCCACCTGGACTACATGAAGCAAATGGACACGATTCTGAAAGCTGTGGGCATTAAAACCAAGGAATGTCAGCAGGAAGAGAAAGGCAGCACCAGACTTTTCTCCCCTCTAGCCAAGAAATCACAACGAGCAGCAGGCAGTGAGACTCAGGGAGAGGAAAACACTGTGCAGGAGGAGGATGGGGCTGACAGTGACTGCCAAGCACCCACAACCAGCACCAGCATGAGCTCTGCACTAACACAGCCTGTGAGTGCTGGCACGAGCAGCGATGGTAACCTGCACCCAGGAGATGATTCCTTGGCCAATCACTGCCAGGATTCCCCTGGATCTCTCTTGGCAGAGAGCTCACCTCCCTGCCCAACTTGCCCCAGCAGTGCCAGCAGTGCGAAGCAGGCAGCAGGAGATAACAGACTGAACTGAATCTCCAGACCTTCTCTCCTCGCAGCCCAGCGTCAGCTGCACAGAGCCATCCTCAGCCTCCTGCCCTACACAGTCTGCAGAGCTTCCCGTGCAGGGTGTGAATTGCTGCCCTGCAGCTCCCAAGGCTGCCGTGTGGCTGGGTGGGAGGCAGCAGAACCATCAGCGAACCCACACTTTGCCTGGCCTGCTGGAGGCCAATTGCAGCTCTTTGTGATGGGCAGGGATGCTCAGCCAGCACTAAAACTACTCTCAGAGCACAATCAGTGAAGCCCACAGAGCCGAGCAGCAGCTTTCAGAACCTGCTGAGGGCCCAGCACATGGCATCACAGTATCACTGGATCACAGCTCTCAGAGCAGTCTCCCTCAGCATCTCCCACTGACAAGAAAAGGCCAATTCTGGTCCAAATCAGCATAGTTCCTCAGGAAGCAGTGGCAATCCCCTCACTGCACAAGCTCTTTTCTTCTTGAGGGAAGCAATTGCCACCATTGGGGATCATCTTTCTGGTACTTAGCTCTTGGGAAAGCAGATGGTTCTGTGGGTATCTTTAAGCATGTTGTGGAGAGGAACTCATTACTAGGTCATTAAAAGCATTTTTCCACTTCAGCTCTGCTAAGCAGGGAGGAGAAAGGCTGAGAGTCTCTGGCTGCCCTCCTCGCTCTGCTGCAGGTTTCGCTACCACGGCTCTGACGCTTTCCAACCAACAAGGTTGTTTTCCTTCCTGCAAATTGAGGGTGATGAGTGTCTGAGACCTCGTTACTACTAGGAACATGCTTTGAGTCCCAGAGGTGAAAGACAGCAAAAAACAGAATGGGCTTTTTATGACTTATTGCTTTGTAAGGCTTTTTCCCTTGCAAGCCAGCAACACATAGAGACTTTCTTCTTGCATCCCACACACATCTCCAGCCTTAAAAGTTATATTTTTAATTGGTTTAAAATAAAGCTAATACTTGGCATAGAATAAACATAAACCTGTTTGATTTCTCCCTCCTTCCATAAAGGGAATTGACATCCGCTCCCTTTTTCCCCAGTCTCAACCTGGAGGGACTCAGCTTTACACAAGTTCCTTTTCTGACTGATTTTGCTGCTCAGCCCAAGAAAATGCAACCTAGCAAGAACATGGCAAGAGGATAAATTCCCTTCTGTGAGCACCTCTGGGTTTTTCCAGTGTTAAAACAACTGCTGTGTGCTACAAATACCTTCCCACCTCCTGATCTGGAATGTTTCATTGACTCAGTGCAATTGTAGCTTGTGATTTTGGTTCATTTGGAGCCCTCCCTGTGCCAGCAACCTCCCCTTTCTATCCCGAGCTTTCCATACACTCTACCTCTGGATTATTTCTCATGCAGTCAAACACGCAGCACAGCAACACAGGAAGAAAATGAATGAGACTTCACCTGGCATGCGGTTTTCTTCTCCTGGCCTCCTATGTTGGAGGGATGCTTGGGGTTCACTTGTGCAAACGTGGGCTTCAGGAGGGCAGCCAAAACCTCCTGGTGGAGTAGCAGCCCAGGAAGGGCACAGCAACAGCCTACCAACCCATCTCTGATCTGAAAGGCACTTGAGGAAGTATTAGCTGAAAAAATTCATTGGTGTTTATTAAGTGTCTGCTGACTGCATTGGAAGAAAAAAAAAAGATTTCTAACGGCATCATCTTCAAATTGATGGATTGTCAGAGCGAAGTGTGATGGCTGTATGCCAGAAATAGGAAGCTGTAGGATGAAAGCTAAAGGGAAGCTTATTTCGTTCCTTACTACTGTCAGGATACCCGTGGAGCTACAAACAAGCTGAACACCCACGCCCGTGTGGAATATCCAAAAAGCAGCGTTGAACATTTTGCATCAGATTTAATCCCCCATAGCGCAGACTGCTCATGATTAAATAGGATGGTTTCAGCATGCTGCAAGTCACTGCTTTCACGGGAAACTGACAGATACAGCCCAGATCAGGTGAGAAAATTAAGCCCCCGGGGGACATGATGTGCTGTGGAATGGAGCAGCCCCAAATCTTGCCTGTGAGTCACGGGATGTGCTCCCCCCTCTGTTTCTCTCCCCTTGGTGTGAGTTAGGGGTGACCTGCTGGGCCGTACAAGCAGAAGCTGAGCACCTCCCCTGGGCTGAAGCGCGGGGAGACATACCCAGGCTGGCACTCAGGCCACAGGGGTGCCGAGCTGCCGGCGCTGCAGCTCCAGCTCTGGGTTTTCCATCTCAAAAAGGCTGACCGAGCGAGCACTGGGGGCTGGCAGGGCACCTTCAGCGGCCGGCAGCAGGCTGTGTTCATTTGCCACCACCTCGGAGACAACGGAGTCGGTCTCAGCCTGCAAGGTGAGGACATTCTTGAGGGACGTGGCCGCACGGGGCCCGCTGTTGGAGTTCCTCATGGAGAGAGAGATGGCGCTGGGCCGGGGCTCCCCGGTGCGCCGGCAGCAGGGCAGGTATTTGCCCATGGCTCTCTTGAAGTCCCTCATGAAGAGTGGGTAGATGATGGGGTTCATGGTGCTGTTGCAGTAGCCCAGCCAGGTGAGCACGTCAAAGAAGCCAGCCGGGACACAGTCACACACTGCCTGGGGGGAGACAGCGAGGGTTAGCTGCAACTTCCACTGAAAAAAGCTCTTTCTGCCGTAAGAAAACCCAACAACTTGCTTACCTGCGTCACATTGGTGACAAAGAAGGGGAGCCAGGCCACGAAGAACATGCCCAGCAGGATGCCCAGTGTCAGGCTGGCCTTCAGCGCCTTCTTGCTGTGCTTGTTGGCAAATCTCCTGCTCTCGCTGCCAGCTGCAGGCTGACTTGGGGCGTGGGGAACCTGCATTAGGAGTTGGGGTGGTGAGTAAGGACTTCTCCCCAGGCCAGACCCTCCTGCCCAAGGGAAGTAGCATTTGGTGCTGCTAATCCTGCAAGAAAATCCCACTATTATATCCCTTCTGGCAGAGGCAGGAGGATGGCCCACACCACCACCTCTGTACCATAAATCAGGAAGAGGAAGCAATAGAAAACCTCAACATTGAGAAGATTATTTTTTCCCCTGTAAAACAGGAGCTTTATCATTAAGTTACTTAGGAAACCCAGCTCAGTCAGTGTTTTGGTGAGAATAAAGCATGCCCCGAAGAGGCAGCTCTAGCTGCTGATAAGAGCAGCAAAATAATTATATTTTTAAAAGTGGGACGTCAAACATTTCAGCCTATAAGCACCATAACTAACTCAGTTCTCTGTCCCTTCTTGCAATCTAAAATTAAATTACTATCTCAGCTCTCTGCCATAATTAGGTGAGGCCCCATTGCCACTCAGCTTCCTGCCCAAAAAGAGAACGAAAATCCATTTAAAAGCTCAAAGGCTCCCCAGCTGACATTGCATTTTCAGCTGGCCACTCACCCGAGCTGATGCGAGGCTCCTATAAACAACCTACAACCTGCACCCTGCTGGGACACTTGCCTCATTTTAATTCTGCTGAAAAGTTGGTGGATGCAGGCTCCCCGTGGCAAAGGAAAGTGCCTGGGCATCCCCTGAGCAGTACAGCAGTGGGGCCATGAGGCTGTGATGGGTTTGGTTGGGTTGAGTTGAATTTGGTTGAATTGGGCTTGGCTTGGTTGGGTTTGGTTTGCTCTGTAGAGTCCAAAAACCCATCATCCAGGGGGAAAAAAAAAACACAACATGTTTTGATATTGCCTGCTTCTCCTTTGACTCTCATTTTCCTTTTCAAAGTCTGGTACAGCTCATCGTGCGAAGGAGGGCTGGCTAGGTCTGAGTCCTGGCTCCTTTCTTCAAAGAGAACAACAAACCAAATCAAGGTACTTAAATGCAATTAAGTTTGTCTTTTCCTGTAGGATATGAGGTCAATAAAGCCTGTTAGAAGGAATTAAAGCTGTTAGATTTAGTGGCAATTACCTTCTCCTGGAGATATACAGACAGCCCCAACTGCAGCCACGCTTTGGTTGCAGAACACGCATGCTCTTTCTTAACCAGCAACCTCAGGTAAGGAGCTATCTTGCCGTTCCTATTGTAGACCAGGTAACAAAAATAGAACCTGGATGTGCAAAATAAGGTGCCCTCCAGAATTTCCTATTTGCTATTTAAACTCCTTCTCCCCATACGTCTCACACCCACCACAGCCAAGATTGAAAGTCAGATACGATTAAAGCCCTCTGGGATGACACGAGAGTGAATGAAGCGGCATTTATTTTGTACCACTGAGCATTTTTGCATCTGAATTTATTTCTCTGCTTCTGCTCATGCTGTTCCTGTGCTCCTGAGCAGCTTCAACGCTCAGCATCACTGGGATGAGACCTGGGCACCACCAAGCACACCGCAGAGCCACCGTCCTCCGTCTATGGAGGTGAGTGTTGCCCAAAATCCCCATCCAGTTGCCAAATCCCCACTCTTATCCGGGAGAACAAGAGATGCTGCTGATGGCTGGCAGCGATGGGTTTGCTGCTTGCAAGCTGCAAGAGTGTGATGAAGGCTCTCTGCTCCTGTCCCATCACAAATGCAGCAAGTGCATGGCTCCCCACTGCACACCTCCTCTCCACAAGGAGCCCACCTGCGTTCTGGGGCTGTGACACGGCGCATGGAACAAGGCACACGCTGGAGCCCCCATACTCAGATTCAAGCTGCGTGGACTTCCCAGCCTTCCCTGCTCCCTGGCTCCTGCAGAGAACACCGTCACAGTTTCCCCACCACCCCACCCAGCTGCAGCCCTTTACCTGCTCCATGCTCTCGTCGGTGGTGGCAGTGGCCACGTTGGAGGTGAGGGAAGCCACCTGCATGGCTTGCTTGCGGGCTGCCAGGAGGATGCGGCAGTAGGTGAAGGAGATGGCAGCGGATGGGAGGAAGAAAGTCAGGCAGGAGGCCACCAGGGCGTAGGGCAAGCTGACCACTAACCGGCACTGCTCCTCGTCCCCCCGGGAGGTGACATTTGGGGACCAAACCTCGAATTCCAGCTTGTGCCAGCCCAGTTTGATGGGCAGAAAGGAGGCCAGCGCAGCCAAGGTCCAGGTGGCCAGGATGAGCCAGAGGGCCCTGCAGGATGTCATACGCAGCTTGTATTTCAGAGGGGAGATGATGAGCAGGTAGCGGTCCAAGCTGATGACGCAGAGGTTGAGGATGGAGGCACTGCAGCACATGACATCGAAGGCGTACCAGAGGGAGCAGAAGTCTCCCCTCAGCACCCAGTGGCCGTAGAGCTGGTTGAGCATGGCCGGGGGCATCACCACCAACCCCACCATCAGGTCGGACATGAAGAGGGACACCAGGAAATAGTTGGAGGTGTTGCGGAGGGAGCGCTGGGTGACGATGAGGAGGATGAGGAGGAAGTTCCCGGCTGTGGTCAGCAGGATGATGAAGCAGAGGAAGGCGGCCATCCAGCTGCTCCCCACCAGCAGCGAGCGCTCCCCCAGCACGCTGGCATTGGGGGACCCCAAAATGCCCTCCATGAGGAGCGGGGCAGCGGGACTGGCTCTGCAGCTGAGGCCCTTCTCCACCTGTGCTAGGTGATCGTCGCAGGGGCCAGCTCCAGGGGAAGGAGTGCCATCTCTCCGGCTGTCCTCCTTTCTGCTCTCCTCCTCTCCCTCTTCCCTCTCTCCTCTCCTCTCTCTCTCTTCACTGGCAATCAGGGCAGAGTGACATTTCCAGGAGCCGATGAGCAGTAGCAAGGTTCCCCTCCCTGTTACTCACAGCCAGGCGTCTGCTCGTCCCTGCAAATCCCCTCCGTGCCCGGACAGCGCAGCTGGACGCTGAGGATGCCGTGGGCATCAGGGGAGCTCCGGGAGGACACGCCGGACTCTGTGATGCTCTGAATGCTCTGCACCAGGGAGTCAGACGGACCGCGCAGCGCTGGCGATGCTCAGCTCTCAGCTCTCAGCTCTCACCTCTCCGCCGTCTTTGCCCACCTGCAGGGCTCTGCCCCACCGACCTCCTCCGAGCTTTGCTGCTGCAGCCGGAGACGGCGAGGAGAGGCAGAGCAGCCCTGGGGTGGGCGCTGGGATGCTCCCAGCCACGTTCAGACGCGGGGAGGAATATGCAGGAGCACGGGAAGCCGCCCGGCGGTGCCCGTCCCCCGGCAGAGGTGCGTCGGGCGTGCGGGGATGTGTGCGAGCGCGTGTGCGTGCAGGAGCCAGCCAGACTTTTACCTGCTGCTCTGCGATGCACAGCGCAGGATGCAGAAATGCCGATTCGGAGGAGGTGGGGCGGAGGGGAGGAGATGAAATGAAATGAAATGCTAATGAAAACGGGGATTTGGGCTAAACTCTGCGAAGTGGCAGCCAGAGAGTTCCCTTCTCTGCCTTAAAGACGCAGCCCGCACCGTGCTCTGCCACCCCGTTGCTGTGCAGACCCCATGCTCACTTTGCAGGCCAACAGCAATCTGCGGCTGAGCCCGACCGCCAGTGCTGAGTGCAAGGTTCCATCCTCAGTGCTGGCTGATGAGAGCAAAATTTTGCATTACCAAATACAAAGCAGCAAAGCCTGCATCCAATATCTGCAGCTGCCCTCTCAGACAGCAGCCAGAGGCATGCAGGGGGCTGGGTGAGCCCAGGGCGACTTGCCCCTTTGGTAGCAAGGCCGAGGACCCTACGTGCTCCAGCAGCTTCTCCATCCCATTCTCCAGAAGATGCTTCCAAATCTCAAGGTGCCATCGTGCAACCTGAGCTCCCACCTCCACCTTTCATAGTCAGTACCCCGAGGTGCTCGGCAGACACTGATTATTTTCTTCTCGTTGCTGGAAGGGTTTATCCTTCAAACAGGCTGAGGGCACCGCAGCCGACAGCACCGACCCCAGTGCTGATGGAGAGACGGGACACCCCGCATCTCAGTGAGTTATGAGGATGTGCCTGTTTGACCCTAACACACTGCCTATGTTAGCGGTGGGAAACAAGAACGTGAATGAAGGGAAGGAACAGAACTTTGTCTCTTTATCGAAATCTGCTTTGCTAATCTGCTTTTCAACAACTCTGTCCCACTTTTCCTAGCAGCTGAATGGGAGTGCCTGGCCTGGATGCCATCTGTGAGCAAGACAGAAGGGAGATGCATAGCAGGACTCATCTCTGCGCGGGGAGCACGGTGCTCCCCCCAGCAGTGTGCCACTCAATAGCTGCTCAGGATGAACTCTCCTGGGTGCCTGCGTGTGGCATCTGCCCCTTTGCATCTGCAGGATCTCCTCCTGGGACGCTGCCATGCAAACCTCGCCAGCCATCCCTGTGTCACGCCGTCCTGGCAGGCAGCCCGGGGCAGAGCACGCACATGCGAGGCTCTGATCGCAGCAGGAGGTTGCTTTAGAAATGCGTTTGTACCAGGAAAGCCTCACTTCCTCGTCCCATCTGTGCTGGGAACAAGCAAGGAAACCCACCCCGAGCCCACGCTGTGGCGGCCTCCCAGCTGGGATAAATCAGTGCAGCAGCACACGTTTATCCCAGCTGGGCCACGCTGCTGCTCGGTAAGGGAGCACAACGCCCTGCTTCCTCCTCAGCACCGCTGCAGTCCAAGCTTGGAGCATCTCAGCTTCACCGCAGAGCTTCTGCTCCAGAGAAGACTGAACAAAGCCTGAGCACCTGGGCATGCTGCACTCCCTCCAGCAACTGGAACCTTATGTGAAGTCCTGGTCCAAGCTTGCCTTCCTCCGGCCCAGAAGCGCTCCTGGAGGCCACAAAACGTGCTGGATCGAGAGTGTCACCTAGTGGCAACAGAACCGACCAAGGTCGCGTGAACCCGCAGAGAGCCCATGCATGCCTACGAGAAAGGGACCAGAAATGCAGACATGGACCAGGTGCTGCATCCGTGCGGTTGGTTTTCCTTTCAGCAGCTTATCCTGCTCTTTAAGGGAAGGCAGCAGGAAGCTGAAGGGAGCCGTGGCTCTCCTTGTGCTCTCCTGCAGCACTGCCTGGTTCTGACATCCAGCTTGCTGCCGAAAACAGGCATCAGAGCGCCCAGAAATGGAAGTCAGAACTAATTTATTTAAGAAAACAAAACCAAAAACCAACAAAAAACACAAACCAAAACTCGTAAAAAGGAGAGGGAGGCGTTGGTTACAAGCTCTGGAAGCTCTTGTCAGGACAGTGCCAAAGAAATTAGCTTTATACAACAGAGAGAGGGGTAGCAGGAGGGGCCCCCACCCTGAGCCCAGCCCCCCATCTGCAGTGGGGTCCAGAGCAGTCCCCTACAAAGGTCCATCAGCATCCCAGGACTTGTCCCCCTTCTCCCTCCACCACAATTAAAGTGCAGCAGGGAAGGAGGGGAGAGGGGCCGGCTCCCACCAACACCACCCCAGCACAGGCTGTGAAATGTGAAGCCCCAGTGCCCATGGCACAGCGCAGCTCCCTCACCCTTGCAAGCTATGTGGTGGCCCTGAGGACCAGAAAGGAAAGGGCTCTGGCCACCATGGCTCCCAGCAACCTCACACACCGCCCCAGAGGCACAGCCAGGGCAAAATACTCCTATGAGTTACCTAACACGAAGGCGTGGGGGTTGAAGTAAGACCCAGTGAGTGCCAGGAGGAACAGCGTGCCCATACCGAGCCCAGGCATCCCTACGCAGTCAGGGGAAGCACAAGGAAGAAGGGAGACCCCCATCCCACACGCTGCAGAAGAGATGTGCATCTCGTGTGTGGCTGCAGGGAAGCTGTGTCCCTTCTTCCTCCAGGCCAGGCAAGAGCCACGTACAAAAGAAAAGCCCAGAGGGCTCATCAAGGGCTCCACAGCAGGCTGAGGATCCTGCAGACAGCCCTGGGGAGCCCAGCTTGGCTCCCACTCTCTGCCAAAGCCCCCTCTGCCCACGTCCCCACTTCTCTCAATATATTATTACTATGATGTGCAAGTAGTTTTGCATCAGAAACCCCCAGCCCTCCTGTGGCCCCGTTGCTCCAGCCCCATGTCCTGCTCGTGCCTCAAAACGCTCCTCCAGCCCTGGGGTGTCGTGGAGAGCAAAGCGTGAGGGTAGCTATTAGACAGGAAAGCCTCTACCACCCCCCTCCCTCCCCAAGCCCTGGCCCTCTCCCTCGCACACACTCCCTGCCCGCGTTGCAAGGACAGTCCACGAGGGCCGGGTCACTCGTCGCCCTCCTCCTCGTGGTGGTGGTGGCTGGAAGCAGGGGGCTCTTCTACCTCCTGTTGGTGGTGGGCATAGTGGTGGGGGCCGGGGCCCTCCGCAGGCATGTTCTCCTCCGCGTTCAAGTAGACGTTGAACAGGGCTCCCTCGTGGCTCGGCTCCTTGCCGCAAGCCTGGCAGCTGCAGTGAAGTATCTTCTCCACCAGCTTGTCAACCCTGGGGATCTCGTCGTTGCCTGGGCAGTCCAGTGTCACCTGGGGAGAGGGATGAGGATACAGAGTGAGCGCGTGGGCTTGATCCCCTGATGGCCATCTTGACCTGTGCCGTGCACAGCAGACTCAGGGTATTTTAAGCTAGAAGTCATGGCTTGCTACCCAAATAGTCATGGTCACGACACAAGGGTGCTTGGGAACATCTTGCAGCTGCAGAGATGTTGTACCTGCATGTTGTACCAGCTGGGGAAATGCAATGAGTGAGGCAGGACCTGCCCCCAGGCACTACAGGCACAGCAACACCAGCGGTAACTGCAGAAGGCACGGTGCCAATCATCTCAGCTAGTTTGGCTTAAGCCATCTGCCCAAACGTCTGAGTCCAAAGCAAAGCAGAGAGCTGGAGCCAGTGCCCTGGTTGCCCAAACCTCCCTTGGAGACAGCGTTTACGGTCCTTCCAGGATCCATGTGGCAGGAAACAAACAGAGATGCTGGGAGGTCTGGGAGTGGCCGGCAGGAGGTGACTCTTAAGTCAGGAGCAGGTGACAAAGGGGAGTGGTGGAGAGGGGAGGCACGCAGGATGAATAATGCAGGGACTGACAGAGGATGCTTCTTCCTACACTGACAAATGCACCGTGCATCACCACAGTCACGCTGCTTCCAGCAGCCCCTGCCAGCCAGGAGTCTCAAGGCAGGGCAGAAACACCTGAGGCAGCCTGGAGGAAACCGCGAGCAGAGCAACCTCAGGGAAAGAGAATGACTTCCCCCAAAGAGCTGGCAGTGCAAAGCTGAGAGCCTCCTACTGAAAAGGGGCAGAAAAGACAGAGGAGCAGGCAGGGATACTCACAATTTCCCACATGGACTGGGCTGGCATGCAGGAGTCGCAGTGAACCAGGGACTCTGTGGACTGAGGGAAGGTGTTGGGGACACTGTAGCTGAAACACTGCCCCAGGCAGGCCCTGTGGAGACAATGGGAGGGAGGAGGGCTCCGGGTGGGTGCCTGCTCCTCCCGACGAAGGCAGGAAGAGATCTGGCAGGTGGGATCCCTACCTGTTCTGGATGGACTTGGACTCGCAGCCGCTGTGCCCCACGATCTGGGTGATGTTCTTTGCCTCACACCAAGCGCTCTTGTCCGGGAAAAGGGCGAGTTTGTTTATGGGAGGCGGCGCAGCCAGGAGAAGCGCTGGGAAGAGGGCTCCGACCACAAACCATAACATCATGGCCAGCTCTGCCGAAAATCTGCAACTGGAGCCAGGGAGAAAAGCGTTAGCAGGAAGGAAAACAGGCAAGCTGACCCATCTCCAGCCCCGTGGCAGCTCTTGGCGGGGGCACACGCACACAAAGTGCCGCACAGGGAGCGGGACGCGCTGCTCTGCCTCTCCCCCGCAGCAAACCCTCTCTTCCGAGCTCTGTGCCAGGAGTAACAGCAGGCTTTCCACCACATCTTACCCAAGGACAGGCTGGAAGGAGTTTGCAAAACAAAAGCGTCGCCACCGCAGCCTGCGCCAGGTTGGAGAGGTCGCAGACCGCAGAAATGTTTGTGTTTGAGGAAGGCGCAGGCTTGCCCGCTTCCGCTTCTCCCACCTTAAAAGCCAAAGCCACAAGGCTTCCCAGCAGAGACAAACCGCTTTCCCAGGAAGGAAAACCGCTCTTCTCCGAGCAGCGCGCAGCAGGTGTCGCTGCAAGGCAGCGGGGAGACGAGGAAACCTCACTGCAGAGGCAGGAAAGCACAGAAACGGCCAAAGGAGCATTGATGCTTGCAGAGCCGTTGCCATTCGGCAGTGCTGTCCGACGGCTCTTCCGAGGATGGGAACTCGGTCTGCAAACAAGGGGGTCCTGTGACCACCAGGCAGGAGCTTGCTCGCAGCGCTGACGGGCCGAGGAGGTGACGTAGCACCCACACAGATCCCACGCCAGTTTCCAGGCAGGCCAAGGTGCCTGCCTTACCACTCCCAGTCACTGGGGAAAGGCAGATGGAACAGCATCACAGGAACAGGGAAATTTTTTCCTTCGTGGGGTTTGGATCAAGTCGTAGTGAAAGGCAGACGTTTGTGCTTTCTAAAATATTTGTTAGAAGCGTGTTATTTGTTATTTCCTTCTATTTATTTATCCAGATGAAGATCCAAAGCCCACACTGGAAAGACTCCTATTGATTCCCATGGCTCCCAGGCCCAGCCCTCTAACATGAAGGAAGAACACCGTGTTTATCAGCTCGGGCCACAGGGGTCAGCTCTGCTTGGAGTCCTCCCAGCCATGCACTCAGCCTTTCCACATCTTCCTTCTCAGCTTGAGGGCCGCCAAGTTTGTCTGGACTGCTGGGGCTTTCAGAGCTCAGTTCTGCTGCTGTATGGTCGTTATGGGGGAGAGGGATCAGCCCTGGGAGCCCTCTGCTGAGGCTGACCTCCGGGTCTGACTCAGGAACCCTTCCTCATGAGGGACACGGAGCGAGAGCTTCCCTGTCCTCCATCCCAACACAGCAAAGCCTCTCTCCCTGGCCCCACCATCTCTGAGCAGATCAGATTGGCGTCTCTGCTACCTTTTCTTACTTCCTGACCATACAGGAACTGAAATGATATAATGCACCACCACTTCTATAGGCCTGGCCCATGCAAAGCAGGCAGTGCAGGTTTTGGTCGGAGAAGAGCAGAAGGTTTTAGCCCCTGAACTCACGCTGCTGTTAATGAGAGCGGTGTGATTAAACACTTTTGTCCTGCAGACAATTCTTAGGGCTCATTTCCCTGAGAATTCTTTCCGTTTCATTAGGCAAATTCTGAAATTTTCTGCAGAGGAATACGCAGCTAAGCTGCACACACTGGGTTTGCTTGGTTTTCTGAAATAAGCATCACTCATTCCTCAAATGCCAGCGGCTCTGTGCTGAGGAATCCCACTCCCAAAGGCAAGTCCGAGATCAGAGCTGGGATGTGACCCAAACAGCAATTGCAAACCCCCTGGGGAACAGCTGAAATTCCTCAGGAGTCAGCACGCAAGTTCACTTCCACATGCCCAATCAGAAAGCAATTTCCTTCCTTCCAAAGAAGGTGGTGGCTGTTTTTTTTTTCCAGGTTTCTCTGCATGTACACATGGCAGCAAAGAGGCAAGCAGCTCCAATGGCCCCGCCGCCCTGGAGCATCCTGCTGCAGCGTGGCTCAGCAGATACCCAGGCACCAGGGATCACCTGGAGCACCTGGGATCCTGCCTCCGATACCAAGAGGAAGGCGGGTGAGGTTGTGCTCTGCTAAAGTACAAACCCTGGCCTGGATTCAGGAAAGCACTTAAGCACACGCTAAAGCCCTCTGCTTTCCTGAGCAAGGGTGCCTTCATGAGCAGGGCCCCAGCAGCGTGGGGCTGGTGCTGTTTGCAGAGGGGCTGCAGAGGCACCGGGAACATTTACAGCAGTGCAGCTGAGTTTGGGAGGGAGCTGGGGCTGCAAGCAGCCTGCTGGCGGCTGTGCCTCGTTTTCTGGCATCGTTTGAACCAGCCAAGCAAACAGAGCTGCCATGAAAACCATCCATCTGACAGCAGCCACAGGGCGGGGGACAAAAGCACCGTTTTCCTTCTCCTCCCTGGCTGGGAAGGGAAGCGAGAAAGGAAGACGAGGTATCCGAGCAGGTTTGCAAACTCACCATTAAATAAAGGCATTGAGCACATTCCTCAGTGACAAGTTAAATTACATGGTGCAACCCCTCAAGGAACAAGTGTGTGCTCCCCAGCAATGACCCCAAGCCTGGCCTGCCGGCAGGACCAGCACCACCTGAGCACAGGGCCTTTCTCCTCTCCACAGCAGGGCACGGATTTTTCTGGTCAAAGCTTTCCAAGCAGAAAGTTCAGCTCAGTTCTGCAGATCATCAGCCCCGAAGGTCTCCCCGGTTTGGAACTACGCTGCTGCTTCCCCTGCTGCCCGTCCCCAGCTGCGTTCCTTCTCCTCCCTCGCGGTGCCCAGGTGCCCTGGCTCTGCTCTGAAGACACCTGGGGTCACTCGTGACCACCAAGATTCTGAAGCCAGAAGAAAAACGCTTCTATCACAGCCCCAACTCCTCTCCCTGATGAAGGAGCAAAGAAATGACTCAGCCCTGGAGCCTGGCACATCCCGGACTCTGGAGACAAACAACATGCGCGCAGCTGCAGCCTCGAAACCCAAAGCCCTTTTCCAACCACAACCTGCACCCACGGAGCCAAAGGGCAAAACATCCGTGGCCAAAGGGTGTCAGCTCATGGCTGAGCCTCCTGCGAGCTGGGGGTCTGGAGGTGGAGCTTTGGTGCCGGCAGCCCTGAGGACTTTCTGAGCCCTGCAAGGAGAACGGTCCCAACGATGCCTGGAAGCAGCTGGAAAACTGCATCGTCCTGCCGGCCGGAGCACAATCACAGCAATTCCCTGCGAGGCCGTGTTCCCACCACCCAGCCCACAGCTGTTCCCAGCCATTTGGAAACCCAACACTTCAGGAGGGAAGTAGGAAAAAAAAAACTAATCAGTGTTACCCTGTTTTTCCAGAGGGAAGTGTAAACTGTGATAGAAGACGAGCCTGCAGGTGGACGTGGGGAACATTTCACGAGTGGTTTCATATATCTGTGTGCATTTTTCTCAGCCAGGATCTCACAATTTTGCCAAAGGCATAAAAATGCTGACACGGGTATGCGGTGCCCAAGGCCACACACGTGGCATCCCAGGTTGTGCGAGACAAGGAACCCCTGAGCTTTATAAACATCACCTAGCCACGGCTCAAAGCCCACCATACTGCACGGAAACAGAGTCGGCTCTTGGTCACAAAAACCAGAAAGCACCAGATCCTTTTGGGGCTCCACTGCTGTGCCAGCAGCGTCCCAAATTAACGTGAGCGATGACATGATAATATCACCAGGGGAGAGGGAAGAGATCAAGCTTGAAAGTGGTTAGAGGTAACTCTTCAGGACAGCAAGACAGATGAGTGCTTAAGTGAACGCAGAAATCCCATCTGAGAGCTCAGGCCTTGCAAAATCCGGGAAGAAGCAACAAAATGAAAAGGGAACACCCCAAGATGTTTAAAATGCACAAGGATAAATCCTGAAAACTTGTGCTAACGGAGCAAACGCTGCCTCACTTCTCACTGTGAAACATTTCTCACTGCTCCTTTCAGAAGCAGGAGGTGTTAGAGCTCGTCGTTCAGTAATGTGCTGACTTCCACTCCAGCACGGCTGGCTGATTTGCAGGGATAAAACAGGAGGAGAGAAAAGCAGTGCAGCACATCGAAATCCCTCTCCCCTCCAGAATTCACTTTTGGCTTCTCAGCTGCGCGCCGAGCGCCTGAAAAACCCAACCGGTGCAGCTGGAAAGAGAAACCCAAGCTCCTCTGCCTACAGAAGTCATCGGAAAGCTACTTAACGACCGAGGCTTAGGATGGGGTCTGAAAGGAGCATTGCTGGAAGGACACGGGCGGGCCGTGGTGGAGGCGAGAGCAACGTAAGCGGTTTCTGGTGAATTATTTCAACGGGTTGAGCTCTTCGGCGTTAACACAGCCACGGCCAGGAAGGCGCAGAGACCTGAAGCGCTGCCCTCTGTCCCCTCTCTCCTCCAGGCCCTGGAGCAGCGCTGCAGCTGCAGACCGTGCTCACATGCCCAGACCTGAGCGAGGCTCAGCTCCCGCCCGCCTTCCACCCCACGCCGGTGTTTCCTAAGCGCTGCCCCTAAATCAGACACCGCGGTTGTTCAGTTTCACCTTTCCCACATCAGCCGGTGTGGGAAGCGGCTGCCTCGTGCCCTGCACACCCCTTTTTTTGGGTGAAGCCAGCGCTCCTGGGCCGACAGTGAAGCCGGAAGGGTCCCAGCGGCGCTCACTTTTCCCGGTGTGAGATCTGAAGCCGGCGCAGCCGCATCCCCGGGGTGCTGGCTCCCAGCAGGCCCAGCTCTGCTTCCACTTAGCAAAGCGGGACCGGCTCCTCCGAATGACTCCGCCGGTGCAAATGAGATCAGAATCTGGCACCGCTCATCCTACTCAAAACAAGCCTAACTGGAACCAGATAAAACCAGTTTGAGTAAATAGTGGCCACCGGGACGAAGATTTCTTTTTGCTGAGCACACCCGCAGCGCGAGGCCGGCTGCAGCCGGGGATGGGTGTTGTCTCGAATGCCAACCGCGCTCGCTTTCGGCTCGCTCGCTCATTCATTACCAAACTTGCATAAAGAATCGAGCCGTGCCCCGTGCAGCGGGATCGGGTTCCAAGCTGCCAGCGGGAGGTGGGAAGAGGGGACAGAACAGGGATGGCTCCCCAGCGACGCTCCTGCCGTTGTCCTGCTTGGGCCACATCCTGGCCACAGCCAAACCGAGGGCAGAAATCCGGTGCTGCTGTTCCACCCGCTCGGTTAATCTCTGTTTCGCCGATACGAAATCCACTGCCTGCGCTCCTTACCCACAGCATTAAGATACAAGAAGACACAGCGCCGCGGGGCCGGCGGCTTTCAGGGCAAATGGCACCGCTCGCAGCCCTGCTGCTATTTTCAATTACTGCCAGGCGCTGGGGCTGACCTCACACTTGACATTCAGTCTCTCCAAAACTGGGCCCGGTACACACAGTGAAGGTTGATAAGAGCTTGATCAAAGCGGCCGAGCCATTTCTCCCTCCAGCTGTACTCCTTTCCCTGCTGCGGAGACACAGCCGGGCACTCCAGAGCTGAGCTCGATCACCCTCTTTGCAAGACCACAAACTCCCCAAAATGGAATTCAGAGCTGAGAGGTCAAGCCAAGAGCTCGGATTCTTCTCGGGGCTGTTTGCAAACACTTGGGATTTTTATACTGAAGGCAAATTCCGTTTCCCGTCCTGTGGTTTGCAAATTTGAGGCGAGCTGCTTTGTTTTTGAGATGGGAAACTGCCTTCAAAAAGCAAAAGTGCCAGTTGTGGGCAGAAGATTTTTGGCTGGTGGGACGCTGCAAAGAGGATGTTAAGTTCTGAGGCTAAAAATACAAGGGAAAACCCTGCTTGTTTCAGCGAGGTGCTGATTTATTTTTTTTTCCCATAAGAATCCTTATGGCAAAGCTGTGGTGCCCCAGCTGCACCAACAGATCACACAGTCTGAATTTTGAAGTTGATGGGGTTAATCCTGTACAAAAGAGTTTGTCAATGGGGCAGAGCATAAGATTCTAAAGGGACGGTGCCCTCGTAAGATGTTAGCAGGCAAGTTATGGCATAAGGGATTGTCCAGATCAATTTTAGTGCAGCTTTAACGAGCTAATCTGTGTTCTGGCCCCAAAACATCCGCAAGAAAAAGAGAAATCTCCCCAAACGGGCAGACTGTTGTACTGAACACAGAACGACTGCTGCAAATACTTGTAAAAATGGACATACTGTGTTACGGTTCAAGAAGCAGCTACAGATAGTTCAGATAAACGGCTTCATCGGATTCCAGGAAAGGCAAAACCTGCAGGATCCATTCTCAGTGCAAGCTTTTCAAGCGAGAGAAGCTGACCGCCGTTGGGAAGACCTTCCTCTGCACTTCCCAAGCGACTGCTCGTCCTGCACTGCCTTGAGAACCGACTCGCTGAGCATTCCCGTTCAAAGCCACGGAGCGGACGGGAAGAACCCAGCCCCGCAGACGTGCTTCCCATCTCCCGTTCTCTTATTTCATTCGAGCTAATAGGCGGCGGTGAAAATAGTTTAATGACCGCACAGCCGATCTCCCGGAGTCCGCCCCGTCTGCGAGCGATTCGTGCCGGTGGCAGCGCCCTCATCAATCGCTCGGGGAGAACGGGAGAGAAAAGGAGGCAGAAAATCGAAGGCAGAGAAAGCGAAGCGGGCCGGCTCGGTGCGGGGCACGGAGGGGAGAGGGCGGCTCGGGGAGGGGTGGGGATCCCGGAGGAGGATTCCCGGAGGAGTACTCACCACCCAGGAGACGGCGGGCACATCCCATGGGCTCCGGGGCCGCGGGCGGCGGCTGCGGGCGGTTACGGCCCCGCGGTGCCCGGCGGCTGCCGCATCCTCGGCGCCGCGGCCCCCGGAGGCGCGGGGCGGGCGGGAGCTGCCGCCTCCCTCCTTCCCTCCCTCCCTTCTTTCCTCCGTCCCTCCCTCCTTCCCTCCTTCCCTCTTCTCCTCCCTCCCTTCTCCCCGGTGCCGGGCTCCGGGCGGTGCCCCCGGCCCCGCCGCTCGCTATTGCACAATCGGGGCGTGGGGGGGAGGAAAGCGAAAGGAGGGGGAAAGAGGGAGGGGACCGCCGCCTCCTCTTCCTCCTCCTCCTCGGCTCCGAGCGAGCCCCAGAGCGCCCTTCCGAGCCACCAAACGGGGCCGTGGGACGAAGGCAAGGCTGTGTGCGGAGGTGATTTCCCAGCGCTCGCTTCCAGCGGTGACATAAACAAAGGCTGCGCTTGGCTCGCTGAACGCAAACACTTCCTATGAAAACGTAGTATGTAATAGAGAGGGCTTGGGGCAGAGGCTGAGCCACGGCGAAGGCTTTGGGAACGTTCCACAACACACTTTGCTTTGCTTTTTCCCTGCCTTTTTCTCCTTTCCTCATTCACTTTTCCTCCACTCCTCTTTTCTTTCTCTCCCTTTCCCTCTCTCTCCTTCTACCTTTCTCCTTCCCATTAAAACTCACAGCCCAGTGAAACCCCGTCCATTGCCATCTTTCACTTACAATAACTGTTCAGAACTGGAAGGGCTCTGTTTCTGTACAGATGCAATTAATCTAATAGAGGCTGCTGCATGAAACACTGGCACGGCCCTGCCAAATCGAAGTTACCTGCAGGGCTCAGATGGGCCCCGAGGCTCGATTTGAATCCAGAGATCAGAGAAGTTGGAAGGGATGGTGGTAAGAAAGCAGCAGCCGTGCTGAGAGGTGTGCTGGGAGAAGCAAAGGAAATTTGGAGATGGCAAAGAAGGCTGGAGGCTGTCAGCAGGGCAATGCTTTCCTGCTGCTTGGTTCCTTCCAGCCCCAGGATAATAGGATGTTGTAAACAAGCAGGATGGCAAAATCCTGCTTCCATCATCGCTTTCTTATCCTGCTGGATACAACCTCCTGCTCAGCCCCAGAAGGGCCAACAATAGACAAAGGAGCTGCCTTTTGCCCCCGCCGCCGTTGGCAGCCTGAACTCAATTTCCCTGTTCTTTCCCCCTCTGCATCACGGGGCTGAATGTGGGCTTTGGACTCAGCCCTGCCTGCTCCTCAGGGCAACACAACCAGCAGCGAGCCCCTGCCCCAGGGGGATGTTTTATTCTGAATGATGAAAGAGGAGACAGCGGAGTTTTGGAAGCAGCATCTCAAGTTTATGGATAATAAAAAAAAAAATCAGCTGGAGGTACAACCAGATATGAAGCAACTGACCACAGACATTAAGATGAAATTCACCCAAATGTGTCGCGTCCTCAGTTCATTATTTGGATGATTGGGATCTCAGCCGGGGTGTGATTATTTGGAGTGTGCAGCCATGTAAGCCAGCCTGTGGTTCATTCACTGCTTCCTACTATTCATTTGTGTTCCAGCGCTGTAAACAGCCAAACAGCAGTAAGGGAAACATGGCCATCTGTACATCTGAGGGTGGGGGAGTGCAAGAAGCAGACCCCAGGTTTTCTGGTGTCAGAAGAAGCAGGCAGAGGTGCTGTGCGACTTGCTGGCTCACTGAGATGGAGGAAGCTGCTGAGAGGCTGTTGGAGCCCCAGGCCAACATTTCCCCCCTTCTTTCTGTCAATCAGCATCACAGCCAGAACAAGGAGCGAAGACCTGCTGCCTGTAGATGTCATTCGGACGGATGCTGGCTAAGGCACGGGCTGGGGGCAGCTGCACTGCGGCTGGGAGCAGAGGGGAGGCAGAGCAGGGAGGTGATGCCAGCAGAGATGAGCAGCTCTCACCAGCGAGGCCCCTCGAGTCCCAGCCAGGTTTGCCGACATCAGCAGCACTTTTACACTCCTCTCTTACTGGCTCCTGCTCACCGTAGGCTCTGGGAACTTCCTGCCTGCCCCCAAAACACCGGTGCCAAACCACACTGCTGTTCCCACGCCAAGCAGTGCGATATGTGGGTCAGTATGACACGATGCTGCAGTCTCACCTCCCGACATCAAATTCAGATGCCATCTGAGAGCAGAGCCTCGCCTAAAAGGTCTGTGCCCTGATGGACATTACACCTCCGCCCTTTCCCTTGCTGCTGGATCACGGCACAGCAGAAATCCGCTCTCAGGTCTCTGGGAGCTTCCCTCCCTCACCCTGCTGCTGTTTTGGGCCTGCTGACAAACGCCCACAGTGCCAGGGGCTCCCCGCTTGTCAGGACAGGACTAGGAACTGTAGGCGTGAGAATTAACAGGGTGTATTTGGAAGTTAAAAATAAAATGATTCCTTTTATTTGCGTCTTAGCGCAGATTCCAAGGCGACCTGGATGCTAGAAAACACAAGCAGGGAAAGGCAGCTGGGAAAGGGGAGCGTCTGTGTTGGTGAAGGAATTGTTCCTCAGTCATCCCAGCTCAACCCACCTCTCCACGCTCAGATCACTCCACCTCTCATTTGCAGGAGGGTACGACGCAGTGCAGATCCCTGGGACAAAGCGGGCTCTTCAGGAGTCCTCTTCTCTTGCCAGATGAGGCAACCCGTCACACAGCTCCTAAATAAACCTGGGGACATCTCCAAGATTGGAATCTCAAATTGCTGTGTGCAAGAGCAGATGTGAGTGAGGGAAGGGAGCAGTGCTCATGTCAGGAGATGGATTCAAAGACTTCACTTCTCGGCAAGCAAGAAAACTGGAGTGATTTCTCATCACCACCTCATGAGATGAAGGGAGGGGCCAGCAGGGGCCAGTAGGGTGTGAGCTGCACCTCCTCACCAAGGCATGTGCTTTTAAACCCCTGGGATGCATGCAGAGCATCTGGCTTTGTAACAGAGTTAATGTGAGGCTGAAGGAGAAAGGGTTCAGTCATGGGGGTAATTCGGAGCATCCACCTCCAGCAGGACGCGGCTTTAGGGTAACAGCTGAGCCCTCTGTGTGGGCACAGCAGAAAGACGTGAGTTGCAGTGCCTTTCTCTGGGTTAGCTGGCGTGAGCTAGGAAGCCCAACACACAGAAGTGTGCACAAAAGATGTGCAAAAAAGCAGGACTTGTGGGCAGACTCGGCTGGCAGGGTCTGTGCTCAGGAGTAAGGGAAAAGGATTTATCATCGAGCTCATTAGAAAACATCTGGGCTCAGCAAAAGACCTGGAATGCGACTCAGCACGGGGCGCTCCTCTCTTCTCGAGTGCTGGGAATGTGAGCTCCTGCAGGGTGAGACTCGAGCCAGCTGTTTCCTCTAATCCCATCAGCCTTCCTGCCATGGGGGTCCCGATGCTCTGCTCGGCGTGCAGGAGAGAACGAGAGACTCCTGCTCCCTCCCCTTGGTGACTGGGATTAGTGGTTTCTCTGCAGTGCCGTGCCAATGCATTTTGGGGCCCTGGGGCAGCAGTAAAAAACAAAGTACCCCTCCCATCTGCGAGCAAGTCCAAGTGTGTTTAATTGCTTTTCTTTCCACCTTGCCCAATTGCTCCCGCTCGCAGGCATGCTAGGCCCCTCCGTCCCTCCCTCTCTCGCTTCCCCAGCAACTCAGGTCATGCAAAACTCTTCAGTTCAACCCGTGTCTGCAGGAATAGTTTCTACCTGGGAAGCCTGCGATGAAGGCTGGGCTTCATTTGCAGGTGCCCTCCTTCCTAAGAGTTCAAACTTTTTTTTTTCCCCTTCCACTTCCAAAATATCATTTCCCTCTGACTCCATTACAACCAGCTAAACCCCCCCACAACCACCTTCACTGCAATCCTCTTGTTCGATTAATTGCTTTCCTTGCAGGGCTGCCTGATGGCCCCAGCCCAGGGCCTCCTCACAATAGGTGCTTGTCTGTGTTTAGAGACGGTTCTGGCACCGAAGCACCTACAAAGTGTCAACCAGCAGCACAAGTTTAGAACATACACGTGTGCACAGGGAACATTTTGCACACTACCAAAAGGAAACCAGCGCCTGCCTCAAGTGGGGTGACTCAGCTCACAGCAATACTGTGCTGCTGCTGCATGGGAAGAGGCTTGTAGACAAGTTCACTGGCCTTTAAGAAAAACACCTGAAATCAGAAGGCTTGAAGTCCTGCTTTCTTCAATCCTGCTGCCACCAGAGTTGTTGAACATTCTTTTTAAAAGAAGGCAATGGAGAAAAAAAGGATGAATACGTGTTCACTGGTAGCTTGAACTGCTCTTCTCCCACTCCCCACACCTCACAGAAGGTAAATGCAAATATTGTCCTTAAGGTGATAACAGGATTTTCATATTTTTGAGGGTGTGGCTGCTAACCTTACCATAAGGTGGGACCCTGAGCAATTTGCTTTCATTCCCTCCCTCCCCTCCTGCCCTGAAGCAGGAGCGTGATTTTGGAGTATGTGAAGCAGCTAGTTCTACTGCAGCTGGTGAGGAACTGAACACAACTTGCCAGGGGACACAGCCAGAAGTCTTGGCCTGTCATTGCTCTCTTCAACGTGCCAACAGGTCTGAGCCATTTTTCGCTATTCTGCTTTTAATTTTTCTAACAGTACCGCCGATAGGGATTGCTTCAGCAGCTCCTCCTGTGTATGACAAGAGTTAACGCTGAAGCCTCAGTTAAATCATTAGAGGCTCATCCTGTGCTCCGAGGAGTCACAGTGACCTTTTCTCTATCTGCCAGCCCACCTCTATTTATACCTAATATGGATATAAAATCCACAGCTGAGCCGATAGTAAACCACAGCCTCCCACAAGCGTGTCGCCTACCAGGATGCTCCCAGAGATTTAAGGGAATCACTTCTCAGGCATAGGAGAACCCAGCACGTTCAGTTCCTGCAGCCCCAGGCTGATGTCCATCGTCCAAAGATGCATTTATTGATGCATGAAATACCTCAGCTCTTGAGCGATTATCTACGACACCGTGTAAACTTCAGAGAGAACTAAATGAAAAACGGGCCCTGTGCCCAGAAGAAAAGGGAAAAAAAGCACACGCCATCAGCTATTCCTTCAAACCAAACCAAGGAAGAGAAAACAGGCGAAAGGGAGGAGCTGGGAGAACAAAGCAGTCATGATCAGCATAGAAATAGGTTGTCTTACATCTGAGAAGCATGCCAGGGACATCTTCATCTAACAGTGTCCTTGAGCTGAAAAACTTCTGCATTTAGTTCGTACCAGATTAAGCCGTGGGACAGAGATCGGAACAATGCAGTCAACCTTTACAGCCTTGAAGTTCAGTAGAGTTTGTGGCCAACACGAACAGTTAGGTCATCTGATACGAATCCATGTGTGTTACAGGTCATTAGACTTCACCCGGTTACTCCCATGTTGAGCGCTGGAACTTGCATTTCAGACACTGAGAGTTGAAAAATGCACCCATTCCACTGCTGGCTTTACCCCAGTCTCACTGCTTATAATCCAGTGCCTCACTCCCAGCTGCAGGAGTCAAGCTTCAGTCTCACTGCTTCTCACTGTACCTCTCCCCATTAGTAAACCCTGGTCCTGTGTTGTTTTTTTCTTCCTTTCCAGGAAGTCAGCTCCTTATTGTAATCCAGCCACCTCCTACAGCTGGAGGAACAGTTTCTCTCAGTGCACATTCCCGATGCCAGTTTGTTCAAGAACCATTCTGGCCATTTTTGCACCTGTACCTTGTCCTTCTGGCATCCTCAAATTGCTGAATCTCACCTCTGAGTGAAGCAGGGCTCAAAGCCATGGCCACGTGGGGAGAATATTGTTGCTTCCGTTCTACAGGGGACAAAACCGAGGTGCTGTCTATCACGACTGGACTCCTAAATCCTCAGGGACCACGTGGCTCACGGGATTAGTAAGGGTCTTGGGTTAAGCTTTTAGTCACTGCTACTTCAAATGCAACACTGAGGGGGAGGAAGAGTTCTCTGTCTTAAACTTCTAAAAAGAAACACACTCCTTCGTATAACAAGAGATTTATGAACTGAATTTGAACTGATAAGGGCATGACCTTTTCTAGGAAGGGATATACACTTCTAACCCAGAGCTGGAGTCTTTACAAGCAGTACCAATAAAGACTGTAGATGACGAGTGATTTATTAGTCACCAACAACTTTCTCAGCATCTTTATAAGCAACAGGAGGTGGGTATCCACCACCACAAGGAATATCCAGCCTTAAACGGCCAGCAGTGCAGTACAGCTAAGTGCTGACAGCCAGAAGTCACCAGAGAAACAGATCCACAGCTGAATTTCCATAAACTCTGTTCCCTTTTAGCTTGTCTCAGTTAAGTATTTCACTGTGGGTGGGCTATAGGCTGGGCCATCAGGGCAGTTAAGACACTGTACACATTGCACACAGCTGCCTACTGGTGTTAGTGTGCCAAAATTCACACCAGTCCCTTTTACAAAGGCAGAGGTGGAGTGGGAGATGGGGGAAAAAAAAGGAAAAGTTTGTTCACTTCTTACTGTTAGGATGTGTGTGGTAGGAAGGCAAATCAACAAAACCCAGCCAGCCCAGAGCAAAAGGAATGGTCAGCAGTGCCTGCTGAAAAAGTGGTCTTCTGAGCAAGTCAACGATCACATCTTCTCCAGCCCTGCCATTAGCCTCTCCCTTCTAGCTGAAGCAGAAGAGCTCTTGCTCTAATTAGGAATCACTGCAACAACCACACTCTCCTTTAGTCCATTCATACACCCGCTGCTTGCCTTCCAAACAAGCGTCTTTGTGCATTTTTTTGCATTGCTCTGCAAAATCGGAGGGAAACCATTGAAAACATCTTGAAAACCAGTTCTTTCTCCTTTGGAGAATCACCCTCGTGAACCCTCTGCGAGAGCTGAATGATGCCATTATCACTTCTATTACTTGAGCAGCACTGTCTGGTTGGAATGGGTTCCCTCCATTCTCTTTGGATCTGTGGGGAGCTCCACATTTATGGGTCATTCTGGATCCTGTGAGTCCCTCCCCATTCCTACTGGGATATCTATGGGTTCCCCCCATCTTTGGGGCATGCTCCATCTATGGAGGGCCCTACATCTACGGGTTACCCCCTTTATTATGGGTCCTATGCATGCCCCCCTTTCCTATGGGTCCCACCTCGTATCTGTGGGTCCCTATGGTTCCCCCCATTCCCACTGGGGTATCTATGGGCCCCTATTTATCTCCTCCCTCCGTTACTTAAGTTCATCTATAAGGTAGACCTAATATGGCTGTGACCAAGTTCTGGGATCTTGCTTAGGTTATTTGTACCTGACACAGGGATGTCCTGTTCTGTGAGAAGGCATCCCAGCGATGCACAGAGCTGGGAATACATTTCAGTGTCTTCTCTGCTTATCACATACAGGTTTACACCAAAGTCAATATTGAGGATCTTGGCGTTTGCATTAGTGATTGTAAAAACAATCGCTCACTGGACAGTAAAACAGAATTCCTAATTCATCAGGTATTTCTTATGAAGAACTGGAGGCAATGTCAGGATAGCAAAGTTACAGAACACACCCTTCTGCAGACACCCAGACTATGAAGAGGGCAGCCTTCCCCTGAGATTCCACGACCCGCCAAGTGAAAAAGCAGTCAGAAAGGAAGGCTGATGGAGGCAATGGCTGAAGACTGGAATCAGAGTCCCAGCAGCATGCCACATTCCCTCCAAGACTTACCAATAGTCTGGGCTGCAGCATCTCCCATTTCTAAAATGGGAACTACAAACCACTTTTACCCCCCTTAATCCTATCTGTTTAGTTTGTAAACTCTCCATGGCAGAGCCTCATTTTTATTTGTGTGTGCAGCACTTCGTACAGCAAGGTCCTGACCTTGGCAAGGGCTCCTAGGCATGACTGAAATACAAAGAAATGACGGTATCTTGATCAAACACGAAGAACTCAGATAAACAATAGAAAAGCAGCTTGATATTTCTTTCTGCAGGCTCTGCTTTCCGTGATTTGTTTATCCATCTCAAAGCCTCAGCAGACATCTAATCAAGCTGTTAAGAGTTAGATTTGTGGTCAATCGAGCACTTAGGGAGTTGTTGAATGTTCGAAACCAGTTCTATTCAGCAAACAGCTACTTTTATTTTTTTCCCTTTCTCAGATAAATATGGTTTCTTTATTCACTGCATATCCAGTTTTCCCATTAAAATTACATCAGGGTGACACAGTAACTTCTTCCCTAAAAGGTGTCATTAAGTTTTGGGTAGGGACACCTGACATTTTAGGCCTATCTTGCTTGCACTTTTTGGTACCGATCCAAATCACACTACAGTTAGATGAAGCAATGATTTCAGCAGGCTTAAGAAAGAAGGAAAAATGTGATAGTTTCCAGATGAGTGTATTCTACTAAATTTAACATGCCACTTGGTACTTAGAATTTCCACTTTTTCCCCTTCCATTTATGTAATTAGAAATCAAGCAGCAGGAAACTGTTCCTATTCCAACCTCAGTTGGGAGCAGTATGGTCTCGTTCCCATAGAGGAGGTTTGTCCTCACAAGGAGTTTTGTACAGCTTACATGGACAGGCTCAAAAACAGGGTCTGAATAATACAATTTTAATCACACCAAAATAGATACAGGCTGACTGTGCACAAGTTATGTAGGCATATATCCAAAAAATACGTGTCAATATCAATAACAAGAAGCAAGGCAGCTGTGCAAATCAAAACCAGTCATTTCTCACCGAACAACACAACGTTGGCTAAAGCTTTTCTGCACGTTGACAGTCATATTCTGAGGGTCGCTGCCACTTTTGGTTCTCTTGATTCTCACCCAGGTTGATGCTCTTCTCTCCAGCTGAACCTGTTGGCTTCCCAGGCTGCTAGCACTGCAGCACACACGCACAGAACTCAATAAAAACACTTTCCAAACCACAGAGGAGCTATGGCTCCAAAATACATAGTTCCAATTAAAAATTGGGGCCAGATAAAATGATTCAAAATTGGGAAGAGATTCTGTTTCCAGTAAGCTGTTTTGACCTGATGGATGAATGCAGTCCGGCAAGGGAGGAGATGGAAAAACAAGGACATGCTCAAGCACTGATCCTGGATGGTATCATGCTTTGACAGAATTTAACGCTGCTCTGGCATGAAAGCAATTTTATTTCATAAGTCCCTTGCTCTGGGCTAGCTCTCCAGCTTCTGTTGACTCTGAGCACAGCTCAGCATGTTTCTTCAGTGTGCACAATCCATACACAAACACTCGGGGGGTGGGAGTGCAGGACTGCTGTAGCACTCAAGCCAAATCTGAGTGACACTGCTCTGCAAGGGAAGGAGCTTCTCAAGGTCTCTGAACTTAGAAGACTGTCCCTCAGCCTGTCTCCTTCCTTTCTTGGCAGTTTGAAAAATAAATATTGTGCAGCTTGTTTTCCATTGTCTCCCCTTTCTGGAGAGGAGTTGTCACTCTTCTGTTTGCCTGCACGCACTGCAGCAGAACAGGCTTGCAAGAGAAGAAAGCTCCCTGTCAACCTGTGCAACTTCCTTTCTGTCTTGGGACTCGTGCATTTATACCTTGTAGCAAGCATGGGAGGAAGAAAATAAGTCCTTAAGAACCATCTCAATCGCTAGGAAATTGTGCTGAGTAAAACAGCAAAGACCTCAAGTTAGATATAGAGCAGTAGGCTGCACGCTAACAACTATTTACAAGGAGTAGGGTAAACGTAAAACAGAAGGCAGCATTTGGAGCAGCAACTTGCCAAGGCAATAAAGAGATTTAAATATTTGTGACCCACTCCCAGACACTGAAACGTTCTCCCAGCAGAAGAGGGGTGAAAAAACAATCAAACCTGAAACGTAAGCGCTGAGCCAGGCGGCACGTGCGTCTGTTTAATTCACCCACCATACCAAGGAAGTTCCAAGCTTGGCTCACCCCAGACTCAAAGCTACAAAGGGACAACATTGGCTAGCTGAGTCAGCCACACAGTTGGGATTTGCTCTTTTCTGTTCTGCCTCTTTGGAGAGGACAAAAATTTCAGTTTTGAAGGGCAACTGCGCAAACAGGACATAGGAATATTTATATTCCTCTCCAAACACCAGCACAAGCAGCAGTGGATGATTTATGAGGTGGGAATGCTTCTTTGAACCGTATGTTAGATGGGGCTGCCTTTCAAGAGTGGAGAGCAACATACCACGGCTGTCTTTTCTGAAGAGCACTCAGAAAGGCTTTACCCAGGTGGTCACAGCTGCTGCTAGGTACTCAAAATGAAGACCTCCCCTTCCATTCTCTCTCTCTCTTGCACTCACGTACAAAGTCAACACACCAGAGAAGGCCATTTTTGTTTTATTTATTTCCCAGAAGAGCTCTTCCTTGCACTTTCCAGACACAGGATACAAAACAAGAAACAGAACTTGGTTTCGTGTACAGAAACAGTTTGTTGGAGTATAAAGAGTTACTGGTGATCATTACTGAAGAATGTTGGCTTATTCCAGGCGCACTTCAGTATTCCTGAGGAATAATCATTGATTTCTCCTTCCTTCCCACTGGGATAGTCTTAGTCATTAGTCACTGTTCCTGTAAAGTAAGAAGGCTTATATTATTAAAAAGCCATTTGGGTTCTTTGTGTGGAAGGTGCTGCACGATGTAAAACAAGCCTCTTAGCTTTGTAACGTTTCCAGAAGGTAGGTTAATGTTTTCATCTTTTGCTAGGCTGAGAAGCTGAATGGGGAGAAGTTACACAGCTATTTTCAGACCAGCAACGTGCCATGCTTTTGTGCAAATAAGCCTCTGTTCTGGTCAGCTGGGTACTTAAAAAAAAAAACAACAAACAAACCTGTTCAACTTAACTATTTATGGATTGAATAGATATCAGACAGAAATTAAAGCCACAAAGCAGGAGAAAAGATTCCAATGGCTGAACTTCTACTGCAGTACATCAGTATAATCCACACTGTTATCAAAGGACAGTGGTGGAGTTTTTTTTGTTGTCTTTTTTTAAGAATGCTAAATATTTTTTCAGGTATTTGATCTGTATATGTTTTCATTTTACAATGATATGTAAGTCATGTAATTCTCAGCTGTGCAGTTTTAAGCTTTGGAATAATTGCTAGATGTCGATTTTAAATCAGCTGAAGTAACATAAAATCCATTGGATCAAATGACTTAAAGCCCTCAGAATCTTATGACCACAGAATTTTACTGCATCTTGTGTGAGTCTCTTGCTGTAGATGAACGGCTCCTGAATTGGTGTTAGTGCTTCATGATCAGTTTATTAACTCAATGGGAAGAACGATGATCTAGTTTAGGGTGGGTGCACTGTCACTGTGGAATCTCCTGATTATTTGCTACCACGAAGGTTCTCCATCCTCTCTCATTCTCACATAGGATTCAGAATTAAGAACTTGATCCTGAAGAATCAAGAATTCAGTCTGGATAAAGCCCCTACCAACCTGCTCTGACCTCACAGCTGGCCCTACTTGGAGGTTAGCCTAGGTGACCTCCTGAAGCCCTTTCAACTTCAGTAATCCCGTGACCTTATGAACATGACAGGTCACAGAACTAGAAATCATTTCATTCAAAGTGATCCACATTTACATTTTTCTCCCTTAACGAAGCTGATTTTTCTTGCAGAATCTCACATTTTGAGAAGTTAGCATTAAAAAAAAAAAAGCCTTAGTTTTGAAAAGGAAGTCCTATAGACTTCAGTTACAACAGTATTTTCTAGGAAGAAACAGATGAGTGATAATGCAACAATATTTTCCATGCTTCTAACCAAGTGAAATGAAATAATTTTGTTGTAATAACCCTGGATCCATTATCCATGACACGACATTCTGGAGAGAATTAATGGCATTAACTGTTAGATGGCTTCATCTGAGTCTTCCCTCTCAGCACGTTCAGCCTCTTTGTGCCAGAGAGAGTTAGTGGAGACAGCGTGCTGGAAACTACTCATCTAGTCTTGTGCCATGCAGGCAGCTGCGCTTCTTCTGTCAAGTGTCCTTTCAATTACCTCATGCTCCAAAGGACCACCCTTGCTCCAAAGCACAGATTAGTCCTTAATCCAAACAAAATCCCTTACTAGGCTGACCTGAAAGTCAGTTTTCTGTTGCTCAACATCCTTAGTAACAAGCATCGCTGAATGAACAATGCTTTCTCAGAATGTGTATGCAGGGCATTCATCCTTCACATGCAGCTATAGACATTTTGTTCCAATTTCTTTTTAGGAATGTAAACTGGAGGAATACGGCGTACAAAGCTAATGCAATTCTGCACAATGAACAAATGTGGCCAGAAGAATTATGCGCAGACTTCTGATTCTGGAGCAGCACTGGGCTACAGCTGGCAATGTTGTATCAGCTGGATTTAAGTCACAGTTGCTCTGCTTCATCATCCACATTCATTATCCAAATTCTGTTTTTCTGAAGTAGCAGTTCAAGAAGGTTATTAATTCTCTTTCTCAACGGGCAGCTGGAGATAACCACAAATAGTTGGTAAAGTTGCAGAAGGCTGGCATAAGCTCATCTGCCAAGTAAATCTAACGAGGATGGACTCAACTTTCACCTCTCACATCTAGATGCATTCGATGCATTCAGAAAAAGCCTAACAATACCATCAAGTCTCCCTCATTAGAAGAAAAAATGAATCAGTGTCAATTTCTGTTTACAGACCATGAAAGGCCCCTGGCAGAACGTTTTACCTCAGTACTTTCTGTAGTACTCAAATAACCACCAGCACCCAGTGGGTGGCTCTCCATTGGTATCTCTGCAGTGCTTCTCACACTGTATTGCTTTGCAGATCCAAAATGCTGCTCCTTCTCCCATTTTTGTTTTGTTTTAAGAGGCAACAACAAGTTACCAGAAAAGCAGTCCCAACTTCCATACACGAAGAAATAAAAGTACATTAATGAGTTGGTCTTTGGATTCAGTACACCATGAGTGCAATGTAGGCAGCTTCCAATTAAAGATAATTCCTACTAATTAATTTATTTTTAAATATTTTTATTGCAGCGTGGTCGGTGATAATACTGAAGTCATTTAAATCATTCTCTTTAGAAACATTTTAATGTACGATGTCTTGTTGTTATTACTACATTTTTATCCAGCCAAACAAGTCATGAGAACTTAGAAATGATTCATGTTTTCCTGCTACAAAAAGATCACAGATCAGCTTCCACAGGCAGATCTACTTGACATGACTTTCACTTCCAGCTCTGTCTATTTCAAAAGCTCAAGACAGAATTAATTTGGTTTTTTTGTTTGTTTGTTGGCTTTTTTAAAGCTTTCCTATTTTCTATTTTTATTACTTGGATTTTCTTACGGTAGGAAAACCCACCTGCAGGAACTTCTACACTAATCTTATGTATTCAGTCTAAATTTTACTGCTTAGTGATAAATTTATAAGACCTTCTAACAAACAAGGGAACCCAACCCCTACAGCACAAGTTTCTACTATCAAGTAAAACAAACATCCATTTAAACATTGCCTAGATGTAGCACTCAATGCTGACTTACACAAAGCTGCTAGCAGTTACTAATAACTGCTCCTGATACTTACTTTTACAAATTTACCATGGAGAAGATATGGAGACTGGAAGTCATGTTGACAATTGGAATAAGCCATTCCTAACCCCATCCCAGACCCAAATGCGATTGGCCACGTCTTTCCTGTGGGAAGAGAAGCAAGAAGGTTAAAAAAAAAAAAAAAAAGAAAGAAAAGAAAAGCCATTAATTTCATATGAAAATGATAGCCTTGTTACATAAACACTAAGATTAAGTTGGCACAGCATTTCCTGCAATTGCAGAACTTGAGCTGAGCACAGTAGTTTAGAGATGCCACATACAATGGCTCTGTTACCCAACAGTTAAAAGCTTTGGTAACTTCATTTCAGCTTGATAATGAATGAGTTGTTAACACCTTCACTAAGTTCTATACGCCTCAAAAATTGCTCCGTTTTAAACTGCAGCTACGGTCGACAAAAGCTAGGAAAGCAAGCCATCAAGATTACTGCAGTGCACTTACTTTTGAAGAAGATGACTGAGAAAACAATTCCTAACCCAAATCCAGCACCTGTAAGAACAAATACAGTGAGTAAGACCTCAGATAACACAAAGAGATGGAAAATCATTTAGTTCTTTGCAGTCGTTCTTTGTTCTGACTCGGAATCTCAGAGTGCAGTTGTTTCAGCACACCAAAAGTGTTCTTAAAAGCAATTCTGAAACAAAGAATTCCTACTTGCTTCAATAATTATATGCAGCTCATTCAAATTAGAATCCTAACATATGTAAGAACTTTATAATCAAAAGGAGTTGTGAAACCAACTCTCATCCCTGAGAAAATTTTCTGAATTTGTGGCCCAATTCACAGTGTGGAATTATGATTTATTTGGCTCATTGTCAGTAAATGAGAACAGCTTAAATGAAAACTTATTGTGTCCTGGAGCTTCAGATTTTGCAGATGAATATCTTATTGTATTTCGTTTATCTCGCTACGTTAACTACTTCAACGTGTGGCCTGAGGGCAGCAGAACGTGGTGCTTTGTGTTACTCTATACCTTGCAAAAGCAAGCTCTGGGCTGCTTATCTTTCACATCCACTGCATTCACTTTGGGGCATATTTAAACACATTGAAAGGAGCGAGTGACTTTTCACATCCCTATCCTATATATAGAAATAACTGCAGCACCATTAAAGAACTCAGCTGGCGTATTTAAAAATCATTTCTGCTTTCTTTGGAAGGTGTGCGTGTGATTTTTTGTAAGAATTCAGGCAAGTCTGCAAAATTCCTCTCAAAACCCAATAAATATAGCGGTGAAAAGTCTGAGTTCAGCAGCTAAATTCTACCCTTAATTATATTCACTCAAGACAAGAATTTCAGATAAGGTGCAGAAGGAAAAGAATGTTTTTTAAGAACAAATAAATCAGTCACGCATGCATAAGCTCACTAAAAAATACCCAGCAGTTTCAGGTTTGCAGCAAACACATCCTGGTAAGAGTCTGAATTCTTTCCATACAAGAAGTCTAACTTAAGAATATACTTCTATTAATTAGAAGATACTACTTTTCTTTTCCCCGTGTGAATAGTCCTAAAAGCACGTGACCTTTATTTCAGCTCCTCTGAGTGCATTACTAAGTGGGCTGTGCCCAGAACAGTGCCAAAGAATCCCATACCCTCTTGGCATATGGGAGTAAAGTTCTTTTTTTAAGTGGGTTTTGTTTTGTTTTTATATATATTTGCCTTAACCTTCCTCTTGAAAGCTTTTCTCCTTGCAGAAAGTCCACTAATGGTGGCTCAGGCACAGATTACTGTGCAATATTCACTGCACTAACTAGTATATTAACTAAGCACCCCGTGCTTTTCACTGATTAACAACCCTTAAGCATTAGAAGAGATGACTATAGAATAAAACTCCAAGTTAACTCTCCCACTAGGACTTCTGTCCACATTTACCAACGGCTGGCAGTCAGAGCTGCTTTTGAAAACTCTTTTCATTGTGCCACACGTTTTCACGAGCTCTGGTTGCACTACAGGTAACTGCTTTACCAGCTCATTACAGCTGGGAGCAGGCTCACAAAACATGCCACGGCAGAGAACTCTGACCACCTGCCAAGCAGTGCTGACATAACTCCCCCAGACGTTTTTTCGAGCACTTCACAGAAGGTCAGGTTTTCACTCTGATCACTTGCACAGCTAGAAGAAAAAAGTCTCAGCTCCTCAGAGGTCTGCACTTCAGACAGTAAGAGATGCAGTACTCGGGGGAATGTCATATAAACAGCTAACTACTCATCCTGCGTCTGGATGTGACTGGCATTTCTGCTCGGACTGGAAGAGACATCAGGCATTACGAAGAGCAGCAGTTCATCCCTGCTAAGCCCTCCACTCCCCCTCCCCAGGCAGAGCCTTCCTCCTGCACCTTTGCTATAAAACAGCTGGTGCTGGCTCCAGCAGAATGTTTATGCTATTAGGGATAATTACTATCTTCAAGAATTCATCCAACGGACAACTGTCGGGCCCTCTGGCCTGCCTTCCTGACTGCCTTTTCCTACAACACACTGCCTTTTTGTTTGCAGTTATTGTCCTGCGGGTCACAATCCCACTTTCTGGAGGAAGTCACGTTCAGTTTGGAGGACTGCCCGTTCAGAAGGGGCAATACCAGTCCTGCAGTGAGCAATACCAGTCCCACGCTTCCACTCCAAGAGAAGATTCCCTCTGCCAATTCAAACAGTTTAGCTAATCAATGAGAAATGATTTAAAGGATGACAAACTCTGCATCATCTCAATGCACAGCCCAAGCAGTTTCTAATGTCACCACATTTGCCAAACGCCATTACCATCCAAACCCACATTTCTTCTTACCAGTGTGGTGGTAAATCAGTTCTTGTCTTTAAAAGGCTACAATACAGAAGCAGCTGTAATTAATACATTTTCTTTCCAACCGTATTCAGAAATCTTCATTATCTGAAGTTCTCCTCACATCCCTCCTTCAGAAGTGAGAATCACACCCCCAGTTGTGAGGGCTCTGCACAGATGCCATCAGCACTGCTTCCTGTTGGCATTTCTCTTTGCAATGAAAATGCAAAGCGTCAGTTTTAGATGCTATCAGTCCATCCTATTGGGCAGGAAGGTAAATACAGTGGCTGACTGGTTAAGAAAAATGATGGTAAATTAACCAGGGCCTTGCTTTAAGTAATGAAAACACTACAGAGAAATACAGATCTGCCAGGTAACGTTTTGTGGTTTTTTTTTAAATTTTCTGCACAAGAAGAAAACCTGAGAAACAAAGCCCAAAAAGTTGTCCATTAGCATGCCCAAAAGCAGCTAGGCTCATTTCACTTCTTGTGCTGAAAGCTGTGGCTGACCCCAACACCCCTCTCAATAAGAAGAGCTCAGATCTGCTCTCTCATGTAGCCACTGCTTATGTAACATTTGCTCTTTTCTTGGTTGGTTTAAACATCGGTTTTAACTTCAAACCAGAAGCTTGAGCTACATTTCACTTCTTAGCCCATCTGGTTAAGAATCTATTTCTGTGGACAGTTTGTCACTCATCTTCGTTCCACTAGAAAGTATTTGTGGTTATGTGGTCATTTCCTGCGTCTCCAAGACCAAGGGGAGCTGAACCATCTTTTCTTGGAAGCCAAGTAATGCATTTTGCTTTAATTCTATATAAAGTTACACCAGAGATAAACAATGGCAGAGCCCTTGATGAGTTTTACAGGTTTAAGTTCTCACATGCTCAATTTCCTTTTAAAGAGGCAACACGTTGCTTCAAAGAGCCTCCCACCTGACCAGGGGACACTGGGTCTGCAGCTGTTTCTACTAAAGAGCAGCACCTCTAGGCCAGGCTTGAGCTTCAGAACAATAAAACATGAAAGGTTTAGCTTACAATAAAAACAAACGAACATGGAAAAGCCAAGGGCTTGAGCCACACTGGGCACATTTTCCCTCCCTCTCTTGCATGACAGGCTCTTTGGAGGAAAAGGCCACAGGAAAGGGTACAACACATTTTTCACCTCCTCTGACAGTTTAAAATGTTTAACTAGGAAAGCAGCCTCTTCCACCCTCCATCTATCATCTCAGCTTAAACTCATTTACAGTCAGTGTCAGCAGAGGACAGGGTGGTTCTGCCGACACTGCGCTGCACGGATGGGCACAGCCACACAGAACCGGCGTGAGGCACAGAAGCTGCTCTTGGAAACTCTTATTTCTGCTTTTTTGGCTCGCACACCTTCCAAGAAAAACATCACGGTATCTCAAATCAATCTAACACACAGGAGAGCACGGGCTGCGTACCCGACAGGACATCATACAAGCGTCTCGTAGAGAAACAGATCTTCAGGAGAGGTTTCTGCCCCCAGGAACATCTGGGAAAAGCTTTTTCTATAAATTTAATCAGCAGTGCCTCCAGCAGTGACACCACACAATTCTTTCCTAGCGACCCAAGTAGCTGCAGGCTGAAGCAGCTATGAAGGCTGCCACACCTAGGCAGCCTTTCCTCCAATAGCTCGAAGCTTTAAAATAGATGGATTAAAATGCTTGCTGACATCTGGCAATGTGTTGTCGTTACTATAGCAGCTGGAAGGTTTTCAATTACTTAATAGTTTGGGGCTTTTTTTGGTCATCAGATGATTTTCCTCTCCCAAACACAAAGCTTCAGGCTCTCCTTCAGATTCTGCTGTTTTACACTTAGTTCTTCTAAGTGACTACAGTAAAATGAGGAAGCAACTGCTCGAATTTGGCTTCTTGTTGTAACAAAGCAACACCTCCATGCAGACTAGACTCAACAGAAGGACTTGTTCTACCAGAGATTGCCTCCCAACTAAAACCTTTCCATTTCGATCAAGAAAATCTATGGAGCTCAGTTGGTTTCTGTGACAGCAGCAGCTTGGAGGCTTAATGGCACATCTCATCCACAAGCCCGAGCATCAAGCAAGCATCAGCTCAGCAGCAACAGGATTTGCTTTAAACACTTAAGAAAAATTAAAGTATTCCAAAGAGGCTGCTCGCCAAATATCCTTTCCTTCCTGTTGAAGGGTGGCCCATCCTAACCTCCCCCCCATCTCGCTCCTAAAAAAAGCCTTTGACAATGTACACACATAACTATTGTGCAAAAGTGAGCCTTCTTTGCACACTGGAGCATTACAGGGCAGGGCTAAGCACCAGCTGAAGGCTGAGAGCACGCAGCCACTGATTTACCAAGAGCAAATTAATTCCAAGCAGACTCGTTGCTAGGTCTTTCATGGCAGGAGTCAGATTTTCTTCAAACACCAACCTTCAAGCTTTCATTCCCATCTCCCCTGTTGCGTGGACTGTTTACATTACAGACAGAAAAACGAGCAAGGACACTGGAAGAAAACACAGTGAAACCATACCCCGAGTGCTCGAGGAAGAAGCCGGAAAAAGTGTGTTTTGTTTTCTTGTAGCATTTGACTGTAGCAACACAGAATGCTTGGAAAGACAGAATAAAAATACCCAAACACCCATATAATATGAAAATGCTGACATGCTTTCAGGGGCCGCTTTCACCCTTAAGCACTCCTGCAGTTTAACTGCTGCCCAGATGCAAACCTTAGATAGACATCAGCACTTCTGCACACAGACTGAGTGCAGCAGGGAGTATCAAGTTTAGTCTGTGATCTCCTACACGGTCACAGCTGCTCAATCTCAGAGCCTAAGAAGAAACTCTTCATCCCCACACTGGCAAATGAGACAAGAAGGCATATACATTTCCTCCTTCCCTCTTACAGAGGGTAAAGAGAAAAGAGAAAAGCAGTTCTGTGAATAATTCAGCCAGCTGAAAGGATCTTCTTAATACTGCATGAAGCTTTTAGACACAAATCAGGGTTGCACTCTCTGACAGCCATACTCCTTCACATCCATCATTACTGATGTCTAAGGGACAGTGACAATGTAGCAAGAAGCAGAGATGGCAACACCCAGTAGAAATGGTCCAAAAAGCAGCCAGAATTCTTCTCAAATCTCTTGCTAACAGTTTATTCTTATCAAATGTGTACCAGCAGCCCTGATTTAAACAGAATTAAATATGAGTCTCAAAGAGCATTGAGCCGTTCCCATAAAATGCTGTCACATCTCACGGATCTAACAAGTGGTTTAGGACACCACTTGGCAGGAATCCCCTTTTGCTGGACAGTGTCACCATGTGCCAGCTCCCAAAAAAGGCACAGCTGGCACCTTAACAATGCACTAATGCAGAGGATGAGGAAGTCGATGTGCTTTGAATTCATTTCCAGCAGAGGAGATCTTATGAAGTCGGGGGGTTTCAAATGGCTGCAGTATCACATGGACATCACAGCTCTTCCTTAGGGCTTCCTGGCACACCAGAAGTACTGCCAGGAGCTGCTGGAGGAAGGCACCAGCAGGGCTCCCCATAGCACAGCTTGCAGCTCCCTGCCACGGTGGCACGAGCCAAACAGCACCAGCTGCCACCTTACAGACAAAGGAAAAGAAGCTGGGGTTACAAACAAATCATAATGCAGTTGCGTGCATCCATAACATTTGCGTTCTCCAGCATTAAAACCAAATTCCCAAATGAGAAACAAGTCTTCTGTCCTGGTTGCTAAGACTAAATGGCACGTTACAATTGCCAAGCAAAAAAAAAAACAAACAAAACAAACAAAAAAAAAACCCTGACAAAAACTTCAAAATAGGAATTTCAGGATTTTTGTATATTTAGACAAAGTTTAATCCAGTTTTCAGAAAGTGTAATCAAGTTTTATCATTATATAGACTGACTTTGTCCTGTTCATAACCATGTGAAGGATTATTTAAAAATACTGACACTGCAATCCACACAATGACTCTCTCTGACAAATTCAATCTGGGGAATGACACAAACAATACCATTTTATCCTTGCCATTAACAGAGACAGCTATTCAAGCAGGCAAGATGATGCAAGCCAGAAGAAATCATGTAACAGTTGCAGGACAATTGAAAGTGCCTTCTTCCCTTAAAAAATTCCTATTAAATGGGAATTAGAAGCATTTTATTTTCAGATGTCAAAACAGAGGATTAGAGGAAAATGGACATTATTATGCTGAGTTCTTCACAAGCTTCCAGGCTGAATCTTGGTCAAGCACAGACAGACTTCAAAACATTCATCTTCTGCAAAAAATAAACTGATGTCAGCACAGCAGCTTAACACACAAGCCAAAAAGTACATAGATTTCCTAGATTACCTTTCGTTTACAGGTAAATTACAGCATTTAATCCTGTAGAACTACAACAGTTCCAAAACAAAACAACACACACGCATACAAATTCCACCTCCACTTACATACACACTCTTTGCTCTGAAAACAGCACATTACATCCATGTGCCCAAAATTATAGCCTAACAGAGAAAAACAACTCTGCCAGTCTTTTACAGATAGCTGTCTTTCTAAATAAAGAGGCAAAAACTATCACTTAGTTAAAAAACAAAGCAAAGAGAAAGTAAAACCACCACCAAAACCCTTTAAACAGCGGGTTGGAAGCAATTCAGCTGAGGCTTCTGCAAAGCCCAAGTCAGTGTGATCTGCATCACCCACCAGAGAAACCCCTTGGTTAGCCAAGGACACGCAACCAGCCCACTGTGCACAACACTGTGGTTGCAGCCAGATTTAGACTCATCCTCATCATTAGCAAAATAAATGTCAGTCTCCTTAAAAAGGAGGACAGCACACAAGCCCCATTTAACCATGCTTTGACGTTTTACACAGTGGTTTAAAGTAGCCAGCTCTTTGAAATGAAATGCTGTCTTCACTAGACCTGACAACAGGTCTGTTTTGTACAGGAAAAAAGGAAGACTTTTAATACAAGATGTATACAAGTAGTGACCAGGAGGTCAAAAATATAATATTGGATTTCAAAAAAGATACAACTTAAGATAAATACGTATTTTGGACGATTTAGTAGCAGGTCATCTCCAACTAAAACAGCACAGCCAAACAAACAGTTTTAAGAAACTAGTGGGAAGTCTAACAGACTAATAGAACAGGACAGGTCAGGCTGCATATGCCCCACAGCTATTATTTAACAAAATACTTTTGCTTACAAAGGTACTCTCCTCTGCCTCCTGTGCATCTTCATCTCTCACGTTAAAACAGAGTGAAATTGGTCGCTACAGTTCTCACAGATGCTGGAAAACTGTCAGGCTTGCAAAGCTTCAGAAACTGAATGTCCATCTTTAGTTACAGTACCTAAAAGGGGGAAATGGAGAGCTAACCACAAGGTTGACTTTCTTCCCCAGCCACTGGCTCAGAGGTACTTCCTGCTCTAGTGCTTGGGATGTGATGGAACACACAGGACAGAAGCCAGCATCCAGCAAAGAAGTGAGGATTTGGTCCATTCCTACATCTCACATAACTGACAAATTCTCAAGCGAAAAAGCTTATCTATTTTCTTTGCATTATAACAACCACCCTTGAGTTTATTGGAGAGTTCAACAGAAAAGTAACATTACAAAAAGTCATCACAACCATGCAAGTTTTTGAACTCCTGCAGAGAAAATAATCACTTCCACCGAGATAGTCTGAGTTGGTGCTGCCAGTATTCACTTAATAGTTTGCCCAAGCCAAATCCATTTTCAAGGCCAGCAACATCTTCTGTCACTAATAACTGCAATAGGAAGCACTTTCTGGGGTGTTAGTTTTCAAAGTTCACAGTGAATCAGTCTGCTGTTACTGCCATAAAAGAGGTTGCTGCAGATACTAAATTAAAAGAACAAAAATAAAAATCTATTGCACATGAGGAGAAAGAGAGCAAAGGATAAAATCACAGAGTGCAGCTCATCTGCCATCCCGAGGCAATGCACTGACAAATCTGAATTTTACTTAGACCTCTACTCAATGCCATTGTGAAGATAAGCTGAAACCCTAGAGGTCTGGTGCAGAAATTCTAAGTACATCTTATTTTCCCCATCACCACTTTTGGACAGAAGAAAACACCAACTGAAAACAAAAGGCCTGATAAAGAGGCATGCTGCATCATGACCAAAGCTGAATCTGCTTCTTCCAGCCTCCCAGGGAGGCTTTGCACATAAAGGACCCCTACATGTACAGCTGCAGCATGGAACAAGCTCTTGTTTATAATTTGGCATACTTAATATTTTATGATAAAGCAACCAATGGTATGGAAACATAAACATATCTGGATATGTTTGTCAGGCAAACCTGAATAGAATTTCAGAAGACAAAACACTGCTCCAGAGCACTTGACACTTTTCAAAGGCTTGTTATAAACAATGGAAGTTTCAGTTTACTCAAAATTATTAAACATCTTTTCTAATGGAAAAGTATTAGGCAACTAAAGCCCCGAGTTCCTCATCAGCTTTCAAGCTTAAGGCCACTAGAGCAACAAGAGATAAACACTCACATTTCTCAGATATTATTTATGTTCCTAAAAAAAAGACTTTTGCATCAACAGGGCACCTACACCTCCCATATCAGACACATGTCACTCTGTACAGAGCATTTAAAGATTTGCTTTGATGCACTCTTTCTACTGAATCATTCAGGTTGGAAAAGACCTCTACGATCACCCAGTCCAACTGTCTGTCTACCATCAATACTGCCCACTAAATCACGTCTTTAAGTGCTACATCACCATGTTTCTTTTCCACAAAGCTACAACCATTCAGACAGCAGTGTGGAGATCACCAAACCACACGATGTGCTCTGATCACTCACAGAATTCCCAGGTTGATGTGAAACCTTATCAGTGGATTGCTGCACGTGAATTGCCTCAGACACACGCACAGTCATAGAATTGTAGAATGGCCTGGGTTGAAAAGGAGCACAATGATCATCCAGTTTCAACCCCCTGCTGTGTGCAGGTCACCAACCAGCAGCCCAGGCTGCCCAGAGCCACATCCAGCCTGGCCTTGAATGCCTGTAGGGATGGGGCATCCACAACCTCCTTGGGCAACCTGTTGGAACCTGTGGTTGTGCATCACCACCCTCTGTGTGAAAAACTTCCTCCTAATATCTAACCTAAACCTTCCCCGTCTCAGTTTAAAACCATTCTCCCTAGATTTAAGGACAAATAAGCAGAGAAGAAGACAAGGAGAGATATTCTAGTGCTCTGTGTGCAGAGCTTGGACACCGGATGGAAAGCTCAATGTCAAAGCGTGCACGCTGCACTATGGAACACACACCAAAGCTATCAGCGTGCCACACTGCTCACTATGTTTAATAAACACAGCCCACCTTGCACACAAACAATTCTAAACCCAAATTTCCATCACGGCAAAACCGAAGTGGTGGCAGGGATGGATGCAGCAATGCAGCCCATCTGGGCTCAGTACTGACGGCATTTCTCACAGACACCACTCACCTTTAACACAAGGAGCGTCAAAGCAGAGGTCAAACCCGACCCTCCGCCATCAGCCGGGCCGGGTCACAGCAGCGGGGGTCTGAGCCCGCCGCCAAGGTCACCTTGCGGGGCTCCGTCCAGCCGCTCCGCTCCTCGGCTCTCCCGGTGAGGGCGGAGCTCCGGAACCCCCCACCGTTCCGCCCACCGCTCAGCGGCCGGGCCCGGGCCCTCAGGTGGGCACAAGGCCGCACGGGGCCCTTCCCGCCGGGCACGGCCGCAGCGCAAAGCCTGCCGAGCGGCGGCACGCACAGCCCCGGATAGACACCGAGCCGCCGCAGCCGCTCCTCCCTGAGCCCTCCTCCTGCGCCGGGCCCTCCCCACCCTTACCCAGCTTGACAGCGGAGTCCGCCAGACAACGATCCCACTTCCTGCCCAGCTCGCCCTCCGACGCCATCTTGACAGACCCCTCCCACCTCAGGCCGCGCCTCTACCGCCTCCGCCACCTCTTCCTCCTCCTCCTCACAGCAATTCTCGCGAGACTCTCCCCCGCGGGTTGGAAGAGGCGGCAAGGGATATCTCGCGAGACTTCACTCGACCCGTTGTCAAGGTTACCGGCGGGAAAGCGCAGTGGCGGCTCTGCTCCTCAACGCCGTTCCTCCCCACAGTCTCCAGCCCCAAAAGGGGTTTTCTTCCCCGCAGTGCCCGGCTCCGAAGCTCTAGCCCCTTCTGGGCCCTCTCTCTTCATCCAGGGCTCCTGCCGTGCCCTTGTGAGGCCTCAGATCCATCAGGCAGCATCCTCATCCTCCCACAGACCAGGGCACACCACACAGAGCTGCTCCCCTCAGGGCTCCCACCTCTAGTTCAGTAAGAGCCTTTTTTGCTCTAGGGCCCAATCTCTGAGTTCATTTCATCCCACAGACAGCCATTTCCACAGCAGAAAGATCGCAGAGGACTTCATTTTGCACAGCTCTTGCCTTCAGTATCTCCTCGGTGCCTGAAATGAAGTACAGGTGTGAACAAAAAGCAGTTACCAACCCCAATGTTACCCTAGGCATTGCCTCCTTTACTTAAGGCCAGCCTCGGCCCTACACCCTGCTTCCTTATGTAGGAAAAACACCTGAGTATTATCAGAAAGAAAAGAGTGCTCTTCAGGAAGTGATGATGGAAGCATTAGGGTGAAGATTTGTGGGAGAGTTATTAAGTCAATTATGACCTTAAGTGAATCACCAGTTGGGTACAGTCTGAAGTGGGCTGCAGTGCTGTGGAACTGGGAATGTGTGTGTAAATAGTTTCAAGCTTACTGTAACGAGTATTGTGTAGCACTTTTTTTTTTTTTTTTTGTCTTAATCTAGAAGCCTTGTTAAAAAAAAAATAAAAGGGTGCTTTTCAAGTAATCGTATCTTAAGTTAGTATGAATTTTTAACAGTGTTTACTTGTTTTGATGAAGTTCAACCTAGGGAGGCGAAGACTATTTTAGAAACTGGATGTTCTTTAAGAAATAAGAGAAAGACTGAGCTGACAAATAAATGTCAGAACTTTCCAAAGTGGGTGAAAATTTTCTGAAGTTATTAATTATTATCATTTGTGCACTTTGGTTTATCTTAAAGGTGTAACTGTTCTTGATCTAAAGCAATGGTGGGAGGCATTGACTTCACACCTTCACCAAAGCAAGAAATGTTCATAACTGGCTCTTACAAACATAAGTTGTATTTAGTTAACAATCTAATTTATTTATTTAGGTTTTTGGAAAGCACATGGTTAAACCAAAGCCTTGCAGCTTTAAAAGTTTCACTGGAGAAGACAAATCTTGTTTTCCTGTAAAGGAGCCTCATTTTCTCCTCTTTCCCATCCACTGTACTCGCATCACTTCACATTGGGGTCAGCATCAAAAATAGAGCCATGCATCAAATTGCTTATAAAAATACCAGCAGCATCAAGCAATTTTTTCCCTGAGCGGATGAAGGAGTGTTTTTTGAAACTGCTGATCCTGTGGTACATCCCAGTGTGCCAGCTCCACCCGTCTATTTCCAGGCACACTCAGCTCTGAAAAATATTAGGAGGGAAAAGATATTTGAAGCATCCACACAATTCTTTTCTTTTTCTCTCCAACTTAAATTCTAGCAATCAATATTTTAAAAACAACCCAGAAGTACCGTCTTCTCTTTGGCCTGTGCTGGGTATTTGTTATTGCCAATGTGTAGTCTCACTTCACACTTACTCGTTTTCAGGCTTTTCGAGTTCTGGAATGCACTGTTTCTTCACGGATGAAGGAAGTGGTGGTGAGCTGTTGGGCTGTAAGACGATTTATAAAGGGTCATATTGCTCTGTAATGGGTCTTGAAGTATTTTGACAGCCTGGTGTCAGGAACCTGATGCTTTAAATCCCTTCTAAGGAGATGGAATAGTTCAGTATAATTGTTTTAGATGTCCAGATTTCTTCTGAGAAATGTCTGCTTCTTTTAAATCCTGGAGTCACTGGCTGATGAGAGGGGTCTCTGGAAAATGTTATCCATTAACAATCTAGAACACATTCTCTGCACCCCTTCTCCCCTGCTTACCCAAGGGAAAACTAAGGCAGGAGAGAATGTGTCCAAAGACAGACTTTTCTCCCCATTGCTATAGTAACTTGGCAATTAGACCCTCTCAGTTTAATATGGAGTATTTATTATTGTATGACTCCAAGGTGATGTTTAGAACACGTAGTTTTGAAAAACCTGTTTTACATTTCACAGTCTGGCGTGAGCTACCTTCCCTCCCTTCTTCCTTCCTTTCCAGTTTTTTTGTCAGCATAGAAAATAAAAATGAAAAGATAGAGGAGGATGAGCATTGAAAGAAGCTTCAAAAATCCCTACCTTTCTCTGAGGGAAATCAAACTGTAGTAGGTTCAGATCTTCCATCACCAATTGACTTAATTGTATACCTCACTTAAAGTATTAAAATAATAGGATTGTTCACAGTTAAACATTAGGGATTGACATAAATACACTGTGAGTTGTTGTTCAACAGATGGCCATCAAACAATCAAGAGACAGAGCTGGTGAGAATTGTATTTCCTTAGAGAAGAAGCTGCACAGAAGCTTGCAGAGGGCACAGTCCCTGCTTGTATCCAGAGGTGGAGAGCCTCCCTGTTGCTACACCAACCACAGCTCAACTCTTTAGGCTGTTATTTGTCTTTTCACCCTTTGCCCTAGCTTGTGCATAATGCAACATGGGACAAATTCACATTCACCTCAATAATTTTTGTTACAAAAGTACAACTGACTTTCTTTTAAATCCTGACTTTTGCCTGGGATGAGTATATCGCCTCTTCTGGTACAAGGAATGTTTTCAAACAGTCCTATACCACCTCTCTTGTCAGTTCCCTGTTGGGCATAAATGTGTTCCCAAACTCCTCTTTTCCAAAGAATACACATGAAAGTTCTCGCATAGTTATTAAATAACATGAATCCCCTCCCACACACACTTTTTTTCTGCCAAGTGCAGCAGTAATCTGCATAGGAAGACAGCAGCGTAGGAGTTATCTGCTTGAATTGGTTGACACAACCATAGTGGGTCCCCACTTGCTCTCAGACTGCTTTTTCATGTTTCAGAGAGAATGAAACCCAGGCTGAAACTTCTCTTGGTCACCATTTCAGTTATTTTTTTTTCACACTTAGTGAGGAACACACACCAGTGTTTGCCAGCAGATACTGATGCTTATTTTCCTCTTTGAAAGCCTCCTTGCTACTCGAGCCACAACAAAAAGAAGTCTAAATCCAAATTCTGAGGAAAAAGAAACCCCTCCTCAGCAGGACATTGCCTTCAAGTGGGAAAAGTGCCAGAGACTCCATTAAGTCCACTTTGTATTCTTATTGATTTTATGTGGAAGGCACTCAGATCTGTGGGGATGAACAATAGGCTAAGGGCTGAGCTACTGCATTAGGAAACACAGCTTGTGATGCAGAGTGATCATTCAGCCCTTTCATAGTGATCACATTCACATTAATAAGTCCATCCCATGACTGTGCTAATGTATTTTCATGCCAGTTTTGCAAAGCTGACGTAATGTTACATTCAGTTACATTCAGCGGGGCAGTACTGCTGGTTACAGTTGTCAGGTACAGCTGATTGAAGTGGAACTTTAAAAAACGGAACAAGATGTGTCACAGCTCGTTGTGCTAATTCTGCTTCAAGCTGCTTTTGCCATGAATATGAAGTTTGGTTCAGGAACCTGAAGGAAAGCATGGAAAAATTGATCTGAGCTTTTGCTAACTCCTGTATTTTGGCTTTCATCCCTTGCAGGCATCAGCACCACTACAACACATCTTCATTTGATGCGTGCTACTTTGTGATCCATTTTTTAGTTTGATTGTTGAAAAAGTACTATTGCACTGTACTGATAGAGACTGTCTAATGAATAACCCTGCAGAAAGTACTCCTCCTCAGCTCTTTAAGCACTTTTTTTCCATGCAGATTCTAACTAGTGAACCGTGACTATTGTATTAAGAAGGAATCCAAGCCCTTACAACTCTTTTGGCTGGTATATTAGCACGCTTCCAATGAAGTGCAACGTGTCAAGGAAGAAGGAAAGGAATGGAAAGTTTTGTTTCTTTCTGGTGCATTTAATCAGCTTCTCCTTGCTTCTCTTTTAATGACAGGCTGGAGGCATTATTAGTGCAGTTAATGACCAAGTTTGACAAGAATGTTCTCTATATTCTTTGCTCAGGCTAAAGACAGTTCTGAGAGGTCTTTCCTATTGCACTTTCTATGCTCAAAATATAGAGGTAAAATTGCAATCACAAGCACAGAAGTAAACAGCATCCCTGAATTCACAATGAAGAGGCATATGCTGAAAAACAAAAAATCTCAGTAATTCTGCAGTCTGCTTTTTGGGATTGATATTTAAAGAAAGCCTCGTGGTCCTTTTGTGAGCAGGCTCTGCTGGGTTTTGTGTGGTGAGGTTTCAGATATGTCTCGCTGACATTTGCCCATTGGCATCACGCATTCTGTGAAACACAACTGGGTGGAAATCTATGGGACACAGAAAGAGTGTGGCTGCAAACAACTGCAAGGTATTTCTGAAGGCACTCATGAGGGTGGACAGGTACTTCTGGACTGAAATAAACAATTATATGGACGTTTCAGGCCCCTAAGTTAATTGCCTTTTATGTTATTCAAATGAACCTCTAAGGCAGGCAGTATATCTGCCTGGATGCTGATGAAGAGTCTCGTTTTGGAGCTTTGTTTTAGTGTTCTTGATATGGGAGGAGGAGTGCCTCAAACCTCTCCAAATGGACAGCATGTTGCTTTTTACCAAACATTATATTTTGATTTGCTGATCAGCTCTTGTACTGTATTGCAAGAGTACCCTCAGCAAATCTGCCTTGGAATTGGAATGGGAGGGAGGCGGTTTTTATTGTTTGTGCAGCTATTTTGACAGTGTGTACAAAGATCTCCATAGTGAGAACTATCTATGGCTTGAATACAAAATTCCAATCCATTGGGTGGCATTGCAGGTACCTTTTTTCTATATTAGTTTCCAAGAAATGCTCAGTTTTCAGCCTCAAATCAAGTGAAGCTGCTGGTTTACTGACTGACTAATACAAACCAGCAAGCTAAACTTTACCATTGCTGGAAGTGGAGACTCTTGCAGCAGTAAATTCAATTTATGAGAACCCCTAATAAAAAGTTTACATATCTTTCAAGTGCCTCGAGCTGGACATGAAAGAAAATGGGCAATCTAACTTTAAAAAAAGGGAAAAAAAGAAAAAAAAAAGAAGTCTAAGATGTCTTTTTCTTTAGTGGAAAAATGAGTGTTTGGTGAAGCGTTAAAGCTTTCTTTAGGACCTGGTTTCTAAGCACGTTCTCAGTTACATTTTGGTCCTGGCTAAGTGCTGGAATAAACAAAATAAACAGCGTTGCACCATGCAAGGAGGATAAAATAAAAAGCATGTCGTGTTTGAAGGAGTTCTGGCTAAACGTGACAATGCTAAAAAAGAAGTATTTATCCTTTTGCTTCCTTGAATATAATCAAAAGTACGGGGAGAGCATATGTATTTTATAGTTGCTGATTAAAAGATGAAAAGCCTTCTTATTAGTTGCACATGAATCTGATGTTGTAGGGCTGTTAAGCCACCAACTAACATAATTGTTTGCTTCCTTTGTTTATAGGCCCTCATTCTAAGATGCATAATGCCTGCTGCTGAGCCTTTTGAGCACACTCCTGGCTAAAGATGGATGACTCCATGCTGGGAGGTGTGGGACATGCCTGGAGTGCAGCTAACGCCACCTCACAGCACTCAGATCTACTGAATATCTCCCACTCAGAGACTGAATAAGCTTTGTTTTGTGTCAGCCTCTCCAAGAACTGCAACAGAAGGTAGGATGGCCACAACTGTAGTTACATACAGGGAGCTTTCTGCCAGCTGAGATCTCCACACTGCAAATTGCAAGGAAGAGCTTGCTCCTACATCTTAATAAACAAACAAAAACATTCCCTTAAGCATGTCCTGCTATAAACAAGCAAAGCAAGCAGCTGGTCCTCATTTGAAAAGATGTTACATCAGTTTCAAAAGGAATCTGCAGATCTTCTTAATGCAAATATTTTTGGGAAAACAAAAAGCAGCTGTTTATGTGCTTTATACCTATTAGCAGGAAAACATAATCCAGCATGCTTGTATTTTTTCATGTAAGAAAAACATCCTCTTGGCATCGACGTTCATTCAGATCTCAGATTGTTTAAAATGTACCAGGCTACATAAATCTGCTTTTGCTCTGTCTTCAGCAAGCAGCTAGAAACCTTTTCTGTTCATTAACTGTAAGACCTAAAAGCAAAACAGTCACTGAGGAGTTGGCATGAGTTTTGTGACAAAAGCTGTGAAGTTGAGAGCACGTGTTTGTCCTCCCAGACCCTGCTGCAAGGAAAATGTGCACATTAGACGTGTGCAATCCTGTAAAAAGAAGGAATAATGTACTGAGTAATGAAGGTGGCCTTTTCTTAATTAGTGCTGGTAGGATCTCTGAAGGAATGTAAGGACTGAAGGATGTGGGGACTGGGAAATAGAAGGAGTTTGGATTGCCGCAAGTTACAAACTGGCTTCAGGGAGGTTAGGCTGAATAGTACTGGCAAAGAATTGAATTTGGAGACTCCAGAGCAGGAAATGCCTTTTGAGGTCATGTGGCCTTTCTACTAGACATTATTTCCCATCCTAGGGTTTGTTTGGTAGTGTTTTTTCATGTGCTTTTGTTTGTTAAGTAACATAGCTCCTTTTTTTCCTGAGGTTATCATTCTGTTTTCCACTCTTTGCCTCCCAGAAACATTTTGTTTCTGCACCAAAAAGACCAAAGGTATAAACAAACAAATCAACCAAATGTAGGTCAAGATTAAGTTAAAAAATGGGTGACAGCAACAGTCATCAACATGTAGGACAGTTTGGGTTTTATAATTCATGACCTCCAACAGTTCCACCTCGTGCTGCTCATGCTAACATGTCCCATCCCTGGAAATCAGCTTCTTGCCTTGAACCTGAAAGTTGCAGCTGTTTTGCCCTGTGTTGTTAAGTGAAGTGAACACAGCCCGAGTTGTCATCTCTTGGAAGGTTCTGCTTGGTATCTGAGAGCTACTAAAATTGACAGCTGAACCAAAAACATCTGTGATAATGTTTTAGTGGAAAGTCAGAGCTTGGCCTTGGCTATCTCCTGGCGGGTGGATGTACCACAAAATGTCACCTCCCAGGAAAAAATGAAGCAGTTCACTTAAGAATACATAAGTTCTATTACAATTGCACACAGGCTGTGGTTTCACACCATTGCATCAGAGCAGGAAGCAATGCATGACTCCCCTTGACAGCATTTCCAGTTTCTACAGCAAAGAAGGAAAGCAAACAGAACAAGCGTTGGGCTTTTGGCTCACCACGGCCAAGCCTGCAATGCAGGAGCCAAGGAGCACCAGCAGAGGGTTCTCGGGATCCTGGCACAAAGCTCTCATGAAGCACAGCCCAAAAGATTGCTCCCAAAAAGCTGCAATGGAGAGCTGTGCTACTATTGACTCTGACATGCTCTGCACAGGAAGGACAGTCAGAAACGGGGATTGGTTTTACCCGAGATCATTGAAAGGCAATTTAGTATTTTAGGAATAGATTTCTGCCAAGGACAGACAGAGGAAAGCAGGAATGTTTTATTTACCCGTACACCCGGATCCACTGATTTTAATTCACAGATGTGTATCAGCTTCTTGAGCTCAAGTCACCAAAACGTGCGTGCACCTGCTCACCTTCCAGCAGGCACACGCACGCTTTACAGAATCAAAGCTAAACTCCCAAGCAAGCTGGACACTTGCTGTTCAAATTACCTTTGTCCTCAATTAGCCAGAAGCCGACTATTCCTCATCACCTGTCCTTTGGGACTGAGGGAATGGAGAATGACCGGCAGCACACCGAACCCTGCAAGCAGCAGTTCGCAGCGCTAAGCCCCGCTCTCCCTTCCGCCTTAGGGCGGTTTCAGGCGTTCGGGCAGAACCGCGAGACCGGTGCGCGGCCGCGCTCCCGCAGGCCCCGCCCCCTGCACCTGATTGGCCGCGCTTCTTCCGGTCTCAGCTTTCCCCACCCCCGCGCTGACGTTGGTAGCGCCTGGCGCTGCTCCCCCCGCCCTGCCGCGGGGAATGGTTCCTCCCGCCCTTCTCTCCCGCCCCGTACGCGCGCAGCGCTCCATACTTGGCGATGGCCGGCGAGCCGCGCTCTGATTGGTTGGGCTGCGGCGGGGGGGCGGGGCGGCGCGGCGCTGACCCGGATGTTCACTCCTAGGCAACGGCGGAAGTGGAAGGGCCGCGGCCTGCCTCGGAAGGAGGGAGAGCGGAGCGGAGCGGACCGGGAGGCGCCGCCGTTGCCACCGCCCAGCGCAGCCCCGCCGAGCCGCCATGGTGAGCGCCGCGCGGGCAGCGCCGGGATCCGCCGCTTCCAGCCCCGCGGCCGCGCCCCACCGCTTCCTTTTCCCTCCCCCGGGGCGGCGGTGAGGGAGGCCCCGGCTGCGGCCTGCACCGGGGGGAGGCGGTGGGGGCACGGCCCGCGGGGGGCGGTGAGGCAGGGCCCGGGGTTCCGCAGGGCGCGGGGTTCCGCAGGGTCTGGCGCCTCGCGGTGCCGCCGTCTAACGGAGCCGGAACGGGCGGGCGGAGCGTCGCCTCGAGCTCCGCGTCCCTCAGCAGCTGTGCGGAACCGGGAACCGGGGGCGTGCGGGGCGGCCGAGCCCGTCCGGGGCGGCACCGCTGCGGTGTGCGGTGCTGCCAGGGTTCGGGTTGGAGTGTTTGCCTTCTGCAGCCGCGCAGTCTGGCTGCGCAGTGCTGGCGGGATGAGCTCTCCCAAGGGACAAAGCCTTCGGTTTCCCTTTGGTACTGTACGTGGAAGGGGTGCAGCCCTGGAGGTCTCATCTCCTCTGGGCGCACCCAGCAGTAAGGGCGGAGCAGTCCTGCTGTGCCCGGCCCACCTGGCGAGGTGCCTGCCGAACCCCTGTAACACAGCGTGCCTCTAGGGCTGTAATTGCTCCAGTGTTGGTACTGCTCAGGAATTTGTGGTTTGACATTTTTTGAGACTGTTCAAATTTAGTTAGGTTAAGAATGTGTGTGGCTGTACAAAAAGACTGGTTGAGTAATCAATCTTTTGCTTCAACTGTAAGAATTTCAGAGGCAGTATCTTATCCTTTACTCTGGAGGCTGAAGGTCCTGGTGATCCCACCACTTATATGGCACAGGATGAAGATCTTTGGTTTCTAGTGGAAGGTGAAGAATGCTTATGATCAAGATTCTGTGCCTGTTGGAGCAAAGCTGTGCTTGTCACCTGAGCGTGGGGTTGGCATGATGGAGCATCTGACTTACCTGTGAATGTTAGACCAGAAAGCCTGGCCGAAGTCTTTGTGCACGAGACCTGCTGCAGGATTTATTAGTCAGGAGTTCAACCAACTATCCTGACTTCAGTCTTAGCAGAAATCCTCACAGAGAAAGAACTGAAGGACAACAAAGCAGGCTTCATGTAAAACAACGGTGGTGATACCTGCTACTTTTAAGGGAATGCAAAAGTATTCTGTAAGAATAATTCAGTTGAGGTGTGTGACTTTATCACTCTTTAGGGGAGAAAAGCACAAGCTCTTTAGAAGTTTTGTGAGTGCTATAAGCTTTTGCTGTCTTCTGATTTCTCATGTTTAGTCACGGAGAGCAGTGGGCACGGGAGAAACCTGACCAGGATCTCCAGTACTGTTAGACTCAGCTGTTGGGTGGACTTCAGGTAGGAACCTGTGGCAGCTGCCCCGTTATTTGTGTGTTGTGGTGGCTGTGTACACACCTGAAGGCTTGCTCACTGAGTGGGGCAACTGGAGTGTGGTTTATCCAGGTCTACTGCAAGAAAGTTCTCTGGGCTTGGTTACAAGAGGTAAATGAGCTGTGGTGAGGTGTTAATAAAACCTTGCTCTTAGAATCAGCATTATGCAGACAGTGCAATTTCCAGTTTCAGCTTTAGTTCTCTTCTGATATTTAGAGCATCCCCAGGATCTTTTGCTTTAGACAATACTCAGATGGAGCATGGAGGAGCTAAAATGGCACTGGCACTTACAGCTGCTGTTTTATGCAGGTGCTACCAAAATAATGTAAAATTTGTGAAACCAATCAAGTGAGGCTAGTACTTTTTCATCTTCTTGAACTCTGAGTCTGTTTCTGATTGTGATTTTGTCACTCTTGAAACCCACGGCATCAGCTCAGGGAAGGCTTTCAGTGCCCGCAGCACGTCCTTTGCACCTTGTGCCTCCTGAGAAATCCTGATTTGAGTTATTTTGTAGAGTCCATGTTTTATAAGCCAAGTATGTGAGCTTAGATAAATGCTGTCTTAAAAGGCAAATTCTCAAAGTAAATCAAGTTGGTGGGTATTGTTGGGATGGGGAATGCTGTCATTGCAGTGATGTTAAATCTTTGGCTTGAGAATATTTGAAGATCTTCAGATGGGATTTCCTCATATGGTAAATATGCTTGCTGGTATCTTATTAATTGACGTCTGGGAATAAACCAGAATGAAAGCACAGTTTAACTCTTTTGAATTACTATTTTTGGTGCTTATTACATTAGTAATTAAATGATTCTCTTTGGGAAAGACATGTTCTACAGTTGTCTGCTGGAATTCTTCTCAGTTGAGTTTCCCATGCAAAGGATGGCTGATGAGCTCCAGACTGTGCATGGAGAATTCTCCTGCCTGCCCTTTGGAGGTATGTTTGGTCACATCCAAAGGGCTCCTTACTTTAATTCAAATTGTAGAGCTGATTTCTTTTTCCTCCCCTTGAACTGGTGCACATCATTGCCATGCTGCTTCGAGTTTTATCTCAACATGAAGCTGTTTCAGTGCCTTCTGAAGAGCTGCAATTTTACTGCGTAAATGTGAAGTTCTGAAAGGTGCCTGTGCAGGCAGCTGGGGCTGGAGATCAGGTCTGTGCTGAGCCTGGTTTTCTGTCCCGTTTCTATACAATGCAGTGATTGTGTTTTTTCCAGACAAAGGATGAAATTCCAAAAGTTAAAGATGCTCAAAATGAAACTGGTCTTCTGTTTTCATCTGTATCCTCGGTCAGTCACTGTGCATTATAATTTCACTCCTTTCTGTTGTTTTACGTAAGGAGTTCTGAAGAGTTTGGAATGCCCAACCAAACCTTTGTTTCTCTTCCCCTAGTGCACAAGATCCAAAGCATGTGTATTGCCCCCAGCTTGCCCATTTTTTCCTAATCCTTTTCCATTTCCAGCAAAGAGGGAAAACCACACTTAAAACCATAGGATTTCAAATTTGAATTTCCATTGTGGATGGAATCCATGTGGTGTGAAGGAGCAACAAATGTCTGAGCATTATAAACCTTTTCCCACCTTCCTGGTCCCCCTAGCTGTGCTGTAGTGCAGGATTTGTTTGCTGGTTTGTATGTTTGTTTATTTATTACAAAGCTTTTCTAACTTGAACAGGAATTCAAGGGTGAATGCTGGTCAAGCAAGTTTTAAATATGTCTCCCTGCTGGTTGAGCTGAGAGGTTTTATTACGAGGAGAAAATGGAGAATGCTTGAGGAAGCTGCTCTGCTTGTTTCCCAATTATAAAGTTGTAATTTTCCGTGCCAAATGGAGTGGCAACCCAATCCTTCTGGCTTTTTAGCTGCAACAAATCTCTGAGTTCAGGAATCAGAAACGGGATCTGCTTCCTCTCTGTGGTTGTCTAAAATAGGCTTTTATTTAGAATTACTTTAATTGTGTTAAGTAATACTTGGTGCTCAGTTTCCTAGAATGGTGGCTTGAGTCCTTGGCATCAAAGATCAGACTTCCTTGTATTATTTGGTTCTCTTCTTGGCCCCGCTGTCCTCCTTTAGGATTTAGAGTGGAAGTGTGCAGCATGCTGTAAGCTTGTGCTCCGTGAGCTTGTGCTGCCTTGTCCAAGTTGGGCTGAGGAATTGCAGAATGCATCTGTAGGCACTTGACTTATCCAGCTGCCCTTCCCATAAATTACCTGCTTTATTCCTGCTGAATGCAAATTCAGCCTTGCTGCTTTATATTCCACCGGCGTAGCTTGTGTTATTTATCAGCACGGGGTTGATTTGGGAGTCCTGCTTCTTGGTTTAAACCCGTAAGAAATTGCTCTCAGTGTTCTTAGCTGGGCTGCAGAGCAAGTCATTACTGGTGCTGTTCTTCTGATCGCAGAGAGGATGTTCTCCAGGTCTTTCAGTTACAGAAAGCAGAGCAGAGTTCTTGCTTGGTGCAGTGCCTTGGGATTTCCATCACATCCTTGTTGCAAAGTGGGAGGGCGAGCAGTCTGGGTGAAAGCAGAACCTGGGATCTGAGAATTTTAGCACCATCAGCTAGACAAGAACAAAAAGGGCACTTAAGAGGATTTTGTGTGGAAGGAAAAAGGTTGAGATGGCACTGAAGACATAAGCTTAGTGGTTGCCTTAAGCCATCAATCCACAGCACCGTAAATGAAATACTTTTTATTTCCTCCGGGAATTTTGTGTTCTTTCAGGTGATGCTTTCTATCTTCCATGTTTGTTAAAGTGCTGAGCTTGCAAGTGATGTCCTGTAACCTGGCTTCCCCTTTTTGCTTTGGGAAATAGCTGGATTTAAAAAAAAGCTTGCTGAGGTGGCTGTGTGATGGCTGTGCTGGCAACTTGAGACAGGCTCAAGAAACAAGAGATGGTTTTGTTGGTTTTTTTTTTTTTTTTTTTCCTTTTGGTAACTTAATTCAAAGGATGAGAAAATTGAAATGGTGGAATGAGGTAAAATATCAGCTGCATCATGCTGACTGCAGCAGGTGAAAACTGCATTTATCCAGCAGTTCCCATCGCTGTGCAAATCCAGGGGTCATCTTGGGTGCAGTGGGGAGAGCGATGTGATCTTGGCTCCGTGCTGACTGCTGTGCTGGATTGGCCAAGTACAGCTTTCATGTGGCTGCTGGTACAGGTGGAGGTGCTGCAGAGTGTGGTCAGGTGAAAATTGGTCAAATGAAGTAACTTAACTGTATGAAATTGAAGGGGAAGTCTGACATGGATTGGGATTGGCAAATAAGTGCCTCAATATAACCTGTCTCTGTTAGTTAAATGTATTAAAACCTTGGGAAACAAATGCATCTGTGGATTGCACACTGACTGCAGCTCTGTCTTGGGGGTAGGTCAGGTGTGTATATAAACAGCAAGAAAAGCATGGAAAAACATGGAAACCTTGGGTAAGCCTTGGAGTTGTGGCAAGGGGAGGAATTCCAGGGTGCTTGAGTATCTTACTGGATGGAGATGAGAATTTCATGGCCTTAGTACAAGTGAAACCACTAGCTTCCTAGTTTAGAACTTTTCTTACCCTTGGATCTTTTGGATGAAGCTGAACTGTTTGCAAGCTTTGAGGTGCAATCAGCAAGGTGCATTTCACTGGGCAGAGTTGAAAGGCATATTAACCTACTTTTGTGACCTTTTAGGCAATAGGAGAATGCTGGGGGATGAGAGCTAATTAGATAACCTCTCCCTGTCTCCTCGCTGCCCTGCCAAGCATCTGATTACTTGCCAGAGTTATCCCATGAATTTACAACCCCAGCTACGAGACTTTGGGGTACTGGAAAGTGCTGAGCTAGTCCCAGAGCAGCAGGCAGGAGCGCAGCGCTGCACTAACAGCCCAGCACGAAGCTGTGTTGATTAGGTTCTCAGTAAGCATGTCTGTTTGTAGTCATTTGGTGATAGGGTATGTGCCTCCCTGCTGCTATAATAATATGTGCTTTCTCTCCTGTTTTTGATGTAACTTGTATGGAAAAAATCTAGGTTGCTGTTGGCTGGAAGGAGAATGTAGATCTGCCAGGCCAGGAGCAGCTCACTTTGTGTAAGGGGAAAAAAAAAATCTCCATCTGATTTGGCAGCTCCTTTTCTGATGCTTTCGTGACCAAGTTGATTGGGATGTGAAACAAGCAGCACGTAGGATAAAACAGTGCTTTGAAGAGATCATCCGGGATTAAAAGAAAGCATCGCAAGCAGTGCGTTCGCAGATGGTCAGGATGGCAAATGGCAGTGCTGAACCTCAGGAGCTGTTGGGTTTGTTGTGATTAGTTTTTATATTTTAAAAATAAAATGGAAGGATTTCCTGTCTAATCACACCCATCCGAAGGTGCTAAATGCCCTGTGCATTCAGCTGTGAATATCCACTGGTAAACAAGTAGCTTCTTTGAGAGGTACCAAAGTCTGATGCTTCAGTGCTGTCCTGTGGAAAGGGACTGTGGCATGCAATGGAAGCTCCTATTTTGGAATCTCCTGATAGCAGCATGTGCTGTAACACAGATCCTTCAATGACATGTGCTGGATCTTGTGTTTTCCTACTGATTTTTTTCTTAAATTCTTCTGCTACTTTACTTTTTCTAGAAACAGCAAACAGAACCTGGCTGGCCTGCTGAAGCTGAGCTCAGTACTGCCACTGCTAAGGGTGCCAGCAGAATCAGCAAAAAGAAAGCAGTCTATCTCTAAAGACTGATTTGGGCACTTCCTCTGCAATGTTTGGATGGAAGGCAAGAAGATGATCCACAAGAAACAGGTCATCAGGCTGGGGAACCACCACAGAGCTGTTCCATTGCCTTATCTCAGTGGCTGAGCTAACCCAGAAGCAGCAGGCCTGTGAAGAAAGAATCAAGTGGAAGGATGGGGACAACAGACTCAGTAATTTGGGGTGCATCTGCAGGGCAGAAGCAAAGAGGTAACAGGAGTTTCAGCCAAAGGGCTGACAGGATCAGGAAGATCCTTTGAACCACTTCCTGTTACAAGTTCTGTGAAAACTTGTAGCTACTCAGCAGTAATCCTGCCTTGGGTGAGTCAGGGTGAACATGGGGGCAGGGGGGCAGTGCCTTCAGTCTTTAGAAAGCAAGAGATGCTTACCTGCACGGTGCCTTATACATGCCATGGTATTTGTGGAGCTACAGAAAGAGATTAAAGTACAGTGCTGACTTGTCACAAGGAAATATCTGGAGGCATCTTAAGTTACTGGGTGCATTAAGTGACACTGAATGGTTACAGTGTCAGAAAAGCAGCCTGCGCCGGGATGTCTGCAGTGGGGTATGTGTGTGCTTGTGCTGCAGCCAGCATCTATTCCAATAGCAAAGCTGCTAGGCAGATACATAAACATCCTTACAAAGTGGTTGCAAGACTGGGATACGTTCTGATATCTCCTATCTGTAGAAATACCTGTTGAAGAAAATGCTGTTTTGTTTTATATCCACGCTTGAACCAAGCAAAAAGACACTCGCAACCATTGTGAGGTAACATCAGCCTAATTAAACTTATTAAACTTAGACTAAGGTGGTCAGCTCTGCAGTCCACTTCAGTGACTTTAATCCCATTTATTAAAAGTTAGCAATGTGGTTTTGCAGTCTGTAGGTTTTCCATGCTGTCTCCTCTTTACTCTTTCATGTGGGGTTAATAAATTGCGTATTCACTTGATGCCATGATTTATTGGGAAATGACTTTTTGCAAACTTTACGCTTCACAGGAATTCTTGGCAGAAGATGAAAGCCAGTAAATTACATTGTCATGTTCAATGACAAGTTTAATAAATAAAACATTGTTTCTGTTACCCAGAAGACAAACACTGGTGCAGAAATCATTAGTGATGGTGGAAAAAGGTCAAGATGAATAGCCTGTTCCCAGAAAGCCTGGGTGCTGGTCCACCCTGCTTGTCTGTTTGTTGGACAGATGAGAGACTTGCACTGGGCTTTACATCACACCTGTGGATGTGTTAGCAGGAGCTGAAATGCCTCTAGCTGAAACACAGCCCCAGGGAGTGCGAATTGGCTGCAGAACGTGCTCCAGGAGCTGCTAAATTCCTGCTTCTACAGCAAGGAGAGTTACAGTCCAGTGGCCTGCCCCAAACTGTCAGGGTTGTTGGGTTTTCCTCAGTCGGTGTAAAATAGTTTGACAGATAGTTGTTCCATGAGACTGAGCTTCTTAGTAGGGTAGTGTAATGAGCTGTGGTTTGTTTTGAAACTGCTGGATGGAAATGCCTTCAGTGTGCTGTAATCCGTTTGGTAATTGTTTCTGAGTTGGGCAAGGATGTTGGGCAGTGCCCTGGGAGCACTGGGCAGTGCTCACCTGATCTGCAGGTAAGAGTCATGAAGTCAAAACACAGAGGTTGAGTCAAAGGACACTTGAAAGCAGCTGCTCAAAGGTAAAGCAGCAAGGATTTGGGAAGAGGCTTCCTGCAAGCTTTGAGGAGATCACTGAGTGCAGCTGCAGGAGGAGACCTCTCGGGTAGTGCTGCTCTTTCTCTCCAGAACTTGCCTTAGTTGTGCTGTCAGCCTGAAATAGTGTTAAGTATCCAATGTCATTAGCGTGCTGGTGGCAACGAAACTTAAGCTGCCTCATTTTGCTCTCCTTCTCTTGGATTATTTTAGTTCCTATGCAAGCCTTTGGAGCAGATGTCTAAGTTACTGTCCCTGCAGAAGGTCTGCAAAGAAGAGGTGCCTTGTGAGTGCCTGTCTTCGGGGTTTGTGTCTGTTCAGTCCGTGGACCAGCACAACAAAAGCTGGTCAGGGTTGTCCTCTCACTTTTTGACAAGCACGCAGGTGACTTTGTCAGTGCATACAGCACCTAGACCTGAGTTTACAGAAGATTTCATTCATTAACTAGCTCTAGTGCTGCGTTGTCATGGCTTGCTCAGCTGTTTTAAAGGGGAGTGCAGAGGAGAATGAAGTATGTTGTGCAGGAGAACATCTCTGAGAAGGGTTCACTGATATGATGTGCAGAGTTGCCCTGTAAGTACAGGTTACACAATAAGTCAAGTACAGCACTTTCAGCTAAAATCTTACAATCCATCACTTCTTGCTTTTGTTTTAATCTTCAATCCTCATTTCACATCTGTGGAATGAGCATTCTCAGCAGCTGGTGTGTCTTGTTTGATCTTGACCACAGCACTAATGTAACAGCAAATTGAGCTAAATGTTACTAAAGATATGTGATGGCCGTAATCATTTGGGAAGATAAAAGCCTCTGGATCCCATCCTAACCAGAGAGTAGCCCAGGAGAAGGAGTCTGTCTGCATCAGTGCCATGATCAAAGATTATTAAAAGAACTATTCTTTATTACTATCCATGATGTAATGGCTCTTCAGCTTTTACTACGTGTGATTGTTTCTTAAATGTGCAGTCAGAGCTTCTCCCACTGGTGCTGCCAGGAAGCTGTGATTTATAACAATATTACAAGTGGCTTTAGATAGGATCTGCCAGAAGAGGGTTAATAGTCAAGGGAAAAATTACAAGGGAAAACAGATTGCAAGGGGTGTGTGCAGCTGATGGAAGTGTCATGAATGCAGGGATTCATAGATTGGATGAAGTTATTCCCCTTCCCATCTAATATCCTATAAAGTGAATGCTGACAGCCTGTTTGCTGGGAGCCGGCGGGGAATCTTGTGCTCAACATAGGGCTGTGCTTCTCATTGCTCAGGGTTACAATAATTCAACCCTTTGCTAAAGTTTCTAGCAGTAATACTATCCTATTGTGTAATTTGAAAGAGGAGGCTTCTGCCTTTTGAGCTCGGGAAGTTGGCAAGGAGTAAAATGACGAGGAGGATGGGAAGCCACGTATCTGTTTCAATTAAAGAAATTTAGTGTTTAGTGCCACAAAGCTGAAACATTAGTCAGACATTCCTGTTGGGAGAACTGGCAGGAAATAATATGATTTACAATCTGGGGTATGTCTGCAACATAAAAGGAAGAGAAAAAGTCATTTGCTGGTTGCGTACTTCTGGTCCTGGATTAATTTACGGAGGTATTTTGCTTGTAAGCCGACCAGCGATCAAAGCACTCTGATGTGCCATTGCTTCAAATTGCCTAAGTTAAGCAAATATTCTATTTTCGGTGTCCCTTTGGGGTTTCATCTTTTATTTCAGTTCTCTGGAAATTGAGATGCCAGCTTGTGCTTGAAGTTTGGTAACTTTTCATATTCCAGGCTGGAGCAAATCTGAATACGAACAACTTGCAGACCTCCAGGTCATCAGCAGGGGCTGGCAGCCATGCCATTTCAGAGCCAAGCCAGAGTGTTCAACTGGTAAACATGGGCAGCACTGCACAAATAATGGATGTTTTTACACGTGGTGTGGGGTTTTTTTTTTTACCTTAATCATAACTTGTGAAGTCATTTTTAGGTCATGTAGTTCTTCTCAACTTGCATCAGAGACTGGAGACGGCGTGGGTCAGTGCGGCACAGCCAGACCTGGTGTGGATGGGCATTATGCTGGTTTTGAGTTGGAAAGATTTGCTGGCCCAAGTGGCTTATTTCCCAGAACAGGCTGAAATAGGGAGAAGTGCCCAGTGCAGCAGCACTTGGCTGCCCCAGCTGGTCTCTCTTGGTTCAGGAGCGAGCTCAAGGCAGTGCTCATATAGGAAGACAACGCAGAAGTGAAACCAGTCTGGTTTTCTTTTTGAAGAAAATGCTGAATTCTGTTTGTGCTCAGCAGCAACGTAGGCAAATGAGCAGGAGTGTGCAAACACAGCTGTGGGGGCCAAAGAATTCAGTCTGCAGTGTTGTGATACGTGGTGGTCAGCCTTTGAAATGAGCCTTCTAAAGCCTGGACTGTGAGTAGCTGGCAATGGAGAGTTGGGAAAACCTGGGAAAGCAGCCTATGAATTTCTGTAAATGTTGGTAGTGACTTCCTTACTCTGTGCAGTTTACATCCACTTTCGTGCTAGCTGCCTACACATGTAAGGTCAGAGGAGTGCCTTGCTCTTAAATAACAATGACCTTAACGTGCCCCTCTTTCAGGCACTGGAACATGGAAACATAATAGTTTATTACACAATCAACAAACCCTCCTCAAAACAAGCAACACTGTAGTAGCTTCCTGACTTCTTTCTTTGTGGCTTCTGCATTGAAGGACATCTGTCCATCCTCAGCCTTCTGGCACTACTGCTTACTACTGTATGAACAGAAGAAATAAATGCGTACACAGCTGTACCTCTGTGCATCTGTGCTCTGAGATAACTGATTTTTTTTCAGCTGCTGTGCTGTGCTGAGGTGACCAGAGACTTGTGGCTGTTTTGAGAGTGTTTCTGTCTTTGCTGTGCTTGGCTTATTTGCTAGAGACTGCGGAGAAGAGCAGAATGCAGGCAGAGGAAGCCAAAAACTACTCCTATAGACATATTCATAACATTTTGCCCTGCTGCATATGAGAGCAGTATAGCAGATGCTTAAGTGGAGATTGTAGATAGCCAGATATCTTAGAGGAAACTTATTAAGAGGAGCTTTCATCTTGACTAATGTTTTCAGTCTTTGAGATTCCTATGATCTCTGAAATCCTTCAGTGACTTGAGCTGTAATAAAACTTCATTTAGAATTTCTGTCTGAACTCCCTACTCCTCCACAGGAGTTCTGTGCTGGATGGGGGGAAAGCAGGCTGGTATCAAGTAAACACTAAGCTCATTAAGTCCTGCAGCCTCAAAGCGCTTGGTTCGAGTCCAGGCTGAGAGAGGGCTGTCTGATCACCTCACCAAGCAGGGGGATAAACCTCTCCATGGCTAAAGGCAGGAATTCTGCAGAGTTTTGTCTAGAGGTCTGTGAAGAATCTGTGTCTTCAATATGCAGTTTAATGACAGCCTTCAGCAAGTGGAGATCTAGAAGAAGTGAAGTTAGAGTGGAGAGATGAATGGGCTCGGTGTGTGTAATGAGGTGAGGTGTATTCTGAGTTCCCAAAGAGCACCTTTCTCTTGCACAGTTTGTGTAAGAGTTTTGTGGGATTTCCTATTAAAATGCCACTGTCAGGATCACAGAAACATGTGTTCCTGGAAGTGTTCTTTCTTTTGTAAAATCAGGAAATGTGTGCTGCTGGGCTTAGCACCTTAGATGTGATTCCTCTTAAATATCTACAGTTATTCCAGATATACCCAGCTGGGGCAGAGATTGGGACCAAAGGATGTGTGTGACCACGGGTCTGCTTCCTAGAAACCTCAATTCCCCAGCACAGAAAGAGCCAGGAGCATTTGCTCCTGGTAGAATTACCCACTCTGTTCTGAAACAGGGCATAAGGAGTGCATCCAGCATCCAGACATGTGGCTGTGCTGCTGTGTGTGCTTTGTATTGCCTTCTTGTTTGGGCCTGCATGGATTTGTGCTGGGTTAAAGTCACCATATAGCCACAGACTTGGGCACAGAGATACTTCAGAACCTGCCTTTATTTCAGTGCTTTAAGGGATCTGCAAGCAAGCCATTTAAATATTATTTAAATACTCTGCAAGAAGGCTGGAATCCTGCTGTTCAGCCTCCCTTCTCCTTCAGGAAAAGAGGTGCTTCTCATTGCTGTATGCCTGGATATTTTTGAGCTTTTCTTGGTTGCACACAGCCACTTGTGCCAGCTGTGGCTGAATGCCTTTAAGAATCTCTGCCTTAAGCAGTCTTGCTCATGTATTTTCACAGCTGTTAATGAATATACTGTTATAAAAATGTCAGTACAAGTTCTTCTGGTTATCCATAAAAGGATTCTGCAACTGCAGAAGATAATCCTTCACTCAGTGCAGTTTATTTTGAAACTGCCATACTATAAAACACCTCTGAGGTTGCGCTTTAACAGTGGTTTTTAACATTATTATTTCTCTAGTTTTTTTTTTTTGTCTGTCAAACAATTCCAGCTGGCAGAGCAGGAGAGAGCACTTCCGTGAGCGTTCCCACGATCCCCAAGCATGGAGCATGACCTTGCAATCACATACCAGCTCTCCTGTGACGTAAGAGATAGCAGGAGGTAAAGATAATAGTTGATGTGATAGATCCCCTGCCTGGGCTTGGCTGTTGCAGAGGGGCACTCGTGGCCCATCTCAGTAATGCCTGAGGGGTGGTTGCAAGAAGTGAGTTTTCCTTTCCCTCTATTTGAAGAAGGACACGAGATGTTGCTGTCACTGGGGAGCAGTGTCAGCAACGTTTTTGTCCCTTAGTTTCTAACTATGCCCATGGGTTATTCCTCAACTCATTGCTGGATTGGTGTTTCATCTTCAGCTGATGTGAAAGATTTGACCCCTCCTGGGAGGAGGACTGTTCTCGGTGTGGAAACTAAGAGGAAAGGAGCGACTGTGTGCTCACAAGCAGTATTTGGAGGAGCTTCCTATTCTTGAGCTTGTGACCTGCATGGGACAGCTAATGGAGAACAGCAGCACCAGGGCTGTGGGTTTCTCTGCCTGTTGGTTCTTCTTTCCAGGCTCATTTCTTCTGAGGATTTGCTTGTCACGTTACCCAAGCTCTTAAAGATTGTGGGGATTGAAAGCATATCTTCCTTTTATCACAGCAGGTGACTGCCATAAGCTTGTGCTCTCCGTGCAGAGAGGTGAGTTGATGCCTACCTGCCTGTAGAGCTGGAGTGTTTTTCCAAAGGTGATGCCCAATAACCTAAGAAATAACTGCACAATCTCCCCAAACCGGTCTGCCTGACTTGCTGTCCATGCAATATTTACCTTTTGATAATGAATGAGCAGTGCCTTTTTAGATCTATTTTCATAAAGCTTGACTTCCTACTGCTTCTCCTTGGCATGGGGGCTGCTGCTTGAATCTCGTGGTAATGCAACTGCTTCCGTTTCGAAGCTTTTAAGTACATCTTAGAGTTTGGGTGAATGTAGGAGGAGAACATTAAATTTAAGCTTGTTGTGTATGGGTGTCTAGAAGCAGAGAAACAAAAAGGGAGGGGAAGAAGCAGTGAAAACAAGCTTGCTGTGCTTCAGGATGGTGATGTGCTGATGAAAGGAATGTGCTGTTGGGTTTACAGGGAAGTGACATTCACCCTTGGTGAGAAGAAGAGCAAAAGGTTGTGCTGGGAACTTAGTTCTACTCATTGAGTGCCTGTGATAACGTCTGTTGCAGATTTTCCAATTCTGAAATGATTTTTAAGCTTTTATCTTTTTCTGCGTGGAATTTATTGAGAGGCCAACTGTAATAAACCCCACTGGAGTGTATTGCTGTGGTTTCTCGGGAGAATTAAAGCTGTTGATTCCTTAGATACAGGCAGCTTTTGGTTTGTCTTTTGGAATAAGAAGGAAATAATGGCTCATACTTTGTGCATGTTTCACTTTGCTTTTTGGTAAAGCTGAAGGAGGGGGAGAGAGATGTGTCAGAACAGAATTTGCCTTGGGTACTGATTGTCTTGAGCTGAATGACACAACACGAATGAGGAAGTGCTAAAATTGTTTCAGGAGAAGGAACTTTCAGTTCCCTAACCCAGATTAATGTTGAGATAGCACGGAAAAACATTGCATTGAGTGTTTCCTTAAGTGTAGGAGACAGTTTTTGGTGAGGACTGGACTGCTTGGTGTTAAATTGCTGGCATGGCACCAGCGTAAGCTGTGCTCTTTGAGCTGGGCTCTAGAGCACTTCTTGCAATACCATGTGAATAATCCAATGGTTCCAAATGGTGTTTTATCGAAATGTTTTGATGTAAAACATTCTGCAGATTAGAACTGCTGTCTCTCTCCCCATTAGGAGGGTTGACAAGCACCACAGTTCTAGTTCACCTGACTTTGTGCTTATCTGTGCATACTGACAGAGGGATGTTCTTGTTTCTGCAGAGTGACCAGCAGCTGGATTGTGCCTTGGATTTGATGAGGCGTCTGCCTCCACAGCAGATAGAGAAGAATCTCAGCGACCTCATTGACTTGGTGAGTATTGCACGCTCCAACCAAATAGTGACTGAGTCCTGGGTGTGACAGGTCTGGTATGTAAGAACATTTCCTGAGGCATCTCCCAGGTATGGTGATCTGCAGTTCTCTCCTCCTGTTTTGGCACGGTTGAGAAACTGCCCAAACAACGCCAGGAATCTGGGTGTTTGTTCTGGGCAGACCAGCAGCTGTGTGTGCGTGGAGATGCTTTTGGGTAAAGGATCATCAGCACCTTTCTTGATGAAGTTGTCATCAACAGTTTAAAGGCTGCTTTTTATTCCAAATAACTGAAGAATTCACACAAGTTGGGCGCATGCCCTCACACTGGGTATTCTCTCCAGATGAGCTACTTTCCAGTCTGCAGTTTGACACAGGGCTTTTACCATACATGCAGCGGATGTGCAGTGACATGTGCTTCAAAGGCCTTACTGCAACAAAATATTGCAGGACTAGAGCACTGCAGTTCTGGAGAATGCCCAGATCTATTTATACATTATGACATACCAGGTATTCTGCAGTCCAGTGAGTATCCAAGAAGGAACCCTTGCCAACTACCTCGTGCTGTTACCTGTTTTCTGCTCGCCCATGCAACGTTCGTTATCCTTCCATAAATTGGTAGCAAAGTAACTTAAGTCTTACACAGTACACGTATTCCCATTCTCAGTTGCATAAGGTTGGGTTGTGCATTCTATGAAGTGATATGCTATCCATTTGGGTTTATAATGGGCTTGTTAGGGTCAACTGTCACTGAAAACTGTGTGCCACAGTTGCCTCTAGAGCAGGTTAAAGTATTACTAAATGCAAGTGTAACTGTAGAGGAAGCTGGGAAAACGTTTTTCCACTGTCCACTCTGAATATGATTTATGCTTAACAGTTTTCTGACCTCAGCTTCCAGACTTTTGTAGACAGGGTTATTGTATTTGGAACGGAGCTGTAAGAGCTTTGAATTAAGACTTTTCTCCTATCCTCCTGTGAGAATTGCAGCCCTTTCCTTTGGTGGATCTGAATCTTATACATGACTCTCAGATAAGATTTGTCAGCCACTTTAAAAACCTGGTGATTCTGCATATGGCATCTACTTGAACTGATACCTCTTAATTAAACTGCTTAAATTGCATCCAAGCTGTTTGCCATCTTTGTGTGCAGAAGAGTGGCTGCTTAACAGGGGAAAACTTAGCTGAGGAGTCTGTTCCTAAGTGGTATTGCAGCTGGTGTTGGTGGACTTGGGAGGAGTCCTATGGTGAAAGAGCTCTGGCTGACTGAAGTTGATCAAACTCTATTTAAATATTGCATTTGGTTACATAAGCCAAGGTGAAGGTAAGAAAGCTCTGTGGGTCAGGGAAAGAAATCATTCCCTCCAGGAAGGGATTATTTCTCTTTCTTGAAACCATTTAGTAATTGTCTACATCTGTGCCACCAAAACTCTTGGCAGCTTAAGTCATCATTCTTGTGGCTGTTGCTGGAGGTAGGACACAATAACTAAATCCTGGTCTGATCTGGTCTGGTATGATACAGTGGGTTTTCTGATGAAATGTAGAGGGATGAGTGGATATCAAGGTTTGTGCAACTCCGAGGACCATCCAGAACAATGAGTTGTTTGGAGAGCCCATGGTCTGACTGTGTAATTGGTACGAGGATTTTCTAATGACTCAGAAAATTGCTAGTTACCTCTCAATGCTGGAATTACTTTTGGATGGTGCTCATTAGTGTTCTACATGCTTTCCATCAGCAGCACGCTCTGGGGGCTTCTTTTCATATTGAAAGTATAACATGAAACAGACCAGTTTGAAACATGCTTATGAGGAGGGGATCTGTATGATTCCCTCACTGGTTCCTGCAGTCCCTTCTGTGTGGTGGAGATGACATAATGTATTAAAACCAGTGTGATTTATTTATTAGTGAGACATCTACAGACCTCTTCTGCAGCCCACTCTGAGCCTGACCTCCACAAGACAGAAGCCTACAATATTTAGATAAGAGCAGTATATGCACTGCCACCTTGTAAGAGTTCCAAGAACATCACGAGCCAGCCTCTAGCAAATAGTTTTTTGACCTTTCTTGGCAGCTTTCATCCAAACCTTTACAGCTGATGATTTTTATTCTGTTTGCTTTACCATTACCAGACAATAACCTCCTTGATGTAAAAGGTCAGGCTCTAAATGCATGACAAGCATGAGCAGGTTCATTAAATTTGTGATAGAATTATAAAAGATGGCACCTTGACTTCTGCTTCTTTTGTATTTGGTTTCCTTGCTTCATTACACTTCCATGCTGGAGTAGACTTGGAGCAGAGACCTGAGTCTTGTTTTTTCTGACTCTCCTGTGGGAAGTATGGGTTGTTCCTTGGTCTGTTTGCAGTTCAGCTTTCCATCTTTTGATAGGAGTCGATCTGCAGAATGATGCATAGCTACTGTTTTGATGCTTATTTAAACCTGTTGAAAGACACGGATGGTGACTTAAACCTATCTTTGTATGCAAAGTGTTTTCAAAACAAATCCAGGAAGAAAGTAACATCTATTTCCTAGGCTCGTCATGCTGCTGGGAAGAATAGCTGTGCTAAATTTCCTCCCTCAGGTCCCTATTATTCTATACCCAAAGCTCTGCTTTTTAATAAAAGAGCATTTTGGTGCCAGAAAGTGTGTGGAATATGTTCAAGGCTGTCCATTACTGCCCCCAAGCGTCAGGCTGACCAGGCAAGGGGTCCAAACTTGAACATGAAGTAAAAGGTTGGGGGAAAGAATAGGATTTCTGGGTCACTGGCCCTCATCAGACCAGACACTTTTCATTCATTAGCAAAACAGTTTGTGGTTTGCCCTTTTACCACATCTGTTGTTGCTTTTTCAGACTGCAGAGTCCTCAATTAGAGTTCATTAGAGACCTTGTCAATCACAGGACTCAGGAGCCCTGCCTGAAAGAAGCTGTGCAGGGTGCTGGTGATGTGCCTTGGCATGGAATGCACTGCTTGGAGTTCAATTAGTTGTTATTCGTAAAATAGACTACTTGGAGGCTGTCAGAATGTGCAAGAGGACTTCTAAATCGCTAGCAAATGTGTTTAGTGCAGGTATATGCCTTTTTAAGGGCAACTTATTTAAGTTAAAGTGTTTTTTCTGTGTAATGTCTCTGGAAAATTGTATGAGGGAAGCCTTGGAGCCTCTACCTGCGAGCCAAGTGTGGGATGTAAAGCAGCATGCATGAAAAGGGCATGAAGAGATTGCCCTGCTCACACAAATCACACCTTCTGGCACTAGTAAGGAGGCTGGTAGTGCTGTTAAATGGCTTATGCTGACAGATCAGACCCATTTGGGGGAGTTGCCCTCCTGCTTCCTTACTCTGAAGGTGACAGCTGTGCAGTAAGTCAGTCCTCACATACCTTCGGCTGTGCTTTTTCCAAAAGAAACAGCACAGAAGACATCAGCTTTCAGGTGGAGCTGTTGTGGAGGACCTCTGAGGAGCACACGGCAGGTAGGTGAGCAGTGGCTGAGTCCCACCTTCCTGACACCCATCACAGGGTGGAGGAGGGGTTGGCTGTGCTCATGGGCCACGTGCACAAGTAAGGAGTCTGCAGCAGGGATGTCTTGGTGACTTTGGCTTCAAGTATGGAAGTGGATGTGCCCTCTGCGTTGGTAAAAGTTAAGCAGGTTCCTCTGCAAGTGAGAATTTCCTGCAGAGTGTTTAATTTGGATGTTTGCCTGTGGGTGCATGTATAAATTAAATGAAGAAAATCCAGCTGACTCAGAAGAATCAGATGGCTGGCATGAAGGTGAGCATGGAGAATTGTCCTTATAAAACTTGATTTTAGAGTGGACAGGCAGACTTGCCATGTACTTGCTCACAGCCATGCCTTTCTTTGTGTCTCTCCCCAGTAAAGCTGGTGTTCAGCTTATCCCATTTTTATCCATTGTTAAATGTGAAGGCCTTCTTGTCGTAAAGACTCAAGTTCTTGTTGCTATGGAAGAAACAAAGCTCAAGTTCTTCTATTTATAAATCAGTTGCTAACTTTGTTTTCCCCCAAGGGTCATTTGCTGTTATAGTTTTGAGGGTGACCATCTTTGCTTGATGTTTCTCATCATAGGAGAATGCTTAATTATTTTAGTAGCGTGTGTTACTAAGGAGTCCCACAGTGATGAATTTATGCTTGTATAAACTTCAGATGTTGAAATATTTGAACAATATTCATGAGCTTGCTTCACATAGCCAGTGTGCTTCCAGACAAGCCTCAGATCTGCTTGTATGCCTTCAGTAACAGAAAATACATTAAGCTGGAGAATTTATCCTCTGGAAAACTGCACAGACCATAAAGAACATGAGAATGTGACTGGAGCTTTATGTATTTGGAATCCAAAAGCCTGAGCAATCTGCAGTGCTGAGAAGAAAGATAAAATAATTGAGTACAGATGGCTAGCTGAACAAGTAGTGATGGTGGAAGATTTTTCTTCTTTTAATGAAAATTAAAATAAAATTCAGTCTTAAAGAGTGGAGACAGAGGGGCACTGACCGACCAGAGCTGGGTTTTGCCCTGCTGCTGGTCCTCAGCTTGCTGAGTGGTGGCTGGGCTGCAGGCTGGCAACAGCCAGTTGGCTAAAGAAAGAGGCTCTGGCTCTGGATGAATTGATGGTGGGTGAGAGCCAGTTTTCCATTTGGTGAGTAGCTGTAAGCAGGAGCTTTTCCAGCTAGAAGAGATTCCCTATGGATACCTTGATGGCAACTGGACATTGCAGTACATCTAAATTGTCAATGGAACACTTGGCATAGAGCTTGCGACCTCCCCATGCATGAGACCACGCATTTCTGTTTCACTTCTGGCTTCAATTTCACCTAAGTCTTTTTCTTTTTAAGCCTAAACTTTGCCTTTTTTTCTTCCAGGCCCTTGCCATTGCATTGCTGCTGTTAACAAACCCTTGAATTGCCTATTTAAATCTCTTCCTAAAGGAATGTAGCGAGGGGAATCGCTTGATGAGCTTGAATCCTAATTAGAAAACGATCAAAGTTCTTTCAAAGGTAGTGGGGAAAGTTAGACTATGGAAACATCAAGAGGAAGGAGTGGAGAGAGTATGTATGCCTCTGCCTTTCCCATGGCTGTCACTGGGTATCTCCACCACCAGCTGGATGCACAGCCAGGACTTCCCAAGATACTGATATGCTGTGACGGCTCATGGGACTCAGGACCGGTAATGGGATACAGAAGCCTTCACCTGCAGGTCACTAGTCAGAATGTGGGGCATCTCGTTGTTCCTGCCAGATGGCTAGCTTTTGTTTCTCACTAAGCTGCATAATGCTGAATCCAGCCCTGGTTGTCGCCCTTCAGACAGTTTAGCTGCACTTCCTTTAGCTAAGCTGAAAATGCCTGTAATTAATTTCTGCCATGACATCATTAACTAGACGAACCTAGGTTTACAACCTAATTAGCATTTGCCTTTTGCCAGAAAAGCAAATTGATTTTTATGTTGCAAATTCTTGCAGCACTGGACTTCAGTGCAAACACTTGAGTAAAGCTGAGCTGTTTCCAATATCAGTTATATCTGGCCTTGAACACAAAAGTCCATTTAAGTGTCATTTAATAAACAGAGCTTAAAGAGCGTGTGGCCCTTGGACATCTGATGGATCAAATTAAGGTTTAGCAATGTGTGGATTTGTGGGAGTGACTTTACTGGTGGTTTTAGGCCCAAGATGAGTGGAGCCAGGCTTCCTTCTAGAGTTTCCACAACATCCGTTATGCCGTGTCTGTGTTCTGCAGGAACAGGAAAATCTGAGGCTGTGGAATGACTCAAATTATAATAATATTTTATTAGATGCTAGCCCGGAGGGGAGGAACCCAGGCTGCAGGGGGGTCTTGTGCCAAAGCAATTCTTCTGCAGAGGTGCTGGTGACCTGCATGGGCTCTTCGTTGCTGCGGAGCGATGCTCTGCCCAAGTGACACGGGCAGTGTTTATTGTGTGAGTTGTCTTAAAAAAGACAAAGCAAATGAAAACTGAGCTCGCACACATCTAAAATATGCATTTTCCTGTTTGCATGCAGGTTTTAATTAAAAACAACTTGTCATGTGTGCTTTCAGATAGCTGCGTGTTACAGACCCTGAATCAAACGGCAAATGGATCTGAGTGCCTGCACTGCTTATCTTCTGGAGCTCACTCCATCTTCCTTCTGATTCCTTAAGGAAAAATGTTTCATCTTTTAATTTTACTGCTTCTAACTTAGTTTTCCAGCAACGTGAGGTTCCTGTGGAGGTCAGAATGTACTGACCTCTGCATAAACATGGAAAAAAAGAAGTATTTTTAAGCCCAGAACCTCACACTAACAATATTACTGCTTCAATTGCAAACATGATTCATTTCAGTCAAGGCTGCTGGAAAAAAACAATAATGGCAGTGTGCTCGGGTTGCAGGGCTAGCAAGCCAACCCATTAGCTGTTCTGAATATGTAAGGTGAAGAATTTGATGCAATCCAATGAGCACGATCAAAGCCAAGGTGGAGAGTGCATATCTGATGTGAAAAGCTGGAATTTACTTTAAGCTTTACTGCTCATTTACTTCAGTCTTTTTAAGAGGCTAATTTAAATGTAAGAACCAACAAAACAGCAGTAATCGTTTTGGTGATACGTTATTTTACCAAAAAATGAGATGGGAAGGAATCATTATTAGGTGAGCTACTGGGAGAAGAGTATGGTTTTGACTTTGGCACGAGTGATTATTTGTCATGATAGCAGTCGACTTAATTAAAACACTGTCCACATACCTGGCTTGCTCTGATGGGGAATATTGTTACACGAGACAACAGAAACCTTGTTCAACATGCAGGAGAGTATGCTTAACTCACTTTCATTCTGTTTCTTTTTCCTCTGTACTACGCATTCATCATATATCTCCTTGGGAAAAAAGCAATCCATCCCCCAAGCAGTGCCCTGCTGCATGGTATGTGCTGCTGAATGATGCTGCTATTCAGTTCCAGGCTGAGTCGAGGCCTCCCAAGAGCCCTCTTTTTTTCTTTATTGATTTACATTGAGGGTGGTCTCGCTCCATGGCTGTGCATACGAGCTCCAGAATAGGTCACTGAGCTCTTATTTGTGGAAACATGGGTGTGCCGTGGACTGAACAGAATTAATGATGGCTTTTAGCTCAAGATACAAGGCTAAGATTATATTCTGCACGTGACCTGCTTAAAACGAGATAAATGGGTGTCAGAATAAAGATGGGAGCGCACTCTTTGCTTATGAATCAATCCCGTCCCTGTACAGCCAATGTTTTCATTGCAGGAACGCTTACAGTGGGGTGATGAATCAAATCAACTCTTAGAAAGAGCAGATAACAGCAAGACAAGGGAAAAGGGCTTTAAATTGAGGCAGGGAAGATTGAGGTTGGATGTCAGGGGGAAGTTCTTTACAGAGAGTGGTGAGGTGCTGGAACAGCTGCCCAGAGAGGCTGTGGATCCCCGTCCATCCCTGGAGGTGTTCAAGGCCAGGTTGGATGGGGCCCTGGGCAGCTATGAAATGTGGAGGTTGGTGGCCCTGCATGTGGCAGGGGGTTGGAGATTCATGATCCTTGAGGTCCCTTCCAACCCGGGCCATTCTGTGATTCTGTGAAATCACTGCTTTACATTTCAGGATTTGGCCTGAGAAGTGGGTTTATTTGTGCTGTTTTAAATGTAAGCCAGAGTTCCCTTTCTAATGACTGCTGGAGACAGATGCACTTAGGCACCCAATACCTTTTGGCTTTCCCATTAACACAGTAGAAGCTAATGAGAGAAGTTCACAGTGCTAATGTACAGCAGGTCAGCTGGGCTTTCAGGCAGAACTGCCTTCAGTCCAGTTTTGGAAATTTTCTCACTAAATATAAACTGAATTCTATCAGAGTTCAAGTGCACACAAAATAACTGAATTGCTTCGGGAAGAAAGTTTGGTGCTTGGCTTGGGGAAGACTTAAGGAGAGGTGCACATGTAGTGCAAAAGAGCTGCTCAGTGCTTGTGTAGCAGTGCTCGTTCAGCCCCAAATATTTTATCATTGTCTGTTTTAAAATGGAAAAGGCTTAAATTCAGAAGGAATCAACAAATTTCGTGTTGCTGGGGTCTTTAAAGCTGCAGGTTATTGTGTTCAACGTTCCTGCTTTTGCTTTTTAAGTGGCTTCATAACGCAGAGGAGGAAGAGCAGCGTGCATAAATCTGGTGAATCTCTTATAAAGGAAGTGCAGCAGCTGTTGGAAGTTGATGCAAGAAGTGATACAGAAATTCTCTTAGGGTAGCTATGCCAACCTTGGCTGTTTTTTTCCCAAAAATTAAATTGCATAAGCAGCTCCATCAGCTGAAATAGCTCTATTCTTTTATGAATGAAGGAAATTTCTCATATACTTCCAGAGTGGATTGGGGTTTTCTTCCCCATTTCATTTTGAAACAAACTGAAGGAGAAAAGAATATATTGCCTGAAGTCCTGGAGCAAAAAGAGAGTGAGTGTTAGAAATATGGCTGCAAAATGGTACTGAATTACAGTACAATATTTTAGTTTAGTAAGTAGATGCTACAATGCATTCTCTGCTATTCCTCTAAGACCAGCTACAGCTCCTACAGACTAAAAAAGTGTCTGTGCTTATGCACATTTCTGTTACTGAATCACCCAGGGAGGAGTTCAGTTCATCATTACTACATGGAAATGAAATTCATTGTTTTTAAGATGTAAGTAATGTGTCAAGGATTCCTTCTAGTCACCGAGAGCTTGTGCTGTCCCAGTACACAGTGCAGCAACACCCTCAGCACGCCTGGGATCTCCAGGAGTGGCACATCTGGGTGTTCTGCATGGAATTTTGGGAATTTTAATAATAAAGCTTTAATATTACTTTATGAAAACAGGGGTTGTAAACAAAAAGCCTGCAGCTGTAACAGCACAGGCAGAATCATCCCAGCGACCTCTGAGCACCGCTCAGTAACAACCTGACTTTGTTTGGCTGTGTGATTTCTTTAATTTTTTTTTGGTCTTGGACGTGAAAATTCGTGGAGTTCTGTAAGGATTGAACAGAACTTTAAATGGGAATTTGCAGGCTTTTTTTTTTTTTTTTCCTGAGGGGTTTCTAGTTGGTGATCTTGGATCTCAGATTTATCTTTTGCAGATAGGGGCGGTGCAGTCATCCCTGCTTATTTGGGGTCAGTGGGTTTGGAACAACAAGGCTTAGTGCTCCACATCCCTCTGTGGGATCTGAGTGTTTTGCAGTGATGCTTTAACCAAAGTCCTGCCTCTACTGTGTGTTCTTCATTCTTTTCTACCCAAGGAATTCTCTCTTGAAAAAGACTTTAGTGGGCACCCAGAGGAGGGGGGTGAGGATTTCCTATGATGAGTGCAGGAATACTGATGCCTGGGTAGGAGATGGGTTGGTTTTACACAAGTCTGTGTGCATACATGCACATATTTTTATTAACCAGGATGGTAATGGTTGGCCAGCTGCCTGGAAACTGTTCTAAACTGTACCCAGAGAGGGAGTTTGTGAAAAATACATTAGTGCATACGGATGGCGTGTTCTTTTAGCAGCTCTCTGCTTTCCACTCCATTATAAATATTTACCTTGATTCATCACTCCTCAACAATTGCCTTACTGGCCGTCCTTGGCAAGAAGCTAACATTCAGACTGTGTATATTTAAGCATACTGGACCACACCAGTGGTTAGGTAATTAAATCTGAAATTATTGGAGGTTGGCTGTTAATAGCAAAAGCTGTTCTTAGGAATACCGCACTCTTTTAATTTTTAATTTTATTACCTTCTCTCCCTGTCTTTTTTCTCCACAATCCTTCAGGTCCCAAGCCTCTGTGAAGATCTCCTCTCTTCTGTTGATCAGCCATTGAAGATTGCACGAGATAAGGTGGTAGGAAAAGACTATCTATTGTGTGACTACAACAGAGATGGAGACTCATATAGGTGAGTTCCTATCCCAAGAAACGAGCTAACTGGTTTACTTTCTACATCAGAGTATTGAAGTCCCTTCTCCCTCTTATCCAAAAAAGGGAAATTTAAATGATATTAAACTATATTAAACTCATCTCGGTGAGAAATCTGGGACTGTTTCAAATCCTGTTCTCTTGAGTAAGAGAATGCTTCCACTAACAGTGGAAGTAGCTTAGTGTTTCCCTGATGCAAAAGACACAAACGTCTTCATCACCTGACACCTATAGAATGCTTTGCTTTCAGACAACGTGGCTGTATGGCCTCTAATCTGATGACCTTTGCAGCTCAGGTCCCTGCCTATCTGTCTCAGAAACAAGATATATTTTATCCTAGAAACCCCAGGACTTTGTGTGTTTTCTCTACCAAGATCTGTAGTCATTCACTCAAGCCTAAAATCTGATGTTGTTATCCTGTTTAAGGGCTGACACTAACGGGTTCCTCTTAGGCTTCCTGTTGCACAGTTCTATCTTTGAGGATTGGAACCAATTGGATCTCCAGAAATGTGGTGTGAAATTAAATCACCTCTTGTTGCAAGGTTGTAAAATGTTTGGAATGGCTGACAACAGAGAAAAATGATGATTCAGGCAGCAAGTTTAAATAAAAGAATTATTGGTTTGTACAAAGCAGTGTGGACTTGCCAGCTGGGAAAGCTGCTTTCAGTTGTGTTTTTAAGGGGTTGTTCTCATTTTGGATGTGCAGTGTCATTAGTTGTCAATGAAAACATTGGCCCCAGCTTTTAGTGAAGGAAAGGAATCCCTTTCTACCAAAATAGCTAACTTATTTTCAGAACTGTAGGCAAAGACAATGAAAATATTTGAACAATATGAGCTTTAGATAATTACAATAAATTTCAAAGTGGAAAGAGCTGTAATAATATGATGACTATTCAGTATATTGGCAGCCACTTTGAATGCAGTCTCTCCTTTTATGCTTTTCTTCCATACCTTGCATTAGGATGATTATATTTCAGCAACCAATGCTTAAAGCTATTTGTTTTCCTTTCTCCATTGCCTGCCTTTTGTTAATGTCTGTAGCGTCGGAGCCATAGTTCCAGATATTTTAATAAAGAATTACAGAGCTTATCCAGAAGCCTTTTGAATATTGCATCACCTGGCTTTTGCTCTTTTCTCTTAACGAAGGCTGCTACACCATGAAGTAATGAACACCATCCATCTTCTGTCCTGAGTTAACAGCTCAGCTGTTCCACCTCCTCTTCTGGTTCCGATTAGAGGCTTAGATTTTGTGCTCCCTTTCTGGTTTGGTGTAATAGCTTTATGTTTCTAGTGCTAACAATTGGAACTGCTTTGCAGTAAGAGTTTAGCTTTGCTTTGCTTTGCGGTGGTGATTTATGTTCATTTGGCCAGAAAGTTTCAAGAATTCTGTTCCAAGTTGGAATTCCACAAAATATTTTGACTTTTCTTTTTCTTTGGCTCAGACCATCACTGCAGACACTGCAGGTAAGTTTATGGAGGATTATAACTTAGTTGGTTTCGATCGCAGGAAAGGTGCTTAACTAAACTGAAAGCACATCTGTCTGTAGATGATTGATACGGAAACACACTGAGATTCATTTTGCCCTGTTAGTGTGAGGAGCAGACTGCTAATGTGGAGCTTGACAGTGCATCTGGGTTGTGGCCAACTGTAAATGACAGAGAGCTTTTTTTTTAAGTATATCCTCTATTGCAGTGGGCCAAGAGGTACAAAAGTCTCTAAGGTGAAGTGTCTGCTCGTGTTCTGAAGGGTGCTGTCCTAATATTGAAATCTTCTCCAGGCCACCACAAGATACATGTGCACAGCTGCATCCTTTCTGGCACATGCAAGAGGATGGAGCATACCACAGATAATGTATTTCTTGTGGGTCCTTCACGAGATGTTTTCACCCTGAGGCTGTGATGTGTTTCTGACAATCTCTTTGGATCTTTTTTAGACTGTTGACGTGAGCATCCATCACCAGATGCTCAGAAAAATGGAAAAGGCACTTGTTAAACTGTAATAACACTTGCCCCTCCCCATTCCCCAACACCTCGTGTTTAATTACTGCATTTGGAAGCCCTTTCTTTAAGGTTAGTTTCATGCTTGCTTCTGACCTTTGCTCAGTCTCTTCCCTACTAAATAGATACTTAAATAGTAACAGGGAAGCAGGAGGACTTATTACATAATGAGGTTTCAGAAAAGGTTTTTATTTCTTTGTAGTGAACAGCCGTAATGTATAAATTGTTGGCATTAAAGAATGCTGTTCTTTCTCCGAGGCTTTTGGTTCAAGTGTTCTGGATTGAAGTGATTCTCCCTTCTGGAACTGATTGGCCTCAAAGTAAATTTCACAAAGTAAAAATTCCTTCCTTCAACAGAAGGCAAAAGCCTTTGAAAACCAGGCAACGTGAACATGTGCATGTGTTGATCCAGTCCGTGCCTGTGTTCAGATAATGTTATTCATACCTCATAAATTCTGAAGTTGTTAGTGGGAAGTGGCTCTTGCACTAATGTAATCAATTAGACCAGGATCGAGGAGGAGTGTTTTATACCTCTAAAAGCTTTTGATATTTCCACAAAGGTTTTCAGAACCACACGCTAGGTGAGAAGCCACAAGAAGTGCTGCAGTCACCTGCAGAATGCTACCTCCCCAATTACTGCACACTCTGAACTAAACTTCAGTTTTCTTCTCTTGGAGACTTTACTAATTGCATTTCTTTTAGTACAGATCCAAAGGTTTGAAGATGTTCTGTGGACAGCTGAGCCTTGTATGAATTTTCCAGGAAGCCTGCAGCTTCCTCACTGGGAATCAAGCTTCGTAGGCCTTTTTTGAGCAGCTTTACAGTTTGACTGGGTGGCAGCTTTGAGAAAAAACAGGGATGTTTGTCCATTCTGATGATTGATAACCTCATCTGTTTCATGGGGGCATCGTTCAAGGAAATTAATATCCTAATTGCTGAGCCACAATCACAGTTCACTCCTTCCTTGTGTATTAAGGAATGTGATTTTCTTTGTGCTGGCATGGATCAGACCACAAAATACATCCTGGAGTCTCTCTTGGATCTTCAGATGTCAGTAGTTTCACATTTCATCGTATTATCACACTGCTGCTTATGTGATCAGCCTCTTATGTGTGTATGCTTGCAGGCAATTCTGTGAGTGCTCCTGTAATAAAAGGAAGGTTTGGGGGCATATCAAAAGGCAGTGGAATCCACATTGTGAAAGCAGACCTTTTTTTTTTTTTTTTTCTTCAATATATAGAACTTCAAGGTCTCTGACTTTGTCCATACACTCCCATTCAAAATATATTTGATCACTCCATTAAATGGAATCCTTATGGGGAATTTGGTGCCAACAACACTGAAGCCTGTTAACTGAAACAAAAAGCATTCTCTTTTAGGGAAATTAGAGGTCTGACTTTTGAAATTTAAGTGCCCCTGTCCATCTGTCTTTCTTCAAATAGCCTCCATTAAAGCTTTTAAATGTGTTGTGAGTACTCTTCCACAAAGCAAAAAAAAAAAAAAAAAAAAAAAAAAATTATGGGGTTGTGTTATGAATTTTTTTTAGGTGAAGTTGCTTCTGGCTCCAACTGTAATGGGTTGAAAATGCTGCAGTCTGCTTGCTAGAAAGACTCAGTTGCTGGCCTTCCCTTCAACACCATTCCAGCAGCCTGCAAAAGAGATCTGAGCAAGGAATCAGAGAATGGCTTTGGTTGGAAGGGATATTTGGTATCATCTAGTTCCATCTCACCTGCTGTGGATGGAGTTGCCACCGACTAGATTGTGCCACAGTCTTGTTTCTCTCCATTTTAGATGCAGAAGCTTCCACCTGGTGCACCTCTCAGCTTGTTCTGACCTTTGCAGTCAACTCAGTTAAGAGGTCTTTCTTATCTTTGGGCTGTAAATGCAGTCCTGAGTCTAGGAATACCTCTAAGTTCAGAAACATTATTACCTACGTTTTCCCTGCACTACAAACTCAGTAGCTCTTTGTCTTATATATTTGGAAATAAGCACCTGCCTGACTTAAGGAAACAAAGCATGAAGGGGCTGCTGATCTGATCACAAACCAATCAGTGTCAGAGGTGGGAAACTGGAGCTTTTTACAAGCATCTGGTATCACAAGTCTCATTTATCTCAGTCTTGCATCAATTTCTCTAAAAATCTCCTTTAAATATTTGCAGTTACATATTTTTTCAAGTTCCTCTACTTCACGCAGAGAAATCTCGTTTTCAGGTGCCATTTTTAATCCATTCTCAGTAACAGAACTGTAATTTGCACTTCATGTATTTCCACTGTGCCTTTACCATTGATTCTTTTCTCGTCCACCTGGATCTCTTTGGTGTGGGCTGGCTTTTAGCATGCTGCCCAATGGGTGCAGGTGTCCCACTTGGGAACCTTCCCTTTTGGGGGATTTTTTGCAAATCTCTTTTGGATTTCAGTGGGCTGTTAGGTAAATAAATGTTAGCTGTCTTCTTCAGAGCAAGTGAGTTTTAAGCAACTGTTTTAAAATGAGAACCACCAGCTGAAAAACACTGCCCTGGGTGGATGTGACATGGTGATTTAGCTTTTCCTGATCTCTCACCTATTTGTTCAGATGTGGTCGGGAGGAGAGGGGTGAAGTGCTGTGAAAGCACAAGGGCAGCATGAAGCAGAGCCCGTTCTTTGTGCTTTGCATTAAACGTGTCCAAACGAGTTACTTCTCTGAGAAATGAGGAACAAATGGGTACTGAGGAAAAAGCCCTTCCGTATGGACTGCATTAAGAGCTAGCGTCAGTCCACGGGAGTATTCTGAAAACTGAGTAGGCAAAAGGTGGAGGTACCTTTTCTTAAACTAGCAGTGATATATGTAGGTTGGTTATCCCCAGGGGAAATGAAGAGGAGAATGCAACTTTGCAGAAAGGGAGTTATAAAAGTCTCAAGCAGATGGGCAAAGGCTTGCATTCATCTTTTAATACCAAATCTTTCATTAGGAGTGCAAAATCTCTTCCACACCTGCAGAAATCACACAATAAAAACTGCAGCTTTACAGACCCTGTTAAACCCTGTGTGTTGTTCAGACATTTTCCTGCTATTGTGCTAAAAGACAAGTTTATTTGAAAGCAAAATAGTGGAGGAGAATTTGGACCGTAATTGTAGATAGCAAAGTTGGGCTCAAATGTTGTCAGATGCCAAACAAGCTGCACAATGTATTTGTATTTGCGTGGAAATAATTTAAAAAACCTGCTGTGCAACAGCTGAGGCTGAACCTTTGAATACTTGACAAGGAGCAGATGCAAACCCAAGTGGAGTTTTATTTATATAGCATAAACTCAGAGGATGTTCACGATGGTAGGACAGGTCAGACCCACTCTCTGAGTTTCCCTGTTGTCTAACTCTCTGCTTTCCTTGTCTCCTTGGCAGATCACCGTGGAGTAACAAGTATGATCCTCCCCTGGAAGACGGTGCCATGCCATCTGCTCGCCTGCGCAAGCTGGAGGTGGAAGCCAACAATGCCTTTGACCAGTATAGAGACTTGTATGTCAGTTCTACCATACACAGCCCTCTCCTTTCTTTGTTTCCTTCAGCAGGCACGCAATACATATATTGGTCTGAAATGCAGTGCCACTGAGGGTGGCATACCTGTGTGTAGTGGAGGCAGAAGGGTAGGCAGCAGCTGATCTTCTGCTGGGGAATATATCACCTGTGATTTCATGTTAGGAAAACATGATCCAATTTGCCAGCTGATGCTAATGGCAGAAGCTGAAGTGCTTTCTTGGCTCTCTCATCTATTGAATAGATTAATGGCATCTTTGTCCTGAAATGACTTTGTTCTCTTTGATCTTGACTAAGTTCAGTGCTAAAGCATCTGCTTTTTCTGTTCCCTCAAGACAGTACTCTCTCAAAATATCTACCTATACAGCAGAAGCTTGCACATCTTGTCAGATTGCAGGCATTGACTCTGAAATGTGGCAGTGGTGTGGGGAGTCATGTACTTCTGCAAAGACCATTCTCTGATGGTTGTGTTTTAGGCCTTGTCTTCTGGAAGAGATGTAAAGGGAAGGAATGAGTGGAAATGTGTGAGAACAGTGTAATTAGGCTGTATCCTTTTAAAGCTCCAGTTGCAATTTTTCCAGGTGACTTGTCAGTTAAGCAGTCTTTCTAAAAGGTGGGAATGCACTGGTCTTGCATTGCATTCACAAGTGTCTTCTGTACAGCCTGTGGTCTCCTATGCAGCAATGGGATGGAAACAGTAATGTTAAATCTAAAAAGCAAAGGTCTGGTGGAAAGCAAAAGGAACTTATTCCTTTACCAAAGTTGGGATGCTCTCACATTGGAGATCCCTAGTGACCATGAGATAGGTGAACAGCATTCATTGCTTCAAGTTGTACCTTGGTGGAGATAACTTAGATGTAGTTAATCAAGTGTCACTTGAAATTTGCACTATTTTAGTGCTAACAAAGGCAGCTTAAAAAAGAAAAAATAAGCTTAAAAAGAAAAAATAATCTTGCTGATTTTCTACTCATCTTAAGATGTGATTTGATGTGTTGCCTGTCCAGACATACAGTCTTCTCTTATAGATACCAAATTCTACTTTTCTTGCAATATGTGAAGGTATCCAATCTCTAGTAACTGTTGTTACAGGTATCTGAATTCACTGGAAGATTACATTTCTGCATATGCAGCAAAGAGAGGTTTGCAGTTACTCTTCAGGTGCAGAATGGACCCAGACGAGTAGGGGTTTTTGTTCATTAAGGTGAAAATGAGTAGCTTTCTGGAGTTTGAATCCCTCTGTGATCACTGACCATGAAGTCACAGCTGGTTACAATAACTCCTCTAAAGAAGTTTCATTTGCAGAAAGGAAAGCTCAGTACAGCCTGCCCTCGGACTCGGTGAATCCGCTGATCCCTGCTCAGCATGGGGTACAGTAGTAGCATTAATATATTGTATGGAAGTAAAAGGAAAGATTTTATCAAATTTCATCTTTCAGTTAGCCAGTCCAAGTATGGCAGGCAATACATTGTGAGAGGGATACAGGAGGGATTGCTCACAAAGACTTCATTCTTGTGGCATCAGCCAGAAATGACTGAGGCATTATGGCTTGCACTACAGACTAGATAAGAGCATCAGTCAGCAGAACACACTTTGATGCACGTTAGGATCTCAAAAATGTGTCAAAAAAAGAGGAAAAGGGTGGCTTATGTTTTGCTGAGTGGTGTAAAAACTGTAGTATTTTTGGAAAGAATTTGCAAAGTTAGGGAAACTTAACCCGACCGCTTGAAGGGTTCCTCATGCTTGAAATTGGAAGTGATTTGTACTTTACCTACAACAGAGGTCTGGACAGAAACATGCTTTTGTTCTTGTAGTTGGACTCTGCAGTTTCCTTAACAATTGGATTTGGTATTTTGACAACAAAAGCTTAATTTTTACTTGGAGATTGGAAGGGAAAAAATGAGGTGGGGGTAACAAGTGCCAGCTTTTCACACTTCTGCTGCCAGCAGGTCAGGTTGGGAATGGCTGTAACAATTACTGGCATAACAGCTGCTGAAATCATGTGGGAGCCCAATGCGTGGGGAAGCTTGTAGTGGGAAGAAGATGGCAATTGCAGTGATGTCATTTCCATGGTCTGCTGGAGCTGGAAACTAATGGTATATCCCCGCTGCAAAGGTGTGAGCGCTGTCGATTCAAGGTGTCACTGGCCTTCTGGTTTGGTCTCCAGGCATTCATTCACAGAGAACACCAGGCTCCTGTGTGCTTGAACTTTCTATAATGAATGTTTCTGCTAGGAGGTGTTTCAAAGCACTTTGAGGCTTTGTTTCTTAGCCCTGCTGGGCTGACCCACTGACTCTTGTGCTTGCACTTCTCCAGGCACTCGCGGAAAGACATTGCACTGTATGGGCTTGTCGTTGATTGTAGGGCTGAAAAAGGAAGATTGTGTGCAGAGGTGAGTTCAGGCTGCCAAAGCAATTTGTGTTAATTGCACCAGAAGAGCCTTTGCACGAGGAAGCAAAGTTTAAAAACAACAACAAAGGCAAACCCAGCCAACAACCTGCAGCATGCATGTTTGTCTGGCATTAGGTGGTAGCCTGCAGGTGGGTGTGAGCAGGTCAGGATGAATGACCTTCACCTGAGACAAAATACTGACCATAATAAAGGGATAAAGCATTTCCTACCCTGGCCTAAATTAGTACATTGGAAGCACTTGTTTCTGAGATGTTGCTCTGCATGGGGCTCAGCTTTAGAATACATCTTAGAGAAGCCGTTCCAGTGGGGAGCGGAAGAGGAGGATGTTTACTTTCCAAAGAAAAATAAGTACTTTAGAGAATATGTGCTGTTCCCACTCAGCTCTCAGCACGCAGTCCAAGCTTCCTCTGGATTATCTCCCTTTTTACCTTCGTGCACAGTAAGTGATAATATCTCACAGAGTTCATTTTGAGCCTCTTCCAAAACCTCAGCTCGTTTCAGCTTTTCCTCGTGTGGGTTGCATTTGGCCCACATACCATCCCTTTCTAGATTTCTGTTGTAATCAGGTGTGGTTAAGTATCCACCTAATGAGTCATCAGCATGGATCTGCCATTTCCCAAGGGGTTGACACCTGCTAACGTGGGTGGTTTGAGGAAAGCAGCCTGTTGTGCATTTGTCAACGATCGGTGTGAAATAATCCGTTCGCGTTTGTTTGCTGGTGATGTACGTTTGAGTTTTGCCCCTATTGAGCAGCACGTGGGGTGACTGCAGTGTGCAAACAACTTTGGAGGAGTCTTGTAGAGTCCCACAAAGTAATTTCAAATCGTGAAAGCTTGAGAAAAGCTTCCCTGGGGTGTGGAAGCTTCAGTGCTTCCTAACCAGTGCTGCGTTATTTCCTCTAAACATCACTAGACTGCTCACCTTTTATTTCTGGAAGTCTCCTTGGGTTGAAGAGGAATTATGCTCATTTTTTTGCTCTCACATCAAGTGTATTTCTCAGTCATCAGTTCGACCAAAATGCATGTCAGTTTCCCCCCCCCAAAAAACAACTTTAATTTTGATCTCCTGCTGTCAGGTTTAACTCAGACACTGCCTGAAGCTAATGCCCTGGTATGTTTTTGTTCAGCAGGTTATTATTCCCAGATGGAAGCCTAATATCTCATACCATTCAGTTAGGGCTTTGGCTTTCCACTTCCAATATCGTGAAGATAATTTCTTCAAACACATGGTTGTAATTTATTGCCCTTTGCTTGACGTGTGTGTGCGCAATTGATTGAAATCAAAGCATAATGAGGACCAGGGTGGCTGGGTAAATCTATTTTAGATTCTGCATTCTGTTGTTTTGGGTTGGAGATAATCAGTGCTTTAATTAAGTAATCTAATCGCTCTTTGTTGTCTGGAAGAAATCGTTTCTGAAGTGATTAAATAGACCTCCCTGGGGAAGGATGCTGCTGCTCTGGGTGTTTCTACAAACAGGATGGTTGTTGGCAACTCCAGACTAGTTTAGTAAGTGTACATACATTTAGAGAGCTGTTCTTACCTCTTCATTTCCTGGGCTAAGTTGAATTTCTTGGTGGTTTTGATTTTTAACAGCTGTACCAAAAAAAAATCCAACCTCATGTTGATCATTCAGCTTCTGTAAATATTTTTATTGATTAAAACTTTGAGTTATTTCAGCAGAGTAAGCCATGAAGCCTTGAACTTCTGCTTCAGTCTTTGTTTAGATGTTGATCCATTTTCAATTTGTTATGTTAGGGCTCTGGATGAGGAATTTAATGGGTGTGGAAGGAGGTCTGGGAGAGGATTGACCTCTAAAATATGTCTTTATTGTGCGTAATCCTCTTGTTATTGAATTTTGGATCGGAATTGTGTCTGAAGTGGAGTTAAAAACAAGCTGGCACCTCACCTTTTAACTTTCAGAGTACTCCATTTACCCTTATTGTGTTTTATGTCACTGAACAGCCTGGGTTCTCTCCTCTTTGGGGATCACAGGGAGAATAGAGACGTCTCATTTTGGGGCTCTGTGCCATCGTCTCGACCACCAAGCGCCTTCAAGTCCTGGAGCTCTGGGTAGCTTTCCCCTTTTTATCAGTTCTTATGGGTTTTTTGCATCCTGTTACATGATCTGATAGACTCCAAGTGGATCCTCCAAGTGGATTTCTTTCATCCTACTTTGAAAATATTTTGCGCTGCTGGCGAGGTTGGTAGCAATTACTTTATTTACCAAGTTGATCTCTTTTGACTCATTTTGCGTATGGAGCAGTGCTGATTATTCCAGCACACTGATAGAAGCAGAGGAGCAGATGGAGGAGGTGCAGCTCACGATTGGGTTCAGCACGGCCCTGCTTTCAGCTCACCAAGGGACCAGGCAGCTGCACGCTCTCTCTGTAAGCATTCTGTCTGTGTTTAGATGTAAACCTACTTTGCCTAAACTGAAAATCCATGGAAAGCTTTGAAGTGATTTTATTGCCATTAGCTCACTGTTCCTCATTAATGGTTACTAGCCCTTTGTGCTGGCTTTCTCTTGGGCTCAAGAGTCGCTGTGGTTTGCACAGCGAGAGCCATACAGATTGAATCCAGATGCATTTGTTATACATCCCAGCACTAAGGAAACCTGACTTTCCATCTCACTGCTGGCCAGGCTTTTGCACAATAGGGTGTGACATCAGGATTATGTCATCTGTGAGATTCTTGCCTCCGGGTTAGGCTGATAAGTACAAGATGAAGGCTCATAAGACAAACCTAAACTGCCAAGATGCTCACTGCTTTAATGTTTGTGTGCTTTTAAAATTAAAGCCATGTTGTTTTCCCAAGGAAATTGTGTTTAGATGTAAGAATAAACAGAGCAGTGTTGGGATCTCTTCCTTAGCTCGCCCATAGCCAGCACGAAACTCAAAGTAGCACCAAAACTGAAGCTGTTAGACGTTACAAAGGTGAAGGTGAACTTAGAAGAGGAAAGCATTAAGCACGTTGTCATGCTGTGCAAACTAAATTAGTTGCTTTTCATCCAATTTCTTTTTTCTTTGGGTGCCTCATTTTGGAGCATATCTGCAGAGGCTGCATTCTTATCTTCTGAATCTGAGATTTTCAGGGGAGGAGGAGTTTTTCCCTTGGGTTCCCACGGTTCCCTATGATTACATCAAGTCTCAGCACAAGAGGGACAGCTTGTGTTAGGAAGCTGTCACAAATGAATGGTGTTCAAAGGATGGAAAAAGGAAGGCAAATTTAAGAACAAGCCCTAGCCATCTTGCAGTGTACGTGATGGATGGATATTTGAAGGAAGAAGCTGCATGAAATCTGTAGCCTGCTCAGACTTTGGCACACTCAGTACATGACACACAAGACTTGTGCTGCTGTCTTCTCCCCTCCTACCCATCCAGGAATTGTAGCTGGCAGTCTCTGAAATGTGTCAGACTGTTGGCTGATGAAGCAGTGGGCTGTGCAGAACACGCTGCTCCAACGGATGGGCACGGGTGAGAGATTTGTGAGCGTTTGGTGCTTCCTGACAGGTAATGAGCCAGTTCCCCCTTTGGACACGGTACAAAGTGACCCATTGTCTTGATTATTAGGTGGCTAATGGAGCTGTTTCCAGGTGACTTCTCAAAAGGGATTTGGTCTGTAGTTTCCATCTTCTAAGAGCAGTTGGATGGTAAGGAAGGTGTGAGCAATGCAGGTTTTTGTTTTTTAAATAATGAAAGGCACTAGAAAGCAGAAAACCCAAGGTCCTGGGGGATATTTAGCCTTCAGGATCCCATTGTTTGGGTACTGTTTTCGTTCCATGCAGAGTTCTTGCACTTCACAACTCTGCTTCACAGTTTGAGTCATCCCACCACGGTCCAGATGTGTGCTTTTAAGTACAACTGGCATTGAAGTTACACATACCTAACAAGATTGGTATGTTTGCTCCAGGGACTGTTGCACCTGTGTATGCTGGAAAGAATTTCTGTAAAATACCTGTGCAGAGTCCACGGGCATACTTTGGGCTGCGCTCATAAACTGCGGTGAAAAAACAGCTGGTGTGAATACACAAACATTTTACCTTCCTCTCTGTAAGTATTTAGGTACATTCTTTACGTGTTACATGGTTGCACCCCTGGGATTGAGAAGGGAGAGGCGAATTCTCAATCATTTATATGCAGGCCAGCAGGAGAGGTGTTACTTCTGGTACCAGGCTGGCCTTTTTATTAGAGAATTAGCTTTTGAGCATCATTACTAGAAAGCTGGACTGGGGACACAGGCAGAGAACTTATTTGGTGACAGCTGCTGTCCTAAAGACTTTTTCCCCCCTGGCTTGAGCTACAAGGTGATTGGAACAGACACCTCACCAATTTTTGGGTTTGGTAGGGAGTGAACTGCTGAAACTGCCCACTTCCTTCATGTTTCTGTTGCTGTTTGTGTTTGAAACAACAGGGTGCAGGCACAGAGGAAGGACTGGGGGGAAGTTGTACCGAATCACATGGCACCAATGTCATCTCTTTTAACAGGAGGTGAGGTATCTCCTTCCTCACCTCATCGTGTTTTTGGGTTGCTCTGGCTGTGACCCAGTCATTGTCACTGCAGTAAAAACATTTGTAGGTGAACCCTCAATATTTCCCCTTGGGGTAGATTTTTTTAAAGATAAGTGTCTTGGAAGTCTGAATAGAGACATTTCCCTTTCCGTGCTGAACTTCTGCAGTTGGAAGAAGTGTCCATAAAGCCTTGAGAAAATAAAATATTTTACTGCTTTGCAAGAGCCAGCTTGAAGCACTACACCTCTTTTGAAGGTTTGCATGGCCCATCTGAGATCCCAGTAATGGTACTTTGGCATTAGGGTTTTGTTGCTCCAAGAGTCCTTAAGCCAGCTACAAAAACCCACCCACTGCCTTTGGCACTCAGTTCCCTACTGGAAAACTCACAAGTGTTTTTATGGATGAATGATTTGGTTCTAGAGTGTAACTGAGAGTCATGGCTTCTTTTTATTGCCGTGTGGTGGAAACTCATTTTCTCAGCATACAGTCCAGTATTCATTTGCAAGGCTTCTGGGAAGCAGAATGCTATCAGGAAGGTTATGGTGTCTTTCCTGATGTGTTCCTTAGTGGTAACGTTATGAACCTGTCCTTCTGTATGAGGAATCTGTCAGATCCCTCTTGAAATCACAGCTTTGTTCTGACCACAGCCTCTGTCTGATGGATACAGCTCAGGTTCCTTAAATTTCCATCCTGCATCTCCACCCGCTGGAACTTCAAACACTCCATAAAGCTTTGGATCACTCTTAGCTTAAATACTTCCCTTTATTCTCGTGTTTGTAAAGTAGGTCAGTCCTAAGCGTGACATTTTTTGTATAAAACAGCTTTTTCCAGGAGCTTTGTGGTTGATGAGTAGCGGATATAAAACTGAAGTGTTTGATCATGGCTTTAGAGCTAGAATTGATTTTGAGTGAAATGAATTTTGCAGAGAAAATAATGTGAGTGGTTACGTTGGGTTTGTGGCTCTCAGTCACCTTCTTGGGCAGCCACATAAAAGCTGGTTTTACTGGAGATGGAGGAGCACTGGCCGTCCTCAGGGCAGGTGGTGGCATTGGCATGGTGACCTCTTGCTTGGCAATGCAGGGATGTGACTGGTGACATATCTAGAAAACAATGTTTTTTGTTGTTCCCTTAATTTTGCTCTAGGTAAAGGCAGGATCTGTCCTGGAGAGATGTAGGATTTTAGTAAATAATAATTAGTTTCAATCACCATTGAAGGGGTTTCTTGGAGATAATCCAACCTTCATGCAGCAAATCCAAGTTTATGAATGTAGATTTAAATTCCTACCAATCTGTCATCCCATTTTCTATTATGCAGCAGCCAATTAACCTGTATTACTTCTTAATTTTTCTTGTAGAAAACAGGTTTCAAGGAATGTTCCCCCCCTAAACATGACTTCAAATAGTTTTCAGTTTTCCCTTTACAGCACGAGGAAATGTAGACTCTAAAATTGTCATTTTCTGTACATTTTCTCCCCACGAAGGAGGGATGAGTGGAATGGTTCTGGATTGATGAGGCACAGAGGAAGCTTTGGGTCGTATTCATCCCACTCTTGCCTCAGATTCATGATGGTTCAATCACTGCCATTATTGATGGAGCATCCATATACGATGTCAAAGCAACTTCACTGAAGTAGCACGTTAGTATTTAAAGCAGTATTAATGCTATATTTGATTCATTAAATATACAAAGGCAAGTTAAAGCATTTCCATGTGTGTGCTGTTAGTTCTGGCGGGGGGTTCTTCAGATGGTTTTATGTGGTTTCAGACAACATTTTAGCACATTCTTAAAATACCCACAAAAGCCTTTATGTAGAATCTCATAAAGGTGAACCACATAAAAATTATTATTTTTTTTTCCTGTTTCATGTCATTAGGATCAAAGTACAGTAGGTAAGAATGAATTTCCAAAAGCCTTGTTTTGGTCTCTCTCTTAATTAACGTTTCATGCTTGTAGCAAGCTCATAAAGTGGGTAATAGGGGAACTCTCTGTATGCATGGCAATATTCTCAGAGACTGAATTTTGACTGAATTCACTTATTCTTTACATGAATATTTTAAGCAAACTTGCTGTGGAAGTGCACAGTGCTTTGGGCTCTGTGGCCTTTGGTTCAAGCCCTTCTGTCAAAGGAAGCATCGGAACTCAACATCAGAATCAGAATTTAGCTTGCTGAAGTCCTGAAATTCCTGTTAACTGCATTAACCAAAATCCATTCGTGAATTCCCCAGGGGACATAAAAAGGGTGTTTGTTGGTTTGTTAGGTTCAAATTGCCTGCTGGAAGTCTGGCTTCAGCACACCTGCAGAGCACAGGGCTTTCCTTTAAAGGCAGTGCCTTAACAGATGTCATAGGACAGTGCTGTGTGTGGTTGTTTCTTCAGTTATACAGTTATGCACGCACACAGTTGTAAAGAATCAGGGCTTTCTGGTGACACAGCCTTACAACAACATGCTAGACTGGTCTGTAAATGCAGATCAAACACTCAAAGCAGCACAGGTTATTTGCAATGCATTCCTGATGTTTTTTCTCCCAGCCTGTGGAAGATGGGTTGGTGTTCCTGAAACCACAGCGCTTCAGGCTGATATGCCAAGTCCAAAATGCACAGTAAATCACATCTAAAGTGCCATTAACAACTGCCAGGCTCGTGTTTAGAAAGGAGGGGAGCACGAAGGTGGGAGGCTCCAACACGTTTTTCGTGTTGGCGATGAGTGATGTTTCCATTTCTTGCTGGAGAGGAGAAACGTGCAGCCACTTGCAGATCTTTGTGATCGTCTTGCCTGTATAGCAAGAAGCAGGAATACAGAGCACCAGTGCTAGAAAGCAGCTGAGATATGCAGGTGTCATTGCTTTGTTAGTTCTCTTAGTGTGCACCTTGTGCTACCTGAAACGTGAGGTTGAGGTGGTTTAGCTTGTTCTCTTTTGTATGCTGTAGCTGAAGCTGGAACATGATGTGAACCTAGACAACATCCCTTTGTTCCTAAGGCTTTGGTTTTGGTTCAGCTCTGTTTGCAGTCAGTAAGTCAGCCTCACACAGAGTTTTGAGATAGCAGCATGAAGCTGCTTACTTGCTCCCTTTTGTCTTAATTAGCAGACTGCATTGTAAAGAACTTCCAGACTTGCTCAATAGAGAAAGAAAAGGAGGAAAAAAAGTCAAAAACTGTAAAATAGAGCCTTACTCTCAGCCTGCTTTGTAGCTTGTGCTTTCACCAGCTGTTACAGTTAATTGGAATCAGAGGGATTGTTTTCTCAAGTACTGTAGAAATGTGCAACTTGCTCTGTTTCTCACCAGACTTTTATTCTCCTTTAGAGAAATATACAGTCTTGTTGCAATTAAAATCTGTGTATTATAAAGTTATGTCAACTGCTGTGTTTCTAGGTATCTAACCATTGAGACTGGGCCGTCTTACAATCAAAAAATCTTTGTTAAGATGTAGAGTTCTGCTTATTTAAGATGATTATCTGACTCCAGCTTGGATCCTGCTTGCTGTTAACATGCCTTTTGGATTGCATCCTGCAGGTATTTTGAAGGTGGAGTCTCCTCTGTCTACCTCTGGGATCTGGATCATGGTTTTGCCGGTGTGATCCTCATTAAGAAAGCTGGAGATGGATCAAAGAAGATTAAGGGATGCTGGGATTCCATCCACGTGGTGGAGGTTCAGGTACAGCCTCTGGGGCAGCTGATATTCCTAAGTGAAAACAAAACCCAGTTAATTCCAGACAATTAACAAGCACAGGTGTTCCACTGAACAATGCCATATTGTGTTCAAGGCTGTAAACTTCTTTCCCCTGTTAATTCTGAAAATTCCCTGAAGCAATTTGGATAGAGATAAGTCAGGTCTGTAATCAAAAGGAATCCCAGAAGAATTGAAAGTATGTTGCTTTCTATACTCGCGATCCTGAGATTATTATTATTTTTTTCTTAAAAAACATAAAAGTTTACAGATAAATATCACTAATTAGGTAATAAAAACGAGGTAACAGGAGGTTAAATTGCTCTAGCAAGATTTGCTTTTGGAGAACTGGGAAAATAGGCTCACTTGTGCTTGTTTTTAAGAAGCAGGCTGTGCTCTGTAATTGCAGTTACACGTATCTGCCCTTCTACTCATAGAGCCTCTATGGCAGCCACCTTTTAGTTCCTGGAGGGTTTGTCACCTTTTGTGTTTTTCCTTTTCTTGTCCTCCCTCTTCCAGGAGAAATCCAGCGGTCGTACTGCTCATTACAAGCTGACCTCCACAGTGATGCTGTGGCTGCAGACTAATAAAACTGGTTCTGGTACCATGAACCTTGGTGGGAGCCTTACCAGACAGGTACGTCTGCAAACTGCACCAGTGCACACTGCAGACCTGCATGCCTTTCCCTATTTATATACCCAGTAGCCTCAGTCAGGAACAAAAAGTTTATTTTGTGAGGTGTTGGATCAGTGTCTGTTCTCATGCTGCATATGCACTCCAGTGAAGAAGTTAAGGCACAAGTGTGTGGTTACCAGGAAGCCCCTTGAATGTGGCTTGATGGCAGTATAGCTTTCAACTAGAAATACAAAACGTTCAGCAGGAGCTTAGATGTTCATTTAAGTCTTAATTTTGTGTTCAGTATTCCTGAACTCTTACACTTCTGCATGCATTGCATGGACAGACGTTTTTAAGTTTGCCCACATTGTTACCAGAGACTGCAGTAGGATTATAAAAAAATAAGATGCAACTTTTTTGTTCCATTTCTTCTTTTTTTAAAGCCAGCTAGGCCACTGTGGCCAGCCCTGTATTTTGCTTGGACCATACAATTCTTCTGTTCTTAAAGGCCTTAAGTATTTTTTAGTATCCTCCTTTAGTGTTTTACTCTTGCAATACCAGGACAGTGATAAAAAAAATTACATGTCTTCTAAGCATTTGTTTTTTATTCCAGTGCAAATTGCTTTGGCTTCCTCTTGAGAAAGCCATTTCTCAGAGAGGAGGTGCCAGAATGATGACTGTTAGGCTGCACTGCTGTCAAAGGCTCTGGCAGAGCTGAGTGCACTGCCTGAAGGTGCCTCTGCCCCAGCCACCTGCCAGAGGTTGCTGTCTCTGTACTGCATGAATTGGGGTTGTGGAAATCAGTGACTCGCAAAGAGTAATAAACTCAGGGGGACAGGAGGCATATTGTGTGGCCATGAGTGACTAGAGAGATTGGCAGTTGCTAAAACTCCTTTATGAGACTTCCCAGGGCAGCCTGTTGCTTTCGATACAAAGGACAATGCAGACTCTGTTAAGCAGCCCGTGGTTTTGCACAGGTTTGAGGCAGGCAAAGGAACAAAGGATCTACGATCATTGAGAGGAACTGAATTGTGTTAGTCTTGCAGACGTGGAAGCTTGCCCTAGATTTTTCTTTCCACCTTGTTGATTTACAGAAGAAGCTGATAGAAAAACAGGAGGCATCTGGAGATGGTTTTTGAGCATTGCGCACTCTTTTAAAATGTTTGCAGTAATTACACTCGAGTTATGGTGACCCAGACAAATATTTAATCACAGGCCTTCCTAATACTTTAAATCATAGCTGTGAAGTGGACGCCAAGGGCTTGACTCTGGCCATGGCCTTATGGTGTGTGAGAGCTATGCCAAGGAAAACAAGGGTCTGTTGAGAACGGGTGTCCTCAGTACACCTTGGCCTGAACTGCTTGGCCTTGTTTAGTTTGACTTTCACTCTCTCAGCTTTAGTGAGGAGATTCATGCTTCTGTCATCATTTTAACAGCAGATCATTTAATTCATATGTGATGCATTAAAGCAGGGGCCTGCTTCCAATGTAAGTAACCATAAAGGAGCCACTGGGGTAATGATGCACTGCTTCTGCACAAACAATGGAAACTTGAGTTTTAGAATTCAGCTCTGGGCTGCAGAGCTCTGCTTTGCAGATGCCGTGAGGTGCTTCACGGGACAGCAGTTCTAGTTTTGCTTTTTGGTGGGCTTTTTATGCAGTCTGCAGTGAACTCTGACACCAACAGTAGGCTGCAGTTATCTTGTGAACGAGTGTCACAGTTTGACAACATCAGTAAGCTGTTGTTCTAACCATCAGTACGAAACACCTTTCTCTATGGTAGATTGTTGATGGTTTTGGTCAACTCAACATTTAAGCTACTTGACCACCTTTGATCCTAAAATGCAAATAGCAGATGTCTTTGTGTTTCAGTGGAAGCTTTTGAAGTGTTCACAAGTTTTGTAATATCCTGGCTTATATGCTGATGGCAGGGAGAACCTTTCAGTGCTTGGAAAAGGAAGTCTGTTGAGAGCCATTACTTTGAAACCAGTTTCACCTCCTAGCTGCAAATCGGGTATTTTTCGAGTGATGAATGATTAACTTGGTGGCCAGGAGCAGGCTCATGTAATGCCTCCTAATTCACCACCTCTGGCAGCTTCGAAGAGCTGGGCACAGCTCACACTGAAATGCTATGGGGAGCATTTGCAGCTTCATATGGAAACACTTGCTCAGTAATTCCCCTTCCTGGTGTCTGCAGATGACACTTGGTGCAAGCAGTCAGGCAGTCCTGTTTGTTCTGTGAGTGGACAGCAGGGTACTGTGGTAGGACTGGATCTGGAAGTAAGAGCCTAAAATATTTTCTGCTCTCATTTCCTATTGGTGAAGCATTGTTGCAAAGCATCAGACACCAGCGTACTTCTTTTTGGTTTTTCTCTTTGTTGATTTTATTGAGACTGTTTGGAAAAATGTGTCTGTGCATTTGTGGAATATCCTCAGAGTTGTTCCTAGAATCCTCCTGCTTAGGCTCTTTCTAAGTGTTGCAGAGAATTTTTAAGAATCAAACCCTTTTTTGCCTCTTTCCCAGATGCTGTGTATCTCAGTGTTTTTACACCTGACTTTGGGCCGTTGAAATTATGCTCTGGGTAGTCAGAAATCATTTCCCTGTGTCTCCTTTAGTGTTGTCTCTTTATTTAGAATGGGAAACTGACTCTACAGCATTTTACATTTGTAAGCAGATGGAATAAGGAAGGAGAGATGTGGAACACTGAGGAGCTGTCCTGGTTTAGGAGGTCGAACGTCTTTATGTAGCTTCACTTAACCTGATGGTTTTCTAAATGAGAACTTCAGGCTTTTGCTTTATCCATTCATTATCTTTTGCTGCTGCTGCTTTGCCCCAAAAGGCAAGAAGAGTCAGATAGAGACCTGCTCCTGCAACTAGAGTGCTCTCTAGGCAGCTTGTGTTCTGGGACGGGCCTGGATGCTGTTCAAGAGAGCGTGGAGCTGCTGCACCACAGCCAGGACGGAGGAAGCAGCTCCCAGCTCACATCTGACACTGGCAGGCTTCAGTAAATACAGGGAGCGAGGCTGGAATTTGGATAGGGAAGGAGTACTCGATGTGTTCTGTGCTGTCTGCGTCAGCGAGGGGCCACAGATCGAAGTGCTGTACGTCTGAGAGGAGAGGACAGGACAGGACAGGCTGCCTTCAGTTTGCAGCAAGGAGAGGTGCTTAGAGGGAAATGAAAAATGCCAGCAGCTTTTCAGTTGCCTTGCACACACTCCAAAGGCAGCAGGTAGCTCCCACCCCATCTGATTCGAGCCAGATGCTTGGCAGATGATTCTTTGACAGACATTAGGGTCCCATCCTCTGTGTGTGCTGCAATTGTGCTGTTCACCACAGTACTGCTTCGACCAAGCTTTGTGCTTGCATCAGGCTGCACTTTTATTTCAGTCAGAGCAATCTGGTCCTGTTTCATTTTATGCAAAGTAGATGGAGCCTTCCAGCTTTCTGGCAAACAATCAAATGTGCACTTTGTTGGACAGCTTTCTGGAGCCCCCTCCTTAAAAGCAAGGCTAACAGGTGCCTTGCTGAGCTCCTGCTGTGCACAAAGAACCCGTCTGTGTTTCCTAAGCCAGGGTGAGCATCGTGAGGAAGTGCCAGTTCACTGAGGAAGACGTTGGCTCCAAACCTGGAGTTTATTTACATCTGGAGGTATGGGAAGGGGAGGATATAAAGTTGTAGAGGAAGTGAAGCCTGGGATTTCAGATTAAAGCAGCGCAGATGTGTGTTGATTTTCGTGCCTGAAATACTCTGCAGCAAAGGTGGAACATTTTGCAGAGCTGGATGAAGGCTGGTCTGCTGCAATATGAGCTTTTCCTGCGCACAGGAAGATGTGCTCTGTGATATATTACTGCTCAATAAAGCACCAGCAGAGACATTCTGCCATTTATCATAATAGGTAAATCCTCTGAGGCTAGTGCTCTGCAATTAGGCAAGTCATATATTTTCATCAAGCTGAGCTTTCATGTAAAGGCCTATCCCTCTGACTTCCAGATGTTGAGGCAGAACGGGGTGTTCAGGAGTGTATTTCCAATGGAGGAATCTGTGAGTTCTAGCTGTCAGACTCCTTATGCCATTTTCCCAACTCTTGGAGGCATTTTGGGGTGCAGAGAATAGCAGAGATGTACCGAATAGTTATTGTACAAGAAAAGGAAACTTTCTGCTTCACCTGGCACACAGATTTTCCTGATTTACAGAATCACAGAATGGCCCGGGTTGGAAGGGACCTCAAGGATCATGAGTCTCCAACCCCCTGCCACATGCAGAGCCACCAACCTCCACATTTAATACCAGACCAGGGCTTAGGTTGAGAGAGAGTAGAAGAGATGAGCAAGTACAGCCTGGCATGGAGAGCTGGTGTAATATCACTGGTTTTGCTCATGGTTTGGAAGTTTGGGAAAGGGTAGAGGATGTAGTTTGCTTACACTGATGGAAATAAATGTGCTTGAAGGCCGTGAAAAGATGAGGTTAGCTCTTGGCTGATTTCTGCAACACCGTAAGCTATGCGGAGCTCACAGCCTTCGTTTATCTGGTTAGAGTTTGAAATAAACGTTGGAGAAAAAGGCCAATTTTTGTTTCATTGATATCCAAATAATTCCCCATAATTTCCACCTGGAGACTTCAGTCTGCCCACTGCCTGTGGCTTGGGAGCCTTTGGTCTGTTTGTGTTTCATTAAGGAGATTTTCACATCGCTCCGTGGCCAGAGCAGCTGTGGCTGTTTGTCATCAGTTCTTCTGTGGCTGAGTTTCTCTCTTATCTTTCTAGTATTTTTAGTTGCTTTCATGATGAACCAGTGTTTATCCAACTTACGTTTCTCGTTCAGTGTTAACTCTTCCTCCAAATAACATTTACAGAAAGCCCAAACAGCTGCTGTGTTCCATGCAGGAAACAACCCAAGTGACCAGCCAGCCATCGAGAGCTTAATATGCCCAGAAGAGTGAGTTTCCTTCTGAGTCAGACCTGCAGCAGATGGCTGGGGAAACGAGGCAAGGAAGCCAGGCAGCATCTCCCTCGACTGGGAGAGGAGAGACTGGGCCATGGAGCTGGGACTTGGCTCCTTCTGGAGCGTTAGGGTTTTTGGCTGAGCTCAGTGGCAGATGGGGAGGGACAGTGGGAAGATGAGCTGCTTGTTAACATCAACATAGAGAATGGAATTTCCCCTCTGTGCAAATTAACCCCTTTTTTAAGTGGCTGTAGGCTTTCTGCCTAGGTCCATGCAGTGACAACCAACGGAAGGAACCTTTAAAAATCCCAACAACTCTGCTGTTTGTATAACACGGCTGCTTACTGACTCTGAACTCCATTAAAACAGCCTTTCATAACATCTGGGCTTCTATAGCACGTAAAAAATGTTTTTCTTCTGGCAGCAGATTTTATGGAGATGTAATAATACGCGTTTTGAAAAAAAAAATAATTCTATTTTCAGTTGCTGTTTCTTCCCCATGAAGTTGGTGTGTCCAGGTGTGGAGGAGACATGGTGGAGAGCTTGTCAAAATCAGTGACCCACTGCCAGCTGCCCCGCAGCCCCAGATCTGATCAATTTGCTGCTAGTTCCCAGACTCACCATAACTTGTATGCGTGTGTGTTTGCATAGTTCAGATTTATTTTCTCCTTCTCCCACGACTGGATCCATTCTTCAGGCAACGTGTCTCCATTACATGTAAACAATCTGACTGTAATCTAAAGGAAGAATTTAAACGTTCGTACTCTTTTTCTCCCCCCCCCCCCCTTCTAGGTTATCTTTTGCCTTCAGGGTTCCAACTAAATTACATGCTTCCCTAAGCCTGTTAGAGACTTGGCTTATTAGAAGAAACCTGTAGCTGGCCCAGATATTTAAACTCTACCCTGAGGGAGGGATATGAACAGATGGATAAGAGAATTCAGTGAGATTAGTAAAACCCTTTGAAGACTGTTCTTCCCACTACATTTTTCTCCCAGTTTTTTTTTTCTCCTTGCCATCTCAGCACATCTTGTGTCATGTGAGGTTCCTGGGTCTGATTGCTCAACAGCTTGTCTGCACTTAGCCAGAATTTTCATCTTGGGAATGGGGAAGATTGTCTTTTCCCCTGGCAAGTGAAGCTTACAGATCTTGGACAGCCAGCCACAGCCCCTGGGTGAACACTGTATTGGGTGAAGGCAGCTGAAACATAGAAAACATGGCATTCTGCAGTGCCAGCTTCCAGTTTTCAGTCTTTGTAATGGAAAATCTCACCTGGGTTGGTGTTGTCTGCTGTTCAAGCAGTACTAAGAGGGTGGTACTGTGATGCTACTTAACCTTGGTCCAACTCTGGTTCGCTTCTCCAAAATGCAGTCTGCTTCTTTCCCCCCCATACTTAGCAGCCAGTACTTATTCCCCCAGTGGGCAAGTTCTGATAAGCTGGTTTGGTTTTGATCTAAAAGAAAAAAAGATCAACAAATGTTCAAATTTCTCTTTCCATGTAATTGCAGTTTATGCAGTTATCAGTAGTCTTGCAGATAGCTGTGATTTTTACATTTCTCTTTTCATTCCCTCTCTACTAGAAGGTAAGTAATACCTAAGACTTCTTTTGTCAGGAAATCTTGAAAATGGTGAACGTGCCCCATGTGTGGTTGGAAAAATAGTATTTGAGATGAAGATGAAACAGCTGTTTTTGCAGGGATATTTCACAGTAGTTAAACTGACAGCACCATCCTTGTGTGCATCTCATCAACAGCCTTGTTTTCACATCCACATGCTGTGCTCCTGTGCTGCTTGCCCTGCTACATGTGCACCTCCTGCAGCCCCTTAGTAGGTAGGGAATGACAATTTCGTAGTGCCTGTCTATACCATGAGTCTACTGCAGGGTTTTGCTTTGATTCATGGCTTTCATTACAGCACATTTCTGTTACCAACATGTGAGTCTTTGTCTAGTTCAGGGAATTTCTCAGTGTGTTACTTGTCTGTTTGCACACTGAAAGAATAGAGTTAATCCAGGATTTTGAGACCTACTTCTTTTATCCCTTCTCTTGAGAAGTAAAGCTGTCGTGCATGTGTCATCAGATTTCCACAGCACTGATGGATCTGTGTCTTTCCTTAACAGATGGAGAAAGATGAGACCGTGAGCGACTCTTCTCCACACATAGCCAATATTGGACGCTTGGTAGAGGTAAGGTTGTGAAGCCACTGTAGCTTGAGCTTGCTGCAGGCTCTCACCCACATGGGGTCCCATGCTGAAGAACTCCGTGTTCTGCTTGCCTTTGGCTTCACAAGCAAGTTACTGGTTTGTACTGTATTGCACCCAGTGGTGTGAATGGTGCTCCAGCAGTCTGTGGATGCAGAAGGGCCATCTGCACCTGGTCTCCTGCTCAGCAGAGCAGTAATCTTCCCGTGAAATAAACTATTCTGAGAACTAGCTAACAACAGCCTGCCCCCTTCATCGTTCCTACAGTCGTTTTTAAGGCAGAGTTATTTAAAGTCAGGATATGTTATTCAGAACTCAAAAATGCAGTGTTTCAAGTGCTTACGAAGTCGACTGGAATTGTTGCTGCTTGTTGTGGTTTTATGGCACCTGTTGGTCCCATGTGCTCAGCACAGTGAGACTGAAGGCTTGGGGTTGGGTGCTAGGAAATCACCGTGTAAAATTGAGGTGAAATGCACTTTTTTTTTGCTGATATATGCAGGGGAAAAAAAAAAAAAAAGATAGGTGGACAGAAACTGCCCTCTTGTGGCTGAGAGCAGCCGTCTCGTGGAGCAGCATTTAGGGGTGGGCAGGGACAGAGCTAAATCTTTTAAACTTGGGTGAGACCGGAGAGATGGGGCCATACTGCCGAATGTCGAGGTGAATGTGTGAGTTGCACAAAGGAGTGTAAGTGCCACTGTCCTGGAGGCAACTGAACGGCCTAAAGACTGGTCTCATACTTTTCTTTTCTAGGACATGGAAAACAAAATCAGAAGTACACTGAATGAGATTTATTTTGGAAAAACAAAGGACATCGTGAATGGGCTGAGGTAAGGAGCCCTCCAGCTGATCATCTGCTTCCTTGCCATTCCCCATCATGCCTGTGGCCCTGTTTCCCCAGCAGTCATCTGCTTTCTTTTGCTGGCACTGCCCTTTCCTACACAAAGCCTTTCCACGTTGAATTACTCACCTCACTGTGCTTTGGAAAAATTATTATGTGTGGAGTTTGGGGAACATTTCTATTTTGTAACTGCAGCAATGTGAAGCAAGGTTTAAATCCTTTACTCCCTCACCAGGAAGAAAATAGCTCAATTAGCAGTGCTTGTTCTTCAGAATTATTGTTAATTGGGAGCTTTATTCTGCATAGTTCTGAAAATAGTACTTTAATTCTGACTTCTCTTTTCAGCTTTCTTAAAAACAGTTGGTCCCAAAGTTAAGTAATGACATTAAATGGCTTGTGATATTTAGGCTTTGTTTTAAATTCTGTCTGTGCCTTCCTGCAGGGGAAGCTACTCTGCTTTTCAACCCCTTCTCCTGTCTGGTGAGGCATTTTGTATAGAAATCCCAAGCTGGTAGTTCTCATGCTTGTAGAGAAAAGTGTAGAAATGTGATGCCAAATCTTTTTACTTTAACCTGCACATAGAGCTCCGCTGCACGGTGGGGAATGCAGAATATCCAGGTGATGCACAGATGTATGCTGCTCTTCTCTCCTGTTCTGAAATAAGGAAAAAAATCAATAACCTCTTCTTCAGATGATAGAATAATGGAGCTGAATATTTGTGCTGCCTTCTTCACAGCATGGCCAGAGGGAGTTGACAGCATCATGACAAAGCAGCTTTTCTGTTTTGTTTTTTTTTTTTCTTCACTTTTTTTCCAAATTCCATCTTTCTTACCAAGCTTCTATTTCCATTTGCAGTGTGCAGGGCTTTAGCCAGGAAGCATGTATTAGCATTAGAAGGAAATATACCCTTTTTTCCTTGTAAACATGGCCTTCACATTTTGTAACTGAACGTTTCCTGTGTCTCCCCATTGCTCAGTTTGTGTCACGTTACCTTGTGCAGCACTGAGATGATCTGCTCAGAACTGCTCACACGCAGAGCATCCGGCTGTGCCTTTTCCTCTTGCCTTTTTCTTGTTTCTTCCAACTTATGATTTTACATTTTTTCTCCCTAAGTGTATTTCCAGTGGGTTCCAGAATACCAGCTGTGTTACCTGATTTCTTCTGACTGTTCTTTTCCCTGTTTACTTCCCTCGTTTCTAAACTGCTCTCTGTAGATCTATTGATGCAATCCCCGACAACCAAAAGTATAAGCAGTTGCAGAGAGAACTTTCTCAAGTGTTGACCCAGCGCCAGATCTACATCCAGCCTGATAACTAAACCAATCCAGGTACCCTGCCAGGTGTGACAACCAGCACTAAACCAGGACTCACCCAGCCAAGACCTCTGCATGATAACTGAGGGCAGAACTAACCCCTAACTCCTGCAGACTGACCAACGACATCTGATCCATCTTTCACCCAAGGGTTATTCTTAATACAGCCAACTAAATGGTGTGGTTTTATTCGAGATGTTACTCTTCCCCATTTGAAATGTCACGCTCTGAAATGGGGCAGGCCTTACCACTTTGCACTGTAGCTTGGGAGCAAGAAAGGAGCACATGGTCATTTACCCAGAGTGCTGTTAGCTTGGACTTACTGCCTCCATGAGCCCTGGGACTCTGTCCCTTGAGCACCATTAGTTTTTACAGCTGTGGTACTCCGCTCCAGTGAAGAGATTCCTTGTCATCTTCAAGTCCTCCTTGCAGAAAGGAATAACATTTTGAAAGTGTGGGCAAGAAAACACCTCTGTCTGTGGCACTTCTGAGTCAGTTTCCCTTACATGCACATCCCGTAGTGCTTGGTGTATCTTCAGTTTCCCTGGAGCTTGAAAATCCAGTCTTCCTCAAGCTCTGCTGAGTGCTCTGCACAGCCTCCAATGGGATTTGTTCATATGCTCTCATTTGCTCTGGAGCTCTGAATGTCCAGGACACACAGCAGTGACTAACCCTGAGCCAGTTTAACCTTCCACTCCAACTGGTAATGAATTACAGATGTTGTCTTCAACACATTCAGCTGACGAAGGGGAAAATGCACTGTTTGTTGATAATGGCTGAGAACCACTTCTTTAGCCTGTGACAAATGCAAATATAAAATGTATATATTTTCATGAAGGCAGTGGAAGTCTCCAGAGACAAGAGAATGGAAATAACTGTTAGAAAAATGTTAGGAAAATAACTGAGACACAGAGCAGCCTTGTTTACAGGAGGTGGCATCCAGGCAAAATGAGGTAGCTTGGAGCACAGAGGAGGGTGTGAAATATGGCTTACGTGGGTATAAATCCTCCCAAACTGCATCCTCACTGCTTCTGTGCTAGCAGAAAGGCCTGGTAGCTGTCATTCCATGGATGATCATGTTTAAAAGTTTGTTCTCTTGAAACTGAAAGTTGCAGCATCAGAAAGTGAGGTGCCTCTGCAGTTCTCTTCCAGAGCAGTGAGCCCAGATGGCTGGAAGGTGCAGCTCTTTGTACCCAAACTGGTAGCAAAAAGGAACCCCTGCAGTAATCTTGCCGACTTGATTCACTAATTACTGTAGGCAAGGTATAAGCTGGGAAAACAAATTCAAGAACAAACTCTGAGTGCTTTTCCCATTGGTGAATTTGCCAGGAGAGGTTTTGACGTGGCTGCTTTATCCTGGGTGAACAGTCTGCAGAAAGGAGCTCCCAGAGCTGGGATTTCACCTCTGTTGGCAGAGGCTGGACTTCTCCACTTTCCTGTTGTGGTCCTTTTAGAGTGAGAACACTAACACCTTTTGCTGGTGGTGTACTGGGGTTTTTCCAACCTGTAACATAAAACAGTGGACTCTCCCTCCAGCAGCTGGAGGTGGGGTGCAACTGCTGGGAGCATCTCTTGGTGCAGCCCTTGCTATAGGCTTAACTTCTCTCTGACATAAGCACTGAAGTGTTCACTCTGCCTTCTGTTTTCTGTATTAAAACAGGCAAGCTGAGTTTTATTTTCTCTAAGCTGGGTTGAGGTGCTTCTGCTATTGCTCCCGTGCCAGAAGAGCTGCTACAAACCCTCATCCAAGAGCATTGCCTCTGACTTGTGTCTCCTTCTTCCCCACAGGTCTGTGCAGACTTTTGCAGACAAATCAAAACAAGAAGCTCTTAAAAATGACCTGGTGGAGGCTTTGAAGAGAAAGCAGCAAAGTTAAAGTACTCTTCATGCTAACAAGACATGCCATGCACTCGTTAGATTCCTTTCTTAGAAAACTCATCCCCCCGACCTTTTCTGTTACGTCACGTCACAATTTGCATTCAATACTATTCATGCAACGCCATCTTCTCCCCATGAATAAAGCTGTACAAACTTTTTCAGTCTCTGAGGCCTACTTTGCACCACATTTTACTATTGAGACCTTAGGCTATGTTTCTGTAGAAGTCCATGTATTTTTTTTCCTCTTCCACCCTCCCCCATTTATACGCATACACACGGATCATTGTTTGTCTTTTCCTCCCCCATCCCCCTCCTGCCTTTTGTTACATTGGTGTAAAAAATGTAAAACAAAAAAAATTTATTAAATACTGTGGTGTGTGAAAGAGGAAGAACTGGAAAAAAAAAAGAAAAAAAAGAAAAAAAAAGAAAAAAATCTATTCCACGTGTGTTTGGTGGGGGTTGGGCACAGGGGATGGCTGCTGGGAGGGAGGGAAGAGAGGTTGTTCCTTGGTGTTGTACTATACTGACTAAACCAGATTTGCAAGGAGACATTGATTAGGAGACCTGCTGAACGTTCTGCTCTTCTATAGCCTGGTTCCAAGGCGCTTTTCTGTCAATTTTTATGGAATGCAAAAGGGTTTTTTTTTTTTGTTTCGTTTTGTTTTGATTTGATTTTTTTTTTTTTTTGTAAAGCTTAAATTGAATCTACATCTGATACTTGAGCCTCCATACTTAAAAAAAAAAAAAAAAAAGAAAAAAAAAAGAAAAAAAAAGACTTAAAAAAAAATGAAAATAAAAACAAATCCCAGGAAGCAGTGTGTGCACTTGGTGTCGTCCTTCTTTCTCTCCTTCCTGCTGTGTTACCTGGGGTTGGTTCTGTGGATCCTTCTGGATGCGATCGCTTTATTGGTAGATGCGTGCTTGGGAGCACCAGACCCAGCTGTAATGCAAACAGCTGCTGTGTTACGTGGCTTTAAAAACTTCAAAAGCCGAAATGTGTTTGTTCTGAGCAGGATTGATGTCCTGCTGCTGTGCACGGGGAGCACTGGGTTGCCCTGCTGCGTTGGCACCCAGCAAACATCGAGCTGATGCACTGAGAGCAGGATGAGGGTGCTTTGTTGGGGGGACCGGTTTGTTGCAGCACTTGTGCAGGCAGAGGAGGAAGGGGTTTTTGGGGCCACAGGTGCTTGGTGGGTTCAGGTGAGGTGGTTCTTTCTGATTGATGCTCTTTAAAAAGCTGCTCCCCTGCTTGCTGTGTGTGGTTTGTGAGCTTTGTTCCGTGTTTTGTGAAGTTGGAGATAAGCTCATGGGAACTCCTGAAGCTTAAGAGCAGCGTGTGAGCTGGGTGGGGGAGAGGCCAGCACTCTGCTCCTGAGTCCAATTGCAGTGCACATCTGTGTGTGCTTGTTTTTGGAGCTTCTTTACCTCCTCCAAAGCCATCTGCCTGCACTCGAGCCAAACATGAAACTGAGCCCCCGTGGGCTTAACAGACTTGTGGCATACAGGCTCCCTGTGGCACCCGTGCAGGGATGTGTCCCTTTCATTGAACAGTTTGAGAGGGCTGAGATGCAGCTGCAGCCATTCATTCCTTTCTGGGCTCACAGCAGCATCACCTAACAGCGTGGATACCTGCAGCTTCTGCTGGCCTAAGCCTGCTGCTGAGTTTTGTTTGGATTTTGGGACAAGTTGGTTTATATCTGTGCCTTTTCCATTTCAATGTGACACCCAAACTCTTTGCAAAATGGGAAACAGCACACTCGTTTGGGAACAGGGCTGCATCACAGCCTCAGAGGGACCAGAACCTCAGCAGGACCCTCACCGGGCTGCTTTGCATCGTGTGCTTCCACCCACTGCCAGATGCAGAGCTGGGTGCCCCAGGACTTGTGCTTTGGTTACACTGTGTGAATAACTTTATTTTTTTTATCTCCTTAGGTAGAGGTTCTTCTTCCAGCTTTAAGAAAATCTTTGCTAACCCATGCTTGGCCATTGCCCAACCAGGAGAGCAGCTGGAGGGCGGCAAGAGGAAAGCGAGCCCTGCTGGGGAAACTGCCGTGGAACAGAGGAGAAAAACTCAACCAATCTGTTCAGGAAGGTCGAGGAGTCTGGAAACAAAGGGGTGAGCTCCAACCACGGGCTGCTGTGGTTTTAATTAACTGCTGTTGCAGTGGTGTCAAGCAGTCCCACGTAGCATCCAGGCTCTGTGCCTTCCTTGGGAGGGCAGGGCAGGGCGAGCGGCGTGGTGGTAGGAAAGCTGGAGAGTGAAAAAAGGGGAAGAAAAAGACGAGCTAATGGAAAGCGTAGGAAAGTTCCCGTTTTTGGGACAAGCTGTGCTGGTTTCCTTTCAGCCCTGCTGTAACACCGTGTTGGCAATGCCAAGAAGGCTGCATTCAGTGCCTGTTGGTTCCCAGCACTGAGTTCCTTGCTCCTGGAGTCTGGGAGTGCTGAACCTCCTCCCTGCACGCTCCTGTCTCACATCAGGACAACAGACCAGCTTCCCCAAATCCCATATGAACAAAACAGGGGTGAGAGATGAAGAGTCGAAGCATTTCATGGACATGAGAACAATTAAGAAGCAGGAACTGACACACGAACCAACAGAACGCAAAGGCATGTGGGGCAATGTTTTATGGAAGTCTGAGCCATACCAATAACGTGAAACACTTTGGGAGCCCTGCACCTTCCTTTCCTTGTTCCAAGGGGTTCCAGTCGCTGCCCTGTCTTCCAAAAGTCCAGAGGCAGCAACACAAGAACCACACGGTGCCGGTGCTTGTGATGGGTTGGCCACCCCACACCCTCTGCAGGGCTCAGCACAGGGAAAGGCGACCTCCTGAGGTATCTGATTGCTTTCTTATTGATCCACCGCTGGTATCAGAGGGGCTCGAGGTCTCACAGCAGCAACGTGTGCCACCAGGCCAGGCAGAACGTCTCAGCAGCACGAATCCATCTCTGGCCTGCATCTCCCTCTCCCCAGCACCACGCAGAGAAGAGGACAGGACCAGGAGTGCTGGGGTCACTCTGTCAGCTGTCACCATGCTCAGCAAGCAGTGCTTCTCGCTCCTCACCGGCACTGGGCTGTCCTGTGCGATAGGCGAGGAACTGGAACGAGATCTGAGGAGGCTTTAAGGATCTTTGCAAGGTGAGGATCAGCCCAACAAGCCCGCAGAGGCCGTTTGCACCGTGAGAACAATGAGCTGAACGCAGCTATAAGCAAAGCATTCAGCTCTTGCAACACCGCGTTAGTCACAAGCATGGGATGCAGGAAGTCACAGCCCCAAACCATCACCACCCTGAAGGAAAGCATGGAAGAGGAAAGGATACGATGACATCCAGGGAGAGGACACCCAGGCTGCCGATGAGCCAGGGCAGGTGATGCAGGATGTAGTCACCTTCGCTCTGCCCTGGCTCCGGGTTCTTCAGCAGCACACTGGTGCCATACAGCAGGTTCCCCAGCATCACCAGGGCAAAGAGCAGGAAGGAGACACCGGCCGTGGATTTCCTCCGGTACTGGAAGGAGAGGCTGTGTTACATGGAAATAAGCTCTGAAATCTACTTATCCATTTGGTGTTAATCATCCTGCCATGGGAAAAGAGAAAATGGGAACCGACGCAGTGCTGAGTGCCTTTTGGTTCCCTTTTTGCTTGCAGATGTGGAAAAAAAACGAAAGCTCCACGCTGACAATATTGTTAAGTCGGAGGGGAAGGAAAACGAATCAGGCTTCAGAGCATGCTGTGACACAGTGAGAAATAGGGGAGCTGCATCCAGCAAGCAAAGAGGAAGGAAGAAACTCACTGCCCTGTTCAGACCAAGACTTTGCGTGTCTCCTGCCCTCACTTACGTTGGTGTAGATCTGGGGGAGCCGGGAGCAGAGGTACAGCACGGAGGAGATGGAGCCGATGGTGAAGCCAACGATCTCAGTCTTGCTGATGGGCTGTGGACAAGGTCAGCCCTAAGCAAGGCCTCATGGCCACCCACACTGGGACACCCCCAGCCACCCCCATGTCCCACCTCAGGGCCAGGCCCCTCCAGGCCCAAGGAGAGCAGAGATCTCCCTCTGAAGGCTGCAGGACTGAGGGCTGGGCCTGCGTCGTGGCTCAGCACCGTGAGGGTCGTGGCTGTTCCCAGCAGGGAGAAGAGGCATGCGGCGTTGATGGGAGCTGTGGCTGTGGGGAGACAAGTGGGGGATGCTTGAGGCGGGCTGCTCCTTCTGCAGGGCTGGGCCTGGTGCTGGGAGCAAGTCTGAGCCCTCTTATCTCCATCTGCGGCGTTGGGATCCAGCAGTGGGGCATGTGTGTTTTTATCTCAGTGATAAGAGCCATTTGTAACTTAGTGGGGAGGAAACCAATCACTCCTATCTCAACAGTTTCTGTGGTTTAGGGTTAAAATCACTCCAAGCTTTTTGCTAACTGTTCTGCCACGCTGCCCCAGCCCTGCAGCCCACCCAGCTAAGGGACGGGGTAAGAGGGGCTCTGTTTTCGTCACAGAATGGCTTAGGTTGGAGGGGATCTCAAAGATCACCCAGTTCCAACCCCCAACCTGGCCTTGAACACCACCAGGGATGGGGCACCCCACACCTTGGGGGGGTCTCCAGGGTCCCCTGGCCCCACTTATGTCCCCACAGATGGGCATTAGCCAAAGCTCACCTCCTGCACCCCAGTTCTTGGCTTTGTAGTAACCGTACAGGGAAAGCATCGCCAGGTCTGCCAGCACATAGTACACAGCGGTGTACACCTGCAGAACAAGGATGGGAGCTCTGAGCACACACAGATCCCAGCCTTGGGGACAGGGGAGCGATGCAGGGCAGAGCTGGGGGTACCTGCAGGGGCAGCTGGTTTGCCAGGAAGGAGCCGATGAGGTTCAGGAGGTCTCCACCGAGCCAGCCCAGCAGGAAGTAGATGGAGAGCGCCCGGTCCATGATGCCTGTCTTGCAGGCTTGGTAGAACTGCCTGCAGGAAGGACACAAAGCATCAGCTCCAACCTGTTTCATACCCCCTGAGGACCTCCTGGGGTTTTTCTCTTGCTCCCAGCACTCAAACGTGAGGCCTGACTGAGAGTGGGGGCAAAAAGCTGGAGCAAGATTGAAATGAGAACTCTAGAATGGCTTGGGTTGGAAGGGTTAGGTTAGAAGGGACCTTAGGGACCATAGAACCATAGGATGGTTGGGTTGGGAAGGAGATTAAAGATAATGTAGAAATATAGGATGGTTGAGTTGGGAGAGAGCTTAAAGATAATGTACAAGTATAGGATGGTGGGTTGGGAGGGTCCTTAAAGATCATATAGAACCATAGATGGTTGGGTTGGAAGGGACCTCGGAAATAATATAGAAGTATAGGATAGTTGGGTTGGAAGGGTCCTTAAAGATCATATAGAACCATAGATGGTTGTGTTGGAAGAGTCCTTAAAGATCATATAGAACCATAGATGGTTGTGTTGGAAGGGTTCTTAAAGATCATATAGGACCATAGATGGTTGTGTTGGAAGGGACCTTAAAGATCATATAGAACCATAGATGGTTGTGTTGGAAGGGTCCTTAAAGATCATATAGAACCACAGATGGTTGTGTTGGAAGGGTCCTTAAAGATCATATAGAACCATAGATGGTTGTGTTGGAAGGGACCTTAAAGATCATATAGAACCATAGATGGTTGTGTTGGAAGGGACCTTAAAGATCATATAGAACCATAGATGGTTGTGTTGGAAGGGACCTTAAAGATCATATAGAACCATAGATGGTTGTGTTGGAAGGGACCTTAAAGATCATATAGAACCATAGATGGTTGTGTTGGAAGGGACCTTAAAGATCATATAGAACCATAGATGGTTGTGTTGGAAGGGTCCTTAAAGATCACACACCCACACGTTGGCTTTGGCTGGAAGCCGCCTCCATTTCCTCCACATTCAGCACATCCAGACCACCAGAACTCCCTCCCACGACCCGTCCCTTGTCCTCCACGTCCCTCCAACCCAACCCAACCCAACCCAGCCCAACCCAGACCCAAACCCAAAGCACGGCACTCACGGCAGCGCAGCAGCAGCGAAGCAGCCGATGGAGATCAGCCCCAGCAGCGCGCTGCCCACATCGCGCCCGTCCCGCGCGCACTCGCCCAGCAGCCGCAGCACCCAGACGGCGCCGTCGGGGCAGTCGGAGCCGTTGCCGGGTGGGGGCGATGCCCAGAGCCCCTCCGCCATGGGGACACGGGAAATACGGGGAGAAAAGGAGGTAACGCCTGGAAGAACATTTATACTGACGGTCACGGAGTGACCCAACCCAGATGCGGCTGGTTGTAATGAAGCCCAAACCGCCCCATCACCCCCTTACCTCGCTCCCTGCTTTTTGTTTGTTTTTTTTAAGGGGAAAAAGTTACTTTTTGAGAAATCTGCTGCTTTCCAGAAGTTGGGCTGTTGTTTGTTGTTGTTGTTGTTGCTGTTTGTCTTTTTTTTTCTTTCTGGAAGTTCCGCTCCCCCCAAAAGCGCGCTGATTCCTTACAAACCTCCCGCTTTCGGGGCCAGACAGCGGCGTTCCGCCGAACTTCGGCTGTTTTTCCCAAATCTGCCCGTTTTCGCAATGAGATCCTAAGAGCCGGCGGGGCCGCACTGCGCACGCGCGCTCACACAGCGCCCGCCCCCCCCCCCCCTCCCGTCGCGAAGTGGGCGGGGCCTGACCTCCCCGCGCGCATGTACAGTGTGGGCACAGCAAGCTCCTCCCTCCTGCCCCGCGCATGCGTAGTGGCGGCGGCAAGATGGCGGCGGGCGGAGCGCGGCCGGGAATCGTGCTGGGCGCGATGGAGATGGGGCGGCGCGCGGGCCCTGAGGCGAGCTCCGCCATGTTGCGCGCCTTCCTGAGGCGCGGACACCGCCTGCTCGACACCGCCCATATGTACGCGGGCGGGGAGTCCGAGCGCATCCTTGGCACGCTGCTGGCCGGCGGGGAGCAGTCGGGTATGGGGCGCGTTGTGAGGAGAAAAGCGCGGTCTGTGGCGTTATGTGGGGGGAGGGGTCTCCCTCCGGCCCCGAGGAGAAGGGAGTCCCTGATTGCTGAGGTAAAAGGGACTCGTTTTGAAGGGTTAGTCTTTGGTTCCTGAGGAGAAGGGCTTTCTTTGCTGGACTGAGGTGTTTGTGAGGTAAAGAGGCCGTGGTTTGTATGGTAGAGCCCTGATCCATCAGGAGAGAGGTCTGTCCCGTAAAGCTGGCATCTTCCTGAGGAGAAGGGCTCCGTTTCCAGGGCAGTCTTCCTGAGGAATAGGGCCCACTCTGCTCAGCTGACGCATTTCTGAGAAAATCAGACCTTGGTTTGTAGAACTCCTGGTCCATGAGGAGAAGAGTCCTTCCATTATGCTGGCGTATTTCTGAGGAAAAGGGGCCTTGGATTTTAGGGCAGATCCCGAGGCCTCAAGAAGAAGGGTCTCCTCTGTTATCCTGAGGTATTTCTGAGAAAAAGAGAGGCTGGTTTGCATGCAGAACCCCAGTCCCTGAGGAGAAGGACCTGCCTCTGCAGGCTGATATATTTCTGAGAAAAACGGCCTTTGATTTTTGGGACAGACCCCCACCCCAAGGAATAGGGTCCCTCTGATGATGTGTTTCCAGAAAGAAAATGCTTTGAAAGCACCCTGAGCACACTGTGCCCCATTCCCATCCAAGGTTGGGAACATCATTAAACATTGCTCATTCCTCCTTCCCCTTTGCAGTGGAAGTGGCCACCAAGGCCAACCCCTGGGAAGGGAAGACTCTGAAGCCAGAGAGTGTGCGGTCACAGCTGAACACGTCCCTGGAGAGGCTGCAGAGGACGAGCGTTGAACTCTTCTATCTCCATGCCCCCGACCACGGGACCCCAGTGGAGGAGACGCTGCGTGCCTGCAATGAGCTGCACAAGGAGGTAATGCAGAGCTGGGGCTGCTTCTTGTTTCCCTCCTGACACTTTTTCGGTGCTTGCTATGCTCCTGTGCAGTGCAGGGTGTGCGTGGTGTTCAGGGGAAGGAGCCCAGGTGACCAGGGGAATGCCAAGAGCTGCAGCACTGCTGCATGTTCACGTGGTGCCCTTTGCTCTCAGGAGCATTGGAAAATGTTAGAACTGATGAACTTTGCTTTCTGCTGTGTTAACTGAGCCAGTTAATGTTATTCTCATAATGGGCAGGGAAGAATTCATCAACTGCATTAGTCTGAGAATTGAAACTAAAAGGTGTGAATTCAAAACATAAGCGTTATATTTTTGTCAGGTGTTACGTTGCAGTGGGGATCAACAGAGAACTCTGGGCTAAATTTCAGTGGTGTCCCCTTCACCATACACATTTTGCATTTCATAGGTATAAATACTGTTTTAAAAGCTGGATCTGAACGCTTTTTTATTCCTCTGCAGGGAAAGTTTAAAGAACTCGGCCTGTCGAACTACGCAGCGTGGGAGGTGGCAGAAATCTGCACCATCTGCAAGTGCAACAACTGGCTGATGCCAACTGTGTACCAGGTGAGGTATGTGGGAACCCTGTGCTCTGTGTTACAAACACAGGGGAGCTGCTGCAGTTAGCCCAGGGAGTCCTTTTAGGACATGGATGATTAGAAAGCTGGGTGAGATCACTTCCCAGAAAGAGCTGAGTGTGTGCTTCGTGCTTGAGTCAGTGACTCGTGATGGGGAACTGAAGTAATTATTGCATTGTTTGCAGTCCTTTAGAAAGTCTGTTCCTAGGGAGTTAATCATGTTGTCTGACCTGAATCCACCCTTCTGGGTAAGAGAACTCAGGGAAGGGTGGGGAAGAGGCTGTCCCAGCTTCTTTAAAGCACCGTTGATCAGGCATCCCTCCACTATTAAAGGGAATCGTATTTCTGAGGAGGAATTTTGCTGCTGCAGTTGTTTGTCTTGTTGAAACGCTGAATTATTTTGCCAGGCTGTGCATTTGCTGCAAGGGCAGATCCCAAAATGCTAGGTTTTGTTTATGACCAGCCATTAAAATGAGAGGAAGAGTAGGATGAAGCATAGAAATGCATAACTCTACCCGTTAACTGCACTGCTGGCAAGCAGGCTTGGGGTCACTGCTGGATGACATCCAGGTACCACCTGATAAACAGATGCAGGTCGTGGTTTAGCAGCCAGGATTTGTGCTGGGAGGTCTGTGGCCATCCTGTGCTTTGTCTTTGTGCAGGGCATGTACAACGCAACCACCCGCCAGGTAGAGCTGGAGCTGTTCCCTTGTCTGAGACACTACGGGCTGCGGTTCTACGCCTACAATCCGCTGGCTGGTATGGGGAGGTGTGATGGGAGGGATGTGGCTGTGGGTAACCAAAAGTAGGTGTGTGGCCACGGGGTTTGTAAAGGTGTCACCTGGATTGGAGATGCCTGGCTGGGTGTGGAGGCTTGGAGACCAGGCCATGTCTTGTAGGGCGGTGTAAGAGCTGGTGCATTGCTAAACATGCTGCTGACACTTTGCAGGAGGGCTGCTGACTGGAAAGTACAAGTATGAGGACAAAGACACACGCCAGCCCACTGGAAGATTTTTTGGGAATGACTGGGCTCAAGCCTACAGGGACAGGTGTGTCCTGTGCTGATGAACAGGGAGCTGGGGCTGCATTTAAGCAAAACCACCCAAATCCTAACGATCAGCTGGGAGGGAGCAGAATGAACCCAAGCTCACTTTGTGATTCTGCAGGCTCGTGTCCTTTCTCACTGGCTGCAGGGCAGCCTTCATGCTGCTGCCACCCAGGGTTGGGGATACTGAGCACCTCGCTTCCTCCTTTCAGAGGCAGTTGGGCTGTGCCTTGTGACTGAGCTTTGCAGAGCAGTTTTTAGGGCCAGCTTCCCCCTGCTTGGATCCCAGAAGCCTGGGGGCTACAAATAGCTGTGCAAAGCTTTTCAAAGGCCTTTCACACTTGCTTGGAATATGGATTTATGATTCTCGAGGGCAGCGATATTGATTTATTTATTTTTTCCTTCTTGCAGGTACTGGAAGAAGCACAACTTTGAAGGAATTGAACTAGTAGAAAAAGCTCTGAAAGATGCTTATGGTTCCAATGCACCAAGCCTGACCTCAGCCGCATTGCGTTGGTTGTACCACCACTCCAAGCTACAGGTCAGAGTTCAACAACATTCAGAGTTTGGCTTGGGAGGCAAGCTTGGGTTATTTTGGGATGAACGATTCCCCTTCTGGCTTCACAGGGTTCTCTTGGAGACGCAGTGATCATTGGGATGTCCAACATGGAGCAGTTGGAGCAGAATCTGAACTACAGCGAGGAGGGCCCACTGCTTCCACCTGTAGTGGAGGCGTTTGACAAAGCCTGGAAGCTGACTGCACACGACTGCCCCAACTACTTCCGCTAGAGACTGAGAGGGAAGTGCAGGCAGCTGAGCAGTACGGAGCATAAATGTGAGGTACTCACCCACACTGCCCTCTGGGTGGCAGGCTGTGATTTGTCTCGTTAATGAAGCTTTGTAGGATCGGCCATTCCTGTGCCTACACTACCCCTGTCAGCACTACAGGTGTGGGGCCATGCCTTACACTTTCTCCCCTCGGGGACCCTTACCCAGTACATGCTGTGATTAAAAATGCACTTAATCAAGGGAAGTGGAGCACATAACTGAGTGAAGGTTTTAGTTCTGCTTTCAGTTAATAACGAATCTTGAGTGCGGATGAGAATAAACCATTTTTCTAATGCAGTCACTGTCTCTCAATAGCAGAGCTTTAACCTGCTTTCCAGCTCAGAAATAAACCTGAGCCAAAATGCCTGCAGAGCTAAAGTGACCCTAGTGAAGTAGAACTCTGGGGCAGGGCAGAGCTGGCTCCCCACGAGCTGTGGAGGCCAACTTGGGCCTGAAACGTATCTCCCATTCCTCAAATCCCCGTGGTACTCAATAACAGGCAGCACTGACAAGATCTGAGAGTTTTAAATATGTTTTTATATAAAAAAATCGTTAGATCATCTTTAAGAATGTTGAGTTAATCACGTGTCCTCCTGCTGCAGACAGGGAAGGAAAACATCCTGGTCTCTCAGCTCTAAAATAGAGCTGTCTAGTGTCCGAGCACAAGAACTGCTACTAGTTCTCACTGATGTCAATGTCCTCCTCTTCTTCCTCCTCATCATCCTCATCTTCTGCAAGTTTCTGGAAGTCTCCGGTCTCAGAATTCCACAGGCATTTGATGGTCACTTTGAACTCTGCCATCTCGTAGCCAAAGAGTTTCTAGGAGAGGATACAGACTTGTCATCCCACCTCGTTATCCCCGCGGCCAGGCCAACGATACAGATATTAGATAAGCTGATGGTGAGAACCACACAGAACAGTGCTTTTCCCTGTGGCAGTGACTGTGCCTGCAGGGCTGTGTTCCATTGCTCACCAGGACCCGTGCTTGCTCGGGGGTCAGAATGTCCCCTTCTTTGCAGACTTCATAATCTGAAAGCAGCGTCACCACTCCTGCAGGAACAAAAGCTCTTGAAACAGGCTAAGAAAACCCCACATCTGGCTTCTCAGTGGAACAGTGCACAGCAGTTTGCACTGCAGAAGGAGAGCACCAGGCTGGCTTCCTTTCTTCCTGTGACAGCAGCTGGAGAAGGCTGGTGCAACAGGAAGGAAATAAGGCTTTGAGCACCAGCTTTTCTCCAAAACTCTGTCCCAGGTGCCTATATAATGTTCTCCTTAAAAGACTTAGTGGAAGAACAGAAGGGAAGCAGCTCCCTCGCATACCTTTTTTTAAAGCTGTTGGCAATCCCAGCTGTCGCAGCTGAGGCTCCATGGAATGGGGGAACTGCTCCAAGGGCCCCGTGTCCAGGCTGACGGTGTACGTCGCCTTGTTCCCTGCCCTCGCAAAGTCCACCTCCTTGAAGCTGGAGAACCACCTGAGGCAGATTGACAGACAGAGCTGCAGAAATGGCAGCCCAAGGACTGCTGTGGGTTGGGGGCATTTTTTGACAGAGCAGAACAAGACGGCGCTGAGCTGTGGGCTTTGTACTGCATTCTGCTGATGGAAATGCCCAAATGACCTGGGTGCAGCTCAGGGTGGTGTCGATCAGAGCAGCAGTGAGGGAAGGAGCAGCCTGTGTGCATCTCAGGCTGTGACAGGGGCTTCACACACACACACATACTTACTCATCCACCTCCTCCTTGGTGCGATTGGTGAAGAGGAGACCAACCTCCCCCCTCAGGTGCTTGCTGACCTGTAAGACAGGAGCACAGAAGTGCCGAAGCAGCGTTGAGACTCAGAGTTTAGGCTGGAAAAAACCTTCACAACCACCCCAACCCACCACATCCTGCAGTGCCACACCTACAGCTGTGCCTGTTCTGTTTCCAACTGAGACCCCCCCACCTTATGCAGGTTCTCCCGATACTCGCTGCTCGGCTCCCGGCCCAGCGCCACCATCATCACTTTGTTCTTCCCGAAGAAGATCCTACAATGCAACGAAGAGGAAAATGATGAGGACCAGAAGGCTGTGAGGCCCGTTGTGTCCCACCCCCCCCAGCCCTGCGCTCACCGGCTGTGCTTCCAGGCGTTCCGCACGTCCTTCAGCTTGTTGTTCCTCATGTTGGCCACGGAGAAGATGAAGATGTTTTTGTAGGTGTCCACGCATCGCCGCAGCTGCACGACAGCGGTTAGCGGGGCCGGGGGGAGCGGGGGTGGGTGGGAGAGGGGCAGCACGACTCACCTCAGTGATCAGTGCCTGCTTGGCTTCCAAACCCTTCCTGGGTGTCCGTGTCAGGGACACTGCGGGGAGCGGAGCGGGGGGACGCGGTTAGAAGGGACGGGAAGGGAAGGGGAAGGAAGCACCGCGATCCGGGCCGCGCCGCGCGCTCACCCTTTCGGTCCCGCTTGGACTTCGGCATGGCGCTGCCGTGCTTCGAGGCCCCCCGGGCGCCGCGGGGGCTGCCGGGATGTTGCGGGTTGCCCCGCGTGGTGCCTGAGCGCAGCCGCACGCCGCTTTCTGTCGAATTTCGCTCAGGCACCGCGCAGGGCAGCCCCGTGAGGCGCGAGGCCCCCGGAGCTCAGCGCGGGGCACGACGGGAGCGCTGCCATGGCGGCGGGGCTGTGGGTGCTGCTGCTGCCGCTGGTGGCCGCCGTGTACGAGGACCAAGTGGGGAAGTTCGACTGGTGAGTGCCGGGCCGACGCCGCGAGCTTCTCCCCGCGGCTCGCGCCCGTCTCACGCTGCCCGTCCCCGCAGGAGGCAGCAGTACGTGGGGAAGCTGAAGTTCGCCTCTCTGGAGGCCGCGCAGGGCTCCAAGAAGCTGCTGGTGGGCACTGAGAAGAACGTGGTGGCAGCGCTCAACTCCCGCAGCGGCGAAATCCGTGAGTGGGACGGGGGGGGCCGGGCACGGGGTGCTCGGAGTGGGCCTGCGGTGCTGCTGAGGGCGGCTGCACCTGCAGCTGCATTCTGCCGTTGAGTTGTTTGGGTTGGAAAAGAGCTCCAGGATCCCCCAACCCAGCCGACTGTCCCACTGCCTGTGTGCCTCTGTGCCACATCTCCACACTGAACGTCTGCAGGGATGGTGACCCCACGCCTCCCTGTGCAGCTGTGTCAGCACGTCGCTGCTATTTCAGAGCAGAGATTGTCCCTGAAATCCAACCTGCACATCCTACAACGGGCAGTGAGGACAAGGACACGGCTCTCTGGGAGGTCCCGAGGCTGTGGGTTTGAAAGCAATAACCAACAGCTTCGTTGTGCCCACCTCCTGCTCACTTTCTGTGTCTCTCAGTGTGGCGCCATGCAGATAAAGCCACCCCTGAAGGAGCGATCGATGCGATGCTGATCCACGGGCAGGGTGAGGAAATCACAACAATAGCACACAGGAGCCGTCCTGCTGCCAGAGCTCCTGGCTCTGCTGCCCCATGCTGGGTGCAGGTTCTGGGTTCACCTCCCCTTTGCTCTCTGTGCAGATGCCATCACTGTATCCAGCGCTGGGCGCATCCTGCGTTCTTGGGAGACCAACATTGGAGGGCTGAACTGGGAGACATCGCTGGACACGGGCAGGTAGTGTTGGTCAGGGCTCTCTCCCACCTTTGTCCCGCGGATAAGTTAGCATTAAGTTAGCAAGCTTAACATACTTGGACTGCAGTACAACAGCTGGGAGATTAGTCTCTGAAAATCTGGATGTTGTGAGAGTAGCTGGTTGGTGGTTGCATCCAGGGCTTTGTTAACTCCCAGTGATGAGAATGTGGTCTTTGGGCATCTTGCATGCATAGATAATAAAGTGACTCAGAAGGTGTAGGAGGTATGGCTATTAAATGTCCAGAAAAAGGAAAAATTCACCTTGTTTGATAACCTGCAGATAAGTCTCTAATTTATCATGTCTGACTTGTGCTTAGTTTCCAGACCGCGAGTCTGGTGGGGCTGCAGGACGCAGTGAAGTACGTGGCAGTGCTGAAGAAGGCAGCCATCTCCCTGCACTACCTGTCCAATGGGCACCAGAAGTGGGTAGAACACCTGCCAGAAAGGTGAGAATGTATTTGAAGCAGAAGTTTCAGATTCAGAGCCTGACATCTTGAGAGGAAAAGATGCTGCGGTTCCTTCATGTTCTTGGAAACCTTTGGTAGCAATAACACGAGAAAACGATGCTTTGTGACCTTTGTTTCTCTCACAGTGACAATACTCAGTACCAGATGTTATATTCCCATGGGACTGGAGTGATCCACGTGCTTGGAGTTGTCCCCCAGAGCCATTTGAAGGTTTTAACGCTCAGAGTGGAGGATGGAGAAGTCATAGAACAGGTAGTGCTCAATTATGAATCCAAAGTAGCAAATTTGATATGAACGAACACAGTGTGTGGAGTTGTGTCAGTGAGTTCATTCTTTAAAGACAGTTTTGCTGTTGACGTCCTCATCACTTGATGTCTCTCTTGGCAGACCAAAGTAGCAGCCCCGTGGCTGAAGAGCTTAAATGGAGCCTGCGGTGTGGTGGGGGAGGCAGTGCTGGTGTGTGCAGACACTGCCACGCATTCGCTCTACGTTTGCTCCTTGGAGACTGAGCAGGAGGTGAAGCAGATCCCGCTGCAGGTAAGCAGTGCTGAGAGACTTCATATGCACTTATCCAGCTGATTTGGTGCCTGCCTGCACCTTGGAGCACAGGGATTCTCCTACAGGTAACCTGCACAGTGACTGAGGATGTGCTGGAGGCAGCATGATCCATAAGAGGGAGAAAACTGTACGTTGTGTCTGCCTTAAGTCAATTTGTCTGGATTGGTGTTGTCAGAGCCTTGCTTCAACAGCAGTCCAGGTCTTATTGCTTTTGCTCTTTGTTTTTCGTGATGCACATAACTTTTTCACAGTGTCTGTTGCTGCTGATGAAAGGAAGCTATTAGTTTCACAAGGGGAGAAGTTTTCATGAATACACGTGCTTGTTTTCCTTCCACAGTCACTTGACCTGGAGTTTGCTGATGGCTTCCAGCCCAGGATACTGGCTACTCAGCCCAGTGTGATCAACGCTTCGCGGACTCAGTTCTTCCTGCAGCTGTCTCCGGGTCACTTCTCTTTGCTGCAGTGCAAACAGGGGCTGCTGAGCCACCTGCGAGACTTCCAGCAGGTAACCAGGAAAAAAGCATTCCACTGAGAGAGCCAGTAGAGCTTAACATTCCTTACAATAGTCAAACACCCCTTCTGTGTTCCGAGCAAGTGTTCTGAGCAAGCTGCTGAATTTCTCTTTTCACTTGTGCTCTCTGCTGCAACATTTGGAAAGCATTTGGTTTTATTTATATCATCTGCTGATGCATTTCCAAAAGCATTTGTTTAGTTGTCCTTTGTTGGTGACAGCTATCCTGGGTTTGGGGTGAATGGTTGCTGTTTTTGTATTTGAGGAGTGTTTTCAGCTTCAGAGAGATTTTTTTGTCACACAACACAAAAATTGGCAGTGAAATCTCATCTCTTGTTAGTTGCAGTCTGGATTAATTTGCTACACAGGTAGTTTTTGTTGAGTTTTTGGTTTTTTATTGTGTTGTATAACTTATTGCTGCTCTTTTTTTTCTTTTTCAGGCAGCTCTGGTGAGCTTTGCAACAACTGGGGAGAAGACCGTTGCAGCTGTGCTGACCTGTAGGAACGAATTGGTGGGTACAGCTTGTCAGAACTGTGTGTTTAGCACAGCTCTGTGATCTGAACGTGCCTTGGGAATGGGTTGCACACTTGTATTCCTTCCTGGATGATGAGTAACTTTGGAAAGAGTGAGACTTAATGATCTTTTCAGATCTGAGAAGTCAGTGGCAATGCATGCAGATCTTGGTTACATCCAGATAAGGCTCACCTTGTCTGAACTGTTGGTGTGTCATGTAGAAGTCCACTTTTCTGATCTGCAATGGATTTCAGTTCTTATGGGCACTGAGCTGAGCACAGCCTCATTTTTAGCAGAACTGTCTGCTGTTTTCAGAGCCAATCTGAGACTTGTCAAGCACACAAAGCAATTTATTTATCATACTCTCATGGGTGTGTCAAACCATGTTACCTTCTGTCTTCCTCATTTCAGAAACCTGGAAGTTCTGACAGCCTTCATGGAAGTGCTCTGGAGGACTCCCAGAAACAAGTATGAGGGGGATCGTTCCCATATGCAGTAGAAGTTCTTGACAGTCCCTTCCCTTTGCTTGTGGGAACATAGAACATAGAAGATGTTAAACCTTGGTTTTGGGGGCTCCAGATAAATAATCTAAAAACATTTTGAAGCCATAGTTCTTGCTCACGTGAGATTCTGCTGCAGAATTTGGCGTGACAGGTAAGTTTATCTCAGCATTTTTCTGCACGGTGTTACAGGAATCCTTAACCTGTTCCAATCAAACCTACAACATCAATCTCTATCTGGTTGAAACTGGACAAAGATTGCTGGATACCACGATTACTTTTCACCTGGAGCAGAACGGTGCCAAGCCAGAGCAGGTGAGTGGGAAAAGATTACTTCAATCCTGTGATTTGTGGGGCTTGCAATGCCCTTCATACCCTGACTTGGCATCATTTGTAGAGCTGTTGAGATCAGGTGAAAACATTGCTGCATGCAGCTATCCTGTTTGCTCTTGTTTCACCTGAGAGTTCATTTCTATCCAAGCAGATGGTGTGATCACTAACCTGACTGGCTTACTCTTCTTCTTTTTCCCTCAGCTCTATATCCAGGTTTTCCTGAAGAAGGATGACTCGGTGGGCTACCGAGCCTTGGTGCAAACAGAAGACCACATGCTGCTGTTCCTCCAGCAGCCAGGTGATTGGCACAAACAGCAAACCTGGCCTAGGTTTTACCAGCAACCTTCTTGTTCTGGATGAGAAGAAAACTCCAGTGCTGTAGAACCCAGGGCCCATATTTTAGGATTGCTTTCTTTGGAAACTGATGTGCTGTGGAAGATACTGCAGTCTTGCATCATCTTGCATCATCAAAGATATCTCAGCTGGGAAACTGTTCTGCTGTGCTCTTTGTACAGGGAAAGCCTATCAATTTTATAGTGTTTTATTTTTAGTTTAGGGTTTTTTTTGGGGGGGGGGGGTGGGAGTTGGGCACTCACCATAGGGTGAGTCTGAGCCATGTTCTAGGTCTTGATGTTTCTGCAGAAAAAATCCTCATGGCAGATTACACACATTTGCAGAAAGGGTTGGAGGTCCATCTCAGTGATGTGAATGTTCTAGGGCTTATGTCCTTACACTTCATTCTGATTTTTCCAATATCCTGGACTTGTTTTTTTTACCAGGAAAGGTTGTGTGGAGCAGAGAGGAGTCGCTGGCAGAAGTGGTGAGCTTGGAGATGGTGGATCTGCCTCTGACGGGTGCACAGGCTGAGTTGGAGGGAGAATTTGGGAAGAAAGCAGGTAAGCCATAGACTAGTGGAATCACCCTTAAGCATATGAGTCTGTTTGTTTTTTCTCTCTGAAGAAGTATATCATTTTCTTTTTCCTCTGAACTGAGAGTTAAGATTCAAATTTTCACTCCTGGCAATTAAAGTGAGCTGAAATAAACCCATTTCTGCCTTGACTTTTCAAGTCTGATGCCAAAGGCAGAGGACACAAACGTATTACAGTCAAAACCAATCACCATCTGTGGATGATCTTCACCACTCTCCCTAAACATTTCCCTTTGATCCCCTTAGAGTACCCTTTCTGGAAGACCCATTTGCAATAGCTTTTGTTTTTGCTTTGTTTTGTTCTTCTTGCTGTCCTGGATGCAGCTATTCAAGGTAACCTCAGACTGCATGCAGTGTTTTCTAATTGCTTCTAACTAACACTTCTCAGTGGAACTTGATTTTCTTTCTGTTTGCATTCCTAATAGTGAAATACACTTCATGCCTGGTGTTTTGCTTCTTTGAAGTAGCTAAATACCAACTCTTATTGGACAGAATTGTGGTTTTTGATGTGTTTTTTTTTTATTATTTTAACAACAATCACTTCTGTTGATCTGAGTGATGGATGTAGAGGGAGATGCAGACCTCACAAGTTGGTTAGCTTCAGGAGGGCACGAGCAAGAAGGGATATTAAAGAGGAGGTTATGTTCTCTAGATGAAGGTTTGCTTGCAGTTGGTAAGAGCAACTTGTTGGGCTGAGATGTAAGTGGGAAAAGGTTGGTAAATGTCAGGGGGTCTGTCACAGAAATGAGTATAAATCTGCTATTCTGGAGGGAAAGGCAGAGGAAAACAGGTGGCATAAATTCATGCATGGCAGTGTTTCTTCTCCTGGCTCAGGCTGTAATCTCAGATATGGAGTGGGATGTGGATGTTTTTCCTTTGTTACCACCATTGGTCTGTTTGCAGATGGGTTGCTGGGGATGTTTCTGAAGCGGCTGTCCTCCCAGCTTATCCTGCTGCAAGCCTGGACTGCTCACCTTTGGAAGATGTTCTACGATGCCAGGAAACCCCGGAGCCAGATTAAAAATGAGATTAACATTGACAATCTAGCCAGGGATGAGTTCAATCTCCAGAAAATGATGGTGATGGTCACTGCTTCAGGAAAGGTGAGGAAGCCAGAGCAGTACTCTGCTTCTAGACTGTAGTGAAGAGCCTCAGTGCTGAATTCCCCCCCCCAGTTTTTTACCTGGGCTTTGAGAATAATGTTTTGAAGATGTGCAGAGTACTTTGTGGTAGCTTTGAGGAGGAACTGAAATTCTTATTTCGTACCCCAAAAGAAGGTGCAGTGCTTGAATGTGAGAGAGATGTTCTTAACTTTGGTTTTGCTCTATCTCTGCTCAGCTTTTTGGAATTGAAAGCAGTTCTGGCACCATCCTATGGAAGCAGTACCTCAGGAACGTGAGACCAGGTGCCTCCCTCAAGCTGATGGTCCAGAGAACAACAGCCCACTTCCCCCACCCTCCACAGTGCACCTTGCTTGTTAAGGATAAGGTGGGTCCCTCTCCTCTGACCCTCAAAGCATGGTGTGTCATTAGAGAAATGACTTCAGTGCTATAACAACGTCCAGACAGAATGCTCTGATGGAGCAGCTGAATCTAGGTTTTGAATAATGAACAGTGGCAGATAACTGGTAGAAAAACAGCTCTTTCGTTTGTCTTAAATGAAGTTTTGCATCTTGTTTTGGTTCTTAGGAAACCAAAATGAGCTTTCTGTACGTCTTTAACCCCATCTTTGGGAAGAGAAGCCAAGTAGCACCCCCTGTTTTGAAGCGTCCAGTTCTTCAGACTTTGCTTCTGCCTATTATGGATCAAGACTACGCCAAAGTACTACTTCTGATCGACGATGAGTACAAGGTAAATTGCTTTGCCTGGAGAGAGTTTTCAGTGATTCCATTCCCTTTGGGAGCAGAACAACAACAACAACAAAAATTGCCATTAAGTCTCATTTTACACAAAACTACGGGGTAATTCTGGTAAGGCAGACCTCGTCTTGCTTAACTGATTCAAAATAATCTACTGTGTTTTCTGTTTGCCTGGTCATTTTTAATCTCTTCCCATTGTTCTTTGTTTTCCCAGGTTACAGCTTTCCCAGCAACTAAGAATGTTCTTCGCCAGTTGGAAGAAATGGCCCATTCCATCTTCTTTTATCTAGTGGATGCCGAGCAGGGAAAGCTCTCTGGGTTCAGGCTGAAAAAGGTATGGAAGGTATATTACAATCTAAATGATGTCACCTTCTTCAATGTTGTTTGGGTAACAGTGGATCACTTGGTTTATTGTGTTTTGCTTGGAATAAAAGCAAGTCAGTTGACTTGAGAATTCTTTCAAGCTTTAAAATGTGTCTCAGAAGCATTAAAAAGAAAGCTTCTCATGTCTTACTGGTTCGGGTGGTGTCTTGTGAGGACAGATAAACTTTACCAGGTGGTGCTTTTTTCTTGCAGGACTTGACAACAGAGGAGAGCTGGCAGGTGGCCATACCCACCGAAGTACAGAGGATAGTGACAGTGAAAGGGAAGAGATCCAGTGAGCACGTGCACTCCCAGGGCCGTGTGATGGGAGACCGCAGTGTTCTCTATAAGGTGCCATAGGAGCTTTCTGTTAATGCAAGATTTTCAGCATTGGTGGACACTGCTTTGAGCCTTTGTTCTGTGGTGCCACTTTTTTATTTCCTTCTATTTATATGCATCAGTATCTACAATCCTCCCAAACAATGCTAATTGTGTTGCAGGTTTCTTTTGCAATTTTTTTTTTCCTTGCTGCAATTAACTCAGGCATCTAATGATGGGGAAATTGCTGTTTGATTTCTCCCTATTTGCTCTAATAGGATAATTGATGATATGCCTAGTTCCAGGTGAAATGCAGATAAATGCAGTGCCTGGTAGGTGAGGATCTTAGCTGATTTTTCTTTTCTTGCTGCTGCAGTCCTTGAATCCAAACCTGCTTGCAGTGGTGACAGAGAGCACCGACACGCACCATGAGCGCACTTTTGTTGGGATATTTCTGATTGATGGAGTCACAGGCAGGATCATCCACTCATCAGTACAGAAGAAAGCCAAGGGACCTGTCCACATCGTCCACTCAGAGAACTGGGTGGTGGTAAGGAGCGTTATTCTGTTCTCACTGTTGATTTTTAGGAGTTAGGGGCAATTGCCAAACTTAACTGGAGAAGACTTTTGATCATCTTCAGTGATTTCCTGCTACCTCTGTACTGTTGTGTCAGCGTGCCCTGCATTCCTAAAATCCTTCTCTCGTTTCAGTACCAGTACTGGAACACAAAGGCACGTCGGAATGAGTTCACTGTGCTGGAGCTGTATGAGGGGACAGAGCAATACAACGCCACAGCCTTCAGCTCCCTGGACCGCCCGCTTTTACCTCAGGTCCTCCAGCAGTCCTACATCTTCCCCTCTGCCATCAGTGCCATGGAGGCCACCATCACTGAGCGAGGCATCACCAGCCGTCATTTGCTGAGTAAGTGCCTGCAGCTCTGGTCTGAACACGGTAGTTATTCTTGCATAAGTCAGGCACAGCGCTCAAAATCAGGCCAGTGTGCTTCTCTGGCCAACATCTTGCTTGCCTGTGGGCTGCTCTGGACTCCTGGCAAATGCTAGAATGTGCACTAGGAGAGTGTTTGTATTACCTATTAGAAAATGCTGTCAGAACTGACAGTTTTTAAGATTCATTTCTTTTACGTGCAGTTGGACTTCCCTCCGGTGCCATCCTCTCCCTTCCCAAGGCTCTGCTGGATCCTCGCCGACCAGAGATCCCCACAGAGCAGAGCAGGTAAGGAAGGCACAGCAGCTGCTATTCCTGCTTCAGGATGGATGGATTTTGTGTATAATAAGAGAATGTGATACAGTGTACAGATTTGGGGCAGTTCTTGCAGGAATTTAAGTGAAGCTGCTTTGTTCCCTATATGTGACAATGGAATATATGTAATACAGCAGGTCTTATCATCAGCAAAAACCCTAAGAGACAGCAGTTTGAGTAACTGGCTGTTAGAGTGACACATAAAACATTAGAACCCTAAAAGGAGGCCGCTGCAGTGCAGTCTGACCCACCTGGCATATTTGATTGCTTTCTTGCAGCAAAAATAAATCTGCACTGGAGCAGAGCTGCTAATTTTGCTGTTTTAGGGCAGCAGCCTGTGCTGATCAGATGAGGAACTGCAGATGATGTCCTTTGCGTGCTGTTTGGATGGGTTTTGATATCTCTTTAAATGCCTTTCAGAGAAGAGAACCTGATTCCCTACTCCCCAGATGTGCAGATCCACGCTGAGAGGTTTATCAACTACAATCAGACTGTATCCCAAATAAGAGGGATTTACACAGCCCCGTCTGGTCTGGAGTCTACTTGTTTGGTGAGCACAAGGCAGCAGCTTCTGTGTGGAATTGTGGAGTTTGTGGGGAGAGCAGCAGGCAGTCTGTAACTTCTGATTATGTGGCTGCTCAGCACTCCATAATTCCTTCTTTTAATCACAACTGCAGATATAGGATGATTATTTTATGAAATACCAGCTCATGATGATGTCTCTTCAGGTTGTGGCTTATGGCCTGGACATCTACCAGACCCGTGTGTACCCCTCGAAGCAGTTTGATGTCCTGAAAGATGACTACGACTACGTGTTGATCAGCAGCGTCCTCTTCGGGCTGGTGTTTGCCACAATGATCACAAAGAGACTGGCCCAAGTGAAACTGCTGAACCGTGCCTGGCGGTAGGGCTGCAGTGACAGAACAGTGGGGCTGGGATGGCAGCTGAGCACTGTTCTGGCTGAGGATCTGCAACCCAGCAGGGCTGTGGGGTTGTTAGAAATTCCAGCTGGAGTGACTGCAATTTTTACTGGAAGATACTTGAGAAGAGAGCTGCTCGTGCTGCCTGTAAAGAAATGGAAGAGAAATGATGGAGAGACACCGTAATGTAATGACTTTAAAATCTCCCACACCTCCCAGCAGTCTCAGTTGAAGCCCTAAAATCTGCAACCTCCTTCTTTCCTGATTTTAATGAAAGTAATACCAAGAATGTGTCTGTGGGGTGTCCCCTGCTTCCCCAGAGCCCGCTGTGACCAGACCTTGGCTGTGTGTGTGGGATGTGAGGAGCTGAGTGTCATTTCATTAACAAGGCTAGAAGTTTCCCACCTGGCTATGGGAAACTGCCTCTTAATTAAGTTGTTGGGGTGTGGGAGCACTTGGAATGTAAAATCTCTCCACGTTCTTTATTTATTATGATTAAAACATTACTTTCTTCCGGTTTTTAAATGTTTCTGCCTTGAAACTATAACACGGTGTATAATTGTGGGCCTATTAAACACAAAAAGTACCACTAGGACGTGGTTTCTGGCAGCACAGATCCACTACTCAGCAAGGCTCTGTGGGGTTTCCCATCTCCGTGTGAGATTTCAAACCCCCCTCAGCGCCCCCTGAGGCTGTGATTGGTGCCGCCTCCTTCCCGCTCTCAGTTGTGCACATGCGCTAGCACCCGTGCGCAGTACCGCGCATGCGCCACCCCTAATCCTGCTGACTCACGTACTGCACAGGCGCATAGGCTCGCTGTTCCTCCTCTAATCAGGGTGCTGGACGCGCGCATGCGCTTTGCCTCACTTCCTGTCTCGCTGCCCGCAGTGGGGGGGCCGCTTCCGGCCCGTTTCCACCCCCCTCTCCCCTCGGCCGCCGCCGCCCCCCCCGGCGCAGCACAGCGGCAAGATGGCGGCGGGCGGCGGCGCGGCGGAGCCGGGCTGGGAGGTGGCGGTGCGGCCGCTGCTCTCCGCCTCCTACTCGGCCTTCGAGATGAAAGAGCTCCCTCAGCTTCTCGCCTCCGTTATCGAGAGGTGAGGGCGGCAGCCGCGGGGTGGGCGCCGGGCCTTGCTTCCCTTCAGGCTGCGTGCGGCCCTGAGGTGTTTTCGCTCGGCTGTGTGAGGCCGCGCCTCGGTGCTGTGTGTGGCGTTGTGTCCCTCAGTGTAAGAAAGGCGTTGGGGCTCTGGAGCGTGTCCATAGAATGGAGCTGTGAGACGTCTGCGCTACGGGGAGCTGAGGGAAGGGGATGGGTCGGGCTGGGGAAGGGGAGGCTCTGAGAACTCATCGCTTTACGGCTCCTGGAAGGAGGCTGTGCTGAGGTAGGGTCGGCCTCTGCGCTTCTCCGGCGATAGGATGGGAGGGAACGGCCTCGGGTTGCTGCACCAGAAAAGCAGTGATGTGCTGGCACAGGGGTCACCGGCCATGGAGGTGTTCGGTGTGGAGATGTGGAGCTCAGAGATGTGGGCAGTGGTTACACGGAGTGGGTTGGGGTCGGACGTGGTGACCTTGGAGGACTTTTCCAACCTGAGTGATTCCTTGAAATGTTGCTGAGAGAGGTGTGCTTCCTCCCCTGACATTGAGCAAACCCTGTAGAACTGTGGAGTCCTGCAGGGCAGAAGATTTTGTGTCACGCCTAGTGCAGGAGAAAAAATAGCTCATTGCTGTGCAGAACCATGCTCTGCTGTTCTAAGAAACAGCCTATCTTTGGACTTCTCATTAAAAGATGATCTCTTTGTCAATTTTTTTTTAGCAGGTTAGTAGTGAGGGGGTTGGCTGGTTGGTCCACAACGTGTTGGATATTCTGGTGCTACAACAGCGAAATCACCAACATTGTTCTTTTCAAAGTGAATTAAGATTCTCCTTTTCTTGATAGCTCTTCTATTCCTAAGTTTAAGAATCATCAACTCCCTGATGTCCTCTTATTAGAAAGCATACTCAGGAATGAATAGATGTTGGTCTCATTTATTGACAAAAATCATAGAAATACTAACATAGAAAGACCCAGCTGCAGAGGAACGCAGTTTACGAAGTCTGTGACAGTCAGATGAGGCTGATTTTTCAGGAAAGGTTTTCAACAGTAAAAGAACTGCACCTGCTGTTGTACCTTTCCATGGTGGAGGCTGTTTTGTGCTGCTGCCTTACATAAAGGGTCTATTTCTGGCTGGTTGAGATTTGGAAGCAGAAGTGAGAATGAGGTGGTATTCATTGCTGAAGTGTTATATTGATGGCTGGCTTCTTAGTTAGCACGAGTAATGATTTTCCCTGGTAAGCAAATGTTATTAAAGCAGTAAATCACAGCACAATAGCCTGAACAAGTTTCGTTGTATATACATATGTATATACATATACAGTATAACACTTGAACATTACAGGTTAAGCTGTTACCTTTTTTCTTGTTATTTGCAAGGACTTGATGATTAGCAGACAGGTGCCTTCCACTTTTCACTGCCCTAACAAGACCACAGCTCGTTTAAATAAATCTCAAACCTCTTATTGTCCAATTGGGGTGAAAATCCCTGTCTGGTTCAAGTATCTGCACTTTTCTGTTCTTATCCCTGCAGGTATTGTGTGTGTTGCTCAGCTTGACAGCGAGCTCATTTGGAGCTGCCAATTTCTTCTGTGCTCCGTTACTCCCAAACTGTTCTAATTTGTTCTCTTAAAATACATTGTGTGCACCTACAGCCACTAATTTAGAGCTGGCTGTAAAGCAGAAGGTGAGCAAAATGAGTGTCTGACAGCAGCACGAATGCGTTGGCGCATCCAGTGTCTGGTAGTGCTGGTTGTTGCCAAGCTTGAGGAATTGTCCCTTTGGTTGGGAGTGGAGCCTCTGCCTCCTAGCAGCTCCTCCTTTTTCCCAGAGGTGGAGGAGCTGCTGTTTTCAGAAGCTGAGTGAAGTTGTCGTGCCATCTTTTCATCCAACTTGCTCATTGCCTGAGCGTTTCTGTCATCTGCAAATGGGAAGGCAATTAATTTAAGTATTTAATAAGCGGACATCCACACCACTTTGTTTTATTGGAGGACTCATGGGCTGGCCTAGCCCTGCAGGCAGAGCTCTGCTTCTTGCTGTGGCCACCTTCAGGTTGGTGCAGATGGGACGTGGGGCGAAGCCTTCCCACAGCTGCCTTCAGTGTGTCATCTCTGCAAAGCATGGACGCTCTCTGTGATCAGCAGGCCTCACAGGGAAACCTCAGACATTTGACTGTACTGACACATCTTTTGCTTTACAGTTTTTACTTTAGCTTTGAGTTGACACTGAATTTTCACTTGGTGTTGATTTGTGTGCAGGGAAAAATGGCAAACTGCTGTAAAGCTCTGAAATCACCACCCCCTGCCCACGAGGCTGATGACAGCAGATGCATTCTTCTGGACTCTGTGCTACCTGCCAAAACTCTTTGCTCCTCTGCTTGTGCACATGCCGCATTGAGTATTTGTTGTTGTTATGCAATGGGCTGTTTTGATCCTTCTGTTTTGCAGAATTGCATAAACTGCTGTTGGCTCTGCCTGTGCTGCAGCCCTGGCATCAGCAGAACAAACAGCCCCAACTTTACGGGCAGCTGACTTTAGAGGAACTTAAAGATTAATGAAAGCTGACAGGAGGGTGATTGTTAGAGAGGCTGACTTCTGGTGATGTAAAGGAAAAGTACTGGCCGTACTGGGGGCTATTTTCTTAAACTTCTACTGCAGGCAGTAGTCCTGATGCCCTGATCTGTCTTCTGCTGCAGGAGTCAAGCCCGAGGATACACAAATGGGACGCAGGACAAGATCCTGTCCTCAACACTTTGATTTGGAAAGAGTGTGTGATCTTAATGATCTTGTCTTACACGTGTTAATGGATATATCATGTTCTGAGTGTTGTATGGCAGCCGCTATTGTGCCGTATCAAATTGACGTATCCCTTCTTCTCCTATTGCAGTGAATCAGAAATCTTGCACCACGACAAACAATACGAGCCTTTTTACTCCTCCTTTGTTGCACTTTCAACACATTACATCACTACTGTGTGTGGTCTCAGTAAGTGTTCTCCATCCTTCAATTTTACCCTTGTACAACAACTGAAGGATAGTAAAAGTAGGCCCAACCTGTTCTTTTGGGATTTGTCTCAGGCCCCATTTCTGAAACAGATATTAACATAGAACACAGAGCAGTTCATGTCCTGCTGGCAGATGGAAAGGGAAACTTGTCTAGTTTTGGCATTTGGGCACCTACTGATGGGTGGTGGCAGCTTTTTGGTTGCATGTATATATCTCTTTTTTCAGCAGAAAGGTAGTTTGGGTAAACTTGTTTTGTGTGCTTTTTCTCTAAGCTCTGACAGTACTAACTCATAAATGTTGCAAGGAAAGCCATCGTATACACCTGTGTTAGAAGGTTTTATCCTTGCTTTCCTGACATTTCTTAGGTTACATTTTAATGAGACCAAGTTGACGCTGCATTTCTCTGTTAGACAGTGCATGCGTGCATTCTGCCTAGCATTCTACTTTATTGAAAGCATTAAGAACATGCTATACCAATTTACTTAAAGACTTGCCCTAATTGATGGAACCATCTGCTTTTTCAGTACCCAGAAACCAATTGCAGTCGGTGGCAGCAGCATGTAAAGTCCTGATTGAGTTCTCCCTTCTGCGTCTGGAGAACCCAGACGAAGCGTGCGCTGTCTCACAGGTAAGCACAGATTTTGACCACGTGGCCCTGAGAGCAAAAAAACGGACTCTGGCCTCTAATTCTATAAATATTTGCTCCGATGTTGTACAAAGCAAGAGTACCATCACGATCTTTGCTATGAGATCAGATTGGGTCTCAGATGCTGCGGTTGCATTACTCGTAATGCAGCAGCTGAGGGGTAAGGGATGCCACAAAATAATTGGAATCGAGAGAGTTTATGATGTATGTGATGCCTTTTTCTTTGTAGAAACATCTCATTCTGCTGATAAAGGGGCTGTGCACAGGCTGCAGCCGCCTGGATCGAACAGAAATCATCACTTTCACAGCAATGATGAAATCAGCCAAGCTGCCTCAGACCATCAAAACCCTCTCTGATGGTGGGTGATTATACTGCTGTGGCAGTGGAGCGAGCTATATCAAATGTTATGTGCTTTGATGTGTGAAATGATGTTTTGCTGTTCACCTTGCAGTAGAGGACCAGAAGGAGTTGGCCTCCCCAGTGAGCCCAGAGCTAAGGCAGAAAGAAGTACAGATGAACTTCCTGAATCAGCTGACATCAGTCTTTAACCCCAGAGTCTCAGCATCACCATCTATCATGCCAGAGACGCAGGTAAACAGCCCCAGAATAAAAGCAGCCTGATTTCTAACATGAATATCAGCGCACTCAAGGACTTCTCTGAGTTCTGTTGCTGATGCACCTTGCTGCTTTGTAGAGTCATTGCAGTGCCCTATATTTTTTATGTTTCCATGATATATTTAGTATGTGCTTGATTTTAGGTTGAAGGAGAAAACGAGGATCAAGCTTCCGCAGATCAAACCTCTGCAGCAAAAACAAAAAGCATATTCATTGCACAGAATGTAGCCAGCTTGCAAGAACTGGGTGAGGATCAGCTTTGTAGCATTGCGGGGATAAAGAGTGCAAGAGCAAGCATTTCTTCTGATGGCTGTTAGATCTGTTCTGCTTAGAAGCCCTCCCGTGGCACAGTAACAGTGAAACACTGTTTTTGTTTGGTAGGTGGTTCTGAAAAATTGCTGCGAGTGTGCCTGAACCTCCCATACTTCTTGAGATACATCAATCGGTTTCAAGATGCCGTGTCAGCCAACTCATTTTTTATTATGCCAGCCACGGTGGCAGATGCCACTGCTGTACGAAATGGGTAAGGCTGTGTCATCACTCTTCTTTGGTGTATGCTGGATGCACTGTATGAGAGAAAATATCGTGCTGCTCCCATGAGCACTGTATAGATCGCATTGCTGATCCTTAACCTGTGTTGTTACTGTAGATTTCACTCGCTGGTGATAGATGTGACCATGGCACTGGATACTCTGTCTCTGCCTGTGTTGGAGCCCCTGACACCCACACGGCTCCAAGATGTGACTGTTCTTGCTCTCAGCTGTCTCTATGCAGGTGACTGATTTTCTCTGTTTTTAGTCATTCTTGCTTCTTCTCTCCTTTGTTACCCACACGTTCATGGCTCACCCCACAAGTAATCTTCATTATGGATGCAACAGCTTTACCCCATACTGCATAATGTGGGGCCTGGGGCAGTGTGAGCTTTGTTCTGGTGGTACTGAGGTTCTGGTATGTTCTGCAAGTGCAACTTGGTGACTCGGCACCTTCTTAATAACCTGCAATTTCTTCCCTCTCTTAATGTTCAAAGCATAACTTGTGTGCGTGTCTGATACTGCTTGTTTCTATGTGCTAAATGGGAAGATTGGCTTATAAGAAGACTGTTCCCTTCACTTATTTTCATCCAGGTGTGAGTGTGGCAACTTGTATGGCCATCCTACACGTGGGTACCACTCAGCAGGTACGGACTGGATCTACAAGTTCCAAAGAAGAAGATTATGAAAATGATGCTGCTACTATTGTACAGAAATGTGTAAGTAGATGAGAAAGAGTGCATTTGGTTTTTTTTCATTCTTGGCAAGTGAAATGTATTTGTATTTGAATTTGTATGAATTTGTATTGTGTTTGGAATGCAGTACATGTATATTATTTCCAGGTATTAGTCTGGCTGATAAAGTAATTGGGTTGGCTAATTGTGGGTAGGAAACAGCAATCATATCAGGAGTTTTAAAAGTGTGTGGGCTGGTTTAGTTATTGCCCAGTCCAGTGCTTAAACACTGCTGTGGTTCTGTATCTCTTTGCAGCTTGAAATCTATGAAATGATTGGACAAGCCATCAGCAATTCACGCCGAGCAGGGGGTGAGGTAGGATCTGTGCCCTTCAGGAAGCTCTTACAATGCTGTTGTGTTTTGGCATTTGGATTCACGCTGTTTCTTTTTTTTCTATTTTTTTTTTTCCCCTTAACTTTTTGGATGATAGCATTATCAGAACTTCCAGCTGCTTGGGGCCTGGTGTTTGCTAAACAGTCTCTTCCTCATCTTGAACCTCAGCCCCACAGCATTGGCTGATAAGGGGAAAGAGAAAGATCCATTGGCTGCTCTTCGTGTCAGAGACATCATTGCTCGGACGAAGGAGGGCGTTGGGTCTCCCAAACTGGGACCTGGAAAAGGGTATGTAAAGACCCCACTGAGGTAATCATTGTCCTTGTAACTGTGCAGAGCAGACAATTACTATGGAGTCTTGTTGGTCTCGCCATGTGAAATTCAAGTCTTGATTCTTGAAAAGAAAATGAGTCACCTTTTTTTTCAATTTAACAAAGCAGCTCCTCAGTCACCTCACTCAGTCTGCTTTTTTTTCCCCCTGCGATTACATTTTATCTTTTATTTTTCTGTAGACATCAAGGGTTTGGTGTTCTGTCAGTGGTGCTTGCAAATCACGCCATCAAATTGCTGTCATCCCTCTTTCAAGATCTGCAAGTGGAGGCATTGCACAAGGTGTGTAGGTAGTTCTTGTGAAACACTTGCCCTTCTCCACTGAAACACGCTTTAAATTCTCTCTTCAATGCTGTCCTCCAGGGCTGGGAGAGTGATGGCCAACCAGCAGTGCTGGATATCATGGCTCAAAGCACATCGATCCAGAGAATCCAGAGGCTGATAGATTCTGTACCACTCACTAATTTGCTGCTGACTTTGCTGTCTACGTCGTACAGAAAGGTAGGAACTGACGTGCAGCTAGGGAGACATCTGAGCGACTCCCACTGAGTGTCATCTGCATGGAAAATTCTCTCTTTACAAACTGTGAATATGCAAAGAAGAATTCTGTCAGTGTCAACCAAAGGCACTCTCCCTCCTCGTTTGGAGACCGTAAATTTGCCAAACTTGTTCTAACAAAATAGCTCTGTAAGCACAGTGGCATTTGTGAATTTAACGAGAAGATGAAAAGGCTGTGTTCAGAACAGATGCTTTCATGTTAAAGCTGTTACTTGAAGTGTTGCTTAAATTCTTGGCATGCATAATTTATTTTCAGCCATCCTGCATAAATTCTGATACAACTTTAAGGGAGAGGAATCTTGAGAAAACTGTTAATAAATCGCTTGACTAGAATTTACTGGAAGCAAATTAAAATGCTTTGGGAGGATAATTTGTTTTCAAATTCTTGTCTTTCATAATCCTAAAATTGAATTTGTTCTGCTGTTCTTGTAAGGCGTGTGTCTTGCAACGTCAGAGAAAGGGCTCCATGAGCAGTGATGCAAGTGCCTCCACTGATTCAAATACTTACTATGAGGATGATTTTAGCAGCACTGAGGAGGACAGCAGCCAAGGTAATAGAGTTTTCAACAAAGAAATTAAGTCAGGATTTTGTGCTGTTTTTCAGACTTTGTGGAAACCTGGCTACTGTGATTTTGCCTTCTTAGGCTAAAATAACATGTAATGCTGAAAATATGAAGCAGTTTGTGAGATCTGTTTGGCAGAAGCAATGCTGACTATACTCTTTTATGTAAACTGAAGCCAGAGAGGCTGGTATGTGGCAGTATTTGCTTGAGAGGAGAGTGGAAATAATTTCTTCTTGTAAATTCCTGCTGTAAAACTGCTGAGTGTTGTGACTGGAAGGGAGAAATGAAGATTGCAGATGCCTTAGGTCTGCTCACTGAAGTTTTTCAGGCCTTTACTGTACCAAGTCCCTTGCATGAGGTGGTCCTTCACAATCCTGTGCTTTTGGGTTTTTTTGCCTCCTATGTCAGATGATGACAGTGAACCAATCCTTGGGCAGTGGTTTGAAGAGACGATATCTCCAAGCAAAGAGAAAGTGGCCCCACCACCTCCCCCTCCACCACCACCTTTGGAGAGCTCTCCTAGAGTCAAAAGCCCAAACAAACAGACTGCTGGAGAGAATGGGAACATCCTGGCCAGCCGCAAAGATCCAGAATTGGTACGGAAAGGTCTCCAGGGTTAATGAAATGATGTGTGCTGTAGCTAGCTGTGTTGACAGGTAACATGATAAATGTCAGCTATTAAATATACTGCTGATGGAGGATTGGCTTTAAAGAAATGTATTTGGTTTACTCTTCCATCAAGTGGAATATTGCTACCGTGTTGGTAGCAATCAGACTGGAAGTATCAGTTTGGGTTACAAAGGAAGAGGGAAAATGAGGGCAGAGCTGTAAGTAAGTTAAGTTGCTGATAGAATGCCGTTAGTGCTGGGGAAAGACAAAAATAAATGCTGCTGCCAAGAGCTTTGGAGACTTGAAACTTTTTTTGGAGAATTACTAAAATGATAAGGAGTGCAGTGAGCTGCATTGCAATGAGTAAAGTAAATCTCTCTGCTGCCAGGGATGTTATTGGGGAACTTGATCTGTTTTGCTGACAGTTCTGGCTTTTTTAATGTTTTCTTATACTCCCTCAGGTTTTGTTGCTTCTATAGCACGTTTCTCTTTTTTTCTTTTCAGTTTTTGAGCCTAGCTTCAAACATTTTGAACTTTATCACTTCTTCTATGCTGAACTCCAGGAATAACTTCATTCGCAACTACCTGAGCGTCTCTCTTTCAGAGCAGCACATGGCAACACTTGCTAGCATCATCAAAGAAGTGGATAAGGATGGGCTCAAGGGTGAGTGAGCAGTACTTCTCTGTTAGAAAGCACAGATAGTAGGATTTGCAGGTGTCTATTTTCATAGTTCCATACAGAAATCATAAGTATGGAAGAGCAACTGTAGTGAATGGCTCGGTCTCTGTATTACAGGCACTTCAGATGAGGAGTTTGCTGCTGCACTGTACCACTTCAACCACTCCTTAGTGACCTCAGATCTTCAGTCCCCTGCCTTGCAGGTAAAGCCATGATGAATATATACATGAAATGAACAAATGTTGGTGTCTGTCAGTGCCTCTGTGTGGACTCTGCACCTGAAGTAGCGTGTTGTGATTCCACTTGGCCCTAGAGAATGGTATTTTCCAAACAGAGCATGGAATGTTCTGGATCCAAGTTGAATGACACTTTGCAGTGTGTAAGCTTAACATCCAGAGTTCAGGTTAATCCACTGAATTTTGAAAGTGATAAAGGCTAAAGGAGAAATGAGTCTGTGTGTTTTGTTTTGGAGACTTGCCTCTATCCATGCGTTAGCAAGAGGCATTCCTGCAGATTTACTTTGCTGTCAGGATTGATGCCAAAAGGCCTTGGAATTCTCTCAGGAGAATCAAGTTAATCCCTTTGCTAACTTTGTAGGCTCTAGTTTTCTTTGCTGGGTCATGGGCTGACCTGACTTAACACTTGTAAGTAGGGCTTGCTTACCAACCAGTGTATTCAGAGCCTATACTTTTAGTTGTCTGTGTTTAAAAAACCTTTTTTTACACTTTTGTTTTCCCCCAGAAGCAGCTAAACAACCTTTTTGCTGAAGCACAAACTGCAGGCTGATCTGTGTGATTCTGCCAAAGCCTAATCTGTCCCATTGTGATTTTGTGGTGAATGAGTAGAGATCATTAATGCCATTTTGTCCTGCATTGCTGCTGAAGTTCAAAATTTGTAATGTTTTAGGTGGCAAAATGACAACGTAAACATCCTCAGTAGCTATGTGATATGTTTAAGATTAGAGAAATATTGCTGTATTAGCACTTTACAATCTCTGGGAACAATATTTTTTATTTAAATCTTGCTTTTAATTAAAGAAAGCAGGCAGGACTTCCTTCTTTTCACCAAATTTCTGCTTTATTCCAGAACACACTTCTTCAGCAACTGGGAGTTGCCCCTTTCTCAGAAGGTCCGTGGCCTCTCTACATCCATCCTCAAAGTTTGTCGGTGCTCTCAAGACTTCTCCTTATTTGGCAGCATAAAGCCACTGCCCAGGGAGACCCTGATGTCCCAGAATGCCTTAAAGTTTGGGAAAGGTGAGATAATTTTACTTTAGCTTGAAAGTCAGTCATCATCTTTGTGAAATCGCCAGTATTGATTAGAAGAATAAGCAGAAAAATAATAAAAATATTTCTCTAAGCTCTGGTTAAAGAGGTCTTCAAGGTGTATCTAAGCAAGAAGAAAAGGAATGCATGAACTTTCTCTCCTGTTGTCAGGTTTGTGGGCACGCTGAAGCAGAATGCCTTGCAGGGGACCCTTCCCAGCGATGCAGAAGATCTGAACGTTGAACATCTCCAGCTGCTGCTGCTTATTTTTCACAATTTTTCTGAGAGGGGCCGCAGGTCTATCATGATGCTCTGTATCCAGACAATTGTGGAGCTGACAGTGAACATGGACACCCAGCAAAGTTCTGTACCACTTATTGTGGCACGCCTGCTCTTGGTGTTTGACTATCTGCTCCATCAGTATTCCAAGGCCCCTGTGTACTTATTTGAACAGGTAAAACTTTGTGATTCTGTTCTGAAACGTAGTTCATTGCTCAGCAGAGATCTGTGACAGGCAATCGTTTGGTGTGTTCTGATCTCTTTGGTTTTGTCACCAATCTTTCGGATTATAATAAGAGATTAACTGATAAGAGTTGTTGATTCCTAATGGCAGGTTCATTTAGAGCATACATTTGTGATGTAACTGCTGTCCTAATAAATCCTGCTAAGGACAGGGTGAAAGCCCTGCCTTCATCTTTCATGACTATTTTGGGTATTCAGACACCATTTCAAATACTTTGTATGCACTGTTCTTGCTTTAGCTTGTCCCTGTTGAGTTATGGCACTGTTCTCATTAATGAGATGCTGGTATTCTGTGTGTGGCTTTTTCAATAGTTGGAAGCTCGTTAGGTAGGATCCAGGGCTTCCCTCAGAAGCTGAGAAAACTGTGTTGTAGGAATGGGATTGTTTGTATCTTATGGCTCTTTGTTTATTATTGTGATTCCCCTGCTTAATGACTTGATGCTTTTCTGCTTAGGTGCAGTATAATTTGCTGACTCCACCCATTGGCTGGGTGAGTGGATCCCAGGACAGTAGCAGACGAACCTCTGTCCCACTCTATCATGGTTTTAAGGAGGTGGAAGAAAACTGGACCAAACACTGCTCATCAGGTAAGAAAGAACACGTGAGGGGTTTTTTGTTCCAGGATTTGCTTTTGCAAATAAGTGAGAGCCATTCCTATATGGCCTGGGTACGTTTTCCTGCCTTTGACAGGCGTACTTGAAGCAGATGAAAATGCATGTAGTTATGCTTGAACGATTTTAGTAAACAAAATGATTGCTCTTTATCACCTTCCAGATGCAGTTCCACAGCCCAGGTTTTACTGCATCCTATCTCTAGAAGCTTCTGAAGATGACCTGAACCGTCTAGATAGCACGGTACTGGGATTTATATGTAGAGACCTTTCTGTAAGCCTTCAAAGGGCAGTGTTGGCATGACAAGTGCCAGGGCAAACTGATGAGAAGGAAGGACCTGATGCAATGACTAGAGCAGGAATTTTATCCAAATGGAGTGAAGAGTAGTGACTGAGTAAGATAATGTGGGATTCTTTTTTTGCACTGAGTTGTATGTCAAGGAAGTCCATTTGCAAATTCAGATGTACTGCTATGAAGCTGTGTTGGACAGCTTGTCATAATGCATATGATTCAGTTATTTATGCTGCAAAGCAGAGTCCTATCATATCCACAATTACTTCTCAGTGCTGCTGAAACACGTGAGGCAAAGATATGATAAGCAGGGTTACTTTCCCAGCAGTTTGATCAAATTCTTTCAGAATTCCTGACAGAATTAACTTCCTGAAGTCACATTTTTGCATAGTTTTGGTATGTGGGTGTTACGAATACATAACAGAAAGTATAAATAAATGCAGATGCAAAACAGTGATCATGACTTGTAATCTTCTGCAGGTTTGTGAGGTCCTTTTCTCTAGGACTATGAAGTATGATGAGCTTTACACAGCACTGACTTCACTTCTTGCAGCAGGGTCACAGTTTGATACACTCAGGAGGAAAGAGAACAAAAATGTCACTGCACTGGTAAGACTGTATGTATTGCTGTAGTGTTGTCTGTGCTGAGGAGTAACAGATTTTCAATCTTATTGTTTTCAACTAAGTATTCAAAGTGTTCTGGACGGTGGTTGGAGTGATGGACAACTTAAAAATCCTATGGCTAATGGTAATATCTTTGGTGGTTTATCACTCAAGGATTTTTAATCCATAGCATGTTTTAGACTTACTGTACTTCCCTGGTAATGCCAGTAGGTCTGCCTGGAATATGATGAAACAGAAAAATCTTGTGTAATCCTTGTGTAGTCCTTCTTTTTTTTCTTCTTTTTTTTTTTTTCTTGCTCCTCTTCCTTCTATGCCTCATTGCATAATATGACAGAAATTCAATCCACCACATTTTGCCCAGTTTAGCACATCTACATGAGTCTATGCCTCTAGTCTATGAGTCTAGAGCCTTGATGAGGTAATTTGAGCAGCTATAATGCTTAAAACTGTGATCTTCCTTTACTAATTTATCCAACCATGCTTTTGTTTAGGAAGCCTGTGCACTTCAGTACTACTTCTTGATTCTGTGGCGGATACTGGGGATATTGCCTCCATCCAAAAACTACATGAATCAGTTGGCTACAAACACACCAGAGATGAGTGAATGTGATATTTTACACACGTTGCGCTGGTCTTCTCGCCTGCGAATCCCTTCTTATGTCACATGGATCAAGGTTACAGTCTCATCTTCACTGGGCAGTTTTGTAATGTTGTTTATTAGTAAGAATGTCAGTTTCTTGTTCTTCTATGCTTAGTGCAAGTGGGATTTGTTGTGTGGGCATGGTGAGAAGTGGGAATTTGTCTGCGTTTTTGAAGTGTTCCAGCCTGGTAGTTGGCAGAATGCTTAATTATAGAGCACTTCTAAACTGTGGTCTTTTTCTGGCATCTGTAGGATCACCTTACCAAGCAGGGGATGAAAGCTGAACATGCTGCTTCTCTCATTGAATTGGCCTCCAACAAGTGCAGCTCAGTAAAATATGATGTGGAAATAGCAGAAGAATACTTTGCTCGACAGGTGAACTGTTGCAAATGTAAATGTGCACATGGAACATCTGTTCTTGTGGAATGATTTGCACTTACAGTTCCATTCATTTGTATTTTAAGATATCTTCATTCTGTGGCATCGATTGCACAACTATTCTCCAGCTGCACGAAGTTCCCAGCTTACAGTCCATTTACACCCTCGATGCTGTAATTTCCAAGATCCAGGTTTCTCTAGATGAGCACTTTACCAAGCTAGCTGCAGAAACTGATCCACATAAGTCTTCAGAGATGACCAAGAACCTCCTACCTGCTACACTGCAGCTTATTGACACTTATGCTACATTTACCAGGTACAACCCATGGCATCTCTGATAAAAATAATGTTTTCTTCTATACGTGAGGGGTTTTTGTTGTTGTTTTTGTAAAGAGAGGTTGGTCTGTTAATAGTCCAGTGTAGTTACTCTAACTTAGATCCTTTAGGCTGACCATTGTTTTCTAAAAGAAGACAAAGCTATTCAAGCTGTAATGTGGTCATTATGTCTAAGTAGCTTGATCTTTCAAAATTTTCTTGCAAGTTTGTAAAATCAGCTTTTCCTCCAAAGATGAAACCCCTTCTTACCACTCTGTAGGACAGTGCTGCTTAAGGTTATTTCACTCTCATTATTGAGACTGTCAGAGACCATCAGAGAGAGGTGGGGGGTGTTAATTCTTAGATTAAGAGTCTGAAGTCTTCTAAACTCTCATTAGCCCCTATGTAGAAGAAAGCAAAAGTAAATCAGCTTTTTCTTTTGAGCAGATGCTTTTGCTGGTAAGAAGCTTAGAGAAGATAAAAGCCTCGAACTCTCTTAGTGATATCACATGAAGTATGGGGCAGAACTTCACGAGTTGGCTTTCTTATCTGTCACCATATTGACACATTTAGTTATGAAATGCAGAACTGCTTCCTTGAAGTGAATCCTTTCCCTCATGAATGCAGATCTTACTTGCTACGTAGCCTCTCTGAGGAGGGCTCCAGTGAGAACAGACCTTCTGAAGAGAAGCTACGAGGTTATGCTGCTGTCCTGGCCATTGGATCCAGCCGTTGCAAGTCCAATGCTCTAGGTAAGCATCCTGCATAGTTCAGATTTCCTTTTGTGCACAGGTGAAGCTTTCTACAATGTTTCCAACGTTCAACTTCAAAGCTGTGTACTGGCTAGTGTGTTCTTTTTCCTCTACCACTGTGTTCAGACCACTGTATTATCCTGTCAGCAGCGGACAGGGGAGTCTTTTCTTTTTAGTATTATAGCAGCTGCAAAAGAGGGGCAAGCCTTGAAAAAGTAACTAACTTGTGAACTTATCTGGCTTATTGAAATGCTTTTATAACCATGCTGGTGCTCCAGTAGAATGGCATGGAAGTGTATGGCAAACTGTGAAATATTTGCCATGTCTCCTGTTGTTCTAATGAAGTGAAAGAAGCTGATGCAAACTTCAGGAGTATTTTTGACTGGTAGAAAAGCATGAGAGTGGCCTTCAGCAGGATAACAGGTCAAACTTAGCTGCAACTGTGTCCTGGTTAATTCATGATTTAGTTTTAAACAGTTTTTAGAAGCATTCTGGTTTTCAACAGGACCCATGGTATTACACAGTGACTTACAATTCTGGATTGATTGCAGGTCCAGTGCTTGTTCAGAACTTACCATCAGCTGTGCAGACTTTATGTGACTCATGGAACAACATTCATACCAATGAATTTCCAAACATTGGCTCGTGGGTGAGTCCAGCCTCGTGGGTTGAGCCAACATAATCTTAACTCTGTAAATTAGTGGGAATGGCAAGTAGTCTGACTTTCTGCTAAACACAGATTGTTTTGATTGTCGTGTGTGTGTCTCAACCCTTAGCGCAACGCCTTTGCAAATGACACAATCCCTGCAGAAAGCTACATCAGTGCAGTTCAGGCTGCCCACCTTGGTACTCTCTGCAGCCAAAGTCTACCTCTTGCAGCTTCCCTAAAGCACACCCTTCTCTCCTTGGTCAGACTTACTGGGGATCTCGTTGTGTAAGTGATGTTTTTTATATTGGATTCTTGCTTCTAATCTTCTGAGTGTCTTGATCAGACTGTTCTGTTGGAACACTTACTGAACTGGCTCTGTACTTTGAACTGAGCCTTAAGCTATGCTATATTCAGTGTGCAGTTTTGAATGAATAGCTTTTCAGTCTTGTTGTTGTATCTCCAAAAGGTAGAGTCCTTAATAGGAACGCTTAGTCCTTTTGTTCAAGAGGCACAAGACAGGGAAGTTTTTCACTCAGAGGGTGGTGATGCTCTGGAACAGGTTGCCCAAGGAGGCTGTGGATGCCCCATCCCTGCAGGCATTCAAGGCCAGGCTGGATGTGGCTCTGGGCAGCCTGGGCTGCTGGTTGACGACCCTGCACATAGCAGGGAGTTGAAACTAGATGAACATTATGATCCTTTTCAACTCAGGCCATTCTATGATTCTACAATTAGCTGAGGCCATATTGATCAAATCTGATTGTGTTTTATTTTCATTCATTTGTGTGATCTTTTCAAAGCATAAGAAAGAATTACATGAAAGAATTGTTCTTTCCAGGCATTTAACACTAAGATAGCTTCAAACAAAATAATTGTCTACACTGCATATAATTACCTACTTTTCTTTTCTTTTCAAGCTGGTCAGATGATTTGAATCCACCACAGGTGATTCATTCCCTGTTGCCCCTCCTTTTGGAGACCAGCACGGAGAGCGTGGCAGAGATAAGCAGCAACTCCCTAGAAAGGATCTTGGGTCCTGCAGAATCAGATGAATTCCTGGCACGTGTTTATGAGAAGTTGATCACGGGATGCTATAACATACTGGCCCATCACTCTGATCCAAACAGGTAATGAATGGACTGTGTGGCTTCTAGTTCTCTTCCAATTAAGCTGTGTACAAAGAATTACTACAGTATATTTAAAAATCAGTGTGGTTTCTTGAGCAGCAAGACAGAGAGGCGAAAAATCAGCTTATTTTTATCTGTTGAAGACTATTATACTTGTTGACTGAAAATGTAAGAGACTTTATTCAGCTCACCAGAATTTTCAGCATTGCAGTTTAGGCAGCGTGGATTTTAATCATCTCTTCTAACTCTGGATGGATCACATATGTATCTGGATAGGTTTTTATTTAATCAAATAGAAAATTATGTAAATACAAGCACCAAATCAAAGCTGGAGATGCCGACCTAACTTGCTTTATATTCCTTTGTCTCTATTCCTGCTGTTTATAAGGATGGCTAATCCCTCCTTTATCATGGCCAACTAGCCAGATTTATGCTTCCCACCCCTTACTTGCTATGTATATAGAGAGAATAAGCTTGGTGCACAGATGTTGATTCTGCCCATCTGAAACATAAAACCATTAGGCGTGATGATATTGCATCTTTTTAACACTGATCCTCTCTGGATGGAGTGTATTCAGAAGGAGATCTATTGAGCCTTCTGTTAGAGAATGTAAAAATAATTGGATTTTGCTTGCAGTATGTGTTGTGGAGTGAGGGTGAGCACAGTAGAGAATGGTGGAGTAACTCTAAAAGAGACTTAAAGTGTAAAAGAACAGCAAGTTAGAGGAATTTATAACATGAGGAGCTGGAAAGATGTAGATTATTCTAAATTTCTAAGCTACTGTGTAGCTTGCCTACAGTGTGTGCCACTCTTTTTTCCTGATCATTTGGTGGGTATGTTGGTCTTTGTGATATTGTTCATCAGTTGCTTTTCTCTTGTCTCTTGGAAAGGGGAGTTTCTTATAGCTAGTGGAAGGTTTGTTAGAATCGTGTTAGCAATGTTGGTTCTTATTTTGCTTATTGGCTCTCAGAATTATTGAAATTATTCTTATATATATTCTTACCAATATGCATTTTTTGACCTTCAGTGGCCTGGATGAGTCCATCTTGGAGGAATGCTTACAGCATTTAGAGAAACAACTGGAGAGCAGCCAAGCTCGAAAAGCCATGGAGGAATTCTTTTCAGAAAGGTAAAATCTGTGTGAAAGTTGTAAGCCAAACACTTCATTTCTTTTAGTTTGTCAGCTCTTCAGGAATGTTAATGCCTTTGTGCAGAACAGTGCAGACCTGTGTAAGGACAGGACAGCCTTCAAGCAGTGCAGGAGAGTGAGAAGGCTTAGGATTTTGTTATTCCAAGTAAAACATGAGCAAATCCTTGTGGTGAGTAGCAGTGGAGGTCTAGTGAAATGAAAAGTATCAGGAGTTTTATGAGACATGCTCTGTGACAGTGCAGTTTAAGTTGTGAAATCCCAGTTTCTCTCAGTCCCTCCCAGAGCAACAGATGGCTAATTGCAGGGATGAAGGTGGGGTATTGGCATAATTTAGAGTTATGAAGACTGATTGTGTTGGAAACTGCTAACACCACAATGGTTCTGTGACGAGATATAAAGTGTTAAGTGGAGGAAAGTTTCTCCCCTATTGGAAAGCTGACTGTTTTCTGGTTTTGGGCTATTTTGTAAAGCTGACTTTAATTTTCACTCCTTTCATACAGTGGAGAATTGGTCCAGATCATGATAGCAACAGCCAATGAAAACCTCTCAGCAAAGTTCTGCAACAGAGTGCTGAAATTCTTCACCAAACTCTTCCAGTTAAGTAAGTGGTTGTGTTAAATATCCCTGTCATCTCCTTGTCTACCTCCTGCTGTTGTTGGATTGGAGAGACTGCAATAAGGAAGGTGCTTGAAAGAAAAACTCCAAAAGGAATTGGAGTGACTTCTTCACTTTTAATGGTTTTGTGTCACCTCTGTGTGTTGCTCATCCCTTTCTCACTTCCTCTTTTAAGCTTTTCAAGTTTATTTGGCTCTTCTTCCTTTTAGTACTGGGTAACAGTTGATTTTAGTGTCAGAGAAAGATGAAGATGATTTGTGTCTGAGCTCATGTCAGGGAATAAGTGAAGCATCTTGAAAAAAAATTGCATTTACTTCTTATAGCTGATTGGTTTTCCTAAGTAGGAGAGAAAGCGAGTGCTTTGACCAGGTCCCCATTCCAAGTAAAGATTTTATCTGAGTGGGACCATTGACAGAGGGAGAGCCACCTTCAAACACGTTCACAGTAGCATCTGTCACTCACTGTAGTTTTCTCCATCAGCTGAGAAGAGTCCCAACCCCAGCCTGCTGCGACTTTGTGGCTCCTTGGCTCAGCTGGCTTGTGTGGAGCCTGTACATCTCCAGGCCTGGTTAACCAGGATGACCATGTCTCCACCCAAAGATTCAGACCAACTGGATGTTGTTCAAGAGAACAGGCAGCTGCTACAGCTCTTAACAACTTACATTGTTCGGGAAAACAGGTGAAGTACAGCTTCTGTCATTACTTTGTGCACTGTTGATTTGTTTCAATCTCTAGTTACGTAAATGAATTGAGTTACTGATTGCTTCCTTTTGTCAGATTTCAAATAAAATGATTGGGGCATAGCTGTTGGCTATGAGGGCATTGCTGGGTCAGTGTTCTTGCAATGTGGGCCTCAGCTGCCCTTCCTGTAGATGATGTGCAGCATCTGAAATCTTCATTGTTTTTATTAGCCAAGTTGGAGAAGGCGTGTGCACTGTTCTGCTGAGCACTCTGATACCAATGGCAACGGAAATGTTGGCCAACGGTGATGGCACAGGCTTTCCTGAACTGATGGTTGTGATGGCGACTTTGGCTAGTGCAGGACAAGGTGCAGGACACCTCCAGCTTCATGGTGCTGCTGTTGATTGGCTGGGCAAATGGTGAGAGCAAACTGTCTACTGCTATTTGTTCATTTGCTTCAACTAAACTGTCTTTTTTTTCTGATAATAGAGGAGCAGAAATGCATATTTACTGATGCACACTTATTTTGTAGTTTGTTATTTGGAATATAAGGTGTCTGAGGCAGGCTAGGCTCTGTTCCCCCACAACAAACAAACATGGTTTCGTCATCTTTTCCACTCTTGATGGTTTTAGTAATCACTGCATTGGCACATTTCCTGTTGCTCAGCTAGAGCAAATTTGGTGCTTGAAGCTAAGGTGGAAACTGAGTTTATACCTCCCTGAGACCAGTAGTTGTAATGATCTTCTCTATGTGTTACAGCAAGAAATACCTGTCTCAGAAGAACGTTGTAGAAAAAATGAATGCTAACGTCATGCAGGGGAAGGTAAGGCACGTGGCTGTTGTTCTATTGGCAGAAATAAATCTCAGGCCAGAGACGCATCAGCTCTCTTGTTCTTGTTGCATAGTGAGAATTTGAAAACAATTTGACTGGGGGTGTGTGTGTGTTATATTTTCCTGCTTTATAGTAACTGCTGTGGGATTTAAATGTTGCCCCTCATTTTCATTCATCTCCATTTCATAGCATGTTACTATCCTGGAGTGTACGTGCCATATCGTCTCTTACCTGGCTGATGTCACTAATGCACTGAGCCAGAGCAGTGGACAAGGACCAAGTCATCTTTCTGTTGATGGCGAGGAACGGGCAATTGAGGTGGATTCAGATTGGGTGGAAGAGCTGGCAGTGGAAGAGGAGGACTCTCAAGCTGAAGATTCGGTAGGCAACAGGCACAGTTAATGCTGCAAATGAGCTAGGTGGTGCTAAAACTCACAGCTGTTTAAAATATTCATGTAAATGCATGAGAAACACATCCTGTACCATCTGCCTTTGCTGTAGAAGTGCAGTTATAATACCTTACTGGAACGCATTTCTCCTTAATAGGATGAAGATTCTCTTTGTAATAAACTCTGTACCTTCACCATTACACAGAAAGAATTCATGAATCAACATTGGTAAGAACCTTTCAAAACTCCTGGTCAGAATTTCAGCCTGCTAGTTCTGGCTATCAAAAAAAAAAAACAAATGCAGTCTGTAGAGCCTTCTGGAAGTACTATGCTTCATAACTCAACCGGCTTGTTTTGTGCAGGTATCACTGTCACACTTGCAAGATGGTTGATGGGGTTGGTGTTTGCACCGTTTGTGCTAAAGTTTGTCACAAGGATCATGAGATTTCTTATGCCAAATACGGATCATTCTTCTGTGACTGTGGAGCCAAGGAAGATGGCAGTTGCCTGGTAAAGTGTCTTGATTCCACCTATCATTAGAGTATGCACAAGTTAGCCTAAGCTGTACAGCTGATACAGTCTTTTCTCATGTTTTCTACTAGCAGCAGAGTAACTTTATATCAAAAAGGAACCTTTTGCTTGTACTTGGATGGGGAGTAGCTTGCAGGATACTGTTTTTTGAAAATTGCTGCTTTTTAAGAGCTCTGCATTCTGTTTCTTTGGAATTGCATTAGTCTTGTTGCTGTTACAATCTGTATTCAATTTGTCAGTGATGAAAGCTGGTTTGGGCTTTCAACATTCCTATGTCATTCCCAGGCTTTGGTGAAGAGAACTCCTAGCAGTGGTATGAGCTCTACCATGAAGGAATCAGCCTTCCAGAGTGAGCCCAGAGTGCCCGAGAGTGTCATTCGACATGCAAGCACCTCTCCTGCAGAGAAGGCCAAGGTTACCATCAGTGAGGGGAAGGGCCCCGAGGAAGAAAAACCCAAGAAGAGCAGCCTGTGTAGAAATGTTGAGGGTTGTCGAGAGGAATTACAGTCCCAGGTACAGTTATCAGCTGGCTGTTAGAAGGAAAGTGGTTAGTGTAGAGGATCTTAGTGAGCAGTGTTGATTATCAGCCAAGCTGTTTTATTTTTCTGGTCCTCTTTTTGATAGTAGAGATCACAGAAGCAACTTCAGGTTTTAAAAACTAGTTGAGATGCAGATCTTATGAATACCTAGCAGGAACATCTTGATCTTCGTTTGCCATGTCTCTTTCTTGTAGGCCAACTTCTCCTTTGCTCCTTTGGTGCTAGAGATGCTGAATTTCTTAATGGATGCAATTCAGATAAACTTCCAGCAAGCCTCAGCCATGGGGAGCAGCAGTCGTGCACAGCAGGCTCTCAATGAGCTGCATACGTTGGACAAGTCAGTAGAAATGACAGATCAGTTGATGGTATGCTACTAAAGTGGTTATTCTGGATAATTACATTGTGGGTCGCTTTTAACATTCAGTGATGCACTTTTTTTTTATGCTTTCTTCATTGCTAATGGCTCAGGTCCCAACTCTTGGCTCCCAAGAGGGTGCTTTTGAGAACGTCCGCATGAACTACAGTGGTGATCAGGGCCAGACAATCCGGCAGCTGATCAGTGCACATGTGCTGAGACGTGTGGCAATGTGTGTGCTGTCATCCCCACATGGACGTCGGCAGCACCTGGCTGTGAGTCATGAAAAGGGCAAGGTGAGTGAGTAATGTCTTCTGTCAAGAATTGCGTGGCTTAGAACAACCACTTGCTCTTCAGAGAAAAGAATTCCTAGAGCAGAAATGGTGAAAAGTGCAGGGATGGCATTATAGAACTAGAATGGAGATGACTTTCTCTCAGAAATTCTAAATTTTGGTAAGGAGGTTCGTTTCTTTTTGCAGATTACAGTCCTTCAGCTCTCAGCATTGCTGAAACAAGCAGACTCTAGCAAAAGAAAACTGACCCTCACACGCCTTGCATCTGCACCTGTTCCCTTTACTGTACTGAGCCTAACTGGGAATCCCTGCAAGGAGGACTACTTAGCTGTGTGTGGACTGAAAGTAAGTGCCTGACTAACTCTTTCCTAGGCAGTTGGAAACCTCATCTCAAAACCATCTGTAGTTTTCTTTTGAGGAACTGTATCAGAGCCAGCTCCAAAGGTCTGTCATTAATTCTAGCTTTTGAATCACTTTCTTACTAGATAGGTGAAGTAAAAGAGGCAGTACCTATATAAGTAATGTAATAAATGGGGCAATGCCTCAAAATAATAGTTCTTAGTATATTTAGGCCAGATTTATTTGAAGACTGAAGTCAAGGTTTACCCATGTGGAACTTAAAGTGTGTTAGAACTAGGCCGTAACAGCTGGTGTGTTGTAACAAGGGCTCACTTTTTGGTATTCTCCCAAATTCAGATTCAGCTTTTTGTGGCAGAAGCCACAAATCTGTTATTGAGCTAAGAAACATCTGGAACAGAATATATATATATTTTTTAAACTGACTTTCATGTCACTTATGTTAGTGCAGGAATTTTAGATTCTTAGTGCGTGAATCGTTACTGAAGTTGAAATGAATGCCAGCTTTTAACTGTTCTTGGCTTGAAACATACACACGTATTTTGTTCTGATATATGACCAATTATTTTCATTACTCCAGGACTGCCACGTGTTAACATTCAGCAGCTCTGGATCAGTCTCTGACCATTTGGTACTTCATCCCCAACTGGCCACTGGAAATTTCATCATTAAAGCTGTGTGGCTGCCAGGATCCCAAACAGAGCTTGCTATTGTGACTGCAGACTTTGTGAAGGTATGTTTGCTCATAAGCTACTGATGATTTGTGATTGTCTATTTCAGACTTTAAGTCTGGATCTCTGCAGACTTGCATGCAGTGGAGTTATATTCGTAGTTAGAAATAAATTGGAAATGTATGTTCGTGCTGCTGCAAGAAAAGGCAAAACCAAATAACTCAAAGAGCAGAAAAATGAACTGTAACACGTACCAGGCATTCCCTACTCTTAACTTTTGTCTATTTGTGCTGTGAAAAGAAAAGACTGTTCAGTTTCACAGTGGTTGATTCTTTTCTTAATTCTCCCCACAGATTTACGATCTCTCCGTGGATGCCTTGAGCCCAACATTTTATTTCCTTCTACCAAGCTCCAAAATCAGGGATGTCACTTTCCTCTTCAATGAGGAGGGAAAGAACATAATAGTGATCATGTCTTCTGCCGGGTACATCTATACACAGCTCATGGAGGAGGCAAGCAGTGCCCAGCATGGCCCATTCTATGTCACCAATGTGCTTGAAGTCAATCACGAGGACCTAAAGGTACTGATGACTTCTCTTTCTTGGAGCATAGGCACAGTGACTTCTCGTATTTTTAGTCTTACAGTCAAAGGCAGAAGTTTCCTTTCCTTTTATTCCCTTTTTTAAAGCTCGCTTATCTAGATAAATGAAGCTTGCCATTCTTCTGATGAGAGAAATATCCTTGCAGCGAATGGGAGTGGGGGTAAAAATTAAACCCCTTGATCCTTTCAGCTAGAAAATGTAGCATGTTTTTCCATGGCTTCCTCTGAAGTTATGCCCAGCGGGATTTCTCAGCAGGGAGATGTCTTGAGAGCAGTGCTGTTCACAGGGAGGCATTCCAAAGGTGTGGCAGCAAATGAAGTTATTGACCATTGCTGGAGCTGCATATGTGGAATGAGCCTTTGTTTCTGGTCCATAGCAGCTCTGTATTCTTGGGGTGTGCTATGCATGCAGGTGACTTCAAAATCCATCCACGTTTTGCTCAGTGCTTTTCCTCCAGCCTGCATTTCTGAATCAGGGAAATAGATGAGAAGAAGGCCTGCAGAACAGCTCTATTATGAGCTGGGAACATGGGGAGTGCTCCATGTGAGACTGTCATACGACATTCAAGCACGCAGTAGCTGAGGGCACTACCTGCAGTATGCAATCTCAGTATCCCGTTTGGAAGTCTTTGAAGTATCTGGTGGATGAGTTCATCAGGGAATTTAGCTTAGAAAATGTCATTTTGGACTTATTTTCCCTCACGGGTGGAAAGGCAGTGGTGGAAAGGCTTGTGGAATAATTAGATCAGTTGAGAAACTTAAAAGCCTGACTGCATGAGAGTGTTTCGGAGGATGCACATTTATCTTGGATGTCCTTATTTCTCTCATCCTACAGGACAGCAATGGCCAGGTAGCAGGAGGGGGTGTGTCAGTGTATTACTCCCATGTCCTACAGATGTTGTTCTTCAGTTACTGTCAAGGCAAATCCTTTGCAGCCACCATCAGCCGGGCCAGTCTGGAAGTGCAGCGACTATTCCCAATTAACATAAAGAGGTGAGACTCAGGTGCAAAGCTCCCTTGAAGTTTTTCTGTCGATGTATTAGAAATAAATATTACTGATTAACAAGCCAGTCCCAAATAGCCAAAGCCTGTAGTGAAGTTCCTCTTTTTGACTGATGTTTTTTCGTTACTTTTAATGTTATTTCTGGCCTAATATCAGGATGAATTGAAACCAGAGCTGTTTCAGCGGTAGGATGCATATGCATCTCTCCCCATTAGGATTTCACAGCAGAAAGGTGGTTTCAGAGCAACCTTACTGCACTGTGTGGAGCTGCTTCTGGTGCAGCAGCTGGAACTGATGGGATTACCCACCCTCACGGAGGCTGCAGAGCAGGAAGCCTTTGTTTCCTTTCGGCACCAGTACTGCAGTGGACCTTGTGCATTGTGCATATTAAGGCTTATTTTCAGGCTCCCTCGAGGGAAACCAATCCCTTATGCTATGAATGTGGCAAGAAAAAAGCTATTCTGTCATCTGCTCTGACAATTGGAGCTGGGCATTTCAGCCACAGGCTCATTGCTGGCTTGACACAAAGCCACTATCTTGAGTAGGCCCTGTGGAAGGGTCACGTTCCAAGAGCTCTCTGTCTTCAGTTAAATTTAGCTTAGTGGGTTTTTTGCCTTTTCTTTTTTATTATTTTCAACCTGTGGACGCAGTCACACGGATTCTCCTTGCTTACTGCCACTGAGTGTGCTGAAACATGGTACTGTATATCCATGTGAATTTTTACCTGCGTGCCAGCTTCCTGTGCTCAGACATAGCAATATGTTGCTACCCCTAATGGTAGCCTGATGACAGGAGCTTGTGATTGAAAAAGAAAGCTGAAAACCATTTTAAAATTACTGTCTAGGCTTTGGTCATACGATTTTACTAGGTAAGTGTGTTTCCTTGAGTTCTCATAGTACAGATCAGGGCTGTGTGTTGGGATGCTCGTGTCTTCTGCTTGCTTTAGTTGCAGTATCACGGAATTGCAGGGATTAGAAGGGATCTCAAGATATCGAGCCCAACCCCCCTGATAAAGCAGGTACCTGACAGCGGGGTTGCACAGGTACACATCCAGAACTTTAATCTCAGGTCTATCATCTATGAATCAGGCACGTAGTGCTCCTGGCTGTTCAGTGATATGAATTCCTGCAGTGGAGGAAGCTTTAACTGGTCTAATGCTCATGAATTTTTGTGTGTTTCCACTTGTTGCTTCTTAAATCAATATCATTCTGTCCTTCATCTCTTGCAGTTCAAATGGTGGGAGTAAGACTTCACCAGCCCTGTGCCAGTGGTCTGAAGTCATGAACCACCCTGGCTTGGTGTGCTGTGTTCAGCAAACCACAGGTGTCCCACTGGTGGTGATGGTGAAGCCAGACACCTTTCTTATCCAGGAGATTAAAACCTTGCCAGCCAAAGCAAAGGTCTGTGGAGATTCTCTATATTTTGGCCCTTTAGATGTGGTCTCTTTTTCCAATAACAAGATCTCTAATTTTGGCAGCCTTTTAATCCAAAGTGTTTGCTTCTTCAAGCAGCAGTTACCAGGTCGTTTCCTTGACTTCCATTGTCTGCATTCACAGATTCAGGACATGGTGGCCATTCGTCACACAGCCTGCAATGAGCAGCAGAGAACTACTATGATCCTCCTTTGCGAAGATGGGAGCCTAAGGATCTACATGGCCAATGTGGAGAACACCTCCTACTGGCTCCAGCCCTCCCTGCAGCCTAGCAGTGTCATCAGCATCATGAAGCCTGTCCGCAAGCGCAAGGCAGCTGCTATCAGTAAGGGACTTCTCCTGTATCTCATGCGAGCTAGCAGTGGCAAATACAAACATGAGGATTGATCAACATCACGTAGATGCTTAAGGCATTCACTTCTGACAGTTACCAGTTCATCTCAAGGCTAAGTACTGGTCTGGGGGAAGTCTTTCTATAGATCTGTGTAGCAATACATAGCTATCTGGCTAGCATGGGTGTTTTCAAAGGAGCAGAGCTCTTGCAAGTTGTTTTACCATCAGTTTGCCTCTTGACAATATTTCATGTCAAAAATATCTATCTTATCTCTTTTAGCAACTCGCACATCCAGCCAAGTGAACTTTCCTATTGACTTCTTTGAACACAACCAGCAACTCACAGATGTGGAGTTTGGAGGCAATGATCTGCTGCAAGTCTACAATGCTCAGCAGATAAAGCACCGGCTCAATTCCACTGGCATGTATGTGGCCAACACAAAGGTAAATGGGGCACTTTGGGCATTCCGTTGGGCTTCTAGGTGATGCTCTTGTCCTGAGTGATGGTACTCCTTTGTGATTTGTCTTCTGCAGCCTGGAGGTTTCACCATTGAAGTTACAAACAATAACAGCACGATGGTGATGACAGGCATGCGGATCCAGATAGGCACACAAGCAATAGAGAGAGCACCCTCATACCTGGAGATATTTGGTCGCACTATGCAGCTGAATCTGACCAGAGCTCGTTGGTTTGACTTCCCTTTCACTCGTGAGGAAGCCTTGCAAGCAGACAAAAAGCTAACCTTCTTCAGTAAGTTTTTGTTAATCGTTTGCTTTGCCTGCCTGTTGGTTTTGTTTGGCTACGTTGAAGTTACTTCAGCTCACAGGGAGGAGAGTTTCCACAAATTGTTCATCTGACCTGAGCACAGGAACAGTTTGAGGGGCAGATCATGCACACAATAGCTGTTTCTTTACAGCCTGGTAGGTGAATATGCAGTAGCCCAGCTGAAGAATTTTGGGTGGAGGTAATATGGAAGGGAAGTAACCTCAACAAGGAGGTGAATCCGTTAGTGTGGGCATTCATTCATGCAGCTTATTTTGTTAGTCATTAAACAAATTTCTCTCCTCACCACAGTTGGGGCTTCTGTGGATCCTGCTGGAGTCACAATGTTGGATTCCATAAAGATTTATGGCAAAACCAAAGAGCAGTTTGGATGGCCTGACGAGCCCCCTGAGGATTTCCCATCTGCTTCCGTGAGCAATGTTTGTCCCCCAAACCTGAATCAAGGGAATGGTACTGGAGACACAGAGTCAGCTACCCCTGCTGCTGCCAGTGGGACTGTCCTGGAGAGGTATCTCTGCAGTCTTACTTGTATTGCTCCTTGTAAATGACTAGTAGCTCTAGAAGGCTCCTAGGCACGTTTCTGTGCCTTTCAAAACTTGGAGAACTTAGGGAATTAGTGCAGTGTTCTCACTGCCATACAAAATAACAACTGAGAAGTTGACGGTTCTAAGGAAAGTGTTGTGCTCTCTTGATTTATCTGGTGAGTTAAAGGGAGAGTTCTGTGTGCATGCTTCATGTTGCTAAATTAGTTTGCTGTAGGAGTCTCGAAGGTCTGAAGTAGATTTCTGCTTTCTTTGGTGCATTTTCTCAAGTTAGTCCTCTTCTATTCCCTGGAGGTCACCAAGTTTAGGCTTCTATGAAGTTGAGTTTGAAGGTGTATTTTTTGTGTGACCTTGCTTAGAATGCTTCCCAACAATTCATCTTAAGAACCTGTGTATTGCAGGCCTAACTGCTTCAGGGGAGAAAGTGTTGATTCCCCCTCTATTACCCCTACTGAGACTCATAGGGATGATCTGGGGATATATTGGGCAGAAGAAATAGAACTTTTTTTGATGTCCATCCCATTTTCTTTGTGCTTATACAGTCTGTGCTATATAGTCTGGCAAGTTAGCAGGGACAAGAGGATAACAGGTCAGAGGAGAATTAACACTGCTGAAAATGTGGTGTTCTAAGGTGTACTCTGCTTGACTTAGAGCAAATCACAGCTAATTGTCTTACTGACATTCTCACATAGAAGTTCAGGACTTGAAGTACCAGTAGCATCCAACTGAACGACCTGTTTGGACACTGATTGCTGTCCTTTAACGTTTTATCTTGGGATTTTTTTTTTTTTCCTGCATGTAATTTCTCTTTTCTTCCCCCCTCTGCTGTGACATCTCCACCAGATGTCTCTCTCTGCACAGACATGCCTTCTGATTTCCCAAAGCAGTGGGATTAGATCCTAAAAATTTGGAACCAAAAGAAATGATTCATTTTATTTTTATATAGGAGTTACAGAACGCAGCACGGTTACCTCACAAAGGGCCTCTTGGGCAGGAACAGCTAAGGCAGCTTTTCTATCAGAACTTCAGTGCCTGTACTTCAGATCTAACCTCCAGTTGTGCTTTAAGCAGTGTGCTTGGCTTCTCTGTGCTAGGTGGCCTGGATCTCCTTTATCTGTTGTGCTGTCAGGCAAGTGTCTGCTGCCCAAACAGAAAGAGTCATGCTTAGATTGACTGTATATATCGCTCTCCCAGCTTCCTGATTTCCCCATTTAATTTGCCTTTTGCTTAGAATGTGTTGTAGGGAGTTTTTCTGTGAGCTTTACACATTATTATTATTATTATTTTTTTCTTTTTCTTTGCTCCCCCAAAGTTCTGAAACTGAGTCCCTAACCACCCTGGACCGGTTAGTATGGCATCCTTTTCTCTGCACGAATGAGTGTGTGTCAGAGACAGAACACATGGTGTGGCTTTTGTTGACTGTTGATTTTCTGTTTTCCAAGTGACATTCGCTTCTTTACATTCTGGTCATTGCATGGCAGATGATTTAGCAAAATGTAAAGATGAGGCGGTCTGCGGATTTTTGCTGCATACAGCTTGACTGTTGCTTGTTGGACAGATTCCTTTCTGCTTCGTCCCTCCTTACGCTTTTTTCTCCCACTTCTCTTCCCCTGTTGGCTTTATGGCTGCGGGTGCGAGAAATCAATGTTAGTTATCACCTCCAGACCTCGGAATTGTTGTTCCTTCTACCTCGTATCCAATCCTATGCTGTCTCATCCCTCCCTTTTCCTATACTCTTGCACTGCTCCTGGTGTGCCAGGTGCACTTCAGCTAGTTCTACTTCAAGGCATGAAAGAGTGCTGCAGGGGAGGGTCAGCACTTTGCTGCGAAGGTGTAAATAAGGTTTTCCTTGGGGCAAGTATTTTACCAGCCTGCCTTATTGCTGTCAAAACTTCAGCAGCTCTCAGGCGGGTCATACCCAGTTAATTTTCCTCCAGAGTATTTTGTGCTGAAACTCCAAATTGGAAAGAGCAACCTGTGTGAAAATAGCAAGCAAATAGAATCTTGCTCCCTTAGAAAAGTCGGTTACGCTTTTTCCCATGTGTCATACCAACCCTTGATCTGCAGTCATATGTACGTCTGTGGGCCATGGTGAATTGGTACTGTCAAGACAATCCAAGTTATCCCTGCTGCAGGCTGCGTAAGGAAATGTTTTATCCTCTTTGGTAGAGAAAAGCCCCTGTCTTTCAGCTGTGGATTATTAAAGCAGTCCTAAGTTTGTCTGTGAGCGTGAGCCAGGTTTAACTCTGGTCTGTAACACAATGAAATGATATGCATGGTGCCTGTGGCAGGTTTTATCATGCTTTGATTTTGTACTTGGCATTCGTTAGCTGTCTCTGAGCTACTCATGACTGTAGCCCGCATAAAGCAAAGTGCTAAGGAGAGAGAAGGGTTGCTGTACTCAAGCCTGCTTTCCTTTCTCCCTCCAGGCTAGTAGTGAGTTCTTTAGAAGCGCTGGAAAGCTGCTTTGCTGTAGGACCAGTCAACGAGAAGGCAAGTAACTTTCTGAATACATTCTTCTGAGATGGGGGAGGAGGGGTGAGATCAGCAGCACCTCCTGCAGCCCCCGGGGGCCTGATAGGAGAGAGCTGCATCCGTTTTGCTCACAGCACTGATCTGAAAGTTGACTTAGCGAAAAGCATTTGAAACTAGTTTAGAATGACAATTGGCATTTGCATTTATTGCTGGTGGGATTTTTGTGTTGCAGAGTGACCTCGTTTACTAAAACAGCGGGGTAGAAGCCCATAAATCTGAAAAGGACTTTTCTTGTTTAGGCATGTGAAATGTTCTTTAAATGTCAAATAGTACATTGAGGGAATATCAAAACTGTGTTGCAGGGAGGTAGGAACTTGCAGAGAAATTGGAATCATGCATCACCTTAATGGTTAGTGAACTGAAGAATGGGGTTTTTTTTGTCTGTTCTTGAAAACAGGAGAAAAATAAGGCGGCTGCTCAGGAACTGGCTACCATGCTCCTGTCCATGCCTGCTCCTTCCAGTGTCCAGCAGCAAACCAAGAGCCTCTTGGCCAGCTTGCACACCAGTCGCTCAGCATACCATAACCATAAGGTAACATGGTTCGAAGATTTCAGCATCTTCTGTCTTCTTGCTCGCTTATGGTAGAGGTGCAGCTGGCCCTAGAAGCATCTTTTCTTTGCAGTGTAGTGCTGTGGACTAATTTTCCTTCAGATCCTACTGTCTGCCATGCTGATACAGTATTTCCTCAGAGCTTCACTAGCTAAGATGCTCTTTGAAAATTTTGTTGTGGAATAATATCTGCTAATCAAGAGAAATCAGGATCTTGAAACACAGGTTTGTTTGTAAACTATGTAGCTCAGGATTTCCATTTCCTTATGCATCTGGCTTAGAGTGATAGGAAAATACTAGGATAAGTAGTGGTTGGGATACCTTTGCCAACCACTTCGGTGGTTATGGTTTTACAATGGTTTTCCTGTCCACATTTAAGCACGAGGGAAATTAAAAATGGATTCTCCAACCAGATTTTTGTTTCTTACTGTTGCTGGGTGACCTTATGATACTAGTTGTCATTTCTAGATGACACTGACCAGAAAGTTAAAGCAGATTTCCCTGTGAGCTATCCTACAGTTGTGTTTCAGCTGTTTTGCTGTTCTGCTGTGCACGGATCCAATTCTCTTTGCCAATGTTATTGTTCACTTTCCAGGATCAAGCATTGCTAAGTAAAGCCATTCAGTATTTGAGTTCCTCAACCAAAGAAGGAAAGGACCTTGATCCTGAAGTGTTTCAGAGGTTGGTCATCACTGCTCGATCCATTGCTATTATGAGACCCAACAATCTGGTGCATTATACAGAGTCGAAGCTGTCACAGTTGGAAACAGGTAGAGAAGTCTGGATTTTCTCTTACTGTCTTTTAGGCTAACTCAGAATGTTTTGTGGCATGTGGTTCAGTTGATGGGGCCGTGTTTGAACTGTGATAGACCTGAGATGGTCCTTGAAATGAGGACATCAGGACCTCTAGCAAAGGCCTTTTTCAAATAAACTTGATGTTCTCCTGCTTGTTAATACTTTTCCCTGCACAAGTCTGACAGCTGTTCTTCCAACTGCACAGAGAGTGAAGAAGGGCAGGAGGCTCAGAAACACGCTGAAGGGGAGGGCTGCACCTTTATTACCCAGCTGGTAAACCACTTCTGGAAGCTACATGCATCGAAGCCCAAAAATGCCTTCCTTGCTCCTGCCTGCTTGCCAGGTGTGCTAACTCTTCATTTGCTATAGACAAGCTTGTATATTTTGGTCTATTTTAAACTTGTAAACAGAGAAAATGATTTATTCCAAACTAGTTTTAAACTGCTAATAATGCCACACGTTTTCTGAGGTATGTCTGTAAATTCTACACTAACACTTCTGTTAAAAATACATGCATACTCTAGTAAAAAGGAACTGATGATTGGTTTGTTCATAGTTGGTTATGCTTCTATTAGGATATCCAGTGGTGTATGGCATGTTCAATACTCCATATACCCTACAGGGCTGGTGTGTAAGCTCATTTTGGATTGAAGCTTCGGGATTTTTGTTGACACAATCATTGTGCTTTAAAGTCTGCAAATAATAGATGCGTCCTGCAGTGTCGTGTTCTGTGCTAAAGAGGAAAGGGAGTTGATTCCAGGCCTGCTTTTATTCCTCCTTAGGTCTGACTCACGTTGAGGCCACAGTCAATGCTTTGGTGGATATTATCCATGGATACTGCACGTGTGAACTGGATTGTATCCATACAGCATCCAAGATCTACATGCAGATGTTACTTTGCCCAGTATGTAGTCTGCTCTGCTCTCTATCAGCCTATAATGCAGGTGACACAAAGAGAGTTAAGTACAGGTGCAATGGTAAGATGAGGCTGTACAAAATAGAGACGTGCAGCCAAAAACATGGAGCCAGAAGTGAACAAAGGAGAAATGTCTCTCATTGTGTTTCAGTAATGTTTGTCACATACTGCTTGTGTAATAAGTGTTGCTTTATGGCTGCTGGGGAAGACAGGGGGTTTAGAAGTTAGGCAGTGATGTAAGCTTATGTGAATCATGACCAGCAGAGAGTCATAAGCATATTTCCCATCTTTCCACATAATGTGAGTAAGCACGTGAAGCTTAAGAAGTTTAATGGTTAACTGTTAACCCTTTAGGATCCTGCAGTGAGCTTTTCTTGCAAACAAGCTTTGATCAGAGTGCTGAGACCAAGGAACAAGAGGAGACATGTGACCTTGCCATCCTCCCCTCGTAGCAATACTCCTATGGGTATGCAAAATCTGTTCCTCTTTTCCTATAAATGAGCATGACCTACTTTTTTTTGTCAGAAAAGATGCACACACACACACACACACACACACAAAAGTCTTTTAAACAGGACAAAACTAGTTTTTCTTATTTCCTTTCTTGCTTCTCTCTTTCCCCACTAAAAACCTTTGGGAATTAATCCTTTGTAATGCAGGAGATAAAGATGATGATGATGACGACGATGCAGAAGACAAGCTGCAGAGCTCTGGGATAGCAAATGGTGAGCATATCCGCCAGGAAAGCCAAGAGCAAAGTGAAGTTGATCATGGTGACTTTGAAATGGTGGTAAGTCCAGAGTGCTTCTCTTTGGAATCTGTTAAGTGCTTGGGTTTAATTTAGTGTATGATGAATTGATACTTACTGTTCCATTAGCTGATGGTGGTTTGACAGGGGCTCTCTCACTGTGTTCCATTTCCACAGTCTGAATCAATGGTTCTGGAGACTTCTGAAAATGTGAACAATGGGAACCCTTCTCCCCTGGAGGCTCTTCTGGCTGGAGCAGAGGGATTCCCTCCAATGCTGGATATTCCTCCAGATGCAGATGATGAAACCATGGTGGAATTGGCTATTGCCCTGAGCCTGCAACAGGATCAGCAAGGTAAGACGTCAACATTGCTGTTACTCAAAAAGGGAAACAGATGAGGAAACTGAGAAAGAAGCAGAGCAGAAGCTGTTGATGTGACCACCATCAAAGCAAAGGTAGTGGAACAAAGAAATGCACATAGAAGGCCAGAGTGAATGTAGTTTGTATGTAGAAAGGTGTTCATCATTTGTTCTCTTCTTGCAGGTAGCAGCAGCAGTGCACTTGGACTGCAGAGCTTAGGACTGTCTGGCCAAGCACCCAGCTCTTCTTCTCTTGATGCTGGAACACTCTCGGATACGACAGCATCAGGTAACTGTTCACTGCAAGGAATCAAGTTGTTTGTGTTTTTTTTTTAATTTCAAGCTAAATGATTTTTAGATTGTTAGCAAATGACGTTTTGAAGAACCAGTCCTTATTATTGGCTTCATGTATCTTTAATAGTTTATACAGGGTCTTTTCTTGCTTTGGAGGACCTTCCTTATGCACTTCTGAGGAAGTGTTTTCCTCTTCTTAAAATAAAGCAGACAAAGTAAATCATATACAGTATTTTCTTTGCATGTAAAGCAGACAGACATTGCCCTTCAAGTTACTAATGTGGTGAACCATTTCATAATATGGTTTCACTCTTGGGGTATCTCCCCTGCACTGCTGTTAGCAGGCTTAAATGCACTGATGGACAGTCCAAATTCCTTTTGAATTTGTAGTTGAAAATTAAAAGACAAATCTTTGTGGCTTTTCTTTTATACTATGTACTTCTTTTGCAGTTATATTAAGACAGTGTTTTTACTTGTAACAGCTCTCTTTATTCTTTTAGCTCCAGCATCTGATGATGAAGGCAGCACAGCTGCAACAGATGGCTCAACTCTTCGGACTTCACCTGCTGACCATGGTGGAAGTGTGGGCTCTGAGAGTGGTGGCAGTGCTGTGGACTCAGTGGCTGGTGAGCACAGTGGTGAGTATCTATTGCTGGAACAGCGTTTGTGTATGTGATTTCTACAGTAAGAAGAATTACCAGGAGTGTGTGGGATGAGAAATCCCTGGAAGAGAAGCAATCTGTTCTAGATTGATGGTGCCATGCATCATTTTGTGATTATTATCAAAGTGTCCTACAGAGTGTGAATATTTCCTCACCTTTGTGGTTCTCCAGAAATGCGAATAGTAGTTTTTGCTGATCTGTAATAAAATACACAGTGAAGTAGCTTAGAGTGAGAATAAAAGAATGCCTTAAAATACAGGGTAAGTTTAAATGGGATTAAGGTGATTTCCTCCCCTTTGTTTGAGATTGATACCTTGATAAAACTGATTGGAAAAATAAATTAATGATTTATTTAAAGGCTGCAAATAGACTTTTGTGAACAATTGCATTCATGCTGCCTATCCTGTACACCCTTCTTCTAACCCACCTTAAACTGACTGCTGTGGAACCAATTCAGTTTGTGCCACCAAGGTGAGGCTGGTGAACAAAGCACTGCTGAGGGTGTTGTGTTGCATCTGTGGAAGTGCTGCTCTTTTAACCTTTTGAAAATAATCACAGACTCCATCTGCTTAGAACCATAATTCCATAGGGTAGTGCTTGCTATGAAGAGGGCAAGCTGTGTATTCAGTTGTGCTGACATTTTTCCCTTTTTTTTTTTTCCTTCTCTCATTGTTTTTCAGTGTCTGGCCGTAGCAGTGCCTATGGGGACACAACAGCTGAGGGCCATCCTGCTGGACCAGGCAGTGTCAGCTCCAGCACAGGTGCAATCAGCACTACTACAGGCCAGCAAGAGGGAGATGGCTCAGAAGGAGAGGGGGAGGCAGAGGGAGATGTCCACACCAGCAACAGGCAAGGGGCTCTGTTTTCCTTGTCAAAAGTCATTCTTCTGCTCTGCAGTGTCGTTGTTTATAGAGGAGTTATGTGTTGGTAATCTTGTTGGTCTAGTATTTCTTTCAGTGTGTCTGAAAATGCTTCACATTTGCTTGCTGCTTTCTGACTTCTCAGGCTGCACATGGTCCGACTGATGTTGCTGGAGAGGCTGCTGCAGAACTTACCTCAGCTGAGGAATGCTGGGGGAGTCCGGGCCATCCCTTACATGCAGGTAACTGAGGAGGGCTCAGGTTTTAAGCCTTAGTCAAAAAGTTTATCACTGCCATTAATGCCAGGTTTTTGTTTGCACTTTTAGCCTTTTCTTTTTCTTGCCCAGTCACAGTGGGTGAGTCCCTCTCTGAAGTGTTCAATCTGTTGCACTGTATTCCTTACCCAAAGAGTTAGACACGTGCTCTTTCTCAATGTTGTGTGACTGTTGAACGATGACCCTAAGGGCTGAAGTCCTTCAACTCTTATATATCTGGGAGGGTCTTTCACATTTATACTGAATATTCCTATGGAGGTGTCATGATGCAGGGAGAATTTGGGAAAAAGCATAAATTAATTAAAATACAAGTTACAGAAGTTTTGTAAAAGATTGTATCTATTTTGAAAACAGATCTTCTGTTCATTCTATGACTTCTATTTCCAGGTTATTCTGATGCTCACAACAGACCTGGATGGAGATGATGAGAAGGACAAGGGAGCTTTAGATAACCTCCTGTCCCAGCTGATTGCAGAACTGTGCATGGAGAAAAAGGCAAGCTGTAGTACAGGCACACAGACTTGATTTGCTCCTTCTAGACAGGTTTTCTTCTCATGGAGGAGTTGGGTGCATGGGAATCATAGCAATAGATTGCTGTATGGGTATGTTCAGACAGCTAATCTCACATAATGTATGAAATAACTCACTGTTACCTAATTCCAGCATCAACGAGTGAGCATGAAAGCTTGCATGACTTGAATTCAACAATTAAAACAGGGATGATTGATCAGTGATGTATAATTGACATATGGACACCCAGACCACTGTCTGCTCTTATACTGAGGAATTCAGACTGCTTTTTTTTGGTGTTATTGCTTGAGCTTAGATAAGAAACACTTTGTGAGGGTCAGAGGACTGACACGTTGGTGTGAGGACATTATGCTCAGCTCTGTAAGCAAGCCAGCTCTCTCTTTGCAGGATGTGTCTAAGAAAAATGAACGCTCTCCTGTAAACGAAGTACATCTGGTGGTAATGAGGCTGCTTAGTGTGTTCATGTCCAGAACAAAGTCAGGATCAAAGTCTTCCATTTGTGAGGTATGTTCTTCAGGGTGCTTTTCAGGGATGGGGATGTGATTGGGGAGCTTTTCTTCATCAGAGATGGTATAAAAGGTGCACGTAGATGCTGTAAAACTGAAAAACAGTTTAAAATATTTTGCAAAAACAGTGTTACTTGGCTCTTACCAAAAAGGATCTTTGCTGAAACTCAGAACACAGGAAACCAACGTAAGAAGATGACTGGAATAATTTGTTTTGTGTGCAGTTTCTAGCTGAGCTGAGGGCAGAAGATTATTAAGGTTATTTAAAATGCTCCAGCAGATTTGTCATTGCATCTTACCAGCACTGAGGGGGTTAAAAAGGATCTGTAATGTGATTATTGGAAAGCAATATGCTGCTGTGTCAACGTAAAAGTCGCTAAGAGGATTCCTTAGATATTTGTTGCTAAAAGGTACAGTAATAAGGCATAAAAAGCAGTATGTGTGGTGGGAAGGAGATTAATAAAAAAGCATAGAGGTTAAAAAATTTAGTCTGAACTGCATCAAATTTTAATGAGCTTATGAGCTGTGGGGTTTGTTTGGATTTACAGGGCTGCTTTAATAGTTTTATTTACAGTAGCTTTTTCTCCAGCCTTTGTTATTCACTTGAGCTTCCCACAGAAATCAAAGCTCATCGTCTTGCAGAATGCAGGTGGAGCAATACCTGGGTGGAGCAGAGCCTCTGAGCAGCATCTGCAACAGGGACTCTTTCTCTACCAGAATTCACCCCCAGCTGGCCAAATCCCAGATAAACAAATAGAAATCCCAACTTAAAGAAAAAAAAAAAAAAATTAAAAATGAAGAGGAGAGAGGAGGAAAAAAAAAAAAAGCCCTAGTCGTCTAATCCATAGCACAGTGGCCTCTGGCACATGTGTCGAGGGGAGATTAGACTTAAGAAGAGATTTTATTTGTTTTCCTTTACTAAGCGCTTGTTCAAAAGAGTCTCTAAATATTTGAGTTGCTTTTCATAAACAAAATAACAACAAAAAAAAGAACCCAAACCCAACCTCAAACAAACCCCAAACTTAAAAGCTGCCTGTAAAGTTCCTGAAGAAACAACAACACAAGCCTCCTTTCTTACCCATAGTGTCAGCACACGCTGGCTGATTGTCACTGCTCAGGTGCTCTGGTAATGCTTCTCCTCTTCCTTTCAGTCTTCCTCCCTCATCTCCAGTGCCACTGCTGCTGCACTGCTGAGCTCTGGTGCTGTTGACTACTGTCTGCACGTGCTGAAGTCTTTGCTGGAGTACTGGAAAAGCCAGCAGAACGACGAGGAGCCTGTTGCCACCAGCCAGCTCCTGAAACCTCACACTACTTCTTCTCCACCTGACATGAGCCCTTTCTTCCTCCGCCAGTATGTGAAGGTGAGTCCTGCCCTATCCCTAGCAGTTGGTGGGGATTTCCACATTAAATCCTAGACTTGTTCAGCCACCTTTATTCCAGTGGAGACCTTTGATATATGTACAGGTGCAGTGAAAAAAGGCTAGAAGCATATAGAAGCATGTGTCCTGAGTTGAAAGCTTGTATATTAAAATGCCTTAGGGCTACAGAGTAGCTTACTGCATCTTGCTTGTTGCCTATTAGGTCAGCTCCTCATGCAGGTTTGTCAGCTTGTGTTTATTATCAGTTTGAAGTGTTTCTAAAGTGCAGAAGAACTCTGTTTTTAAACAAATGCACTGGGTAGCATGTCAGAACAACACGCTGGTCCTGACTGATGTCTCTCACTCTCAGGGTCATGCTGCAGATGTGTTTGAGGCCTACACTCAGCTTCTGACAGAGATGGTGCTGCGGCTGCCCTACCAGATCAAGAAGATTGCAGACACAAACTCCCGCATCCCACCTCCTGTCTTTGATCACTCCTGGTTCTACTTTTTGTCTGAGGTGAGAACGTTATACACCTACAGGTTTCAACCAGAAAATCCCACTGATGTTACCTTACTTGGGAGAGATGAGGACTTCTGTAGGGCCAATCTGATCCACGTCTGATTTTTCTTTTCTCTCTTGAATGAAGATTAATTCTTGGCTTAGGGTTATTCCTGTTGAATAACTATTTATAAGAAAGCATATGTGAAAAATAAGGTGTCTATTGGTCTCTGTAGCTCCATATTTACCTCCAGAAAACTCTAATATAAAACCTCACTGATGGTAAGACGTAACATCATGCTTTGCTGATGGTACTTCACTTAGTCCTTAAAATAGTAAGATTTTTGGAGTATGTATTTTCAGTTCCTTCATCTGGTTGAATAGCTCCCTACATAACAACAAGTTATCTTACATTTGCACAAGTTTGTGGAAGGGATTTCTTAATGAAGCTTGACTAGCTTTTTATCTGAGGTTACAGAATGGTTTTCAGAAGCAGTCTCCCAGTCACCCGGCTCAGGATGCTGCAGTACTGCTGTGCAGTATCTTCTGCCTGTTACTTGCTTTTATGGGTGACTTTCTGTTAATGCATCTCCAATATATTTTTTTGTAAGAAAGCAAGCCGTATTTCTGTTGGCACAGGTTGCCTATTGGTGATTTCACAGTGCTGATGCTATGGTCTTTTCTTTGTTTAGTACCTGATGATCCAGCAGACTCCATTCGTGCGTCGCCAAGTCCGCAAGCTTTTGCTCTTTATCTGTGGATCCAAGGATAAATACCGTCAGCTCCGAGACCTCCACACTTTAGACTCCCATGTTCGTGGAATCAAAAAGCTTCTGGAAGAGCAAGGCATTTTCCTTCGTGCCAGTGTGGTCACAGCAAGTTCAGGCTCTGCTCTGCAGTATGATACATTGATCAGCTTGGTAAGGAGAAGTGTGCACCTGTACTTGGAGAAAGTCTGTGTTGCACTTCTGTAAGATGTCAGTCACAGAAATACTGACACGGTGTTTAATCCTGTCCCATTGTGCCTTTCAGATGGAACATTTAAAGGCTTGTGCAGAGATTGCAACGCAGCGAACAGTGAACTGGCAGAAATTCTGCATTAAAGATGACTGTGAGTTCTTTCTCTGAGAGTGGTCAGGAGAGCAGAGGGTTTGCATTGCATGCCTTGATTTGAATGAAGACTTCTCAGATGGGGAAGCTCAGCAGACAGAAAAGGGGGAGCAGAGCTGAGAGTTTGACTAGGACTGAATTGTTTCCAATACTAATTATCACAGTGCTCTAATTGCAACTGTTCCCTAGCTGAAGAACACAGTATGCTGTAATGGATAACTTAGTAGAACATGAATTAGGAGATCTGCATTGTTTGCACTGCTTTGTGCAAATTAGGATGTGACACCTGACCTTGGTGTACCCAAGTGTTTTACTTCCATAATGTAGGGTTCTGCCAGCTTGTGGGATGTCCCTTGTCATGTTGGAAGGTATTTTTGTTGGGTTTGGTAGTTCGGTGTAGGTGCATTTAGTTTTAATCTAGGCAGTAAAAATTTTCTTCCTTTCTCTGCAGCGGTTCTCTATTTCCTCCTTCAAGTCAGCTTCTTAGTAGATGAAGGAGTGTCTCCAGTTCTCCTGCAGCTGCTGTCTTGTGCTCTGTGTGGCAGCAAAGTGCTGTGTGTGGCTTCATCCTCTGGATCGTCAAGCACTTCTTCCACCTCTGCTCCTGCAGCATCAGGCTCTGGGCAGCCAGCCACACAGAGCAAATCCTCCACGAAAAAGAGCAAGAAGGAAGAAAAGGAAAAGGAGCGAGAGGGTGAGCTGCAGCTGTGCCCAATTCTGTAGTTCTTTTAGGGATGAAGTCTGCTTCTCTCAGCTTTATGTACCTCTATTTAGAGAGCACTGCTTGCTTCTAGTTGTGATAAATAGCACTGTTATGAAGGGGGCACGAATCTTGGCATGGGTGCTTGAAACCTTTAGCAACACCTAGGAGAGAAGAGCAGTTTCACTGTATATAATAATAGGTTCAAAGGTGGAGTACTGTGCTGTAAGAGTTGGGACTGAAATTGGTTACTGGGCATATCCCAAACCCACTGTGAGTATTTTTTAATTTGAGTGGGCTTTGAGTTGTCTAAAAGAAGTTGCTTATGCCAGTGACTGAATAGCTTCTACCTAAGTTGCTTGTCTTGGGATGGAGGAGGCTGAAATCCTGATGGGAATTAAAACAAATTCTGTTGATGCACACCCAGTTAGCTGTGTTCCTCAATGGTTATGTTCAGACTTGTTTCCTCTGTCTGACTTGTGAGCTATGTTGGAGCCAGGGCTGCTTCTTAATGGATGTCCAAAGTCTTGGGAAAGTAATTAAGCTTTCCTATAAAAGTCATGGGCATAAATTCTCTCTTGGCTTTTCTTCAGGGAACTGTTTTGGCTTTCTCTGACAGATGGTTCTTTGTGACTCTGCTCACTGCCCTATTATTGTTCCTTTTCTTTTTATCAGGACGTGTAGCACATTTCTCATGTCCTTACTGGCAAGTATTGCAGGAGTTTTCTTCTCTAATAGTCAGGAGTGTTAAATGATATTTTTTGAAAAAGTGTTGCCTTAACCACTGTCATTTATCCCCATGTCCTTTCTCTGTGGTCTATAAAATAGGAAACAGGACTGCCTGTGAAGTACTCAAATCATCTGCTTTATTAATTCTTTCTCTCTTGTGCTACCCGGTGTCCCCTAGGTGAGAGTTCAGGCAGTCAGGAAGACCAGCTGTGTACAGCTCTGGTGAACCAGCTGAACAAGTTTGCTGATAAGGAAACCCTCATTCAGTTCCTGCGTTGCTTCTTGCTGGAATCCAACTCATCCTCTGTCAGGTGGCAGGCACACTGCCTCGCACTCCACATCTACAGGTGAGCTGGGAGGGAGCCTCTCTGAGCCAGCTCTTGTGAATCAGTCCCAGCTCAGTTCTGGAAAGATGAAATAGCTCCGTCTCTGCCCTAAAAGTTGCTGAGGTTTGCAATGATGGTATCACCTTGTGCTGCTCATGTTATTCTGCAGTTTTTGGGGCCAGAGGTGTAAGTTGTGACTTACACATCAGTGATCAACTTGAGTTACCATCTGCAAGTCAAATATGATTTCTGCCTTTAGAATCTGGCTCCTGACATCCTCAGAAGCAGGTGTTTGTGGGAGAGTGAATTCCCGAGGTAGACAGAAGCTGGTGCAGATAAAAAGATGGCAGCTGTGTGTGTAAAGGCAGACTTCAGGGTGCTGAACTCCCTCAGGAGTCTGTTGTTACTAGAGAGTCTTCCATTTTGAAGACTGCTGGAACACTGTTGGCGATGGGAAGAGTTGACATTTAACTCTGTGAACTCTCATGTATGGCAAGATAAGAAATAGTTACAACCTTTTTTGAACTGTAAATATATTTTCTTTCCTCTGTGTATAGCTGTCTTGTCAGTATAGCTATCTTGACAAGCCTACTTGATCTGTAATCTGTCCAACAGGAACTCTAACAAGTCTCAGCAAGAATTACTGTTGGATCTCATGTGGTCAATCTGGCCAGAACTCCCAGCCTATGGGAGAAAGGCTGCCCAGTTTGTAGATCTCCTGGGATACTTCTCTCTGAAAACACAGCAGACTGAGAAGAAGGTACAGTGTCATTCAGAAAAAGCTGAACAGCATCTCAGGTCCAGCTGTTAAGAGTTTTCTAAGCGTTCATTTATGGTACAGCTGGATTCCTTGAAATGGAGAGTGGGGATTTTTCTTTTGTTGTGTTGTGGGTTGAAAACTGTTCCTTGGGAAGTCTGTGGGGAAAGTACTGCTAGCTCTAATGCTAGCTCTGATTTACAGATTTGGTATTTCATCTCTTAACTGTGACTTCTGAACAAAGGCAGTGGTGGAATTTCTTAAGGGGCCACAAACAGAGAACAGATAGTTTAGATGCACTGATAATTGCGTGTGTGTTTGTAAAGAGCTGGAAATGTTCTTTGAACCCTAGCAAACATTTCCAGTCATTGTCTGTGACATACAGCACTGTTGTTGTGGTAAAGGTCTAATTTTAGGATCTGTTACATTCTTGGTTAATGACTTAACCACACAAATACCTGTGGGTACAGTGCACACATCGTCTGGGGGACAGAGCATGGCACATGATGAGAAATCTTTGCAGCATTAAAAAAAAATAATTGCTGAGCAGGCAATATTTCCTAATTGTATTTCAGTTGAAGGAATACTCCCAAAAGGCTGTGGAGATCCTCCGGACTCAAAACCACATTCTTACCAACCACCCTAACTCCAACATTTACAAGTGAGTTACTTCTGCCTTTGATCCATTTCGCTGAAGGAGCTTTTTAGCAGATGAGCTGCAATCCACAGAGCATCAGTCCCAATTCTTCTAATGAAATTGTGGTGGAGGAAGGACCCCTACTGAGATTACATGCTTGCTGCAGCTGGCCTTGAGAGAATAGAGAAAGAGAGAGAATCTGCCACATGAAAAGAAATAAATATATGCATTATTGGCAGTAGTTTTAGCTTTTTTGCTTTCCTTTTTGGTACGTTAGAAAATAGTAGGAACAATTGGAGAGTATAGATTTGCCGAGTTGCTAATTGTGTTCCTAGTCATACCTTGGTGGCTAATTGTTTTATTTTCTTCCCCTTTGTTCCAGCACACTGTCTGGGCTGGTGGAATTTGATGGCTATTACCTAGAGAGTGATCCTTGCCTTGTCTGCAACAATCCAGAGGTGCCCTTCTGTGTAAGTACTGCTGTTCTTAAGCCCTTTCCAATTAGTTACAGGGATCCCAACGTTTACAACAGCTGTGTTTCTGTATTTTTGGGGGATGTGATCATATTGACAGTGTGTCCTTATTTTTGTCTTCTCAGTACATTAAGCTTTCCTCCATTAAAGTGGATACTCGGTATACAACCACCCAGCAAGTGGTGAAGCTGATTGGCAGCCACACCATCAGCAAAGTGACAGTGAAGATAGGAGACCTGAAACGCACCAAAATGGTCCGAACCATCAACCTCTACTACAACAACAGGACAGTGCAAGCCATAGTGGAGCTGAAAAACAAGTAAGTTCATCCATGTGTTTCACTGAGTTTGACATTAGGATTTCTGGTGAGGTGGATGGGTTAAATCTGTGTTACATTTGGAAACCAGCGTTAATACCAAGAGCATCTCGTGGGGTTTTGAATCAGGAAGGAATTTGGACTTTGCAACGCATCCAGGAATGTTGAAAGTGTTAACACTACTTGTTTGAAGCCGTATAGTAGAACTAAAATTGGAAGATGGATGGCCTTGCTCTCAAGTGCTGATGTACTCAGGAGAAACCACTCTTTTTCAGTGCATTGCTCCATCTGGAGCCATTTCTGCTTATATGCTTTCCCTTCTCACTTCTTGAGATCTTCTCACCAGAATCAGATCTCTTTGGCTTAGGGATTAATCTGTGCCTGCTGCTTATTGCTTATTTGAAGTCTTAATCTTCTGTGACATCACAAGTAGCTGCTGTGGAGAGGATTATGATGTCACAAAGAGAGGATTCTGACTTCAGGTTGAGAATAAGCAGTGGGAGTAGATGAGATCTTTAGAAATAAATATCCTGTTTTCATGCAAATGTCTTTACTAATAAAAAAAAAACGGAGGTGAAAATCCCTAGAAAATGTCTGTAGAATTAAAGTTCTTCCATGAGGCATCAACAGCTCTCTAATCCTAAACAGTCTCTCTCTATGAAGAGGATAAAGGCTTAAAATGTATTTCTGGCTACATATCATGTCAATACAGAAGCTAAGAAAGCGAATCCTAGAACTGCTCTCCATTCATCCCATATAAAGTAGATTTGGAGCCGAGGTAGTTGTGCTTGGCTCCTCTTTGTGCGTGGGCAGGAGGGAACTTCCCCATTGAAAAACGTTGCACTTCTCTTTCCTTTCCCAGGCCAGCTCGATGGCACAAAGCCAAAAAGGTCCAGCTGACCCCAGGCCAGACAGAGGTAAAGATTGACCTTCCTCTGCCCATCGTGGCTTCCAACCTGATGATTGAATTTGCAGATTTCTATGAGAACTACCAGGCTTCCACGGAGACCCTGCAGTGCCCTCGGTGCAGTGCGTCCGTCCCTGCCAACCCGGGGGTGTGTGGGAACTGTGGTGAGAACGTGTATCAGTGCCACAAGTGCAGGTAGGTCATCCCAGTTCCTCCCCACGGAGCCCTCGTGCTGCTGCTCACGTTGGATGTTCAGCAGAATACCCTGCTATTGAAATGCACCATTCTGGTTAATAGGAGCACGCAATCAAATTAGTCGAGAAGTATAAAACAGGCTTACAGAGGGATTTAGCATTAATGCAGGCAAACAAAGGAAACCTGATACGACAATGCTGAAAGAATGCTGAAGTTTTGAACCGAGCCCTCAGAAGTTTAAAGCAGCAAATTCCCAGAAGGAGGTTATTTTTGGCCTGCTTGGTTAAAGCAGGAGCTGGAGTTCAGTTCTGGGGGGGTTCTCCCTGGGATCCCCAACATGGTGTGCAGGATGGACTGTCCTGGTTTGTCTTTTCATAGCTTTTGTTGTGCTCTCCTCATTCAGAGCAGGGCTCAGGGTGTAATTTACTGTGTGCTATTCAGGCTTTTACTACAGTATGGCAAATCCTCCTCTTTTGTGAGTTTAGTTGCTTCATTTGGAGTCTCTTTTCCCATTGTGTCGTCCCACATTCCTCTCAAATCTGCAGAGGTTCCAAGGTGTTCAGCAGATTCGTTGTGCAGATCAGTTGATTATTGGTCTGCCGAAAGGTTTCCATATCCTATATTGAAATATGGGAGCTATAAACCAGTTCATGTCATGCTACTCTAGTCTGCAGCAGAGGATATTAAGTATGCTGCAGCTAGTCCCACTGCAACTGTTAGAGAGTGAAAGCTATTCAGAGCCCAGACCTTACAAAACTGTTTCTTTTAATCTGTGTCCTCATAAAGGGCACAGTGTCCTCATCTGACGTTCTGCTGGGAGTTACTGTTGTTGAAGCAGGATTGTTAGGCACAAACTCAAGCCTGTTTCTACTTACTACTCAGAATGCACTACTTCTACGTGGATTTTTTGGTGCCTAGGTTTTGATTGTCACATACCACATGTGCTTTGCTCATAATAGCTTCCTTAAGGCAAGTTAGATATTTTGGGGACCATCCTTCTCCTTTACCTAATTAATGAGTGCATTGAGAGCTTACTTGCTTTATTCCCCCAGTTACCTCGATAAGCTCAGCTGCGTTCTCTGACCTTTCTGGCTTGCCTTCCAGGTCCATTAATTACGACGAGAAGGATCCCTTCCTTTGCAATGCCTGTGGGTTCTGTAAATACGCACGCTTTGACTTCATGTTGTATGCCAAGCCTTGCTGTGCAGTGGATCCCATAGAGAATGAGGAGGATCGAAAGAAGGTTGGACTAATAGCAGATTCATTAACAAAACGCTGTATCTCTTGGCCAAGTCAACAATGTGGAGACATCAGAGGCCCATCTGTCTCGGGTGTAACATGAAAAGCAGTGCTCCTTCAATGCTTTTTACTGACTAATGCATTTTCTTTAATTCTGGTGATCTCTCAAAATCCTCATTCTTGTCTCTGGTATTTTGAGAAGTATGGAATGCAATCCCATATTTACTCTCTTCATCCACTAAGTAGATCATTCTTCAAAGACATTATTCAGTGCTTTGCATACAAACTATCTAGCCCTGCATCTCTTTGTCTTGCTGTGCAAGACAGGTTCATTTGGGTTGTGCTATCTACATTAGCATCCCATCTGAGGAGCCCTGCTAATGAAAGAGGAACCCTTTGCAGTACATGCAGTGTCAGTGTGGCCTGTCACAAAGTCTGAGTGTGCAGATTACGGTGTTGCACACTGGATACTCATGGAAGAAGCAGAGCTCACACTTTTCAGTAACACAGAGAACTTCAAAAGACGTGGGAAAACTTGGAGGTGTAGCTCAGTAGAATTAAAAATCTTGTCTGAGCAGAAAGCAAGAGCTTCCTTTCTTCTTTTATTCTTAGGCAGTAACAAACATCAATACTCTCTTGGACAAAGCTGACAGAGTTTATCACCAGCTAATGGGACACCGACCACAGCTGGAAAACCTTCTGTGCAAAGTGAATGAGGCAGCTCCTGAAAAGCCCCAGGTAACAAAGGACAAATGGATTTTGCACAGAAAAATCCTTGTAGAAGGCAAGGAGGACACTGGCTTATATACTGCCAAGGACAGCTGAAGACCCTTGCCTCAGATGCTCCTTTGCAGTGGTTATTTTTTGTGTGTAGCTTCCACATGTGATGCATTTTATTTTCCCCTCTGTTTCAGGATGAATCTGGTAGTAGTGGAGGGATCAGTTCTACCTCAGCTAGTGTGAACAGATACATACTGCAGTTAGCCCAGGAGTACTGTGGTGACTGCAAGAACTCATTTGATGAACTTTCCAAAATCATCCAGGTATGATATGCTTTGATTGGTATTTGGGTCATGCGTTTCCTTCCACTTCTAATGTGGACACCAAGCCTTAAAACAGAGCAGATAACAGGGAGTTAGGCTGACATTTCTAATGAATTTCCCAGGTTTGCCATTGACGTGAAGGATTTTGAGTTTTGTGAAACGTAATGTATCTCCAAAAAGCGTACAGTGCAAGTAACCTGTAAATAGGTTTAGCAACTGCGTACTGCTTCACAATTTTCATTTCTCCTTTTCTGTGTTTCCAGAAAGTATTTGCCTCTCGGAAGGAGCTCCTGGAGTATGACCTTCAACAGAGAGAGGCAGCAACCAAATCCTCACGGACCACCGTCCAACCCACGTTCACTGCCAGCCAGTACCGTGCCTTGTCTGTTCTGGGCTGTGGTCACACATCATCAACAAAGTGCTACGGCTGTGCCTCAGCTGTCACTGAACACTGCATAACATTGCTCCGGGCTTTGGCAACCAACTCTGCCATCAGGCATATCCTCGTGTCCCAGGGCCTTATCCGAGAGCTGTTTGACTACAACTTGCGGCGGGGCGCAGCCACCATGAGGGAGGAGGTCCGTCAGCTCATGTGCCTTCTGACCAGGTATGGGTTGATTCAGTGCTCGTAGCCCTCTTCTAGTAAAAACAGAATTGGGAAGGTGTAGCTGAGCAGGGGAGAGATCTTAGGTCAGCAAACTGTAGTCCGTAACTGCTTGCTGTACGTTTGTCATCAGCTAAGCTGAAATCCCAGGAGCTTTTGGTGTTTAGTAGGAGCACAGCGTAACAGTTCTCTTTTTCCTTCTGATGTTAGGGACAACCCAGAAGCCACACAACAGATGAATGATTTAATCATCGGGAAGGTTTCTGCAGCCCTGAAGGGACACTGGGCAAATCCTGACTTGGTGAGAGACTCCAGTGCTTTCTTTTTTTTTTTCTTTTTTTTTTTCCTGACCCTCTACAACTGCTGGTGTATTCCAGTCATTGCATTTTCTCTGTTATCATAATCTGTCTGTAATACATAAGGTGTCTTGATAGGAATGAAGGTAAAGTACAACATTACATTACAGTAACATGCCTGAGTTTCCTCAGGCTGTTCTACATGCCTTAGCTGTTGTTTGCAGCTCACCTTGCAGCTCTCTCAGGCAGACTGCCTGTCATCTCAGTTGGGGATGGGACTAAATGTACTTAGATCAATGTTTTAAAGCTGTATTTTTAAATATCAGAAGGCAAAAGAGACTGCTGTAGCACCTTCTTAAGCTTTTGCACATCTGTCTTACAGGCTAGCAGTCTCCAGTATGAGATGTTGCTGCTCACAGACTCCATCTCAAAGGAAGACAGCTGCTGGGAGCTCCGACTACGCTGTGGTGAGTTGAAATAGCTAAAAGTGAAAGCTTTGTTTTAAATACTGTACCCAGGTCCCTGCACTTTGTCTCCAGGATATTGAAATAGGAGTGCTAAGAAACAGAAATATGGAAGTGCTTAAAAAAACTGAGTGTTATCCATTCTTGGCTCCATGAGAATGTGATAGCTTTGCTTAAGGATATGAGGAGGTCTTGCTTTATTCCAAGCACTTTTGAGGTGCTGTACAGAGCTGTGGAGGGGTCCCATGTGCAGATCTTGATGGCAAGAGCATGTCTCTCTTTCAGCTCTCAGCCTCTTTCTGATGGCAGTGAACATTAAGACTCCAGTGGTTGTTGAAAACATCACACTCATGTGCCTGCGCATTCTTCAAAAGCTGATCAAACCACCTGCTCCAACCAGCAAGAAAAACAAGGTATTGCCTTAGAATTTGAGCAAAGTATCTGAAAATGAGCTGATTAGAGCCTGCTTTTTAGGTACAAGCTCTTGGTGCTTCCACCAGTTTTGTGAAATCAAGTACATCTGACTCAGATTTTTGAATTCAGCTGCAATTCTGATGAAGGCAATATTTGTTGGCTGCTCTTGACTGTAATTTAGCTGCAGTTTGTGGCTTTGTCAAGAATCACAGAGCTTTTTTTGTCTGCTAGGATGTGCCTGCAGATGCTCTCACCACTGTGAAGCCTTACAGCAATGAAATCCATGCACAAGCTCAACTGTGGCTCAAGAGGGACCCCAAAGCATCATATGAAGCTTGGAAAAAGTGCCTCCCTGCCAGAGGTAGTTCTGTGTTTTTAACTCTGTGCAATATTGTGAAAGAACATGCCTACACAACTCGACAGAAGTACGTGCTTCTGTCCCTGCCATCTGATACCATCTTCACACTTAACCATGCAGACTCTGGAGATGGCAGCACTGACCTTTCTAAGCTGCGTTGCTCGACCTCTGAGCAGAAAATGCACTGTGCCTGAAGATAAACGTTTCTCTTGAGCTGTGTTCAATATTGCAGGTGTAGATGCCAATGGGAAATCTCCTAGCAAAGCAGAGCTTCACCAACTCTATTTGTCAGAAAAATATGTTTGGAAGTGGAAACAGTTCATGAGTCGGCGAGGGAAGAGAACTTGTCCTCTGGATCTCAAGCTGGGACACAACAATTGGTTGCGACAGGTAAACATGGGTGAAAGCTCCAGTGTGATGCATTGGCCTGTCAGCACCATGGGGCAGTTAACCACCAGGGAATGTTGGTAGTTTGCCATATTTTACATGCTGTATGGATGAGTGCATGGTATAAATATTTTGATGTAGAGCATCACGTAGGCATTCTCTTAGAATGAAGTCTTCAGAAGAACAAGTGAACGCTGCCATCAAGTCCCACCAAATTGTCCCAATGTGTGCTGTCTCTTTCTAGTGAGGTATGCCTGGTTTATCTCTGTGCATCAAATGATACCTTCTTTTAATGCTTGTGCTTTAGGTACTGTTTACTCCAGCCACTCAAGCTGCAAGGCAGGCTGCATGTACCATTGTGGAAGCTCTGGCTACCATCCCCAGCCGCAAACAACAGGTCCTTGATCTCCTTACGAGGTATTTCCATGATGCCACACTTGGCAGCTCCAGGATTATTTTTCTCTTAATTCCCGTGAGAATCACTCCCTTCTTCTTTTATCACCTCTGTCTATAGTATGCTTTTGATTGGCATGCTGTTTTGTGCTGGGTTCTTAAACTTAATTAGCTTGGTGGATATTTTTTTAGGAAGAGGTTTTTTTTTGTTGTTGCTTGGCAGTGTGTGTTTTCCAGAGGTAAGCAGATGGTATTCAGCTGCATGGACATAATTTTCCTGCTCTTTTAGACAGCAAGATAACAGGAGAACTCTCTTCTAACTAACATTACATAACTTAGCACAAGTGACACTGTTAGCACAGTTGGTCACCATCTTTTTGGGACAACTTTAGCAGTAAGTAATGAATGCTGGTAATGCTGTTAGTGAGGAAGGACAGAGTGTGAGGGGGACTTGTTGCTGAGTGACATGTTGTCATCATGTACTTCTCTTTACCAGCTACCTGGATGAGCTGAGCATTGCTGGTGAATGTGCTGCTGAGTACCTGGCACTGTACCAGAAACTCATCAAACCTGCCCACTGGAAAGTCTATCTGGCAGCCAGAGGCGTTCTGCCTTATATTGGCAGCCTCATCACGAAGGTATGGACATGTTTGGAGGAACTAAAGAGTAGCAGAAAGCTTGTCCCAGGCCCGTCACTCTATCTGGCTTTTGTGTTTTCAAATCTTCATCTCTTTGTTCAGTTGCTGATCATTGCCAGGTTTATGAATTTCACGCTTTTGCTCTGTCATCTCTGAACAGAAACAGCTGCATTGGTTTTAGCCCCAGCAGTAGAAGGCCTCTGTGTAAACTACCCAGTACATAATTAACTGCTAGGTGAACGGCTGTGCTAAGGGGTATAAATATTGCTCCCCTGACTTGGCATCAGGTCCAAGCTGAAAACTGTCTTAGCTGCCAGGCTGGACTCTGAAAGCTCTTCATGACAAGGGAAGATTAGGTTCCTTGAAAATGAATTTACAGACTGTTGGAGAGGAAACACATTTAAATTGCATTTGTCAGAGAGGTAGGTCTCAGCACTTAGATGTTGTGCCGTGCTCCCAGCTGCACTCCAAAGGAAGTGACAAATTCAGTGGGAGTGGAGGCCATGAGTCCATCATGGAGGGCCCCTAGAGCAAAGCAGCACTAATAGTCATCAAGTGGGTACGGGGAGAAGATAAAGGAGGATATTTGGATCAGTTTTTCTCTCTCCCCTTCCTTCTCACTGCTGCGCTGCAGTTGAAGTTTGTCTGTGGTTGACTCTGTTCTTTTGCTATGTTCCTCTGCACCCCACAAGTCAGTGTGCATTAGGTTTCAGTCTGTTAGACGCTCACCAGCTCATCAATATTGACATTGCAGTTTGTTGTCCTAATGGACTTGTTAATTATTTTCAGGAAATAGCTCGCTTACTTGCCTTGGAGGAAGCAACGCTCAGCACTGATTTGCAGCAAGGATATGCCTTGAAGAGTCTCACAGGTACCAATGCAATCCGTGCAGTAGGATTAGATTAGTGGCAGGATGATCATTCTTCTGTCACAGCATATAATGAAATTTCTGAGAAGTGATGCAGTGTTTTGTAATTGTCAGCACTGGATTTTTGCCATCAGTTCAGCATTCAGTCCCAAAGTAGAATTTTCTGTATCTTTTTGTGGTCGGTTTCAGTATGCAGTTACCTGAACTGTGGTAGTGTATCATGAGCAAACTTTGTCATATCACTTTTCTCCTCCATTTCTTGATTGTATTTATTGACCACTGTGATTCCTGGGGCCACTACTGTTTGTTTCTCGCTTAACGTATCATAGCTTTTCATTTTTTAATCTTCTGGTGTATGCTTTTTTCCACTCCCATTTTCTTGGAAATGGGAGTGTTTTATATTAACTATTTATAAAAGAGGTTGCTCTTTTTTCTGTCATCCTGCACATTCTTCAGAAATGAATGGACTAAATCATAAGACGTGGCTTCTAGCCAGAAAAGACATGTTGATAAATGTAATGGGATAGAATCCAAATGTCCACTGATTCTTTTCTTTGCTGTAGGAACAAGGAGTATGGTGATATAACTGATGAGTCGCATCATCAGAGGCAACTTAAGCATTGGATAGGGAGCAGTCATTTGCTTTTGAAGTATCTCACAAGAAAAGAACTCCCTGTACCTTTTCCTCATTCCCTCATCATGTTCCCATATGGTGTAATTTATAGACAGATTTTGCAGGCCAGGATTGTTGCTTCCAACCACTCAGTTCATAAACTTGAGTTTTAAACCACAAACTGACAAGAGGAGTTGGAACAAGACAGTTCATCATGCTGTTTTATATTATTTTGCCTAGTTTGCTGGCCACGTGAAATTCAGAGCCAGCAAACCAAATTCTCTTTCCCTCTTCCTGAATATCTCACTGCTTTGTAGGCCTTCTCTCTTCCTTTGTGGAGGTGGAGTCCATCAAACGACACTTCAAAAGCCGCCTGGTGGGGACTGTCCTGAATGGGTACCTGTGCTTGAGGAAGTTAGTAGTACAGAGAACAAAGCTGATCGATGAAACCCAGGACATGCTGCTGGAGATGCTGGAGGATATGACAACAGGTAAAGCCACCTCGGTTCCATAAATACAGGCTCTGGGTCAAGCAAGATGAAAAGCAGATAGTTAGAGCCACGTGAAGAACTTCTCCCTAAGAGAACTTCTCTAGCAAGTTGTTTTGTTTTGTTTTTTTGTGGCTTGGATCCCAGTTTTATACTGATTCTTGTGCCTTTTGTAATACTTGTGTTTCTTGGCAGGCACAGAATCTGAAACCAAAGCATTTATGGCAGTATGTATAGAGACTGCAAAACGTTACAGCCTGGATGACTACAGGACTCCAGTTTTCATCTTTGAGAGATTGTGCAGTATTATCTATCCTGTAAGTATACAGATGAATACAGCATGATGTATGAAATCAGAAGTGCTAGCATATTGTCAAAAAACAATAGTCCACGATGATGACTTACTGTGTGCCAATGTAAAACTGCCCCGTTTGGGGAATTTAATATTGAGGTTTCCTGCTTTGGCATGCAATAAAAAGCAGTATTGCTTCTTCAGGAATTTGTTAACTAAGTGATGTACATGTGACAGTGTAAAGCAGGATACACCAGTGATGGAAGCACTTTATGTTTAAGGGACATCCTGCTAATTGCTACCATAAGAATGCAGGAATAGGAATGTGGCTAGGATGAAACTCCTTTACTCTGCCTCTGCCCTGTTGTTCTTTAGGAAGAGAATGAAGTAACCGAGTTCTTTGTAACCCTGGAGAAAGATCCTCAGCAGGAAGACTTCTTGCAGGGCAGAATGCCAGGAAATCCCTATAGCAGTAATGAGCCTGGCATTGGGCCACTCATGAGGGACATCAAGAACAAAATCTGTCAGGACTGTGACCTGGTAGCTCTGCTGGAGGATGACAGTGGAATGGAGGTGAGAATGCACGAGTGTGGTTTTCTTGCAGAAATGTGCGAGGATATTTCTAGGCAGCTGATGTGTTGTGGGCTTGTTCTAGATCTCTTATTTTTTCTCTTTCAGCTTTTGGTGAACAATAAGATCATCAGTTTGGATCTACCTGTGGCTGAGGTCTACAAGAAGGTGTGGTGTCCTACTAACGAGGTACGTGTTATCTTTATATGTGTGTACATTCACAGCACAAAGCACTTATCCTTGATACCAAGAACAGATAAATCACAAGTCAGTATTTATTTCCTACGAAGAATTTCTTCATATAATTGCTCACACCTTTTTTCTCTGTGTGGATAGACTGTTAGTCAATTCTGCAATGTAAGCGATTTAAAAGCACATAATGCTGACCCAGATGAGTCTGTTGGACTTCCCTGTGTAGTATATCAGATAGCTGATCTGCCTTCTTGAGTGACTAACTTTCTTACCTTCCTTTAGGGAAGAGACTGAGCTTTGTGTCACTTCCTTTCAAAGCACATTTCACACTCTGTGTGCACGTGGCAGCTTACTGCGTGCTTGCAGTCTGAGGCACCTGTTTGCTCCATCAGTCTGCACTTCAGAGATGAACCCAAATTATTTATACAGAGAGAGCATCCAACATTTCTCCATACTGCTTTGCGTTTCTGTTCAGCTTGAACACAGGAATGAGTTGCCAGTCTCAACCACTGAGGTCCTGCTTGAACTTGAGTGCAGTCCCAAAGGGAAATGAGAACCCCCATGGCACACACTGCCCCAGCCCACGTGCCCTATCTGAGCAGCACCCAAAGCTCTGCTCTGAGATGCAGTGCTGGCAGGGAGAGGCAGAGTGTGCTCAGCATTACTGTCACCAAGCAGCTTTCATCTGTCTTCCTTTGTGAGCACCTCTGCAAAGCACTTCTGGAGTGGCAGCTGGTGTTCCCTAGGAAATAGACAGCCTCACAAGAAAGCAACCTCAGGCCCCTTTTTGTTTCTCTTGTCTCTCACTGGCTTTTTTTTGTTCATCTGCCATTTTACCAGGGCCCCTGTGGTGTTAATTGCTGGTCTCTTGCGTGGCCTTTGAGCAGATCTTCCCCCCGGGGCTTTCCCTGTGCTTATGTATTTGCTGTGACATTAAGCACTGCTTATTCCACATTAGGCTTAGCACGCTCTCTGACAGGTTTTCTCTTGCAAGGTCTCCTGCTCCCAAATCTGGGATTTTTCTTTTCTGCTTTTTATTCAGACCTATGGATTAAAATGGAAAGTTTAGCGATATGCAGTCAATGTTTCCAGCTGGAAAACTCAAAACTCACCCTTTCCCAGGGCAGAAGCACAGCCCTTTGGTGGGCTTGGTTGTACTGTTGTAATAACATCCCTCATTAAATTGGCTTCTACTGCTCCTCTTCCATTTTCCATCACTGCAGATTTTATCTGCTTGAAAGCATTCATCCAATTTGCTTTTCTTGCTTCATTGCCCGGTCTCTGTATTTCCCAAGTGTGCTGTGAATACCCTCAGAGGAGTTGCTGTGAAAAGCAGATGTTTCTCTAGAGATGAACACGTTTTCCTTGCCTGCATCTGTCACTGGTGCTCAAGGAAACCATTGGAGGAAACGTAAAGAGGAGACTGTTTATTACAGGCTATCCATCTGACTTGACAGACAGACAGATGATTAATTGAGGTTTTTGCAAGTAGTGGCTTTACTGTTTTCCTAATTCATCCCAGTAAGGGGAGAATGAGGGAGTGAAAGATTTCTCCATGTCACCATCAGCTGTCAAGTCAAGGATGTGTATTTGCACAGTTCCTATAATGCTCTCCTTCCTTGCAGGGGGAGCCAATGAGGATCATCTACCGCATGCGAGGGTTACTAGGAGATGCAACTGAGGAATTCATCGAGTCTCTCGACTCCACCACTGGTAATGCACTTGTCTCCTGAAAGCTGGGATTAGATTTGAAATCTGAAGTTCGCTGCAGAGCAGTGACACTATTATCCCCACAGCTTACAGTTGATTGACGTTCCTTGTGCTGCATTTACCTGCTTCACCTAGTGTGGAGGAGGATTTTAGCAGCACTTCAAGTCTGTGCTTTAAACACAAACACTAGCACGGCACGTGGCTGTTCTGCCTGGCCCTTCACATTCCTGCTCATAAGCCTTTTCAAATTTGACAGTCAGTGTGACTTGAACTGTTGGTAAATGTGCACTGCTGTGCTCTGGTTTTGCCTTCATGATCTGCCTCTGGTCCTGTAGATGAAGAGGAGGACGAGGAAGAAGTCTACAAGATGGCAGGCGTCATGGCACAGTGTGGAGGCTTGGAGTGCATGCTCAACAGGCTGACTGGAATTAAGGACTTCAAGCAAGGCCGGCACCTCCTCACTGTGAGTCTCAATTTCTCTTCTTTGGAGTCAGAAGATAAGGTGATAGAAAATTCCACAAGTATCAGTGGAGTTTCCACTTCTGGCTGCCTGCCTTGTGTCGCATATTAAGTGTTGGAACAGAAGTTTCAGTTTACTAATTTACAAAAAAACAAAGTAATTCCTTCTTTTCCTCTTCCGTTCCTCTTTGGTAACAATTCTTTACACAGGCTTTGAGGTTAGGCCCTGGCACTATTGAGAAGTGTGGGTGCCCAAGGTCATGGATGGGGCCCTGGGCAGTCTGAGCTGGTGTTGAGACAGCCAGCCACAGCAGGGTTGGAACTGGCTGGGCTTTAAGGCCCCTTCCAACCCAGTCATTCTGTTTCTATAATCATTCTCTGCTATCTGGTGTTTTTAGCTTCAGCAAAATCCCAGTGCTCATTCTGAAGGGTACCCTAGGGAACGCATTCTGTGTTTTGTAGGTGCTGCTAAAACTGTTCAGTTACTGCGTGAAGGTGAAAATAAATCGTCAGCAGTTGGTCAAGCCAGAGATGAACACTTTGAATGTCATGCTGGGAACTCTCAACTTGGTAAGGACATCCTGGACTTCCATGAGGTGCTTTCAATGGACTCCAGTGAATTTACACTGCCTCTTGACTGTCACGCTTATTTTTGACAAGTGCAAGAGATCTTAAGTGCTGCTGGACTGCTGTTTCAATAACTGCTGCTGTTTTCCCCAGGCTTTGGTGGCTGAGCAAGAAAGTAAGGACAGCGGAGGTGCAGCTGTGGCAGAACAAGTGCTCAGTATAATGGAGATAATACTGGATGAATCCAACGCAGAACCTCTAAGTGAGGACAAGGTGAGTACTTGGACTTACTGCACAAATGGAAATGTTGACTGGGATTCAAGGATCTTATTACAGGGATGCTGAGCTTCAGGAGCTGTAGAGGTGTGCTGAATGGGAGCCTAACCCTTGTTATGCTTGCTGGCATGTCTTAGCAGGCCTCAAAGGTAGGGCAGGAGGAACCAAAAGCACTGCAAAGTTATTTGGGATGATTCTTGCACAGTCCAGGTGCGGGTTAGTAAGCACTGCTTGGATCCCTTCCCTGGTGCTTTGGGCCACAGAGCAATGAGAGGCAAGAAAAGACGCGACTCTGCCTTGTTTTGTCAAGTGTTTTTGTGCCTACTGAAAACATGCTTGGTTTTACAGCCAGTTGAGGATAAGAGCTGTATCTCAAGTGCCCTGAGAGTGAAAAGAGTTCCTTGCTCATCGTTTGAAACTATTGTTTTGTAAGAATCTGCTTTCCTTTAGGCTGGGATTATTAGACTAGAAAATAATGGTAGGTGGAAAAAGTTAGGTGTCAGCCAGGGGAGTTTTGCAACCATTCCATAAACTGTTTGGAAACGAGGATGGATTTTTTACTTCATCAGGGTCTAGAACTCTAATCCTTCAAGACTGGGTTTCCTTAAAGGATGTGGATTTATTCCTGAACGTAAATCATGCTTTTTTTTTTTTTTTTTTTTTTTTTTTTTTCCATTTGCAGGGTAACCTCCTCCTAACTGGTGACAAAGATCAGCTGGTGATGTTGCTCGACCAGATTAACAGCACCTTTGTCCGTTCCAACCTCAGCGTCCTGCAGGGCCTGTTACGCATCATCCCTTACCTGTCCTTTGGGGAAATGGAGAAAATGCAGATCCTGGTGGATCGGTTTAAGCCCTACTGTAACTTTGATAAGTATGTTGTCGTATTTCAGCTAAAAGCATGTGAAATCAGAGGTACTGATAGATCTCTACCTTACTGATGCTTACTTCAGTGTAATACAAAGCCTCAGAGATTCCTGGTACATAAGGTTGATTTCCTATTTCATTTCTTCGCCATTTAAACAAATATGTGAGCATGTAGCTTGGATAATGGTGCTTTAAACTGTATTCTGAGATGACACGTGTATGAGTTGGTTTTCTGAGTCTCTGAGCTGGGCTATGTGCATGCCTTCAATGATAATGTAATGAGAATTACAGGCAGAGATTCATGAGGAACCTCCAAGTCACCCTTTGTTTTCCTCTTTCAGGTATGATGAGGAGCATAGTGGAGATGATAAAGTTTTCCTAGATTGCTTCTGTAAAATAGCAGCAGGAATAAAGAACAACAGCAACGGCCATCAGCTGAAAGATCTCATCCTCCAGAAGGGAATTACACAGAATGCCCTTGACTACATGAAAAAACACATTCCCAGTGCAAAGAAGTAAGAGTCACTTCTTAATCTGAGACATCCTTGTCTCATTTCTTCATTGTCAAATGCAGTGATCTTCCAGGATAGATATTAACAAGTCCACCTTCTGAAGCATTTAGACTTGGTACAGCTAAAAAGCAGAGGATTCAGTGAGAAAATGTTGCTGTAGGGAGAGGCTAAAAAGCCTGCAGTCATCCCATTTGCTACCCATCACAGCTGAGTATCATGATGCCAGTTTTTTTCTGCCTGTTCCTTACCTATGAGACTGGAACAGAGCTTTTGCTGTTGCTGCACAGCTCACAAACATAAATCCCAAGGCTAAGAGTTGACAGTCTGGCTATTAATGTGCACAACATGGAAGTGAGAGTATGAATGTCAGTTCATTAATTAATGGAGAAGGGACAGAGGGGGAGGGGTGCTTGTCTTGCCTGCAAGCCCGTGCTCTGCAAGCTGTGCAGCTGGCTGACTGCCAGTGGCCTTTTTGGAATGGGTGACTGCCCTTCAGCTGCTGCCTCTTTTTTTTCCTGTGCAGTTTGGATGCAGACATATGGAAGAAATTCTTATCTCGACCTGCACTTCCTTTTATCCTGCGCCTGCTCCGAGGACTTGCCACACAACACCCTGCTACACAGGTAAGGAGACCACATTCAAAGCTGAGCTGAGCATGACAGGCTTGGTACACTGCTTTTTGTGGTCGTAGCTAAGCAGGTTTTTCTGTAATGTTTGACTCTACACTTTTTGTTGGGCTTGGAGGGGGGACAGTATCATAGTATAGGCCAGCGTAGAGGCAGTTTGTACATGGTTTTAAGGCCCAGGGTCCATAGTGTAGGAATAAATTAAGCCACTGCCATTGGCAAAAAATCTCTTCTAGATCAGTGCTTCTGCCTAGCTGTGATGGGATCAGAAAGAAGAATCACCATTGTGTGCACCCTTTTTCTGAAGAAGGTGCTGTGTTTCAATCTCTGCTAGGTGCTGATAGGCACAGACTCCATTACCAACCTGCACAAGCTCGAGCAGGTGTCGAGTGATGAAGGGATTGGGACGTTAGCAGAGAATCTTCTGGAGGCATTGAGGGAACACCCGGAGGTAAATAAGAAGATCGACGCTGCCCGGAAGGAGACACGGGCAGAGAAGAAGCGTATGGCCATGGCAATGAGACAGAAGGCCCTGGGCACGCTGGGGATGACGGTAATGTCTGTTTGCACTGATGACAACTGGTGATCTAATGGTCTTTGATTTTTGTCCTGTTAAAACTGCCACACGAGGAATTGTGTAAAATGATTTATTGACAAATATTGCGGAGCTGGAGCCCACGGTTTGCTTGGAGGGTAAATATGGTTGCTAATAGCAGGCTGGGAAAAGGGTTGGGCATTCCTATCACAGTGGTGGAGACGGTGCTGCTGATTGTTGTCTTTTTGACCTGCTCAAGTTGTTTTCTTTTCCAGACGAATGAGAAGGGTCAGGTGGTGACCAAGACTGCACTGCTTAAGCAGATGGAGGAGCTCATAGAAGAACCAGGTCTGACTTGCTGCATCTGCCGGGAAGGATACAAGTTTCAGGTAAAGTGCAATATGTTTGCAAAGCAATCTCACCACCTGAGGGGACTCAGCATCCAGGGCTCCGTGCATTGGCTGTGGGAGGTCAGGAAGTCCCAGGTTTGGTTCTTGGAGTCCAAAGGTGGTTGGGATGTGGAAGCGTGTTTCCAGTGAAAGCTGGAAAAAAATGTACTCAGTGTAAGTGTCTGGGATAGGTGAAACTCAGTGCATTGTCAAAATGACAACAAAGAGTGAACTGTTCCAAATGTGGTTGATCTCTACCATAACTGTTGTCATTGCAGCCTACAAAGGTCCTAGGTATCTATACTTTCACCAAGCGTGTTGCACTGGAGGAGTTTGAGAACAAGCCCCGAAAGCAGCAGGGGTACAGCACAGTCTCTCATTTCAACATTGTCCATTACGACTGTCACCTTGCAGCTGTACGGTACGTTCTGATGATAAGCAGAATCGTGGTGCTCATGTGCATGGCCTTATAATGGGTTTGCTTAGGAATTTGTCACTTTGCAGCTTGCAGATAGCCACGGTCTTCTCTTTTGCAGTCTGCTTTAATGTGCTAAATGGAGGTCAGGCTTGAAGTTTGTAGTTTAAACTGTGGAATTGCCAAGTTGTTCGTAGCTCCTTTGAAAAAATCTTGTGTGCTTCTAACTTGCCTGGGTGTGTGGCTTGCCCTCTCAATACAGACTTGCTCGTGGCCGTGAGGAGTGGGAGAGTGCAGCCCTACAAAATGCCAACACCAAGTGTAATGGGCTCCTGCCAGTCTGGGGACCTCATGTGCCAGAGTCTGCTTTTGCTACTTGCTTAGCACGGTGAGTAGTTGTTACTTCTCATGGTGTTTTACACTTGACTTAGGTGAGACCAACAGAATCCCTTTGTAGATTTCCATATCTCGATGCTAATGAGTTACAATGTCCTGACCACTTATCTAGAATGCTTGTAGATTGATCATCCTGTTGTCCATATTCTGGTTCACTTTGTGAGGGGCTTTTATACAGTCATGTTAGAAATTAGGAGTTGTAACATCTCTAATGCTTTTCAGCCAAGGAGCTGTATCCCAAGCCCTGGACATAGGAAAATAGTACTGATATGTGTAAATGTGTATGCACACGGAGTTGGATTGGCTCAAGTAAGCTCAGAGCCTCTCTTTGGGGAGATTAATCAAGTGTATGCATCTTCATATTCCACTTGTTCTGTAGAGCTTTGCTATGATGTAATTGCTAAGTTTCTGAGTTCTAACTTCTTCACAGTGTGGAAGAAGAAACTTTATTAAAAAGCCTTTACAGACTCTTTATAAAATGCCACTTCACTGCTGTTTTTCAGACACAACACATACCTCCAGGAATGCACAGGGCAGCGGGAGCCCACCTACCAGCTCAATGTCCATGACATTAAACTGCTATTCCTGCGTTTTGCTATGGAGCAATCATTCAGCGTAGATACTGGAGGAGGAGGAAGGGAGAGCAACATACACCTCATTCCCTACATCATCCACACGGTGCTCTACGTCCTCAACACGTCAGTATCTTTCTCTTAGTAGCAGGGAACTGCACGAGGAAAGGCAATTGGGAATTAGCTCCCAATAATTACACCCATTCTAGGTGTAATTATTACCCCTGGGGTGAGCAAAAGGGTTATTAGATTAAAGAAACGCTGCCAGCTTCATTTTCTGGAGTAAACAGTGGGGAGACCCTGTGAAGAGGTAATTGTCAGCTGAAAGCAGCCTTGGTATCATTTTTGTCTGATGTGATAACCACTTATGGCTCTTGGTTCTGCTTTTACCAGATTTGTCCAAATGTTAAGACAATCTGAAGACCAAATTTATTTTTAGCAGTAGACAGCAATGTATGAACACTTCTGTTGAAGTGTTTCAGTAATACCTTCTTTATACAAAGCAAAAGTGTGTGAGGCTTTGGCTTGACACTGTGTCTAAGCCTCCGAATCATTAGATACCAAAGTACTTTAGAATACACGAGCTGATTCTGATAATACAGCAAAAAGTGATAATGCAGTGCCAAAAGGTAATGCCTTTTATTTCTGCAGTTAGATATTGAAAGGTAATATTAATGATAAGAGGCTGTAAATGTTAAAACACATGCCTCTTAAGGTCGTTCCAAATGGAGTGCAGTGAAATCTCTGCCTCCTGGAACTAATCAGCATTTTGGCTCTAATGCAATTTGCCTCTTGTTTTTAATATCTATCTCCAGATCCTTGTCCTATTGTTGTTCTCAGTCTCTCGAGAGACAAATAAATGAAACTATTCTTTTCATCTTGTAAGTCTTCTTAGTGGCACCAGCGAGCCCAGCACCCGCTGTGTGGCTGTTGTATAAAAATGCATTATGTCCTTTCCAGACACAATTTATTTTTTTTCCCCTAAAGATGTGTTTGGTACTAAATGTAGAAAATAGAGCTACTTGTTGGCTACCAGCTGCATAATGTAGCAAATGTGGTTTATGCAGAACACCCAGGCATAGCCTTATCTGCTAGGGATACTGCTTGGTACCTCCTGATGGGGAGGACACAGCTGAATTTAAGAGACCTCGTGCAGCAGAGCAATGGGCTGTGATAAAGGGCTGCACATCTTCACAGGTGTTTACACAGCTCTTCTGAGGAGATCAAAGCGGGGAAAGGAGACAAATACACATCCATGTGTATAAAATATGGAAGCTTACAGTAAGCACACCATCTTTTTGGTTTCGAATTGGCCCGTATCTCCTCCTTGATTGCTTTTGCAGCAGATGAATTGCACAGATCGATCCTGAGGTCTGGCTTAGGAGCAGTTGTGCTTAGTGTCAGTTGGGCAGAGGTTCAACCCAACACATGGGATGCCTGGCCTGACTTTTTCCCCTAACAAAAGGAAAAATAGCTTTACAGTATTATTGTCCTCCTGGAGCAGTGCCAGCTGCCTTGCAGACCTCTCATACTTATGCAGCTCCAGGGAAATGAGTTTGCTGGGCTTGCATGCTTCACTATGAGCAAATACAGACTCAAGCACTGGATGAATTTGAGAAGCAACAGCATGCAAGAGCCAGAACAATTGCTAAAGCTTTTTCTTGTGGTTCAGAACTCGAGCAACGTCGAGGGAGGAGAAGAACCTCCAGAGCTTCATGGAGCACCCCAGGGAGAAGTGGCTGGAGAGTGCCTACGAGGTGGATGGGCCCCATTACTACACCGTGCTGGCACTGCACATCTCACCCCCTGAGAAGTGGAAAGCCATGCGAGTGGAGATCCTCAAGAGGCTCCTGGTGACCTCCCACGCCAGGGTGGTGTCACCAGGGGGAGCCAGCAGGTCAGCCACCAGCAGCTCTTCCTTCCTGTCTCTGCCAGGGCAGTCGGAGCCACGAGGGGCAGCCTGTGGGGAGCTGAGGAAACGAACACCAGTACTTTAGAATAGCAGTTGTTAACCCTTTCTGTGTAGCTCTGTGTTCAGTGTTGCAGAGGTGTGAGCGGAAGCGCTGAGTTTGGGTGATTTGGGGAGTGGATCCGTCAGCTGATGGTGTTAAGGTTAGAAAAGCCCCCCAGGTTATCTCGTCCATCACTGCCTTGCCCACTCATAGAACCACAGAAGCAGAGCCATTAAGATTGGAGGGAACTGGGCTTGTTTAGCTTGGAGAAGAAAAGGCTCCAGGGAGATCTCATTGTGGCCTTCCAGTATTTGAAGGGAGCATATAAACAGGAGGGGGAACGATTGTTTACAAGGTGGATAGTGATAGGACAAGGGAAATGGTCTTAAACTGAGGCAGGGGAGGTTTAGGTTGGATATTAGGAGGAAGTTTTTCACCCAGAGGGTGGTGAGGCACTGGAACAGGTTGCCCAAGGAGGCTGTGGATGCCCCATCCCTGCAGGCATTCAAGGCCAGGCTGGATGTGGCTCTGGGCAGCCTGGGCTGCTGGTTGGTGACCCTGCACGTAGCAGGGGGTTGGAACCAGATGATCACTGTGGTCCTTTTCAACCCAGGCCATTCTATGAGAAGACCACTAAGATTGCCTATCCAACCCCAGCCCACCCCCACCATGCCCAGTAAGCTGTGTTCCCCAGTGCCACATCTCTGTGTTCCTTGAACACCTCCAGGGACTGTGACTGCACCACCTCCCTGGGCAGCCTGCACCAATGCATCACTGCTCTTTTAGAGAAGAAATTTTTCCTAGTAAAACTTTCTGCGCTTCCCTTTGTGAGAAGGCTCCTTCTGTTCTCTTTGTGATCAGTGCAACAGCTTCCTTAAATAGAAAAATAGAAATAGAAATCAAATGCCATTGCTTTCAAAAAAGAAAAGAATCAATAGCAGCTGTCAGGCACTTGAGAAGTACGAGAATAAGTGGCTCTGCTGCCTGACAAAAGGAAATATTTCCAGAGCAGGAAGGGGAATTCCAGTTTCTGAAAAGATGATTTTAAATAGCTGTCATAATTAGGAATGCACTCATTATTATTCTAAGTCGTCTTACGGGGCATTCTTACTCTGATGACATTAATTACGTGTTTGATAAAGTCATTACATTGTAGTTACATACAACACAGCGTGCATCAATGCTATTAGAGGCATCAAAAGAGCTTCCTTGCCATTAAAGGGGCTATTGTATTGATTGCTGTGTTACTTTCTGCCATTCCAGCTCAGCCTGCTCTGTGCTTGGCTCCCATTCCTCTGCCTGAGTGCTGGGAAGGGGGTGCAGCAGTTACAGGAGATGCTATCTTAGAGGGTTGCTTGCTCATGCTTTCATGTGGTCTGCAGAAGAGAAGGGTGAAGCAGAAACCCTGTGTGGGTTTGTTGGTGTTCTTGAAAACCCTGTGCGTGGTGTTGTTTCTTTCCAAACATATCTCCAGGCACGTAGGTGATAAAAGCAGATTGAAGTAGAAGGAACCTCCACCAGCCCCACAGTCTCTGGGATTGCAGGGGAGAGCGCTCAGAAATGGCTCTTGGGAATTATGTCAAGGTTTATTCAAGGGCTTTATTTAATTCCTGCGGACTAAGAGAGCACAAAGCCTTCCTCTGATAACACCAGCTCTGATTTCCAAGGTCTCAGCTTATTTATTCTTGTGGGAAATCAGGAGGAGGGTGATGGGCAGGGAAACTCTGCACAGATAAGTGCCAATACCTCGGCAGTGAGGTGGAGAGGAAGCTTGTGTCTGTAACAACAGGGTGATATGTCTGTGTGCAAAAGATTAAAATTAGCATTCCCTGTTAGAAGCAGTGCAGAGCATTAGTGGGAACGCTGCTGTTCACAGCACTTTGGAATGCTGAATAGAAACAAGGACCCACTTCCATTCTTGCTGGCAGAGATGCAGGAGAGTTGCTATAGCAACTATCAGTGCATCTGAAAGCAGCTGAGCATCACCTCCAGCTCCCCAAAAGGACCTGGAAATCTCACTATTGAGGATGCAGAAACACTGTGCTAAGTGAAGGTGGTAAATGCTGCCCATGTCCAGGTGTTGTAACCTCAGCACCCTTTCTGTGCTGTTGTGTGAGACAGATTTGGGGAGAGCCTAGCCAAAAATGTGGGGTTCATGAATTCTGACAGATCTTCTCCTCCCCAGATGAGGATAAAATGGTTTGGTGTGCATGGTGGTGATGGTTGATGGTTGGACTTGATGATCTTCGTGGTCTTTCCCAACCTTCATGATTCTATGGCTCATGTTAATGACCAGGTAGCAGTATTACGTGGAGCAGCTGCCTACCTACCCAGACTGACCCCACAAGGGCCTTTTAGTTTTCAATTAAAGGAGCAGACAGCAATTAGATCAAAACCAGGCACATAAAAAGAAGCTCTGGCTTGCAGTATTTGGGAGCCTGGAATTAGCCTCGCTTTACATTGCTCTTCTTCCCATGTAAACTTAGTCACCTTTACTAATTGGTTTGCCTTCAAATAATTAAGCCTAGCTGTCACCCAGCAGCATGTTGCAGCTGATGGTCGGATGATCGAGCTGTCCCTGTTCATTGCAGGGGAGTCGAATTAGATGACCTTTAAGGGTCCCTTCCAACTCAAACCATTCTATCATACCCTCTGTCCTGCTCCCTGCTGTCAGTGGCAGCTGGGCTGGTTCTGGATACCCATAAAAGGCCATTTTCAAAGCTTTTGAGTGGTGATTGGAAGTGGCTGGTGAGGGAGGCAGCTGTACCTGAGGAAAGCGTGCAAGAGAATTCCAAAGGCATGAGAGCTGCTGGCAGGAGGCTCTGCCGTGCCACAACCTGTTGGTGATTCATCCCACAAGCTTTGGGAGTTGGTGCACCACGACAGCTCTGCTCCTTTTGTAGCATTTCTGCAGCTGGATGGTGGACGTCCCAAGGCACAAACCCTCCCATGGCCATACAGGAATCAAGCAGCATTAAGCAGAAGTTGTTCCGTTTCACCAAGGCTCCTTTTTGGGGCTGGGATCAGATTCTGCCATTGCCTGAGACCCATGTTTTATTATTTCTTTGGGAATCCACTATACTGCAGCTAGTGGACATACACGTGAGAGCTGTGCATTATTTTTCCAGCTTTGCTGTTGACTTCCTACTCAGCCTTAGCAGTCCACTTCCCTCTCTGCTTGATTTCTCCTCATGAAACACGTTTTTTATCGGTTCACCTCCTTTGGTAACAGCAGCTACAGCTCATAAAGCAATTTCCCAGCCACAGGGAACCAGTGCAGGATACCCAAGGTTTGTTTTGTGTCCAAGAGCACATAGCAGAGCTCCCCGAGAGCCATTCCCCACGCATTATTGACAGCTTTGGGGCCGTTTCAGCTTTCACACTATTCATCACATGGCTTACCAAAGCATAATAAAGTGATTAACTCCGAGATGGATTTCATTATCTCCCTAGATTGGCAGATAAGGCGGTGAAGGAATACGCAACGTACCGCTCTGGCCTTCTCTTCTGGGCCCTCGTAGATCTCATTTACAACATGTTCAAGGTAAGAGAACCGTGAAGGTTCTGCTCATGCACTTGCTTATTTTTCAACCAAGGGTGTTCAGAGGGTAAGGAACGAGGTGGGGGCATCCACCAAACAGCTTAAAGCTTCCAGGGAGGGTTAAAAGCGAGAAGACGCCTCATTGCGTTCTGTACAAAGAGACTGGGAAGTCATCAATGGGGTGACTTGGTAATGGGGCTTGGGACAAATCCAGTGACAGCAGGGCATGGTGTCAGAGCCTTGAAGTTGTTCTGGTTGGCACTGTCCTGCTTTCTCCTCTTGCAGAAGGTGCCTACCAGTAACACAGAGGGAGGCTGGTCCTACTCTCTTGCTGAGTTCATCCGACACAACGACATGCCAATACACGAAGCTGCAGACAAGGCCCTGAAAACCTTCCAGGAGGAGTTCATGCCAGTCGAAACATTTTCCGAGTTTTTGGATGTGGCTGGTAAGCATGCACTTTGCTTTCCCTTTTATAGGCTGCCTTATGCAACTCGTGACTCCAGACAGCAGCATTCCCGACACAGCAACGGCTTGTTTGCAGGGAGGGAGGAGACCTTGGCACCCAGCTATGGCCTCAGCTATTTCCCAAACACGCTTGAGCATCCCCAGACAGGAAAATTTCTCTCACCTGATCCTGCGCGTCCTCCCCCTGCTCTGTTAAATAACTGACATCACAGCATAAGGATGTTTGGGGGTATATGAATCATAGAACTATAGAATTGTTTGAGTTGGGAGGGACACTTAAATACCATCTGGTCCAACTTCCCTGCACTGAGCAGGGACACCCACAGTTCCATCAGTGCTCAGAGCCCCATTCCCCGACCGTGGGTGCCTGCACCACCTCTCTGGACAGCCTGTGTAGTGCCTCACTGCCCTCATTGTAAAAAACTTCCTTCTATCCAATCTAAATCTCCCCTCTTTTAGTCTGAAACTGTTTCCCCAACAGACAGTGAAACAGTGCTTCAGTGCAATGGGAATTCCAGCTGGTGGGTTTTTGTTAGCTCCAGCCTCTGAAAATTCACCTGCAGAGGAGCTGCTCTTCTGCTAAGAGTTCCTGGTGCCCCTCTCTCATTCTCATGCATTTCTCATTCTCATACATTTTCATGTATGGAGCAAGCTGGATCTCTGCAGCAGCTCTGTTCCCCAAAAGCTCTGTTCCCTGCTTGGTTTTAACACACACACCTCAGCCCCATGCACACAGAAGGGTTTATCTCTGTTGAGTCCATACTTAAAATAACACTGCAGCTGTCATTATTAACTTAGTATACACATGCCCTAGCACCAATCTGTAGTGTCGGCTGGAGAAAACACTTCTTGGAGCTAATTACTGTCTTGTCTTCTTCTGTTTAAAGGTCTCCTATCAGAAATCAATGACCCCGACAGCTTCCTCAGAGATCTTTTGAATTCCATCCCCTGAGCCACCAGCACAGAAGCGATGGGCAGAGACCACACTGCTTGCCTTCCATCCCCGTGTTCCTCCTCGTGCAGTCTATCCCTTTCCTGAGGAGTGCTGCAGTTTATTGGGGTTTTGGTTTGGTTTTGGTTGTTGTTGCTGTTGTTGGTTTTTTTTTTTTTTTTTTTTTTCTGTTGTTTATTTTTCTTTTTGTTTTTATTTTCTACAGGTTTTTCTTCCTGGAGTGATGTGGAATTTAGATTTGTTTTATCTTTTATTTCAGTGCTTCTGTCTGTAAAGCCTTGTGTATTCAGCTGGTTCAAAGAACTTGTACAGAGAGGAATCCATACTAGTAAATCTTAATGCTTTAGTGTGCACCTCTTTGAAGTTAAATAAATCAAACAAATAAGTAAGATGGGTTTGATGAGTATTTTAACCTAAAGGCCAAGTTCTCTCCCATCTTTTTCTTTCAGAGCTCTTTATTCCAGGGCTCAGAGTTGCTGCTCTTTCTGGAGGCATAGGAAGCAAAAGCCTTGCAGGGAGCAGACTGGCAGGGGTCACTGATGCACACACAGAGCAGGTTTCCCTTGTGGGATGTGAGCCTTAGAAACACGTGTGTTGCACACGCACCCCTTCCTCACACCTGCCCACGGGGAGCTGTGTGTCATGGACTCTGTCCTCACTTTGCTCTCACCAGGGCTGTACTCAAAACAGGTGTGGATATGGATGGCAGCATTGCCTCTCTTCTACCTGGTACAATTTTCAGCTTTGGAAAATGCATGGAAAACAAACGCCACGTGCTTCTAGAGCTGGGTGCTTGCTCTCTGCTGGTAAATCATGCACTTTGCTGTGCCCTGACCCAGCACTAAGTGCCTGCTTTGGACACAGCCCTGCCTTTCTCACCAAGCTGTGCATGATGGTAAGCTGCCTCTACCTCTGCTGTCCTGTAGCCCACCTGCCACTTGGCTGAGCTGGAACCTAATAAAGCTTTCCCTGTCATCTTCATCTCTGTTTGAACTTGAATTTCTGCAATCCTAACGCAGTCCTGTCACTGTAACTAATAATTATTTCAGAGGATGAATAACTCGCCGGCCCGTTTGATGCCTTTTAGTGCTGTACATGTGCTGTGATTTGGCAGTGAGCAGGTGGGTGAGTGCTGTGTTTTCCTTCTCACCTCTGCTGGTGCTTATTTCACTCCTCTGCCTTGGTCCCTGTGTTTCCAACCAGGGCTGAGCCTCTGCTTTGTGTCTCACTATTTTTGCCTTGATATGCTTTCATTAAAGCCAAACACAAACACCACCCCAGTGGGGTCTGGGCATCACGGAGGATTCCCTGCAATTTTTCCAATGTAGAAGTCATTTATCTCCCTGTGTGGCCGCCCAATTGCTGCTTTCTGGACACAATGTTTGGGTCCCACCTTTTGGACATCGGGGTATGAAAACCCCTGGGTGCTATTCAGGGGAACCCAGTGCCTTGCATAACTGCTTCCAGCAAGGACCATACAGAAGAGGCTTCAGTTGGGGACGTGCTTCAGCCAAAGGGATGCTCAGATCTGGGGAATCTGCCTCTCCCTGGGAGGGAGTCGAAGTCAAATTATCTTGATGAAATGCCAAAGTGATGAGTGTGCCCTGAAGCACACCTGTGTGGCTTAAAGGGGTGATTGCTGCTCTTCTCAATGCTGATGCAAATATTTGGTTACTGGGGAAGCAGGCAACATTTGCCACCATCACCAAGGACGTGTCTCTGCGATGCTCTGCCTGCAGTGCTGTCACCTGCACCTCCCATCGCTCCCCTTGTATCTGTTGTGGGTTTGTTTCCAAAATATTTCTCTTATCTCCACGCAGAAGGAGATGTTGGTGGCACTGAGATGGCACTGTCCCATTGTTTGTGCCTCAATCTGCAGAGATAATGGTAAGAAATCCCAGGGTGCAGAAATTGGGAGAAATATGTGAAGGTGGGAGTGCCTCTGCCATGAAAAGCCAGAATTATTGGGAAGGTTGGGGTGCAGCAGCCCCGTGGAGGGATTTGATGCCTATCCATTCTCTCTCTCTAAATGGCATCGCAATTAAGCAGTGTGGCTTTGATTTGCTGGGTGGCTCAGAGCTCCAGGAGCTGCTTATTTAATAACTTCATTATTATATCATCAGAAGAGCGTTAGTTAGCACTTAAGCAATTCTCTGTCTTCAGATAACCGCTAACAAAATTAACCTTTTATTGTCCAATCTTAACAACTAAGCAATTCCCCTGAATTCCAGAGCATCTTGCAAGGCATGTGAGGAGTGTGGCTCACAGGGCACAATCACAATTTGGCTCTTCTTTGATGCCAAGTGATTCATCTGGGACTTGTGCTGACACCATGCACGGCCCTGTATGGCCCCCAGCACCTCCTTATGGCCTCCAGCGCTTACCAGTGGTTCTATATAGGGCTACTGATGGGAGTTGGGGGCTATATGGTGCCCACCAATGGCCCTATATAGCTCCCAGCATCCACCTGTGGTCCTATATAGCCCTCAACACCCATCAATGGCCCTTTATAGCCCGCAATACCCACCAATGACATTATATAGGCCCCAGAACCCACCAATTGCCCTATATGGTACCCAACAATGGTCCCGTATAGCCCCCAGTACCCACCAATGGCACTATATGGTGCCCAAAATGGTCCTATATAGGCCCCAATAACTACCAATGGCACTATAAAGACCCCCAAAACCACCAATGACACTATATAGGCCCCAGAATCCACCAATGGCCATATATGGTGCCCAGCAATGGCCCTATACAGCCCCCAAAACCACCAATGGCACTATATGGTGCCCAACACTGGCTCTGTATAGCTTCCAATATCTAACAATGGCCATATATGGTGCCCAGCAATGGCCCTATATAGCCCCCAGTACCCACCAATGGCACTATATAGGCCCCAAAATCCACCAATGGCCCTATATGGTGCTTAGCAATGGCCCTATATAGCCCCCAATGCCCACCAATGGCCCTACATGGTGCCCACCAATGGCTTTATATAGCCCCCAATACCCAACAATGGCACTATACAGCTCCTCCAAACCCACCAATGGCCCTATATGGTGCTCAGCAGTGGCCCTATATAGCCCCCAGTACCCACCAGTGGCACTATATGGAGCCCCCCAATGGCCCTATTTGATTCCCCAGCACCCACACAGCCCTCAATACCCCCCCAGACTCCTCTCCAGATCTCCTCCATCCCTACAATCTTTCACTCCCCTAAATGAGCCCCACTCCCCTCCAACTCCCGGCAACGAACACGTGGAACAGAGGCGGCGGGAGGGAGGCGTGGCCTCGTCGTGAGGGGGGCGTGGCTTTAGGACATTGAGGGGGCGTGGCTATGGTGGAGAAAGGGGGCGTGGTCTGGCGCGGTGGGCGGGGCTTCGTGCCGGTGCGGCGGTTGCGGCAGCCGCAGGAACGCGCGGCGGCGGCGGCGGCGGCGCTTCCCCCCCTCCCCCCGCCTTCCGTTCATAACGGCCGTTCGCCTCCCCGCCGCTCCCTTCCGCCATGAACTCGCTGCTATTCGGCGAAATGGCCCGCGCCTTCTCTCCCGGCGTTACGGCGGCTGGAAGCGGTACACCGGGAGCGGCGGGCGGAGCGGCGGGTGGCCCACCGGTAACGGCGGCACTGCGGAACGATCTGGGTTCCAACATCCATCTGCTGAAAGGTCTCAACGTGCGTTTTCGCTGCTTCCTGGCTAAAGTGCACGAGCTGGAGCGGAGGAACCGGCTGCTGGAGAAGCAGCTGGCGGCCCAGCAGTGCGAACGAGACCGCCGCCTTCGTTACAAGACCTTCAGCCGGGATCAGGCCGTGCAAACCGACGGCGGTCTCCCGTTAACCGGAGCTGCTCTGTCTGCGAGCCCGGCGCCCGGCCTGGTTCCGTCACATTACAGCCGTTTACCCGGTACTATTTGGAGCTACACTCAAGTGAGGCGTACCGGTGGCGGTGGATTGGAAACGGTTCAAGGGCCGGGAGTGTCTTGGATTCATCCGGATGGTGTCGGGGTGCAGATCGATACCATCACACCCGAAATCCGGGCGCTTTACAACGTGTTGGCCAAAGTCAAGAGGGAGAGAGACGAGTACAAGAGAAAGTGAGTGGGGTGTCGGGGTGTTGGGGGGCTTCGTTTGGGTGGTGGGGACCCCCTCCTCTTCCCCTTTTACTCCCCCCCCCTTTCCTTCAAAGGGGTTTTGGGCCCCCAGCTGGGGATGGGTGCTCCTTGATGCTCTAGAGAAGGGATTTGGGCTCCTCCATTTGGGGATGCCCCTCCCCCAGCATCACAAGAGAAAGGATCCCCAGCTGGGGATGGGGTTCCCAGCACAACGATCTCTCTGGAGAATGGATTTGGGGCTCCCTTTTCCCCCCCCCCCCCCAGTTGCGTGGCATGCACTGGGGGCACAGGGATGGACCCTCCTGTTACACCTCGATCCTATGGAGAAGGGATTTGGAGCCCCCAGTTGAGGTGGGATCCTAGCACTGCGACCCGTTGGAGAAGGGATGCGTGGACCCCAACAGGGGGTGCCCCTTTTCCTTTCCCTTTCACCCCCCTACCCACCCTATAATTCTCTGGAGAAGGGATATGGGGGGCTCCCAATTAGGAGTGCCCCCCCAAACACTGTGATCCTTTAGAAAAGAGACCTGGAGATTCCAGTTGGAGTTGGGCTTCCCCAGCACTGTGATCCTTTGGAGAAGGGGTTTGCTCCCCTCCCCAGCAGGTTGGCACAGCCCTGAGGGCGGAGGGATATGGGGGACCCCAATTGGGGTGAGGCCTCCACTGCACTGTGATCCTTTGAGATGAGATTTGGGCCCCCCTCCTGGTGGAGATGAGTCCCCTTCATACTGTGATCCTCTGGAGAAGGAATTTGGGGACCCCCAGTTGGGATTAGGCCCATATTTTGCCACGATCCTTTGGATAAATGGTTTGAGGAGCCCAGCTGAAGTTATGCCCCCATTGCACCACGATCCCCTGGAGAAAGAATTTGGGATTCCCCAGTTGTGTGGCAGAGCCCTGGGGTTGTGGGGATGGGCTCCCCTTGAAGCCTTTGGAGAAGGGATCTGGGACCCTCAGTTGGGGATGAGCCTCCCAGCACCACGGCCTTCTGGAGGAGGGATTTGGGCCCCCTCAGCCCGGGGGGCACAGGGATAGGTCCCCTAGCATCACAGTCCTCTGGAGACAAGATCTGGGGACCCCAGTTGGGGATGGGGCCCACTTTGCAGCCTCTGAAGGAGATTTGCAGATCCCCCCCAGCATCATGATCTCTAAAGAAGGGATTTGGCACCCTCCCCTCCCCCCATGCTGGGTGGCACAACCCTGGAGGCACAAGGATGGGCCCCCCAGCACCACAATCTGCAGGGATGATGCTGGCAGCCCAAGATCCCCTCCTTGGGAAGAGTTTGGTGGGGGGGGGACCCTTCTTGAGGAGGGTTTTCTCCTCCGCCAGCATCCACTGCACCACAGGGAGGCTGGGTGTTCCAAGCAGCGTTGTCAGGCTGTAAAACCCCTCCAAAACCCCCTTTTTGGAGATGGGGAGTAATCTGTTGTTAATATTGCATCGTGTCGTTCTTCCTAAATTTAGCTCGTTCTTCATTTTCTGGCTTAATCAGTCGTCGCTTTCGTCCGCCGGTTCTCTTAAATTAGCTCAGTGCTGCAATATTTGGGTTGCAAATACTGCAGGGGAAGGTTTGCTTGCAAAGGAGCTTCTTTGAATTGGTCAAAACAAAACAAAAGCCATCCGGCAGCCTTTGTGAGCCCTGGGAATCTTGAGGCTTCCTTCAGCCTATTGGGGTTTGAAATGGTGTTCTTTCCCCGGTGATGGATAGCATTCCCTTTGCAGTGCTGTGTTTGCTGCTCAACGCATCTGTGGTAGAGATGGAGGCCAAGGGAGGAAAAAAAAAAAAGAGGGAGAGAGAGAGAAAGGGTAGTTGGGATTCTGCAGGGAAATTCCTGCATTGCCTGAGCTGCTGGGCAGTGGGATTGGTGTGAGTGCTCCCATTTTGGGGGTTTTTTAGGCTTAAAATGTGTTTCTCGGGTTGTGTTTTTGTTGGAGAGCAAATGTAATCCTTTATTTGTTTGTGTTTCTTTTGGAAGCAGTCGGGGTTTCTGGTGGAGCTGCCTGAATGTCTTCTGTCCGTTTAACAGAGCTGCAGCGTGTGGCTTTTTGCATCCTTTTGTAACAGAACTCGTGAATTGGTTCAGAACGCCTTTACAAGCAGGAATATTCTGCTCAAGTAATGATTTCTGCCCTCTGTGTTTATTACTAATCTCAGCGCATCTCCTGCAAGCCGCCGTGCCTTCACTGCCAAGCATTGGAGCACCCACTGCATCCAATGGGAAAAGAAGTCTCCCTCTTTGTTCAGCTGACACACCGCGGGGCTATGTTTGCTTGGTTGGTACCAGGGAGATGGGAGGAAGCTGCAACGTGATGTGGTTGGGTGTTGTGTCATTGTGCTCCATGGCTTTGCTCACCCTTGAGCACCCTCATGCCTGCTCATCTGTGGTGCTGGCGATGCCATTCTTGCAGTAAGATTCCTCAGTTTGGTTTCACTATCCTGAGCTCACGTGGTGGTGTGTTTGTCAGCAGCCCTGGAAAGGTCGGTGTGTGTTCATGCCTGTTTATTTGCAGAGGAGGGGTTCTTTGTTGTGGCACACGTGTGCACGTACACAAAATACACGCTCTGAGTTTACATTATCTTGCAGGAGTATATTCAAGTTATTTAGGGAAACAATCTTGCAGTGGAAAATGAGCCTCGTGCTGTTAGGGCCTGCGCTAAGCTAAGTGCACACATGAGTTTCTGACACAGCTCTGTGATCCTACAAAGCCACGCAAGTGCTTAAAAACTGATAGGTGCACCTGGCAGGCAGGCAGCCCTCTGCAACAGCCCTGCTCCGTTTATTGCAGGGATGTTCATGCTGGGAAGACTGAGTTTGCTGGGTCTGCTGCTATGTTTTTTGAGCACTGCTGGAGTGCAATTCAGGATCATAGGATGGCTGAGGTTGGAGAGGACCTTGAAGATCATCTATTTCCAACCCCTGCCTTGGGCAGTTTCTGCCATTACTGATGGCTTCTTGTGGGAAAAGGCACCCATCTCCTTGGTTCTGCCCACCAACATCACTTTTCTGGGGTATCCCAACGCAGTGCGCTTTGGATAAACCCAATACTGGGATGTGCAGTCAGCAGAGCACCTGGGCTGTGTTATACCCCCGTTTTCAGAGAGTTACAGAACACCTTGGGTTGGAAGGGGCCACAAATGAGCACCCCAAGCAGCGCACCACGATTGCTTTCCTTCTACAGGCTGGGTTATGGCTTTGTCTGCTGCCCAGCAAGAGGCAACCCTTTGCATTCAGCCACCCTTGAAGACTGGAATCACAGGATGGTTTGGGTTGGAAGGGGCCTTTAAGATCTCCTTTAGGACTTGAGTGCACCCGTGTGCTCTGCCAGCAGAACGCTGCTGCGTGTGGCCACAGCTCTGCTGACGAGGTGAAACCCTGCTGCAGTCCTGCCCTGCTCTCCCTTCTGTTCCTCTCCCCCCCTTTAACTGCTGTGGCAAGCTTTGCTCTGAACACTTGAATAGATTTGTCTATTATGGTTTCAAAATTGTTCTTAATTGGAGCAGATATTGAGCTGGCCAGATGTTGGTTGTCTTTTCCAGCCCAGATTTAACTCTTAGTAAGGGTTGGACTGGAAATAATTGTTTTACCCCAGGATGGTATTTCATTGGGAAGATTAATCAAGTCCACTTGAAAAAGAGATTATCTTAAATTTGCTGCAGCTGGAAAGGACAAAGATTATCATTGTGAAAGGCACTGAGCGTCAAAACTCACTGGGTCTCATTTTTTAAAGGAGAGAACTTAATAAAAATGTGCTTAAGAGAAGCCCTGGAGGAATGTCTGAGAACTTGTAAAGCTAAAATAGCAGTGGTAACAAGATGCAAATGTTACGCATAGAGCCAATCAAAAACAAATAATTTTTTTATCCCTCCAGAAGAATGCAATCATCGTGCAGGACTTGTGTCCACGTTTCAATTGGTTACAGAGCTGGCAATAATGCAAAAGCCACACATATATATGAGGGTATACATTTAATTCTGGTGCATAGGTATATTTCGGTATATATAGGAATGTATTTAATTCTGGGATGTGTACTTTTCTATTTTCTATTGTAGCTGTGCTGCAATGAGGTTGTTTGTGTTCTGCACCACTTCCCATGTGGATGCAGCCCGATGTCAGAGATTTCAGGTACCCCTCATAGATGTGAATCACGGAATCAGTAAGGCTGGAGAAGACCTCTGCTCCAACTACCCAGCTGATGTGAGGTTTGATGCTAAGTGCTCACCCTTGGGAAACTGGACATTCAGTCTTAAAAAGAGAAATCTTCTTGCCCTGAAAGGGCAAAGGACTGGGATTTCTGGGCTGTAGTAATGCAGGTAAAGTTTGGGAGAAGAGCACAGGGCTCCCTTTGATCCTTCTATCCAGCAGTGCTACGCAGAACCGAGGATTGAGGCTCTATTTGCTAGATACTTAACCAGATGAACTCTGTGCCTTATTAAACTGGCTTGGAATGGGAACCACCGGGGTAGGGTTGAGATGCAAGGACTGATTTCAAATAGCGTGTTAGCTGTTCATTCTGTGCTTTATCTTTGCCCAGCTATTAGCTCAGAACCCCAATTAAAACAATGAATTTGCAGATGAAGCGGATCGGAGAAAGGAATCGCCGCGTGGTGCTGTGAGTTTCAGAGAAACTTGGGCTGTGCTCTTCAAAGAGTGGCATCCCCTGTTGAAAGAGAACCACAACGCTTTCTGTGTGTGTTGAATTCACCTTTTGTTCCTCAGTGACTCACGGTGGGGAAACCTGGCTATGGTGAAGGGGAAAAACCAGGCAGAGAGCACGGCTGTGGGGCTGCAAATCCCCCAGGTGCCTCTGATCGCCAACCTATCAACCCCCCAAGACCGTTCTGATGTAGGGGTGAGGCGAAAACAAACTTAAACCCAAGTTATTTCTGGCTCTTCATCATGGGTAATCACAGCCTTTCTGCAGGGAGAGCTGGGATGGAGCTGAAGGAAGCGCCGAGCCCATGGACAGCTCAACAGCTGCTTTTTTGTGGTTGGGTATTTGTGGTAAAGCTCTGTCTGGCCTTAAGTTAGCTTCCTGCGTTTCCTTCTCTGTGACTAACTAACTATTCTCAGTTTGCTGGAAGTGTTCACAGGACGTTGCTCTTTTTGGCTCAAGTCTCTATTTTAAACGTAAAGTCCAGCTGTTTTCATGGAATCATTAGGGTTGGGAAAGAGCTCTATGGTCACCAAGTCCAGCCATCAACACATCATCGCCATGCCCATTGACTGTGTCCCTAAATAGAACATTGAAGTCGGAGAAGACCTTCAAGTTCACCAAATACAACCATCAACCCATCACCACTGTGTCCCTAAATATAATCACTAAGGTTGGAGAAAACCTTCAAGATCACCAAGTCCAACCATCAACCCATGACTGCCATGCCCATTGGCTGTGTCCTTAAATAGAATCATTCAGGTTGGAGAAGACCTCCAAGATCACCAAATCCAACCATCAACCCAACCCCAAATAGAATGATAGAATAATTAGGGTTGGAGAAGACCTCCAAGGTCATCAAGTCCAACAATAAACCTATCCCCACCATCGTGTTCTTAAATAGAATCATTAAGGTTGGAGAAGACCTCCAAGATCACCAAGTCCAACCACCATCTCATCACCACCACGCTCACTATGTCATAGAATCATTAAGGTTGGAAAAGACCACTAAAATCTTCTCGTCCAGCCTCAACCCCACCATGCTCAACGAGCCATGTCGTGGTTTGTTTGGGTTTGTGCAAGAAAGGAGATTTTGTAGTTTGGTCTAATGTAACACGGCGTAGTAGTTTAACTGAATTTAGTTTAAGTGAAGCTCTTCTGCAGCCTTGTGACCAGTTCACAGTGAGAGATTATCTTGTTCCCAGAACCCTGAGCTGATTTGTGCTGAGAAACAGAACGAGGCACTTCATGAACATACAGCAGGAAAGCTGTATGGCTTCTCCAGGGTATTATTTTCTACATTTTGCTCTCTTGTGGTATGTTTTGTATGGTTGTTCTTGGGCACTGCTGTCACGTGCCAATGTTTAGCAGCAAGTGAAGTGATTGAATGCATCTCCATTTTATGTTCAGAATAGGGGAGAAGTAAATTTGCTGCAGTGTGATGTGAGCTTGGATGCACTGATAGATCATAAGGTTTCAAATATATTGTTGGAAAGCCTTGGTTTGAGGTTGGAGATGCCCACGCTTGCTGGTTAATGACTCGTGTTGGAGGGTGGCATCTGGTTTTGGTGTGAAAGAAAGAAGTCATTTTGTAATCCCTGGCTGCCTCTGGGTCCCAAAGCAGGCATGAAAAATCCCATGGTTTACCAGTGCCTGCTGGTGAGTTCAGTAACTTAGAAATGAAATTATTAGTGCCATCCCTATAACATAAGGGAATCCATCTCCTGCTTTCTGTGCTACGAATGGTGCTGGTCAGCGTGCAAAAACAGCATTGGCTCACACTCAGGGCACACTAATAAGCCCACTGCTGCTGTCAGGGCTGGTTCCCATGGGGGAAAAATAGAATTTCCTCTTGCAGGCATAAGGCAATGTGACATATCCACCCCATGGCTCTTCCTGTAAAGCATTGGCTGTGTGATGAAGCACTGGGCAGTCTGGATTCTGTCCTTACTCTTCCCCCAAATACCTCCCCAATGACTCCACCAGCATCCCTGACCTTTGGTTGTTTCTCTGTTCCACACTGCTTTGAAACCCCCACTCACAAAAAGAAAGGGAGAAAAAGGAGTGCAGAGCACTTAGGAACTCCTAATTCACAGGGCAATGTTTTTCCACTAATCTGTATTCTTACCCAGCACGTGGAGCTGCTGGCTGCCAGCAGGGACAAAGCGACCCTGGGAACGAAGCCCCTCCTGCAGCGATGCCATACAGGATTTCAGCCCTTCCAGAACTGCTCTGGGACTTCAATAAGCTCATTTGGGGACAGCTGTCCCTTGGGTTAGCTGGGCTTGGGGCTGTGACTCAGCCTGGAGCTGCAGGCAGTGAGCTCACTGCCCGCCACGCTGCTCCTCCAACAGCCCTGCTGCCTTCAAACCAAGTTTGTCCTGCAGCTCCTCAGCCCTCCATCATCTCTTCCCTTCCCTAAATAGCACAAGCATTCCGCTGCCAGAGCTTTGCATCCCACTAATGACCACATTGCTCATTTAGCTCTCAGGTAATGTCAGCGTTTGCTCTGCAGAGCAGATCTCCAACACCAGCCTCTGTTCATCCCATTTTCCTCATTGTTCATCTGTGCATTAAGTACTGAGCAGTTATGTCACTGGGAATTGATGCAACAACAAAAACAGCCATTGTGTTGGTGTGAATTTAAGGCTGATCTGCCTTTCTCCAAATACTGCAAAACGCCTGAGCTTGGATGCTATATCCTCCTTGGTGTCATCTTTATTAATTTGCTCCCATTTAAATGGCAGGGTACTGCTGTTTAATGGTACTGCTGAAAGGACCAGTCACTGTAATTAGCCAGGAATACTAAACTATATTAATCTACCCATTGTACTAAAGTGATTAAAGCAGCTTAAACACAGTAAGCACCCTCACGGTTCTTGGAGGGCTGTGTCAGGAGTGCTGTGTGTTTCCTCAAGTGTCGCAGCAGGCTTTCAAGAGCTGTTTACTTCCTACCTTTTGCTATCACTTGCTGTCTCAGAACCCTGATGTTGCATGCAAATATTGGTGGTGGGTGAACAGTCGGTCTGGATGATCTCAGGGGTCTTTTCCAGCCTCAAAGGTTGTGAGATTCACCTTTGCAAAGATAATCCAGCTCATAAAATAGAGGTCAGAGGAAGCTGGGTGCATAGGAACACAGTGTGGAGACTTTGCTCTGTATCTCCGCCGTGACTTTGATTTCCTGATAAGAATTATCTCACTTGATAAAACAGCTTTATTGGGTTCAATCAAGCCTTCAGTGTCGGAGCAGAGATTAAGACAACTTCTGGCTCTTGGTTTTGAGGCTGGTTTTGAGGAGGTGGAGGGAAAGGGAGGGCAGAGAGAGGCTTAGCACTCACTCTTGGCTTTTCGGGCTGAGATATTGCAGAAGTGAACGAAGACATCCCAGCAGTACACTCCAGCAGGAGCTCTGCTTGCCTTCTGCAGAAGAATAATTGCAATTCTTTTTATCACTTGGTCTTATCAAGAACTTGTGCCTTCCAGAAGTGCTCTGCGGTGGTCCCAGTGCAGTTACAACACAGATGAGGACTGGCAGCTTATAGCAAACCCAGCTCCGAGATCAGGGAGACTCAGTGGAGACCTCTTATGTAAGTGTTACTCAGAACTCCCTGCTCCATGCAGAGAGCAGGAGACCCACAAAGCTCAGCCTTTCCCCTCCATAGCATTGCTATGAGGTCCGAAGGCAGTGCTAGAAAGAAATAATCCTCACCCTACATGGGAAACATTTCCCTTGGTTAAAAGCTTGCTCGATTACTGCTTAGAGCTGTGATGTAAGAATCTTCCACGTAGTCATATGCATCAGCTGAGATAATGTGCTGTTTTAACTTGGCAGCCTCCAAGAGGACATTCATGAAAGCTTTCAGTAGGTGTTTATAGCAAATAGAAAGGAAATTCATGCCACAGAAGTTTGCCTGTTCTTTCCGACAGCTTAGCATTAGATCTTATTATGGCTCTAAATCTCTTCTGTAACTACTTGTCTCCTCAGCTGCCAGGCTTTGGCAAGTAGAAGTGTTTTGCTAAGAGAGCAAAGCGTGCCTCGCTTGGTTTTTCTTTTTTCCTCCTGCCCCCAAAGTGCTTCTTCCACGTTAGTATTTGTACCAGGTCTTGAAGCGTCTCCTACGTGGGGATTTAAATATATACAAATTAAAAAGAACTAAGAATTAGGAGAAAAAAATGGTGAGGCTCTGGGACGGGCATGCCGGTGCCTATCATCTGCTCTTTAAATCCATTTGATTAAATGATGAGCATTAAGCAATTTCTGAGTTTCTCTCAACAATGGATGGATTCTTCTGTGATTATAACATGACTCAGTCATAATAATCCCCTTTCATTGTGCACTTTTTGTTCCTGAAACTGAGCACTGAAGGCTTCTCAGTACCTCCCATCCTAACATCCAACCTGACAATTTGGTGAGGAAACCTTTCTCGCTCCGTTCTGCTCTGCTGCAGCCTGTATTTATGTCAGTAATGATGCAGATGGTGGGGATGAGCTGCCCAAAGGAATCACGTGGCGTTTTTGGGACGCTGTGATAATAGCACACTGTATTCTGCAGCTCACAGTCCCCTTTGTGTGCACGGGGTCTCTTTGAGCTTGTTTTCCCCAGCCTTCCCAGTGCAGCTCTATGAGTTCATCCCATTCACACTTGCACCAGGCTCTTTCTAAAAGAACCTGAGGTGCTGAGCAGGCTGTGCAATAACTGCAATATGATTTTTGCAGCTTTGCATGCTGTTGGAGGGTTAGGAAAAAACACTATTTCAAGATGTCAGATTAATTCTTCACGTTTGCCCAAGGAGGCTGTGGATGCCCCATCCCTGCAGGCATTCAAGGCCAGGCTGGATGTGGCTCTGGGCAGCCTGGGCTGCTGGTTGGTGACCTGCACACAGCAAGGGATTAAAACTACATGATCACTGTGGTCTTTTTCAAGCCAGGCCATTCTACGATTTGCTCAGAGATGCTTGCACATGTTACATGAGGCCTTAATAATGGAATTTAGCACGTGGCACTACTTCAGGCTCATAGCCTCTCTTTTGCTCTTTGTGCCCCACTTGAGTTTTGCAGCATCTGTTTTGGAAATCTTTGGAAATACAGGCAGGAATAACAAGTTTACTTGGCTAAATCTCAGAGCAGTTTGCAAAGCATTGAGGCCGAGCACCTGGATGTCTGACACAGTGCCTACCAGAATGATGTAGCTGCAAAATAAATGTCTATACACGATCAGCTGTCTTTAATGCACAGCATTTGTAGCGCTTGTGTTTGTGGGAGATTTCCTTACATGGGAATTGAGCATTTGATAATTAACTCGTAGCTAGCAGCGCTCTACCGTCGTGTAATCCTGTGCTTTTGAGATTACCTGTTTCAAAATGAGTCAGAGTAATTGCTTTATCTGCAGTTATGACAACAGTTTCACAGGAATGTAATGTTCTTTGCTGTGGCTGTTTCATAAGCTGTGCTTGCAGTTGTCTCCTCTGTACCTGGGTGGCAAAGGAGATAAGGGCTCATCGTGTTCGTGCACAGGAGCAGCTCAGTGCTGCTGTGTTCTGATCAGCCAGGGCTGACTGATGAGCTCTGTAGATGGTTCCTCTCCTGCACAGCATGTTTTCCCCCTTCCATGTTTGCCTCATCGTGGTAGGATACTGATATAGTTTTATCCTCACCTTGCGCCCTTCTTTTTGTGCAGAGCGAATGCTGAACTCCCTGCCCACCTTCCAAAAAAGCAAACCCCCAAGCCTTGCATTTTCCTAAATTGCTTTTTTTTTTCTTTTTTCTTTTTCCCCACAAGGCTCTTTTGTGAGAAACTGAACTGAGTTAGCTTCAGTTACCACGAAGCTCGTTGGAAAATGGAAGGCAGGCAGCTCTGTGTTCTCACGTTACTGAACAAATCCATCTCCCCTTCCCCAGGGTCTGCTGTACCACTGGAAAAAAAAATGGCATTTCAGCTGTCAAAAACTGCTGCAGAATTGTTTGTTCATGCTTAAGAGAAGTATATTTGTTCAGGGCTTGTAAACACCGTCAAGAAGATTTTGACAGGAGCGAAAAATGAACTTAAGCTGCTGGTGCTGAGTGGGAAAGAGCAAGCATTAATCCTGCTGGAACCCCTGGCTGCAGACTGCCGTGCCCAGCACTCTGAGCTCAGCACATCCAGCTCCATCTGATCCTTCCTGCCTTCAGATAGGCTCTTTGCTGCCCTGGCAAATACAGGAGGGAAGCAGTGTTTGGTTTGCTTTGTGTAGTAGTTAACGTGTTGTGCATTACATCATGAGGCTTGCTGCTATCTTATCGGCTGCGGCCGGTGATGACTGACCAGAAATCTCTTTCTGCAGGAAATGATTGGGTTCCAGGAGCTGGTGTGGAGAGCTCCAGAGGTAAAACGTGACTCTAATTAATTAGATTCTGATTCCAGAGTGTGGACGCTTTGTAGAGAAATACCAAATAGGCAGAGGCCTTCTGTGGTTTTGCTCCTAAAAGCTCCATTCCTCCTGAGCAGTTTGGATTTCCACACGCCTGACCTGAGCTGGAGGAGCAGAGCAGCTGTGTAGAAATTAAAGATGATGTGAGCTTGCAGGAAAGATGAAATGGACCTGATTAGGTAAGGCAATTCTATTTCAGGAGGGTGTACAGCCGTGGCTGGTAGGAGGTGTGGTTAATGTGTTAATCTATCTCTCATCACTCACAGCTGCAGAATAGCAGGTCAGTGGTGTTACAGAGCCATTAATGGTTAGGAGAGACCACTAAGACCACGTCCAGCCCTGCAGTGGTCAATGGAAGGCCTTCAAGGTGCATGTGCAGAAGGGGAGGTGCAAGGATTGTCTGGGTATCAAAAGATGCTTTAGAGTGGGAACTTAATTGCAGGGCTGTCATACTGGAGGTGTCTTATAGCTGTGTCACTTAACATGCATTAAATTTGGCTCTGAATCTTGCACCTATTATATGTAGATTCTCCTAATGTAAGGAAAGCAACACCATTTGCTCTCTAAAGGAATGCCAGCATGGCTGTTGCTGCTGCTTGAAGTTATTGAGCTCTTGTGACATTATGCATGGCTTAATGAACTTAATGAACAAATGAACCTGCAGCTGATTTTTATTGTGGTTCCATTAACAGGCTCGATCATCATTCCAGATGAATATAATCAAGAGGTATAATTACACAATGCTTCTCTGTATAGTGAGTTCTTCCACTAATTCTCTTCACAAGGAATGGAGCCTAGCAGAGGGCTTTAATATTAACCTCTCCTTTGTAACGAACCCCCTGAGCTTGAACAGTGCAATTTACCTGTCTAACCTCAACCACTGCCACAGGTTCAAGGCATGGACACCCACGGACAGGTTCCATTGCATGGACACCCTCCTTGCTTTGGGAAATCTGATGCTGCAGAGTATGAGCAAAGAGAGCTGTGACTTGTGCAGAGCAAATGCTGCCCTGCCTGTTGCAAGCAACAGATGACTTCATTCAAGAGTGCAGCTTGCTGCTGCTGCGTTAGAGCCAGCCTTTAATGGAATCAGATGTGCACATTAAATTAATACGTTTTACATGGAGCCCATCAACAAACATTTAATTTACTTCAATACGAAGGCAGGGCACGTGGGAGCAGAATGGTCTGTGCTTGGGATAATCTAGGAGAATCCCTGTGTGACAAAAGCTTTCTTAATCAAGAGGTAGCATTTGTGAACAAGCTAATTGTTCACAGTTAGCAATTGCCTAACGTGACCTCCCAGCTCGCTTGGTGCAAAGTGCATCGGATGGAAAAATGGAATCTAAAAACAAGGAGAAGGTTGGTTGGCTTTTTGACTCAACAGGATAGAAAATGGTTTTGTGTGGGTTTGTTTAGGAGCGTAAAGCTTTGTTTACATCTCTCCAAAAAGCCTCAGGTCCCCTCCCCAAAAAGTCCAAGTGGTCTCTCTTAGCCTGGGTACCGCAGTACATCCCAGGCAGCGTGCCCTGCCCAAATTCTGCCTCCAGCCATGCACAGGATTAGCATCCTCATATGTGGGAGTGCCACAGTTTGACTTCTGAAGGGCCGTTAAGTGAAATCAGCACTTAATGACCGGAATTATAAAGTATAATGTTGATAGTTACGATCTAGGTGGTGGAGAAGGGATTAGCAGGCATGTTGCTGCAGCCCTGGGTGCGTAATGAAATGGGATGGGCAGTGCATGGTGCAGAGCGTTCAATCCCGTGCCAGAGGTGGTGAGAAGGCTGCACACCTTCCATTTGGAGCTGCCATCAACGAGGGATGGGCGTCAGAGGGCTGAGAGCACAAAAGAACAAGCAGTGCTGGCACAAAGGAAGGCGAGCTCGGAGACGTGTCTCCCTTGGCATGGTTTGGTGCTGCCATGGGGTGGGGGTTTTCTCCACTTCCTTGCAGGTGTGGTGCAACAGAGAACGCAGCCTAGGTGATACATTTCTTACAGATGAGCAAGGCTGCGTGCATCTCATGCCCAAAAATGGAACGGTGGTGCCTTAGCATGCAAGGAAGGCCAACTGGAGTCCTGTACGTCCATGAGCATTTTTCAGCCGTTGTTCAAATGCACACTTTTTTTTTTTTCCTCCTATTGTAGACTTCAGCAGTTGAGCTCTTTGCTTTTTCTTTGTCTCCCTACGAACTGATGAGAAGGCAGAGCTGAAAGATTCCAAGTCCGTACCTATACCATCATTAAATGTTATTTGAGGAGGGTTTGCTCCCTTGAGGAAGGGTGTTTTTAATGAAAGAAAGAGTGCAGTGGATGCCATCAGGCATCATTAACGATCAGCTGCTCTATTTGCCTTTCTGCCTTGAGCAAAAGCATATTTAGGGCCGTATGTTTATATTTGGCTTATTTTGCAAGCATCTTATCTGTTGTCTAAATAATACTGTGCTCCTGCATTCATAAAAGAAACTCACCGAGCAATTTTTGCAAAGGCAAATTTGCAATTTTTTCTTTCCTGAGCAGCTTTTGTGAATCTGATGGGCAGTTCTCTCCTCCTGAAATTCACTTTGATGATACTGAGGGAGGAGAATTAGGCTCAGGTTGGTCTGAGCCAACCTGAGAGAAAGTTTGGAAGCCTGTTGTGTTAACCTCATGAATGCTAAGGTTGGCATGCTTTGGAGAAGGTTTGAGGGGATACCATCGAGTTCCTGAGATACCCCCCTTAGCAGTGTTGGTGTTGGTGTAGCTGCTCTTCCAATTTCAAAGGAAACACACAAGTTTGTGGTGTGACTCAGCTTTAGAGGAATAAGGCTTTAAGCAACTTTAATCCTAGCTGACTGCTGGTGAGTATTGTTTGTTTAATAGCCCTGCAACGCTGCTGTTCCCTTTAAAGACAGCAAACCGCCTTTGTTCTCCTCTAAGCTACGCAAGACACTGATTCTTAATCACAGGGCTGCAGAAGTGGTTTGGGGCCCGGAGCTGCAGTGACTGCACACTGCTGGAATGTAATTTGTCACATCTGGTAAAAGGGAATCGGTCCGGATCTGCTCCAATGCACACTAGCCCTTTTTTGGGGGTGGTGGCTGTGACTAAAGCACACTTGGTAGGTGGGAAAAGTGGAAAAAAGCATGGCTAGGCTTGAAATATGTATTTGTGATACAGTCAGCAGTGCAGCCTGCTGGGGTTGAGCCTTTGGGAAAGCCATAGAACCGTCAGGGTTGGAAAAGAACACTGAGATCATAAAGCACAGCCATACCTCTGCATTCCTCTGCACTACTCCAGTGACCACATCTTCTGCTGTCAAATCAACATCAAGAAGATATCGACTAGCATAAAATGATATTAGGAGACAACTTGGAGCACGTTGATTATTAATGATGCCAGTGCCATACTTAGCATCTTCTCAGTGGCTTCTTGTTGCGTTTGTTGGAACGTGTGATAGCAGCTGCCAAGGGCCCTTGTAAAGTCCTGTGTGTTACAGCAAATAGAGCATGATCATATGAATGAGCAATCTTTCTGTTGTCTCACTTGCTTGGAAGTTTAAATGGAGAATGAATCAACTGCCTCTTTGTCAGCCTCCAGCTTCTCCTTCCCCTTCTTCCCTACCAATGACCTGATCACTCCTCTAATTAAGAGAAACAGAAACCAGAGTGGGGTGTGTTGTGTGTAAGAGAAGACTGGCCTTTTCCTCTCCTTTGACTCTGAAGGAAGGGAATTAGGGCTGTAAATCACCGCTCTGTGAAATGCACTTGAAGTGACATAAGGAGAAGAAATGGAACGACTGGAATTTTGTGCAGGATGAGGGAGGTTGGGCTGAGCAGACGTCGAGATGCGTAATTTTGGCAGCTTCCCAGCATGGCTGAACTGCTGGGGAGGAACGCTAATCCTTTTTGCTTGCTTTTTGGCACAACCACTCAAAATATGCAGCTCCATCTCCCGAAAATACATCCTTCTCTGCAGACTGCATCGTGCTCTGTAGGAACGCAGGTAATACAGCAGGGTAACCTGAATGCAGCCTCTATTGCTGATGGAACAATTAAAGCCTGGAGGAGCAGCACGCAGTGCCAGCACTGACTTGCATCCACAGAGGGCCAGGAGGAGTGATTTAAGCCCAGCAGCACTGCTGTATCTGAAAGAGCCTATCACAGACTGCAGTATAACTCTGCTTTAATTTCACCTTCTTGACTTTAATATTAAATCTGGGAAACGAAGTTACTATTTTTATAGGAGCATACATGTAATCAGCAGTCAGAAAGGAAACAGGATATGGAAATACAAGCGAAAATATTTGATGACAAATGCAAATTTCAGCCTAAATATTTTACCCTGCTTGGCAGTAAATGCTCGCTGGTAAAAAGATGCACCACAAACCTTCCTGTGTAAATCAACCGTGGGTTGTAAGGGGGGAGTGCACATGCTGTTTTGCTGGCTGTTGCTGCAGCACAATGGCAGGAGGGAGAAGGAGCAGCCAGCATGTCATCTTGGTGCTGCTGCAGTGAGCTGTAACCCCTTCAGGAGTTTCTGGTTGTGCAAGTAGCACCGTGCATCCTCCCCTGCAGGAGATCCTCCTCACCTTCCAGCTCAGATGGGGTTAAATTTGCCCTTCAGTGCATTATTTGATAAAGTTTTGGTCCCTACAAAATAAACAAACAAATAAATAAATAAAAACTCTGGCAGCAGAAATTATTACGATGGCATTCAGACGTGTTTCAATCATGTGGTTTCCAACATCAGTTGGATTACTGAAAGTGAACACATAATTCCTTCTGTTATGAGGGACTGGGCAGGTCTCCTGTGGCACTATAGGACCGTCGAATCATCAAGGTTGGAAAAGACCGCTCATATCAGCAACCCATCAGGCACATCCCTCAGTGCCACATCTCCACTGAACACCTCCAGGGATGGAGACCACCACCTCCCAGGGCAGCCAACAACACATCACCTCTCTTTCTACTCTTTACTCATTGTACTTTTCTTCCTGAACTCAAACTGTATTCACGTGTATGGATGAGCATCATCACGTTTCTGAGAGCTTTGCTTTCAGGTCAGCAAATGACAGAAGTTGACAGTGCCCTTTGAAACGTTTGTATGCTTGAAAGGAGGAACTGCTGCATGGTTCTATACCCAATCCAATAATGATGCTTGTAGTATAAGGTTTAATTACACAGCTTGTAATGACAAAACTCCTTTTCTTGCACCCTCTCAGTTCTGCGTATGCCCTGCATTCAGAGACACTCAGCTGCTCTACTTGAGACTGCAGAGGCATGCAGGTTCTTGCAGGTTTTGATGTAGAGAGCACGTAAGTGTTTGAGTTGATTGGGCTGAACAGGTGAATAGTGAGAGTGCTGATTCGGGTGATTTAACTTCAGATGCCTTCTATTGCTCTGAACATTTCCCACCTTACTTGGAACCAAAAATTGCACAGAACTGTAGGAAGGGTGCTGATCCCAACGAGAGCTGATTTCACTTCTGTGCTTTTATAGGCTTACATCCCTGGTTTGAGGGTGTGTAAAGGAGGGGGACCATCTGCTTGACGTTTGAAATAACTGTCATCATCCCACAGCGAGCAAAAAACTTGTGATATGGAAAAAAAAAATACATTCTTTCCCACAGTTAACACTCCATCTGCACATCTTGTCTTTCAGATGGGAAGAGGAACTGACAAGAAGAATGAGCCTGGAGTCTATGGTAGAAACCTTGCGAGAGGTAAGCCTGGAATAGAACCCTGGAAGCATTCAGGTTGAAAAAGACTTTTAGGATCACCAAGTCCATCCATCAGCCCATCCCCACCATGCCCACTAACCCATGCCATGGAACCAGGAATCATTTAGGTTGGAAAAAAACACTAAGGTCGCCAAGTCTATCCATCAGCCCATCCCCACCATGCCCACCAACCATGTCACTCAGTGCAGATAGCATGTGCTGAATGGCAAGTGCTTTCTCTACACCTTTCATTGTGCTAATCATCGTTCAATTAAATGGTGAAATTAAATTAATTAAAACCCCTCCTGTAGTCCCAGCAGCTGAATGCCTTGCTGTGTGCTAGAGAGCAGGGGGAATGCTTGGAAGCTGAGTGCAGCGTGGGGGTGGTGATGTGCCTTATCAGCCCTGCTCAGGTTAAGTGAGGAAGTGTGTGTTGCCCTGTGGCCTCTGAGTTCTTTGTGTGTTTTCTCTTGCAGGAGGCGCAGGAAGCGGAAGCTCTCCAGGAGGAGTTAAATGAAAAGATTGAGAGATTGAAAGCAGAACTGGTGGTGTTTAAGGGTCTGATGAGTGATGTAAGTACACTGGAGAGCAGAGTGGCCAACTCCCACTGCCTCTGTGAAATGTGTGCGTTGTGCAAATGGCTTCATTCATGAAAAAGTTACGGTCTTAGTGAGTGCTGCTTCGTAGTTAGTATTACGACTGCCTTTATGATCTAATGCATCAGACAGATCACCCTTCCCCCTGCTTCCTGTCTGGTCTGTGTAGAGATGCATTAACTTGCTGCTTAGCCCATAAACTGGACTCTTCCCTTCCTCCCCCGATTCCACTGCTGGCGATGCTGGCATTCCAATCTGCAGCCATGGGGAACGTGATGGAGAACTCCCAGGTTAGGGAAAAGATTCGGTCACCATACAGCTGTCTTGCATTTTAGCCATACTGATCGTATAATCGTGCAGATATCTGAAAGAAAAGCTGGGTGAACACTGAGGTGGCTTTCTCCATTAGACTGCAGCAGCGTGCTGATGCCAGTTGTCTAATGAAGATGTTCTCTTATGCTTATTTATTCAGTAATTTTGTTTAGAACCGCTTCCTCCGGTCTTTATATGAGCTTGCAGAACCTGCTCCCCGGTGTCAAATGTATTCTCTCAGGGCCACTGGATCTATTCATGCGAAATTTGGCAATTAGCTGTCTCTTCTTCTGGTGTTTAATGAAGAATAGGCATGCTTGGTTAGAGGCAGTGTGAATCTTGTTAGGGCTGCATCACTTAGAACTCGTTCACAGAGGGAAAGGTGTTGTTCAGTGTGTACAAAAAGGGTGGTGGTGAATGCAAACATCCTGCTGGATTCAAGAGAAGGTGTGCTCTGAGCTTTGCAAGGTGGAAGAGAGCCTAAGGAAAGCAGCAAGAATGCTTGTTTGAATCCTTCCATGTAAATATGTAGGGCAGAGAAACACAAAATGTTGGCACGTGCCTCGTTGCCTTCCTGTCGATAAGAATCACTGCTACCTGTTCAGTTGATAAGAGTGTGTTTAAAGAGTGTCATTGTTCATAGCCTCCTTTTTTTTTTTTGGAAAATAAAAACCTTCCCAAGTTGTCCAGAGGTGCTTGACAGAGGCTGGAGAAGAATGAGAATCATAGAATATCCCAAATTGGAGGGGAACCCATTAAGATCACCGAGTCCAACTCCTAAAGAAACCTGCTCAATGTTCTTAAACAAAGAAAACAAAACCAAGTCCTCTTGTTGGAAAGCGAGTTTGCTATTTAAGAGTGCTCTGCAAAGAGTTTTTTCCATTTTTCTGGTCAGGGGGATGATTTCCCAACCACTGAGATGCTTTCCAACAGGGAACATCTCACCTAGGCTGGGTGTCTGTAAAAACACAGAACGGTGTTACGTTGTGGATCCAGCAGTACTGTCTGAATAGGAGCAGCCCTTATAAATTCAAAAGTTGTGTTGGGTTGGGCATAGGTTGTTCAGTGGCAAAGAACTGAGCTGAGGTTTTCTTGGATTTGGACACAAATGTTAATTCTGTTAGCTGTCTAGTCTGCTTAGACTGCCTTTCCAGGAGAACAGGACGTAATATTGTTTAAGGATGATGTGCCCTGGGGTGAGAGAGATACTATGGGGTATCTCTGCTTTCCTGAACTGTATAATAATAGAAGATAATCACTGCTGTCCTTCCTGCAGCCCATGACAGACCTGGACACAAAGATTCAAGAAAAGGCCATGAAGGTGGACATGGACATCTGTCGGCGAATCGATATCACAGCCAAGCTGTGTGATGTAGCGCAGCAGCGCAACTCTGAAGACGTTTCCAAGATATTCCAGGTGATTAGGCTGTGAATTTTCTGTAGGGTAGGACGAGCAGTGATGGGTCAAGAGGGAGCAGTGTCAAGAAGCGTGGTCCAGGTCGCTTCCATTTATTGAAATTTCTCTGTGTAGAACTATTCTCTTCTTTCTCAGTGTTGGAGTGTAGCTGTCTTCTGATGTAGCACTAAGAGAAAAAAAAAAAAAAATTGGGAGAGTTTTCACTCAAGATGAACTTTAAGAGATGATGTTAGTCTTGATCCCATTTGGTAACGAATGCATTAAAAAAAAGCATTCCAGGGGCCTAGGTTTGTATAAATGGCTTCCTCCTCACAAGTGAGAGGTTTTAAGCTTGTAGAACTGTCATCTGAATGTTCTTATTTCTGGCTCGAGCTCCACAGCCAGAAATAACACTTCTGTGGTGGCGAGTTATGATTGCATTGTGAGACCAGCAGCTCTAATTGCTTTCCTTGAGCTCCTATGGCTCCTTGGTGCTAGTGGGAGAAGTCGTATAATTTGCTACAAAAGCAACCAGTTGCAGCTCTGTGTTGAGCAAACCTGTAACTCCCATTGCAGTTGATCTTGTGTCATACCCGCTCTTTCAATTGTGATTAACCCAGCTTCACTTTGGTCTAAACGTGTCCTGTCCAATCCCTGGATAAGTCCAGTGCTTTTCTCTGTGTTGTGATGCCGTGTGAAAACACTATAAATATCCTTGTGGTCTCCACCGGTTGTGTATTTTGGTTGTGATGTAGTTGCCTTAATGTTTGGTGGCTTGTTTTTTTGTTTTTGTTTTTGTTTTTGTGTTTTTCCCCCCTATGTTTCCAGAAAGATTCTGATCTCTTTTTTGGAGACAATTTTTGTAGCATATTGAGCCACTGCGTTGTGCTCCTGGTTCCTTCTTGTCCCTGAGCAGAATTGCTCTGTCTTTCTGCTCAAAGGTAACTGCAAAGCACACTTTTGGTCAAGCATGCAGTGGTTAAAATGATCGGTATGGAGAGCAACACCAACAAAGGATGGCTCACGTGCCAGTGAGAGGGAAAACTGCAGTAGGCTGGGAGCAGGCTGTGTGTGACTCAGTGGTACCGCATCTTTTACAGCCATGCTCTCTGCCCTTTGTGGCACTTCAATTCTCTGCACATCTGCAAACTTCCTTTCTTTTGAGGCTGTCCAGGGATTGTCGTGGTTGGGTCGATCCTCCTCCTGTCAGTCTGAAGACTAAACAGTCTGCCTCTGCTTATGGGGAGGGAACAAACCTGGCTTAAAGAATCTCTGCAAGGTTTCTTGTCTACTCTTCACAGTCCCTCAACACTGGGAGCAACAGCCTGTGGTGGTGGCAGGAAAGGGAGAGTTCTGTCATTTGCTCTCAAACCTGCTGCCTGGGCACTCCTGCAAGCTTTTGCTTTTCCCCTGTATCATTCTAACCTCTGCATGTTCTCTGGTAGGCCATAGGCTGTTGTCAGTGAACAGATGAACATCTGTAGAGCGCTGACAGCCTGCAGCTTGCTTTGCTCTTTGCCATTTTTGAACTGCTTTCTTATGCTCTTTGTTCCCCACTCACTAATGGATGCAAATCTTGAATACGTGCAATCCCTGAACTGCCTGGGAGCCGATGTGGTTTTAACCACCCCAACGTAATGCCTCTCCTTTATTTGACACAGCATCTCAGTCGAACCTTCTAAGTTACAACTCTTCTCTTCAATTAAGGTGGCTTCCAAGAAGAAAGAACGAAAACTTGCCTCTGATGATGACCTCTCAGAGCAGGATGCAGACAACAGCAGGTTCTCTGACGACGAGGTCAGCTGTTCTTTGAACATCACAGATGAAATGAAGCGTATGTTCAATCAGCTGTGAGTATCGTGGATAACGTGGGGAAGACTGAAATGCAGATTTAATCTCAGAACTCAAATACTGAGTTACTTCTGGAGGCGTTCAGGAGGTTTTTCATGGTAGAGAATTCGAGTCTGTTTTCCCTGTGTGTTAGAGGATCTTAGGAGGAACCTTGCTGCTTTTTGGGCTGGATGGAATATGGCATCATTGTCACTGAAAGCTCAGGAGTGATTCCAACTCCTCTGGTGTTTCCCATGATTTTCAGGTCAGCTGTGGGTACGTGGCACTGGTGGTTGTGTCCAGATCAGTGGTAGCAGAGGATGACAGTCGTATACATTCCATGAATGTCAAAGGTCTCTTCTCCTGGGCAGGAAGAGTTAATTTATTTAGCCTAAGGGTTTATCCCTGGGCTAGTGAGAGTTAAGGGTCTCTGCTATTTTCTCTTGGCAGAGGGAACCCCAGCCAGGGCCGTAGGTCTGATTTCAGTAGCATTTCAGTATTTGTGTCTTCTGCCAACTTCTGCAATGACTGTGCTGGGAGAGGCAAGAATTCCCAGTGCTTTCCCACACATCAGTATTTAATACGTAGGAGTACACAAGTCTTTCTCTAAGGAGCACTGGCTCCTCTTCTGTTGTCAGCTGTTGCCAGAAGTTCTGTTTTCAGGCCATGCCCCCTTCCTTCCCTCCTCAGTTTCATATGTGGGAGGGCACGATGTGCCCAAGCAGTGCAGGTCATTCTTCGTGTTATAATTCTTGGTGCTGTGTTTGTGGCTTATTGAAGATGATACATGATTAAGTAAATTCTTGCTTTGGGGGCTTTGTCAGGTAGAAGGTGTATTTTACAAGTAGCTGATCTTATTAACAGAAACCTTATGCAACTTTCATTGTGTCTCTAGTGATGACCTTAATGCATAAGTGCCTAGCACTAAAAAGTCAAAACGTGGTCGACATTGAACAACATTTGTCTGTAATAGACAGCAGTCAGAACTGGGAGTCTGCATTCTGATAGCTCTTGCAGCAAAAAGAAACTGAGCTGAAGAAAATCAATTGCAAAAGACAGAATCGTGTATGTCCAAAATGTTTATTATTTTGTGAAGTGGAGATAGATGCCATCTCTCGTGCCAAGCTTCTCAGCTTTCTGAAGACAGTGGGGGACTCAGCTTCCGGATTGAGATGTTATCTGCTTAAAAGGAAGTGAGCTAAAGAACCAGAAATGCATCAGCCAGAAATGAGCAAACTGCTCCTGTGAGCAGCTTCAGGTTTTTGCCAGGCCTCCTTAACAAAGACAAGAAGCAGCTACTTGTGTTTCACTGCCTGCTGTTCAAACCAAGAGTGACCTGGCTGCCTTCTGAAACTTTTTCCTTTATTGCACAACTGGCCATGTTAAAGGGGCTTGACCAAATAGCGAGGTTAAAGGCCACTCTGCCACTGTTTTTTCTCAGTCCTAAGTGGCTTTAGTAGTATCTTTGCTTGTCCAGCTCAATAGTAAGTACTTATGTTCACTTGTGCATCATTCTAGGGCTCCGTTTTCTCTTATTTATTTTTGAAACGAATCTTTCTAAGTGCTGCAGGGGAAAATGTTGGCTGAACTTCAGCGTGAAATCAGCAGGGAATCTTCTAGTGGCTGTTTCCTGTATAATTCCCCAAACTGTGGTTGAGTTCATTTTCCCATGTATAGAAAGAACAGTTTAAAACATTTTTGTGGTTTTGCAAACAGGGGAAACTAACAAGCAGCACCATCTGGAGGACAGAACTAGGACTGTGTGCTTGGGCTGGGAATGCTAACAAGGATCTTTTATTCTGCTTTGGAGTGGCAAAGAGCCCAGGAGTGAGGGACTTGCAGACAGTCGCAAAGCCTGTTTTTAAAATCTTTCAGGATTTTCAACTGCTTTGTTTCCTTTGTTCGGTTCTTGTAAGCCCTTTTTTATTTTCTTTTTTTCCTTAAACATGAAACGAGGGGCTGAAGGAGTGGGGCTGGAGTTCTTTTTCACTCATGCTTTTCCATTACCTTCACAGTCGTGAGACTTTTGATTTTGATGATGACTGTGATAGCTTAACGTGGGAGGAGAACGAGGAAACGTTGCTTCTTTGGGAGGACTTCACAAACTGCAATCCTTCAATTGACCTCCAAGGAGAGGTGAGTATGTCAGTTATCTTCTTAAACTCTTCTCTTCAAAACTGGTATCCCTCAGCTGCTCTTTCAGCCATCTGAGCCTTTGGATATTTGACTGGTGATCTAGTTTGCCATGCAGACTTGCTTTGATTTTAAAATCCTCTTAGGGCTTTCTCTCCGTGGTTGCTTTTCAGTTTATCTACCAAACTTCATTTCTTCTGCTCCTTCATACTGAAGGAGATAGAAATATCAAGCAAGTGTCAAAAGACCCGAGGCTCTAGCTGTTGTAGGAGCATCACACCATCTGTCACCCTGACCAGCGAGGCAGCTAGAGCCCTTTATCTCCCATGCAGCATCTCACTTTCTCTGTAGGGTGTCGTTCACCCTTCCGTTGTCAAAACATCACCTGTAGTGTGTGAGATGGTACCGTGCCCTCATTCCAGCAGGGAGAAAAGTGAACTTGGTGTGTGCCACGTGTGATGCTGAGGTATGTACAGCCTGACACAAAGGGCTGTGTAAGGCCCGGGGGATCTTCTGAGCCCGCAGATCTTGTGCTTCTGTCTTCCCAGTCAATAGGAATCTCCTGGTGCTGGTGGATAATGAACAGCTTGCTCTTAATCCTTAAGATCCCGTGCAAAGTAAGCTAATGGCTGCACGCTGCCTCATTCAGTGACTCCTGAGCCTTTTAGAACAGGCCTAAAGAGAGATTGAAATGGCAAGGTCTGGCTCTGTGCAGGCAGTCTTAAACGTGATGCTATTATTTCATTACTGAGCAGCATGACAGCAGTAGGTAGGCAATAATCCTGCCTTCTCCCATCATTGCCATAGTACAGAGATGCTGAGGCAGCAGTCTCCTGAATATTGTCTTGTGTTGACTGCCAGGGGTGTGTTAATTTACATCTTCCCATTTGTGGATCATCTGGCATAGCCTGAAACTGCGGAGATTATTTCAAAGTGCTGGGACTGCAGAAAGCAGCATACTTAGCTGTACGTCTTTTGAGCAGGAAGAGTGGCAGAGTGATAACGTGCAGCCATGTACTGGAATTAGTGACAGATTTATTTGCATATACCCATGTGTGCATGTATAAGCACAGCTATCAGAGGAATATTGCCGAACTCAGACCTTCAGTGCAAAAACTCTAAAGGTTTTAAGAAGCTTAAATCCTTCTAAATGAAAATTATACAAGGAAAGGGTAGATCCGTCTTGTAGATGGAGCTTCAGAATAAAGACTGCTCCGTCTGTGCCTGGTCTTTAACACAGTGCTTTACATGCCTGAATCTTCCTTCCACTGGCTTTATTCCTTTCAAGTTCTTACACGGTGCCCTCACCACCTTCTTTGAAGACCTTCCTCCTCGAAGCGCTTCTGCATATAAAAGGATAAGTGGAGTGATTCTTGTAACTATAGGCTGGTTATCCTGACGTTGATCCCATGTAGGATCCTGATAAAGCTGCTGCGGATGTGGCCGAAGGATGGTGGCAAAATGAATGCTCATCAACTCAGTTGTGTTCAGTTGATTACTTTACCTGGCATTTAAGTAACGCATTTTGATAGGAGACGATGCGTGTAGGCTATGAGATGATGGAAACTGAGTGGTCTTGGGAGTATGGAATCAGAAAATAGGAATTCCAGAGCAATGCTGTAAGTAGTGCTCAATACAAGGGAAAAAAAAAAAAAAGAAGTTTCGTGTCTGGAAAGTAATTGCTGCATATTTCTGCATGATCAGGCTGGGAAAGGTTCAGCAAATGCAGTAGTTTCATTTTTTGGCATCATCAGGTATCTGTTTGTTGCTGGAGTCTTGATCCAAGGTTCCTTTGCATGGGAGGGTGTAAGACCTTGCGCTTCCCAGCGAGGTTCTATGAGAAAAATCCACAGTCTGCTGCTCTGTTGGTTTCTTGCTAATTCTTTGTGTCCTCATTTCCCATCAGGAAGAAAACCTGGGAAACTTGATCCACGAAACAGAGTCTTTCTTTAAAACAAGAGACAAGGAATACCAAGAAACAATAGGGCAGATAGAGGTAAGGAAGTGATTCATGATCATATAAATAATTCCTAATGGACAAAACGTGTGCAGTGTTCTGCTCACAGATAGACATGCACACACTGCCAAGGAGGAATCTGTATCTCTATCAAGAATGCAAAGATGTTTTCCTTTGACATTGTTTCGGATATTTTTTCCTAAATACTCTTTTCCTCACTACTACTGACTAAGCACAGGTCTGTCATTAGTGCAGTGAGAACCTTCAGAGCAAAGAATCAACGTGCACTGTTTTTTTTCCGCTGTTTGTCCTGCATGCCCACCATCAGACTGGGAAATGTTTCACAGGAAACCACCTCAGAGGTCGCCAGGCACAACATCTGTAGCTTCTCACCATCTTAGCCCTGAATGTGCTTTCATTCATTGCTCTGTGCTGACAAAGAAAGCGCCAAGCAGCAGAACAGGACATAAGAGCTGTTCTAAAAACAGCGTTGAGCTCTGATTAAAATACACCTCATAAGGAGATGAATGCACTCTCAGCATGCAACGCTGCCATAAAGGGTTTATATCTCCCCAGCAGTGTGTAAAGCTGAGGGAGGAGCTGCTAGCAACTCACCTTGAGCTGATGTTTTTTTCTCTTCTCCTCCAGCTGGAATTGGCCACAGCCAAGAGTGACATGAACCGCCACCTTCACGAGTACATGGAGATGTGCAGCATGAAAAGGGGCCTGGATGTCCAAATGGAAACCTGTCGTAGGCTTATCAAAGGTTCAGCTGACAGGTAGTACGATCTTAGAATCCTCCTCCTTACCATCCCACCTTTTATTTACTGCAAAAGTGAAGTTTGTTGGTAATGAAGGGTATTCTTAATTGTTTGAAGAGTGAAAGTGACGATTCCCTTCACAAGCCCCGCGTTTTCGTGCCTGTCAATGGTGTTCAATGCTTTGTCTAAACCTTTCTCTGAATTTTCTGCAGAAATTCTCCATCTCCCAGCTCTGTAGCCAGCAGCGACTCAGGAAACACAGATGAAATTCAGGATGAGTTGGACAGAGACGCGGATGTGGAGCCCATGGTCAGCTGATACGTGGTTGGAGCATTCCAGTGAAAGGGAAAACACAAGCAAAGATTGGAAAACAACACACTGTTGAGGGGTGAAAAGAATAAAATTAAGACTTGTAGGCCCCTGCATCGGGCTTCTATGGACTCGTTCCTACACGCATCCCCACCCCACCCAAGGATTGGTGCTGTAAATTTCTATTGTTATACAATTCACAAATGCAGAGTCCTGTAAGAAAACATGGTGTTTTAATTGTGCCTTTGCCCCAAGCTGAGCCACTTTGAGCTCCAGTGGAATATTACTAGCAGGTGTTTTTATATGAAAAAAAAAAAAAAGTAAATTATATATATATGTATCTATTGAAAAATCTGGTTGCAGCAGAGGATGGTGCTGCAAAGGCTCTGGATATTTCAATAAGCTTCTGGTTTTATTGAACTGCTGCACTGACTGGCAAAAGAAATACTGGCAAACTGAGCAAGGAACCCGAGACAATTGTGGTGTAATTACCAATGCCTGGCACAGAAAAAAAAAAAAAAAAAAAAAAAAAAAAAAAAAAAGAATGCCTGCAAATTGATCTGTAAACATTTAAAAATAATACAGGGTTTCGAGACTGAAAGGAGTTTCTTCATTCCCTCTTTCTGAGTGAAGGAGCCTTTGAGATTTGGACAAGCTCTCTGCCAAACTCCAGACTCAGAAGCAGCAGGTCTCAGCTCGGTGGCAAAGCAGTGGGTGAGGGAGGGTTTGTTGGGGTGGGACTGTCACTGATCAACTACTATGCAACAAAAAATAAGCGCGCCTTATTTATATGGAATGTTTGGTCCCTGCTGGGCTACAGTTATCTCTTGGGGGAAGGAAAGCTGAAAACACTTTGCACATGTTAGTTATCTGTAGAGCTTCTTTTGAGGAGGAAAGTCTTGTTTCAATGCCTGTGTTTCCAGTGGTTGGATTGAGGGGGAAGCGAGACCTTCAGTTCCGGAGTTGTTTTGTGTTTTCTTTTTCTTCAGGATATTTTTTTTAAACCATAGCATTTGCAGATTTTACTTTGCTGACAGGGAGATAACTCCACTTTATGCTGCTTTCGTGACGTGGGATAGTTGAAGCATCGGGATGAACTGACATGTTGTGCTATGGATGTGGGCTTGAGATGACACTGAGAGAGCTCCAGACCTCTGTTCTTCAGCAAAGCTGAACAACAGACAGCACTGTAATCCTTTTTAGGGCGTAGTAAAATCAATCCCAAACTGCTGCTGCCCTAAAGTTAGGGAGGAACAGCTGTGTGCTTTCTCTGTGAGAAGGCTTTGGCAATCTGTGTTTTTAAGCAGTGTCAGAAGTCTGAACCTCTGGCATCATCGAGCTGTTTGTGGTTACTAGTGGGAGTCGTAGCACCTCAGCCAGGTAAAAACAGGGTATAAACCTAAGCCAATAATGTTTTTTGTTTGTATTTAAGAGCAAGATTGCAAGTGTAGTTAATACTGCCTAGAGGTAGCTCTGTAGTTAACTAGCAGTTGCAAGAGGAGTAAATACCAAATGTATTTTGTACCTGCCAGAAAACTTAGCAGCTGTTTCATCTGAGCAGTGCTGGGACTGGGCAGGGAAATTCCAGATTTAAGCACCCTCTCAGTGTTATATAAAGGTAGGGTGGCCATCTTTTAGCTTCCTGAGTATTGTTTCCAAGCCTCTCTTCTTTATTGATCTGAAATCAGCAGGGCTGCAGACAGCCAGTGGAGATCAATATTGCTTTCTTGCAAAAAGAGCACGAGTGTTTCAGCAAATGGGCTGAAAATACCTCTCCATCTCGTGCTGCTGTGCAGAGGGGGCAGGACCTCAGAGGGATTCTCCTGGTTGTTCAGAGCGAGGAGAACCACTGGGGGTGATCCATCTGGATTCACAGTGTGAGCATCCACGGCCTCCGTCCAAGAGAAGAGATCCAAGGTTGTGGTTCCCTCACTGGTTAAAATACTCAGCGCTGTTATTCGTAGGGTTAGCAGCTTCTTGGTTCTTGTGGTGTGTGTTAGGGGCTTCTTCATCACGTAGGTGAGGAAGATAACTTATTCCAAAGTGCTCATTCCTATTATTTCTTTGGTGGCCAAAGTGGTAAGTGTCATGTTCACTAGGGCTGCGAGTGCAGGGCGGGTGGGAGGGGGCAAGAAATACCAGATGGGATATTTTTGTGACTGCATGCTTTCAATAAAGTACTGTTAGGGTTTTTGAGCCTGTATGAACTTCAGCTGCTAAATATGTCGTTTCTCACGAGGCTGAGAAACCGTCTGCCAAAGCTGAATGTCTGTAATGCTTTAGTGACTTTGGTGGAGGCATTAAGCAAACTCCTTGCACAGTGAGTCAGCCTCGTTGGAGGCTGTCGTGTGGCTGTCCTCAAATTGTGAGATGTTCTTTGGTACTGGAGAAACTGAGCAATTTAAATGACCGTCCAGCTTAGCTGCAGTTTGTTTCGTTTTGTTTTTTTTTTTTTTAATTATCATTTTTTTAAAACTCAGTGACGTAGTAAGAAAAAGGCTGAGTGGTCTTGAAGCTCGTAGCTGGCGTGGTGAGGTGGGAAAGAATATCCTCAGTTTGACGGTGGGAGCCAAGTGAGGAAGCAGAAATTGAGCTGTAACCTACAGCTTGTCTCGTAGCCATAATTATGAGAAGCATCTGTCATAGGGTTGTATTTTTTGGTAAGTGTAAGGGATGTGGGTTCGTAGTAGACAGTATAGAAATAACGTGTACGATGGTGATGTGTGTGGTGGTAAGTTACCATGCTTGTTGGTGTCTTTCTTATAACCATGTGTAATCCATTTTCTAGGAAGAAAAAAAAAAAAAAGGTGTTTTCATACTTGGGATTGGGGTTTTATTTTCATGTAGGTCTCAGTGGGTCAACCTTTTGGATATGACCAAGGTTGGTCCTTGATAGTTTCCCTAGGAGGTCTTAGGTTGGTTTAGCGTCAAGCGATGCGATGGTGGCCCTGTTCTGTTTGTGTTGAACCACTCTGTAGCAACCAGATCAAAAGCTTGCCAGAAAAAAAAAAATGGTGAAAATGCTGGAAAATGATTTTGGTGACCTCTTTCTTTTTTTTTTTTTTTTTTTTTTTTTTTCCTTTCCTTTGTAAAGCTGTAAATACTTTATTTTTGTTTACTACTCATAATGCGGTGTCATATTGACACTTTTTTAGACTGATAATCAGAAAATCCTCCTCATTGTTTCTCATTTTTTAAAAGGGGGTTTCAAGGAAGCAAATTTTTTTGCTTGTTAGCAGTGTAATAATAGATCCAATTCCTAAAATGGGTTTGTACAAAAAAAATAATGTTTTCAGTAAACAATGGCGGTTGCTTTTGTGGATGCATGTCGTTCAGAAATGTCCAAAGAATAATGTGATACAAACACTTTTTCAAAGATGTAGTAATTATTGTATTAGTTCAGACAACGTAAAAACAAATGTATTAAAAAAAAAAAGTATGGGGGGGGGGGCGGTGTAATGAAATTCAACTAAGCTAAATATGTAATTATTTATATAAAAAAAAACCCACACAGTATATATTCTATTTTTATTAGAGGTTTTTAAAGTGCAAACAGAGTTCTGCTGGCAAATGCAACTGTTCCCCTGTGAAGTATCTTCTGCTTTGATGCGACTCCGAAATCTCCGACTGTTTTCAAGTGATGATGTGGAACGGTGGGATGGGTAGGGCTGTGATGTGTTCCCCATCGCTTCCTCAGGGGTAGGGAAGACAAGCAGGCTGACAGCCTCAACCTACAGAATTATTGCTGCTCTCAGCCCATTCGTACTGCCCCAACCTTGGCTTTGTGTCCTACCCACTTGGAAGACGCGTTGCGTTGGTCTACGCCAGCGCAAATGGGAATTAATGAAACAGAGTAGATCTAAATAGTGCCTGGCTGTAGATCTAAAGCTCTTTCTACCCAAGACGAGGTGTTTTTCCATCGCCATCGCTGCCAGCAAAAACACAAGCTGAGGTCGTGGTCCAAGAGCGGCGACGGTTGGGTGCACGCAGCCTTACGTGGAGCAGCTCTTTGCTCGTGTTTCCTTTGGCTCTGGGAAAAAAAGCTGGGAGAATGTTTGTGCTGGAACTGCAGTGTGGGGAAGTCTCCAGCTGTGTTGCACGTTTGTGAGTGCTTTATTTTAGAGATGATATTTAAAGCAATTGTAATGCTGTGGTCAATGCTAAATCACAGTTGAGCTCTGGTTGACCAAAGAGGTTGACCAGACTTTTCCATGCCGTGCTTCCATGGTGTAATAACACCCCAATGAGGATTTTCCACATTTTGCTTCAGGATTTTTGGGTTTTGATTCTTATGCACTGCTCCAGGACATGGGTTGCTGGGGGAACACGCAGGTTTTAGCGATTTGTGTCACCCAAAATGCTCGATTTTAAGCTTTTATTACAAAATATCTTTATCAGTTTGAGTTTTAAACAAGAGATTGCTGCACTGTATCCTGGTGTTAATGATGCTGGTGGTAGAGGTGAACTAGACATACTACCTGCCAAATTCTTAATTCAATCCCTCCCCAACCATTGGTGGAGAGGCTGGAGGCTTGACCCCAAGTCTTTGGCAGAGTAGTGAAGAAACACTTGATTATTTCTTGTTGTCTGTTTTTGTGTAGAGTTCTGTGTCTTAAGACCCTTCCGCGTTCGTGGGAGCCGTTCCGAGCTTCTCTTTTGCAGAAGCAACAAATTGCGTTGGCAGAAATGGGTACTTGATGCTTCTGGAAATGATGATTCCCTCCTATCTAATTCCGTAGGATCATAGAATGGTTGGGTTGGAAGGGACCTCAAAGATGACCCAGTTCTGGGCTGGGTCTCTGTAGTGGAAATAATGCTTTAAAAACCCACCACGCTGGGGTTCTTTGAGGGCCCTGCAGCTGACAGCACCATTTCCATGGTAGAGCTCCCCACCCCATTGGGCCACAAACCCAACGCTGTGGGGTTCGCTGCCTGAAATGATGCTCCTTCCATAGCTCTCATTGGAACCCCCAAAGATTTATTTGTTATTAAGAAAGAGCTGAAGATGACTGAAAAGCTCAGTCACCAAACACTCCACCTTTCACTAAAAAAAACACACAATTTAGCCCTTGCTCAAGTGTACGTAGCTTCAGTTCTGCCAAAAAAAAAAAAAACAACAATTATTTATTATTTAAGGTGTCGGAGTGGAGGGTGCCAATGGATGAATCACTTCTCGTCAGTCCCTCTTTAGGCCATTGTAAGAGTTTTTTATACACATCAAAACAGACTACTGATGGGTGTTGGAACCTGTTTACCGTACGGTTGTAAATAATTGTGCTTTGTATTCTGTATATTGGCTTCTTTTAAAGAAAAACAAAAGAACTGGTGATGCCAGCTGGGATCCAAGGTGAGGATGGAGCAGCACCGGGTCCTGAGCTGAGCTGGGGGTGGAATTGGGCCCGTGGTGTCTGACACCACTTGACGGCAGATTTGGGACCATCGAAGGCTCCTGTTGACCTTAATCCATTTCAGAAGGAGCAGCAAGAGCCAGAAGGACTCCAACTCCTCTGATTTCCAATGGGTTACTGCAGTTTTTCCTCATTAGTGCCAAAACCCACCGCTCAGTTCTGCTCGTCGCTCCCTCCGTCGTCCGTCTGTCCTTCCGTCCGTCCGTCCCGGCTCTGCTCTGCAGGAAGGGGCTGTGCTGGGGGTCCCGGCTCTTTGGTTCCGAGGGGAAACAGAAACACTTTAAATAAATTCAAACCTCCTGGTTCCTGCCTGTGCCTGCTCGTTCTTGTGCTGCAGCCTGCAGTAAAGGGTGGGGAGGGGTGGGGGAGGGACGGCCGTCATTTCTTCCTGAAAGCCCCAAATTTAGGGAATGGGGGGGGAATTCTGAGCCGATCCCAAATCTCCCGGGTGTGAAACGGAGACCTATCAGCTGGCACCCGTAGTGCTCACATCTTTTGGGGGGCATTAAAGCACCCGATGCTCACACAGCCCCGGCTGCTTTGCAGCCCAACCTCTCCCTGCCGAGGGCCAGGGGGCTAAAATTGAGGGCTAAAATCCCATTTTGTTCAAGTTTTTGTTCTTTAAGGAGGTGTTCTTTAAGGTTCCCTTAAGCTGCTTTCTCTTCCCCCTGAACAGGGCAAAGGCTGGGAGCAGGCCTCATTTGGAGCGTATTTCTTTTTTCTTCTTTTTCTCCTCTTTTTCTGTTCTTTTATTTTTCCTTTTTTCTCTTTTTTTTTCTTTTTTTTCTCCTTTTTTCTTTTATTCTCTCTCTTTCCTTTTCTCCTCTCCTTTTCCTCCCCCCCTTTTTTTTCTCCTCCTTTTTCTCCTCCGCTTTTTTTCTCCTCCCCCTTTTTTTCTCCCTTTGCTTCCCCCCCTTTTTCTCACCTTTTTCTCCTCTCCTTCCCCCCCCTTTCCTCTCCCCCGCTTTTTTCTCCTCCCCCTTTTTGTCCTCCCCTTTTTTCTCCTCCCCCTTTCTTTCTCCTTTTACTCCCCCCTTATTTCTCCTTTTTTTCTCCTCTCATTTTATTTCCCTTTTTTTTCTCCCTTTTCTCCCCTCTTTTTTCTCCCCTTTTCCTCTTTTTTTTCTCCCCTTACTCCTCCTCCTTATTCCTCTCCTTTTTTCCCCCCCCTCCTTTTATTCCCCCCTCTTTTTTTCCCTCTTTTTCTTTCCCTCTCCCCTTTCAACCCCCTTTTCCCCCCCTTTTTCCTCTCATTTTTTCTCCCCTTACTTCCCTTTTTTTCCCTCCCCTTTCATTCTCCCCCCCCCATTTCCCTCCCCGTTCTTCCCCTCCCCTTTTTTTCTTCCCCTCTTTTTTCCTCTCCCCTTTTTCTATCCGTCCCTTTTCTCTCTCTCCTTTTTTTTCCCCCCTTTTTTTTTTCCCCCCTCCCTCCCCCTTTAAAAAAAAATAATTAATTAATCACCTTTATTTAATTATTTCCCCTTATCTTTACGCTCCGCCCCTTCCTACGTCCCGGCCTCAACCACTACCTCCCCGCACCCGGGTTGATCTCCATCATCACCATCCGACCCCGCAGATTTTACACCTCGATCCCGCATCTCCGCTCCTTGACCGTTAACCCTCAGCTCTCGGAACCTCTCTTCCTTTTCCCTTTATCCCACAACAGCGATCGTCCTCTGGTTTTTATAACTGCGGGTTTTTTTCCTTCCTCCCCTCCCCGCCCGGAGCGTTGCGGGCGCTGCCCGTAAAGCCTTGCGGAGCGTTGCGGGATGTGGCGGGCGCTGCGGGGCCGCGGGTGAGTGCCGGCCGAGCTCACATCCCCCCTGTTGCCCCTTCGTGTGTCCCCCCCGTCTGTCCCTCCGTCCCTTCCTGCCGTCCCTCAGTCTGTCCTTCCATCCCCTCTGCTGTCCCTCTCCCCCCTCAGTCTCCTCCTGTCCCCCCCAGGCGTTCCCCCCGACCCCAAGCGATGCCCAATGGAGGAGAACACAACTCAAGGAGCCCCGCTTGTGCTTGGTTGCCCCCCAAACCCTCAGCACCAACCCCACCGCCTTCCCAACCTTTGCCCCTCTCTCCGCCCCTTTGCCCCTATGGGGAATGGCAAAAGCTCAGAGCTGCCGCGCTCCGGTGCCCCCAACCATTTCCCACCCCATAGAAACCTTTGATCCAGCGTCTTCTACAGCTTTTTTTTTTCAGCCTGGGAGCACTAAAACCACGTTTTGTTGGGGAAAAAAGAAAAAAGAAGAAAAAAAAAAAGCGAGTTCTGTTGGAATGAAACCAAACTTTGTTGGGTTAAATAGTGTTTGTTGGAATAAAAGCGTGTTTTGTTGCAATAGAAACACGTTTTGAGGAGACAAAACTGCATTTTATGGGGATAAAAACAAAGTTTATTGGGGTAAAAATACATTTTTGGGGAGTAAAACATTTTATGGAGATAAACTCATGTTTTATTGGGATAAAAACAAGTTTTCTTGGGTTAAAAACACACTTTATTAAGATAAAACCACATTAAGATGAAAATGTGTTTTATGGGGATAAGCACACATTTTAATGGGATAAAGGCATGTTTTATTGAGATAAAACACATTTTATGGTGATAAAAAACATGGTTTGGTGGGGTAAGACTACATTTTGCTGGTATAAAACCACATTTTTGGGGGAGAAACTCACCTTTTTATGAGATAAAACCGTATTTTGTTTTGATAGAAACACATTTTATTGTGATTAACCCAAATTTTGTTGGGATAAACCAAGGTTTTGTTGGTATAAATCCACGTTTTGTTAGGGTAAACTCATATTTTATTGTGATAAAACCATGTTTTATTGTGATAGAAACACATTTGATTGTGATTAACTCAGGTTTTGTTGGGTTAAATCAGATTTTGTTGGGATAGAACCAAATTTTGTTGGAATAAAACCATGTTTTATTTGGATGAAACCATGTTTTATTGTGATAGAAACACATCTTATTGTAATTAAACCAGGTTTTATTGGGATAAACCCAGGTTTTGTTGGATTAAAAGTGTTTTTTTTGAGGGATGGACCCAGGTTTTGTTGGGATAAACCCAGGTTTTGTTGGATTAAAATCAGTTTTTTGGGGGATAGACCCAGGTTTTGTTGATAAACACAAGTTTTGTTGGGTTAAAGTCAATTTTTTGAGGGATAGACCCAGGTTTTGTTGGGACAGACTCAGGTTTTGTTGGATTAAACTCAGTTTTTTGGAGGATAGACCCAGGTTTTGTTGGGATAAACTCATGTTTTGCTGGGATAAAGCCACATTGAAATAAAACCACGTTCTATTTGGGCAAAATCCCACTTTTGGGGGATAAAACCACCTTCTATTGGAAGCACAAGTGGGATTTCCCCATCCCTCCCTCCCTAGGCAGAGATGCTTGCACCATGCAGCCATCCAGGTGACCAACGAGCCCATCCTCGAATTCAAGCCCGGCAGCCCCGAGCGAGCAGCTCTCCAGAAGGTACCCACACATGACATCACTTTGAGTTTTTCTCCTTTTTTTTTAAACCCATCTCCATCCATCCCCAACTCTGTGCTCTCCCTTCTCCAGGCACTTGCTGAGCTGAAGGGCCGGACTGAAGCCATCCCCTGTGTGGTTGGTGGGGAGGAGGTGTGGACGTCGGCGGTGCGGTACCAACTGTCGGTGAGTTTTTGGGGTGAAATACCACATTATGAGGGACGCATCCATCAGACAGGGAATTACTGATGCTACGTTCTCTTTTCAGCCGTTCAACCATGCGCATAAAGTGGCCAAGTTCTGCTATGCTGATAAGGTGAGCACCCCGCTCCTGGCCCTTTTTCTTGAGTTTTCCTTATGGGGACAGCACGATGATCCTTGGGCAGATGGCCCTTCACCCCCACCCCGATCTTCTATGATGAGCATCTCCTCATGGCTGCCACTCCCCTTCCACAGGACCTCATTAACAAAGCCATTAATGCCGCCGTGGCTGCCAGGAAGGAGTGGGACTTGAAACCCATCCAGGACCGGGCCCAGATCTTCCTGAAAGCAGCCGACATGCTGAGCGGCCCACGGCGTGCCGAGGTGCTGGCCAAAACCATGGTGGGGCAGGTGAGTGGGATGGGATGAGTGGGAGGAGTCTGGGGTCTTGGAAGGAGCGGGATGGGGGCTTTGGGAAGGAGTGAGGTCTTGGGAAGGAACGGGATGGGGGCTTTGGGAAGGAGTGAGGTGAGGTGAGGTCTTGGGAAGGAACGGGATGGGGCCTTTGGGAAGGAGTGAGGTGAGGTGAGGTCTTGGGAAGGAGTGGGATGGGGGCTTTGGGAAGGAACAGGTATGGGGCCTTGCAGGAGGCCAAACCCTTGTTGTAAAGGCCAAACCCCAATGCCATCTGTTGTTTTTGTTGGCCATGACCAGGGCAAAACCGTCATCCAGGCAGAAATCGACGCGGCAGCGGAGCTGATCGACTTCTTCCGCTTCAATGCCAAGTTTGCACTGGAGCTGCAGGGCAGCCAGCCGCTCAGCGTGGAGTCCAGCACCAACAGCATGGTGTACCGCGGCCTGGAGGTGAGCAGCCAGGCAAACTCATGGCCGTGGGATGTCATGGGGTGCCGTAGGGTGACATAGGATGCTACAACCTGTCCTTTTCCTCTTCCTTCTGTAGGGTTTTGTGGCAGCTGTCTCTCCCTTCAACTTCACAGCCATCGGTGGCAACCTGGCGGGCGCTCCAGCTTTGATGGTGAGCATCATGGAGTGATATTTCCCTCTTTTGTCCACCAGTCCCAGCCCCAAATCTCTGGGGTCCTGACCTTAAACCTATGAGTGATTTGCGCTTGGGGATGGAGGAGCTCTTTGGGGCCATTTCCAAAATTGGGTCCAAAACTGGGCACCTCCATGCTCAGCCCAGCCACACCCTTCTAGACCCCCTCCTGAATTTTGTTATTAGGCTCAGGGGATGTTAATTAGTCAGGCATTCCCCTGGCTGCTGGGTAGACCTGTCCACCAAACAGCTTTGATGGACAAGTACTGGAAAAAAGGGAAAATGTTCCCAAAATCTGAGAAGTGCCCCATCCTTGGAGACACTAAAGGCCAGGTTGGATGGGGCCCTGGGCAGCCTGGTCTGATGGGGGGCAACCAGCCCAATTCAGGAGTTGAAACTGGATGCTCTTTAAAGTCCCTTCCAACCTAAACCATTCCGTGATTCACCCGTAGGTTGGGCTTTACACAGAGAGCGGCTTGGGGTGCTCTAATAGGTGGGTGTTAATTAACCCTCAGCAGGTGTTAAGTAATCCCAGGGTGTTCTCCTCTATGCACTGCAGTACTGAACCTTGCTCATCATTGCAGTGATGGTGACACAGGGCAGGTCACGAGCTGCAGCCATGGTGGGGGCACAGAGCCAAAGTGGTGGGAGCACAGCGGGGCCACTGCTCTGTGTCTTGCAGCCAATTGTGCTGTTTGTTTGGGCTCTGTTAATACATGCTTGGGAGGTTGCTCTGCTCCCTCAGCTGGCGCTGGGTCATGTTAAGGCTGGAAGCCTCTCCCCTGTGCAACTCACTGTGCTCTGCCTGCAGGGAAACGTGGTGTTGTGGAAGCCTAGCGACACGGCCCTGCTTTCCAGCTACGCTGTCTACAAGATCCTGCTGGAAGCTGGGCTCCCTCCCAACGTCATCCAGTTCGTGCCAGCAGATGGACCCGTGTTTGGTGATGCTGTCACCAGCTCTGAGCACTTCTGCGGGCTCAACTTCACCGGCAGCGTGCCGTAAGTCGGGGTGGGGAAGCACAAGGAGCTGCTTTAAACAAAAACCAAGGAGTGAAAGGGGAAGAGGAACTTTTGCTGAGTGCTCTCTGCTCTGGGTTTTGCGCAGTGCCCGGTGCTTTGATATCCAGGTTCTTTTTCTCACCGACATTTCTTCCATTTGCAGAACATCCCTTCTTTGGGGATGGCCAGATGGGTTTGTTGAGGGTGTCACAGCAAGGTCAGGACCCTGCCACACCTTTCCCATGTTTCCCACACCTCCTCCTTTCTCTCCCAGGACTTTCAAGCGCCTCTGGAAGCAAGCATCCGAAAACCTGGACCGCTACCGCACCTTCCCACGCCTGGCTGGAGGTGAGCTCACATTTTGGGGAGGGCGCACAGCGGATACCCCATCCCTATACCTCGTGCTAACTCCTCTCGTTCTCCTTTTTTCTCCACCAACCAGAGTGTGGAGGTAAGAACTTCCACCTGGTGCACAGCTCGGCCGACGTGTCCAGCGTGGTGAACGGCACCCTGCGCTCCGCCTTCGAGTACGGCGGCCAGAAATGCTCGGCGTGCTCCCGCCTCTACGCCCCGCGCTCGCTGTGGCCCCAGATCAAAGCCAAGCTGCTGGAGGAGACCAAGAAGATCAAAGTGGGAGACGTGAGTGGAGCTGCCGGGCTGCTGAAGGGCTTTGCGGCTCAGCGGGTGGCTGATGGGATTAGAGACTGCGGTAACTGGCTACTAATTCCTATTGAACCGAGCTTTTTATCCACTGGTTCTCCCCACCACCACCACCCCTCCATCCTCCCCCTCCTTCATCTTTTTTTTTTTTTTTTTTTTTTTTTTAGTGATTAGAAATTAACTTGTAGCCAGCACCTGCGGGATGGATTGTGCAAAGCACTGAATACCGTGGGCTAATTGAAAAAGGGGAGGTTGGTCCCTCCAAACGGAGGTGTGCTTTGGGAAGGGATGCGTTGTTGTGGGAATTTCAGTTTTAGGATCAGCTTTTTGGCACAGTGTTGACCCCAGGCCCTGGTGGTTGCATGTCCTCGTGCTGTCTCCTCCACCTTTCAGCCCAGTGCACTCATCAGGAGCAACCCACATTGGTTGGACGCAATGATCTCGGAGGTCTTCTTCAACCTTAAGGATTCTATGGTCCTATGAGTGGATATGGTGGGGTTGGGTTGATGGTTGGACTGGATGACCTTGGAGGTCTTCTCCAACCTTAAGGATTTTATGATTGGGCGTAGTGGAGATGGGTTGATGGTTGGACTGGATGACCTTGGAGGTCTATGAGTGGACATAGCAGGGATAGGTTGGCATGATGAGTTGTACTTGATGATCCTGGAAGTATTTTCTAACCTTAATGATTCTATGTTGTCTTGTCTTTGCCCTTGCAGCCTGTACAGGACTTTGGGACCTTTTTCTCAGCAGTGATTGATGACAAGGTGAGCTCACATGTTCTGCCTGCATGAAGGTAGCACCACAAGGCTGCTGGTAGAAGTCTGGTTGGGTGGGGTTCATTACACTTAGCAAAGCTTTGAGCAGTATTCCAGGAGAGGAACGAACCCAACTATCACATATTGCCCCAGTCCTGAAGACGTTAAAGGCCAGATTGGATGGGGCTCTGGGCAGCCTGGTCTGGTGGGGTGCAACCAGCCCATGACAGGGCATTGGAACTCAATGATCTTTAAGCATTGATGCTTTTTTAAGGTCCCTTAAAGATTTGTCTATGATATGTCACTGCCTCTTTTGAGAAATGGGATATCTTGCTGAGAAACCTCAGTCTCAGATGTAAGTCTCAGTGCACAGCCCTCATCCTGAGCTGGAAGCAAGCAGCACCCAAAGCTCACCTCCAGCCCTACTTCAACGACAAGTGTAAAGTTATGTACACCTTTCATCATCCTTCCTTTCCTCAGTCTTTTGCACGTATAAAGAAGTGGCTGGAACATGCCAAGACATCCCCCAACCTCAGCATCTTGGCCGGGGGTGGCTGCGATGACAGCGTTGGGTACTTTGTTGAGCCATGCATCGTGGAGAGCCAGGACCCAACAGACCCCATCATGAAGGAGGTGAGAGTGGGGAAAAACACGGGATGTGGATCCACATCTTGGGCAGCACGTTGGCTGGTTGATAGTATTAGCTAACCTGGTGTTAATTTTTAGATGCTGGCGGTTGGAAGAGGCTGGTTTATATAAAATGGCTGAGTGATATGATTGATATTTTTGCTTTTCAGGAAATTTTTGGACCCATCCTCACCGTTTACGTGTACCCTGAGGAGAGGTACCAGGAAGTGTTGGAGCTGATCGACACCACAACCCCCTATGGCCTCACGGGGGCGGTGTTCGCCCAGGAGAGGTGAGCAGGGACCGAGTGGGGACAGCAGGAGGGGACAAGAGGAGGGGGCAGCCGGGGTGTCGGTCCTCCCATCCCTTCCCAGCCACCAGTCTACGTTCCAGCCCGTCAGGGCTTGCGTAGTGCGCTTTTTCAGTTAGAAACTGGTTTCAAGAATCCTGTTTTGAGTTTCTTTTTAGCATGGGGAAAGAGATTAGGAGAAGAATGAGTTATTTCGTTACTTAAGAAGCCTAGAAGAAAACAGGAGCACTATTTCTAAGTGATGAGGAGAGCCAGAAGCTTTTTAGACTGTATGAAAAGCAAGTTGTTGCATTACATCTTTGCGTTGTCGTATTGTATTGCTTTGTTGCGTCGTTGCATTGTGTTGTTTTCTTATTTACGACCTTTTGTTGTTGTTGTGAGAAAGTTTGAGGCTCACACAAAACAGATATGGAATTAATTTTTCAGTGAATACCTAAGAATAAACTAAATATTAGTGAAGCTAGTGGGCAGCTGTAGAATAAGTAACCTAGAAGGTCATTAGACCCAACTTACTCGTCATTAGGATGAGTTGTCCTAACTTAGGAGGTCATTAAGTCGGGCTGTCCTTGGACTTAGGTATAAAGAACTTCATTTTATAACAAAAAATCTTGAAAAGGAATTAGAAGAGAGAACTGCAGTCACTTAATTGAATTTCAAGCACGCAGATCCCATTGGAGTGCGAGTTGAACTTGGCTTGACAAAACATGCAGTCCTGGAGGTGCATGTAAAGGAAAGCAGTGCCCAAATTTGTTGCTGTTAGGGTTAGGGTTAGAGCAGAGGCCCCCCAGTCATATTTTTGTCATTTCTCCCCCCATGCTGACATATCCACCCATCCCTCCCCAGGAGCATAATTGAGGAAGCCCGGAGCCGTCTGCGCAACGCAGCCGGCAACTTCTACATCAATGACAAGTCAACGGGCGCCGTTGTGTCCCAGCAACCCTTTGGGGGCTCCCGCATCTCAGGTGAGACCCTTCAAACCCCCCTTCTTTCAGCAGCACGATGGGACACATCCCCTCCAACTACATCTTTCACCCCAATTCTACTTCTCATAGAATCGCTCACGTTGGGAAAGTCCACTATGATCGCCAAGTCCAACCATCAACCCATCACCTATGCCCACTAAACCACGTCCCTCATGTCCCTTTTTTCCCCCCAAAACAGGAACCAACGACAAGCCTGGTGGCCCCCACTACATCCTACGCTGGACTTCTCCTCAGGCCATCAAGGAAACCCACGTGCCTCTGTCAGACTGGCGCTACGCCTACATGCAGTGATGCCTTCCCCCAACCCGTGCCCTACTACTGATGCTCGACGCACACCGTGGCTTCCTGCCACAGCCTTGAAAGCACTTCAATCAACAGCTCTTTAGCAAAAGTTTTATTTTTAGGGAGTGATTCTTTTATTAAGTTAACTCGCATGAAAACACTGTTTGGGGAAAAAAAAAAAAAGAAAAGAAAAAAAAAAGGACTAAATTAGCTGCAGCAAATCCGCAGAGCGCCGTGGCCTTTGGGAATCGATTCCTCTGCTCTGTGCTGTAAGAGGGCAATGCCTCATGAAGGAGTAACACTTCTTCTACCACGTAAGGGCTTTTCCATCTCATGTCTCGAGAGCTAGCGGCACTGTGCCTCTGCAGAGGGCTTTGAGCTCACCAAGGGATACTGGATCCAGTTCCCCTTTGTCCTTCTGATGAGTGTCCGATGCTCTCAAAGCATCCTTTATCCATGGACAGAGCCTCGCACAGCAAAGTGAATGGAATTTAGGGACTTACCAGGAAGTTTGGTTTAAGCCAGTGTGAGATGCAGTGGGAGCCTTGAGCCTTATTTTTTCCTTGCTTCTGAGCAACGTCTGCAGGAGGCACATTTTGCCAAGAGAGGGCAGCTGCGAGCTCGGTGCTGCTTAGAAATTATCCGAAGTGCCTTATTCCACTGCAGAAGGCACTTCCAAGGCTGCATCCCTCCCGTGAGCTCAGCAGCTCCGACGTGGTCCCCAAGTTTCCTTACCCATGGGGATGCCCAGCTGTCCCCACACGTCCCGTCGTTGATCCTTGGACGTCAACTGGAAGAAGTGGAGGGGTTTTCTAGAACCCTCAGTGCCATTCTGCACAAGTGGCTGCAGCATCCCTCACCCCTGAGGCTATCAGGATTTGCAGATAGTGTGGCTAACCCTGTTACAGCTGCTGCAATAAGCACTGAAGTATCGATCTTGTCCATGCCTGGGCCGGTATTCAGCATGCAGGTGAAGAATGAGTTGCACTAACACCTGCAAATCCAGGCTTAAGTGATGAAAATCGCAATAAAATGCATTGCAAAAACTTTTTGTGCTGTTTTAATGAGTTATTTCTTCCAGTTGTTGCCAAAGGGTGGGCTGATACAAAGCGTGTGTTCAGTGCATGCAGCGTTATGAGCAAGGATGGGAGCAACGAGTGAGAATAACAGCAATAATAGCCATCGTAGTAATAGTCATAAATAATGATAATAATAAATAATCTCCCATGGGGAACTCCTCCTCCTTGCAGCCTGTGGGAGATAAAATAGCTTTGAGTGCTGAATGTAGGGGAAGGGGACATCCTTGGTGCCCTGTTCCAGGGAGCTGTGAGCCACTGCCTTTGGCTCAACGCCTTTTAGGACTTAAGGGCAGGGTGTCAAGTGGATTTTTGAGCCTTAACTCCGATTTTCATGGCTTTTGTGGCTTCAAATCAACCCCCTAATGCTATTGAAGCAGTTGGCTTTTTGAAGTCGGGAGTGCACCGGGGGGGATCACAAGATTCCTTGGGTGCTTCCATGCCTGCAGGGATGGGGAATGGAATTGCCTTTGAGGAGAGCGATGGGGAGAAGGGAACAGCTCTTCTACCTCTGGAAAAAAAGGCGTCAGAGGAGAAAAAATGATCAGAGAGAGCACATCCAGCCCCACAGTGGGACTTTCCCACAGTGCAGATGGAAAACCAAGCAGAGAGGAGGGGATGGGGCGTGGATGTTGGCCCCGTTCAACAACAATAAACGCAGCCCCTCCAAAATGCCGTGGAGCCATGGAGAGCTTGCTAATATTTGGCATTTTTGTGCTAAAGCCTCAGGTCCTGGAGTCATGAGAATACAGCAGGATGTCAGCCTCCAGCTAGAGTAAATAAAGCCTGGCTTCCATCCTTGGGGCTGGAACTGCGTTGTGTGACCCTTTGGGGCCAGAAGAAAATCCCAGAAAGCAAATAAAGGGGCACAGAGACCAGCCTGCTCCCACCTATGCCATGGGATGCTCCGGATTTCGGGCACTCCAATCCCACCCATGCCCTGGGGATCAGCATCACACGCAGCATGGCATCCTTTGGGTATTTAAAATGTATCAGCAGTGCCATCACTGCTGCTGTTTTCCATCCTTCAGTGATAAGGCATCAGCATGTACACAGCACCCAGAAAATCACCGCTTCCTCCCCCCTCCTCACACCAATTATTAACATTATCACAGCAACAAACCCGCTCAGGCTCTATTCTCATTTAAGATTTTCTTTCTTTTCTGTGCTTTTATATATTTTCTTGCCCTCCACTCCACATCCTGGAGATCACAAACGTGACATTTCAGTGCTGGAGTCGTGGTGCCAGGCGGGCAGAGTGGGCGACGACAATCGATTCTCCCCGGATTGTCCAGCAGTGCCATCCAAAACGTTTAATCAGATCAAAATCAGCCCTTCCGGCAGCTTTCCTTTATTATTATTATTATTGTTTTTAATTATTATTTTGTATTATTTTGTTTTCTCCCCAGCCTGCGAAAATGCACAACACCCCCAAGTGGGGCTCGAGGCAAAACTGTGGGGGAAGAGAGGAGCCAGTTGGAATGGGTGGGTGGGTGGATGGCTGTCTCCATCCAAAAATGTATTATGGGGTCCTGGGGGGCTGTAGACATTAGGGTGAATTGGGCTTTGGGCTCCCAGCTCAAGCATCTCCATCCGTGTTCCTTGGGTGGAATAATGGGATGGAGTCTCTGCTAGGAATGGTGGCAGAGAATCCTCCAAAATGGGTCCTGGTGGTAAACTGAACCCCCTCATATTGCATTTATGGCACTCTCTGTATTCACAGCTGTGTGCCAACACCAGGGAATCCCTTCTTGGTGTTTGGGTGCAGAGCTGTGCTGTGCCTATTTCGCAGATGGGAAGGTCGAAGCACAGCAATGGGAACAGCTGCACCCAGACCCCACTGCTGCCCCATTGCAAACAGCAGCAGAAGATGGGGCTCCCAGCCTTTGGCTCCATCCACCGGAGTGACGCCATCCCCCAGGAATGTACCCCCTCCCACCCCACCCCAGTGCAATGCTCTAATCCAGGGGACACTTTCAGACAGCTGCACTGCACAGAACCCTGACATCAGCAGGCAGCTATGAGGTCTGCTTGGCACGGTGCTCCTTCTGTAGGGCTGGCTGCCTGAGAGGGGGGGAAACAGGGACACATGTACGGGATTTCATGTTCCCTGTTAGAGAGTGAATATGGGAGGAGGTGAACCATTGCCTTTTCTCCTACTTTGGCTACTGTACTGGAAACTGCCTAGCCCTTTGTGGCGACCCCATCCTTCTGGGATGAATTGAGACTCCCCTAAAGGACACAGGTGACCGCTAAGCCTTTGATCCTAATTAGGACATGATGTATTTTCATCATGTCAATTTTGTCAGCAGTGCTGGAAACTGCTCCTGGCCCAAAGCTCCCCAAGCATTCCCATCTGTGAGCATCTTCATCCCCAAGCATCCCCATCCTTGAGCACCTCATTCCTGAGCATCCCCATCCTCGAGCATTTCCCCACCCCAAGCGATATCTTTGTGACACTGATTTACTGCAGCCCAGCCTGTGGGGAAGGTGGTAATTCCCTGCCAACACCTGCATTTTCTGCCTCTCCCACTTGTCAGCTCCTTTTAACAGCAGCAGATAACTCGTCCCTGGCTCCTGATGGTGATTTCCCCCCACGTTGGGCACCGGGGGCGGCAGCTGTGCACAGAGCAGCTCTCATCTTTCTGTTCCAACCCTGGGGGACTTAGCCATAACCTCCACACTAAGGCTCTGGCACCATTTCAGACCCTTCCCCTGTCCCAGGCGGGTGGAAGCCAGCTGCGATGCCTCCTCACAGCCTGGGAAAATAACTCAGGGTTCGACTTTTCCTTGAGAGCCCTGAAATCCGAGTGGCCGCTGTTCCTGCTGCCCCCTCCCTTCCCTTTGCATTTCCCTATCCTATACAGCCTACACAGCCCTCGCTTTGGAATTTAGCATTCTTTCTCCCTTGTCAGGTCTGGATTGGGCCACCCATCCAGCACCCTACAAGAACTCTCAACACTATGCCTACCTCCCCATAAACAACAACCCATTCCTTTACCACACCGCCATTTTTTGAGATTACATATCCAACTATTCCAAGATTTTCCTTGAAATCCCACTCTTTTATTCCATGTCACAGAGACCATACCTATTGGATAAGGAGATGGGACAATGTCTCTATACCTCCTTGGGTTCACAGCCCACAGTCAAAGAACCCACATCTATTTCTTGGGAGATCCCTCAATAGACTAAGCCACAGCAGTCGAAAACGCCATCTATCCCCGATTTTAGATGTGCACTCGTGGTGTATCTTGACAAGAAGGTGTAAAGAGATTTCACAGCATCTCAGCACCACAGAGCGTGGACAGCGCACGGTTGGAGGTGGACCCTCAGCCCCCAGGAGCACCAGGTCGATGAGCACAGCCCTGTCCTACCAACCAGAACCCCCCCAGATGATGATTTCTGTCGTTGATTAACATTAAGAACGAGTGTTACTGTTAGTATGCACCTCCTGCAGGAGGACAGGGCCGGTGGGAAGGATGGGTCCCGCTGGGTCTCCAGCAAAGCTTTGGGTGCGCATCCCAACCCGTCCCGTGGATGGTGGATCAACAATTTGTTCCAATCCCCCCAGCCTCATCGGGTTTCAGAATTGGGAAAGATGCACAGATGTGCAGCCTCAGTCCTATGGCTTTGGCTTGAGATTGGATTGACAACCGTACGCAGTTGGATTTTGGGTTCAGGTTCAGGCACAGCTGAGAGCTGTTATCGCAGAACTATGACCAAACATGATCAATAAATTTGGTGGTGGGGACAGAAACAGACAGGAAGGTTTCCAGAGCAGGAAATCCAACCTTCAAGACAAAGCCTGAGCTCAGGGATCCTAATGCTGGCCTCCATTCCCGTTTGCCAATCATCACTCAAACCAAAATCTCTTGATGTTTGGCCAAAAGCAGGTTCACAGATGTCAGTGCTGTGTCCTCCTTGGGGCAATTAAATGGGTTGTGAGGGGTTGGGGAATAGGAGATCTGATTCCTTTCCTCCAAAGGCAGGAATGTAGTGCTTCCAAACCACAAGAGGAGACCTTCTCCTACTCCACCCTTGGCATTGCCCTTGGCAGTGGGAATGCAAGTTGGCAGTTTTTAGCAGGAATCAGTCTTGTGAGGTTCTTACCAGCTTCCCCATACAGCCTCCCAAATATTTATTTTAAAAATTCTTCCACATATTCCCCATCCTTTCCCTTTTTCATCTCCACCCATACCTGGCCAATATAGAAGAGTAAAGTCTATGAGCAACACATCCTACATTTGCCCATGGGGGTCCTCAAACAAAGGAGCATCCCTTCCCCTGGCAGTCAGCAAGCGATCGAGTTGGAAAAGGAAAACTGGGGGTGGAGTAGCACAGGGCTGCTCATATCTAACATCTGTCCGCCCATTTTGGATTGAGCTTCCTGATAGAGAAGAAAGGTTTCATCTCCCATGGAGATGGAATGAACTTGGGGCTAGCTGCTCCTAACCATACGACTTCGAGGTGCCACGTCTCTATCTGTTATTTTAGGAAGGCTCCCATTGCTCTGCATCACATTCAGGTGCTTTCCCATCACCACACACCCGAAGTGCTGGGGATGTGACAAAGCAGAACAGCTCAGCTGACATCCTGTGAATTAATCAGTGAGAAGGACCAGCCTTGATTAAATTAGAAACTCGCCAACTAATAGGGATGGCCCTCGATAAACAAGGGACTGGGAATGGTAGGGAGGGAGCAGCATGAGAAGGGATGACTTAGGCCACAAACACAGAGAACTCCTGGGGTTAAAGGGAGGCTAGAACAGATCCCAAAGTATCATCTCTTCCCACTTGGGAAGCATTTATCCCCACTTTCATACATACGGAATAATGCTGAGAGCTCTGTCCCTGACCAAAAGAGGTAAAAAAGAAACAAAATGGGTGTTACAGTGAGCTGCTGACTCTTCCTGGTGACAGAAGAAGGGATTTGGGATCAGATAAAGCACTTTCCTCCCTAACACCTTGTCTAACATCAGAGCCTTGGTGCCACCAAAGGCCATGGCAGCGCTGCGGAGCTCTCCCACCTCCTCCTCCCATTCCTCCTGGCCTGTGCATCCTCTGCATTTTCCTGCTGGTGACTCACAGGGAGTTAAGTGTTGCCTTTTTTGCTCTTTTTCTTCTTTTTCTTTCTTTCTTCAGAGCAAACTAGGCGGCAGAGCAAGTTGCTTTGCAGCCCTCCCCACCTCCGCTATGCCAGCGAATTTCCAATTTTCAGCTAATATCAAGGTCGTGACAGAAAGCGCAGAGGCCCTGGTAGGACATAATGGCAGAAGAATTGTAAATGTTGCTTTTAGTGAATGCAGAATGAGGAAGGGCCAAGAAGGGGAAATTTTCCATTCAGCGTTGGCCTCTGAAAAGCGAATACATTTTCTCCTCCAGTGTGTCGCATTAGATTTCCAGAGGTGCTCGGCACCAGGTACATGTCATTAGTAACAGTTTGCGTGGTAATGAATCCTTTTATTTCTCTTCCACACAGCTCATGAATACATAAAGAGGCTGGTTTTAGTCGCATCTGGTTCAGCTGCAGGAGCCTCACATAACTTAATTTCGCATCCTCTTCTGTACGGTGGCAAGCGCAGCTGGGGCCAGCCTTAAAGGCACAGGAGGTTCTCAAAATCTGAGCAAAACCTGGGATTGGAGGTGAGAGTCTTTCTGGGGATGGCCCTGAGCTGTCGTACTGGAGCTGGGCATCCTTTGTTGAATAGTGAGATGGACTTGCTTGGGTAATGGCAGCTATGGGTTGAGTTCAGCCATGGCAGCATGGGGTTGAGGTGGGTTTGGCCATGGCAACATGGAGTTGGGATGGGTTGGGTTCTGCCATGGCAACGTTGGGTTGGATGGTGTTTGCTCATGGCAACATTGGGTTGCTTGGAGTTTGGCCATGGCAATGTTGGGTTGGGTTTGGCCATAGCAAGGTGGAGTTGGTTCAACTGGAGCCATGTTAGGCTGGAATGAGTTCAGCTGTGGCAACATGGGGTTGGCTTGGGTTCACCTGTGACAACATATGGTTGGTTGGGTTTGGCCACAGCAACATGGGCCACAGCAACATTCAGCCTTGACAACTTTGGAGTTAGGTCTAGCCATGGCAATGTGGGGTTGGGTTGGGTTAAGCCATGGCAACGTGAAGCTGGGATGGATTCAGCTGTGGCAATGTTGGGCTGATCTTTTGGGAACATGCAATAGCTCAGAGCAGCCCAGCATTCCTCATGCTTCTGGTGAACAAAATCCTCTGTTGGGATTTATTTAATGCACGTCACCTCCCCAAACACAGGGAGCTTCTCCCCCCGCAACAAGTTTGTGAACAGAGAGCAAAGATCTGTTCTTTCTGCAAGCTCTGCCCTGGGGTCACTGAGCTGATGGGTGAGAGCTGAGGCTGCTGGGGCTTTGCTGAGGCCAAAAAATAACTGCCAGGAATTAGGGCTTCATTAACAGCCTCATAAAGCAGGCATGAGGCTGCTGCCAACACAGTGTGAGGCTGCTGTGCTTTCCTCTTCTGAAGTTTTATCTTTCTTAATTGCAATTGCTTTGTAATAATAATAATAAAGTGAGCATAACTAGAGAACTAATTAAGCCCAAGCCTCACCCAGCACCACCTGAAGCCAGACTAGCCTGACATTTCCTCCCTGAGCTTCCACCTGCCAACTGGAACTCGAGAGCAAGACTGCTTCTCCAACAAGACCCAACCTGCAGTTTGCAGAGGCTTTGAGAATGGGATGCTGGGAAGGCACTCAAATATGGACCTATGATGGGAGGGAGCTGAAGTTCATGTATTTCAGCTGAAGTTTTGGGGAGAACACCTCTGTAGGCAGTATTAGATCGTCCCCAAGCCAGGCATGGTCCAGTAGTAGGCAATATTAGATGGTCCCCACGGTCCCATAGGACAAATCCCTTTCAATGGGGACTTCAACCAAATAATAAAACAAAACTCTGGGTTTAGAGTAGCTTATGGGCTTTGCAGGGTGAAGCTGATCTCTGGGTGTAAGTACCTGAAGTGGGGAGCCTGAGGCAGTCCCATGGTGCAGCTTTTGGTGTGTCAGTGACATTCCATGAGTGGTGTCATCCCCAACACAGATCTCTGAAACATTTTGGGAAGGTTTTAAATTGAGATCTGAGCCTTGCAGAAGCGTTGGGCTGAGGGGCAGGTTGGGTGTGCTCAGATCTGGGTCAGGGCAGCCTTAGGGCAATGGTGATGCACGAAGCACTCCCAAATCCCCACCATGGGGAGAAGCTGTGCCTCTTCCAACAGAACAGTGTTAGGTTTTCTAGGTGAAGAGATATCCAAGAACAGAGTAACAAAAAAATAAAATTGTTTGTAATTTGTTAAGAAATCATTTCCTGCACAATCCCTGTCCACTCTGCCATGCAGCTGCAGGTAACTGCACTTTGAGACTTTGCAATAAACTCCTCTGCAGTTTTCCAACAGCTTTTGTCATCAGCGTAACTGAATTTACAATGGACATGGAGTATTTCTCCCTTGCTGACCTGCAGTTGTGCTGAACACAGACCACAGAATGCAAATTTTTGGTGAGAAACCTCCAGCTCTTGTGGTTTTGGGATTAAAACCTTGGAAATGAGGTCAACACACCTCGAAGCCACGAGGCTGAAAATGCACAGCTCCCCATTGCTTGTATGTGTGTGCAGACAGGGACCATTTTGGGGAGAGTACCAAAGTACCAACACATCACTGATTTTCAGTGCAAGAAGGGGCATTCATTCTCCCATCATAGGATCATAGAACCATTAAAGTTGGAGAAGACCTCTAAGATCACCCCAATCCATCCCCACCATGCCCACTGACCATGTCCCTCAGTGCCACATTTCCATGGTTCTTGAGCACCCCCGGGGACAGTGACTCCACCACCTTCCTGTAAACTCACTGATGGTCATTAGTTTAAAAATATCCTGTTTAAGACTGCAAGTCAGACAGTAAACAGAGCAGAGCATCATCCTAACCCTACCCCTAACTCACATCCCCTTGGTCCTGGAATGATGGACCCCAAGAAGCCCCAACCATTTGTGACCCATTGGGTTGGATGCCCAAATGTCCACTTCTCTCAAGACACATAAATGGGAAATTCAACCCCAAATAACTTTGCACTTTGCAAAAACTACCAACCAGGACCATCTCCTCTCCTTTCTCCTACAAACTTCCTCACTCTTCCTGTTTCCCATTCATTGGCGTGTCCGTTCACCCTTCCCCTATCCCACATCCCCCTGGTCCAGGTATGATCAACCCCAAGAAGCCCCACCACTCAGTATCCCATTGGATTGGGTGCCCAAATTCATGGGGTATCATTTCGGCTCGTCGCCCTACTTCTCCAGCTATAAAGAAAGAACATAATGGAAAAATAATTAAAAAACAGAAGAGAGGAATAAAAAAAAACCCACATCATTTTAAGGCAAAAAGGGAGGGGGGCCAGGAGATGCACGGAGCCAGTAGATAACCAGCAGATGTGATTTTTGCAGATAAGCGTAGTAATTTAGATAAATCTGGAGGCTTTAGAGCCTTTCGCTTGCGTTCCTTTTCTTTCTGTCTGATTTTTTTTTCAATTTTATCTCGCAAGTCAAGAGGAGGGGGAGCAGGAAGGGGGGGAGCGTAATCTTTGGGTACTTTTTCTTTTCTTTTTAATGTGTTTTTCCCCAGAAGGTGGGATGAGGCCGCTCTCCCCCCACGCACATGCACACACACAAACGCACACAGAAGATGGGGCTCTGTTTTTTAAAAGCAGCGGACAAAAATCAAAATATTTGAAAATGTATTTCATGGTAATTATGTCATATTTCATGGACTGATGCCACTACTGAAAGAGAGCCTGAATGCCTTAATTTGTATAGAAATTGTAATCATTTGTTCATTTCAAGGTGAAAATTGCATTTTTTAATTTAAATTGTATCCTGCGTGATAGTCTATTATCTAGTAAAATTGTCTCCATGTCTGAATGCCTTATATGCAGCTGCAATGCTTGTTACAAATCCCGTTATATTCATAAAAGCTTTGTCGACGTCTCGGGAAATGTGAACAGTTTCTTGTGGGTTTCTTCTCTCTGTTGTGTTTTTTTTTGTTTTTTTTTTTTTCCCTTTTTTCCCCTTTTCCCTCCCATTCTCATCCTCCCTCCCCTTCCTTCTCTCTTTTTTTTTTTTTTTTTCTTTTTTCCCATATCTGCTATTAATGACAATTAGCCTGGCTACACACAAAAGGCAATTCTGTGCAGAAAGATTTCCGCGTCATTTATTTCGGAGCGTGGCACCTCAGGTTGTGTTGGTAGGGAATAGGGGGCAATGGAGGAGAAAAGGATGGAAAAACCCAATGTGTTCTGCCCTGGGGATGGGAATTCTGCACTAAAGTCACCGTGGGGAGGAGAGGATGGGACGAGTGCCCCATTGATGCTCGGCGTTAGGAAACTGAGTGCCGCTCGCTGTAGGAATGCAGGATGAGCCATTGGGTTACTATAAATCAGCCAAACCTGTTAAAATTCTGGGCTGGTTTGTGCCGGGTGAGAACGTGGCCCGCCCAGGATGGGATATTAATTATATTAATCCTTCAAAAAGAAAGAAATGGGCCTCCCAAGGAAATCCTTTTTCAGTCATTTAATTCCCTTTCATACACCTCTCCCTGCTCGGAATACCCTGATTTTATGCAGGTCCACAGCCCATTATAATAAACTTCTCTACACCTATTCTGCAAAGAAATTGCTCATGGAATGCTGCAAGGCTGAAGGCTGCTGACAGCACAGCCACTCTCTGACTGCGACACCCGAACATGTCAACCAATGTGGGCTCATGTAAGTCACTTAACCTTCAGCTCTCTGTTCCTAAAACCATCATCTCTGAAACCATTGTGTTACAGTGGGGCTGGGATGGGTGACGTGATGGAGGAGAAATCAGAGCGATTTCTTTCAAAATATTTTGGTTTTAACATCAGGATTTTTTCCAAATTGTCTTTTATTAATAAGTCTTGAGTAAAGAGAAATGAGCATAAATCTCAGTTTCTTCAGTTCTGGTTTAAGAACTGGTTTAAAATTTCAGGTTAGAAAGGTAAAAATGTTCACCTTCCAGTTTGTTCTTCTCATATTTTTTAAATGAAAGCAAAATGGAGAAGTGAAAACAATCTCAGTACAAAAAAGATTTTGACCCTTTCCTCCTATTTCATTTTAGAAAAACGCATGTGAGAATGTCTGAGAAGATGATGTAAATAAGTTCAATTTGTTTGGCTTTTTTTCAGTAATTCAGAAGAAAAGTGCTAATTAGTGCCCTTCCAAATGTGCTAGGGCTGCATCCCCATGTGCTTTCCCCAGCTGCTGAATGGTAATGGCATGAAGTTGGGTACACATGTGCCTGTGTGTGTTCAGTGCTATCACATGGGGATCCATGAGGCCATGACACAGGGATCCGTGGCCATAACACATGGATATCCATGAAGCCATGGCATGGAGACCAATGGCCATGACACATGAATCCATGAGACCATGAGATAGGGACCCTTGAGGCCATGACATGAGGACTCATGAAGCCGTGACACTGGGGATCCATGAGACCAGGACACTGGAGACCCATGAGACCATGACCTGGGGACCTTTGGGGCCAAGACATGGGGACCCAGAGGCCATGACACAAGGTTCCCTAGGACCATGACACAGAAACACACGGCCATGACACTGGGGATCCATAAGGCCATGACACTGGAGATCCATAAGGCCAGGACACTGGAGACCCATGAGACCATGACCTGGGGACGTTTGAGGCCAAGACATGGGGACCCAGAGGCCATGACACAAGGTTCCCTAGGACCATGACACAGAAACACACGGCCATGACACTGGGGATCCATAAGGCCATGACACTGGAGATCCATAAGGCCATGACACGGGGATCCATGGCTGTGACACTGGGGGCCCATGAGGCCATGATGTGGGGATCCATGAGGCCATTGGACCTTGGGCACCCTGTGCTTGCAGAAAGTCGGTGCCCTTTGCCCAGACTGCAGATGCAGTGTGTTGGCAAAAGTTAGCAGCTGGTGTCAAATGGCCTTGACTCTGATTTATCACTGGTTTATCAGCAGATTAAAGTTGACAACAGCTTAGGGCCATAATTGAGCAGTGATCCTTGTTGCAGGAGCTGCGTCGGTCCGGAGCAGCTCCCTTGTGGGCTCACTCATGCCCTTGATATCATCCACAGGGCAACATTTGGGCTCTGATGAGGTCTGGGAGATGTCCTGTGCTGCTCTGATAAGGCTCGAGCTGCCAGAAAAGAGGACAAGGAGCTCTGGGAACAGTTGAGGGCAGTGTTGAAACACAACGGCACTGTCTGGATGCGGCCAGCGCAGGAGCAAGATTGTGTTAGGGAGGGCAAAGAGCTTCCAGCAGCAGAGCGGGATGGAAAATAGGGCTGTAGCTATAGAAATAATGCTGCCCTGTTTTAGGGCTCCTGGGAAATGATGGGAGAAGCCTTATGAGGGCAGGGCAGACCCCATGCCTGGGTGCTCCCAGTGCTGGCAGAGTCCCCGCAGCCCCCAGCTCCTCACTGCCCCTCTACGGAATGATCCCTCTGCTGAAAGGCAACCAGAAAATAAATAAATTTAAAAAACCCACCGAACACCAGAGACTAATTACCCTGCTTTCTGCATGTGGATATTGGTCCAGCACTGCTTGGATGGAGATCAACTTATTTTACGGGGGAACCAAAACATCTTCAGATGGGACTGGCTTTGTTTAAAGGCAAAATGCCTTATTACCCACTGCCGAAGCCCCGAGCCATGCCTTGCTCTGCAGAGTTTCAAAATATTGTTCCGCTTGTTGCTGCTGTGCTTTGCCCTCTAACGAGAGCCAGGTGCCTGCGGAGTCAGAGCAGCAGTGCAGTCCTGTCCTGCCTCCCTCTGCCCCACCATCACTCGCTGAAAATCAATGTATAAAGACATAGGTGTGTTTGGAACAGGCGGGGTGACTGTCCTTCCCTTGTGAAAAGTTGCAGTGAAATTGGATGTTTCATTTCTTCACGTAGCTTTTCATTAAGGAATTGGACTCAGTGATCTGTATGGCAGTTGGGCTTGATGGTCCTCACGGGTCCTTTCCAACTTGGTATGAATCATAGACAGAATCACAGAGTCCTCAAGGTTGGAAAAGACCACTGAGATCACTGACTCCAACCATCAACCCATACCCACGATGCCCACCCATAGAACCATAGAATCATTAAGGTTGGAAAGCCCACTAAGATCATCCACTCGCTGACCCATCACCACCACACCCACTAAATCCTCCAAATGAAGTGCACAATTTTGCTTTTTTTGAGCAAAAACATCTGCGGTTTGCCTGTTGCGTTTGGCTGTTGTTGGTTTACCACTTTTTCCCCTTGAGCTCGGCAGAGCGCGTAAAGCAAACAAGCCACCCAAAGACACCTTTAATCCTTTTTTTATCTTTTTTTTTAATGTATAACAGTTATGCCTGAGTTACAGAGAGACACCTACAGGCAGCAGGTAGTTAAAGCAAATACCAGTTTCTCTTTCTACTATTACTACTCCATATAGCTGAATAAATTATGGTGCGATTATATATATACACACGCACGCACGCAGGCACACACGCACACACACTCCCAGGCAGGCATACACATGGAGCAAAATGGCTATGAGTCAAACACAGAAGCAACATATCCGCAGTTACTAGGAATAAGGAATGTCCTATAGTGCTATGTAGATATTCCCCAGGTGGGTATATGGAGGTGTTAGGGATGACGGGTTAGAAGCGTTAAATACACAAAGTCTCTGAGCGACAGGAGCCAATCTGCTGAATTATTGGACACAGTGAGGAAATGTCCATTTTTGTGGTCTCAGGACGGTGCTGAGAGGTGAAGCAGGGGCGTGGGGAGGTCCAAAACCCATTGGTGGGTTGGCTGTCCCCCAAGGATCTCAGTCTGCAGGCATGGAAGAAATGTCGACCTGAGAGAACGGCTCCGGAGCGTGGCCCTTTGCTCGTTGGCTTCTTGTGTGGTTGGGATCCGTGGGTACCCAACAAAGCCACCATTGGGTGGAGGTCTGCTCCATCTGCGCGTCCCTCAAGGTCCCACCACCAGCTCTGCTCTTCCACGCTCGGTTTTCTTTCGCCTCCCTCTGTTCTGTCCCACCCTACCCCCTGAGTTTGTCTCTTTTCAGCAGAACTGAGGTTGGCAACCCGTAAAACAAAAGGAAAAGAAAAATAAAATAAAATACTTGGACTCTCATACATGAATGTACCTTCAGAACAAAACGAAGAAGCAAACAACAAAAAAAAAAAGAATTCCCCAAATCAAACCCGTCCCACCCCAAAGATTCTGGAATGTATTTTGAAAACACACAATAGGCAAAATTTCTACATTTCGCCCTCCCCACTCCCCCATTTTTTTTTCTTTTTTCTTTTTTAAATTTTTTTTAATATATTTTTCTTTAACTAGCACGGCACTCACTGTGTTTTTAGTATTTAAAAAAAAAAAAAAAAGGAAGAAAGGAAAAAAAAAAAAAAAAAAAGAAAGTCAACTTTCTATAAACATACAGCACATGACCAAATTTCCAACTAATGTACAAAGTGCGACCACGAGGGAAAGGTCAGAGAACAGCTATGGGTGCTAGCGGGGCGATCTGGATTCCCCTACAAACTCTATTTACAGCAGTGCCCGGGTACTCACGGACTTTCAGGTGAAGGTGAACGGCAAACAGGTTTCTGCGGTGCTCCCTCTATTTAAGACTTTAATTGGTGGGGTTCTGTGCACCGCTCCTCGGGGGTGGTTGGGAGGTGGGCTGGGATGCACGGCTGGGAGATAGGATGGAGTGGGGAGAAGAGAGCTGGTAGGATTTTGCTAGTGGGAGCGATTCTCGTGACAAACTGAAACTTTCCTTCTAGTTTTGCAGGCAGCGAGGAATGCATTTGGTCAGAAATTTCAGTGTGAAGTAGTGGGGATTGTTGGCCTCTTGTTAAAGAGTGGGTTGTTTTAGCAAATGGGTGTTTCTGGCATTGACCCCTATGCTCGTGTCCAACACAGACACCCTTGTTCTTGCCCTAGAACCCCCTGTTCTGACACGGCAGTCACAGAAGGTGACTTGGGAATAACAGTTAAGCTAGGACTGGAGTTCAGAAGGGATTTCTCCCTTTGATCAGCTCAAGAGCAGCAGCTTGTGTTGCTTACCAAGACCTCAGACTGGCACAAACTGGGGATGGCGTGACTAGCAGAATGGCCAAGCTGGTGTGTTAGCACACTTTTAGGAATGTAGGCTCCATCACCCACATGCAGCAAAGCTGATCAATGCTGTATATGGGTCTGAAAGGACACTGAGCAATGTAAGAAGCAAAATTCGGCTTTGGTCCCGACAGGTATTTGCCCACATGGCTCAGGAAAAAGCAGCTTGGAGGTTCGTGATAAATGAGGCGGGGGCAAGGCAGGGGGGGGTTCCCCAGGAAAACGTTGTTTCAGCTGCAAAAACAACGTCGGATTATTTGGAAAGAACTGAAGAAACAGCAGTAAGAAAAAAAGGGCACAGCAGAAGTGTCTGTAACAACCTGGGCCTAGAAGTATGTGCTGGAGCAGAACTCATCTGACCGTGCAGCCCCATTTTCATTCAGGTGGAACCTTGCAGCAGAACCCCATTCTGCACACTGACCCTCTGAAACACCTTTGACTCTTCCTTCTCTCCACTGTTTTTGCTCTTTATGGCCAACTTCTCTCCCACTGAAGGATGGAAGGGCCACGACAGTCCTCACCCTTGCTGATTGCAAGGGCAAAAGCTCCACAGTAGTCATCTGTATCTGATGCCCTCTCTCTGGCCAGAGTTTGCTACCACATCTTCTGCCACTATCTGATGCCCGTGTCCTTTTGGTGATAACCAGGTCAAACTTGGTCCCTATGAAGAAACGTAAATGTTGCTCGTGCCTGTGCCCAAATCTCCCGTCCTCATGCAGCAATTCACATTTACACCTTCCAAAGGTCCCAGGCTGGACGGACATCCACCCTGCCCCTGCTTAGCAGCAATCTGGCCTGCTTTGGCCCTGCTTTGGGAAGCCATCAGTGAGAACAGAGGGGTAGAGTGGGGTGGGGACATTTGTTGTCTCTTTAATTTACGTTTGAGCTTTTTGTTTGTCTTTGTGTGTTTGTTCATATTTCTTGTGTTCATGATGCTGTTTTTTGTTGTTGTTGTTGTTGTTGTTGTTTTTTGTTTAAAACAAGTTCTTATATTTGGTCCATAGGTCTTCTGTGGTCCCAAATTACATCATCCTTAACAGTCAGCTTGGTTATTCCTTCCTATATAACATTCACCAAATTTACACCAATGGAAAGAAAAGGAAACAAAAAGAAAAGATCAATTTGGCTTTGACTATGCCAACTACCTAGATCAATGGAAAGTCCTTAAGCGTGGGCAAAACGCCATGGCCAGGTGGAGGGAGGGCATGAACTCAGGGTTAATAAATGTACCCAACCTATTGTCTCTGGCCACAGAATTCAGGTCAATGAGGCCAGGCTTGCCTCTGAGCACTCTGGGAGGAGCTGGATTCTTGGAGAGCCCTCCCCATCTTTCCCGTCTCCTTCTCAAGTTGATGCGAGGTGGAAGGGAGTTGGGAAGGAGTAGGGTCCGGGTACAGGCAGATCCCTGGAAGGCTGGTAGTGTTTCTCCAGTGGTACCGAGTTGCTGGAGTGGGTTGTTGGCACGGTTGGGCTCTTCAGTAAGCTTGGCCTGTCTCTACTGGTAGGAGCCCCAGAACGGCCGAATGTTCTCCCAGCTTCATCCTGCGCTGCGTGGACAGGCTCACGTTCTTGGCCAAATAATCAACAGCAGCTGAAGAGAGAGGTGATGGGGGAAAGGAGAGTGAGAAAACAGCACAACATGAGGTTTATTATTTAGTGGAAATGAGGTATTTGCCATCAAAGGATGTGTGACCAACAGACCCTGCAGACTGATTCTTAGAAATTGATGCTTGGATCAGTGGTTGTGCTCCTAGGAAAGGGTGTATCCTTCTAGATCAACCTGCCAGGGCTGTGGGTCCCTCACATCTCCTCACGGACCTACTAAGGTTGAAGATCCTACTTCTGCCATAGAAAATGGTGTTTCCAGGGGAGCTGCCCAAGGATAAGCCTGAGACAGCTCCAGCCTCACCCCGTGCCACCAGCGATGCCGCTGCAAATGAAATTTCAGCAGGACCTCACCAGCCTGGACAGGGCTTCAATGTGACTCAGCCACCACATGCTGACTCATCCCTCTGTCCTCAGGGAAATACTTTATCTCTGTCTTGGTGAGAAATGCATTCCAACTCGCCAGCCTGCCCCACGGTCTGGGGGGGGACGAGGAGCGGGGCAGGATGGTGACACTGCTCATTAGCTGAGCTTCAGTCAAAGTCTCTCCCTTTCCCTGGCTTTAATGTCTCAAATTAGATTAATAAGGAGCTGGCAGGAGATGTACAATCGGTGCCAATGAGTAAACAAATTTCAGCCATCAACATCTTGTCAGATGCCTGCCCCAGAGGAGGTCCCTTCCAGACACAAATTCTTATTAGACTTGTCATATCTATTAGAATTCCTTTCACGCTTCTGCGTTCCATCACCGGCATCATTAACACAGCTCCGGCCTTTGGGAACTGCAAGGACCACATTAATCTGGCATCGCTGCTCCTCACTGGCTGGGACAGCACTGGCTGGTGTGTGGGGAGCAGACAGGGTACAACTTCTACTGGTGGCACTCGGTTGGACACTTGGAGGTGGCATGGTTGGGCTGGTGCTCCTCCTGGACTGGGAGGAATCCCAGTAGGAGCAGCTTGTCTTGAGCACTAGGCTCTTCAAGTTGTGTGATGGTGCCTCCAACTTCATAGGGTTAGAGGCTGGGGAAGACTGCTCTATGGCTTGTGTCCAAACCTTATCAGTTTGTTCCCCTGATATTTCAGGTGATCACATTAAATAGCTGCTTTGTAAAGCTCTGTGTGTGTGTGTTTGGTGCCTGTGCTCTGGGAGAAGGGAATCACAGAATCATTAAGGTTGGAAAAGATCACCAAGATCATTAAGATCTGCTAAATATAAAATGCGCTGAGAAAGGCAAGAAAAAAATGTTGTTATATCAAGGTCATAACCATGCAAGACCTTGCTCAACAGTACTAATTACCAACAAAATGGTTTCTTCACATAGAGATCACTATAAATGGAGCTCATTATAAGAAAAGCTTGTAGAGAAGATTTATGTATTGCCTCTATTTAGCTGGACACACAAATATCCACAGCTGGATATATCTGGGGTAACTCTACCAGCCATGCAAGACTTGCTGTTGGCAGCTTGAATGGGAAAACATTCCTGCTCCAAACTGAGCCCTGTGGCTCCTAAACTGAATGGACATCCAACAGAAAAGAGGGAGAGAAATCAGGAAAGGCAATAAAACAGCATAGATGGGGCTGGGTGGGCAGCTCTTCAAGGAGAGGCCCAAGTGAAAATTCCTGCAGCAAACCAAGACAAACCCTTCTTTCTCTTTCCCTCTCCTTTGCTGGTCACTCTCCTTTCAAAAACGTAGCTCGTCCTCCTTATTTTATTTTTTACACACATGGGTGTGACTAACGTCTTGCCTAAGGGAATCTTTATTGGAAATACATGGTATTGGAATTTGTTTAAGATTTTTATCAATAGCACGTGTGTCCAGCCTCACATCCAGAAGCGAGGGGAAGGTCAAGGGGTCACAGATCAAACTCCCGAAAAACAAAAAAAGGAGGGGTGGGGGGAAGCTGCTATTGATCCCGTCTGCCGCCACAGCCGGTTCTCATTTAGCTGGAGAAGTTAAAGACATTAAAGGGCTGTGACGGAGAGGGGAATAAAAAGCCACAGCCAAATGGAAGGAAAGGTCATTGAGGACAAGCTATGGGCAAGCAGGAGTGCTCCCGGAGGAAGAGGATGCACCTTTAACCCTCTGCAGATCACCCTCTCGCAACACCATACTCATTATTAGTTTAACACCAGCAGGTGAGCCCTTTGGCAGGGTTTCTGGAGGAGAAACAGACCTTCCCTGGGTCGCAGTGCCTTCCAGGTCTGAGCTGTGGGTTGAGGATTGCAATTCCAGCCTCACTTTGGCTGTAGTAGGATCGCACCCTGGTTGGTTGGCAGACATTGGTTTTATGGTTTTTGTAGGGAAAGCTGAGCATGGAACCATCCCTTACCCTACACAGGGCAGGGGAAGAACAAACAGACATAGTTCTGCATCCCTAAATGATGGTATTAAAATCCCATTGGCTGAGCAGGGTGAACATGCTGTTGGGCTTTTGCAGAAGTAAGCACTGGAGAGGAAGAAGGAAAGGGTTGGAACTGGATGATCTTTTAGGTCCCTGCCAATCCAAGCTGTTCTATGACTCTAAGTTCTTGTTCTTTTTATTTTCTAGCAGAAATGTTTTACCTAAAATACATTATTTGGGACTTTGGGAGTGCAAGGTTGACGGGAGCAACCTCTATATGGAGCAATCTCCATCTATCAGGTTCAATTTTTCTCTCTTAGTGGACAGACTTCTTTCCAATTCCATCCCAATCCCTTCCATGGCAATACCCACACATTCTTAGATCCCTCCCTCTCCTCTCCTGATCCCAGTGCAGGGGCCACCCAGCACTTACTTTGTCCATACTGCCCATACTGGTATCCAGCCACTGGGTCCACGCTGTAACTGGTGGTGCTGTAGGTGGGAGGACAGTAGGACTGCGAGGTCGGGAGGCTGTCCACGGACTTGATGGAGTCACTCCGCTGGCTGCAGCTGGCAGAGATGGAGTTGGTGGTGTCCAGGCCACCGTGAAGGGGAGAGATGGAGAAGTCAGCCTGGGGCTGCGGAGGAACCCCGCTGGGGTTGCTCAGGATGCTCATCACCTGGGGAAACACAGCAGGCAATGTGTCATCAGGGGTAGGAGAGACAGACAGTCTACCAGGATGGAGAATGAAGGCTGCTTCCACCTGGTAAAAACAGACCTCACTTTTGGTTCCTCTGTGCCTAAGGCTTTATTTCAGAGAACTGTTGAATCATCGAGGTTGGAAAAGACAGCAAAGATCTCCTTGTCCAAACAATCATCCCATCACCTATGCTCACTAAACCATATCCTTCATACGCATCCAACCTACTAGTTTCATGTTTTTGTTGCCCTCTTTTTTAATGTTTTAATTATATATATATATATATATATAAAGAGGCTTTGTTACTTACATGCCTTAACTATATTAGATATTTTATATGTTGCCCAAACCCATTCCTTTTCACCCACTGCAGCCCAGGCAAATGTTGGATGCCCATAATTTTTATTTGAAAGACCTTCCTAAGGGATAACAGAGAGGTTCCTTCCTGGCACACTCAGCCTTCGGTTGCTCTTTGCTGCCCTGCCAACAATGTCATTGAGCACCAGAGAAAGGAATAAACCAAGGAAAGCACAAGGGATGCACAAGTCAAGACACACAGTTTCCTAAAGGGACAGCAGCTACTGCCATTGGAAGTCTGCATGGGGGGTTGTTAATGGAGGTCCCAAAACATTCTGGTTTTGATACATTCTGCTTTAGGGACAGAAATGTCAAAGTTCTCTTCACTCTGAAATGTCCATGAGTTCAAAGATGACAGGTCATTGCAGCACGGTACTTGGTTTTAGAACATAATTCAATTTGCACACAAGCTATCTTCCTGCTTTGAGACCTGAAACAGATGCATTTACGCTGCTTTTGTCGTGTTTTGTTTCTTTTTTTTCCCCACCAAAATGCCAGATTTGTTCCTGTGGGTGAGCGTGGGGCAAGCCAATGCCTACAGGCCTCCATCCTGATATACTGCCTTAATGCAATTGCCTCCTGCAATCAGCAAAGTGACCCCTGGGTGCCTGGTTAAGGGTGTGAGGAGTCTGTGGGACTGGCGGCGCTGAATTTGTGCTGGGAGAGGTGAGGGGACAACTCATCACCTCGGGGGGCCACGGGCAGCGCTGGGATGGCTGAAAATCTCCGACTTTAGCATAACCTTATTGACATCAATTAAAGTGGCAAATTGGAAATATTTGGAGCCTGGCAAGTGGTAAAATGAGCCCTTTATCCCCCGCCAGCGGCCTGGTGAGCTATTGTGCAGAGCATCCATTCTCTGGAAGGACACAAGAGTTGTTGTATAGAGCGCCGGGTCCCCTTCCTCTTCGTCTCTGTCCCCTCCTCCCTCACCTTCCTGCTGGACTGGGGCTTAGGGGATGCACTGCCCTTTGCTTTCTAAAGCTTCTCCTCCCCCCGGAAGGGCCCCGGAGCCCTGCAAAGCCGCTTTGCCTTGATGGGATCCCACCTCCCGACTCTGCCAGCATGAGATCCTTCCCAGATTTGTCTGGGGGGGAATTTTGGAGCAGGGCTGGCTGGGCCCCTGCGGAGGGGGAGTTAAAAAGCCTGGAAAATCAGTCTAACCCTGAGCACTGGGACAGGGATGGAGGAACAAGCTTCGGATGAGTAGCACAGAGCTCACTTACCCTGCCCTCCTTTGAGTTTTCCATCCTGCACCGAGCGTAGGTTTGCTGCTGGTCCACACAAGATAAAAAGCAATGGAGCTGTTTCATCCATTGGAGCCTAAATCCCCTCCAGCCCTCCAGGCACATCACCTCAATGAAGCCATGAGATGAAGTTTTTTAGCCACAACCACTTGCCCGTGGAACCCCCTGCCCCATGACAGCGGGGGGATGAAGAGAGGAAATTGCATTTAAATATGCAAGACAGAGTGGATTAATAGGAGAGCAGAGCTGTGAGGGTGGATGTAACGCAAACATCTCTGCCTCAAGGCTTATGCAACAGGGAAATCATGCAAGTGCTGCCCCAACGTTGATTTTCCAGCTGCAAAGTTGTTTGTAACCTTCCACTAAAGCTGGGTCACGAACTTTGATCTGGCTCAGCCACAAATCCCCCTCCTCTGCCCCTCGGTCCCTGCAGATACCCCTCCTAGCACCAGGGCTGGAGGTGTCACAGCCTGCCCCAATGGGTATCCGGGATGCTCATGTCTACAGCAGCCACAAAACGCTACTGCCTTTCATCTGAGAACCGAATCAGATGTTTAAAACAATAAACATCCTCCCTGCACACAGATATGTGAATTCTGTGCTATTTTTGGCAAGCTCCAGCTCAGGCAGCACCAAGCAGGGCTGTTTTGCTGCTCCCTTTCCGAGGTGTAGAGCTACAGATTTGCTGCATGCACTGCAAACCTCTGCAGGTGCAGAGAGAAATCATGTGCTAGAAAACAATGTGCAACTGGAACTACTCAGAGATCGGAGGGTTTGCTGGTGCTCTCCCTCCTGGCCATCTCCCCCATAAGAGTCAGCTGCTTTATATTACTCAGGAAAAATAAAAGGGTCTTAAAGCAAGTAGAAGTCATATTAACACTTCCGCTAAGGCCCTTTTAAAAAGAAAGGGGGATGTAAAGCTGTGTTGGTAAATGAAACCCAGATTCACACTCTTCACACTCATAGGAGCTGAGACGGGAGAAGACACTTGCAGAAATCCTGCTAAAGACAGTAATTGGCTTTAATCAGTCAGAATCAGGGCTGATTTCTAATCCTGGCTCTGCTACTGACTCTGAAGGGTTCGTGCGAGTCACTTAAGCTGGGACTCAGCTAACCTGAGCCGTGCGATGCTGTTTCTGGTCTGTGCTAATCCTCCAGAATCCACCTACAGAGAGAGTGATACCTCTGAAGGACCATTCCTCCCATCTCCAGACCCATCTCTGAAAAAAAAGATGGTCAGAATTTCCCTCTGGAAATGCGTAGCGAGACGTAAGGATGCCAATATTACACCAGGATGGTGAACAGCCCCCAGAGCACTGCCGACCATGGGAACATCTGTCTTTTTGCCTTTTCCAGGCATGCTGTGAGCAGTTTGGGACTGGGCTTCACCAGGACCCTGTTTGCATCCAATCCATCCCAGGACATGAAGGTGTTGGGAATAACAAGAGCAACATGGAGATTTCTGCTCCATCTCTGCTCTGCAGCCCCCCAGCATGGATAACCATCGGCCAGCACTATCTGACTTCTTGTTTCAGTTGGATAAACTCATTTTCCAGGCAACTTTTGAACTTAGGAAGGTGCGGGGGCATCTGGAGAAATCCCCTCCTCAAGAATGCCACGTCCTTCTCCCCTTTTTTTTCTGACCTTGCTTTCTTATAATTTATTACTTCTTGGTGCATTATCATCACTAACTAAAAATCAATACCCACTTCACATCTGTAAGGTTTTATCTGGAGGGAAATCTGCTCCCTGTCCATCACGGTGACTGACAGCCTTCCCTTTCCCCTCCCTCTCGTCGGCTGCCTCTCTCCCCTTCCCCATCTCCTTTACCTCTGCTGCTGTCCCAAATCAGTCACAGGCATTGCGTGGGCTTGCACTTCAGGCTAAGTCAATAACAGCCCCGGTGCTAGGAGCCTTCGGCCTCTCTCCTACCCTTTCCAGAGGTCATTTGTCATAGGGGAAAAGTGGTAGGGGGTCTCGGTGTGTTGGGGAACCCAAGGTTACCACACAAAGACCCTCCTGGATGAAAGAGCCAGCCTCCTGCTGCTGCCTCCCTCCCCACCCTCATCTCCCCCTGTTCCCCAACCCCCCCCCCGGGATGTTTCATCACTCTCTCCCATACTTTAAAAGAAGGGGAGTTAAAAAAATGTAATTAATTCCCTCCATTTCTGAGCTGGCCCTCAGGGCCTCTGGCCGTGGAAACTGTAGCAGGGGAAATGTGCACCCTTTATGATAAACGAACGCGGCTTTGGGAAGGGAAGAGCAATTAGGGCCTTCAATCTGTGCAATCAGGCCTTCAGATTTTAGGGTTGGAGGTTGGGGGGTGGTTGTGTGTGCTGGGGGGGCAGGAGGGGCTCAAGGGGCAAACAATGATAGGGAGAGATGCTGTTCTGATGGAGGAGGGCACACACACATCAGGGAAGTTTGATGACAAACCCTTGCCCTGTAGATGTGCTTGGGATATGGGACAAAGCAAGGCAGCCCAATGGTGACATCAGACCCTGAAACACCACAGAGTGGATGTCCACCGTACGCAGGGTGTAAATGGCCCAAGACAACAGGGAGGACGCAGAGATGTTTTGAGGAGATTGCATCCCAAAATTCCAAAAGGATGGGAAGGTGAGAGCCTGCAAACACCATTTTCTAGAGTGGCTCCCAGTGCTGCTTGTCTCTTTTTGGGCTTCCGATCTGACAAAGCGTAAAGCGTCCAAATTCAGACGCTGCCTTAGAAAAATGCTGCATTTAGAAACTGCTGAGTCTGGCTAAGTTGTGAATAAAGGGAAGACGTAATCATCTGCAACTAGCTGAAGGGTGTTAACTCCAAAGGAGCTGCCAGATGGTCCCAAAGGAGTGCAGACTGAAGAGGGAAAAGCTCATGGCAGTAAGCAGTATTTCTGAAGCTGTGGTGTTGTTTTCCTAGGAATGGATAGAAAACTTCAATTTTTGGAAAGGCTGGAAGCACGATTGGTTTGAATATTTAATACTAATCAGACAAAAGCCCTATGAACTTCTGCTGAGAAGAATGTGTTTGTAGGTTCTATGGTGTCAACGTTTACACCAGTCAGTGGGAAATGAATTTCTGAATATCTCATAGCCATGCTATGGGTCTCTTGGCTTTCCTGCCTACAAGGAGCAGACAACTGGTGTGCTGTGAGTTCCCCTATGAGGTTTTTACCACTGGGTTGGTCTCCACTATTTGCAGTTGATCCATCTTCTGCTTTGGGCAGGTGATGCTCTGTCCTCCTCTAAGCTACTTGGTGGAGACCCAGCTCTAACTTTTCCACCTTTCCCTGGCAGCCTTTTCAGCTAATCTTTTCCTTCCCTCTTGCAGAAGGCAACCTTTCCTCACACTGATGCTTTTTGATCTCTGTGGATTCATTCTCACTTCATGGGAAGAGGGAGAGTTGATTATTCTATACATACATTAAATGGGAACAAAACGAAGAGGTGACCGTAGGACTGCTGAGAGTTGAAGAAAGAGTTGGGAGGAGATAAAGAGCTCCCCAAAGATCTTCACTTGAAAGGAAGATAAATATATGCAAATATGCCCCTAGGTAGGCCTAAAATGACTTATGTAGCAATCACTAACTCTGCACTCACAAAGCCAAGTAATTAATTTTGAATATTTTCTAAACCACTAGACCCAGCTGAGCTGTACCTCAAAATGCCAAACCAATCCAGTAAGTGTTCCCTCTACGCGTGGTTTTGCATTCAGGCCAAGAAACTTCATACAGTTTGCACCTAAAAAAAAATCTGATCTGTTCAGTCTAATGGCAATTCCTAGGAAATTTTAGAGCCCAGGGATTGAACTTGTAGAATCAGAGTGTCATTACAGTTGGAAAGACCACTAAGATCATCTAGTCCAGCCATTAACCCATCACCACCACACTAGTGTCTTTTAAATGGAATTTGAAAAGCAAAAGGCCACTCCAGTGAGGTAAATGGGAGTTTAGCCCTTAATTTAAATGGAGCAATTATTTTGCTATAGGAATTAATTGTTATGCTATCGATTGAAGAAGTGCTGACTGGTGTTTCCTACAAAGTGAGTGAGGAGTAGTGCAAATGTTTGCTAACCAACACTACCAGTGTATTCACATTGAATGGACGTAGATAAAAAGGCCATACCCCCCAAAAATGGTTCACCACTAATGGCAAAGGATTGCTCCAGGGCAACGATGTTCCATTTTCATAACCTCTTCCACTCCAGTGGAAAGTGTTTGGGGACGAGTGAAACCTGTGACTTTCCCAATGCCACAGCACTTGAGTCAGAAGCAGACCCAGAACAGAAGAAAATGTTCCTGGATCCTTCCTACTAGCATAGGACAGAGCGTGCCAGATACCTTCAAAGCCATCAGCAATGGTCGCCAGCAAACATTAAAACCATCAGAAATATCATCAATGCCTTTCAGTGACTTAAAACACTTGAAGGGTGTTTCAGTGTAGTCTAGGACACAGCAGGTGAAATGGAGATGAGCACCACGTCCTAAGACGACCCTGTTCACTTGACAGATGAGAATGGAAAGGGCTTGGGGAGATGCTGGTGGTGAGATGGAGCTGGGGATGCAATGGTGAGCTGCAGCAAAGCGGGCCAACGCAGGCTGCACAAGGGGAGGATTAGGAAAAAAAGGCGGTGGGAAGTTATTACCTGATTGTTCAAGGCTATGGTGAGGTTCCACCTGGAGCACTGCATCTTGTTTTGGGCACCCTGCTTCTGTAGAGATGTACAAATTATGGAGAAGGTCTACAGAAAAGTTTCTAAGCTATACAAAAGAATGGGAAGGTGTCAGCTCTAACGGTAAGAGAAATTGCTTAAGGCTGGATGGTCTGGGTAAGAGAAATGAGCTCTTCTTGCAGTGGGAATACTGTAAGCAAACCAGAAGCACCATGGGGTTATACATCCAATAATGGCTATGAGGAATTTTGTAGCAGAAGCATAATTTGGAGGGAAGAGGGGAGGCATTGCTGAATAGGAATTACATCAAAAACTGCTTGATCCAGAGACACAAGCCACTGCTCTTGGTGCCTGGGAGCCAAGGTCTACTGTCACCTATGTGAAAGCAGATGCTAAAGCTTCTAACAGTCTGGATAACCAGAGAAAACAAATAGACCTGCTGTGCTTCAAAATCAAGACTAACCCCTCCCATAATTGGGTTAGACACAAGCCAGCCATGCCTTACCATGTTGAAACTGTTGAAAGGGCTGATTTTTGTTCACTTCTGAGCATCTCTGCTTTTAAACTCTGAAAATGGGCTTTGTGCTTTACTAACCATTGACATCTTTATTCACCCGATTGTACCTATGCAGACCTTATCCTGATGCTGGCCAGGTGGATACACTGGGGACTCCATGGGGAAATTTCTTTGTTGGGATATGGGGTATCTCTGGGCATTAAGTGCAGGAAGATGAATCTTGCTTGTGGCATTTTAGAACTCACAAAGTCATTGAAGATGAGAGAGCGGAAAGGCACAGCCATGGAAAACAGGAATTTCTAAACATTTCCAAGCTTTGAGAGGGACTCAGGTTAGGTTCATCTTTGGAAATGGGTTGGACTGTTGATACCTCGTGTTTTTTAATTGGCACCTATTCATCCAGTTCTGGGTAGGCTGAGACATGCTGATGGCAAGAATATACACCAAGAATATATACCAAACACCGAGAAACACCCGACAAAACTTCAGCCATTTCTCCCTGAACACCCTTCAGCATCCCCACGTCGGCAGAGACTAACAAAGACAGCCCCAAATTTGCAGAAAGTCTCCTTTTCCCCTCCTCCCCTCCCACCTCTCTCCCTCCTTTTATATATTTATTTCCCCTTTGCTAAGCCAGTCTGCGCTCGCTCACTATCACAACCCCCTGCAGACACTGGTAATGGAGTGCGGGTGCTGCCTTACTGCTTCGAAACAAGATTTCCTGAGATCCTTTGAGCTCGCTCCATGCCTCCCCCTCGCCTGCTTTTCTCTCTCTTTTTGGAGAGTGGAGGGGAGCCTCTATAAATGTGAAAGGAGCTGCACTACAAAGAATCCCCCAAGTGGCATATCCCAGCCTCGGGCGAAGCTGCTTGGTGCACTGATAGTCCTGCGTATCTGTTCTAGGACTCCTCTTTCTCTTCCCCTCCCTCTTTCTCTGATCAATCGAGGGCTGTAATCAGTTAAGGTCCAGCTTAACTGCAGTGTAAGATACACCAGTTAAGCAAAGCCAATGCCTCCAGGGTTCCCATGGTAAATACGGAGAGGTCATGGGGAGATGAAATAACCCTGATAAGTTCGGCAAGTGCAGTGCTAGCATAGAACACTTAATAACTTGAGCTGGCAGAAGAATGGGAGAAAGAAACAATCAGAACTGTTTCCCATTCCCAGCTCCTCTTCTGCTTGTTTGTTTGCTCCCCAGTTCTCCCCGTTTCTCTTTTCAGCTCACCCCATGAATGAACAACCCGGACCCCGATCCTGTCCAGGACCGCAGGGTTGAATTCTCAATGACAGTTCCTGAATTCAAGGAGATGCCTTTTGCAGCCCTACACGTGTGCTCTCCCCTTGGGCTTCTTTCTGCTGCTAGGGAGCAGTGTGGTATTTCTAATGGCAGGCAACTCCTTGCTTTTGCCAAACGTGAGCCTCAGAACCCTTGTAGGATCTGAGCTCTGGGTAATGGGGATATGTCTACCCAGGCCTGGGGTCCACTGGAGGCATTATTGCAAATAAATAGGAGGAAAAAAACAAGAGAATAAAGCAAGCATCTTGCTAAAAACGGTGCCTTAAATACAGGATTACCCTTACCACCAAGGCGTCCTACCTCAACAACCCCTACCCTGTTTGTTTCCGTAGTAAATCTTCTCCTTTCTCTCCATAAATGTCCATCTTCAGGGATGGCCCAGGAAAAACAGAGCCCTTTGCACTCATTATTTATAATCACCTTTACATTAGGTTGATCGCCTTCATGCTGGATCCAAACAACTTATGGTTTCCTATCACCCCTTTTGGAGGGTTTGGGGATGACTGGGGTGTCAAAGGGACTTCCTTGTGCTTCTGTTCCTGAGCTCATTGCAGAGAAGTCCCCTCTAAATTCTACCTGGCTTTAATCCTGAACTAATGACTTGATGAACACAACGTGAGGTTTGGATGCAAACAGCACCACATGGGCTGCTGTCTAATTGGACATCAGCCCACCAGGCATTGCAGATAGGGGAAGAAAAAAAAAATACCATGTAGGATTTATTAAAAACGATGCAGATGCACAAAGAGCAGAACAAAATCTTTAACCAGAAGCGATAAGAAAGCCCTAAAGGATTCGAGTTGAGATAAATATCCCTCTTGGAGTCCTCCAGTTCTCCAGAAGCTTTTTGGGCTGGCGTTTCCCCGCAGTGTAAGAGGTGCTTATTTAAGCAGGGGATGGGATTACCTCTTCCCCCAGTGCTTTGGCATTTCTGCACTCAGGGCCTGCACAAAACTTGATCAGTTTATATGATTAGCCAATGCAAAGAGCTGAAATCCCAACAATAAAGATACACCTTTGAACTGCTGGCCAAACCATGTCTATGCCAATGGGAAGGGTCAATACCTCATTAAAACTAAACCTCAACCAAAAGAGAACAGTCACACATTGACCAAAGGAGCACATAAACCACAGCACAGCTCGATGTACCAACACAAGGCACTCTGTATCTCAACCTCCCGACCGAGCTGGCTTTTATGAGAATACCTTGTTTGGAAGAATAAGAAAACGGCAAAATTGTGCCCTTTGCTGCGTGGCCAAGTAGGGGAGATGGGGGGATCACAACTCATAGTGCTCGAGCAGAGTTTTTAAGGCACCTCCTGCATGCAGAAGTTTAAAAGCACACAAGGCGCTGCTGATCCAGAGATAAATGGTGGAAAAGGGATTAGAGATACTTAGCGGAGGAGAGGGAAGACTCAGGAAGGGCTGATTATTTTAAAGATATGACTATTTAAAGATAATGATTGCATAAATTTAATTAATGCATTTTCATGCTGCAAATGGCCGTTTTGTAATTAATGTATCTGGCCTCGCTAAGCATGGGAGATCACATCTCCTGCCCCCCCTCCCTCCCTTCCCTATTCCCCCCTCCGCCTCGCGTTTAATGAAAGACAGAAAGCAGATGACAGAAACAATTTGTCAGCCAGTACGGGTGTCAGATGCCTAATTGGTTGCGCTGAGTTAGTGGGAAGTAAAGGGGGAGAGGGCCAAGGCTAGGGGGCTCTTCTCTCTTTATCCAAGGCTTCGGGGTGGGTGCCTGGATGGGAGGTGATGGGGGGTGAAAGTGTTTCTCGTTAATTGATGGAGATTAGGATACAGATTGGCTGTGGCAGGGACTGGGCAGTGACAAGAAGGGGATGGGAGAGGCTGGTTAACAGCCGTGCAAACAAGCTGCCATATCTCACCATGCATTAAGGCCGGCGGTGCTGACAGCACCGATGGTTCAGGTTGGTGTGTGTGGGTTAGAGCCTCAGGAAAACTGCGTGCCCTGTGTCTTCCCATCCTTGCCCCTCTCTGGGATTGGCTTAAAAAGCCAATCTGGAGTTGATGTACGTGTCAGCTGGTGACTGAGTTCTGTGGGTGTGTTTGGGTCGTAGAGATACAGCACAACCTACTGTTCTCTGGTCCTTATGTTGGAAAACATCCTTCTCCATGCAGAAAGGCCTGGCAGTATGAATCCCTCTGAAATAGCAACCAGCAGAGGCTGTCCAGAGAGGTGGTGATACCCCATCCCTGCAGACACCCAAGGTCAGGAGGGGATCTGAACGCCTGGTTGAGGTGTAGGTGACCCTATTCACTGCAGGGGTGTTGGGCCAGATGGCCTTGAGGGTCCCTTCCAACTCAAACTATGATTCTATGATGAATTAGAGAGCCCAGGCTACAAGCCCCCTGAATCTCGCTGAGAGCTGAGCATCCTGGCCCTGTCCCAGCAGGACATGGCTTGGGCTAGCCAGAGTCACACCTGGGAGGAAAGCAGAGCCATGCCTTATTTTTGCACCATCCCTCTTCCTTCAAGGCTTTCTGGGACCTCTGTACCCTCCAACTCTGCCGTATTTGTCACAAGCACAAGGCAGAGCAGTGTTGCCACCTTACAAATAGAAAAATGAGCTCAATGAAGGCTGATAACTCAAGACTGCACCAAAGTTTTTTGTGGTGGAGGAATTTGATCTTTCCAAATCCAAGGTCTTCATTCCGGACAGCCTTACCTCTCCTCTTGTAGGAAGAACAAGAGAATTACAGCGTGGTAGAATCATTAAGGCTGGGAGAGATCACTAAGATCACCAAGCCCAAGGAACCTCAAAACATCGGTGCCATCAGATGCTGTTGGGTGTCCCTATAGGTATAAGACAGCCTTAGAAAGGTGGGAACAGCTTCCTGTTCCCACAAATAAAGGTGATAAGTAGAGAGGCATGGGGAGAAAGAGCTAAGAATAGAAAATGTTGATTTCCCATGCTGGGCTCTGATCACATTCCAACACACCACCTGCAGAGATGAAGACACTGCTGGGCTCCTGCACTGTGCTACACGTCCCTTTGTGAGGGGTCTGCAGAGGGTTGAGAGGTGGTGAAAAATATTATGGGAAAAAAAAAGATACACAATCTTTTCTTTTAGATGAAAGAGTGACTTTCAAACAGCACAAATGGAAATGGAAAGGAGGTGGGCGATGGATGCAAGAGCAAATGCAAACTTTTCGATTTCAAAGAGATGAAAATAAGGTAAAACCTTGCAATTTGTAGCAAAAACATGTTTAAAATAAAATATCCCGTTAAAAACAGTTTTCTCTTTGCTTATAAAAGCAAAATAAACTCTCCAGAGAGTGAAATGGAACCATTCTGCTCTTTCCAAGATGTCCCCATCTGTCTCCTCGTCCCTGCTGGCCTCAGTTATTCATTCAGCTGTGGGGTGAGCATCATGCAGACATGGGATTTGGTGATGTGTAACTGAAGCCATTCTTATTGCTAAATACTTGTGTTGCAGAGATGTGGAAGTGCTACAGCCAAGGAACGGCTACCACTGTACAATAGAAATAAAACCTTAGTACCCCAAAATGGCATATCTGTGACATATCTCCCACCAAGCCTGGCTCTCTTTCTACTCCCACTCCAAAAAAGCAAATTCAGAAAAAAAGAGAAAAAAAGAAAAAAAAAAAAGAAAAAGAGAGGGTAAAAGCTTCATATTCCTGACTCTATTCCAATACAAAGTCAAAGTCAAAAGAGAGTGGGAGCCAACCCTGCTCCAGCTGCCAAAAGCTAAATGGCCTAAGATGCAGCAGGGAAAATGGAGGAATGGGAATTATTAATGCCTTCTGAAAATTTGCCTCGCACAGGCACTGCAGAAATACTCAGCATTTACTTCTTCCTTATTCATAATGCACACTCTCTTCCCTACACTGGAGTACACCCATCATTTTCCGTCTGGTTTATAGGACATGAGGGGCAATCACTGGGTGCTGGAGCTCTGCTAGGGAGGAATATGTTCCATCGTGCATTAAACAAATGCTAAATGATTACAAGCACCATATTGGCTGAGAAAAAAAGCAGGCTGCGGTGAGTTGTGCTTGTCACATCACCGCTCCTGCTTGGCAAATAAGTCCTAATGCACAATTGGTATTTATTAGATGACATACAACAACTGTCTCATTAAATCAGGGCTCGAGTGTAGGCCGGAAGTCTTAATTTAAAGTGTCACCAGCTACTGAATTCAGATGGTTTAGCCAGGAGGGAGGGAAGGGAAGGGAAGGGAAGGGAAGGGAAGGGAAGGGAAGGGAAGGGAAGGGAAGGGAAGGGAAGGGAAGGGAAGGGAAGGGAAGGGAAGGGAAGGGAAGGGAAGGGAAGGGAAGGGAAGGGAAGGGAAGGGAAGGGAAGGGAAGGGAAGGGAAGGGAAGGGAAGGGAAGGGAAGGGAAGGGAAGGGAAGGGAAGGGAAGGGAAGGGAAAAAAAATGGGGCTTAGAGAAGTAGGAAGTGATAAGTGGTCCTAACCCACCTTCTGAAATGGGTTGTGATTTCCATGCCGATCGCAGCTCTGGCTCAAAAAATATTTGTTCTGCATTTGCTTTCTCTCTCTGCTCCCCTCTACATACACTTCTTCAAACTCTCCCCCTAATAAACGGTTGAGCACCTTTCTCTGTGTTTTAAATGCAGCGTCGAAAGCAAAGGTTAATGCTGGAGATTGCATTCCAATTGAAAACGCGGCAACCGGTAAATTTGGTTTGTTTAGAGTGGAAATGCTTGAACTGCTGTGGATGGGTGGCGGGTGGGAGATGTGCCCCAGCTCCTCGCTGGGCAAAATTAAATTTCAAAGTTTAATGAGTTGCGAAGGGCGCTGGATTAAAAAGCCTGGACCCAAAACTGAAGCAGTGCGATGAAGGGAGAGAGAGAGAGAGAGAGAGAAAAAAATCCCACCAAACCCGAAACGTCAGGGAACAGAGCAAGTGAAAAATGTCAGGGCAAATTGCTCTTGACAGTGTTAATATCTGCACCTCATAGCAATAATTACATGTAAATAAATAGTGAAATAGCTCTCAGCTGGAGTCTGGACTCCGAGTGCAGATGCCACTAACAGCCAGCTGGGGACCTTTCGCTCTTCTACTGTCATTTTCCCTCCTTTCTTTCCCCCCTCCCTCCCCTCATTTAATCTCTGCCAGAGCTGTGAGTGTAATACTGAAGCCCTGCAGCCTCTTTCTTTGGGGCTCGCATCGCCCTCCCCACCAGGGGCTGCTTTTAGCCCCTTGCAAAGGGAGAACAAACTTCAGTTTGGTCATCTTGTGAGTAAAGCTGAGAGGTGAGAATGGCTTGGCTGGCTATCCTCCCACCTCTGTGGGCTCCTAAAATATCAGGAGGGATGGAGCTATCTGTTTCAAGCAGTAGAACCACCAAGGTTCTCAAAAGGACATGGGAGAACATAAGGCTCAGCATCAGGGTGCTAAAAGATGCTTCATTTCCAGAGAAGAGCCTGAGCTGATGCCTCTGACCCTTATACAAATAAAGACCCAATTGCACAAGCCCACATTGTTTTGCATTTCTATAGACCCACGTCACTCTGCACTTTTACAGACCCACATCATTCTGCACTTCTACAGCAATCCTTCCTAAGGCATGGCTCAGCATAGCACATCATGTTAGACTGCTAAGAGGAAAAAAATCACTGCATCATTAGCATTAAAGCCCACTGAGGAGTGCTAGGCAGACAAACTGCCTTTTGGTTTGTCTGTCCTGGTGCTTCGATGATATGGCCAAAGGGATGTGGGTGTTTGAGTGGGGGAGACTCCATAAAATAAATGTGCAATTGCATAGAGAATCATAGAGTTATTAAGGTTGGAAAAAACCTCTAAGATCATCCAGGCCAACTGTCCACCTACCACCAGTATTGCCCATTAAACCATGCCCAAAAATCGATAGATACACAGTTACTACAGGTTGAAGTACTTCTACAGAGAAGGCCTTGGGGCGAGAGCAAAGGGCCCTGATTACACCCCAAGTCAGGGCAACGAGGTTCCTACCTTACATATCTAAATTTAAGCAGAACAAAACGCTCGTGCCTCCGTTCTTGGTCTCAGAGATAATAACCATCCCTGTGGTACAGGGAGAAGAAACGCTTCCCAGGATGATGAGATGCTCAGATATTGTGATGAAAGTCTCAGATAAAGCTAAGCTCATTATTTTAGCCCTGTTCTCTTCCACTTGGTCCATTTATCTCTTCGCGCCCTCAGTTTAGCTCCCAGTCCTACAAATCAGGATTAATTATAAGCCATAAAGCTCTGCTAACCAACAAGCAAGCCCATGCTGCTTACCCCTCATTGCTGGGGAAACTGAAATAACTTGTGGCTGGAGACAAACAAACCTGTAAGGTTGCTCACAAGGGCAGGAATGGTTTAACCCAACTGAGGATGTAGAGAGAAAACCCAGGGATCTCTGCTCCTATTGCCTGGTGGTTTGGGAGGTGCCCCAAATGCACACCCATTGACATCTCTCCCATCTAAACAGCATCACCCCAAAGCTGAGCTGCCAGACCAAAGGAAATCAATACAAATAACCTGCCATGATAGGATGGAGACGTTCCTACTGAACCACTGCCTTGTATAAGGAAGAAAAGCTTTGAGGCCTTTCCTTTTGGCTAATGAAATTCACAACAACACCCCACACTGCACTGAGCAACAAACACAGCTCCATTATTTGGAAAACAAATATGTTCTTTAGAGCTTCCTGGTTGTCAAACACCTTTTTGTTTAGCTCAACAACTAATCCACTTATCGGAGGATAAAGCTGCCAGTGAATCAACAGTATGATAAAAGCATGCACAAAATTAGCAAAAATTTGCCTATGGCTCCTGCACGTTTAACAAACACCAGCTAAGAGAAAAATGATTCCTATTTTTTTTTTAATAACTGAGATCCCCAGGAGAGATTCTGTCAGATAGCAGCTTTTATTTTGCTTGCAGTTTTTTTCCCCTCTCTCTCTCTTCATATATAACCCAAGCACTGAGGCTGGGAGATGCTGGGAGCTGATATCACATCCACGGTGAAATTGGCAGTATTTGAATAAGCAAGTGATGCAGCAAGGAAAAAAATTAATAAGGTTATATATATATATCACAGAATCATAGAATTGCTCAGGTTGGAAAAAACCTTCAAGATCATCAAGTTCAATCTCAACCTAGCCATACTACCCTAACAACTCACCTGTAAATCATGTCCTCGAGCAATATATATATAATACATATTATATATAAATATATAAAATAAAAATGTAGTGCTCAGGCATTGACTGCTTGCCTAAGACCTCAGCTTTGCTGGATGTTTTCCTCCTCATTGGGTTGTAACACCCATAGGATGCTGGATTTGTCCTCCCCTGCTCTTCAGCATGCACTGCACACATGGATGTGTGCAGAGATGTTCTTGTGAGAATTCCAGCATTTCTGGACACAGTAATAAACCAATGCACGTGAAAGGGAATGAGAGAAAGAGGGGATGAAAACTCCTTAGGGCTGGGCTATTCCAATGAAATGGAATGACAGGTTCCAATGGGACCAATGCATCTCTCCATAGTTCACTGCATCAAAAAAGGGTGATTCAGCTTTTCCAAGGTCTGACTAATCTTCTGATGGTTCCTGTCTCTCTATCATACAGAGAATATAAAATGACCTTGCCCCAATGGAAGTGGGTTAGATAAGAGGAATGAACTTGGGCAGTATTCTCTTGTTGCTACCTTTAAATGACAACAGGAGAATAGTAGAATGGTTTGAGTTGAAAGGGACCCTTAAAGGCCTTCTATTCCAAGCCCCTGTAGTGAGCAGGGACACCCACAGCTCCATCAGGGCTCAGAGCCCCGTCCAGCCTAACTTTGGGTGCCTCCAAGAATGGGGTTTCCATCATCTCTCTGGGCACCCTATGACAATGCCTCACCAAACTTACTATAAAACCTTCTTCCATATCCAGTCTAGATCTCCCCTCCTTTAGCTAACCATTTCCCCTCTTCCTATCACAACAGACCCTACTGTCCCCTTCCTTGGTGAGTTGGACTAGATGACCTTTCAGGGTCCCTCTCAACTCAAAAGATTCTATGATTCATTCAAATATTCTCCTCTTTCCCCCCCACCAACTTTACCTAGGCTTGAACAGGACCACGGCACATGACCATGGGATCATTTAGGGGAGCTGGGAATTAATCAAGAGGCACCCACCTGTCAGGCTGGTATCTGGAACTAAATGGAAACACTTGCTAGTACTTGACCTCTCGCCCTCCAGACAAGCCTGCAGCTCTTGAGTGGTTTGAGAAACCCTCTTGCAGCTCTGAGACCCCAGGTGAAATAAAGCAAGGGGAGAGAGGCAGGAACTGGGTAATGAGCCACGGGGGAAGCAGAAAGAGCTGATGGGGGGACCAGTAACCTTCTGGCACTGGTGGGAGAATTCAGATGAAGAGATGGTGCAAAGACTTGGATGCAATGAGAAAAAAAAAACAGAGCACACCATGGTTTGGCCAACAAGGCAAGAGAAAGAGCCTCCTGAGGCTCCATGCTGTGTCATAGTAAGAGATGCTGGAAATATTTGGGGTGAAATATCCCCATACCTTTCTATGTGTCTCCTGGATGGGTTTTGGTTTGGATGAGCTATATCATACATACACATTGGTGCAGACTGTTCAGCACACTTTGGTGCTCCATCTGCTTTTCTTGTGCTTAGTGGAGGCCAAAATGCCGTGCCGATGAAACCCAAGGCAAAGCTCCATCTGCTCAACAGCAGAAGAGAGCCCTGCATGCCTGCCAAAGGATCTTCAAATATCATATCCTAATTTTTTAAAGAGAATCTTGCTCTTTAACATGCACAGCCAGATTGTAAACTGATGCAGAATGGCTCAGTTACTCCAACCTCGGAGCCAGATGATGTGAACAGAACGATGTCACTCCTACTTTGATCTTCAGCTTTAGGATTTTGGGCTTCAGCTTTAGGACTTCTGGGTTATCTCCATGAGAAGGGGAAGGACAAATACTCCAGGAAAACCAGCTTTCACCAACTGCCCCAATACCAAAGAAAGAAAGAGCACAGAACAAGATCTGAGCCAACGCATGAAGCACTGGGACATCTTTCTTACACAATGGGACATCTTACATTCTGGGACAGAATCCAGGAAGATGTCCCCTGGATCTTCACAGAATGGAAAGAGTTTAATACTTAGAAGCCAGCTGGAGGCAACACAGACCCCAAAATGTCTGTGTGAGAGACGACACTTGCAGATGGGCATGGCTGCAGGGCCAGGGCAGGGCATGGGGATGCAATGAGCAGCACGTGCAGCCCAGGACCTCATCAGAGCTGTCGGACAGAGCTGCTGAATCTTACGTTGGCTTTTAGGGTCTGGGAGACCCCATGTGGCTCCTAATTCGGGGCTGGATTTGTGCTCAGCTGCGCACTCTAATCGCTAATTAAAGGTTTGTCATCATCCTCCAGCAGCTGTCAGTGTCCTACAGGTCGATCCCCAAGCAACACTCTGCAGAGCCAGAGCTGTCGATTGGAAAGTTCATTGTATGGGCAGTGTCCAGCCCCCTCCCTGTCCTCAATACACCCGGGTATTTATTTCCTATTTATTCCCTTTATTTCCAATGCTCTGCGTTACCTCTTCCACCTTCTTGCAATCCAGCCCCCACATATTTCTTGCTTTCTCCTCTTGGTCGTTCTTTAGTTTTTCTTTTCTTCTATTTTTTTTCTTTCATTCATTCTTTCTTTTTTTCTTTTTTTCTTTTTTTTTTGGGGGGGGGGGGGGAACAACAACAACAACAAAATGTTATTTTGTGCCTCCTGAGCCTTGCTGGCTGGGCTCGGCTTCTGTATCAGCTGGAGGAGCTTATGAGCCTCGTCTCCTCGGATTTAGACTGAAATTTTGATTTTCTGCCGCGCTCAGATAATGTGGAAATCCTGTTCCCCGATATTTACTGTTTATCAGCGCAGCGCAGCGCAGTTCTGGGGGGAAGGGAAACTCCCCCTCCGTGTCCCCCCTCGTCCACGCCACCCCCATCCTGCATGCTAATGGGGTCTCACTTTGGAGCAAACCTACAACAAAAGCCTAATTACAGTGAGTGGAGGGGAAGAGGGATCCATCATTGGATCCTACTGGAACACGGGGTCGGTTCCTCATCCCATTGGTGACCACCACACCTTCTCCTTGGAGCTGTTGCCACCTCAGGAAGACCTCAATCTGTATGAAGTTGAGGATGGGAAAGCGAACAGCTGTTTCTCCAAGCTCCACAGCTGGATCCAGCATTCCCTCAGCACCTGCCTTTCTCCAAGGAGCTCCACGTCCCTTTTGCATCCATCCCATCCGCATCCCTTCCATGGAGATTAGTGTCACTGAGCCCTTGCAAACACATTCCTACGAGGAACCTGGAGGGAAAGCAGGGGGCACTCCTCTGCCCGACATGAACCAGGCAAGAAAAATAAAGCAGTAATAAGAAAATCTGGGGCTCAGCAGCAGGGGAACATCTCTAAGTGGCCGGCGGGGCGTAATGCCTCGCTATTAATGAGGCCTGCCACCGATCCCTAAAAGGATTGCTTATTGTCAGATAGTGTACGGGGCTTTCTCTCTGCCCCCCAGCCCCTCGTGGGGAAGGCAGGCATTTCCCTCTGGTTGGGATTGAGCTGAATGATGTCCTGGTCACCTACAAACGTGCTGGGCTTTCTCTAAACCATAATTAGCAGCATCAGCGGGGTAAGGCAGCAGGGTAACACGGCATGGAGGAGGAAATGGGAAAAAAAAGAGGGTTTAAAAAAAAAAAAAAGGAAGAAATAGAAGGGGAAAGGAATGGAAAGGGAGACGGGAAATGCGATAAAGCTCAGCCAGGCGCTCCCTGCTCGCGCTGTTCTCCGTGCAGCTCTTCTGGTTTAAAGTGACTCCGCTTCTTATGGAAGCGGAGAGGCGGTATTAAAAAAAAAAAAAAAAAAAAAAAAAAGGAGAGAGAGAAAAAAAAAAAAAAAACCAAGACACAGAGAGCTTCCTTATCTCATGGAGACAGTTGTCAGGAATCACTTTGACTGAGTCGTTTTGTCTCCATGCTTTTTTTCGCTGTCAAGCAGGCCTCAGGACATGGATCAAAGGAGAGGCGCCGAGCGCTCGCTGCAACTTCTGATCCCTTCTCGGTACAGACGCGGAGTGGCAGACAGCTCTCCTCCACATCAAATGGCAGGAGAGGAGCGGGAGGAAGAAGGGAGAGGGGGAAGAGAAGCTGGGAGAGAGGCAGAGAGGAGGCAGCGAGGGGCTCTGTGCCATTCTGGAGCTCAAGGACATATAGACAGATGGACAGACAGACAGCAGCCTTTGCTTTCCCCATTCCCCACTGGGAGCGTTCCCCTCCCAGCATCCTTCCCAAAAAGTTTTCCTATTCTTCCAACAAGCAGCTCCCCACGGTTCTCCTGCATTGCTCACGATCCCCTTTCAGGTACTTATTCCCTGAAATGAGATCCCCCTCATCTCCAAACTGGATAGGCTTAAGGGCTGACTCCAGCTTACCGCGGCGAGCTAAGACCCTCCACACCTTTGATCAATTCCTCGCTCGCCCACCCCAGACCCTGCTAGGATTTCTGATCTCCAGCCTCCGCTGTAAGTAGATCTGTCTGGGGGGGGGGCAGGCAGCAGCATCTCGCAGCACCCAAGCATCTCCCTTTTGCCTTTGCAAAAGATGTGGGTGCCATGCATCCTACAACCCTGTAGCACCCCATAGGGTATCTCCTGGCCTCTATGCCTCCCACACTCTATAGAAGCACAACCCTATAACCCCCATCCTGTTCAAGCACAGCCACACACTGCTCCCTCTCCGTGCACGGCGCATCAGGAACCAGCAAGCTGATGCAATGCCCAAATTCTCATCTCACACTAAAGATTGGTGCAGCATTCCTTTAGTGCACATCTCCCCCACGAGCCCCTCCTGATGCTTTGGGGTGTAACGTGCACGGCTCATCCCAGCAGCCCCAAAGGATGCTCTGAGGATGGGGATGCAGCCCTAGGCTCCCCTCTGCTCTCCCAGCCCCTGGATGTCCCATTTGCAACCTGCACCTATGTACTGTCAGCAGTCCCAGCAGCTAATTGCCTTTGGGATGGGAGCAAGCGTGGGTTTCCCTTTCAGAGCACACCCATTAGGGCTAGAAAAGCTGGAGGTCATGGACCCACAACCTGTTCCACCTCCTCATAGCTCTTCTCCCACACCCCCCGAATTCAATATACTTTCCACAATCTCTCTTCATGGAAAAAAAGAGGGTGCATGTTGGGCTTCATGCCTGACCCACTGCTGTAGGTTTTTCCTATCACAGACAGCTTTTCACAGCTAGAGCACAGCTGGAGCACAGCTGTTCCCCCATCTCCAGGCTTTAACAGGCACACACAATGCACGGGCACACACACTGGTGTGCACACACGGATATCGATGCCCTCGTGCAGGCAGGCGTGCAAGGCTGTAAGTCCTGCCTCTGAGTCCTTTTGTTGCATTCCTCCCTTTTAAGCCTCCCCTCTATTTTGCATCCCACGTCCCAGCGCTGCCCTTCCCCGCTGTTTCCCCTTGGTTCCATTGGCAGCAGCCAAGCTCTTGCCTCTGAATGCCAGAGGTCACTCTGACCTGCCTGTTGCCAGGCTGGATGCTGTATTAATTGCTCATCTCTCCTTTTCTCTATCTGCCCTGCCTGCCTTCCCTCCAGTCCCTTTATTTATTAAAAGTGGAGAGAATTCTGCATTTTTATTCTCCCGGTCTGTGGCACCTTCACACCTTCCTGTGTTTATTCCTCCTCTTATTGGTCTCATTGCTTTTTTTCCTTTATATTTCTTCCCCTATTTTCTCCTTATTCCCCTTTCTCCCCATTTTGTCTATCTCTGATACATCACACAGTCCGATCCTGGACCTCCTGAACTTACTGAGGCTCCTCTTAAAATCCCAAGGCTCAGAAAGCAATGGTTTGCTCCAAAATCAGCCTTTCTCACCTATAAAGATCTCAGCAATACATCCAGAGCACAACCAATGGGGTGGAAATGGAACCGTTCAGAACAAACACAATCAGTGCTACCCAGAGCTCTAGAGTTGGGGTTGAAGTAACAAGGTGCTGCTTTGTTCCTAATGAGTTTTCAGTGGGATAAAGAAATAAGGAAACCCACAAAACCTCATCTCACACCCTGAGCAGGGGCTAAGAGCACACTTTCTTGCAAGCACAGGGGAAAAGTGAGGGACTGTGGTTAGTTCAGCCCCAGTTATGAGCCCAATAGATGCCAAGAGTGAGGGAAGATGGTTTTGCTGCACAGGGAAGATGGGCAGAAAGCATTTTGGATCCTGCTCCTGTGCTTGCAGGAACAACATCAGTAGGAATCAGGCAAAGGAAAAAAAAAAAAAAAAAAGCGTCTCTGTTTTCACATGAGAAAAATGTTCCATTCTCCCCTTTTGCTGCTGCTTGGAGCAGAGGCGTCTAATTGACAAGAGCAGATGGGCTCTGTTTGGTTAAACAGGGTGAGGGGGAAATAAATAAAAAAAAATGAAACTTTAGCGGAGAAAGCACCAGATTCCCTGGGACTCATACATTAAATGCTGTGAAAGATGGAGCTGCATTTGACACCATGTAAGGGAAAGTGCCAACGTGGTCTCAGCAGAGCCAGGCTCTCCATGGTGGAAAAGGACATGGGTTTGAGCATGTTCTCCTCCTAAAATCCTGTGCATGGTCTGCTATAAGGAGGAAAGCCTGTCTGTGGGGAAGAAATAAGGTGTAAGGAGTAGTTGGGACCCAAAAGAGGGATGGTGGTCACCTTTAGAATGGGAAGAAGTTCATTGTAGGGATTCTGAGCCCTCTAGAGAGATGGGGAACAGGGCAAAATGCGGGGTAAAAATGGGATGGAAAAGGAGGGGTAAGAGAGAGGGAAAGGAGAATGGAAAAGGAATGGAATGAAAACACGGGATGGAGAAAGGGGATGGGAAAGAATGGTGGAGGAAACCAAGAGGAAAGGAAAAAGCCCTCGTGTGGGGTGGCACCCAAGAGCGATAGAGGTTAAAGAATATGAGAAGAACATGTTCCTACACCAAGATAAGCCGGGGAAATGAATCCTTATCCGTCCAAAACCAACCCTTTAAAATTCGAGCTAGAGAAGGGTCTCCTTTCAGGGAAACGGGGAATCCTTAATGCTTCCTCCCTCAGCAACTGTAATGCCAGGATGTTCCCAATCTGCTTTGAGGGATGGAAAGATTAAGAATAATAAAAAAATTGCAATAAAATATGTGTGAACGAGGGGGTAATTGTGGACAAATGCAGCATTCAAATTCATTTTTCAGCTCTTTTACACACCATTTCAATCTTATTTTCTGCTTGTTAATGAGATCTTGTTGGTTGGGGTGGGCACGGCTGCCCAGTATCGCTTGGGTAATTGCACATAATTTTCTCTCTACTAGTGATTTGCATCAGATTTTTTTTTTCCTAATTCTTTGCTATTTAAACCCCCTCCTCCCTTTCCCCCTCCCCCCCCCAAATCTCACCCTCTCCTCCCCCTCTTTCTTCCCCTCCCCTTCTCCTGGCCCAGCAAGACTCATTTTGAATGCTTATTATAAGGCACAGTGTCTCCAACAAAAAAAAAAAAAAAGAAAAGAAAAAGAAAAAAAGGGAAAAAAAAAGAAAGAAAAAAAAAATTGGGGAAAAAAAAAGAAAAAAAAAAAAGAAGAAGAACCAGACAGAAAGGATCCATGTCACTGCAGGAAGGAGCCAGACACTGCAATGCCTGCTGCTCTCTCGCCAGCTAACATCGTGTCCTTCCCCACTGCCAGATTTCCCCCCCAAAAAAAGGCTGCAGCTGGCTCTTCTCACATTCAGATCATCTCTAATCCCACCCCAGTGGGCTGAGGAAAGCACTACCCTGGGCAGTGGGAAGAGCTGGGATGGTGTCAGGAAATACAATGCTTGGGTAGACTAAAGAGAATCTTGGGTTTAGAGTGAAAACGTGTGGTCAGAGCCTAACTTTGTGGCTTCAAGGCTCCCTCCAGGAATGGTGATAAACCTGAAGTTGTAAAACCCGATTCCAAAATTTGGTTGGAAACCTTTGGTTTCCAGCCACAGCCACACTGACTGTGCTGGCTCTGTGGCTGTTACACAGGGAAGGGACCTGCTCGTGGAGCAAAAAAAGCCACTGAAAGCCCTCCGAAAATTAAAGCAACAAATACGAGATGATGAACAAGTTTCTCTTGGCTCTCAGCATTTCTGGAGCTGTCTTAATCGCTGGGTGATCCTGTGGGTTTGCTGAAAGATTCAAAGCTCTCAGAAATAACATGTGATGGAAGCATAGGGAGCGCCTGGCTCTTAACTCTGCCTTAATACATTCTCCAGATAGACAGCAGCCATTTGCAATAAACCAACCGTCTTTTGCTTTTGGACAATCCCTCACAAGACCCCAACATGCCACAGTGGATGATGAGACACATTTGAAAGACAGGCCTGGAGCTAAAGCCTTCTGGAAGCAGAGATTCGAGGAGGTGAAGCAGTAAGTAGAAGCTTTCTGAAGACCAGAAGACATTCTAAGAGGCAGAAGAGATGTGCTAGAAGGAAAGTAGCTCAGCATACAATAAAACACAATAATTATTTGCCATTTTAAAATAACCGGGGAATCTCCCATCATCACAAAGGCTCAACCTTTCATTTTCTCTTTACATTGACTTGTAATGTACTCATCAACCCAGTTTTCTCCCACTTCCCTCACTTCATAGAACCACGGAATTGTTAAGGTTGGAAAAGACCACTAAGATCATGTAGTTCAACCATCAGCTCATCACCACCATGCCTGCTAAACCACGTCCCTTAGAAACCATCCTGAAAGACCATCAGAAAAATGCTCAACTGGACTTAACTGGGCTCATACTGCGTTTACTATCACACTGATGATGATAAACCTTGTGATAAACCTCACACTAGCCACAGTGAGAGGTGATTCTCAGATAGCAAAGGTCTGAACTTCAGCAGAAATGGATGCAAAATGTGATGCAGCACATGGCTAAGGATGTCCTGGTACCTGGCATTGCAATAATTCAGGTTGATAGGTGTTCCCGGACAAATGGGAAATCATCTGTGGGATGAAAATGACTTGAAAGTGTTTAAGAGGGATTTATGAAATACCTTGAGGAGATGGGGACCTCACTGTGATGTTCTCCACTGTCCAGAGCAGCTTTCTGACAATCCGTGACTGCTGCAGCCCCTAGCAGATATGGGGGGACACATCTGGCTGCAGCTAGCCTGCTTTGAGGCTTGCTTTTTGAAACACTCAGAGCAAGATCTTTCCTACAAAGGCTGTCCCAGCACAAAGCTATCCCAAATAACTGCTCAGGCTACCCTGAGATCTTCCAGGAAGGTCTGGGATGGAGAATGGCATCTGGGATCATTCTAAGTACTGGTTTAATTGTGTGGGACTCTTTGCACAACCGAGGCAGTGTTCTTACATCATAGAATCACTGAGGTTGGAAGAGACCACTGTAATCTAATCCAGCTGAGCAACCCATCACCACCATGCCCACTCATAGAATCATGAAGGTTGGAAAAGACCTCCAAGATCATCTAGTCCAACCATCAGCTCATCACCACCGTGTCCCTCAAACATCACCGTAGGATGAGGGAGCTGAAGACCAAACTACTCAGGTTTGGAACAGAGGCACAATGACTTCTAAACTGGGTCAACTGGATGTCCCTTCTGGGAAGTGTCGAACAGAGCCAGGAGCAGAGCAGGGACAAGGAACAAAGCTGTGAGCTGGAAAACAAGGAAGAAACGTGGCCATTTCCCATGTGAAGTCTGGGTAGAACTCAGCAATGTCTGCCCTTTGTGTCAGGAGGGGAGGACCGAGCGTGGGGGGACCAAGCCTGCAGAGGCCAAATGTAATCCCTTTTTCTCTGTTGTGGGAATGGAAATGCCATGCTTCTCCTCTTGAATTTCAGCTGCCAGCACCGGGCCCGTCTGGTGGATTCTGGCTGGGACACCCAATCCCAGGGTAACTGGATAGCGTGCTGAGCAAATGTTGGGAGCTCCGAGCTGGCAGCCCCCACTGCCTTGTCTAAACTGCAAAGAAATCTCCCTCCTGCTGCTGCTGAGGGATGAAACCAGAGAACTGTCTGTTTGCAGCTCAGACAAACTGCCATCATTTTAAGTTTGCTGGTTGGTTTTTGTGTTGATTTTTTTTTTCCCCTACTCCTTGAATTCCGTCCTTCCCTGCAGTTGGGATTTAGCCCTGGAGATGTCACAGAGAGCAGCACAGGAGGATGGGGAGCGCTGAGGTTTTACCTGTAATTCAGACGAATGGCTGGAATGTGCTCATGTAAGTTGTCCAAAGCATTCTCTATCCTCTATTTACACACCTCGCCGTGTAAAAAAGGACATTTCTAACAGCTCTTGTTCAAGAGGGTGAGAGCATTTCTCACATCCCTCCACTAGGAACAGCAGAGAGCTTAGGAAAGCGGTGAGTTGGCAAGATCAGTAAACAGAACGCAGTCATAAAATAACCTGGGTTAGCCTCACCAGGCACAAAAGAAATAGAAGAATTTATATGCTGATATCTTGGCCCTCACATGATTAGAAGCATTAGGAAAATGGGAATCTCCCCTTCTTGGGGGTGCAAAGCTCTTTTCTTCAGGACTGCAAGATAATGTATCCTCTCTTTCCTATACAAAGGGCTTATTGGCTCAGGCCTCTATCTTCCCCTACCCTGAGCCTGGGGGCAGGGTAATTTGGGATTGGGATAAGCACAGAAAAAGCATTGGCATGGTCATTTCCATGAGCCTCTGATTGAGCGAGTGGGACCAGTAAGTAGGTGATGAAGGTACAGAAATGGAAATTGCACGATGGACTTGTGTACGTCTAGTGCTTGTGCAGCTTATCACCTGGATCTCACCCCCAATTCATTCTTTGGTGCTTAATTACACTTGTGAGAATAGGAATTAATCATGTGCCCTGGACTAGCTAAGCTGCCTTTGAATCCCTACTGTATGCTCATCTCCCAAGTCTGGTGCTATTAGAAACCTCTTGTTAGAAAGATGTCTCCTTATTTCCCCCACAAAATCACAGTTTGTGGCAATATTCAGCCCCACACCAGTCACACTTCTACATTTTCTATCTTATGGCCATTCCAAGATAGAAGTGGGATTTTTATACTGTTTCAGAGGAGCTGCAAGATTTCCCTCTTTCCATTGACACTCTATGTTTGTTTTCACACTTGAGAAATCACAAGTTATTGGACCTTAAAATCTATCTACCTCTGTGATGTCCCCGTTTATTGGATCCCTCTCTAAACAGTTGTAGCCTTTTCATTTCAGATGCCTACCTAATTTCTCCCAGTAGTTTCAGATTATTTTGTGCTTCCTGTCCTAAATAGTGTTACTGGCCATTCCGAAACCATGGCTGCAGGGCACTTCATGAGTCTCCATATCTCACAACTGACTGAGAGCAAAAGTGAAAGACATTTGGCACCCCTCAGGACAGCAGGCACTGCATAAATACGAGTCATTGCCGTTGATGCTCAGCGTATGGTATGTGCTTTATTGCACTTAAAAGGAAACATGCATTTGGAAAATAGACTGTGTCGAGTAAACCAAAGACCTCTGCCTACTGAGGTAACAAAAAAATTAGAACTTTTATCCATAATGGTGATAGAGATGGATTAGGTAGGGGGTGCATTCTCAGCTGGTGCAAATCCTGGCATCGCCACTGACTTCTGCAGGGCTCACTGGCCAAGAACAGGAGCCGCATCCTGTGACACACACGCATAGCCCAAGCCCTTCTCTCTGCTCTCTCCTGACCTGCTGCTGATGGAGGACTTAACCTCCACACTGCTGAGGCTTGTTTCTCTGCTATACACAGTGTGCAATGCCATGCATGCAATTGGAAGAAATAGGACAGAGCCAGGTGATAACCTTTGGAAGGCAGCTGGGACAAGGCAGGGTAAAAAGTAACCAAGTAAAGTAATTTCTGCCCTAGAAATCCTTCTGGAGCACTGAGAAGGCAAGCACCAATGCTCTAGGTCCTGACGTCTGCAGTGTGATGTCCTGAATGTGGTGACTAACAGGATGCAAATGCTCTGGCAGTACAGTGCTGAGCTCAGGATCGAGATACTGCCGATAAACAAATTAACTAATTGCTTTAACTAGGCCGCCTCCAAGAACTCATGACAATAACAGTAACTCCCTTGTTAACTATAATTCATTGTGATAGCCTGAAGCCTGCCCTGCTCTCAGAGGATCTGGACCAGCCAAATGCTCTCAGCCAAAGAAAGAGAATGGAAGCGGGTCACATACCTGCGGAGAGAGGCCATTGCTAACAGGATTCATGTGGTTGGCAGGAGCTGCAGCATTCATGAAGCTGTCTGAGTAGCTGGAGAAGCTGTGTCGGGCCCCATAGGCAGAGCTGGAATCAGCTGCAGCAGCAGCAGCAAGCCCTCCCTGATGCATGGTGGATGGTGGCAAGGGCTGGGGTCTGTGCACGGTGCTGCTTCCATCTGCAAAGAGGTGGTGATAAAATCACAGGATGGCTTGGGTTGGAAGGGACCCTAAATCCCATCTGGTTCCAACCCCCTGCTGTGGGCAGGGTTGCCACCTACTAGGCCAGGTTGCCCAGGGCCACATCCAGCTTGGCCCATGTTGTTTGCTTTGGACTGATGGAATCTTCACCTCAAAGCTGAGCGGAAGAGATGTGAGACACAGTGGTGTAGCAGGAACGACCATGAGACAGTGAGCAGAGCAGATCCACCTGCTCGCCAGAGGAAAAAGCGGAGTTTCCATTGATGTGAACCAAAAGCTGGTCTTCACAAGAAAGGAAAACCACCTACCCGTTACAGAGGTCTAAGAGGAATGTCACAAACAGAAATGACTGACGGGATGTTGTAGGGCAAAGGAGAGAAGGAATGGTCAGTGGGATGATATAGAGCAAACTAGAGAAGGAATGGCCAACAGGGTGATGTAGGGCAAAGCAGAGAAGGAATGGTCAGTGGGATGATGGAGGGCAGACCAAGGAAAGAATGGCCAACAGGGTGATGGAGGGCAAGAGGAGAGGAGCAGAGCGGGCAAATGAGTGCCTTACCTTGGGAAATGGTGGTGGTTGGGTAGGTGGAGTCTGGCAGCTGGTATGGGGGCAGAGTTGGCATTCCTGTGGGTGGGAAGCCCCCTGGCAGCAGATGGTTGAATGCTGCGAGCTGGTTTGCACCCGCCTGTTTGCGCCATCTCGCTCGTCGGTTGCTGAACCACACCTGGGACAGGGATAGAAAAGAGTATGTATGACTGGCCAAAAACAAACCCGAGTTGGATGCTGTCTTGATAACACATCCAGTGGCAATCTGAGATACAGCACTGGCCAAAGATAGGTTCAAGTTGCAGCCTGGCATTGACTTTCAGGGTATTTGTCCCCATTCCTTAGTCTCCTTTCTCTCAAATTACAACAGTACCACTGCCCTGTCTCCTGGGTAAAGATACATGCATTTAATATTGTGAAAGATATCATTAAGAGCACGGGAGGGTTCTATCAGCAGTAGGGTGAGAAGAAGAGGAATAATTCAGCTTGTGTATTCCGAGTCAGTCCATACCAAATAGATGCATTGCTACCACCTGGCCATTCTGCCTCGTTATCTGACAACTATGTGAATTATGCTGAAGGATTAAGTACCATAATAGCAACACGGCTGCACTGTTAGAAGGGATAAATAGACAGATTAGCATCATGGTTTCTATGTTAGACAAGCTAAATAGATACAACCAGACCGGAGGGAATACAAGGTTTTCTTAGCTCCTCTGTACTGCAGCAAATCACTGTTGTCTGTATGCTAAGACATGCTCTCCTTGCAAGAGGCATTGCAGTGTGCTCTAGCATTGTACTGCAGCCAATTTAAATCTCTATGCATTAAAACAGACGCAGTATTAATGCATGTGCAAAGCTGGGCTCGTGTTTCCTACAGTGCTAGTTTTACCTGTAAGACACAAGGGGAGATTTTTCTAAATTCATGTCTGCACTGATGTGTTTTATCATGGGCAATCTCCCTTCTGGAGAGTGGGAAGTGCTTCTCAGGCTGTCTCTTGGGCTTGGTTTACTTTATTTAATCAGAGAGGCTCTCAGGACCGATCCCTGTTTGGGGTTCAGAAGTATGCGGATAAGCTTTCAAGCCAGATGAGAATGCAGCTGCTGGACTTTGTGAGGCCTAAAGGGCTAGGAAACACGATTAAATTTCACAGCAACATGAAAAAAAATGGAGCAAAAATCAAGAGTGTAAAGCATTCGGGGGAAAAAAATCCTCCATCAGGCTTCCAAGCTGCTCAACGTGAGGTCAGAAGCTGGGTTACAGGGGGCTGAGGCACTGCCATCCAAACTGTCCCCACGTCTTGTGAACCAAAACAAAACTCTCTCCCTTAAATATAATGGAATCCGAGCCCAATGCTCCCTTCCCTCTTTGGAGCAGCTCTCTGAAATGCATGCAGTGCTGATGTCAGGTCCTTGGCACCCAACGTGCCTCTTTACAGACCTGTCCCTACTGCGCTGCCTGGAGCGGCGTAACCTCCCAGCACCTTCCAAAAGCGTGACAGAAATAGGTCAGCACACATCCGATCTGCATTGATCCACAGAGTCCATGCAGGTCGGAATCTCTGTGTTCATTTTTGGCACCAGAAGTCGCTAGCAAAATCTAGGACAGAGTTAAGGAGAGAGAAATGAATGAGCATCAAGGCCTGTAGCGCTTTCGAGTTCTTTTTATCCAGTCCAACCCATGACACAGTTTCTAGGAGCAGTGAGCTGCACAAATAAATAACCTTTTGTTTGCACGGTCATAAGAAGTAGATGGTCCTGCCCTTTTCTCTCACACACAGGTATGTGTTAATTCCTGCTCATTAAGGATACACTGCTTGGCTAATCCTCTCCTCTTCCACACTGAAGGCCATTGGAATTGGAAGGGACCCTCAAGGCCATCTGGGCCAACTCCATTGCAATGAACACCCACAGCTCCATCAGTGCTCAGAGCCCCTCCAGCCTGACTTTGGGTAGTGTCACCATCTCCCTAGGAAACCTCAGTGCCTCACCACCCTCAGTGTAGTCCAGGAATGTCAAGACTTTGGGGAGATTTGGGCCATGTTCCATTACATCACATGAAGTTAATGCTGTCTGTGCACTAGCACACCTACTCACACAAAGTTGAAAAGCAAAGCTTCTCTTATTTTGCTTCTCCAAAGCGAAGGGCGTGTAGTTGATTTGCTTCATATTTATTTCATATTTATTTTATTGTGAAGGGAGATGACTGGCCAGATCCTTTTACAAAGCATGTGCCAGAAAGGCCTTTTCAGGGGTCATCCTTGGGATGCCCTTAAGCTTACAATGTATAAGGGCTTGGGAAGGAAGGAAAGCTATTTTCATGGCTTTGAACTACAACTAGAGAAAAATTTGCTTCCTAATTATGCTACAGGCTCCACCTGTGACCTTGAAAAAGCTTTGTCTTTCCAATCTGAAGTGAGTAGAAACATTCAAGAAACGTTGGTCCTTATGCATCAGGTCATCACTTCTAAAGTGAGGATAAACCCCATGAATCACAGAACCATTTAGGTTGGAAAGACTACTAAGATAATCTAGTCCAACCATCAGCCCATTTTTCTCACATTTTAGTTTATTTCAGCAGTCAACCACCTAAGATAGGGGCCATAATTAACTCCTAGTATGCAGCATACCCAGCAAGATGAGAGCTCTGTCTCAGCTGGAGCGTCGCAGCAAATAATAAAGAATAATGATAGTAAACACGCATGCAAGCAAATACGATTCATAACTACAAGCTGAAGTGTAGTGCTTCCCAGTAGAGCCTGGATTCTCCAGCCACAAATACACTGAAACCTTCCACAAAGAAATTGATAGGATTTATCTTCCCGTGCAGAGGAAGGGACATTTCATGGCCCAAACAGGTTGATTCTGCCCCTTATTTATAACCCCCAGAAAAAAGGCAGATACATTCCAGCTAATGACGTTAGCAATTCTTTCCCTTCCCCCGCCTTAAAGGTGGCTCAGGCCTTTATGCTTATAAATCATTTTATTGGTAGTTAAAATACAGAGGCTAGAGCATCTAACTGTAACGCGAGGCGCACTTCAAAGGGAACCTGCTTTCATTGCACAACAGTTAAGGTTTTATCAGCCACTAAAGATTCCCCCTGCCAGAGGATCCTGTTACACCATGGTAAGCCTGGGGTGAAGGCTACGGCTGCTAAAAGCAGACTGGTGAGAAGGAGCTGAGGAAGAGGAAGAAGTTTTGGCACTGCTGGAACAAAACTGCACGGCCAAAGTTTTGTGCTGGGACAAATGCATTGAAGCAAGGACACCCACAGCCCCATCAGTGCTCAGAGACCCTCCAGCCTGACCTTGGCTGCCTGCACACCTTTCTGGGCAACTTGTGCCAGTGCCTCACTGCCTTTAGTGTAAAAAACTTCTTCCTTACATCTGATGAGAACTCTGTGACAAGAGCAGAACTGTTCACTGCACCATGGGCTACACTCAAAGCAAGGATGCTGCTCTGAGGCTTGTGATCACACCTCTTTATTGCAGAGTATCTCCTCCAGCACCCCCTACACAGATGGCAGAGGAAGGCACAGCGAAGCTAAGAAACCTCTCCAATCCCTCACTGTCAGCTGATTTTGGAAGAGCCCATCCTCCCCACCGACCTGGGTTTGGGGCAAAGGTAAGCACTGGTTCTTATTTAACCCAAATGCCAGCCCTTCGGAGATGTTCCAGGCACTTGTTCTCAAGCAGAGAACAGCAGAGAAGGGTTGCAGAGACAGCTGCCTGCCAGGATGGGGCTGGACTAAATTATCCCCGCAGCCAGTGAGATATGGGTCAGCTCCCACAATTTGTCAGACAAGGAGAGGAAAGGAAGGTCAAAAAGAGCCTCCTGTGGGAAAGAAAGCCTGTTGTTTCCCTGCTCGGCCTAATCAGGATTTGATGTTGGAGAAAGATGGATGGGATAAATGAGCTCATAAATGGAAACAGGGATGGAAAAGCCAAGGCGTGCCTTTGGTCTGCAGCAGGATGGAAGTGATGCAGCATATGTTGCAGAAACCAGGCAAAGAATCTCAAAACCCAGGCACACAAATTCCACCAAAATCAGATGAGGTCCCTCCATAGGTTACATGGAGGCTTTGCAGATTGGGTTTTCCTCCAAACCAGGACAGAGCCTCGCTTGGTCCACATCAGTCCTAAGCATCAGGGACACACGAGCATCGTTGAGGCAGCTGAGATAATTCCTTACAGAACAGAGGGGATACGGGTCCACAACAAGGCACAGATTTTAGACGCAGGTTTTATCCATGCATGCAGGGACACAGCTGTATCTAGTGACACTTTGGTTCAGTGCCCAAAATGCTGAGCCTCTATCACTGGTGGGTGATACAGTTAAGACAAGGTTAGTGGAGCAGAACAAATGATTCTTCACAAATGAGATTATCCAATGAATTTAGCCCGTATTTCTCCTGGCACTTCCCTGCTCCTGAAGGTATTGGCTATTTGTAACATTCTTCTGAAGAGTTTGAACCATTTCTGGCATGGGGATTTATTATTATTATTTTGCAAACCACTTTTGATGAAACCAACCACCTTTGGCAGTAAGATGTTTGATTACGGCTTCACATCTCCAAACCCAACCCTCCACACCAACACAGCTTCACACCACACAGTTTCAAAGCCAGAACCATTTTGGTCCACCTTCCTTGGGCTGGAAATTTGGTGATAAAGGTTCTTCTCATGAAACCTCTCGGAGGCACTGTTTGTTTTTCACACAATGGGACAGACACTGCTCTGCTATAAATCAGTGCGACTGCGCCCGCTCCCATTTAACACACAGCGATCCACACGACGTCTCATCTGAGGAACTGGGACCCAGTTCATTGCTTTGGCCTCTGGGCCCTCTTTCCTTTGTAAGAAAAGCAAATCGTTGCCACATTGTTGAGGCAATGCCTTGTTCAGCTCGCGACCAAAGCAGACCAAGGAACGCAGCACAAAACAAGCTCCTGCCAAATGCTGCAGCTCGTCCTCAAGTTTGCATTTATTCCTGTTGATACCCAGCCATGTTTTGCTAGGAGGACTATGGGATTAGGTTTATCATCTTCATCTCCAGTAAATTTCATACTTAATGAAATAGTGCTGACTCTCTCCAGCAAGATGCCCTCAGGCTTACACAGCTGGAACTTTGTCCCTCGTCAGTGGGACATTTCTATTTCCAAGGGTGCTGCTTACTGTAATTCTACTACGAATACCAAAAGTGCTGATGGTTTTCTAAGCAAACCCTTAGATACAGGCAGAGGACGTGCTTGCAATTTCAAGTGCTCACCTCTGGCTTTTGCAAAATTTAGGTGGAAAAAGACCTGCCACTGCTGTTTAGATCTCTGAAAATCTACCTTACCATTTGTCTTTTTATTTGTGATAAGATTGAGGGCTTATTTGGAGCATATTAGCTGGGGTAAGTGCTCCTGGTTGCTCCTTTTTAAGTGCTTTTCTGTTTCTTAATTCTGGATGAGGAGATGTGAAAGAAGAGCAGCAATGCTGGGACATCAAGCACTGGCCCCCTAAGCGAGTAGGAAGAGATGCTACGAGGTCATAACCAACCTCCACCCAGTTAGCAGCATCCCTCTGCAGCATTAGGCAGTGAACAGCCAGACGCTACTCTGCACCTCAGCTGCATCCAGCCTTGCTGGCTTTACCTTGCAAAGTCCCTTATTCAAGCTGGATCAGCACACTGCCCTCACTCTGACCTTGCTGGGAGCTTGGCACTGCACTGCTGTCCCTCACCGTGCCCAGGCACCACTGTGGTTCTCACGGCCTGGCTGCACAGTGCCAGGGGCTGCTCTCTGCCCAGCTGGATGCTCCGGTGTGCGAGGGCATGGCTGGCTCTGTGCCGTGGAAAATGAGCGTGCCAAGCTCAGCTCTGCCAAGGAGAGCCCCAGCTCCCAGCTCCGCAGCACTGCACCAATGCCAAAACCACGGGGCAGCTGTTGTGTCATAACCCCCTCGCAGCTCTCTTCAAGAAGTGTAAATGAGTGGGACCCTCAGGAAGAAAGAAAACATTCTCAGCTGACCTTTAAGGGTGGAGGATTGCTTCAAAAGAGCCTGTTTGGACACATCTCAAAGGGTTTGGGAAGCAAAACACCAGGCAAACAGCATCAGGCTCCCACCGCTTTGCATGACCCCAGCTCATGCTCAGAGCTTGGAGAGCTGCCTGTCACCACCCCATCCCTCCATCCATCACCTCTGCCCTCAGAAAGCAAAGCACGGACCTCTGACCGCTGGTGTGAGAGCACCCCTCTAGCACAGAGCAAAGACATTTGAGAAGTTGTTGGGAAATCACACAACCACAGAATGGTTGGGTTGGATGGGACCTTAAAGCCCATCCCATTCCAACCACCTGCTGTGGGCTGGGTGCCCCCCACCAGCTCACACTGCCCAGGACCCCATGCAACCTGACCTTGGGCACCTTCAGGTATGGGGCACCCACAGCTCCCTGGGTAACCCAGAAAATAGACTGCAGAAAGCTGCTACAAAATAAGGGAACAGTGGTTTGCAGCTCCTCCGATCCTGAGAACAGGGCTGCTTCGTGCAAAATCTTGAGCAAAATGGAATGGAATTTTTTTTCTGGCACTCCATTTGGCATGTCGGAGCCGTCGCAGCATGATCTGGAGGATGGCTGTTTGTTTACTACTGTTTGAAAGTGTGTCATAAAATACAGATGATGTGAGTAGCCTAGAAATGCACCGAGGTTTCAGAGACAGAATTGCTCTGAGCCTTTTTATTAAATGAAACATCCATTTACTCCCAGGCAGAAATCACAATGGGATCCATCATAAAAATGATCAATAAAGCATTGGGTTGCGACTCCTGCTCTCTCGTTTAATTTTGTTATTGAAATAACTGTTTCTCAGTGCATGGAATTTCCTGGGGATTAACAACAGACATCAACATCACTACAAATCCACCCCTCCTGATTTAATTCTGGGCACTGGCACAGGTTACCCAGAGAGGTGGTGATGCCCCATCCTTGGAGACGCCCGAGGTCAGGCTGGATGGGGCTCTGAGCACTGATGGAGCTGTGGGTGTCCCTGTCCATTGCAGGAGGGTTGGATCTGATGGCCTTTAAGGTCCCTTCCAACTCAAACTATGATTCTATGACTCCATCGTTCCAGGAACTGGGATTAACGGAGCTTGTGGAATGCAAGCCTGTCCCCAGCTGCTGTGGTATGACCACCTGAATCACTCAGAGGTGATGCTGAGAAGCAAAACCATCTATTTTTTTTAATTTTTTTTTTTTTGGGGGGGGGGGGGAAGGGGGAGGAGATGATTTTGGTGGGTTGCAGGGAAAGGATTTTGAGATCATCCTTTGGAACCCATCATGTCTGACTCACCATAGCACCAAGGCGAAGGGAAAGGGGCTGTTTGTGTGGGAACCTATGCACCACGCTCTCCATTTCCAACGTACAAACTTCTAAATGGCTTTGGATTGTGGGGCTGATCGGGGGACATACACTCTTTTTGTTGACGTTGTTCAAACACCAAAGTGAAACAAGCACCCACTATTTGTTTATAACTTGCTTTAAAAGCACAACGTGTTTGGGCAAACAGACCCAACAAATGGGATCATCTCCCAGAGGGATTAGGTTCAACTCTGCAGAGCCATGACTGATGTACCCGGTGTCTCTTTGGGCACTGTCACCTTCAGAAATCATTTCCACACCTGGGTAAGGATTTCTGACAAAACTATTCTCCCGCTGAAAAATGCTGTACTGACAAAGCTGAGACTATGAGAAAAGGGCTGTTCTGAAAATTGTCCCTGCTCTAGAAATACCAGGGAGAAAAGTTTCGAAATTATCAGAGAATCCCATTAAGGTTGGTTTGGTTTTTCTTCCATGTAAAACATTGTCATCGCCAGTTATATAATTGCAAAAAAACAGTGTAAAACCCCAAAATACACTGCAGATCAAACCCAAAGCTTCCATTAAATTCACTAAGTGAATTGCTTAGCTGTTAGGCTTAATTTTAAAAAGCCATGAACACTTGGCATTCGGCAGCTTGTTTGCTGGTAGGGTGAAAACAGGAGCTTGCAGATGGGCAGGAATTCCTTCAGTGCTGGGCAATTAGTGCGGGCACATGAGTCAAGACATCGCCTTGCACAAAAACAAGTGGGAATTTCCACTGGTGGCCTCGTTTGGCACCAATCTGGAACTGAAATCCTGCCCTAGCGGAAATCCACGGCGGTGTTGTCCCCGTCTACATCAGATTTGGGATTAACCTTTGAATGGCTCGGACCCTACGGCGTGTTGTAGCTTGAGTGCTGGAATCCCACATCCCAACCACACAGACACTGCACTGACCCTGCTAAAGCATGGCTCACCCTGCCGTGATCTTCCTAGCAGATGAGAAACCGGAGCTTGGGAGCTCTCCCCCTCCACCTCCTCTTGTTGTTCAGCTTGGGAATTTTATTAGCTGTCAACGTGTCAAACTTCCACTTAGCTGGACAGCTGCATGACCAGCCAGACTCTAAGGTCTGCCAATAAAGTTTAACAGAGCTATCAGCTTTTCACGTGGAGGAGATTACACTACAGGAGCACTCAGGTATCAGAGAGACTGAGTGAGAGCTGGGCAAGCTCATCTTTCATATGGTAAAGGAAGAGAAAGAAGCGAGGAGAAGCATGGACAAGCCTGCTTATTTTTGTCCAGTGCTGATGCAGCAATTAGCTCAACGGGATGCCCATATACAATACAGTTAGAAAGCCTGACGGCAGCTCTGCTGTAGAACTGTGTTTCGTAGAGGGTTGGAAAAGACCTCCAAGATCATCTATTCAGAATGTACTTTTCATTTACCGTCCTCCCGTGTTAACACAAAATGCTCTTGGGGACAAAGTCTGTCCCTTAACACCCAGAACTCCTGATCTCAGCTAGTCCTACCCTCATTACAGCTCCTTCAAACCCAAAGTGCAATTTCTTAACCTTAAAACCTCTTCCCAAACAGGGTTAAGGCTACAAGGTGGTGGACGATTTCCCTGCTGGATGTATGTGTGTGTGTGTGGCTTTTCTTCCCCCCACAAGAACTTGATTGACTAATGTTTGTAGGTCCCGAGAGCCAGTAAAAGATCTGCTCTGATATCCAGAAAATTTTACAAGGGGCGGCAGGCTTAAAAGTGGTGGGAAGAAGCTGAGCCTGCCAGGATGTCGGAATGAGAAAGCCATCAGGAATGTGCCTCAGAGAACAGCTGCTACTAGAGCCCTGGCAGGAACCTCCACGCGAGCTGCCTGGGAGCAAGTAGGGGGATTCAGAGATCACAGCTTGAAACAAGGGAAAGGTTCCCCTTATTTATTTATTTAGCTTTCCCTTTCTCTGCTTTCGCCTCCCTCCCTTCTCCCAGCCTTGTCACGGTGAGGTCAGAACCTATTGGAAAAAAGAGAACCTGCTGCTGGGTTTTGCACCCCCTGGTACTTTTGGGGTTTTTCCCTTCCTCTCCATCACAGCTCATGCAATGCAGATTTCTCGTGCCTCATTAAGAGATATTCCCTAAACTCCGTTCTCCCTTACAATGCCCTTAAAAAAAAATCCCTTGTCAATCTATACAAGGAATTCTCAGAAGCAGAATATGCAAAACAAAAACGGGGGAAATCATGCTACAACCTATGGTGGCTTAGCCCCTAAGTTAGCCACTTTTCCCAAGCTCCATCTATCTACAGTCCCGTATGTCTAGCAAATTATCACTACTGCTGAAATCTCAGATAAGGTTTTTTTCGGATGGATTCAGTTCACGAGATTTCTTTTTTGCTGGCTCTATCAAGCAGACCCTGAATGCTGGATTTCCCCTCTCAAGGGGAAGCTGGAAGGTGATGGGAATAGCCTTTAACCCACGAATGTCCCAGATGTGCACAGGAGGGCAAACATCCCTGCCCAGACAGAGTGGGGCAAGCTTGTGGCAATCACACGACACTCATTATGCTGAGAACCACAGAACAAAAATAAAAGGCTGTTTAACAGGCTTTGCCACAAGCCCACAGTGCTCTTTCCCTCCTTGCCCAGCTCTGGCTGCACGCACACAGTGCTCAGCCTGAAACCCAATCGCACGGCCACGCGGAGCTCGGACTGCTGGGGTCTCCATTTCACTTCTCTAACCCAGCACAATCCCCATTCCCTCCCCCTTCCCTTCCCTTTCCCCAAGGGACCCTATTATACCCCCCGATCTGTTCACACTCCTGATCCCTCTGCGTGTTTGCACACACTGCTGACCCAGCCTTTATCTGGAAGACATAAGGGTCTCTGTGTGGAGTTCCCACAAGGGCTATTAATCGTGTAGATGTCAGAGTCCCCCGGCCCCAAACCCTCCCTTCCTGCTCCTCCCCTCTTCTTCCCTCCCCCCCGCCCTTTTTGTCCTCTCTGGAGATCAGGGGGGGGAGAAAAAAGAAAGTTTTATGAAAATTCACACACGCATCTTGCAAACTTTGCAAAATATGATCTGCTCCCCTGGGCGAGGTTGGTCAATGGTGCCATTTCTCCTCCAGCACCAAATACAAACACACACATACGGCTTCCTCCGAGGAATTTCCTCACACAGCAAACAGAGAGCTAAGTGCCTTGCCAAGAAGGGAAATGTTTGGCTCCGCATCCCAACCTGGATGGAAATCCTGCAGCTGGTACCTCTGCAAGAAGCCAAACCCAAATGGCATAGCTGCAAACCCATGGGAACGCGGGAATGCGCACAACTGGATTTTAGCCTCAGATTCTCATGCTTGAGGCTCCAGAGAAGAGGTCCGTCCAAATTTCCACCTTCCATCCCCAACTGTCTCTCTCCCCAAGGGAAACAAGAAGCTGTGCCACCAGACTCATCCTAGGGTTCTGGTTCCTACCTGAACACGGGCCTCGGTGAGCTTGGTTCTCTGTGCCAGCTCCTCCCGGGTGTAGATATCTGGGTAGTGAGTCCTCTCAAAGGCCTTCTCCAGCTCCTCCAGCTGCTCTGCAGTGAAAGTGGTCCGGCTGCGGCGCTGCTTCCTCTTCAAAGGCAGGTCTGGTTCGGATTCGACATCGGAGCCTTCATCCAGCCTGTTCCCTGGGTGGGCAAGAAGAGGGGAAATGATGCTTAATGAGAGACAGAGAGGAGGGCTGTAGGGCACACCTCAGTGCTACAGTGCTGGTGTCCACCAAAATAAATGCTCTGCCTACATACAACACATCTACCAGTTTTCCACCACTACCACAGATTTCTCCCATTATCTTTCCCCACACTGTTAAAAGCCAATCTATCAAAACCAGAACTGTTTGCACAAAGGGATGGATGCTTCACAGCCCACAGTGGTCACAGTGAAAGAGCTTCCTGTTGTTGACTTATGTTACCTCAAGTGATTTCCATTTTTGGTTTGAAGGGACTGTGTTTAAGTATTGCACATTTTACAATGAAAATACGTAAAAACTGAAAGATAAGAGCATAAAGATTTTCAATATATGATCCCTTGGTTTCTGCAGTCTGATTTCCTCCTGCATTTTGCTGAAGTGCTAGCCTTTGAGATTTCAATTTTTTAAAGCACCTTGAGAAGGAAAAGAGATTTATTAGGAATTTTTCCAGCTGAGAAAAACATTGCCATCTCTGCTTCATCTCTGGGTTGGGCTGCCCAATCCACAGAGTTCTTCTTCTCTTACTTTGCAGATTTCAGCGGTCATTTTTGCACAGTCAGATTCTTAGAGCATGAAGATAGCATCAAAGTCCTTCACCAAGGTCTAACTGATCACCTCCTTCCTCTTCCTTGCCTTGCTCTGGACCTTTGCCTTTCCCTTCTTGAGCCCCAGGTCCCCTCAATCTCTTTGCTTTTCTCTCTCCCCCATAGTAGAGCTGGAATAAGCAAATCTTTTTTCTTCCTATTTGGCTTGGAAATGAAGCAGAAGGCACAGATTTTCACCAAATTTCCACTCAGATCGACTGGGTTTTGGATGGAACGCGCTGCCAACAGCATTACCAATGTCTCTAGCATTTGCTAGCAGCATCTGATGGAGCAAAGCTTGGGTTTCAAAGCTGTGCACCCGAGGACCCACCTGAACTTTTTGTTCAGTTCCTGTGCTATCATCACCCGAAATATGCCCTTTTCTTTTCAGAGCTGGGAATGGCAGCTGTGCCTCCCTAACAGCTGCTCTGCTTGGAGGAGTAGGAGGCAAACATCCCACCAGAGCTCACTTGTTTATCCTGAGAAGATCACAAAATGCCATCGCATTCTGCTTGCTGCGGGACAAAAATGCTTTTATGTCTCGAGGACACAACGTTAGAGCTGAGCTAACTCCACTTGTGTTCATTAACCAGCTTTCTGATTGCATCCGTGTTCGGGAAAGGTCTGGAATCTCAAATGGTGTGAGAGGAACATCTGTACTTGAGAACAGCAGCCCTGCACATCTGCACCCCAGATGATTTGGGGCAGGTAGGAGCACATCTGGAGCTTGGAGAACCGTGTTGTGCCAAAGCACATCTGGAAACCTGCAGCACACGGCAGAGTTCTGCACGTTGATCACATAAGTCACTGGTTATTGTTGGCTTAATTAGGATTTTTTCTTGATAATCAATACAAGAAAAGGACAGAACTGTGTTTTGGCTCAGAATGTGACAGGGTCAGTGAGAGAGAAGGAAGATACACTGTGAGCTGTGCTATGTACTACAGCTCACTGCTTTCTTGATGCAGCTGCTTACGTAGCATACAGCAAGGCTGGGATCCAGCATCTCCCCAGGTGAGGAAAGTCCAGATCCCTGATTTGCCCTAAGGATTTGAGAAAGGAAAAGCCATTGTCACCAGTAACAATCTGTCCTATTCACAGCAGCACTGGTGACCGTGCTGGTCATCACCCTGGCTACAGGGCTAGAAAGAGAGAAAGCCCAAACTTGCCACATAAATTGATGTAACACTCTTTATCCGTGAGACTCCAAGCAGCCCCCAGCTGGCATTATCTCCATTTCACAGCTGTGGCAGGGATGGAGGAAGTCACCCACCTACAGTCACCCCATGAGTCAGGAGCAAAGCTGGGAAAAGAAGCCGCAGCTCCTCGTGCCAAGTCCAAGGCTCCAGCAGCCCGACTACAAAGACGAAACCAAGAGAGCAAGAAAAATCCCAGGGCACGCCTGGAACCAGCTGGTCTCAGTACGATGCAGCTGCTGCTGTCAGCCACAGATGCACCAAATAATACAGAAAGTCGTTTGGCTGAGATAGACTGCAATATGAGCCTGTTACTTAGAGCATCCCCTGATAACAGGGACTCCCTTACCTGCCTAACGCACGACTCGAGGATCAAACAGGTCTTTTCCACTCCTAAATGTGCTGGACAAACAGTTGCCATAATCTCCATGAAGTTTCTGTGCAATGAGAAGCTTCCCAGTGCTGCAGGAGTAACTCAAGGAAACCTCCCTTCCCAAGCAAATCCAGGGGACCCATCCAAAACCCGAGTGCTTCGTTCCACAGCTCCATGTGAAACACAGACACACTGCACTCCAACCAGCACAAGCAGGGGGAGAAACTCAGTTTGCAGCCTCTAGCAGAATGGAGTACTGTGGGAGCACATATTGGCAGAGTTTTACACTTACTCAGCACAGGCAGCAGTGTGCACACTGTCCATAAAATGGTGGAGAGGTACCTGGCAGCAGCTTCTTACTGATCACTAATGGTGCTGGGAAGCAGCTAGCTGTCTGCTCACAGCTCCCCCTGGTATCCTACTGGCTGAGAAAGAGCAGAAGGGAGAGGTGAAGAGATGGGAAAATCTCACAAAGGAAAACAAAGAGAAAAATGCATTGATTGTGGGATGCGCTGATCCATAATGGCTCTTCTCCATTGAAAGAAGTGTGGCCAGAGCCTATAGCTGTACCTACTGACGTAGGACAGGTGAAATATATATGCCTGGGCTTGTCCTGGGCCCATTCTAGCAGGTGCAGATGTGTAAATTATGGCCCACAACTCAACATTCCTGAGAAATGCTGCTGGTTCAGGTTGTGGTACAATTAGCAGAGCACTCTGGAGGGGATTGAAAGGAACACAAGTAGGCTGAGGCTGGAGGAGAGGAGTAAGGAAAAGCCTCCATAATTACGGGCTGGATTTGTCCTCTCTCTTCAGCTTTCCCATCTTCCCCCCTTCTCCTCTCCAGCTCCATTCACTGCTTCTGGGCTCCTCTTAGCCCCAGAGTTAAATTAATCAACAGGATTAGGTGGAATCGGCCGTGAGAAGACCCTCCAGGCTCAGACTGAGCCCTTGATGCCCTACAAGGACCTGCTGCCTCGTCGTGAAGCACCTTGGTGCCGTCTGGAAGGATTGGCAGGCAGGACCAGACATGAAAACGCATTCATTAAAGTGGGGATTGGATTTTGTTGGAGGGGAAAGGGAAAACACATGCGCTCTCCTTCAGTATTTCTCATCCCTTTGTCATCCTCTCGCTTTCATTTCCTCTCTCTTTCTCTCTTGCTTCCAGCTGCACCATCCTAAAAATTAAATGTTGGATAGGAGAGGTGAAGAAGAAGGGAATGGTATTGTGGATGGTTTAGCTGTAACCGCTTGTGCTGCAAATGGCTTCAGCAAACCCACCCAGGCACTGCTGGAGCAGCAGTGATGCTCCACAAAAGCGGGGCTGGAGGTGACAGCTGGGAAGCTGAAGGTGCCCCAGGGGAAATTGAGTTGGATGACACAAGAATGAAGGCAAATCTCACTTTGGTGGTATCCCGGAGATCTGAATATCCCCTCTTATGAGCACTATGCCAGGTCTCCCCTTGCTCACAAAGCTCTCCATCCACCAAAGGAGCCGTTCTTGGTTCCCCAACAATGAAATATATGCATGTTTTTCTAGTCCTGTATATACCTGAGTTTCAGGTCAGGCAACTTTATGATGGAGGGCAATAAAGAGGCTCTCAATGGCCTCGGACAGGGCAGCTTCACCTACAACGATGCTTTTGCTTGACTTAATAAACAGAGCCACATTATCACGAGACAAAAAGGAGCTACCCATCTCACAGATGGAAACCTCTCTTGATTTCTGTGCGGGCACGAAATAATAAACCAAGGAAAAGATCTGCATGTATTCACTGCATCCACAATGTTACTCTATTCTTTCCTGTTCTGTTTTCAAGCACCCACAGTATATTTATCAGGTTGAGGCTGTAACTGGCCATAGGCCAGTACTGTGATGCTGCTATTTCCATGCTCTTTTTTCACCACCTGCTTGTGCAACTAGCCTGTGTACCATGCCAGGACTGGCAGAAGGTGTGCTTCGGTCCAGCACATCCATAGCAGAGCTTCTAGATAGAGCAAAGTTAGATGAGGATGTAGCAGAGGGCTCTGCTGCTGTTCTCTACCACATTTAGGAGCAGGGAGGTAGGAGTGCACACCTCCCAGAAGCAAGCTAGTGTCCCAGGTGGGATAAGAAGGGTCAGTAGGAAGCAGCCATTTATTCAAGGCATGGCTCCTGTGCTAGATCAGCAGCCAACAGCTTCAGAAGCAAGAGCTGAAACTCTCTCTGTCTTCTTAGCATCTGCCTTTCCCTCTGGCAGAAAGCAAACAAAACCCATCAAAATGCAAACAAGACTATGGAAAGCCTGAGAGAAGGAGAGAGACAGTGGCAGCATCACAGGAACAGAACTGTATTGCCTTGATATTTCTTTCTGACGTGAAAACAGGAACAGTCTTTTCTCTCTCTCCTTGGAAAATGATAAAGTCTTCAGTTCACAATGAGAAAGAGATGTGTATTTGTTTGCAGAATAACCCCACTCACCTCCAAGCCCATCCAGCAGCAGGTGGGACTGCAAAGAGGGGACAGAGGTGTTTCAAATTCATCTCTCACCCCTCTGCCCCTGTCCAAGCACATTCCCAGACACACACAAAACCAATCAGCGACACAGCACATACAATAAAGCTTGGGTTTCCCCCTCCCTCCCCTTTCCAACCTGTAAACTCCCCATTCTCCAGCATTTGCTCGTGCCTGTGCAGCTGTATTACAGTTTAACATAGTTTAGAGGGCTGTGGTGTGGAGCAGAGGCAGAAAACGAATCACATAATAGTTGATATGCGTTTTAATCAAGTAATTCGGCCCAAGCAGAATGATAGTGCCTGTTGGTGGGGTGCCCTTGAATACCAAACAGACTGGGTAGCAGGTCTAGGAAAATGAAAAAGTCATTTACAGCTCAGCTGGGGACTGCGATGTTCAGCAAAGCATTAGCGTGGGGACCTTAGGAGATAAAGGTTTGGGTGTTTTTTTATATATATTTTTTTTTATTCAGGCACTGAACTGGCTAGCTGTAACCAAACCACAGATGGAGGTAATGTCCGTTATGGGCTTTACAACTTGGAATTAATACTCACAATGAAGATGATGCACTTGAAGAGGGATACAGGCAGATAGAGTTTCTGCCTAGGGGGGAATATGGAAAGATGGGTGTCAAAGACAGAGGTGTTACACAGCTGCACAATTCCCTCATCACGTAACAATTTCTTCTGAATAAGGTTCTCCTTTTGTGGAAGGAGAAGCTGTAGGAAGGAGAGGGAAAGGAAGGCTGGAGGTTTAATAGATGAGAAGGGAGCATATGCAAAAGGTGCCGAGTGCACACACTTCAGGCCAGCCACAGCAAGAAGCACAGCACAATTCTGGCTTAGGACAAGCAATTGGACAATTTCTTCATGTCCAAATCCCAAGGATTCACCCTGGAGGTGAACCCCAATAAAGGCTTGAAGATGTCAAGGTGAGATCTGGACCAATGCGCCAAGTTTTACCTGGTTCTGGCAGTCCTACCTCCCCAGACACTCACCCCAAATTTCTTTTCCTCCCAGCTCTGCCAGAATTTGCCTCACAACTCAAATTGGTTTGTGGCTTTTAAGAAAACTCTCATAGAATCATATCATAGAATCGTAGAATGGCTTAGGTTGGAAGGGACCTTAAAAGTCATCTAGCTACAGCCCCCCTGCCAAGGACAGGGAGAATCTCAGCTGGCACTTGACCATATGTACATATGTGCCTCTATGCAAGATCAGCTTTTTGGTTTGGATGCCAGCTTCAGATGCACAGAAGTCCAAAATTCACCTCCATTTTCCATTGTGAAATCTCTACATCTCCTCGAGTAAGTGACTTCTGGGCTCAGATCTAGTCGAGTGCCAGTGGACTTTGGAAAGAAAAAGCTAAACTCCCTGTTTTCCATTGGGAGAGTTATCCATCACAAAAAGCTTCTTGCCAATGTGGAACTTGCACTGGGCGAAGATGCAGCCAGCAGCTCGTGTCTGCAGTCCCCTCTGCCTTGACTCCAGCTGTCCCAGGTAACCCTGTTCATGTTGGGCACAAACCTTTGCCTTGAAGCTGGAAGTTAAGCTAGATGAAGGCTTTTCTAACCCCACAGGGAGCAGGAATTGCACCCTTAACCAGCTGATCATCCCTGTGCCACGCGTATAGGTGGAACAAACTCCCTCGTACTGGTGTGCAGCTCTGGTGAAAGCCAAAAAACTGCACTCATTTCTCTGTGTGCAGGGATATGGCCCTGAAAACTCCATCTACTCTGCATGTGAAAGTGATGAGAGCCATCGGGGCCCCAGCAGCTCCTACTGCAAATCAGGGTCTGGCAGTGTGGGTACCAGCTGCAGAGCCCCTATGCAAAGACACATGGTCCCAAAAAAAAGAAAAACCAACACAACAAAACACAACCCACTCTGTTCCTTGCGAGCAGCGAACAAAACCAAATCATCCAGAACATTTGGAGAAAGATAGGGAGGGAGGGAGGGAGAAAGAGAGCCTACGTCTCCAACAGCCTTTGTTAATTCCCAGCACTGGTCTGAACATAAACAGATGGAATATCCATCAACTCCAGTCGTCTTTTCTTTTCTTTCAACTTTTTTCTAGTTCTCGCCTCCCTGCCCCCCTCTACCCTTAACACTCTTTCTTCTGGTTTTTGTTTGGCCTTTTAAAGAACCCCGAGGTAATGAGGCCTGCCCCAACTCCCCAGCACATCTGTGAAGTCCATAAAAGGCCCTTTTTTCACTTCAATATTCATAGCTGCGTGTTTGTGGCAGGCACGGGGTCCAGCAGGGGCTTGCTGGCTGCCCGACTTGAATTGATGCAGTCGGAGAGGCATCGATAGTGCTCCCAAAAATGGGAAGCAAAGGGAAACCAGCTGGTAGCAGGGCAGCAATACATCGCAGCCCCAAGCAGCATGCAGCCTCTCCTCGCTCTCAGCCCATGCTCCAGCCATGTCTGTTCTCCCATAGCAGCAAGCAAAGCATCTCTAACATCACAGCCACTCTAATAAGGGGGTGATCTTCCAGGGGCGCATGACACCAGCTGGACTCCTCATTCCAAGCACAGTGTAATATCTAAGTGCTCCCTGCATGCGTTATGACCACCCTCTGAGGGTGCCCAGAGGTACAAACACCGTCATAGAAAAGACACTGCACTGTACAAACACCTTCACAGAAACAATTCAGATCCACAGGAGCGAGACTCGCAACTGCCCAGAGGTGCTTGTCATCTGGCTGGGCTCTGTTCTGCCTTTATTCCTTGGTTCTGATCTTAGTCCTTAGCCTCTTCCGACACTTTTTGCTCAGAATTTTCCCTGAACTGACTGAGCAAGAAGCACTGTCTCAGATATCTAAAGTCAAATTCACCTTCCTCCAGATCTGGAGTGAAACCCACTTGATATAGCACGCTCAGCACATCACATACACACAGGCGTGCTGTCTCTGATGCCAAATATCCTATCGAGACGCACAAATCCAGGTTTTGCCTGTGAAAACCTCTGCAATCCTGCCCTCCTTCCTGTCCCTGTCCTGTTACTGCATGCTTTGCCAACACATCTCAATCCTGGCCGATAGCTGCCTTGCTACCCTGGGGTCCCTGCACAGCTCTATCACTGCTCCTGCGTCCCAATTTGCAACACCCTCTTTTATTTTCATCCCCATCTCCTATACAGCTCTGCCAATGGCCCTTAATCTTGTCCTGTAGTTCCTCTGCCGTTCCAGCTCTGGCCTCCCTGGCTGGATACATCAAGCTAAAGACCTTTCAATATAAGACTCTTTCAGGAAAGATAAACAAATTTAACCTCATAAACCTTTCCCAACCCTGAAAAACCAGCCTGTGAGAATGAGGCACCAGAGACCACTTAACCACACATGAGAAACACATTCCTCCTGCTGTTTGCAAGCCCTGCTTCATTTATCTGAATGTCAGAGCGACTGCCTGAAGCCAAGAGGTGTACAAGAGTGGGCACGAGCAGCCACTTTGCTTCCTTTGCTTTGCACTCTACCATGTCTGTGCAAACAGAGGGACATAAGAGTCATTAGGGCAGGCGTCCTGAGAGAACGTCTGATTCCTTTTCCCCTCTTCTGTTTCCCACCCTTTCCCTGAGTCCTTGTGCTTTTATGTGTGCACACATCCTCTTGCTTCACTGCTACTTCCACTGCTTCTCTGTTCTCTCTGCTGCCTTGCTACTCGCTCCTGTCCCTCTCTCTGCTTACGCCAATCCCCCCCGTTTGCTCTTCTCCCAACGCACACAGAGAAGGCTTTACATTAATTTCATCCCATGGAGAGAAAACCAAAGTACGTGACTGTATAGAGCCCGAAGAGAAAAGGGCCCAGCAAGCAGAGCGTGCCCCTCGTCAAGTTGGCCAACAGCAAGCTGAAAATGTGTTGAGAAGCCGGACTGTGACATTCGCCTGCAATTGAACCCCTCTGCTTGTCTCTGCTGCTCTCTGCTCGCCGAGTCGCGAGAAGAAAGAGAAGAAAGAAAAGTATAGGGAGGAGAGAATGCAAGTGACAGAAAGAAGGATTGAATGAAGGAGCAAAAAGAAAGAAAGATATCCCTGCGCCGCTTGGTCCTTTATCAGCCCTGTCATCTGGTGCAGGGCCCTGTGAGCATTGTCTCACCTTGGACAAAACAAAAAGGCGTTTTTTGTGCAGATTCCTTTAGAGCTGCCAGAGCCCGCACCTTAGGGGGTCGCTGAAGGCTGAATGTGCAGCTGACAGCCCCGCGCAGCCCGATGTGATATCAATAAACTCCGACACGTCAACTCTTCAGCACAGCTCATGTGGAAGGTACGGCTTGAATATTAAAACCTCCAGCGGCCGGGAAATAAGCTTGGGGTGGAAGGGGGGGGGGGGAGAGGAGGTGGCTCAGAGCAAGAGGGGGCTGCGGTAGCACAAGCTGGGAGCAGACAGCCAAAAAAACAGCATCACAGATCTGCTACCTGCTGTCTGAGTAACTGCTTCGTGTCTTTTTGCTTTTCCTCTTGGCTACCGGTGAGGACAGGTGGCATACAGATCCTCTCCAGGTCCTGGGGCAAGGATTCTCTGCTGGGAACTGAGCTGGACAGGAGCCCAGAAGCTAAAGGAAAATCTGAGCTCACCTGTTCAATATTACATCCTGCTTGGTGGACATTTGCTTCAGGGAGCAAATATCCTGCCTCTTTGCACACTGCTGTTTATTATATGACGCTGCTGAAAGACATCAACCAGTGACAAGTTCTCAGCTACCAGCAAAGCCTCCAGCCCAGAGTGACAAGAGCCTGTTTTGCCAACAGGATGCTGTTTAGCACGGTTGCCCCTTCCAACACCGTAAGAGGATGCTTCCCCAGAAGAGCAGACACAGCATCACGACAGACTTACGTGCTAATTCATGCCTGTTAACACTGGCTGCAAAATGTTTTCTCTGCCAACACTTTCCACCATTAGGTTTCAGAGTGAACGTGCCCAGCTGAGACAGAAGAGGCAGCTCACCCAGAACTCATCTGTGTGAAGCTCAGGGCTGAGTTAAGCTCTCTAAAGACTGTGTAATGTCCACAGCCTCCATTTCCACTCAGATCACAGCTCTGAAGTTTTAGTTTTGCTGCAAAGGACAGAACATAGTATTTCTGAATTAAGCTCTTGGAGCCTTAGGTGTATGTTAGAAGGTGAGCAAACCCGGCACAGGAGCAGAGCTGTGCTGAACAGGTCCCAGTGAAAGCAGGACACAACTGTGACATGAAGTCATGATCAACCCAGAAAAACTAAGTTTTTAAGTCCAGCACCAGCTCTACAGAGCAGTTTTTGGGAGGTAGATAACTGCATATGCATGATTTTCTGTGCTTTTTATCTGCCAAAAATGCTCAGGATACATGACTTCATTCTTCAGCTATTTTAAAATATAACAAGGGATCTTTCAGGGGCTTGCAATGATCTCTTTCCCTCTGGGATTGTGATCCTATGAAGCAACTGTGCCTTGACAGACATGCAGCAGAAGCTGAAACCCTCTTGCTTAGGAATTCAAGATGAGGAGCAAAGTAAAACATATTTCCCACCATCACTAAAGCAGAGGGATATGTTCAACAGTGCTCTTCTCTTACCAAATGGAGAGATTAAATACAGAATATATCTGTATATACATACAGATTAAGTACAGAGTAGTGGCTTTGCATGTCAAACAGTGATGGGAACAGGTACATTTGTAACTACGTTTACTTTGGTTACAGCTGTGCAGATCCTGAGGTTTTTGGTTTTCCAGACAAATTCCCCAAATGCAGGAAGACGAAAATGCTTCAGGATAACTTTAAATCATTCCTGCTTGCTTGGGCTGCTTATGTTATTTTTTATTTCTTTTTAAACAAACAAAAGATTTTAATCTCAGACAGTAGAGACAGTTGAATGGACCTGAAATGAGAAACCTGGCTTTGCTTTCAAATCTCTTGATTAGGCTTTTTTCCATTAAGGAATTTAACATTGCAACATGATGCTGTGATTTGAGAAGAGGTTGAAAACCACCTGGATCTTTTGATTTCTCCCCATGCATGGCTGACAGCCCTGGGATCTTTGCAGAAGCCTCTGCTCCTGCTGCAGTTCAATGATGACCATTCTGTGCCCTTTGCCAGGAGCTGTGCCATGCTGTTTAGAGATGCAGAGGACACAAACCTTGGTGCCATTCACACCTGGCTAGAAACAGAAGCACCACACAGAAATATTAATGGTCCGTGACCTACTACAGGGTGTAGCTGTGGCAGATAATAAGCAGCATCTTCCTCTTCCTCAAACGTGAAGTAGGGGGTTTATAAGGTCTAGAAAATCAAACAGTTGGTTCCCCAGTGAATACTGCTGTGCAGATTTGAGAGCATTTGTGTGCTGGAAGCTGCATGCATACATGCAGTCTTCTAAGTCAGCAAAGTGGTGGGCAAAAAATATTTCAGGAGCTACATGTGGGATTTGCTATCACCTATCAAACAAACAGCCTCCAAGCAAAGACAGGTACTAGCAACACACACTCAATAAAAAAAAAAGACAGAAACCCAAAGAAAACTACTTGAAAACCAAGCAGTGAAGTGTTACAAGAAGGAAATTCCCAATCTCAGCTTGAACAGACGCAGCAAGTGAGCAAAGAGTCAGAAGAAAAATATTTTTCCAGCTACTGATGAGCCCACATGAGAATCACTCACCCTCCAAGGGGCTCAGTGATATGTAAGTTAGTTCCACGCCGAGTACAGTTTTGAAAGCTGAGCACTGACCATGCAAAAGCCTAACCCCTTTCATCCAGCCCTTCTTCCCAACCGAATTTTACAGACCAGAGAAAATTAGCTGGAATGTTTAATGAACCTTTTGATATTCATACTTCTTCAGCTGGTAAATAATTTCATTCTGCACGCTGAGGACATTCAGGGTGCAAGCATGGAGATTTTTCTCTTGGGACAGAGCAAGTTGGCTTAGCTAAATTAAGAAATTACCTCCCTTGAAATTTGAAACACTTCAAAAATGCAGTTGCCTGCATTGTCCAAATTCTCTGTTTCGGGGTGTGAAGCATTAACTGATACTTGTATTTCTGTCTTTCCTATAGCCCATACCTAGGGTTTGGTGGGGGCTCTAGACTGTGCTGAACCAAACATGGACAAATGATGGCGGAAGGACCAGGCAAGGGAAAAAGGTGGTACGAGTTCATTTTGCATGTCTGAGTCAATACTGGAAATAAAATGTGGATGTCCCAGCTCCCAGACAGCTGCTGCATCGACTAGCTGATAGTTTTAGATTATAACACCCCAAAAATTCATGGCTTGGTCTGATTCCTTGCCAGACATGCTGCATAACTCCTACATCAAGCCCCAAACTCCTGGTCAGGTGAAAACATTCCTTTTTGAAAGACATCACTTTGCTGAATATCACCTACAGCTCTAACACATTATTCACGTAATTGATTAGCCTGCCCTTCTTACTTTAACACTTTCCTCCATGCCTAAAGATTCCCATTTCATGCTTCAGAAATCCCAGACAGAACAAGCTCTTGGGCTGCACGAGTTTGGTGGACAACCCCAGAGCCACAAGCAGCAGTAGCAAAGCAGAGCCCTTCTACTAAACAGAGAATTCAGATGTCATCTAGCAAATTCAACGGGTCAGCAAAGGTCTAAAATCAAAGGTGCCCTTTGAAAGCTGGAGTGTTTATTTGTTTTGCTGGTTTTCTAAACAGACAAGTCAACACTAAAACAACTTGCAGGATGTAAAATAAACTATGGGACCATCAGAAGAGCAAGCAACAAACCTAGACGTGAAACTTGGGTAAAATGCATGCCGAAGAGCTGGATGCTGGATATAAATTTTAACCCTGGGCTTGCTGTGGTTTTGGGGAGAAACCCCACCGGGATATTCAAGCGCCTGGCAGCAGCGGGAGCTGAGCCCCATTCTGGGAATGGCAGGGCTGCCCTGGGTCACGTAGCCACCGTCCCACTCCCCACTGCGAGGGGCCCCAGCGTTGGATATTTGCAACCGGCTTTAGCGTCACAGTGGGAGCTGGAGAGGACTTACCAGCCCTTTGTGCTGGATACGCTTTTCGGTCCAATGCTGCCAGCGCTATCGCTATTAGAAATGCCACCAGAATACAGGATAGATTTTCCACTCCCTTCTCATCCATTATCTTATCTGTCTGTATTGTCCCCTGTTCGGTATTGGGCTCGGGGACAGCTGACACACACACAGACACAACTCAAGAAGTTCCAGCAAGCCTTGAACCTCGTGGTGCGGGCCATGACTGGGTCTTTTAAAGGCACGCTTTGCACACTGTGTCTCTGCGATCTGCGCGAGATGCTGATATATCTGGGAAAGACTTTCAAAGAGCAGCACATGCCTTGCACCTACTTAGTATTAGGTGGAGGCACCCATCTCAACCCAGCGGAGACTGAGTGCTCCCTTTGTAGCTATGAACAATCTTTTCCCTCATTGATTATGAAAGATTCAGCCTCGTGCTGATTCCATGGGAGCTTTGTCGTGCTAGGTGATGCACAGAGCCATGAAAATGCATGGTACCTGCTCCACAGGCTGATATCAACCCAATCCAGCACATATGCTCTTTGGGAGACGGGTTACAAACATTTGCATGCTGCCTAAGTTCCTTTACTTCATAGCCATCCACAGCCAACCTTGGAAGAGTGGTAGGAACGGCACTAATTTTTCTTCAGTACAATTGTAGTCTAACATTTATATTGTGTTATGTTCCTGAAGAGTTTCACTCAGATCAATTTCATATTAAGATGCAAGGGATTCCATCCCCAAAACTGAAGTTTCCATCCAAAGCCACGTACAAACTAGATGAAGTGGATATCTTTGATGTTAAAAATAAATAAACGAAGTGTCAGGATTTCTAAAAACAAGAATTTTTAGGCTCAGAAATTAGATATAGATTTTAAATATCTTTGCAGCTCAGAGTTATGCAACATCAAAATAATTCCTTATATTATGTCGTCGATTTTCATAACGCAACCTACTTCCTTCAAATTGGAATCCATTCTAAGCACTCAGACTTCCAAATTTTTGTTGATGGCACTCAAGATTATATCCCAAACCTGCACAATGTCACCCTCTGCTGACGCGTTCAAATAGGAGTTTTTATAACAAAAGAGATACATGGTTCATTTAATATCCACAATCCTTCCTCTGACAGTTCCCAATGGCAGATGCTTCCCAACAGAGATGCAAACCACCCTGTTATTACGTCCTGCACCCATCACCCAGTGGAAGCAACGGTGATTTCCTAGTGCCAATTAACTTATGGATGACTTGTGCCAAAATAGAAATTAAAAAAAATTACTTCCTTCATTTAAAAATAGTTATTCAGATTGTAGGCAGCATCTAAAAGTTCATACATTTTGAATCTGAAGGCCTAGGCTGGAAAGGTCTCCCAGAAACACTGCAAACTCTTCATTACTTGCTGGCAAGATTTGCTCTGAGAACCGAAAGTCTGAGAGGAACTAGAAGCTATCTAAACAGGACCATGAATAACTATTATTTATCAGAAATCCTTTTATATTCATGAGATGAGGCCAGAATCTCCTTTTCCATCTTCACCCCTCTTTGGCTTGCTGTGCAGAAGCACTTACACAGTTGTTTTAACATTTTGCCTGTTGACATGCAAACAAAAAGGCACTGATTTAGCAGTTTCTAAGTCCTGTTCCGTAAGCTTAGAGGTAGAAATTACACTCAAATGTTTTCATCTAGTGCTTTCAAAGCCTAAATGGTCAGGTAAATTGAAATAGGGCAGTACAGGCAGCTTACTAGTGAAGGTACACATCTAAATAACAATGCTGAGAAGCATGGGAAAGGCTAATATAGACCATACAATAACATATAGACCTTCTAACATGCTTGTTTCTGCTGTACGTGATGTCTAAAGGGGGTGATGGATAGATCTGGGGTGCTCAACATGCAAAAAACTCTGCATCTCCCATTCCATCTCACATCCCCATAGGCCATGAGCAGTAAAGAAGGCATAGGAGAAGCAAGATATTTTGCTGTGCTCCAAATGAACGTGAGAGGCGAGGTGTGTAGAACAGAAACTGGGGTAGGGTGAGTAACAAAAGGGGTAAATAGACAAGTTTGGGAATGAAATTGCCTCTCTGAGGTTCTCTGTGATGCCTGAGTGCCACTGATGGAGATGTTCAGAGCACTCATTTTGCATCGTGCTATAATGCGAAGCCAAGGCGATGCCAAGGAGATGTACAACAAAAGCCCAGTTTGGCTGCATTTTTTCTGTTGTTTTTGATTCGGTTTGGGTTTGGGTTTTTTGTTTGTTTGTTTGTTTGTTTGTTTGTTTCTGGAAAAGAGGCTGAAAAGACATGGAGCGCTGCAGCAGCTGAGTACCATGGGTGGAAAAGTCAGCATACAGCAACACCCCTTACACAACTGTGGTGGGAGCAGTGATAAAAGGGGTGGAGAAGAGCAGAAAAGCACAAGTTATGCCTTTGTAGGCTGTGAAAAAGCAAAGCCCAGCCCTTGTGATGAGCTTTGGAGAGAGCAGCGGAGGTTGAACTTGCTCACTGTGCACTGCTGTTGTTGCACTCGTGCCTGCAAAGCATGGCAATCTGGGGCTACAGTGAGGCCAAGAGGTGTGTAGAGATGCGAGCATGGGAGTATAGAACAAGAAATAAGCAAGAAATAAAGCACAGCTCAAGGAAAGCTGAACTGACACCTCTGCAAGCAGAGCCAGGCGGCTCCCGCCTCCCTCCACATGGCTCACCTCAGGTGAGGGGCTGCGCTCCCATTGGCTATCCGCCCCGTGGGTCCACCCCCCGCTGGCAGTGCAGCCAATCAGGATGGGCATCGCCTGGGTGTGGCAGAAGGTGCCAGTAGTAGGAGGCACCTTGTGTGCTCGGTGGCCATTTTCTTGAGGGCATCAAACAGGGCTTCAGTGAAGGGGCTCAGGGCTGAGGAGGCTGGAGGAGGACTGGGAAGGGCTGGAGAAGGGCTTTGGGGGTTAGAGAATGCTCCATTATCCCATAGCTAAGAGACAGGAGGACCTTGCCTTAGGTCCTTGGAAAGGGATTAGGAGCATCTCCACTTGCTGAGAGGGAGCTGTGAGCGTGGGGGTAGGTAATATCTAAGAGAAAGTTGGATAAATGGTTCCAAAAGGGAGAAGGGAATGAAGAAGAAGAGGATCCAGGGAGTTGCAGTTACATAGGCAGGAAGAGGAGGGTTTTGATGTCTCCTTGGAGAGAGAGATGCTGGCATAAGGAATTTAGCCAGGAGAAATTTAGCAGCGTAACTCTGAATAACCCAGTAGCTGGGGATGAGGAAACTTAACAGCAAGAGAAAAAAAAAAAGGCTTAGTAGGTCATCTCCGGCACACGTCCATCAGCCCAAGGCTGCTCTTGCCAGGGAGAATTTTTCCTTCAAAAGTTGATAGTTCAGTTTAAGTCCCAGCGCTTTCCTCAGTGCCCAAATGCCACAAGAGAGGGAAATCCAGGCATTCCAGCTCCTCTAACTGCTAAGTCCTAAAATCTTTCTTTTTTTCCCTCTATCCCTATTTCTTTTGATTCAGACAAAACTCCCTCTGAAGTCGAGTGGACCAAATACGAGGGCATTTACTCAGAGCTCAATTCAGATGTCACTGGGGGTAAATCTCCATAATGCCAGCTGGCGCTTGCTTGAGTGAGCAGTCATTGCTCCTAAGTCGGCCGCCCAGGAAAATCTGCACCGGGTCTGCAGGAGGTGGCCCTGGTTGGGCTGAAGAAGCAATGGAGAGAGTCTGAAATGGAGAAAACGTCCTTCAGCTCCTTGTGTTGTCACAGATTTTGGTATCGTCTGTGAAAATGGTTTGCCTGCTATGATATGTGGGGAGAAGCGCCGTCCCGGGGGGAAAGCAAGCGGCTTTCTCTGCGAATTTCACCAGCGAAGGCAACGCCGTTTTGTGTTACAGCATCCCAATCCAGTCCATTGAGTTGTCTGCAGAGAGTGTTAATTGTAATTTATGGAGGCTAAATTCCTAATAGTGGGCGAAAATCGCGGGCTTTGTTAGAATTAGCGGTCCGCTGGTTTAGAATGGTGCAAAATATGTCTCGCGGGCTGCTACCGACTGAGTGAGATGTACTTGATCTTTTTTTCACTCTGCAGGCAGGACCCCGTGCTTATTTCTTCCAGCTTAAACAGCAGAGGACACATTAAAACAGAACAAAGCAAAAAGCCCGGACCGAAAACCTCGATAGTAGGAGGGGGGGAAAAGTTAGCAAAAACTCAATGAAGGCAACAGCCGTTTCTTCCCGCCTCAGGTCTGATTCAATCAGGTCTTTCAAAAGAAACTCCTGTCACCACAAACTGCCTTTTCATGCCAGATTCCTCCCGGCTCCCCCTCTCTGCCCCATCCCAGCGACTTCCAACAGCACCGATCAATCTCCAAGCGACACCCAGCCCCCCCGCCCAGCTGCCTCCAGCCACCGCCGTTCCCAAGCAAAAGGCAGCTTCACCCAGGAAGGTGGTGGAAAAAATGTGGACAAATTTCTGATTTGCAACACTCTGGGAATGGGTTTATTGCCATTGTTTGAGTGCAAATGTATAAATAAAGCAAAACGAAGATTCCAGGGTGAGTCCGATGAAAAGCAGAAAACAAGAAATTTTATGGCCATAAGTGGCGTGGGCTAATGGTGATTTTTGAGGCACTGGACCATGGTAGTTACTTAGCTAAATGATTGCTGTGAAACCGGGCAAGAGGCTTATTTCTTAATTACTGTTACATATTATGTCAAGCTGACACTTAGAGGCATGCTCGGGCAATGATAAAGTTAGCCAAAAAAAAAAAAAAAGAAAAAAAACACCGCACAACCAGCAACAACCAAAACTCCCTTGCCGTTCTGAGAGGCTGTTTTTAAAGCATGTTACTTGGCAGTGATGCTGGGAAAAGGCCGTGCTGGCCCCTAGAAAGGGGTGTCCCAGACTCATGCTCTGAAGCAACGTGGAGTTATCAGCAACGCTTACCTCTAGATCCATAGGATAACAGGTCTAGGTAAATGTCTGGAGTCCTGACAGCCTTTCAGCTGGCCTTCTCAGCACTGCTAAAGCACTGCTCTGAGCATCTTCAGCTAGCCCAGAGCAAAATACAGTCACCTCAGTGCATGAGCTGAGCAGGAAAGCTATAGGGGAGTGGGAAGAGCCAAGAAGACCAGTGGCACTAGGATACGGGAAGCGGATATCCCTGCTATCCAAATGTCCAGAGTAAGAGCCAGATTTTCCTCTTGGCCACACAGATCCCAAAGGCTGTGACTGGGAGCATCATTCCTGCATGGTACGCACGGGATAGAGCACAGAGCAAGGCCAAGCAGCGTGCTGTCCCAGTCTCAGTGGAGCTGTTCTCATTTCTAGTGACCACGGAGCTGATTCTGGTTATGCACAAAGCAAAAGTGCTGCCAGGATAACCCCAAGCTGCCAATTCCCTGCTCACAGATCTTTCCATCTAGACATCAATTTACGTTACACACGTGCTTTGATCATGGGTAGCCCATATGTAAAAAATCACACATGGAGGCAGCTCTAATTTACAGTTCTTTATATATCCCTGTAGGCTCGCAGCCCTGCAGGCTGTAGTTTTGGTCTCTGCTACTTTACAAAATAAACATACATGTATAGAATTCCTCAGGTGCTGCCCTCTCCCTCACTCTTTATACAGGAGGTGTACAAATCCTGAACAAAGGCACGTTTATGCATGGTTCTATCAGTGTATTTTCTCCAGAAGAAACAGAAATTACACATCTAGAATGCCTTGCAATAACTGGCTCACCACTGGCTTGAGTTGGACATAAATAAACAGTGAAGAATATCAGGCTAGCAGGCATGTAAGAAAAGTGACATTGCAGCATCTACATCATCCCTGCTTTTAATTTGTGTTATCAGCCAAATCAACACCTCTATCTCCATGTGACCCTTCAATTTGTGACATGCAAAACTTGATACTGTTTCTCCAGCTAGGTCAGTTTTACCCTATGTAAGCTGATTATACACTGCATTTAAAACAAACAAACAATAAAAAGACAAAACAAAACATACCAAAAAAAAAAAAAATACCCGACTCTCTGTGCAAGAATGCTAATGGCAAAATATATTCACAGCTTATTTAATAACCCGAGCTGCATAATTGCAACAAGTAAGCTCATCCTGAGGTGTTTAACTTATATTATGTGAGCAGAAAATTCTCCCTGAAAAAAGAAAATGAATGGAAAATGAGAAGAAGTCCTCACTGAGGACTGAGAAATGATGTTCCTTTGGAATCAGTTCCTGTCCTCAAATATCCTCTGAACAAATGTAATTATTTGCAAATTGTGGGGCTTGCTTCAGAGCTAGCTGGCCATGCTCCCGAAAATGCATGGGTTGCCCATTGATGTTGGAGAACAAATAAGGGCACTCTTTCAAAACTTTGAGAAAAGGAAAAAAAAAAAAAGAAAAAAAGAAAAGAGGAATACAAAAAGTTGGCCTTTTTTTCTAATTCCTCCTTCTTTTTTTCTTTTAGCCTCATGGAATAATTTTCCTTCAAGAGCCCCTGGATTCGCTCCAGTATTTTTGAGGTAGGAAACATGCAGAGGTTTAATTCTTTTTTGACTCCGTCGGGTTCAGGTTACATGTTGGGGTACAAAATCATAAACAAATGGACGGCATTTACATTTCTGAAGTGTTTCCAGCCCCCTCGCCCTCTCGTCCCACTTACAGGTACATCATAAGCAGTGCTGTGTAAATAAAGCAAGCCAGGTGCTTCACTGATAACAAGACATCCTTTCTCCCCTCTTCTATAAGTGGGTTTTGCTTTCTCCCTTGGGTTCCTGGCTCAAGTCCGAACTCCAGTCTTAAATGCAGGTCAGTCTCAGGTGAGCCCTAAGAAAACTGGCTGTTCCAAACCCAGAGGTCTGAGCAATTAGTTTTCTAGTCCCAGTAACGTGAGCATCTGATAAGTTGCCTGATTTGGGGGCAGATCACCCCAGTCAGAATCAAACAGAAGGTGTCAAAGGAACGGGACAGGGATATGGCTGGTAACTTCTGCTGCAGCCCTGCGTTTTTGGAAGGAATGTCAATTCGGATAGCTTACACGTTTCTTAAGTATCTTCTAGCCTCAGGAGACATTTAGCTGAACCAAGAGTGTTCTGTGCTATTATTGTAAAAATGAGGCAGCTGGTCATTTTAGTTCCCTGCTATGCTATGAATGCAAGGTAAGAAGCTGTCCCTGGTCAGACAAGAAAGGGATGGGAACCAAAACAGAGCCAGAGGGAGAAGAAGAAGCTTGGTCAAAGATAAAGCAATTTGCTGCTGGAGCCAAATAGAAAAAGCCACTGCTCAGAGTTGTTGCTGAGCCCCACAGCTGTTAGACAAAACTCTTAGCACATAGAGCCAGGCCAGGTTGCATGTGAGCAGATTAACAAAAGCGGTGGTGACATCAAATTCAGTTGCTTTAAAGTTCTATATTTACTGCAAACTCAAGTAGGTCCATCAGACTCACACATTTATGGCAGAACCCATCCCTTAAACCTTGCATGTGAGCACAACTCAGCTAAAATGAATATAAAAAGAAATCTTGCACCCAGCGGGGGGTACTTCTTGCTAACTAAATTAATGATCACTTTTTCAGCTTCTCCCTTTCCTAGGAGGTTGCAGTGAAATATCTTCTTAGGCATGCCTGTGTTTCAAACCATCACATGCATAAAGTTAAATACGGACGTAAGTAATTGCAGATTTGAGACAGGAGACAATAAGGACCGAGTTTTCAGTGGCTGAGCCCAGGCCTCCAAAACTGCATGCCTTAAATTGGGAGATGCGGTTATGAACGATCGCGTTCTCCTATGCCCCAGAGCTCTGAAACGCACACACATATTTTGCAAGCACCAACCAAAGTTCTGAACAATGAAACCCGGAGCAGAAATGTATAGATTGGAGAGGGAAGTGACTGATCCCTTCTCTGATGCAAATGGAGAATCTCCTATGAAATATCCGAGTTTCATAGCGCGTAAGGAGCATCATTCCAGATTGGGACTCAGGAGATTTCTTGGACGTTTCAGCGCAGATGATTTTTAGCAAACCAAATTGGGCAGACAGTTGTATCATTTGCCAAATAATCGAAATGCTACCCCTAGAAGCACGTAAAATAATAGGAGATACGGAGCTTGTGGGTCTCAGACCCAAAATACCGAAAGAGCTTTCTCAAATCCACTGCCTGTGTCCTACTTCATTTGCAAAACTCCACGAAGCGAAGCCGTTTTACGTTACACGAGTGGGTTCAGCCTCAGCACTGAGACAACTTGGGAAGGTGGAGGAGGCTCCAACGGAGAGGGAAGCTCATGAGACACACGTTCTGTTCTTTGTTTAACTCCCTATGGGACAGTAAGTGACACAGGCCACGCTCTAATTTCCTTACTTATAAAGTACTGATCATGTTCCCTTCCAGCTTGGGCACAGTGACCCGAAATCCAGTAATGATGCTCTGCTGTGCGTTCCCTACGTGTTCCTAGATAGATTTTCCAGATGGTCACTTTTCATTGTGACCTTTTAAGAGGTTTTTCATGCTGATACAAAACATGAGATGTCTGGTTTTGAGTGGAATAAACCAACGACTCAGTGCTTGCTTGCAAATGAACAAAAAAAAACCCACAACATTCAGAGAAGATGCAAGTGCTCCCAGGAGCCTTGAAATATATATATATATATTTTTTTTTTTTTGTTAACTATGATGTTGCCTGTAGCTCTTTATGGCAGTTTTAAAGCATCAAAGCTCAGATTTGTTATATTGAACCTGGAAAGCTTCAAAAACTTTTTGTAAATTAAAATTAAAAAAAAAAGAAGAAGAAGAAGAAGATACCAAGAGCTATGAAGTGGTATTTTTCAGATGGGAATATGCTTTGATTTCAGTGGTTAATGCAAATAATACTCTCTCCTCCTCCTCCTTCCCCCTGCACCCCCGACAGAGTTTTCAGTGCAGCAGACAGAAGGTGGGGAAAAACAAATATGACATAAATTGTCTTGGTAAACAAGTAAATAGTGTCATTTAACTCTTCCCCCTATGACTCCTTGCTGGAACTCCGAATTAGTTTATGGCAGGGCTCTGTCAAAAGACCCCCCTCCCTGGAAACAGAGGTGAGACCTCAAAAGCCATTGTCTCTTTAGTTAATTAATTAAGGTAATATTGAGTAGAGCTTTGCTTCTAAGTTCAAGGAACCCAGCTGGGGGCAGCAGCCTCTTGTTTGATGCCATGAATACGGTGGAATGAGCTCCAGGCCCTGCATTAAAATCCAAAATCATTTAAAACATGCCGGGGAGGAGGGGATGGGGGAAGGAGCCCAGTTTATAGAGCTTTACAGCAGGACCAAGCCTTCTTCAAATAACTACAGGGGGTTCTTTGCATTTTACACCCCTGCCAGCTAAGCAGCAACCAGTTTGCAGGTTTGTGACTTTTTGTCTTTTAAGACCAAGGCAGGAGGAGGCTGCTGGAGGTTCTGCAGAGCTGATTTCCTTCCCCATGCAGCCTCCTTGCTGGAAGCTGGGCAATGCTTCTTACCGGTGTCTGGTCCAATCCCTAGAAACGTCGCATTAGTCAATTTTGCTTACATGGGGAATCCTCTCACAGACATGGGATGGGATGACTCATTTGGATAAAGTCACCCACAAATGGAAGTCTTTGCAGGCCTAAGCTGGAAACGTGTTTTATTTCCAAGTAGCATCTTGCTGTTTGCTCTGCGAGCCTCTAAAGAAAATAATAATAATAATAATAATAATAATAATAATAATAATAATAAAAGCCAAATCTCCAGGTCCATATTCAATCTATAACTCTGACAGATATCATGGGTATTTTCCTGCATAAAACCCTCAGGTTATGAAGAAAAAGGCTGTGGATAAAGCTCTGCTTAGTGATTTTTACAGGAGGCTCCAGCCCTGGCTTTGCTGCTGATACTCCTTGTGAACCTGAGCAAGTGGCTTCGCTTTGCTTATCCCCAGCTCTAAAGTCACTCCGTTCCCTAAAGCAAACAGCATCCATCCACTCTGCCTGCAAAGCAAGGTGCTGCACCTTGCCCTGGTCTCTACCCATGTGTAAATATGGGATTGTTTCTTTGCTTTTCCTATAAAATGGGAACCAACCAGCTGATGGGTGCAGGATTCAACACCCAGAGATTTCAGGATCTTTGTGGATTCGAGCCTCACTTTTCTCCTCGTCCCCATATGCTGTGTATTAACGTCTGCCACCGTGCTAAGTCTAATTTCGTTTGGTATCTTCTCAGGGGAGAGGTTGGCTCTCATCTGTCTGTCTGCCGTACGCCAGGCACACCAGTGGCACTGTATAAATAACAGTGATCATAAATAGCTGACAACACCTGCTGGTTTTGAATCAGCAACAAGTGATAATCCTGCGAGCAGCTAAATGGGACTTTGGGATTCCGGGTATTGGCCTGGTTAACTGGCTCCTTGGTTTGATTATGCGTTTGTGTTTTCCCAATTCTTTTTCTTTTTTCTCCTTTGAAATGCCTCAGGGAGCCACTGTGGGGACAGGAACGACACCAAATCTGCTGGTCTTTCATCACATCGGTTCCTCATCTGTTTCTTTTTTTTTTTTCCCCTTTCCCCCTGCCCCATCTGCAGTGCTTTCGGGCAAAGGGACCTCATGGAAGCCCCAAAGGGAAATAATAAAAGTACTCCTGTACATAAGGACCTCAAACACTTTTGCAGGTCTTGTGCCCATCAGTAGGTCCACAGAAGGCAAAGGGATTACTAATGTGAGTAAAATCCTATGGCCACCTCTGAACCACGTCTGGAAATAGAGAATCTTGCCTGCTACACCTCAAGTTCCTGCTGCTCTTTGGATTGCCCAAGCTGATGAAACAGTTATTTCCCCAATGCAGAATTGCTTCTGCTGTTTCAGTTTGATATTTTAGATGTTTGCTCCGTGTTTCTCCTCCCCGCTGCTGTTTCAGTTTGCTGTTAATTGATTGGTTTTGCCCTCGTGGCCCAGCCTGCATTCAGGTCACCTCTCCAGTAGTCCGCACCCTTTGGAGGGCACCAAGTACAGGTTAGTGGGGGTCACGAGTCACAAAACCCCCTTGAGGGAAGTTTGGCTTTAGCCAGCCATGAAATAGCAAATCTTCCGCTGCAGAGGGGAAAATGAGGCTGGGAAAGGGGGGGGATAATTTTATTATTATTATTATCATCGCTTGACCTCCCAACCCAACCCTCAGAGCTGCCTCTTGTTAGGAGCGTGCAAACAGGCATATGGCCCCTCCATCACCAGGGACACACTGGACCGATCCATCACGGCACTTACCAGCCCCATACACCCTCCCAGCCATTGGGATGAGATGTTCCCAGCTGGCAGGGCTCACCAACAGCTCCCAGTCTGACAACAGGGGCAGGGGAGACCTGCCGAGCCCCAAATCTGGGGTGGGAAGGGTCAGCACAACTGGGCTGCATAAATCTCTGCTGTTAGTTGCCATCTGCACCTCTAGAAGTTATTTGGAGGGGCAAAGTGATGCAAAACTTGCTCTTTCCCTACTTTCCCACCATCCAGGCAATGAAATACCCCCAACATCATAAAGCTTCAAACACTCATTAATGCTCTGAAAACTTTATCTTAGCAAAGGTGGAAATGATGTGAAAGAGGCAGAGTTGGGCAAAATGGGGCCTTGTAGAGTTTGCTGTGAGCTCTGCAAGGAGGGGAAACCAAAACTGCTCAGTATGACCCAACCATCTCTCATCCCCATCTCCATAACAAGGAGGCTGGAGCCAGGGAGGAACCCACACCAGTGGTGACATGGACAGCAGAGCCCAGGGAAGGCCTGGTATCAATTTCAGGACTTTTAATTAATCAGTTGTTAATTTAATTAAGGCAGGTTTGGGCATTGGCTTCAGGACTCTTCCAGGTACGCCGTCCTTTGCTCCCTCTGTGGCATGTCCTGACAGCACAGGGCCAATATCCCAGGGTAAAATAATAATAGTAATAATAATAATAATAATAATAATAATAATAATAATAATAATAAAATAAATCCATCAAAGCCTATTAGTTAAATTGCTCTGTGCAAACCTAATTGACCACGAGGGATCTCCTAGGCAAGGAGGCCGTAAATCGCGATTTTAACAGCGGCCAAGGGAAGGAAAGGAGGAGGGAAAAAGGGGAGAGAAGAAAGTTTGCAATGGCTGGGGATCATTTTAGGCGACTGCCTGGCTGGAGGCTGCGGAGAAAGGAGGCTGATCTGGAGCATATGGTGCAAAGAGCCAGTGCTGGGGGTGGAAGAATAAAAACCCTGAGCGGCGCAGATCCTAAGGAGCTATTTATTCCTCCCCCTGCAGATGTACATTAATGCAGGAGGAGTAGGGGGAGCAGATCTTTCGGCTGGAGAAAGAGAAACAGCGCTCCTTCCTTTTAACATGCTGTTGTCTGGCTTGATCTTGTCACTCCAAAGGGACCCATTCAGAGGTATTCATGCATCTGCCTCGGGGGGACAATGGGACCTTAGTTTATAAACTGTCTGTCCAGTTGCCTGCGGCCTTTAGTCCTTTTGTTTTCGCTTCTCTTAATAAACTTTTTGGGGGAGTTCATCAATACGCTTGAATAGCTGATGTTCTCATTCTCAGAGAAGGGAATAACAGAAGGTCTCGAAGGTTTTTTTTTTTGTTTTTTTTTTTTTTTAATAGAGGTGGGGGTGTTGTGTTGTTTTTTTTTACCCCTTAAAGGAGAACCGAGGCTTGGAAAGCATCAGAATAAACCCTTTAAAAAAAAAAAAAAAAAATCTGAATCAACCCCAAACAAAACCTCCATTCAAGAGACGGAGAAATGCGCAACGTTTAATTGCACACACACACACACACCCGAAAGCAATTCTCGTCCTGCCGACAGAATTAAGACGATCTCCGCCTCATTTTACAGCTCTCCAAATATTTTGGGTAGGGGGATTGGGGAGGAATTTCGGAGCCCAGGCTCATTTCCAGAGGATTTAAGGCTGAATGCTGGCTCGAACCTTTCCCCCGAGTTTCCCCGAGTTCCACCTTCCCCCGGCAACTGCAGAAATCACAGCCGAGCAGATACGACCCCCCCCCCTCCAACCCCCCACCCCCCAAAATAAAGCTCAAATCGCGGTGAGCGATGATTTCTTCGGGGAATACCGAACCGCCCGCCCCGTCCTTTGTAGGCAAGCCCACAGCTGGGAGGGGGGGGGGATGAAAACACGGAGATTTCCCCTATTTCCAAGCACCAACGCAAAGTCCGGCCCCATCCCCGTGCCGGTTCCCTCTCTCCCCCCTTGATTTCTCTTTTAAGGCGTTTATTTTGCCGGCAGGGGGTTCTTTTCCCCTTTTCCCTCCCCGCAAATCCCCGCAAGCTCGGAGGAGCTGCTGCTTTGCCCCCTTCTCCACCTCCTATCCCAAGGCAGCCCCCCACCAACCGCTCTCCCCAGTGACTCCAGTTCAGCGTTTTAAGGCCCTAATGAGTGTTGACAAGTTTAATGAGTTTGTTTTAAAGAGGAAAAAACTGGTCAAGTCGAGATTTCCGAGTCAAATCCATTAGGAGATCCCATTCAAACCTCGCCTGACAGCTCAGCCGCTCTCACACTTCACCAGCCGGCGCAGGACCAGCAGAAACCCCAAATCCCTGCCCCAAAAGCTGAACCCTTTCCTCAGCCCCATAGCCCAGCACAGAGCTATGGGTACCCGGGGCGGATAGAGACCCGCACCCACCCCTCCCTAGCTAAAGGAAAGAGGTAATTCACCTTTTGAGGGGCAAGGAGAGGGTCTGCCCTAAACATATCCCACAGGGCAAGGGGTTGCAGCGCGCAGAGAGACCAAACGGAGCCATAATAACCTCTCATTTCTATTGGAAATTGCATTAAACGCCCGGCTATTTTCCTTTTCCTCCCCCCCCTTTCCCTTTTTGTCTCTCCCCCCATCAACCTTCATATAAGTAAACAGCCCTGTGAAGCCGAGGTGGAGGTCATGTTAAGTCATGCAGTCTGACTTCGTGAACTTTGAGCTGGGTGATTAGGAGGGAAAGGGAGGGGGGGGTTCTCCTTTTTCAATTTCTCCACTTCCTAGGTCTCTCCATTGTTCCAATTCCAAACAGCTGCTGGTGCTAATCTTTCGGTTATTTGCAATCAGGAGGAAGAAATACTCACACCCTAGAGTGCTCCGATATTAGCCCTGCCAGCCGAGCAAAGAGCCCACTGGAAGCTGAGGAGATGGAGGAAAACAAAACGGAGCAAAGTTATTGAACTCAGTTTGACTCTGAGCCTTTCAGGTACCTCTCTCAAACCTAAATCCGCACCGGCAAGAAAGCCATGGAAATGAGGCTTACAGGTACCGCATCACTTAAGGCCAGACCTGATTTTCCAAAGGTTAAACTCCTCCATCTACTCAAAGCGTGGCCGGAGCGAGAGGGGAGGGGGGAAAATACCAACCGAGGGGAAAAGAAACCACCACAAAAGCCCGGTTGGAGACCAACCTGGCGAGCTACGCCCAGGAGTGTTTCGCTCGAGCTGGCTTTGAAGGATTTCTATGTAATTATTACCAAGGAGGGCCAGAGAGACTAAAAGGGTTCAAGGAAGCTGCAGTGCAAAATGGACCGTCCTATTTACGTGTGGATGCACGGGAGAGGTTCAGTCCCGTGCCTGGGTACTCCCTTCCCGTTCATTTGTTCACCTGATTAATTAGAGCGATGGGTGCCGTTAATGAGAAGCTGCTCACCTTGAAGCGTCCCGAGGGAGGCTTTCCAAGTTGCACAGACAGCAAAAAATAACTCAAGCCTTGGCTAATAACCTTAAAACCGGGCTCCTAAAGTGGCTGGCAGGGCGGAGAGGGTCGTTTTGGGGTGGGTGGTGCGGGGGGGGATCCCATGAGTGTGCCGGGCTTGCCTGGCCCGCAGCCCTTCCCCAGCCCCGCAGAGCCTTTATTGGTTTACTTAGGTGTTAATCCCTTAACAATCAAGTTGTCTGACCACGGAGCCCCGTCCCTATTCTTGTTTACATCTAATTAAGGGGCCGAAATGCCACTTCCCTTCCGCAGCCCTCCCTGCCTTCAACCAACTTCCATCTCCCACCCGGTTGGTTTTGGTTGGTTGTTTTTTTTTTTTTTTTTTTTAAGCAGGTAAATCTCCCTTCGATCGAACGGCGAGATCCCGTCCCCAAATTCCACGTCCCCCGATCCAGCCACATTCCCTTCCAGCAGATGAAAGGCAGAGCTCTCCCGTCCCGGTGTCACCAGCATCTCCGAGCTCGCCTTAATTCAATTAAACCTCGGAACGCCAGGAAACCAGCGGAGATCCACCCGAGCAAACCAGTAGCCGGGGCTAACAAAGGACCTTTCTTTGCAGAGGGTGCAAGGAGAGCCAGGCCAGCCCATGTGTCATCCAGCCCCGGAGACTCCCGGCTCTGCGGGGTTAACGATTCAGACACCACTGCGAGCTCTGGGACTGCAACTTGGCTTAGATAGCGTCTCAGCCCTGGGGCAATTCCTCTAAATCAATTTTCAAAACAATCAGTTTAGGGGCTTTTAATTAAGCTTTAAACCAGTGGTTAAAAATAGCAGTTTACTTCTTTGGGATGCAAACTAGGCTAGCATAAAAATAAATCAGAGAGACGGGCCCGCTGCCTTTTGGGATTCAGGGCGACGTAGATTATATACGTCCCAAGATTACGAGGATTTCTCTTTCTTCTAAGACTTATTCTCTCTCCGAGCAGCTGCTCTTTCCATGCCAGACACCGAAGTGTCCGCAGGACCGCAAAGAGAGGGGATCCCGTGCAGCTTTCCCCAAACCCAAGCTGAGAGGAAAAGAATCAGGGAGGAAAGCTGGGAGCCCAGCTCAGCACATCCCCGGGGTTTTTCTATATAAGGGGAAAGCAAAAATAAAAAGGGGGGGGGGAAAGCAATACGGACAAGGAAAAAAAAAAAAAAAAACAGCTGGGTGTTTCTGCAAAGAGGAAACCCCAAAAAGCCAGGCTAGATTTGAAGCTGAGCTGCTCAGCTTGGAGATGGGACCCTGGAGCATCCCCTCTCCTCCACCCGCGGTGATAAATTCGCCTAAAAGGTGAATTTAAGCTCCCTGGGTGCTTTTGTAGTTTAAATGGGAGCCTCCAGGTTACCCCCACCGCCCTCTCCCTTTGTTTAATTCTTCTGTGGCTGCAGCTAAAGGGACTCTCCTAGGGCCCAGCTCCATACACACAGCTCACACCTTTAAATCCCTTAAGCTCGCACAGGTTTTTGGCTCCCCAAACCCGGCCAGAAAGCAGATGTTTAAACGCAGCCCTTGCACCAAAGGCAGCTCTTAAAAGGGACCACAGCGTTAGGTTGATTAAAGAGTAATTAAGGGCTGTGGGACTCCTTTGGTGCCGCTCCTAGGACTCTCCTCGCCCGGAGGATTTCTCCCTAGGTGACCCAGATAAATTACAGATAGGGTTGAAATAACTTTTGTCCACGACGGACCGGGATGAGCCCGGCCCGCAAATCCCCGCACAGCGGTGGTTAATGAGGCAGTCATGCAAAACGCAGCGACTTAAACCTAAAAAGAGTCGGCTCGGAGTGACTTCTCCTTCCAGGGCTCCGCGGGTGGGTTTCGAGCCGTTCCCATTTCCATTCCCAACCCTCGGAGCTCGACCTTGACCCGGTTTGTCCCCGGTTTAATGGGGAAAAGAGGAGTCCAGCCGCTTCAGCATCCTCGAAGTTGGGTTTCTCTCCCCTTCTGTTCGGTGGGGAAAAGACCCAAACTCCCCGCGTGGAAGGGGGGGGGGGGGGGAAACAGAAATGAGGGAGGCTGAAAAATCAACCTCCCCGAGAGGAAACGAGGGGATGAGCAAAGGGAGAAAAAAATCATCGGGAATCGGAGAGGTTTCCTAAGCTAACCTGCTCGGGGACGGGGAGAAAAAAACTTTCCCCAAAGGGCTGATTTCCCCCAAAGGGCTGATTTCCCCTAAAGAGCTGATTTCCCCCAAAGAGCTGATTTCCCCTAAAGAGCTGATTTCCCCCAAAGGGCTGATTTCCCCCAAACGCCTGATTTCCCCCAAACGCCTGATTTCCCCGCTACTTCCAAGGACTTTCTGCTGCTCCTTTTCCTCCGTTCCTTCTCCCCCCGCCCCCTGCCTTCCCCCCTTTAGATCTCAGCGTGTTTGCTCTTGACTTCATCCACTAAGTCAATAGTTTGGAGATGCCCTCATCCTCAGAGGCCCGAGCCCCCGTGTCCCCTCCCTGTTTTCTCCTGCGGATAATGGCAGCCTTTTGTCGTGTAATCAAGCTCCCGAGGGGTTGGGAGACAGATATAGATTCTTGGCATTTGTCGGTGAAAATGAAAGCTGGATTAGGCAGAGGCGGCTGCACACTCCATGGTAAAGGACAACAACTATTCCCCCATTGAAAGTCCCATTCTGGTTTGGTTATTTTATCTTTAAAAGTTGTTTGTATTTCTAAAGTGGCCATTGATGCACTTAGAAAGTGTAGCAAGCTGTAAAGCCTCGCTTCAAATGAAAGGCGGACAGAGAGAGAGAGGGAGAAAAAAAAAGAGGAGGTTAAGGGGAGAAAACAGAGTGAGAAAAAATACCGTCATAAAAGGATGGAGAGGAGGGGGAGAGGGGGTAAAAGAGTTAAAAAGATCCAATTCTGCCTAAAATCGGAGAGAAAAGTCACGAAGTCACAGCAGCCGGGGTTCGGCTCTGCTTTTTTCCCTTCCCGACGGAGAACATCGCGGGGGGTGGGAGGGGGGGGGGGGTTTGAAAATCGGGTGGGAACCCAACCGGGGGGGGGGTTTCCTTCGTTGGGGAGCTTTGATTCTTTGCAACCGAAGTGGAAAGCCAAGGCAGATGCTAAGTACAGCGCTGAAGCGATGTTATAACCAGCAACAAGCGCTCTGTTTTCTCCTTCACAGAGCTTTGCTGCCGAGCACTAATGGGGGAAGATTGTCCATCTCTGCACTATTCACCTCTGCCCATTTTCTCTCGAGAAGCTTTGCCAGTATAAATATATAATTCCAACCCCCCCCCCCCCCGAACGTCGCTTGGATTTAACTCCATCTCCTCGTCTTTTAGATGTATCTTAATCTGGGGTTGCGCCGTCCTTCCCTCCGCTGAACAGGAGGTAGAGAGGAGTGGGATATTTTGCTTTTAAAGGAAAGCATTTGTCAAACGCCCAAACTTTTCTCCTCCTTTTCAGTTCCAAGAGTGGAAATCGCAGTTTACCCGCTGCGAGCCGCGCGCACAAGGGTTGGATTGTGGCTGGATGGAGATTAAGGGGAAAACTCCAGGAAAAAAAGCAGCAGAGCAACGAGGTATAAACCAAACATTCACATTCTCCATCTATATCTATATATATATATATATAAATGAGGCTTCAAATAGCTCAATTTGCTGCTATTTAGCATCAAACGCTCCTCGAGAAATGGGGGGGGGGGGGGGGGGGGGGGGGGGGGGAAAGGAGGGAAGAATTGAAAAGAATTAAGTTCCTAAATAAGGAATCCCTATTAAAAATAATACCGGCTTTCCCTAACTGCGTGGCCGTCTATATGGACCCTTACAATCACCAGCAGCTCCGGCTATCTGCCCTCTCTCGGATAATTTACACCATACAAAGGTTGGGGGCTATTAATCCCGTCGTCCCCCCCCCCCTTCCACCCCCCATTCCTATTCATGTCAATGTTTCTTTCTCTTTCCGAGCAATCAAATGTGCTGGAAACAATTGTAGGGAATTTAAACATGACTGTTCCCTGAATATCCCTCGACATCGAAGTGTCCTTTGTACGTTCAACCTCTCCTTTTAGAGACGCTTCTATACTTCGAAATGCAAAATAAAACAACCGTGGGCTGTATTAAAGAGCCGGCCTGGGACTGATGGGACCCAAACCCCACAGTTCGAAATGAGCTTTATGGGATTTAAGGCTACTTCTGTTAACTTCAGGCGAGGCGAAAAATAGCCCGAGCGCCTGAAGTTGCTCGAAAAGCTCTTCTCGTCCAGCCTCAACTTTCCCCTCTCCTTTAATTCCCAATAAATATGCAAATCGATTCGTCCCCATAATGGGAACGGGGAAAATAAATAAATGACAGAATTGCGGTGGCTTCGGACTTTTGCCTCCGTTCGAGGTTTGGGTGAGAATGGAAACGGCAGCGGGTTGGGGTAGGTCCCCATATCCTTCCCTTCTCCGTTCCCTCGAAAGAAAGGAAAATTACATTTTTTAGGACCCTCCCCCTCGATAAAACGGGACAGCATCGCTGCCTAAACGCCCTGTCCGGGTCCCTACAGCGATACAGCGGGGGGGTGGCAGCCCCCAAGGAGGGCTGTATGGGCTGTCCGATGGGATGTCACCCCATCATACGCACACACACACTTTGGGGACAGCCGCCTCTCCGCGGGGACGCAGCATCGCAGCTCCCCCTCCTCTCTCCCCCGTTTAAAGGGTCACTTTGATCCTCGATCTTTAGGGGCTCGGGACAAAGAAGCCACTGAAGGCTGAAGGCTGCCGGGTGTGTTTGTGTCCCGTCCCCGTCCCCCCCCCCCCCCCCCTCTTTCCTTCCCTCCCCACCTACTCCGAGAGAGAGCCTTGCAAACAGCCGTGCCCCCAACCCCACTCTTTTAGGGTCAGGCAAAGTGCTTCCTTCCAATTTTAGCAACAGCAACAACAAGCAAAAGGGAAAAAAAAAAAAAAAAAAAAAGCCCAGAAAAGAGGGAAAACCAAGAAGGGCTTCCTCTGCCTTCCAGAGAGCCTCGGGGGCGGGGGGCAAAGGGATCGGATCTCCCCCCTCGCACCTCGGAGCATCCCTTCGTGCCTTCCGTGTCACCCTCACACCGCGACCCCAAGCCGCCCTGAGGGTTTTCCATTCCTCCCTCTCTAGGAAACGCGACCCTCTCTTTGAATGCCAATTATTCCCCCCCGCCTCCTCAAAAGAAAAAAATAAAAATGTAAAAGCCTTTTTATTTTAGTTATTTTTTTTTTTTTAAAGCCCTTGACTGCGTTTCTCGGGCAGGTGGAGGTGAGCCAGGAGCATCCCTTGAGTCCTGCTGTTGTATGAAGGGAAACCCCCTATTTCCATCTCCAGGAAGTCCCGACAGGTGAAAATTAGTTCTTATCAGCATTAATATATAATTACTAAAAAAGAAAAGAAGAAAAAAAAAAAAGAAAAGAAAAAAGAAAAAAGAAAGAAAACGAAAAACCAAAAACAAGCGCTTTGCTCCTCTTCCTCACCCCAAACCCCAAACCTCGGGCACAGCCGCACAGAAGGGATGAGCTCAGCTGTCCTATGCGCAGCACGGAGCTGGGGGACCCTTCCCTTATAGCACTGCCATACAGCTCAGAAACGAGCCCAGGGTCCCCCCCCCTCCCTCCGCAGACCCTACAGAGCCTTTGCGACAATTCATCACAGGACCCAGAGCCATCCAAGCAAGTAATGTGCAGCCTCAGATCTCCTATGTCCCACAAGACAGAGCGCCTGCTAATTAATAGACAGTGATTCCTGCGAGCAGCCCGAACAGTCTGTAATATGATGAACTTCCTTTGTACCGGTGTCACCACAAATGTTTCTGATAAGGAAAAGCATCCAAGGATCAAAGACTATAAGCTTCTCAATTTCCTCAAGCTGCCTCTACTTTTCCTCACCTACTTTTTCTCTTCTCCCCTCCCTCTGCGCAGCCCCGACCCTTCTCCATGAGCCCCGTTCTGCCTGAAAAACCCCAAATCCAACCCCGTCCCTTCCCCGTTTTTCCCCAACTCCCGGTGACAAATGTCTTTATAACCAGGCATTAACTGACAACTCGTTTCTTTTGTGGCCAGCTCAACGCCAGCCCCGGGGCGGGATGAGCCGAGGATGAGGATGGGGACGAAGATGAGGATGATTTTTGGGGGGTTGGGGGATTCAGCAGATCTCCATCCTGGTTCCACCGCATCCCCATCCCGAACCGAGCTGCTCAACCGCACCTGCGCTTCGGTGGTGCTTTAATTCTTATTCTGGACCGGTTTGGGATGGATGGGATGAGAGGTAACCCCCCCTCCCCTTAAAGGACCCCCCCTCTGAGCACACAGTGGAAGGGGATCGGTGCCACCAAGGCCCGGCCGGCAGCTCGGAGCCGCGTCCCCATCGCTGTCCCCATTCCCTGCAGCTGCCAGCATCTTCTCGCCCACATTCCTCCAAAACAAAAACAAAAACAAAAAAAAGGAAAACTAAAAAATAAGAATAATAAAAAGAAAGAAAAATGGAAGAGCCCAAACCGGGCTGAAGTTCAGCTTAAATAAAAGAAGAAGGGGAAAAAAAAGGAAAAAAAATATATTTAAAGGCCATTGGTGGAGAGAAGAGTTTATGTGGCAGCTGATAGAAATGGACTGCTTTTTTTTTTTTTTTTTTTTTATTTAAGAATAGTCTCTATAAATATATAATATCTCCAAAGCCCAGGTCTTAAGAGGGTCCCTTATTTGCTTCTTTCTTTTGTAGGAAACGTAATTTTCAGAAAGATGCTTCCCCCCCGCCTTACCCTAATGCTCGAGTAAGTACCTTACAGCTTTAAGGCTAGTGTTATATGTGCTTTAAAATCCTGCCATGTAAATTCCCCTGAAAAATTTGGAAAGCTTCTCGGGGGGGTACGAGTGGGGGTGTTGGGGAGGGGGGCTGGAATGGAGGAGGGGGAGAAAGGGGAGGTTAATCCGGGTTTAATGCTATGATGCAGTCACAGGACCAGGGCTAGGCTGATTGTGTTATCTCTTCCCAACATTTGGGTCTCCCATATTTCACCCAGCCAAATAGCTGCGAGAAAAAAGTGCGTATGGAGGCACTCCTGACGCCTCAGGAAAATATGTTATTAATATCTAAATAACTTCCCAATACTGTCTCTAAATCTCCCCTTCACCACTCCAGATGATGAATTCGTTTGAAGTGTTCTCCCGTCTCATCTTTTCAGTGTCTCTCTCCCTTTTTTTTTTTTTTTTTTTTTTTTTAAACCAGGCTTATTTCAAACTGGTAAATATCTAATTCCTTTAACCACACTGCAGACACGTCTCTCCCCTCTTATATACAATTCTCATTTACCGAGATCCAGATAGAAAACAGAGAATAAACCCCAACACCGCCTTCAACTCCTTCTGAAAATTATTCAGGCTTCGGGAGCATCTTTTTTTTTGGGGGAAGCACACCTGGATGGCACATCTGCCCTGCAGCCTCCCCGCTCCATCCCTCCTACCCCAATTACCACCAAAAGCCCGGGATTAGAAATATATACCTTCCAGCTTCCTTCCTGCCCTCCTCTATCACGGCATCCATCTCCCCCCATAGCCGCTTCCTATCCCTCCCAGCCTATCACGTAATCTACCATTCACCTTCAAATTAGAGATTATTATGGCTGCCTTGTATTTCCTTCCCCTTCCTGCTGAGCCGAACCCCCCCCTCGCTTCCCCGTACCCGCATTCCCCTTTTTCTTTGCCCTTTTTCTACAATTCAACCCATTCTTCTCCCCACCCAGCGCCAAAAAGAAGGGGAGGGGACGCACAAAACCCAAACAACCCCTGGATCACAAACATCTCCCTTATATTATTTCACTTCCCACTGTATAATTGAACCTCTCTCCCCGCATCCTTGTCTTAAGTTTGTTTTTTAAGACGCCTTCTATTAGATTATACTCGTTCATTCCCCCCTCCAACCTTATCTCTCCTCCTCTCTTCTCTCCTTCCCGTCACACTCGATTTAGGAAGGAGTTTATCTTGCAAACATTTGCCTACTTTGTTTATGTAGACCAGGTTCTGCAGCTACTTGTTCCCAAAAGCCACTGTTTGCCTTTGTAATTGTTATCTGTGTTTATTGTTGTACCTCATTTGTCTCAGCTTTTTTTGTGACATGTAAGCTCCGTGTGTGCTCACATCCAACCCCCCCTCCCTTCTCCCTCTCCCTGTATTTTTTTTTTCCCTTTTCCCTCCCCTCTCTCCTCTCCTCTCTCTCTCTCTCTCTCCCTGAAATATGCACAGAATAACTGAGCCTAAAGCCAATGAATTGCTTGACACTACCCTATCTCTTTCCTGCCCCCCATTATTAGAGCTGATCCCACTCGCAACACTCACAAATCCCGCCTGGTCTCTGTTTGATTAGATTGCCAACCTTTCGTAATCCCTTGATTTGATGAAGTGTCTGTTCCCCCCCATTTCCCCCCTAAACATACATTGACAGAGAAAGCTCTTGTTGGTTTTACACCGATGCAGATTGTTTGCTGATAAATGGACCTGAAACCCCCCGCTCCCCCCCTCCCCCCCCCGGCTCTTAGGGACAAAGCCACTTCCCAGGTGTGGCAGCGAGGGGTTGATCCCCCCCCCTTCCCCTTTATTTTTCCCATATCCACTCCCCCGAATTTAATTAAATTTGGCAGGACCCGAACAGCCTCCCTCCCCCCCCAAGAAAAGAAAAAACCCTAAACTCTACACCAGGGACTGCTATCACATTAAATCATTACCACCTCGGGGCGGGGAGGGGGGGGATATGGGATGGTCACACCTGTTCACGCTTCCAAAACCCCAATACAATTAAATGCTGCTCTGTATCCATCTCTTCCAACCGGGTTTCCCATCCCAACCCCGCGTATCATTTCCATGGGGGGGGGGGGGGGGTGTGTGAGAAACACAGCGGTGCAACCATTGGTGCCCCGTGCGCCATAAAGAGGAGCACGGAAATAAAGGAACGGGAGGGATTGGGGGGGGGGGATGCGAAACAGTCATGAGTCGTAAATAAATAATAAAAACCAAGAAAAAGATTGAAGTCATCAAAACAACACCGCGATAAGCGATTAAAAAAATATATAAACAATAATTAAAAGAAACAACGACAACAAAAATAAATAAAGTGATAAATAATGCGTAATAACGCAAAGCCACCTGTCCGGCCCCGCCGCTCTGATCCCAAACCCTGCATCCATCCCCGCTCTGTTTCAGCACAGCAGCCCCGAATGGGACACCCGTGGCCATAGGGTGACACGGAGGGGGGGTCATTCCTCTGCTGAAGCTCATCCCCCTCCTGCCATGCCTTCCCCATCACCCACCGCCCCACATCTGCTTGTAATTAATACGAGACCTCGCCTGAAGTGTGGGCACCATCCTCAGCACCCCGTTACATTTGGGGAAGGGGGGGGGGGCGGGTTCCGTTTCTCCATTCACCCCCACGATTCCATATCGCATCTCCGGGTGTGGGGTGAACCAAAGCAGCCCATCACCCACCCTAATAAACCCCAAACACTCACAATAAATAACAACAACAACAAAAATAATAACAACTCGCTCTTAACAAGGATAAAAATAAAAAAATAATAATAATAATAAAAATAAATAAATAAAAAATAAAGTGAAGCCTCATGAATATATGCCCAGGGCTAGCTGGAGTGAGCCGTTTAAAGATGAAAGTGCAAAGAAATAAAGGCTCAATTTAATCTGCCTTAAAACCCTTCAACTTAACGTTTGTGCTGGGAACTCAGAGAGTGAGTACTGATTGGGGATAAATACATTTCTTAGCATGCCTTGGAGCTATTACACCCTTCTCCAACACAGCTCCCTATTCAACAGCCACAGTTTTCATTACCAGCTCTAATAAGTCTTAACATTATTAAATGCCAAGCAGACGATAGAAAGAAACAGGCGCAGGGTGGAAGCTTTCTTTAACACTTAAAAAGAGAGAGCATTTAGGGCTGTCTTCCTCCGGCTCCCCGCGAGGAGAACCCGCAAATGGAGCAAAGGCGTTTGGCAGGAGGAAAAAGGCCAAAACAAAGTTTCCCCCTCTCCTTTTTCTCCCTTCCCCCCCCCCCTCCGTCCGCAATCATCATGAAAATACCCTTAAAAAAAAAAAAAAAAAAAAAAAGGGGAGGTGGGGGGGAAATAAATAGGAAAAATAAAGCGAGGAATACAAACACCCAACGCAGAGCTGGGAACGAGTGCCAGGAATGCTTTTATATATATATATATATATAAATTTAATATCAAACTTCGCAGGGTCAATGGGAATTGATCTCTAAGGGGCATCGCGATTCGCGGCTCTAAAAGAAACAGCAAAACACCGCCTCGGAACGCTTTACAAACTGACCGCTCATTAATTATCTTAATTGGGGCTGTTTAGAAACTTTTCTCAGTATTGATGGCTGTTGTTATTATTGGTGGTATTTTTTAATTGCTCTGACAGCCCCGCACCCGGCTTCACCGCTGCCCGCTGTTTCGGCAGCTCCGCATAACTAAAGCTTTTTTAGAGTTTTTTCCCCCAAATCCACGCAGAAGAAGGAGAAAATAAAACGAACGGGAGCCCAGCAGCCCATCAATAATGATTTATCTCCGGGATTGGGCGCTCCGAGGGCTGCGGCAAAAGGGAATCAGCCCCAAATTAGCGCTCGATTCAAAGCGGGTTCCGCAAAGAACCCGCGGTTCGTTTTGATTTTTTTTTTTTCCCCGACAGAAAACAAACTCAAGAAAATAACTAAAAAGAAACGATCTCGACGTGTAAAAATCATTACTTTTCCCAGCGATGCGACCCGGAGAAAAACCATCTCTCCGAAATGAAACCCAACGCATCGCGCGGTGACGCGGGGGCAGTTTTTCCCCCTCCACACAATGGGCTCCGATTTGCAAATGAGCATCGCCTATTTCCAAATCACAAGCAACATTTTGCAACGTCCAACGGCTCGCCTTTTTTCCAACAGACGGTCCTATAATATTACAAAACTATCTAACAGCAGGGAGTTTTGAATAATTTATCTCCCTTTCTTCCCTTCCTTGGCCCTTTGTCCGAACTTTTTCTCCTCCTTGCAGAATTTTGAATGAGAATAGAGAAGCCCTCCCTCCCCCATCCCTTTACTCCATTTTTAAGGCAGCCTAGGGTTTTTCCCCTTCTTTTTTTCCCCTTTCTTCCCCCCCACCCCCCACCCCCCTTTTTCTTTTTTTCCTTCCACTGTTTGCTTTTGTGGCCGGGAATCTTTTGCTTATAAAGCTTCAATAGACTCGAAGGTCTTTGTAAGTGAAGTTCATCTTCAAGGTTGGAAAAAAAAAAAAAAAAAAAAAAAAAAGGGAGAGAGAGAGAAAGGGAGAGAGAGATCGGATCCTTAAAGAACCCCCTTTTGTGCACCTTCATTTAAACGTTTGATGGTGACACGGAGAAGCTTTTCTCTGCCCCAAATTCCCCGCACTTCAATATTCCCCCGCATTGTCCCGAATTGGGGAAAACTTTGCAGCCTAGTGGGAAACTTTGTGGGAGCTCCTTTGCCGATATGGCAAACCGGCCCCCAAGCCGTGCAAGCCGGTCTCACCATCGCCATTTTGCCATCAATTCGGGGGGAAAAATAAACAGCAAAACCTTCATTCGAAAGGCTTTTCTACGGGACTTCGTAATTCCCGCTTTCCTCCCCCAAAAAGCGCTGAGCTCTTGGACGCGACGAAATCATTCCGTGCCTAAAGCAATACCTCCCTCCCGTCCCTCAAACTTCCCCCCTGCTTTCACACACCCTCACTGCCAAACTTCAATTATTTTCGCTAAAAATACCGGTTTCCCTTCTTTTTTTTTTTTTTTTTTTTTTTCTTTTCTTTTTTTCTTTTTGAAGGCTGAGGAATCATCTCCCCCATCCAGCTTCCCAAAATGACTTTTCCAAAGCACCACGAGCTTGAAAAACTCGCATCCCCCCCCCCTCCCCCCGCAATGAGAGACAAGTGCAGTGTCACCGGGTCCCCCCTCACCGAGCTGCCCTCAAGCTTTCCACCAGCAGCCCCAGCTTTATTATCCCTATTTATTATTTGCCTATTTATTATTTCCCCCCGAGCCCGGTGCTGGTGGCTCTCACTGCAGCCCCACAGCAGCGCGCATCCCGTGCTCTCTAATTGATATTGATTGGCCAAATCGGTCAACTGTCAGCCAGAGTTTCAGGGGACCACTTAGAGAGCAGGAGAGAAATCTGTTTAACAAATTCATTTAGGAATCAGAGATGCCTCCCCTCAGTCATCTCCCTTTATAAATAATTGATCTGGAGCGGCCGCGAGCAAAACACCGACAACTCTTCCACGCGGGGATGAGAAAACATCACAACCCCAAAGGCTGGGTACCAGCAGCCCCAGCAGCATCACACCTTGGCTCTGCCATCAGTCCTACTTGGAAAGGACAACTGTAAGGCTCTGCAGCCAATCCTTTTCTTATTCTCCATCTAAAAGTGGTGGGCTGTGCTCCCAAAGGTTCCCCCTATCTTAAATGTTCCCCCAATCCAACCTGGGGCACGCGTGGCCGCCTCTACCTTTGTCGCCCAGGATGCCATCTATGCTGTGCTTGGCCTTCTTCTCCCCGTCTTCCTCCTTCTTGTCGCAGTCCTCCTCTTCCTCTTTCTTCCCGAATTTGATGCGTAGCACACGGCTAATCGAACTCACTAAACCTCAGACAGTCAAAGACAAGAAGGCAAGTATAAGCTGCCTGGGAACGCATGGGGGAAACCCAAGCTGGAGCCTCATTCACATCGAGGGCACCTGCACCTCTTTTCCCAGTTTTATACACCTTCTCCTTCTGCCAGCTGCACCCAAGCACCCCTCAGTTCACCCAAGTGATGCTAACTTGGGTGCCTGAAGATGGACCCCCTCCCAAACACCTGGCCCCACTCATGGGGTTGCACATCTCAGGGTTCCCACCTGCTTTGTGGCAGGGAAAATGTCCCCAGCGCTTGGCTTGCACCCTCAGTGGGACCAGGAAAGGCCCAAAAGTTTGGATTCAGCCTCCCCAGGACCCCTCTTCTGGGGATCTGTGCCCTGCAGAGCAAGCTCAGCTCCTCTGCAGCAGAGAGGAACTCTGAGCCAAAGGAACCAGGACCTAAAAAACATCCAGACCCCCAGCACAGCTCAACACTGGGGTATAGCATCATTTTCATTCCATTGAGCGATGGCATTCCTGGATGAATGGAAGCACTGCTGTGTATCCCCAGTGCGCAATACCTGGGCTGAAGTCCCCCCCGACTCTGCTCTGGGATCTACCCCATGCAAGCTGTCCTCAGGTTGGAGGCCCCCAGTTGTCCCCAGGGAGCTGGAATAACTTGGAAAAACTGCTTTGGTTTGCATCCCTCCCCATGCAGAGCAAGGAGCAAGAGGATGCTGGAGACAACCGTGCCCATTTTTGGGATCACGGGTGGCCTTACGGCCAAGCTGCCTTCTCACCTGAGGGCACAGTGCTGCGGTCGCAGTGTCCATCCTTCAGCAGCCTGTCCCGGATCTCCCAGCTGAACATCCCAGGGTTTTCCCTCTTGTATTCCTCGATTTTCTTCTCCACGTCGGGAGTCGCAACCTGCTTTTGTGGTCAATGGCCACCGGTGCGTGCGTGAGCAGAGAGAGGGAAGGGGAGAGAGAAAAAGCCCTTTTAATTGAAAAATTAAACCGGGCTGCTAGTTTTGGGGGCAAAAAAAGTTGAATTTGAGGGATGGGAAGGAGGAAAATAAAGCTGGGAAGAGATACGGTGTTGTCCCCCAGGTGTGGATTCTATTTGTCCTCCTTAAAATTAAAGCGCACGGAGGACAAGGAGATGGCAAAGATGGGTTTAACCTGAGATGGAAGGAAGGAGGGGATGCGAGGGATGCTTTTTTGGGGGGCTGTGTAAACCCTAAAGCAAACAGGAGCCGAAGGAAATGCTCGAATGCTTGCCACTTGTTGCATGCTGAAAACCCCGTTAATTTATTCCCATCCTGCTGCCCGGCGCTGTTTTCTCCCCATCTTTGCTCAAAACCCGTTCATTTCGTTCAGCCCTAAATTCACTCCCTCTCCTTCCAAAATAAGACCCCTCCCCGGCTGTTTCCTAACACCTCGTGTCGGGCCCATAACGCGGCCCCACATTGCACTCACCCTGGGCTTGCTGCCCCCGATGGCCCCGGGTCGGATGGAGCCCGTCTCTTGGTACCTGCAGAGGATTTTGGAAACGCAGCCGTGGGAGACCCTGAGCTGCCTGGAAATCACGCAGGGCCGGATCCCGTGGTGAGCCATCTCTACGATCTTGTGGCGGATGTGGTTGGGTAATGGGCGCCCGTTGATGAAAACCCCTCCGAGTTGATTCACCCGGCCCTGGCCCAGCGGGGTGGACACTGGGAACGGGGGGGAAAAAATGGTGAAAAAGGGCAAAAAAAATCCGTCAAAATTCCACGCATCCCTCCCCGCGCCTCCAGTTTGCATCCCAGAGATTTGCACCTCTCCATTGTGTCCTAAAACCGGGGCAAAACCTCTCGCATCCCTGGAATTGGTTTTTATCCCGTATCCCCGCGGTGCCCTTCGCTGTAGGGGAAAGTTTTCCCGTTGAAAATAGAAGGAGCCGCGCATCCCGTCACCCCTCTGTCCCCTCGGGGTTACAGATCCTTGGGCATTTCACACCTACACTTTGAACCAGAGCCGAAAGAGGAAAAGATTTAAAACCTCACGGCAAAGCCAAATAGGATAAAAAAGAAAAAAAAAGTTCGCACTTCTCCCCAAAAGCGCGCAGCGCTCCTCGCTCCAAACGAGGAGCTCCGCGTCCCCGCTGAGGGGCTCCGCGCTCCGAATTAATGAGGGGCTCTCTGATTGCGACCAAACTTTTTGGAAATAGGCTCTCGAAATCCCCTCGAGGGTTTCTTTCTATGGGTTCGGAGGAACAGCGATGCGCGGCACCTGCGGGGTCGGTATTTCGCGCTGTAGATTTCGGAGATTAATACGATTTCACAGGCTTCGGAATTAGGGAGAGGGAAAAAAAAAAATTAAAAGAAAAAAAAAATACGAAGGGAAGAACTCAGCTGCGCAATTTGCAGCGAGGCTGGAGGGGGCGAGGGGGTGATTTTCTCTTTACAAAGAAAAGTCGATTCCAGAAATTGCCTCGCGATTTAACAAGAATCATGCACCACTAATTCAAAGTCACTTGGCCAGCACTCCCTGGATATATCATTATCGACAGATAACACTCGAGTGGCCAATTTTACATTCAAGAGGTACTAAAACCGCCGCCCGCTCTCTCTTTTCATTATTCCCAGTCATGTTGTGCAAATATTGTTGTAATCCTTTGATCCTTTCCCTTGCCGTCTGTTTTACTTCATTTGCTACAGAAAAGCACTTCAGCAAATCCCCCCAGCTTGTATGTTTTGCAGTCTGCGTGGCTTTCCCCAGCTTTGAGTTTCGCCACTTGATCACGGTCTGTATGAAATTCTCCTCTTTAATAAATGCGGGGAAAGGGCTCCTACTTTAATTCTGATTTTTTTCTTTTAATTTTTTTAATTTTTTTTTTTCCTCCTAATTTGTTATTATTCCCTCGCACAGCTTTGGGCAGAAATAATAAGCCGGGCGGCCGCACAAAGGGAAAGAAAACGACGGGGGAAGTTGGTTGCTCCGCAGTGGAGATGTCATCCCCGTGGATGACACTTCTCGAGGTGACAGCTCCCATTTCCCCCCCTTTTTCCTCGGCCGAAGCACCGCATCTGTTCCCAGCCCCAAAGCTCCGGCTTTGGCTTTTATTTTCCTGGGGAGAAGTTGGAAACAATCGGGTTTTCTTGCCTTTTTTTTTTTCCTCCTGCTTTCTTCCTTTCCTCCTTTCTTTCTCTATAGGGCCGGGACTCTTTGAGTTTGGAAAATGATAATAGTAGTCACAGTAATAAAGGGCGAGCCTAAAACCCGCTCCTAACTACTTGAAACGGGAGGAAAAATAAAGAGCAAAGCGGCACAAGCCGCTCGAGGAAAGGCACGGCGTGAGAAAAGAGCTCCAACCTCCCCAAAGTTGGACGCTCCGCTCCGGATCCCCCCTTTCTTTAAGCTCCATCCTCACCCAACTCACCTCTCCCCGGTTTCAAATCCATCCCAAATTCATCTATTTGAAGTCGTCCTCACACACGTAAAGATATGTATACCTACCTTCTAAAGGGAAGCCGGTGCGAGGGTAGTTTTGCCCCGGCGCCGGGCGCATCATCCGCGGTACCGTCCCGGGGAGCGCTGCCATAGCGGGGGGCGGCGGAGCGGCTCCGTACGGATCGGGGTCACCCCCGAACCCCGGGAGAGCCGAAAGATCTACGGCTTTTCTTCTCTGTGGTCCCCGTAAAGCTTGAAGGCTTTCGACGGTTTTCCAGCCCCGGCGGCTGTTTTAAAAAAAAACAAAAACCAAACAAACCCAAACGAACAAGGGAGAAATCATTGCTCCGAACAAAAAAAAAAAAAAAATCATCATCAGAATAATCGTTAACGAGGTGGGGAGGGGGGGGGGGGTGGTGAAATGATGGGGGGTGAGGGGTGAAAGGAGAGGAGGGAGTGGAGGGGGGGGGGAAAAATCACCCACCAGAAATCCCTCGGAAAGTTTTCGGGCTATGTCACAACCGGCCTGAGCGGGCGCTCCGGAGGAATGTAACCCAGACTGCAGGGAGAAGCAGACACATCCAAAGTTGCCTCGGTGCTGGGTTGGGCTTAAGGATGGGGGGGCGTAGGGGGAGTTGAGTTTTTCCCCCTTAAGCTGAGTTTTTTCCCCTTATTTTTGTTACCGCTGCTTTATTTTTTACCTCCCCCCCTTCCACCCCCCACCCTCCTTGCCTCTTTTTTTTTTTTTTTGGTGTTTCGGGGATGGGTGGGAGGAGGGTTTGGAAGTTGTTAAAGAGCCCAACTTGGGGCGGTGGGGAGGATAGAAGGAGCCCCAGCGCTGTGATAGGCTCCGGCTCCTTTCTTTTATTCATGACCGGGGATGGGGGTACCGCGCCGGGGCTGAGGGACCAATAAGAGGCAGCAGCTTCCCAACACGCAGGCAAATCTACGGGCTGGGGTTATTTTGTTAGACGCTATTATTCATTACTAGGCTTGGCTTCCTTTTGATGGAAAGCTGGGGCTCTCCCCCCCATCCTTTCCTTTCCTCTCCCACCCCCCCCCCCTTTTTTTTTTTTTTAAATATATCGTGGAGGAAAACTTTAGGATAAAGGATTTTGTTTCTTTTTTTTTTTTTCTTTTCTTTTTTCTTTCTTTTCTTTTTTCTTTCTTCTTTTTTTGCTTCACAAACTTCAGCACTCTACAATCAGGCTGGAGCATCCGTGTGCATCCCAAAGGGGTCACATCCTGCCTCAGGTTCCATATGGTCCAAATCCCCCATAACAAACGCCCCCCACCCCCCACCCCCCCCGAACGGTCCATATATACCAAATGGGTTCCAAATATGCCAAATCCCCCATAGCAAACCGGCTCCCTCGAAGCTTCTAGGGTGGGGTTTGAGGTGTTGGGTTCCAAATATCCCAAATATCACATAACAAACTGCCCTCCCCCACCCCCCCAAAGTTTCTGGGGTGGGATTGGAAGGTGATGGGTTCCAAATATACCAAATCCCCCATAGCAAACGACCCCCCTCAAAGCTTCTGGGGTGGGTTTGGGGGTGATAGTTTCCAAATGTACCTAATCCCCCGTAGCAAACCGGCCCCCCCGAAGCTTCTGGGGTGAGGTTTGAGGTGATGGGATCCAAATACACTAAATATCCCATTGCAAACTGCCCCCCCCCGAAGCTTCTAGGGTGGGACTGGGGGTGATGCGTTCCAAATATCCCAAATATCCCACAACAAACGCCCCCCCGAAGTTTCTAGAGTGGGGTTTGGGGTGATGGGTTCCAAATATACCAAATCCCCCATAGCAAACAGGCCCCACCAAAGCTTCCGGGGTGGGATGGGGGTGTTGGGTTCCAAATATCCCAAATATCCCATAACAAACTGCCCCCCCCCAAAGCTTCTAGGGTGGGGTTTGGGATGATGGGTTCCAAATACAGTAAATATCCCATAGCAAACTGCCCCCCCCGGAACATTTTGGGGTGGGTTTGGGGGTGATGGGCTTCATCCCTGCTGTTCCCAATGTTTGAGGATGCGTCGCACCTGCCTTTCAGAGTTCCTTCCACATCACCCCCTCCATCCCCACATAGGGACGAAATGAGACCCAAACCTCTCCACCCTGCTCTCAGTAGCTCCCGACGCATCTCCTTCATTAGCATCCTTAATGAATTGGATCATCCCTACCGGTCCCATAGGGTAGAATGGGTAGAAACGCTGTTCTGCCCCGATCTGCCCTCTCGCTCTCTCCTTCCCGTAACCCAGGTGCCATAGGGGCGGTTCCCGGCCCTCTGACCCGGGACGGGCTGAACAAATACCCAATGTTTTCCCCCAAAAAAGTGGGAAAGGGGCAGGAATCCTCCTCTCAGCGGGGCATGACGCCAGGGCTCGCGAACCCTTTTGTTTGCAGCTGTAAAAGGACTTTCCGTGCAAACCGCTGGAAACTTCTCTTTTCCCCTCCTTTAAAAACGAAAAAAAAAAAAAGAAGAGTCCTGGGGGGAAATGAAGCAGCCAGAGCCACTTCTGAGCTGTCTGGACCCAAAATGTGGTCCCTAAATTACCCCCTCGCTCCCCTGAGGGCACCAACACCCCCTAATCCTCCTCCCCACCCCCCCCTTTTCTTTTTCTGTGCTTTGATGCCCCACCGCATCTTCATCGCTCACACTCTTCCTCTGCCCTTCTCTCCCCGCCTTCTCGGTGTAAATAGATAAATATGTTTGTGAATCTAAACTTCGTCCCGAAAATACTCGGGAAAATAAGTAGAAAAAGGGGGAAGAAAATGTGAGGGGAAAAGGGGGGAAATAAGAGAGAGTAAAGAAGGGGAAAAAGGGGAGGAAGGAGGAGAAAAAGGAGAAAAGAGGGAAAATGGGAGAAAATGGAGGGAAAAGGAGAGGAAACGGGGGAAAATGAGGGGAAAGGAAGAAAAGGAAATGGGGGGAGAAAGGGAAAAGGGGGGGAAATGGGGGAAAAAGAAGAAAAGAAAGGGGAAGAAATAAAGGGAAAAAAAGGAAGGCTGAAATTCTTCCCGAGGTGTCAAGTTCCTCCCAAAGTCTCCTAATCTCGTTCCCGTGGGTTGGGGATCCAGCTAACAAAAATAAAGACCTTCTCCCCCCTCCCCTCCAGCCCCCAAAGTGCCGATTCTTGAAGTTTTAGGCACAAAAATAACGGGGACAGGGAACGATCCGGAGCTCCTTCTCCGCCGCCTTCCTTCAGCGCGGCCGTAATTCAATTATTTGCCATTCATTGGGTCAGAGCTTGGGAATAAAGTTGAAAATTAAATATTAATACTAAAAAAAAATTCTTTTTTTTTTTTTTCCTTTTTTTGGGGGGGGGGGGGGGCTACTGCTCTGCTTCATTACCCACGTTGACAAAGGAGAGACCCCTTCTTTTCTCTCCTGGGAGCAGCGAGCAATAGATTAAAACAAGCATCAATCAGGAAAAGGAGCAAGGAAACTGCTTAAAGGAGCAGGGCGGAATTCCTCCCTGCTTCCCCACTTCCCTGCACATCTCCATGGTTTCCTAAGGTATGTTTCTGGTTGATAAATGCCCCTATATCTCTGGTCCCTTTGGGGGAACGGCTGTAAATCAGCGCTGAAAGGCAGCTCATAAGCAGAAGGGAATGGGGTTGGGGCTGGTTTTGGGGAGCATCTCACTTCTGTGCTGCCAGAGGATGGGGTGGGGGGGTCGTAAGGGATCCCAATGGGAGCAAAAGGGCTTTGGGGGCCCTATAGGACGATGCACCCAGGGTGTTAATACTCCCTTATAGAAAGGCACATCCAGGTTAGCCCTAAACCCCCAGATAGGAGCACTGGGGGATCTCCAACCCCACCAATGTGCACTGCGCTCCCATGGACACTCTATTAACCCAAATAAAGTCCTTCTTTTTCTTTTTTTTTCCCCCTTTTTCCCCCCCAAAATTCAATTTCTAGAGCAACGCAGATCTGGAAACGAGCAATCCTTCAATGATAAGCAAGCAGCAGCTCATCTGCTGAAACCTGAAGGATTTAATCACCGATGCTTTCCCCCACAAGTAGGGAAAATGCAGGAAAAAAATAATAATAATAAAAAAAACCCAACCCCAAACCGCCTGGGGATGAATTATTTAATGAAAAGTTGCTACCTTCTGCAATTACAAGAAGATTACTAATGTGGGAAGGTTTTCCATTTGAGATCTTGGAGTAATAAGCATTATTTTTTTAAGCGATTATCCAATAAATCTCTCTTTAAAGGGCGATAAATCCACCTTGAAAACCAGGGGATTTAAAAAAAAATATTTCAGAGGGACTTCCGCATTTTTCAAAATGACCATTGGAGAAAAGCAGAGGAACACATTGAGGCTGAAGTGTTTGTTTTGTCAGAGAAGCCAGAAAGGAGAGGAGGAATATTTGCAGAGCTCAAAGCAAGCGCAGGAAAGCTGGAAAAGCAGAACCGTGTTTGAGAGCTCCTTCTCAGGGAAGCAAAGTTAATGCCCACGAATGCTCAAGGCTGCAAAAATTCATGTGTTGTTTGTGTTATTTGACAGATGGAGGAGATGCAGTCTGGGAGCAATGATTGCTTCAGCACCCTACAGATCCCCAGGGTGAAGCACGGCACCCATCTCGTGGGTAGAGCCCGAAAACCAATGGTTATCGAAGACCTTTGGCCAACACGTGGGGATGCAAACTGAATTCAGTGCACTGTTTGCTGCAGGTGGGTTAGAAAAGAGGTCAGGAAAAGAAAGCTGAGGGCTGAGTGCTCTGCTCCAGACCTCAACACTTTGCTTGCATCAATGCTCTGCGTTCCTCTTGCGTAGGGATTATTTGCAAGGGATGCTCCCAACTTCGGCGCTGGAGAGGAGGAACGTTCCATGCAATCTGACCATGGAGCCCCGAGGTTGGGTGAAAACACTTCCCACTTCCATCCCGCTTCTAAAGGAGAACTTGCATCACTTCTCATTGCAGAATGCCCCTGCAAATCCTCCTGCAGTTCTGCAGAGAGCCCAGTTGGCCACGCTGCCAATTGATGCACGTAACCGGAGTTCTGATCTTTGTCCTGAGACAAAAAAAAACCAAGAACACAACTCCTCTCCTCATTCAGACACCAAACAAAAGGCAAAGTGTCACAACAGCACCGGGCTCTGCCTCTCTGCTGGTTCAGGTTTAATTTGCCCACAGTGCAGTATTAATAGGATGTAAGCTGTGCCCTTGAGCAATTACCTTATCAAAGCATAACATCTATGGAATGAGCAAAGTATTTTCACTAAACAAATCAAAATAATAAGGCTGGCAATGGCCTTGTTCATTCTTTGAACCTCTGAGTGGCTTTTGAGATGTTCTACAGCTCCACACCAACTTTTATTCCTCTTAGTTTTACTAAAGCAGATTAACTCCTCCTTGCTGAAAGGCTCACTTCTATTTCTGTCGGGATGCATGGACTAATTGGGTTTATTCTGCATAGAACAGGAGCCCTGTGCTCCCGCTCCCATGCCCCATCTCACATGGGAGGAGGATTTCTGCCAGGCATATGACTTGCATTGAGATGGGAGGAGATGCTGAAGCACAACGATGATGCAAGCAAGATGGGTTTTCCTCTTCAACTGAACCGTCCCCATTCAGAACATTGTTTTAAGGGAAACAGAGCACCTGCCATCAAATATGCCAAGATGCCCCTGCACTGGATGTACACTCAAATCCCTCATTATGTGGAAAAGCAGCTCACCAGCTCCCACATTAGTCCCACTCCAGTGCTCTCCCACATAAAGATATCACTCTTCCCTGCTTGCACTGCTGGGCACACAAAAGCCATTGCACCCACAGCTGGTTGAATCCAAGGCTGAAGCCCCACTGCAGCTACAACTCACCTCCTTTAACCTCAGGCTTTATGAAACCTCAGCCAAGAGCCAGGGAAACCACCCAACCATTAGGGTTGGAAAAGACCTCTAAGATCATCCAGTCCAACGGTCCATCCACCACCAATACTGCCCTGGAAGGAGCTGTGTGCATGGCAGAGACACAACACAAAGGGCTGGTTTGGTCTTTCTTGAAGTGTAAGGAATCAGATGGAACCAAACTGCATATTTGTCTGGGTGAATTAAAGCACAATCCTCTCTTCCCAGAGGGAGAGGTTGCTTCATATTTATACATTTAGTCTTACAGGTGTAAAATAACTTCCCTTTATGCTTATATAATAATTTTTTCATTTGAATTTCAAGGCTTTATTCCCTTCTTTGGATTCAAGTCTCCTACCTGAACCTGATTCTCCATATTGCCATTAATTCCTTCATCACAGAAATGAATTCCATTTAATTCTCTATAGTGGTAGTGTTAAGGCAGATCAAAAAAATGCATTTGCAGAGACTTCTACCTCTTCTCCCACATGGTTTCCAGATCAACTGTGTCTTGAAAATACTTGAATTCAAAACCATGGCACTGTCCATCCCACCCAATGCTCCAGCACTGAGCCCAGGTGACTGCAGCCAGCCCTACAGCCTAAAAAATGAATAAGAAGAAAAAGCAACTATAAAACCCCGCAAACATACTGATAAAAATACATATCATAATATTACTGTGTTGATAGTCTTGAAGCCATAGAGCAAAGCTATGCAATTGCTAGGTTTTTTTTAATTAATTTATTTTAAAATACTAATAGCCTGATAGCTTTCTTTTTTTTCTGCCTTTGGTCTATGAGCTCAGGAGAGACAAACAAACTCTATACAAACTCTACTCAGGCAATGAGGAGATAATGGTGTTTCTTCTAAAACAGGTGTTCTTAGAGAATAGAAATTAGTAAAAGCAGGATAATATTGGTTGTTGTGCACAAGCTCTAGAGGATGATGGTGGTTTTCCATCATGTGTAGGGTCTGATGCGGCCCCACATCCTGGGCTTTAGGCTTAGGGTTGGTCCTCGACCTGTCCTCATCGTGGATAGTAGAGGAAAAGGGCTGAATGCATCTAAATCATTCACATCATGTTGTATGGAGTGGGATTTGAGTTGACTTTCCCCAAAGCAAAGCTCTTCCCTGGTCATTTCTAAACCTGCAGAACCTGTATGGGTGCTCAGCAGGCAGCAGGGAGGGCTGTTGGCTCTTTTCATCCTCTGCTTTTTGTGATGCTTGCCTCGTTTCCCCGTGGGTTCTGTTTCTCCTGGACCTGTGTGAGATTCACTGATCCCCCACCATGGTCTGTCTCTGCCTTCTAACTGCCATGCAGCAACTTAAGCAAGGCTTTACATCCCTTCCCAAAACCCAGATGGAAATTTTGGGCCCTTCCAGCCCTGAAGAAGAGGGATGAAATGAGCACAGGGGAAGAAAAGGTTAAACCTCAACCTTCAATTCCCTTCCATTCACACCAGGTAGCTTCTAATTACCCCCAATGGGAGAGGTCAGGAGGTGGGAAGAGGCTGCCACAATGAGGGAAAAATGTTTTATTGGCAACTGAGTTAAGGGCTCCCACCCTTGCACCCCGCTAAGGCCCTTGGTGGTAATACTTTTGGCCAGGTGTTTTTTCAATAGGAAAAAAAAAAAAAGGCTTCTATGGGTTGGTTTTATCATGTTAATGTCAGGGTGCATTACTTGAGACCAACTGGATGCCATTAGCTTGGGCAACATCAGAAGGGGAACTGCTGTCCCCGCTTGGTGGTAGCAATGGGTGCATCCTGAAGGTGATCCTTCTTCCATATCAGTGCCCAGAAGTGCTGGGAATGAGGTGTCATTGCCTTTTTTTGTGCTGTGGGAAGAGCTTTTGCAAAAATGCTTTCTCATTTGGGGTTCAGCACCATTGTAAGAGCACTGTTTGCTTCCCTAATGTGAAACTCGGTGTCGTTTTGTCTTCCTTTTAAAATGTTGTGTTTTTTTTTTTCCAGCCATTTTTTCCTCATCCTATAATACTGATTATGCTGTGAGACAAAACATTAAAGGAGAAAAATCCCGATCTACGAAATGCATAATTTTTTTGTCTGAAGGAGATAAGTCTTCAGAAACACAGAAGGAAATTTGCACGCGGCTCAGCCTCGTTGTGCTTAATCTCATGCCATAATCACTGCTGCTTGGGTTGGCAGTGGAATAATTAAACAGATATTAAAATTGCAATCAGCTGTCACTGGGATCTAATAGAAACGTTGGGTGATCAACATCTGGACCTCTGTCTGGAGGTGAGAAGTCAAGGGTGGGGGGTTCCATTGGCATCACCCAGCTCCTGGATGGGTTTCCCCTCCTACTTGAGTAGAGACCCAAGGAACATGGAGATGTGGCACTGAGGGACGTGGTTAGAGGGGATGAGTTGGGGTTGGACTCGACAGTCTTGGAAGTCTTGTCCAGCCCCAATGGTTCTATGATTCTTGTGCTCAAAGTTCTTCCATTTGGGGTCTTGTGTTAGTGGGAACCCCACAGCTGGCTGACGAGTTGCTGGTTGGACTTGATGTCCAAGGTCTCCTCCAGCACTAAGGATTCTGTGATTCTGAGTCTGTGGGAGCAAGCTGTAGGACAAATCCTATCTGTATGATGAAGGTATATTGATGCAGCTGGCATCCATAGATACCATCTCCATCATGCTGTTGTGTGGAAGATGCTCCCAGTTTTGATCATCAGTTCCAGGAGATCCTTCCCAAAGACGCTGGCTGTCCATGAAGCCTGGAGAAGTGTTTGAGATCTGCAAGAGAGGAAACACAGCGTCAAATTTAACGTGAAGGCTTTGGGTCTGAAGAGCCCCTTGGTGGGGAGCTCGCTTTAATTTGGTGCTGGCTTTTAAACAGGAATTCTTTTCCTTGAGACCAGCTCAGGGCTGTGAGATGAAAGACAATCTAGTTGCTAATGCACCGTAAAGCAAGGGGAAAAAAATCTGCTGACAAACCCCGTAAATAAGGTAGGAGGGTTTTTTTTCCTCCAAGAGTCAATTCTCATTTCCTGAATTTTCATTAGGAAGGAGGGGAGAGGTTTTCTTCTCTCCCATTAATTTCTCTTCGTGTTCTCTCTATAATCAACTGATTTGCTTTAATATTTGACGTAGGTGACAAAGTGTTGAAAGCACGTAATTGAATTGTTTTGCTTGCTTTCGCTATACTTAAACGTTTGCAGAGTGACCTCCTGCTTCTGGCACCATTAGAGTCTATGGAGACCATCACAGCACGGATCAAGTTGGAAGGGGCCCTAAAGGCCACGAGGTCCAACTCCCCTGCAATGAGCAGCGACACCCACAGCCCCATCGACGCTCAGAACCCAACCGTGGAGAAGGTCCCAAAGTGCTGCTGCGCAGATCCACAGCGCAAATAAGGATGAGATTTCGATCTGAATTACTTTGGCCAACATCCAAAGCAACTCTTCGACTTCGGCGCGGTCGCGGCGCTGGATGCGTGCCCGGCGTAATGGAAAGCAGGGCTTGGGGCCCCGTTCTGCAAGCCAATATTTAACATTCACAACTTATTTCTCGGCGTTAGGAAAAACAAATTAACAAGGTCCCAAAAAAAAAAAAAAAAAAAAAAAAAAAAGACTTCTTCTCCTGGAACAAAAAGAATCAAATTGCATTTTTTTTTTTTCCCCTCCCTGTTAAAACGAAAATCTTTCTGTCTGAGGCACCTTTGCTGGTTTTGATTAGATTTTTTTTTTTTATTTAAAACCATTACCTCTATCATTTTTTAAGCCCATGGTTACATTAGCTCTGGATGATGCAGTATCTGCAAAAGAAGGCTCTTTTCCTCTAACATGCAGCCTTTACTTGACTGCTTCCCATTGATAGGAGATAGAGCAGCATGGAAAATAGCCTGTGAGAGGCTGGTAGAAAGGGAGGGAAGTTAGCAGGGCTGCTCAGCATATGAAATAACCCCGTGCCTTTATCGTAATCCGGGGACCCACTTTCCTACCATCCTGGGCAGAGGTAGAGCTATCTCCAGACTGGAGGCAGGCAGATAGCCGGCGAGCCGCACTTATCGCCCAGCACAGCGGGCAGAATGGGAACTGGAAATTGCTCTAAAATAAAGTTGCTGGAGAATTAACTTCTAAAGGGTGGAAATGCTCAGAGGAGGGGGTGCTGGCCACTTGCTAGCCGCATAGAATTAAAATCAGGCTCATGCTTGGTCTTGCTCTGTTCTTGCCAAGTCCAAAGGTTCTGCTTGGATGAATTTTTCCCCATAAAAACCCATAAAGACAACAGGTCTGATGGGTCAGGTCATGGGAATGTACTCCTAATGAAGGGAAGGGATGCTTAAAGCGTCGTGGGGTTGCTTCTGTTGCAGCCCATATTGAAACCAACACCCAACTTCCCCTCCAAAACCCCCTCCTGCACCTTGGTAGAACCACACATGAACCCCACGCATCCTCACCAAGAGCCCCTCATCCTCCTTGCACAGTGCATTTTGCTTCCATCCCCACTCCTTTGGCAATCCCGGATGCCTGCAGGCTGTCCTCTGGAAGTCAGCAGGATTTAAGCCATGCTTAAAGCAATTTGGAGCCAGCAGAGGAGTGGGGGCTTGGCTGGGAGGGAGGGAACCCCCTGGAGTGAGATGGGGGTTTTGTGGCATGGAGGAAGGCATGCTGCTGTCTTGGGGCCACAGGGTGATGAGGGCAGAGCTGCTCCACATAAACTTTTTTTTTTTTCCCTCAGTTTTTAAATGTTGTGGGGTTTCTTTGTCCATTGGCTTGGCTCTGTTGCAGTCAGAAGATGGTTGGCTTTGTTTTCTATTGTTTTTTTTTTCCCCCTCCTTTTCTCTAGAATTTAATTTGCCTTTCTTCCCAATATCAGCCTTGCAAATAAGTTTAGAAAATCACCACGAAGATGAGGCTTATTTCACTCTGCCCCTCTCAAAGTGATGCTTCCCTGAATCAGAGAGTCATTAAAGTTGGAAAAGGACCCTGAAGGACCAAGCCCACCCCCAGTCCACCCCACCTGCCCACTGCCCACATCCCTCAGTGCCACATCTTCACACTGAACACCTCCAGGGATGGTGACCCCACCACCTCCATGGGCAGCTGTGCCAATCTGAACCCCCTCCAATGCAACTCAAGGCCATTACCATTGGATGGGGCCAGACCTATCGGGTCAAAAGCCAATGACTACTAATATATAACATTTACAAGGGTATTTATGTGTTGAAGAGGTCTCTCAGGACAGGCTGAGATGTGCAACTTGTAGGTGTGCATACACACAGCATCAGTGATGTGAATTATTGGGGTGATCTGATCCCAGCGCTGTCCCCCCCAGCCACCCAGCTCCAGTCAAGCCAGAAGATATTGTAATAACCCATGCATTGAGAGCAGAATAGAGAATAAATTGCTAATAAAAACTCTAGGGGATGACATATGAATGAGAATAGAGCCTGGCATATGTTTTCATCGACCTCGATGTGTTGCACCACGTTGTCCCCACACTTTCTTTTGGTGATAAATTACGGCGCATTGCTGCTGGGAATGGAATGATCAAGCTCAGATGTCTTATTAAGATCTCTCCTTTCCAAAATGTCACGTTGCCTTGATGTTTAAAGGTCTCTGCAGTGCAACAAGCGGGGCATTGTGGTGATCAGCAGGCTCCCTGTTCCTTTTTGCTGGTCAGGGCAGCAGGACCCACAGCATCCCACTGTGAGCTCACAGCGCTGGATGTCAGATGGTGCTGTCCTCATAGCAAGATAGAGGAAATGGGGTGAGCAGTAGGGTACAATTTCTTGGCCCATGCAGATTTGGTGCAGGGAGTTGGGTAGAACAAGGTGGGGTCTTCAAGGACACCCAGGTATACTTCTCAAAGCTCTATTTGACTGCTCAGCATCTCCAGCCCCTTTGCTCTGTCCTGTATCGCCACCCAAGGGGTGAAATCTTGCTTTTTACTGCAGCTCGTGCAAGAGCAATGAGTGACCTGTAAGCTGTGCCTGCAAACAGGTGGTTTCAAAGCCCTTGATACAGGGATGGAGAAGTGCTGGAAAGGCTTGCTGAGCCTTTTTCCCCTTAGAAAACTCTTTGCAGAACAGGAGATGATAACAAACAGCTGTGTTCTCAACCAGCCCCTCCAGCAGCAGAGAATCATTCAGGTTGGAAAAAAACCTCTAAGATCATCCAGTCCAACCATTCACCCATCCCACCGTGCCATCTGAGCACATCCCTCAGTGCCACATTTCCACACTGCACACCTCTAAGGGCAGTGACCCCATCACCCTCTGGGCATCACCTCTCTTTTGGATGAGAAATATTCCCTAATCTCCAACCCGAAACTCCCGTGGCACAACTTAAGGCCATTACCTCCTGTCCTAACCATGATCACAGCAGCATCTTTTTCACGGCACGAGCTTAGCATATGGCGAAATTTGGCCTGCGGACGGGGTGAGTTTTATCCCTATCTCCTTCCAGCGGTCCGACATCCATAGGGATGCTTCCATCCAGGGCCGATGGAGATCGGCTCCTACCGTTGCCATCGGAAGACGCCTGCTGCCACCCCGCGGCACGGCCTGGAAGCGCCGGGAGGGATGGGAGCCTTCCTCCTCTTCCTCCTCTTCCTCCTCTTCCTCCTCTTCCTCCATCCGTGCTCAGAGCCCCATCCAGCCTGAACTTGGATGTCTGCAGAGATGGGGCATCCAGCACTCTCAAGGCAGCCTGTGCCGGTGCTTCACTGCCCTTACTGTAAAAAAACTTCTTCCTACTCAATCTAAATCTCCCCTCTTTTATTTTGGAATCATTTCACCTCGTCCCATCACAACCTGCTGAAGAGTCCATCCCCTTCCTTCTTACATCCCCTTGAGATATCCCGGATTTTCAGTCTAAGCACAGGTGATGTAACATTTCTTCTTCACAAACTGTGCAGCTGTTGTTGGCTTGGACCACTGCAATGGGGATGTGTGAACAGCACGGAGACAAAGTTTTCCCCAATCTGCAAGGTTTTAAAGGGTTTCCTTTGAGTGTTTTGATTCAATTTTGGGCAGTCTGTGGGTATGTGTCAGCTCCCAGCTTTGGCAAGGCAGGTCCTCATGCCCCATCCCTGGAGGCATTCAAGGCCAGGCTGGATGTGGCTCTGGGCAGCCTGGTCTGCTGGTTGGTGACCCTGCACACAGCAGGGGGTTGGAACCAGATGGTCCTTGTGGTCCTTTTCAACTCAGGCCATTCTATCACTCTATGATTTTATACTATCTGTTGGATCAGATATTGATTTCATAGAATCATAGAATGGCTTGGGTTGGAAGGGACCACAAGGATCATCAAGCTCCAACCTCTGTTTGAGTTGGAACACTGAGGTTTTCACTTCTTCTCACAACAAATGCAAGTATAAGAAGAATACAATGTAGAATGTTGTATGGAATTCTTCTGTAACAGTATAGAAGAAGGGATAGGATGGCCAAACCCAACCCAACGGGATGCCATGATGTCTCTGTGCCATGGGCTCGCTCACGTGCCAAGGAAACAACTTATTTCCAGCCCTGGGCTTTCCAGGGAAAGAAGCAGCTCTTTGACAAGCTCCTTAATTAGCCAGAAAGTTGGGTCATAACCACTGCTGTGTCTCCCCTTGCTGTGGTTAGACTGCAGGGTGTGTGAAAAATTGCAGCAGCACAATGAGCATTTCGAGGCGTTGATGTCAATTTTAGAGAATGAAAGAAGGGATTTCTTTTTTTTTTTTCTTCTCTGTTGATAATGATTTTTTTTTTTTTTAAAGACTTCTGAATAACCTCAGGAAAGGAACAGAGAGGGTCTGTTTGTAAATGACTCTAAAAATGTGACCCTGAGCACCTATGATTATAACAGGGAGGACTTCCATCTGAACCTTCCAGCTCGCCCAGTGACTTGCTGCTTGGGCTCAAATCTGAAGCTGCTTAAGAAGGAGCAGAACGTGGTCCTGGCTGCTCAGACCTTCCCTGCAGCACCCAGAGGAGTGGGTGGATGGGCTCTGTTGGGCCATTGGGGTGCAACGTTTGCATTACACAACTGCACAATGGTGAGGGTGGGTATTTGGATATGTGATGGTGAAGCCCAGGTCCTGCTTCTTGCAGCACAAAGCTCCTGGTTTTAATGGGCTAAATGCCACTTAACCCCTTTTAGCATCCTCATGTAGGGTCCCTGCATGTCACACTGAATGGCCTCGACTCTTCCGTGTGTCTAGGAGATGGAGCTTTGATATCAAGGCTGATAACCCTGCTTCTAATGGGACATTTGGAAAAAGACACAGTTCTTCCCAGGCCCTCTGGACTCAAGAGAGGAACATCACACTGCACAACCCAGCTTGTACACCCCATAGCCCTTACCCCCTTCTTTAAAACTCTCCTGGCCAAGCTATTTTTGGAGCTTGCTTTAGCTGCCATAAGCTTCAAAGCCTTGTTTATACAAGAGCAGTTAATAATGGTAAGAGCTGTGTGCAGACTTCTCTAAAAGGGAGTCCAGAAAAGCTGTGCTCATTCAGGAATAGTAATTACTTGTATGGCTTCGGCAGCACTAAAAACAGCCCCGCAGTGTTTCAGGGTTGGAAGCCTTTGCCAAGCTGCTGAAGGTGAATGACTTGGGTACACGGGGGCTGTCTCATTGCATTTCTCAGTCCTTGGCTCACCCTTTCCTGGGCAGGCTGCCATCTCTTTGCAATGCTGAGCTCCTGTTCTCTGTGTCTGCAGAGCCACTGAGCTGCATCGCACCCGTCCTTGGGTCTTGGGATCAGCTGGGGGTCAAGGTTGCACAGAGAGTTGGTGATTGTCCCATCCTTGGACACATACAAGGTCAGGGGCTCTGAGCAAGCTGACTGAGCTGTAGATGTCCCTGTTCATTGCAGGGGAGTTGGACCAGATGGCTTTTTAGGGTCCCTTCCATCTCAAACGATTCTGTGCTAAGGTTAGGTTCGAACTTTCCGGATGCATTGCTGGCCTCCAGCTGCTAACAGGAGTGCTTCAAGTGAAATGCAAGCATCGTGTGGTGAAATGCTGTTGGTTCTATTTTCCTTTTAGGACTTTATGTACATGGGAATAGCTGCAGAAGGGAAGAGATGTGAGAGGATGGATAGCAATGGCCAAGCCTGGCTGGACGAAGCACATCTTCCTCTGCCAGAAGTGCTGCACACAAAGCAATGCAGCAAAACGAGTCCAGGAGTGAGGGCTCTGAGCCAAGACTTAAGTGACTGGGATAGAGCCAGCTGCCTAGGGGCAGGAGATGGGCTGCTGGTGTGTTATCACCACTGCTTGCCATGGACCAACTGCAGGGAGGGGCCCTGGGGGTGGATGCTGCTCGAGATGGAGCGTTTGTCTTCTTTGGCCTTGGGCAGCTCTGGGGATGTGCACACAGCAAGGCTCTGCTGGCTTTGGAGGAGAACTGGAGAATCCTGTGTCCTCATATTGGGTGGCCCCAAATCTCTGCACTGCACAAAGCTGCAATGTGCTCTGAGCTGTGATGCTCAGCAGCATTAAAGCACTGGGTGCTGGCTGTGCCAACGTGCAGGCAGCCGACCACCTCTGGAGCTGGGATTTCATGCTTGTGTGCTTGCTGTCCTTGCTACTGGGCAAAAAACGTCAGTGAAGACTTCATCAGCCAGGCTGGGAGCTGTTCCCATGCTCATTGCATGCCTGCATCTCCTCAGGACGAACGATGCTGCTGGGGGGGGGGCAGGAGGGCTCCCATCTGCAACGTGCAAATCCCACAGGGGAACTTTCAAAGAGTTTCTGAATAACTAGAAATGTATTTATAGCCAGCCCCAGGATGTTTGCTGCTAATGAGATGCACACAGGGCTCAAACATGACTCAGTGCTCCACGGATGTGAGTTTGCTCCTTTTAGTGGCCTGCTTTTAAACAAGAACAGAACTCTGGGCCGTGTCTTTGGGAGAGCTGGTGCTCCAAATAAAGGGAATAAAAGCCTGGCTGGGAGGATTGAAGTGTGCTCTTGTGCCATGTTTAGGGTTGGTGTTGGGCACAAAGGGGGGGATGCAGCTGAAGGCATCTCCCCGCCGTCTGCAATGGAATGGAATGGAATTGAAGCACAACGTGAAGGTTTGGGAGGATGCATTGCTGGGAGGTTCATGTGGATTTGGTTAGGGGCGTGAAATAGCGGTGCTGCCGGGTGCTCCTGTACCATTTATCTCTGTCCGGGTGGATGAGGTGGAAGATGGGTGAAGGCAGCTGACAGCCCCGCCTGGTAGCTGTAACAAATATGTGAATAATGACAAGTGAAATCCCACCCAACGAACAGCCCTGCTCACCACACGCATTTCTCCACTCAATCCTGGCCCCTGCTTAGCACCTGCAACACCTCCAGCCCTGCAGAGAGAGGTTGGGGTGTCCATCAGCCGCCGTGAGAAATGTCCTTCATTCCTCCTCCGAGCTCCTTCTTGAGGCAAACTCATTTGTTTTTCCAGCAGGGGATTTTTGGATAGGTCTCCAGTGCCAAGATTGTGTCAAAAGGGAGGAAAGGGAGCAGGTGAATTGGGAAGACAGATGTCTCACCTGTTATGTCATGTTAGTGTCAAGGCGTAGGGATCAGTGTGAATAGACATTAAGCTGGAAAACACAAGGAGGGGGGGAATAAGGTGCAGACAGAAGGAAAAAAGCATTCTCAGTGTCTGTTGTTTTGAGTTTCTGTGCCACTTGGCACAGTGAGGGTCACTAAAAGACAGGGAGCTGCTCAAGGTGTTGCCTTACCAACATGTTAACCCCTAGCAGTTGGCCAGGGGATGTGTTTTTGTGCTGAGCAGCACCTTTGTCTGGTGGGGATGGAGGTGGTTGGAGCTCCTGTTTGGGGGCAGATGGCACTGAGGGCTTTTGGGTTAAGAAAATCAGACCCTAAACAAGAAATACTTGAATTCTCTTTAAGAGTGATTGCTATTTGACCTCAAGTGCTGCCCGGGCCTTAAGCAAAGGGCAAAAATCTCAATTTCCATCTTGAGTCATAGAATAATGAAAGTAGGAAAAGACAGCTCTAAGTTCATCAAGTCCAACCACCAACCCACCCCAACCACCAACCCACCCCAACCACCAACCCATCCCAACCACCAACCCATCCCAACCACCAACCCATCCCAACCACCAAACCACCCCAACCACCACCCCATCCCAACCACCACCCCATCCCAACCACCAAACCATCCCAACCACCACCCCATCCCAACCACCACCCCATCCCAACCACCAACTCATCCCAACCACCAAACCACCCCAACCACCAACCCACCCCAACCACCAAACCACCCCAACCACCAACCCATCCCAACCACCAACCCACCCCAACCACCAAACCACCCCAACCACCACCCCATCCCAACCACCACCCCATCCCAACCACCAAACCACCCCAACCACCAAACCACCCCAACCACCACCCCATCCCAACCACCACCCCATCCCAACCACCAACTCATCCCAACCACCAAACCACCCCAACCACCAAACCACCCCAACCACCAACCCATCCCAATCACCAACCCATCCCAACCACCAACCCATCCCAACCACCAACCCACCCCAACCACCACCCCATCCCAACCACCACCCCATCCCAACCACCAACCCAACCCCACTATCAACCCCATGTTGTGCAGCGTAAGGTGTGGAGGACACAAATACCCATCAAATTGAATGGTTTCAATTTTGGAAGGGATGCAGGAGGTGAACATCCATCAAGTGAAATCTTTCTGTTTTGGTCCTGTGCAGCTCCCAAGTTGTGGCCAATGATCCTTGGGAGGCAAGTAGCCACTGCAATGAAGCAGTTCACCAACATTAAGTGCCATGGGTGCTCCACTGCCACTCAGATGACATTGACTCTGCAGGGATTTACAGCTGTCAGCTTGAATCCCTTCTCAGAGACCTTTGCTGACTTGCAGCTGGGAACATCACCAACACAGAGCAGAATTATCTGTGTTCATATCTGTTCTGTGGTTGTGTTGTGGAAGTGAACTGATATCTCCTTTAGAGAAGTTACATACATAAATGAGAATAACTGCAGTCATTATCCGGCTCTAATTTCTTAAAGCCACGATTCAATAACTAAATATACATGCTTAGTTCTAAGCAAGCACTACTACTTATCTGAATATATACAGGACTGGGACAGAAAATGCATCTAAAGCACAGGACACACTTGCATGGCTTGGTGGTGATGTACTCACCCCATAAAGCTTCAGTTTGCCAGTGGCTGGTTGTAGATCATGCATGTCATGAGGGGCCACCATGTGATAAGAGGAAAAATGGCTCTGGAAGACAAAGCTTTCCCCCATCACTGCCTTGTCGAGGCTATAAAAAGTTGCCCTGATCCAAGTTTTTCTTGTGCATAGCCTCTGGCTTGGTCTGTGGTCCAGCTAAATGAGGCTTGCACTTGCATAAGTGTAAGGAAGAGGAATCATTCTGAAGATATTTATAATGGCTTTGCTCTTCATGATCTCCTCTCCCTGCAGCCATGCATGTGACCCAGCCTTGGCTCTGCATAGGGCTGTTATTGTGGGGTCCTGGTCACGGTGGATGCTGCTGACACATGATGGAAAGATGTCAAAGGGACCATCAAAGCGGGTTTATCACAGGGAGCCCTTGTCTGCGTGCAGCCCTTTGGACTGACATGAAATAAATTTGGGGCGGTGGGGACAAGATAAATTACAGAGCCTCCTGGTCATCAGATGAAACAGCGGAGGGGGAAAGAAAGAACAGAGGGTCCTTTGCTGGGTGAGGAGGGGGGTGCTGGGCTGACACGTGAGTTGGGATGCACATGACGGGGGGGAGGAGGCCGTGTCCTGATACACTCAGGCATGCACATGAAGCTGAAACCCTCTTTATGACGCTTCCTCAGGGTGAGATGGCTTTCTGCTTTGCTCGGGGCTCGTATCCAGGTAAGAAAAAAGCCTTGCCTCCCCTAGAAGGTCAAAAAATAGAGGGGGGGATGCTTTGCCATCCTTCTGCTTGGTGGCTGCACCTCCTCCCAGCTCCCTGTGTCAGGCAGTTCGGCACTGTGCACTGCTGTAGGTGCAGCTGGTGGACGTCTGTGGTTGAAATGAAGACCAGGATGCAGCTGTAAATTACTGCTCTTCCTGCAAACCTGCCTGCTCGTGCAGCAACAAGCATTGCAGCACCACTGGGTGCTCGCAGAAAGACACGCTTGGAGAACAAGAGCTCTGAATCCCCAAGGTCAGCCGTGTGCTGCCATGTTTGCTTGGGTGGTTGGTGACAAATGTCAATTAATTGCTTCATCCTGCATAGGGAAACCCTCCCTGCTGGTGCTCGTATGGGCTGTGCTTGTACAGGAGTTCCTTTCCTTGTGACCCCGATGTCAGGAGCACCAGCACACGCCTGAAGGAGTGCTTGATGTTAACGGTTCGAGTTCCGCTGTGGGTCGTTTCATAGAACATCAGCCATCATTCATGGCCAACCGCAATGAAGAGCGGCGGAGTCGTTGCGGAGAGCCGTTAGAATTCAAACAGGCCACTTCCGCTCCTCTGCGCGCATGCGCTGTGCTGCTTGGAGGAACAAACAGCATAGAGTTGGCGGACTGGCGGCGCAGAGCGGCTAAAGCGAAGGGACTCCACGTCCCCGCAATACGCTTGGGAGGACCTATCACCATAGAGACGGGCTGCACAGAGCGGAGACAGCAGAGCGGCGCTCTGCGCAGTTCCGGGCGCGCTCTGTGGTGCTCTGCGGGGACTCGGGTGGGTCCGGAGCTCCAATGACCGCTATGGCCCCTGGTGCAGTTCCGCACTTTGGCCACGCGGCGGCAGCAGAGACCGAGGAAAGAGCTTCGCCTATAGGGCCCAATTTAATGCCGAACAAACGAGAGCACGTTAGCAGAAAGCACGGCGGCACATCGACGTGAGAGATGCTGACAGAAGCAGCAGTACACGGCACAGCTTGCACAATAGAGGAATTCATGGCTCGTTCTCAGTGCTTTGGGCGGTGTTCTGCTCAGACATGCTGCTGCAGGGGGATTTCCAGGACGATTTCTGCGGTTTTTCTACTGAGAAGTGAGCAAAGCTGTTCCTTATTGCTGTAACCTCGTGCCTGTTGCTGGGCAAATCACCACCCTTCCTTTTTCTGCCAGCTGTGTTAGGTTCTACCTAGGCATTGCTTGTGATCTGATGGGAGGGGAAATCCTCCGTAACACGAAGGCAAAAGATGGAGCGGATCACGGATATGGAAAAACGAAGCGCTGGAGATCCGGGCTGGTGTTTATCAGGAGCACCGCCTGCTGGTTTTTGTGTGCTCAGCATGAGTCACCGACTGCCGGTAATCCCTTGGGTGCAGGGCAGGTTATCGTGTTCCTAAAGGCAAAGGTTCGGCTGGCTGTACGCAGTGCAGGGCCACAACACGTTGGGGAGTGCTATTTCTGCACCGAGAAGCACAGACCCCAAGCAAAACATTTGTTTCGTCTTCCTTCCTGCAGAAGAAACCCTATGCGAGGGTGGCTGTGTGTTTGCAGCTCGGGTGGGCTGGGCTGCTCCTGGCAGCGGTTTTGCTGCAGCTGAGCCCCACGCAGCCCCCAACCATCACCGAAATGGGGGAGGGGAGGAGGGGATGCAGAGCCCCTATAGGGGCAGAGCTGCTGCATTTCCACACAGGTGCTGAGGCTCTATGGGGCAGAGCACGGATCGCTTCCCTGGCTGATCTGATGATGATGATGATGATGATACGGGGAGGGGGGGGTTGGTGCGAGGACTACAAACCCCGGCAGCTCCCACGCTCCGCCCTTCCGCTGCCGCTGCTCAGCGCGGCCCCGAGGCGGCAGCGGGCGGCCCACGCGTGGCCCCGCCATGAGCTCAGGTCAGGGGCGATGATGGGGGGAGGATGGGGATGGGAGGATGGGGGGCTGCAATGTGTGATCCGAGGGGGTGGCAGCGCTGGTGAAGCCTCGCGGTCGCGTAGCACGCAGGGGTTGCACACCGTGTTTTTCCTCGCTGTTGCGGTTTGCACAGAGCCCAGGGCTCGGTTATCCCGGCAGGTCGCATCTCTGCTCCGCTTTGCTCTCTTCTCCTTTTCTTTGCTTCCCTTCCCCATCCCCCAGCTCTGCCCCCAGCTGCACGGCCGCATCCCGGCTGTTGGCACCTTTACGCCGTGCAAGGAGATGCAGCCGGGCACGGTGCGCTGCTCAGCTCAGGACGCAGGCAGGCGGGGCGTTGAGTTCGCTTCTTCTACCTTTGGGTTCCCATTGGAAAGTGCAGGGGAGCAGAGCACAGAGAGGTCCCCTGGAGGTCGTTGTGCTTGCAAAGCACCTCGGAGCTTGCAAAGGAAAGATGCTCTCGTTGCCATCCAGCATCTCAGGGTGAATAAAGCCCCGTGGTTTGGGGCAAAAGCGGGGACAGCAGCTGCCCTGCGTCGTGTTTGCACGGCCACACCTCATCCACAAACTGCTGTGTGCAAACTGGTTGTGCAGCTTTAGCACGCTCTGCCCGCCCCTCTTTGGCACCGGCTGCTTCCTGGGCACAGCGTGGAGGATCCCGTGCCTTGAGATCAGCTGGGAGCTCCATTCGTGGGCTTTGGGAAGCAGCCGGGATGGGAGCAGGTGAGAAAACCCACAGCTGTGGGGTTGGGATCGTGTGGGAATCACTGCGGTGGTGGCAGGATGGTCGTGCAGTCCCCCAGAAAGGTTCTTAACCCGTGGAGCTGTGCACACATTGCACGGCAGGACGCTCAAACAGCAAAGAGAAAAGGATAAAAACGCATTTTCCATCCGTTTCCCAGCACCCAGGCGAGGAGGAAAGGACAGGGAGGAAAACAAGCATGAAAAGCACTGCGGGATGGCTTGCCTGGCACTGCCCCAGCACCTCTCCCTGTGCCAGCTTCTGTCCCCTGGCACCGCCTGCTGTCCACCCATTGGGGTTCTGTGGGCTTTGGATTGGATTTGGTGGCACTTCTGCCCCGGTGTTTCCATCCTTGCCACTGCCACCCATCTGGCACAGCTCTCAATGCCATCATAACACATTTGCTATTTGCATTGCAGACAGCAGCAGGCTGCTGGGGAGCCCACGGCCGGGCTACGGGACGCTGCAGCACGACACAGACACATCCTGCATGGTACGTACAGAGCTTTGGGTTAAGGGGAACCCGTTTGTGAGCAGGCAGAGCATCCTGCTTGGAAGGAAATTGCATAAGTGAGTGCATTTTGGTGTTCCTGCAGGAGGTGACGGGCTATCGCAGCCAGCCGTGGCGCACAGCCCTGTGCCATGTGTGCTGTGTGCTGAGTGCTGGGCTGCTGCTGCTGCTCTTCCACTGGAGACCCAGCCTGCGTGTACGGGCCAGGTGCAAGCCTTGTGCCTTGGGGCAGGCAGATTGGGTCATCATTAGGGTGAGCACCACGGAGGGGGGGTTTTAAGTGGGATGGGGTTCCCTGCTTGCATCCATTGGGACGCTGTGTGCGTTTTGCAGGATCGATTTGGGCAGTGCTTCACTGCACGCGTGCAGACGGAGATGCTGGGTGAGAGCAGGTGAGCGAAACCCCCGTTAAGTGGGTGGGATGCGTGTGTGAGGGGGGTGTTTGTAGAGATTGATGTCTGTTCTGTGCCCCGAGCAGCCTGGAGCATCACCCCGGGGCCAGGCTGGAGGACCGCAAGAGCAGCATCGCTGTTGGCGTGGCAGATGAGGAGGAGAGCCGGGACACCATCCGCCTGCACCAGGAGGAGGTGATGCCCACAGCCCCCCTCCCTGCTCCCCCGTGCTCCCCACAGCCCTTTAAAAGCCCCCCGATCTCTGCTCAGCACAACGTCCTGCGCTATTACCTCTTCGAGGGGCTGCGCTACGTCTGGATGGAGAGGAGGCAGGCATACTGCAGGGTCAGGTATTCCTCTTCCCCAAAAACAATCCTAATCCATCTGTGGGTCCCGCACCCACACCACTGGCTCTCTGCATGTTGCAAAGCCTTCGCAAATCCTTGCACTGTGCCCCTTTTGTTCCTGCTCCCAGCCTTGGCTGAGCACGCGGAACAAGATGCTCTCTCTTTCCCAAAGGGTTTTTGTTGACGTGGACGTGCTGTGTGTTCTGCTGTGCTCCCAGTGATTCTGAATCTGTTTTTCTTCCTTCTCTTCCCCCCGTTCCAGTGCCTTGGATGAAGGCTGGACCTGTGCAGAGCTCCACCTCTGTCGGGCTGGGCTGGGCCAGCAGGATCACAGCTCTAGGTGGGCATGCAGAACATTGGTAGGATACAGCAATGAGGGGTTTTTTTGGGTTTTTTTTTTTTTTTTGGCATTTACTCTCTCAGTCTGAGCCTGGAGCTCAGTTACAAGGCCTGATATACCATTACATTGTCATTTGAATACCTTCCATCTTTACTTTACAGAAGAAAGATCTACGGCCCAAACCTCATCGAGGTGCCTGTCAAGTCCTATGCCAAGCTCCTGGTGGAGGAGGTGAGCACCCGTGGGAGGACTGCAGACCCAGGAGCATCCCCAGTTGGCTGCAGAGCATCCTCAGCCATCCTGACCATAAACCTCTCTCCAGGTGCTCAATCCCTTCTACATCTTCCAAGTGCTCAGCATCTTGCTGTGGGTCTGTGATGCCTACTACTACTATGCTGCCTGCATCTTCCTCATCTCCACCATCTCCCTGGGGCTGTCCCTCTACGAGACGAGGAAGGTTGGTGGTTGGACCTTGGGAAATGCTTCACAAAGCCCACCCTGTGTTGGAATCTGGCTTTCTGGGGGCTTTATAGGGATCTGGCTTGGTGGAATAACCCTTTTCCGAAGCCAGCTGGCTGAGTGTGCATTGAGAAGGTTTCATGAAGTCATGGAATCGTTAAGGTTGGATAAGACCCCTAAGATCATCCAGTCCAGCTATCTGTTCATCCTCACTATGCCTACCAACCACGTCCCTCAGTGCCACATCTCCACACTGAACACCTCCAGGGATGCTGGTTCTACCACCTCCCTGGGCAGCCTGCTCCAATGCATCACCGGTCCTTTACACCACATCCCATGTATGGTCCCCAGCCTGGTGCACTCATGACCAAGGTGCTTTACTTTCCTTTTTGAGCTGGTTCTGGCTCCCCCTAACAGCTCCCTCCCTTGCAGCAAAGCACCACGCTGCGGAACATGGCCAGGATGTCCATCAGCATCCGAGTGCGCCGTGCTGACGGAGGTGAGCGTGATGCCTGTGATGAGCAAAGGCTCCTTTGAGATGGGACCAACCCCACCTCAGGGAGACGTGCTTGGCTTTTCCTACTGGGACACCCAGTGGGAGCGCCCCAGTGGGCTCAGATGGGTGGTGGATGGAACAGCATTGGGGTGGTTTGGGTTCTGGGTGCAAAGGATGGGGCCGGGTGCTGTCCCAGCAGAGGAGGCCATGGTGAGCTCAGCAGAGCTGGTGCCTGGTGACTGCATCAGCCTGCCCTTGGATGGTGTGCTGGTCCCCTGTGATGCTGCACTGCTGACAGGCGAGTGCATGGTCAACGAGAGCATGCTGACAGGTGAGAGCATCCCAGTGTCCCCTTCCATCCTTGCATCCACCTCCTGGTAATAAATTAGCAGTGCTCATCACCGCTGGGTTTTACCTGCAGGGGAAAGCGTGCCGGTGCTGAAGACGCCTCTCCCCGATGGTGGAGGGGCTGCGGGCACCATTTATAGCCCCAAGGAGCATCAGAGGCACACGCTGTTCTGTGGGACACACATCATCCAAGCCAGGTCCTACGTGGGGCAGGAGGTGCTGGCTGTTGTCACCCGTACAGGTAGCACCGTGCAGACACGTTGCGTCCATTGGGGTGGTGGCTTTGAGCGCATGCTGAGGTCCTCCTGCTCTTATCCCATAGGGTTTTGCACAGCCAAAGGTGACCTGATCAGCTCCATTCTCTACCCCAAGCCCGTGACCTTCAAGTTCTACAAGGATGCTGTGAAGTTTGTGCTGTTCCTCGCTGTGCTGGGTAAGGGAGGCATTGCCTGGAGCAGCCGAACTCCTTGTTATGGTGGAATCCCCATCTCTGCTTGGCTTTGTACCACAACCCATTTTTTTCTCTGCACAGCTTTTATCGGCACACTGTACAGCATCCTCATCATGATGAAAAACCAGGTAGGGGAAAACCACCACGCATAAAGATCCATCAACTGATGCTATCAGGATGCTCACCCCATTTACGCACCTCGCCTGCCAGGTTCCCGTGGGGCAAATCATCATCCGTGCCCTCGACCTGATCACTGTCATTGTGCCGCCAGCTCTCCCAGCTGCCATGACCGTGGGCTCCATCTACGCCCAGAACAGGCTGAAGAAACGTGGCATCTTCTGCATCAGGTTGGATTTTAGGAATAATTTCTTCTCTGGAAGAGCGGTGGCCCCAGGTACCCCCTGGGGCAGCTCAGGGGGTGGTGGGGTCACCATCCTTGGAGGTGTTCCATGTGGAGATGTGACACTGAGGGATGTGATCAGTGGGGATGGGTTTGGGTTGGACTGGATGATCTTAGTGGTCTTTTCCAATGTTAATAATTCTGTGATTCCACGCTCAGCCCTCCCCGCATCAACCTGTGTGGGAAGATCCGCTTGGTGTGCTTTGACAAGGTGAGCGTTTGGGGTGGCTTCATGCCATGGCTCCCAGCTTGGAGCTGCTCCTGCCCTACTGTGCTCATCCTACAGACAGGGACTCTGACAGAGGAAGGGTTGGATGTATGGGGGGTGATCTCCCTGGAGGACGGACGCTTCATGCCCATCATCCACGAGCCGCGCCGTCTGCCTGCCGGCCCCCTGCTCCATGCCCTGGCTGCCTGCCACAGCATCACACTGCTGCAGGGACAGCCCGTTGGGGACCCCGTGGACCTTAAGATGATGGAATCCACTGGATGGGTAAGGGGAGCGGTGGGACTGGTGTGGAGAGGGTGGTGCCATGCCTTCTGCTTGTGCGTTGCTTCCAGCGCCTGGAGATGGCTGAGGAGGATGAAGGGGAGCTGCCTGGTTTGCAGTGCTTTGGGACAAAGGTCTTGGCCATGATGAACCCTCCACCTGAGGAAGAACAGCCACCAGGCAGGGTGAGTGCCTCGCAGCATCCGTTGGGGAGGTCCTGGTTGGATGTTGGGAAAAATGTAATTTCCAAACGAGTGGTGATGGGCTGACACAGCTGCACAGGGGAGTGGTGGGATCACCTGGAGGTGTTAAGAGCCATGGAGATGTGGCTCTGAGAAACACAGTAGGCATGGTGGGAGTGGGCTAGCAAGTGGGCTTGTTGACCTTAGAGGTCTTTTCCACCCTTAATGATTCTGGCACGCTATAAATGGGTGCGTTGGAGATGGTTTGGTTGGACTCAGTGATCTCAGAGGTCTTCTCCAACCTGAATGATAACGTGGTGCCATGAATGGGTGCAATGGGGATGGTTTGATGGTTGGACTCGGTGATCTCAGATGTCTTCTCCAACCTTAATGATAACCTGGTGCCATGACTGGGTGCGTTGGGGATGGTTTGATGGTTGGACTCAATGATCTCAGATGTCTTCTCCAACCTTAATGATAATGTGGTGCCATGAATGAGTGCGTTGGGGATGGTTTGATGGTTGGACTCAATGATCTCAGAGACCTCCAACCTGAATGTTCTGTTATGCTATAACTGGGTGCGTTGGGGATGGTTTGATGGTTGGGCTCGATGCTCTCAGAGATTTCCTCCAACCTGAATGATTCTATTATGCTATAAATGGATGTTAGGGATGGTTTGATGGTTGGACTCAATGCTCTCAGAGATCTTCTCCGATCTTAATGGTTCAGTGATTCTGTCCCTGGATTGCATCCCTGGATGCTGTGCTTCATACTCCTGGGTTGCCATGTCTTCCAGAAGCACCACTCTCCCATGGGCATCCTGCGCCGCTTCCCCTTCTCCTCCTCCCTACAACGCATGAGCGTCCTTGCAAAGCTGCCCGGCGACGACGCAGCCTGGCTCTACATCAAAGGAGCCCCGGAGGTGGTGGCCAGCCTCTGCAGCACGGAGACGGGTGCGTTCCCACACCGCCATCCTATCCCCATGCCTTTGGGAGCTGTTGGGAGCCCTCTGTCCCCGCGGCAGTGCCCGCGGATTTCTCCCAGGTGCTGCGGCATTACACCGCCGATGGTTTCCGCGTGCTGGCGTTGGCTTGCAGACCCATGAGCACAGTGAGGAGCTTTGAGGATGCCCTGCAGCTGACGAGGTGGGTGCGCACTGCTTTGGCTTTAGATCCCGTTTGGTTTGATGGTGGTTTTCTTTTTTGTTTTTTTTTTTTTTGGTGTGTGGTTTTGGAGGTGGTGCCACGCAGATCGCTGTGCCCAACAGGGATGTGGCAGAGAGCAGCCTGACCTTCCTGGGCTTCTTGGTGATGAAGAACGTCCTCAAGATGGAATCAGCACCCGTGATCACACTGCTGAGGAACGCTGGCGTGCGTCCCGTCATGGTGACAGGTGGCATTGCAACGGGGGGACAGGGCTGGGGAACGGGGGGCAGGGAGGGGCCGTGGGGCTGCAGGAGGGCTGAGGGGCTCTGACTGCATGGATCAGTGGTGAGGATCCACTGGGAGGTGGGGTTGGGGCTATGGGGTTAAGGGTTATGAGGTTGTGGGTTAGGGTTCATAGGTTTGGGGTTAGGGGTTGGGTTCTGGGCTTAGAGGCTGAGGTTAGAATCATAGAATCATAGAATCATAGGGGTTGGAAGGGACCTCCAGAGATCATCGAGTCCAACCCCCCAAGGGGGGGTCATTAGGGATTAGGGATCTCATAATTGTTAGGGATTATGAGCTAGAGTTAGGTGCCAGGGTGAGGGGCTGGGATTGGGGCTAAGGGTTTTAGGAATATTAGGAATCCCAGACTGTATTTTATATGCATTCCCATGATTTGTTTGCATCGTGTCCCTTTGCATGCCTTGCTGGTGGGTTTGGAGAGGCTGGGAGATGTTGGCTGCTTCTGTAACCAGCACCCTTAGAGCCGGGGTGAGCAAGTTGAGCAGCAAAACCCCTGTTACACCACTGTTACACCATCAGCAGCATGAAAGTCCATATCCTGTCAACACTTTGATATACATAGCCTGCACTGTGCCCTGGGGGTGGGTTCCAGTAAAGCAAGCAGAGCTCTGAGCACCATGCCAGCCTAGGTTTGGTTGCTCCATGATTGCTCCACCACTACTCCCATCACCATCTGCAGGAGACAACATGCTGACGGCTGTGAACGTGGCCAGGAGCTGCTGCATGGTGGGTCCAAATGAGAGGGTTGTCTTCGTCACCGCTTCGCCACCCGGCCGTGACCAGCCTGCATCTCTCAAGTTCATCCCCGCAGAGCTCTCGCAGGGCGAGAAGCAGCCAGAGGTGAGCTGAGAAGCAGTCCCAAAAACGTGTTGCTTCTCCAGAAGTATGCTGACGGCTTGCTCTGCCTGCTGCAGGATGCACAGCAGTGGGATGGCCGCCTGCACCTGGCGCTGAATGGCAAATCCTTCGCCGTGCTTCAGGAGCATTTTGCTGACCTGCTGCCCAAGGTGCGTCCCATCCCCATCCACATCCCATCTGGGGGGTGTTGGGCAGTGGGACCGAGCCATCCTCTCCTTGCAGATTCTTGTCCGAGCCACTGTGTTTGCCCGCATGTCACCTGAGCAGAAGACTCAGCTGGTGTGCAGCCTGCAGGAGCTCGAGTGAGTGCCCCAGCCCTGAGGGTTGGGGGACAGTGGGGACACGAGGCATTTCTTGGGCACTGGAGGTTTTCTCAGTGTGCCGATTACATCCTGCCCTTTCCCCAAGCGTCCTAAACGCCTAGGCTTGACCTCAAATCCCAGTGTGTCAGTGTTATGAATCCACCTTCTCTGCTTCTCCTCCAGCTACTGCGTGGGGATGTGTGGGGATGGGGCCAATGACTGCGGGGCACTGAAGGCAGCTGATGTGGGCATTTCCCTTTCGGAGGCTGAAGCATCCGTGGCATCACCCTTCACCTCCTGCCACGCCAACATTGAGTGTGTGCCCACCGTCATCCGGTGAGGGGAGGACCCACAGGGGTTCTCAGCACCTCCATCCCCTCTTTGGGATGGGGTTTGTGGCAGGGCTCTGTTGTGCTGATGGTGGTTCTGCCTGCAGGGAGGGAAGGTGCTCGCTGGTCACCTCCTTTGGGGTCTTTAAGTACATGGCCCTGTACAGCCTGGTGCAGTTTGTGTCCGTGTTGCTGCTCTACACGGTGAGTCCATCTGTCTTGGGGATGGGATGCATCAGCAGGGCAGTGGGAGGTGGGGGAGGACCTCTCTGCATCCATCAGCAATGCCCAGGGATGCCCGAGCCTTCCCTACTTCTGATTTTTATCACACCACGTGACCCCATAGTTGAGAGCATTCCATTTCTCCCTCCCAGATCAACACCAACCTGAGTGACTTCCAGTTTCTCTTCTTCGACCTGATCATCACCACCACTGTGGCTGTGCTGATGGGCCGCACGGGTCCTGCCAGGGAGCTGGGAGTGCGTCGACCCCAAGGGGCATTGATCAGCATCCCAGTGCTGGGCAGCCTGCTCCTGCAGACCACTCTGCTCATCACTGTGCAAGTCCTCAGCTACTTCATTACTATTTCACAGAGCTGGTACGGGACCTGGCGCCGTGGGTTTGGCCATGGGGATGTCGTTGGTCAAAGTCAGCTTGGATGGTGCTGGCCAAAGCCAAGGGGGTTGGCACCAAAAGTCAACTTTGGTCATCACAGTGATCCTTTGTGTCTATTCTTTAGGTACGTGCCACTGAACAGCACAGTGACAGCTCCCCAAAACCTGCCCAACTATGAGAACACGGTTCTCTTCTGCATCACTGGCTTCCAGTACCTCATTTTGGCCGTTGCCATGTCCAAGGGGTACCCATTTCGGGAGCCGCTCTACACCAATGGTGAGGCCATGAGCAAGGGGAGACCCCAGCCCTTCAGCTCCTTTCCCCAGCCCTTCAGCTCCTTCCTCAACCTTCTCCCTTCTCGCCCTCAGTGCTCTTTCTGGTAGTCCTCATGCTCCTCTTCGGCCTCTTGATATGGTTGACCCTGTACCCTCTGGGCTTCCCCAAAACCCTGCTGAAGCTGCAGGACATCGATGACTTGAACTTCAAGCTGCTGCTGTTGGGAATTGCCACGCTCAATTTCTTCGCTGCCTTTGTGCTGGAGGTGGGTAGCAAAGCATCGCACTCAGTAGAGTTTTAAGACCACCATCCTCATGGATCTGTCCAAGAAACCTCCCCAAACTTGTTTTACTTCTATCTTTGCTGCAGACTGCACTGGACTATGGATTGCTGGGCTGCTTGCGTAAGCTGCGCCGGAAGAAGGCATCCAGCAAGCTGTTCAAGAGGCTGGAGAAGGATCTGAGCCAGCAACCATCCTGGCCGCCCCTTAATGAACCACTCTTTGCTACCCCTCGGATGTCCATCGCTGTGAGATAGCACACACCAAACTTCACTCCTCCCTGCTCTGCAGGGGAGCACCACACTCCTGTATTTATTTCTCCTGGTCCCACTGAGGGCAGCTGGTGCCTGGCTCCGTGTCCATCCCATGGGATGCAGCGTGCAGATGAAGATGGTCCCATCTTCCCAGGGGGGAGACCCTCAGCCTCACAGCCACGAAGCCACGTGCTCCAGAAACCACACGCTTGGTCCAATGGCCCCAAAAGAGAAGTGGTGGGAGATGCTAGAGATGAAAACTCGGGGGTTCACCTGGGGATGCCACCTGCCTTCTGCCTCCAGCACCATGCCCTTCTGGCTGGTCAGAGCTGTGAATTAAAGGGTCCTGCTTGTTCTGCCGGTGGTGGCACCCACTGTGGCCTCAGGGCTCTGCTCACTGTGAAGGAAACCTCCCTCCCTCCCTGCTGGCCACCTCGATGTGTAGGAAATGTTTACAAACCACTCCAGCTTGCCAAGGACGTTCTGAGCCAGCTTTCAGCAGCGAGGGGCTTGGAGCATCCAATGCAGAGCCCAAACCCTTATTGCACCTCATGCATTTTTGCCCTTTGGTCCATCGGAGCAGCTGGAAGGGCATCCATGCACCCCCTTCCAGGTCAGTGGGAGGTTTTGGCATGGGATCTCAGCACACTGGTGATGTTTCTGCATGGCCTTCCAGCTGTGCCAGCAGGAGCTTTGTAGCATTAAAACCCCCTCAAATCTCTATTTTTATTTCTATTTTTAACTCCATTCCAGTGCGTAAAGGGGTGGAGCAGGGTGTACCACTTCTGGATTTCACATGGTTCTGGTGTGAGCACATCTAATAAATTAATGCTATTTTCGTGAGAACGCTGTGAACCTCTGGGCAGGGGGATGGTGGAGGGAGGGCAGTGGGTCAGGGTGAGCTTTGGGGTCATTTTCTTCTCTATTGGGGCTGGAAGATGCTGTAAAAGCAGAGAGAACACAGGGATGGCACCACTGGGATGTCAGAACAGGCAGGAGTTGACTTTGGCCAACGCCACCCCCAGTGTGTTTCCAGCTGGAATTTGCTAGAAGAAAAAAAAAAAAAAAAAAAAAAAAGAGAGAGAGAAATTAAAATATATATATATATATATAATTGCTGGAAAAAAAGAAGAAAAAAAAACCAGGTGTCCTTGCCAAAATGTCTCTCCGTGCAAAACCGCTCATCGTGCAGCCTGTCTCCCTCCAGCACTGGTGTATGGAAGGCAAAGCCTGCAGCTGGAGGTGCTGTGGCTGGCATTGGGAATGCCAATCTCTGCAGGTGGGGAAGGGGAAGGGGCAGCAGGGCTGGGGGCTTGGCTGTCTCCAAGCATGGGATGTGGCGAGGCATTGAGCCCCCTCGAGCACGAGCGGTGCCTCTCTGCCCTCCTGGAGCTAGGGATTAGGTCAGGAAATGAGGCACAAGCAGAGGTAAGAGGTTTCCTGAAATCCTAGCCAGGGCTTGAGCTATTAAAGCAGGCTTCCTGAGCAGAGGGCGGGGGGTGAGGGGGGGGGAGAAACCCGTCGAGAGTTTGCCTCGGCCTTTGCCAAGTGAAAGCGCCTGGTGGCTTGAAAAGCAAAAGGAGGGGGAAACAACGCACTGCAGCCCCACTGCAACCCCCAAAGAACCCATCCGTGCCCTCCCAGCATCGCTGACCCCACTGGCACCATTGGGATTTGGAGCCATCCCCTCTGCTCAGCACCGCAGTGGAGCTCCTAGGGGGGAACCCACGCTCCCAAATTCCCATTGGTGCCATGCTTTGCCCTCCTCCCAACTCCCCCCCCCCCCCAACCCCTACTTGGTTTTGGGGTTAACAGTGCTATAAATGATGCCTAATTATGAAGCTGCTGCCCTGGGGACAAGGCTTGGAGAAGGCAGGAGTTCAGTTGGAGGTGTGCTCAGAACCTCAGGTTTAGCCACAATCCAGGTGTTAGGATTGGAAAAACAGGCTTGGGGAGCACCCTACACCCCCCACTTGCTCTCTCTGGTCTGAAACTGGATTTTCTGCTTCTTTTTTAGAGCAGCAGCAGCACTCACAAAGGAGGAATAGCTCACAGGTATCCCCTTCCCCATTGAGAAATGACACTGACCCCCCCAGGTCTGAGCTCCAAGCCCTCAGCTCCCCTCCACGCCATTCCCTTGCTTTGAATCTCACCTACAACCTTTAGGTTTTGGCCCAGAGCACCGCAGCTGATGTTGGTGTGGGGTGGTGGTGAGCACAGAGCGTGCATTCTTTGTTGTTCCCATCGCCCTCCAGCAATGGGAGCATCCCACGCTGCCCTGCTGACAAAGGGGAAATGGGGGGAGGGGGGGGGTTTGCACCCCCCAGGGTAAAGCTGCACCCAGCAATGGGAGCTGCTGCACCCACCTCCTCCTTCATGTCCCTGGGTGGGGGAGGGAGTTTCACCCTAAAAATTGAAAACTTGTCCCATTTTGCACCCCCCCCTCTGATGTATGTGTGTGTGTGTGTGGGGGGGGATTGTTTGGGGTCACCCCTTTTTCCCATCCTCCAACAAGAAGAGTTGACTCCTGTGCCCCAAAGCGCCGCTCAGCGCCGCTCAAAGCCTTCCTCACTTCTGCCATCGGGTCAAAAGCCAAAGGGATTTAAAAAAAAAAAAACAAACCCAAAACCCACTAAAATCCCAAAAGTTTCGCTCGGTTCAGTGTGCACCCATTGATTCTTTTTTTGGATTATTCCCGTTTCCTCCCCAGCAGGCAGCACATCTCCGGGCGAGGAGGAGGAGGAAGGGAAGGATCAGGTGTCGCTTTAGGACCCAGCGGAGCCCCCATGTTGGAGGTAGGAGCTTTTTTTTTTTTCTTCCCCCCCCCCCCCCCAACCCCCCCCTTTCTCATTTTGGAGTTTTTGAGCCTGGAGAGAAGAAACCAAAGCGTTGGGCAAAGGCGAGAGCAGCTCGGTGCACCCAGAGCGGTAAGGAGCCAGCAGAGCCCCAATCCTACACATCCATCCTCCTCAACCTCTCGATGACGGCCCCAAGTTAGGGCCAAAAGCCATTTTTGGGGGGGCTGAAACCCAACTTTTAGGGGGGGGCACGGAAGATGGGAGCCTCACCAATGGCTTTGCCAACGTGCTTGGAGGATTTCCAATCGCAGCCCCCAGGGACGGCCCTTGGAGCTCACGGTGAGGACGTTCCCATCGCTTTTTGGGGCTCCGCAGCCGTGCTTTGGGGGGGACCCCAGCTTTGGTGGAGACATCTCATCCCAGACAGCTGTTGTGGTGGCTTTATCACTGCTTCAATCAATCTAAAAATACCCCGAAGTCTGAAGGAAGCTGGATTATTTCCTTTTTTTTTTTTTTTTCTCTTTTTTTTTTTTCCTTTTTTTTTTTTCTTTTTTTTTCCTCCCGTTCTCCTGGAAACTGAAGGGATTTTTGCTTCGGTCCAGGTTTTATTTTATTTATATCCAAGGGGCACAGAGGAGGGGGAAATCCTGATGGAAGAGCGGTGCGTGGGGAGGCGTGCAGAGAAGGGGGGGGGGGGGAGAGCAGAAAACTTTTGGACTGGACGTTGGGTTTTTGGTTTCTTTTTTTTTCTTTTTTTTTCTTTTTTTTTTAATGGTTGGTCCGGGGCCAGGAAATGCGAATCCTTTCAAATTCCCTTTGTTCTCTCACTCTCTGACAACCAGAGCTTTAAAAAAAAAAAAAAAAAAAGACCAAAAAAAAAAAAAAAAAAGGGGAAAAAAAGCTGGGGGAGGGGGGAAAAGGCTGGGGGAAGGTGGGGTTTAGCAGAGGGAAAGGCTGTGGTGTTCTTTCTGCAGCCTGATTGTTCCCAGATGTGCGTTGCAAAAACATCTGGCTCTGCAGAGCCAATAGACCCCCCCCCCCCCCAGCCCCCCCTGCAGGGCACCCAATGGGGTTTGGTGGGGATGGAGTGGGGTGTGAGGGTGCTGTGCCCCCAACCCCGTGCCTTTCGGGTGGAAAATCCCAATGGTGGATGGCCGCTGTTGAGCGGCTGCCATGGTTTGCTGCTGAAATGGGATGTGAGGATGTGGTGGTGGCCTTCGTGGAGATGATGGGGGTGTTGTCATCGTGTTCCCATCGAGGATGTTGACGCCTGGTTCTGTGTGTGGGGCCAGGGAGCGGAAGATCCCTCATGGGAAATTGGAACTAAAGGAAATTGGAGCACCGGGTCGGGGTGATTTGGGGTCCTGGCCAGCACCCAGCCCCCCGAGGCTGGAGAAAGCCTCCTGGAGCCTCACGCTGATCCCGTTCATCCCTATGCAATTCCTCGTAGCCCGCACCTTGTGCATCCGCTGCTCTCCTGGCGGTGGGAAGCAAGACAGGGCAGGGCTGCGGGGCACAGGACCCGAGGTTCAGGGGCTGGGATGGGACCCCATTGGGACCCCTGAGGTCTGCCTGGTGGCCAAGTTATCCAACCTCAGTTTGTGCCAATCCCAACACTCCCAAAGCTTGTAAGGGCTGGGAGTCAACATCTCCCTACAGACTTGGGAGACCTCAGTTTCCCCTCTCTATCAGCAGGGTGGGATCCCCATCCCATGCCACAAAGCTTCCTCCTGGATGGACAGACGGTTGCATTTCCAACACTTCTATTGTATTCGTTATTCTCTTTCCCAATTTTATTGCGTTTTTCCTCTGCCCCCATCCAGACTGTGCCGTGCTCCTGCAACTACCTCCCATCACCATGAGAGCGCTGTGCCTCGTCCTGCTGGGCCTGCCAGGTGAGTGCCAAGGCCCAAAGCAGCCCCACACTTTGGGGACACTGTGGGCTCCAAAATATCTTCTCCTCCCCCTCCACCCCCCTTCCCAGCGCTCCTGGTCCAGGGCCAGTACAGCAGGTTTGAGGGCATTACCTACCCGGAACCGGTGCAATACTCCCAGTACGACCAGCAGGCAGGTGAGAGCCTTCATCCACCTCCTCTTCCTTGCAGCTTTGCTTTCCCTAATGCCTTTTTCCACGCTCTGTTCCATTCCCTTTTCCACCCCAACCCCCCACGTTTCCCATTGCTCCCAGTCCCCACGGGCTGTGCGATAACACAAGAAAACCCAACATCCTTACGCTCCATTTTCTCCCTTTTTTTCTGCAGAAATTCAGGATTACTACGACTACCACGGTGAGTGCAGCCGTGGGGCAGGTTGGGGGCTGGGGGTTGCACATCCTCATTGTTTTATCCCCCAGATGTGACCCCACGCACCCCAGAGGAGCAGTTTCGCTTCCAGTCCCAGCAGCAATCCCAGCAGGAAGTTGTGCCAGCACCAACCATGGGTGGGTGAAAAAAAGAGACCACATCCCCCTTCCCTTCCAGCACTGCCCCGACCCTAAAACCTGACTGGGGGACAGTAGGATGCTCCCTATGCCCAACCCCAAAGCTTTGCTCTTCCTCCCATCAGCTGCTGCCCCTGAGACTGAGCCCACAGAGCCCGGACCTCTGGGTAAGTGTGGCTTTCACCACTCTCCTCCTAACACAGAAATGGTGCAACTTGAGTCCCTTCCCCCACCCGTGCATCCCCCCTATGGATCATCCTTACTCCGGGGGGGGTAGGGAACGATGCAATGCTGAGCACACCCCCAGTGCTCATGGATTTTCCCCCCTATTTAAGCCTGCTTGTATTTTGGGGGCAAAACAACACAAAACCAGCTCTGGCTCTCATTGCAGACTGCCGGGAGGAGCAGTATCCCTGCACCAGGCTCTACTCTGTTCACAAGCCCTGCAAGCAGTGCCTGAACGAGATCTGCTTCTACAGGCGAGCGCAGGGGCTGTGCCCCCCACCCCCCCACCCGCATTGGCACAGTACCACATTTGGGTTTTTTAACCCCAAAACCATCCTTTACCCCGCAGCCTCCGCCGGGTCTACGTGATCAACAAGGAGATCTGCGTCCGCACCGTGTGCGCCCACGAAGAGCTGCTGAGGGGTAAGGACTCATCCATCAGCTCAGGGACATCCCCACCCATCGTTGGGTACCACCAAAGAGGATGCTGATGGTTGAACACAGAGGATGCTCTGCGTTCCCAGTCGGCACCAGTTTAGGTGCAGTGGCGGCTGCTGGAAGAGCGTTGTGTTTCCATCTCCCTGCAGCCGACCTGTGCCGTGACAAGTTCTCCAAGTGTGGTGTGATGGCCACCAGTGGGCTCTGCCAGACCGTGGTCACCTCCTGTGCCCGTAGCTGCGGGGGTTGCTGAAGCCCCCACCTCGCTGGGACGCAGCCCGGCTCCTCCACCTGGTGCTATAAAGGAACCGTGCATGAAAGGCCAAAGAAAAAGTCCGGTTTGGTGCACATAAAAATAAATAAGGGTTGGGGGTGGGGTGGGGGGTGTTATTATTTTTATGACTTTTGTTATTATATTGTAAGTCGGGGGGGGGTTGTTTGCTGCGTAGAGTATCCAAGAGAAAAAGCGTAAGGGTTGCTGTGGCTCCTGTCTCTTTCTTTTTGGGTTTCCCATTGGTTTGGGGTCATTGGTGATGCTCCTTGAATAGAGCAGAGCTGGGCTGTAGGATTTGGGAATGCTTTGGGGATTTGGACAGTTGAGTGTTCTGCTTGAAATAACACAGCATCATTTGGGGCAGTTCTGGTTTTTCCTATGAGAAATGGTGCAGCTATGGGGTTTGGAGTGGTTGTCCCCAGTTTCCACATGGGGAATAGCATGCATTCAGTCTATGCAGTGTCCTGATGTTGAATTGAGGGCAGTTTTGGGGTTCTCTGATTGGAAAGGAGGGGATTGGTTTACTACATTCAATTTAGCTTGTAGTTTTCTTGGGATATAGTCATCTTCTATAGCGTGTGTAATAATAACAGCATATAGGTCACATAATAATGATGCTAATAAATGTCATGGGGCCTGATGGGCGCCAATTTGAGCAGCTGGTTCCCAAACCCTCCACCCTCAACCCCAATAAGTGTCACTAGGTTGGCTTTCCATACATTTAATGGAGGATTAGAAGGGATATACAAGGGTTGGGGCCACGTTGGGTTGGCCCATAGCACCGATATCAAACCAGTCTCCAAAAAGAGCAGTAGAAAAGAGAGGACCCTCCCTGTGCCACGTGGGATCCAGGCGTAGGGATGCTTACCCTGGTCAGCACCAGTCTGGGGAGCCCCACTGCTCCCATCACATCCATGTGGGCTAAAAAACGTCCTATTTCCAAATATTGGTTATAGAAAAGCTGTAGAAAAAGGAGGGGGGAAAAAAAATCAAGCTGTATCAAAAATAGACAGTGGTGGCTCAGGGGGTAAAGTGCTGCTCTTGATCAAGAAAAAAGAGTGGGATTTGCGAACGCTGAGCAGATTTTTGGTGAGCTGCACGTGCTGCTCTCAGCCCTAAATGCTGCGGGGGTGACGGCGAGACTCCTGTGCCCCCCACTGCTGTGCTGGTGGCTTCTGTGCAGCCCCAGAGCTCTGCTCCAGCGCTGAGACCTGTGCCTGGGGTGGGGGGGAGAACAGAGGGGTCACCCCAAAGAGAAACCCAGTGGCATCCCCATGCGTGCAGCAGCATCTCCACGCAATGGGATGAGCCCCAGAACAGCCCAGCTCCACCACCATGCAACCTAAGGTGCAGGCAGCACCCCGGGGCCACCCGCCTGCAGCACTTGAATGCGTCGCTGTGCCTCTGCCAGCTGCTGCTCTGATGTGCCCAGAGAGCGGTCCAGGCGGCCCTTCTGCAGAGCCAACCTCAGCGAGGCTTCGTGTGTCTTCAGCTTCTCCCTCTCCACCTGCGTAAGGATGCAAACCGTTGCTCTGTTGCACGCCTTGCTCTAGTGCATAACATCAATGCATGCGTGCATGCTGTGTGTAGCTGCACGCTTTGCTCCTGTGCACAGCACACACATATTTGCATGCACGTGTGCACAGCTGCATGCCTTGCCCCAGTGCACATATATGTGTATATGCACGCACATGTGTTGCTGCATGCATTGCTCCAGTGCACAAAATATATGTATGCACGCCCACTTGCATTGTTGCATGCCTTGCTCCAGTGCACAAAATATACATATGCATGCACGCGCATGTGCTGTGCATTGTTGCACACCTTGCTCTGGTGCACAAAGTATATGCACGCATGCACACATGCACTGTTGCATGTCTTGCTCCAGTGCACAGAATATATGCATGCATGCACACGTGCACTGTTGCATGCCTTGCTCTGCTACACAAAATACACAGATGCATGCCTGTGCTGTGCATCACTGCACAGCTTGCTGCAATGCACTCTATATACACACATGCATCTGTATGTTTTGTTGCACTTGCTCCTTGCTCTGTTGCAGTAGATATATATACACATGTATTCACGTGTGCATGCTATGCTTTGTTGTACACCTTGCTCCTCTGTGCACAACGCACACATATAAATACAGCTCTGCACACACTGTGCAGAGCAGAGAGATCAGAGCATCATTGATATCATGCGTGCTTCACGCTTGGAAAAACAACATTGCAGTTTTATGGCTCCAGCACTGAGGCTGCACCACCCAAGGGTGCAGGGCAGGGCGGTGGGTGCTCACCTTCTCCAGGGTTCTTTTCAGGGCACAGTTGTCCTTTTCAAGGCGCAGGGCGCAGCGCTCAGCTTCACGCCGTTCAGCCTCCAGCTGGGTCACAGCACGCTGCAGGCTGCCCACGCGCTCCTGCAGCCCCCGCTGCTCTGCCCTCAGCCCCCCCAGCACCGCCGCCTCCTCCTCGTCCTGCTGCTGCTGTGTCTGCAATGGGAGCAAGGCTGTAGGGTGCTGCGTGGAGTTATAGGGTGTGCACAGGGTGATAGGGTATGATGCGGGGCTATGGGTTGCTGCACAGGGTGACAGGGTGATGCACAGGGTGATAGGGTGATGCACGGGGCAATAAGGTGCTGTGTAGGCAATGGGGTGATGCATGGGGTAATGGTGCTGCAAGGGGTGGTAGGGTGCTGCACAGGATAAGAGGGTGATGCGCGGGGCAACAGGGTGATGCACACGGTAACTGGGTGCTAGAAGGGGTGTAGGGTACTGCACAGGGTAATAGGGTGATGCACAGGGCATCAGGGTGATGCACAGGGTAATTGGGTGCTGGAAGGGGTGTAGGGTACTACAAGGTTAATAGGGTGATGCATGGGGCAGTAGGGTAATTGGGTGCTGCATGGAGTATAGGGTAACTAGGTGCTGGACAGGGTGGTAGGGTGCTGCAGAGGGTAATAGGGTGATGCACGGGGCAATAGGGTGATGCACAGGGTAACAGGGTGCTGCAAGGAGTGGTAGGGTGCTGCACAGAGTAATAGGGAAGTGCATGGAGCTACAGAGCAATGCATGGAGTAACAGGGTGCTGCATAGCAGAGTAAAAAGAGCTGCATGGGAGGGCTGCGTGGGTCCCAGTTAGGACAGTTGCCGTTGCTCTCCCACCTCCTGCAGCCGCCGGACCTGCGCCTCCAGCTCCTCTCTGCGCAGCTCCAGCACTGCACGCTCCTCCTGCAGCGCCCGCAGCTGCTCCCGCAGCACCCCGCGCTCCTCCCGTGCAGCATCCAGCATCTCCTGCATGGGGGACGTGCACGGTGACACAAGGCCAGATAGGTCCCCACTGCACCCCGAGGTGCTCCTGCACACCTGCAGTGCCCGGCGGTCGAGCTCGCCCGCAGCCAAGGCAGTCTGCAGCTTCTGCAACCGCTGCTGCAGGGCTGTGCTGGTGTTGGCCCCCGGTGTGCCCTGTGCATGGTCCTTGGCTGCCAGCAGTGCACTCAGCTTCTCCTGGAAGAGACAGAGCAGTGCATGCAAGCTGCTTTCAGGCATAAAACCAGCATGAATGCAAGGTTTCAGGCTGCGTGCACATGCAAGCAGCACTCATGCAGTTTGTGTGCCAGCCTGCAAGCAGCTTACATCCAGTTTGCGCGCATTTTGTATGCGAGACTCCAGGCAGCTTGTAGGCAGCTTGCCAGAAGCTTACACTTGGTTTTCATGCAAGCTTGCAAGCAGCTTGCATGGAAGCTTGTACGTGTAAGCTTGTGAGAAGCATACATGCAGTTTTTACACATCTTGCATTGAACCTTCCTTGCACCTCACATGCAGTTTAATGCGACGTGCATGCAATTTGTGCACATCTTGCATGGATTTGCATGCAGCTCGCATGCAGCCTGTGTGCAAGGCAGCAGAAAGGCTGCTCAGGGAGGGAGAGGAGGGTTTTTCCCCCCGGTGCCCACCTGGGCAGCCCGGCGCTCGCCCTCAGCAGCGTGCAAGCTGCGTTCCAGCGCTGACACCTTCTCGAGCAGCAGCCGGCGCTCGCCCTCACCCTGCTGCAGCATCTCCTCCTGCAGCAGCAGTGCTGCCTGCTTGCCTTCAGAGCCCTGCCACCCTGCCACAGCCAGAGCGGGGCTTGCAAACCTCTGTGCTTTTGAGGCATGCACTGGGGTTTATGGGGCATGCACAAGGAGGGGGCTGACTGCTCGTACTGGGGTTGTACCAGTTACTGGGGTGTAGAGGTTTATTTGCTCCTATGGGGTTTCTTTTATCTTTCTATTATGATCTGGGGGAAACGTGCAGCACTTGAGTGCAGCGCCATCACCCCACCCCACAATCTGTCACCCTCACAGCCCCACAACGTGCCCACATCCTGAGCAGCTACACACTACAGGGAGGCAGTGATGCTCCTGTGCAGCACCCAACCCCACACCACTAAGGGAAACCCACCCCAAAACTGCCCCATCACCTTCCTTGCTCTCAGCCAATCTCTTGTGCAGCTGCAGTGCTCTGTCCCGCTGTGCTTCTGCCTCGGCCAGCTGTTTGCTCAGGCTGCACACCCGCACCTGCAGCTCTTCCTGGGGGAGAAAATGGGGTGAGAAAGGCATATTTTGGGGATGCACACCTTGGAGAGGGGGTGAGGGGCGTACCTTATCCCGCTGGGCGTCCTGCAGCTGGCGCAGGAAATTCTGCAGGGCTGCACGAACTGCCTCGGGGTCAGCTGCTGCATCAGGGTCTGGGGGTGAGCAGGGGGTGCGTGTCCCCTTCCTGGGTCCAGCTGGAAGAGAGAGGACAGGGCGGGATGGCAGGAGACAAGGTGGGACAAGGACAGGGTAGGGTGAGAGGGGTGAGGTGGAACGGGGAGGGACTGGAGGGGATAGAGTGGGATGAGAGGGATGGGGTGGCATGGGGAGGGTCAGGAGGGAATAGAGTGGCATGGGAAGGATAGTGGGATGAGAGGGACAGGGTGACATGGGAGAGAGTGGCACAGGAGGGAAGGGATGATGCATGATGGACACAGCCACAGGAGGGGACAGAATAGGACAAGAGGGAACAGAGTGGATTGGGAAGGGGCAGGGTGGCACGGGAAGAATGCACAGCTAGATGGAGCACCCAACACCCACCCCAGTGCCCCCCACACCCCGTGCCATCCTCACCCTTGCCTGGAGAGCCTCCATGTGCCCGTCCAACACCGACGGTGCAGCGCAGGGCTGAGCTCAGCCCACTCAGCCGCATCTCAGCATCGCGTCGTCGCTCCTCACCCCGTGCCAGCTCAGCCTCCAGCCCTTGTGCCCGACCCTCGGCTGCGCTCAGCTTCAAGCTCAGCTCTGCTGCCTCACTGCGTGCTGCCTCTGCCTTCAGCCGCAGGTTGCGGGCATCAGCCAGCAGCTTCTTCTCGTGGCCTCGAGCATCCTCCAGGCTGCGGGACAGTGCCCGCTCCCGTTGCTGGAAATCTGCCTCCTTCTCTGCCAGCCTGCGCTGCAGCTGCTGGAGCTGGGGAGCAAAGGAATGTGGGGATGCAGGGATGGGATGGAGAGACGTGGGAGATGCTTAGAGATGTAGATGATGGAGCAAAAGGGTGATGGAGAGAAGGATGGAGCGATTTGGTTTGGAGAACGTCCAAATGGTGTGAAGGATGGAGTATAAGGACGATCCCCAGTGATGCAGGGAACAGAGCAGTGGGGCGATGGGGACGTGGAAGACTGAATGTGGGGTGATGGGGACAGGCGTGGCATCAAGGGACTGAGCAGCAGGTGCACCCAGCGACACAGGGCAATCACTGTGGGGCCACCAAGGGACATGGGGTACTGAGCAGGGGTGACAAGGAGGGCTCCAGCAGCCTTACCTCCTTCCTGGTGGCCTCCACGCCAGCCTCACTCTCCACCACCTTCTGCCTGAGGCCGAAGGCTTCACGATGCCTCTCCTCCTCGTGCTGTTCCTCCCGTGCCACACGTGCCCGCAGCTCCTCCACCTCCTTGCTCTTCTTGCTGTTCTCACTATCCAGAGCCTTCACCTGTCCCAGTGAGGCAACGAGGGGAGGCTGTGATTTAAGCTGCATGTGAGGGGATCCCCCTGTTGTCCCCCTCCCGCACCTGGCGGCGCAACTCCTGCAGCTCACGACGGGCATCCAGGCGGGCACGTTCCAGCCCACGGAGGGTGGCACGCAGCTCTGCTGCCTCCCTGCCTGCTGCTGCCTGCCCGTCCTCTGCCAGCGCCAGCCGCTGCTCCTGCTGCTCAGCTGCACGCTGCAGGCTGTGGGGATATCGGGGTGGTGAGGTCTGTGCAGGGTACTCCAACCTTGGCACAGTAGTGTGCCAGGTATCTCCAAAATTGCATCCTTCCTGTGCATCCTCCAGCCCTGAGCATCCCCTTCCAAAGAACTTCACCACCCCACACAGCTCCCATTTTAAGCATCTCCTTGACACCAAGCATCACCCTTCATCCAAGGTGTCCCCCAACCTCAGAACCCTACTCTGGAGCCCGAGCATCCTTCCCTTCTCCAAACACCACCCCAAACCCAAAACATCACCCCTGGACCCCAAGCACAACCCCTGCCCCAAACACCCCCTGACCCCAAGCATCACCCTGACCCACACCTGATGCGCTGCCCCTCGCTGTGCCGCAGTGCCGCCCGCAGCTGTTCGTTGGAGCGCCGCAGCGCTTCCTGCTCCCTGGCAGCATCACCCAGCGCCCTGCGTGCCTCCATTCCCATCCTGCGCTGCTCCTCGCACCCCTCACGCCCCTCCTGTGCTTCTCTCTGTGCCCGCAGCAGCGCCTGCTGCCTCGCTGCCCGTGCCTCCGCCTCCAGTGCCAGCTGCGCCCGCATCTCTTCCACCTGCACCAGGGGATGCTGTGGGATTATGGAGCAACCAGGGTGCAGCAGGGATGGGAAGGGATACGGGGGGCTCACATCACGCAGGGCGCTGTCACGCTGCTGGGATGCTGCCACTGCCTGCTCACGGAGAGCCGTGGCCTCGCGTGCGTGGGCCTCTGCTGCTGCCTCCAACTGTGCCTGCAGCGAGCGCAGCTCCGCCGAGCGGTGCTGGAGGAGCTGGGGTGAGCGCTGCTGTGCAGGGCTGGGGGCTCAAGGGGTGGTAACGGTGTAAGGGATTTGCAATGGGGATGGAGGGTATGCAATGGGAATAGGGCATCCAGGGAGGATGCCCAAGCACCGGGTTTGCAATTGGGGTGCCTGTGCTGTGCACCCACCTGCTGCTGCTGCTGCCAGCTCGCATTCTCGTGTCGCTGCCGCTCGAGCTCGGCTGTAGCCTGGGCCAGGCTCTGCTGCAGCCCTGCCAGAGTTCCTGCTAGAGCTGCCTTCTCCTCCTCCTTCAGTGCCAGCGCCTGCACAGGGATGCGCTCAGCGGGGGCAGCAGGCACACAGCAGGGACCCCCCAGCACCCACCTGCTGCTTCTCGCTCTCGGCACGCAGCACCCCTTCATCCCGCTGTCGCCGTGCTGCTGCCACCTCTGCTGCCAGCTCCTGCTGCTCCCGTGCCAGCCGGCCCCGCTCCATGTCCAGCTCCTCCTGCAGTGCCCCAAAACAGCCCCGACACCGTTCAGCACTGTCCCAAAATCGGTGCCACTCCAAATAATGTCAGCATCACCTTCAAATCAGCATCACCATCCCGTGGTGCAACGCAGTGTTGGCCCCCCCCCACAAGAAATGGCGTTGCTCCAATACTGGCATCACCCCAAAATCTGACAACAAATTGAGGGCAACTCAGAATAGTCACCCCAAAATCAGAGTTACTCCCCCAAACCAGCGTCGCTCCTCATAATCAGCATCAAGACTCCCAACCAGCATGGCTTCCCAGAACAGCATCACTACGCAGAATAGAAGCTCCTACCCAAATGCATCACCATCCTCCTAAAACCAGCATTGCCTCCCCAAATCAGCCTTACCCCACAACCCCCTGGTGCCCACCTTCTCGCTCTGCAGCTGCTTGAGCTCTCCCTCGTGTTCCTCCTGGGTCCTGCGCAGGGCCACCACCTCCTTCTGTGCCACTGCCAGCTGCTGCCGTGCTGCACCCAGCTCCTCTGCCAGCCCCACAGTGGGTGGGGAGTGATGGGAATGGGGGGGTCACAATACCCAGAATTGAGAGAGAAGTGATGTGACCAAAGGTGACAACCCCAAAACTGAGCAAGGTAAGTGGTGAGGCCAAGGATACCAGCCTCAGAACGTAAGTGGCTAAAGTGGCGTGGCCAAGGATGTGATGTGGCCACCCCCCGCCGAGCAGATACGTGATGTGACCCCACTGCCTGCTCACCCAGCAACCCATCCCTGGCCACCCGTAGGCTCCGTCCCTCGGCCTCCAGCTGCTGCCTGCTCGTTCTCAGCTGCCCAAGCTGCTCCCGTGCCTCGAAGAGGTTCGTCTCCAGCACAGCCTTCTCAGCCCTGCAGGGACACCGTGGCAGCACACTGCCTAACATCAACAGGATGGGACATCACACAGATCCGGCGACACCAACCTGAGCCCATCGGCCTCCTGGGCACGGTCACGAGCATCGCGCTGGGCAGCGTGCAGCTGGACCCCCAGGCTGGCCCCATCCTTGGCCAGCCCCTCTCGCTCCTGCATGGTGCGCTCCAGCTCTGCGCTCAGCCGCTGCTGCTCACCCCGTGCTTGCACCAGTGCCTCCCCTGCTGCATGCTGCTCCTGCTGAGCCTGCACCAGCACCAGGTGATGCGTGTACCACTGGGACGGTCTGGTAGCCCTGCGTCCTCTCCCAGTTCCCTCATGCATCTTTCCCAGTCGTCCCAACTGCCTCACGTGTATCCCAATTACATTCTCCCCATCATTTCCAAATGCTTTCCACATCCTCTTCATTATTCCCAACCACCCCATGCACCCACCAAACTGCCCCAGCACCCTCACCCATGCATCCTTCCAATCGCCCTGTGCATCTTCCCACTCACTCCATGCATCCCCCCATTTGCCCCTGTATCCTCCCCACCTTTCCCAGCTGCCCCTAGCCCCACACCTGCCCCAGCTGCTCCCGCATTCTCTGCAGCTCCCCACGCAGCTCCCGCAGCTCAGCCCGCAGCCCCTCACAGCTCCTCTCTGCCGCTTTCCGTGCCCGCTCCAGCTCCATCCTCTCAGCCTCTCCATCCCTGCAGCTGCGTCCCAGCCGCCCCAGCTCAGCCTTCAGTCCTTCCAACTCCCTCCTGGCCTCGCTGTCAGCTTCGTGCTGCTCCTCCAGCCCCACCAGCGTCCGGCTCAGCTCCCGTTTGTCCCGTGCCAGGCTGGCAGCCAGCTCACTGCTCCGTGCTGCAGCATCCCGCAGCCTGGCCTCTTGTGTGCGGGCGTCCCGCAGCGCTGCCTCCAGCTCTGCACTGCTGCCCTGTGCCTGGTGAGTGCCCAGAGTGATGGATGTGGGGCTTGGGATGTGCATGGGGGGCTTGGGAATGTCCATGGAGTTTGAGGATGGACAACAGGGCTTGGGGATGAGCATGGGGTTTGAGGTTGGACAGTGGGACTTGGGGATGTCCATGGGTCTTGAGGATGGACAACAGTTCCTGGGGATGAGCATGAAGTTTGAGGATGGACAACAGGTCTTAGGGATGTCCACTGGGTTTGATGATGGACAACAGGGCCTGAGGATGTGCATGCAGTTTGAGGATGCACAGTGGTGCTTGGGGATGTCCAAGGGGGGGGTTAAGGGATGTGGATGGCCCCAAGAAGGATGCACATGGGATTTGGGGACCTGGATGTCCCCAGGGAGGATGCACATGGGGTTTGGAGGTGCACACATCCCAGGGATGAGGAACAATGGATCTGGGGCACGGAGATGCAGATGTCCCCAGGGAGAAGAAAGGGTTTGGTGAATGTGTCTGGAATTTGGGGATGGGTATGGGATTTGGGGATGTGCTTGGCTCTGGGGAAAATGCACCTTGGTTTTGGGGGCCTGAATGCCCCTAGGAAGCACACTCATTGGGTTTAGGGATGCACACAAGGTTTGAGGATGTAATTGACCCCAGGAAGAATGCACAACAGCTTTGGGGACACACGGGGGAGGGGGTTGGAGACACAGATGTCTCCAAAGAGGACGCAGGGAGTTAAGAGATGCAGACATCCCCAGACAAGAGAATTACAAGGGTTTGGATGTGGGGGTGATTTGAGAACACCGGGGCTTTGTCACTCACCTGTGCCAACGCCTCTCCCAGCGCTGCCTGCTCGCCTCGTGCCACCTCTGCCTCCAGCTGTGCCCGGCTCAGCGCCTCCCGTGCCCGCAGCAGCTCCTGCTGCCCTGCTGCCCGCTGTCCTTCCAGCTGCTCCAGCTGCTGTGTGCTGCAGCACCCACGGTGGGAGCACACATTGGAGGGTTGCAGCACCCACTTTAGGGCTGGCATTGCAACACTTTTACTCTGCAGCGCCTGGAGGTCCCCACCTGTGCTCCAGCTGCTGTCTTGCAGCCTCTGCTGCTCGGTTGGCCTCATCCCGTTGCTCCTCCAGCTCCTGGATCCGGAGCTGCAGCTCAGCCTCGCTGCGTTGCAGAGCTCCTGCCCGCGCCTGCTCTGCCACCAGCGCCTGCTCCACGCGGCCCTGCTCACTGCAGACAGACAGACACACGTGGGGATGGACAAATGCATGGAGATGGTTGCATGTGACACACGGATGGATGGACATATGGACAGCAGTACCTGCGCAGGAGCTCAGTGTCAGCACGCAGGCGTGCAGCCTCACGCACGGCCTCATCCTGTGCCTGCCGGCAGCCCCCAGCCTCAGTGCTGAGTTGCTCCAGCCGCTGCTCCAGGGCAGCCCGCCGGCTCTCGCTGTCCCCCAGCTCCCTCCGCAGGTTCCCTGACACCTCCTGGGCTTCCTGAGGGCAGGGGGACAGTGGTCGTCCTTCATCATCCTCTGCCCATCCATCCTATACTCATCTTCCATCTGTCTTTCCTCCACCATCCATCCTCCCAGCTTTTATCTTCCTTCATCCATGATCCATGCATTCACTCATTACTATCCCTCCTCCTCCATCCATCTTCCCCTCCATCCATTCCCACATCCATTTATCCCTTATTCCCCTTCATGCACACTCCATCCATCCATCTTCCCTCCAGCTCTTCCCCTATCATTGTCTCCCTTCTTCCATCCTCCCACCTATCCTCCATCCTCCCATCCATCTATCCTCCATCCTTCTATCCTTCCATCCTCTTCCAACCACCTTCACATCTGTCCTCCCATCCATCTGTCCCCATTTCCATCTGCCCTCTATTCCCCTCCATCCACCTTCCAAGTATCCAGCCATCCACACATCCATCAGCCTTCCTTTCTCCTCCATGCATCCACCAACCCTCCGTCCTCCATTTAACAGTTGGACTAGATGATCTTAGTGGTCTTTCCCAAACTTAATGATTCGCTTCTATGATTCATCCTCCCATCAATCCATCCCCTATCTCCCGTCTGTTCCCACACCCATCTATGCATCTCCACATTCTTTTGCCCTCCATTCTACTCTATCCATCCTCTATGCTTGCACCCATCTGTCCACACATCCATCCATCCACCCATTGATCCCCACATTGATCTGTCCCCACATCCATTTACCCATTCATCCATCCACTCCAACGTCTGTCTGTCCATCTATCCTCCATCCGTCCATCCATCCATCCCCATGTCTGTCCATCCACCCATTCACCCATTCATCCCCATGTCCACCCACCCATGCATCTATCCATCCCCAAGTTCATCTATCCATCTCCATGTCAATCCATCTGTCCATCCATCCATCCAACCCCACATTCATCCATCCTCATGTCCATCCATCCATCCCCATGTCTGTCCATCCACCCATTCACCTGTCCATCCCCACGTCCAACCACCCATGCATCTGTCCATCCCCAAATTCATCTATCCATCTCCATGTCAATCCATCAGTCCGTCCGTCCATCCATCCATCCATCCATCCAACCAATCCCACATCCATCCATCCATCCATCCTCATGTCCATCCATCCATTCCCATGTCTGTCCATCCATCCACCCCCACATCCATGCATCCATCCATCCATCCATCCCCATGTCCACCCGCCAATGCATCTGCCCATCCCCACATCCATCCATCCGTCTGTCCATCCATCCACGTGTCTGTCTGCCATCATTCCTCCTCCCTCACCCACCTGCAGCTGGATGTGCCGCCGGCGCAGGGCACCATGCACAGCTCCCAACGTGGCCGCAGCAGCAGCAGGCGAGAGACTGCGGCAAGGGAGCCTGGGAGGCCCTGGGGAGGACCCATGGTCATCAGCCAGCACTGCCTGCAAGGGACAGGGACAGCATCATTGCTGCAGGAGGGGAAACTGAGGCACGAAGGGGTTGGTAGTGCTGGGAGTGGGGAGCACCTGGGTGATGTCCTGCAGCGTCTGGTGCAGCAGCTCCAGCTCTGCACGCAATGCCTGCACCTCCTCTGCTGACGGCTCCTGAGCACGAGAGGCTTCCTGCAAAACACCCGGCGTGCAACGTGCCTGGTGTGCGTTGTGCATCACACGTTGCACCTGCCTTGGTGTGCAGCGTGCATCTCACACAACGACACACACTCACCATCTTCTGCAGCTGTGCTGTCAGAGCCTGCACTGCCCGCTCCTTCTCACCACCTTCCTTCCGTAGCTGCTGCAGGGCTGCTGTCAGCTCCGCCAGCCTGGATGAGATGGCGCCCAGCAGGGATGGTGCTCAGCACCACGCAGAACCACGCTGTGTTGCATGGCACTCTGCAGCACCCTGTAGCACCCTGTCACCCCTCACAGCATCCCACAAAGTATCTCACAGCACCCCATAAAACAGCGTAGCACCCTTTAGCACCCTGTACCGACCCACAGAACACCACAGCGTCCCTCAGCACCCTGTAAGCACCCCATAACAGCCTGAATATCCCACAGCTCCCCAAAGCACCCAGCAGCACCCCGTAGCACCCAATAACACCCTACAGCATCCCACCTGTCCCCCAGCATTGCCCTCTCCCGCTCAGCATCGCGGCCCCGTGCTGCCAGCTGCTCCTCCAGCTGTGCCAGCTGCTGTGCCTGCTGCTCTTGCACTGCACCCGCCCGGCCCTCGGCCAGCTGCAGGTGGGCTCCCAGCTGCACGCAGGCGGCGTGGGCAGCACGGCCGGCACGGCTCACCTCCTGCCCCAGCTCCACCAGATCTCTGCAAAGGGAATGGGGGATAGGAGAAGGGTGAGCCCTTATCTTGCCACCCCATCCCCGCTCCTCGCCGCCCCACTGACCTCTCAGTGGCGGCTCGCAGCTGGCCAAAGTGGCGTCGGAAAGCCACTGCCTGCCTCCAGAGGGTGAGCAGGCGGCCGTGCTCGTTGCTGAAGTAGGTGTTGAAGGACTGTGAGGGGATGGGGATGGATGGAGCAGATCCTGGTCACGCAGTTTTGCAGCCTGGTGGTATCACCGCAGCACCAGGTCCTGCCCCATGCACCATCCTGTGCAGCCCCAAAAGTGCCTCCGTGCAATACCTCCTTCCGCCCTGCATTCTTTTGCATGCAGCGTTGCTTCTCCCTGCATCCCCCCCTGCACCCCAAATTCTTCTGTGTGCAATGACCCCACGGTTCTGCACCCCCTCTGTCTCCCTGCTTTGCATCTCTCCATGCAACATCCTCTGAATGCCCAAATTCCTCTCCATGCAATGTCCTACACCCCTCCCCATGCAGCACCCCTATGCTTTGCATCTGTGCAGCACTCCCTGCAACCCCTAACTCCTCTCCATGCAACAACCCAATGGTCCCACATCTCTGCATCTCACAACCCTCCATCCTGCAGCATCCCTCCACTCCTCTGCTTCGAATCTCCCCATACACCACCTACTGCATCCCCTTATAATTATCCATGCAATATTCCTCACACCCTTCTCCATGCAGCACCCTCTGCATGCAACATCCCATGCATTCATCAATTCTTCTCCATCCAAAATTCCATGCATCCACAAATTCTCCATGCGACATCCCAATGGTCCTGCACTTTGCATCCCTTCACCTCGCTGCATCCTGGCACCCCTCTCCTTGGCCTCTTTGTGCAACGCCCCGTGCACCCCCAAATTTATCTCCATGCAAAATCCCAATGATCCTGCAACCCTTGCGCTTTGCATCCCTCCACCTCAGGCTCCCATGCAGCACCCCTCTGCTCTGCATCTCCCCATGGCCCTGACCTCCTCCTCCCTCCTCCACTGGGCCTCACGCTGCTCCAGCTCTCCACGTGCCCGTGCCCAGTCGGCTGTCAGCTTGCGGATGTCCTCGCTCAGTGCCGCATTGGCCACGTTTGCCTGCTCCAGCTGCTCCCGCAGCATCGAGTTCACCTGCACCAGGCTGCAGCTCCTGGGCAACACAGGGCTGGGGATGATGCTAGGAGGTCCCAACAGCCACCAGCCCCACTTGGGACCCCCTCACACCTTTGCTGCTCCTCCTCCAGCCGGATCAGTGCGTTCTCCAGCTCGTTGGGGCTCTCCTCCTCCGGCTGGCTCTGTGGGGACATCGTTCCCTTTGCATGCAGGTGATGGTGGGGGACATTTGGGGACACACTGGGGACATTACACACTGTCAGCCTCTCCTGCTCCAGTTCTGTCTCCTTCTTCAGCAGCTGCTGCTCCACCTCACCACATTTCTTCTTGTACTGCAGCACCTGGGGGAAACAACGCGATGACATCCAGTCCCTCCCCGACATCACAGCGTTCCCGTGTCCCCAGTGTGCACCCACCTTGGCTTGCAGCTTCTGCACCAGCTGTGCTTGCCTCTGCTGGCCCTCCTGGTACGCCTGCAGCTTGCGCTTGTAGGCAGCCTGCTCCTCATCCAGCAGCCTCCGCAGCTCAATGTTGTGCTGTGCCAGGCTCCGGCTCTCTGCCACCTCCTGCTCGCCCGCTTCCAGCCGCAGGGATTGCTCCAGCTGCAAGCCAGCATCATCCCTTTGAGGATGCAACCCCTCCAGAACCATTCCAGGTGCAAGCATCCCAGCTGGGATAAAATCATCCTCGCTTTGATGGTGCAAAGCTCCATAGGGTTGAAGCAACACGGGGCGCCCTGATGTTCTGCACTTGAGATGCAATAGGAAATGGCAACGGAAAACTAATAGGGAATTGGCTGCTACGTGCAGAAAATAACCCAGATCTGGGTTTGCATCAGGTTGGCCAATGGATAAAGAGTCTTTCAGCACAAGGAACAGGAGGCAGTGATTTCCCTGTGGGTACTTTTTGGTTCTTGGCTCACTTCTTTTAGCAACCAGGCGTGCACAAAGGGGCGTGAGCCCCCAGAGCCATACAGACCCCAGAGTGGTACAGCTCGAGTTTTGCATCTCCCTGAGCAACCAAAGCCCTCATTCTTCTCCCAGTGCCACCGTTGAAAAAAAAAAAAAAAAAGGGGGGGAAAAAAAGAAAGCATTGAGATGAATAAAATGGGAATGCTTTGTGCTTCCTGCAAGCCCCAGCATGCCGGGTGCTGGATCTCCATCACAGCAGCGCCCTCAGCATCTCCGAGTGATGCTGGTAAAGAAAGGTGCATTTTGAGGGTGAAAGAGATGTATTTTGGGCTGTGTGTGTGGCTGACCTACCCGCTCACTGATGGCGTTGTATTTGATGGCCAACTCATCGCGCTCAGCACGGCTCTGAGCCAGCAGGTCCTCAACACGCGACAGCTCCTGCTGCAGGATGCGGTTCTCCTCCTGGAGGGACAGCAGCGAGGCCATGGCCTTGGGAATGGAACCTACAGGAGGGGACGAGGCTCAGGGTATAGGCTCAACTTTGCCGCTTTGCTCCTCTGGCTGCAAACTCCGCATCCCTCTGTGCAACAGTTGCTTTGTGCAATTGCACAACCAGCTGCATTTCTGCAAATCGGCGCTTGCACAAACCGCAGCTTTGCCGTTACAGCTGCACAGCAGATTTTGTCTTTGCAATGGCAAACGATCTCAGCTGCTCCTGTGAGTTCCTACCTCAGTCCGGCACGCTCGTGGGTTCCCCCCCCCTTTGCTTTGCTTTCAGCAGCCCCGCGTCTCCATCCTGCTCTGCTCTTTTAGGGCTTTGCTTCCGCTCCGCAAGCGGAAAGCGGATGCATGGTTGGGATTAGCCTGAAATCCTCATTTTCCCCTCCCAGGCTGGGAGCCCTCCTCTTCCTGGCTGTATCTGCGTGCCTCAGGGGTCCTAATGCCTCCCCCAAACTCTGCTTTGCTGCAAAACCAGAGCTTCGCAATTCAAACCAAGCAACAAAGCTATTTGAGCAAAAAAAAAAATAGAGATTCTTCTGTTACTGCAAGAAATCAGCAGCGCCAAGCAGCCCTGCACCCAAAAGCAGTGGAAATGCACTCACTTTGCTCCAATGTTCAGCTTCCTTGAGATTCGGGGCTCTGTTATCCCGCAGGAGCCCGGGAGAGAGGAGCCCTTTCGTTAAGCCATAACGAAGCACGGCCTCGTTAAGCTCATTACAGCGCAGGAGTTGGCTCTGGCAGGAAAAAGTGTTGGGTGGAGCATGCCAGGTTGCTATGGGAGGCCTTTGGCTGGGTGCTGGGAAGGGGTGGCAGCCACTCCATAAATCGTACGGTTAGCTGCCACGTGGAAAAGAAAGACCCCGGGGCAATTAATTTAAGTGCAGGGGTAACGGTGAGGTGCTGCTTCCTGCTCCCCCCCCCCGGAGGGCAGAAAGGAGAAACGCTTCAACAAATCGATGCCAGCTCAAAACCTGCATCCCCCATCAGGGGCTGCAGGGCAACAACGCACCGAAGGCATTTCCCTCTGCAAACCCTCGGATTTGCCCTCTCAGCATTCCCCAGCCCACGCTTGCCCCTCAGGAAGAGAAAATGCCCTTTCTCCTCCCAGCTGAGCCGCAGATTAGTGGTGAGGGAGGGAGTGCAGCACGGTTAGTCAATAGGATTGAGGCTTTGCAGTGCTGCTGGGATCGTCTGGCTTATGAAAACGTTCACGCCAGAGCCACGCTGAGGCTCCCTGATGGGTTTTGGGGACACAAGTCCTCAGCTGTCCCTTTTACTTTCCTTATTCCTTACCTTCTTTGCCCACAGAGCTTCAAAGCCACTGCTAAGCAACACCCATGTGTTGTGCCTCGCTGTTTCCCTGGCACCAAGAAGGAGGGAAAGCACAAAACCACCCCCAACATCAAATCCCCACCTCCAAGGAAGCCCCGTGGTCCCACCCTGAGCGCACACGGGCAGATCTCAGGGTGCAAAATGTCACATCTGGCATCAAAATGACTTTATTGTTCCCTTGGAAGTGTGACATCTCTCACCTGGCCCTGTGAGCTGCCAGGCAAAGTGAAAGCTGTGAAATGGAAATGTTCACCTGTCCAGTTGAGAATGGAAATAATAATAAAGTCTGAAACACTGAAAAAATAGCACAACTCTGTACTGTGAAAGGCCTTCACCATAATATAAATAGGTAAGAAAATACTTGGGAGTTTTTTCAAAGAGGAATCTCAACCCCAGCTCTGTTCAAGAGACCAAGTTTGTCTTTCATTGCATATATTCCAATAATAAAGTCTCTGCAAAAAGAATAAAAATCTCTCTTTGAAATAGAGGGGGAAAAAAAAAAAACACCACCAAAAAACAACCTCACTGGAGCAGGAAAATAGGAACTCCAGCACTGTGCTCACATTTACCTGCACACAGCAGTCGTGCTCCCCACCCCCCACATTGCAGGGAGTGCTAGAAATATCAGGGGTGATGCTCAGCATCGTGGAAGGACGTTGCCTGCACGATGCTGTCAGCAGCAGACAAAGCAAGGCCTTGCACACAAGAAGTCTCCAGGAGGGTGCTCCCCTCTGATTGCCAGACTGAAAGATTTCAGTGGCCCAAACGCATGAGGAGAAAGAGGAGATGGTGATGGGGGCAGCCTCGTGCTGCACACCTCAACCCACCTCTATTGCATCAGAATTGAAAGAAAAATGCCCAAATTGGGCAGCAAAAGTGCTGCCAGCTGAGTCCTCAATCAGTGCCCTGAGCACTCTCACGTCACCAAGGAGACACAGGGTGCCATGAAGCTGCCACATTTTTGCAGCCCTGCTAGTGCAGTAAGAAAGGAAGGAAGGGAAGACACAAGAAAGGTCACTGAAGCCTCAACGGTTTGCAGTGATCCAGGCACAAAATACCCAGAAAAGGCCCCCAGCTCTGAGGGTGCTGGCGTGGAGTTTTGTAAGGCACGTGCTTCATTTGTCAACCAGCACCAATTTCTGCTTTTCAACTCCAGCACCAGATTTTGGGGTCTTGTTTCTTGTCAGAGGGGGCCAGGGGAGTACAATGCCACCATAAGTGACAAATGAGGTGTCCTTAAGCAGCAGGAGCACTTCCCACTGCTGCTTTGGTCCTGCAGAAATTGGCACAATCTTCCTCCAGTGCCTGTGAGGAGCTGGCTCAGAACTGCACCCAGCCTGCATTTGCCTTTGTCTGGTTAGAATCTGACCTGAAGAGAGAAAGAGAGAGAAAAAGAGGGTTTGGACACTGAGAAAAGAGGGTTTAGACATTAAAAAAGGAGAGCTTAGACACTAAAAGGAGCTGCAGCACAGGTCGCTTGGTGCCAATCCATAACTCTCCCTGACACATGGCCAGGCACAGCAGCTTCTCACCTTTCAAAATCTGCCCCCACCCTGCTGCTATTTTAGTGAGAGTAAAACCAGCAGGATTGGGTTCTAACGTTGCAGGTATTGGCCCAAGCAACCTGCAAACCCCACATGGCCTCACCCTGAAGCTTTGGTGAAGTCACCCCAGACGTCGGTGGCAGGGGCAGAAGAAGCAGCAGCGGGCTGTGGCCAGGACAGCAGGGAGTCTGCAGCAGCCAGAGGAGCCAGAGACAGAGGAGAAAAAGGAAAACTGTTATTGACAATTATTCCTTCCAGATTCCCTGCTTTCATGAAGATGCTATATTGTTTTTCCACACACCCACTGCTTGAATGCAGTCAGTCCACCGTTCCAACCTGACTGGGGTTTAAAATGAACTTCTCACTGAAGTTCTGTGCTGCACACAGATGGTTAAAGACCAGGCAGGAGGGCCAGGATTCATGCAGGGACTTTATAAGCATGCTGTCCTTTCAGCTTTCAAAATATGCGTGCAAAACTTATGCTTCCCAAACAATCATAAAACAGAGAGTAGCTCTGAACAGTTAGGGGATATTAAGACTGACAAGCTGGGTGGCTTTGCGATCCCATTCCCCTCAGTGCCTCAGTTCCCCTCATCCAACAGGGCTTCAGCACTATTTCCTCCTGCAGGAGCTCAAGAGGAACGTCAAGGTCTTTCTATATCTCTGAATTCATAAAACTGAATGTAAATAGCCCTGCAGCCATTTCTGTAAGACACAGACCTGTGATGGGGGTACCAGGGAGCCGGGTGGGTGGGGGAAGTGAAGATGGCAGCAGCTCTCCAGAAGGAAGAGTTGGCACGGAAGATTTTCCTCCTGGAGGTGGTGGGAGCAAGCTCAGCCCCCCAGGACCTGCAGAACGTGGTCTGGTGTTCCCTGCTGCTCCTTCCTTTTTCTTCATATTCTGAAAGGAGACGTGAGAGGGAAACTTCAGGTGGAACCACATTTAAATCCAGAATCGGAGCATGATTCTACTTCTTCCTCCCAGCCAATGCTTTCAAGTAGCCCAGCAGCTCAGATGCTTTGTTCTGGGGGAAAAGATCGCTGTACTGCATTCTCCTGGTGCAGCAACAGGTGTCTAACCACAGATGTTTTCATCTGTGAATCCCCACCACGTAGCCACAGACCAGGTTCTGTGACTGGGAACCATAAGACACCCCTCTACAAATCATTGCAGGCAGCATGGGCACCAGCAGCTCTGCACCAGGCTTTCTTTAGTAAGGGGATTTCATGAGAAAGCCACTGCTTCCTCTTATGCCACAAACCACAGCAGAGGGGAAAAACAGATTGTGAGGGCTGAGTGTGAAGGCAGACAGCTTGGCTGGATTCTGCATCTCTAACAAGAAATGAGGCTAACAAAAGAGGCTAAAAGAATATTCTTGATGCTTTCATTTCCCAAAACGCTGCAAAAAAAAAAGGAAGGGTTTTGGTGATGTTTCTCTTTCAGTCTTTCAGGACAATCACCAAAACCACAGGCAGTGTTTTTATACGTTATAAAGTGTACAAGGTAAAACATCTGGAGCAGCAAAAACCCTCACCGCAATGTTAAGCTTGATGGTCTGCCCCTCCTTGAAGCCCAGGTCCAGCTTGGGTGCCTGGTCAGGGTTTTCAGCCTGCTTGGCCAGCTCGTTCTGTTGCCTCACCCACCTGCAGGAAGGCAAGAAAAAAGAAAAAGACTCATAAGCTGTAGCCCCCTTTGCACTCTGCTTCCTCATTCGAGTGAATTGGGCACAGTGAACCAGGAGCAAACAGCTCCCTCGCCCCCACCACTTGGAGTGAACACCTGCAGCCGCCACGCAAAACCACCAAGTCAAGAGGACAAAAGGAGAGGCACAAACTCACTTAAAATGGTCCTGGAGAGCGACATTGAAGTCAAAAGCATCTCCTCGATCCACAAATCCAACTCCAATGAAAGCACGGCGGCCTGGGGAATGAGGAAGAGTAAAGGCTAGAAATGCAAAACAGGGTAAAAGCCAGGGATGCAGACCAGCAGTGGGGGGACAGCCAATTTCACAGCCCTGTGACTGTCAGCTCCTCCAGCTGGAGCTGAAAGGAATTCTGATGACAGCAGGGCTGAGGTTAGGACTGGAGCTGCATTTCTTTCTTCCTTCTACAAAGAAAGGGAACAGCCAGCAAGTTCCAAGCAGGGGAAGCAGTGTTATACTGTCAGCAGGGCTGTAACATGAGGCTGGAAGAAAACTGCAGCCACGCTTTCAGTTAGCAGAGTTGTGTTTACATCATCACTTCAACTTGATTGGATTTAAAGAACTAGCAAAACCCAGCTTTAAAATTAATATAAATGAATCAACACGGAGGCTGGCATCACAGCGACAGTCCTACACATAGGAGTGTCCTTAATGCTGAGCAGTAGATTAAACTATTGCTTAAAAAAACTGATTTTTTTTTACTAGCAAAAGGCAGAGCGTGAAGGACAGAGGTGATCTGTCCATTCATCACTGTAGGCAGGGACTATTTAGCTCTCAACCACACAAATCATTCACCAGTAAGAACTCAGAATAAGCTCTGAGTGTTTTCAAGATCTGCTCCCCCCAGGCCTGTCTCTCCTAGCACCAAAGCAGCACCACACCGTTGCCATCCTCAATCCGGATAACGAAATATCTGCTGGAGTCTGTCACACCCTCCACAGCAATGCCAGGGAACTGCTCCACAGGGGCCTGGGCAAAAAGCTCTCCTGAAAAAAAAGAAGCAGGTGTGAGTTAACATGCCAGTGTAGCACATCAATGCCACTCTCCTTGCTGTGAGGATGAACACAGAGGCAGCAGCCTGCATGCAAGAAATGGGTAAACACGACCCGTTTCCTCTGCAGCAGCAGCTTGGGAGGCAATAAAGAATCTAGGAAATGGAAAAACTCTCAGAGTGACTTGTTGTGATGACAGGATGCTTGGAGGAAGAGAGGTCAGATCCTGCTTGCCTTATTTTGGCAGATCCGCACCATTTCATTCCACCAGATAAAGTTTCCCCAGCGGTAGGCACGAACACTTTTCCTGGCTCAGTTACCAATGCTCAACAAAGGAGCCTCCCACTATCTGGTGCTACATGGCACCACACTCTGGAGGTGACATACCAGCTCATTAACACTCAGCAGATGGATTCAAAAAACAACACACAGCTGCTCTGCAGTCACACCATGCCGAGGTCTGCTCTGCCAGCAGCCCAGTGCCCTCCTGGGGTGACAGGAAAGCTGTTCTGCTGCAGCCCCTCCTCCTCACCTGAGTTTTTGTCCTCCAACTTGATGAAAGCAGTCTTGCCCTTGGCGGTGATGCGCAGCCTGCCGCTCCATGCTGGCTGGTCAAGCTGCCACTCTGCAGCTCTGCAGGGAGAGGAAAAGGTGACTGACTCTGGGTGCCCCTGCAGTCCTCAGGAAGCAGCAATGAGACAATTTTATGGCATGGTAACGTATCACAAAGCCTTGTGAGATAGCATGTGAGGGAACCTGCTTGCACCTGGGCTTGCTGCAGACAGAAAGCACACATCACAAGACCTCGCATCTCACCCCAAATCTGCTGACCGCTTGCAGAAGCGCTGGGGAACAGACCCATAGTTCTGCACTACACAATACAGAAAGGTTTCACTTCCCCTTCTGTGGAATCGCCGGCTTGAAAACAGCGTTGGGGCAGTGCAAGCCATGCTGGTGAGGGGATCCTTGTGGAATACCTCAATTTTCATAGAATTATAGAGTGGTTTGGGTTGGGAATCTCCCATCATGGGGATACCATCTAGCAGTTCATACTGCCCAAGGCCGCTCCAGCCTGGCCTGGAATACCTCCAGAAATGGGGCACCTGCAGCTCTCAGGGCAGCCTATGCCAGGGCATCATCACTTCAGGGTGAAGAATTTCTCCCTACTTCATTTCCCCTCGTCCTGCCACTACAAAACCCCGTCCAAGAGCCCTTCCCGGCTCTCCTCTCACCCCTGCAGGCACCGAAAGGCCGTTATAAGCCCTCCCGCAGCCTTCCTGGCCGCTTGGACTGGATGACGTCGGAGGCCTTTTCCAACCTTGGCGATTCTATCGTTCTTTCCAGGCACAACAACCCTCAACTCCTCCTCCCAGCGGGGCTGAGCGGGCCTGCAGCCCAACAGAGGGGCCTGGCTGCCTGCGAGAGCCCCGAGGCCGCACTAGGCCCACCCCCGGCGTCGTACCGCACCTGTAGCCGCGGTTGGAGGCCCTCGGCGGCACTCGGTAGACGTGCACGGCCGGTTTCACGCACAGCACCGCTTCGTAGTCCTCCTCCATGGCCGCCAGCACGACGGAAGGGCGCCGGCGCCTCTATGGTACCGCCCGCCCCGGGGCGGGGAGAGAGGAGGAAGGGAAGCACTTCCGGTGCGTGCTGAGCATCGCGTTTCGCAACTGCGCCCCCTGCCGGGCGGGAGGCGCACTGCGGCAAGTGATCAGTCTCAAAAGCCTGGGGCGCGCTCTGAAGGCACGTTTTTCCCCTAAATCACCTTAAAATAAAAACATTGAGAAAGGACTCCATCCTGCTCCTTCTCGGTTCAGCCAGCCCCACAGCCTCTCCTCATGCTAGTGAGCAAAGGACGGAGGGCAGCCCAGCCCCAAAACACTACAAAATCAACCCAAAATTCTCCAGTTCCCATCCTTAAGCTTCCAAGTTCTGCTTTTTCTTCCCAAGAGCTTAGCCCTTGTAGCCCAAAGAGGACAGACGTCCCTCATCTCATCCATAGCACCTCAGAACCACGGTGGGCATCCCTCAGGGTGACACAAACGCTGCCACGGCCAACAACAACCGGTGGATTTTTGGGGTTCCCCATTCTGGGATCCGGCAAAGCGACGAGACGGAAGCAGGCCGTGAAAAAGTTTAAACACATTTATTGAAAATACAATTTATAAAATGTTTCTCTGCATACTCGGGCGCGCTCTGACGGGGCGGCGGGAGAAGCTCTCGGCCCCACAAAAGAAGGCGCGTGCCCCGGGACCGCCGTCTCGCCCTGCCTGCAGGTCGGGAGCAGCCGCCACGGCTGAGGCATCGGCGCACGGTCAGTGCTGGAGAACAAGGTCGGGTGTGCAAGGAGAAGGGTGGTAGGCACCTGACGGACGGGAGGAGACATCTAACATTGGCAAGGTAGCGGGAAGCTACGCCAGGAGCTGGGGTTGGGGTTGTTGTGCCAGCTGCCAGCCTTCTGGAATAGAAGCTATCGAGCGATTAGTTAAGGAAAAGTGCGGTGACTACAGTTATTGCTAATGTCCTTCTCCCCTCCTGCTCCCACCCACCCCAAATAAATCAGTTTCACAGACGCCTCCAGCCTGAGAGGGAGCTCAGTAAGCAGCAAGATTATAGCTTCTAAAGCCACGGAGATGGGTTGGGATCCCGGTGGGACGAGGCTTCTGCCATTCCCACCTCGTCATCCTCCTTCGCCAGTCACTCAGGGCTCTGGGAACTCACGTGGAGGGTGACACAGGGTCAACGAGCCAACTGACATTCTAGCAGATGCCATCTCTTTTTTGTACACAGGTAGTTTTATTTTACCTTTTTTTAAGCCGTATTTCCATCCACGTCTTTCCAGATGGGAGTTTCCCATACAACATGGCATGGCACAGTCACTTCTGTTCAGTCAGAAGGCATCAGGTTTGCTCATTTACCACATCTGCCAAGCACAAAGCATCTGGCAACACTGCACCCGTACAGAATAATCCTCTGACAGCCAACAACAGTATTTTTTTCTAGGTACTGAGCACGCAGCAATCCGCCGGCCCGCGGCCATTTCAGCTGAATGAACAGTCGAGGTCCTCACACGACACGCAGAAACGCCTCCACGCCTGACGTCGCCCATTACATCCCCTCCAAGAAGAGCCTTAGTGTTCATCTAATCCCTGGAGACAGTAATATCAAGATAGGTCAGCTTTGTCTAGCGTGCATTAGGACAGACAGCACTGCGCACGGGGGAAGCATCCATGTTCAATAGCATCCTGTGACACACACCAGCTCCTCATGGCTCTTCTCCACCACCACCACCATTCTGGGAAGCTTTCATCCTACGAGCTGCCTGAAATCCTGTCTCTTCGTGGGAGCAGGAGCAGCAAGAGCAATCCATTCCCTGAAGCCCAGCGGAAAGCTGGCTGTTACCACCCACAGCGTACGACGATGGGGAGGTTTCCAGACTTGATTGAACACATTTTGTTCCCAATGTCTGTGATTTCTAGAAGCGTGTGTATCAGGTACAGCACCGGCTCGTACCGTAACAGAGATCAGAGCCTTCAGTCCATTGTAAGCCACTTCGGTTTCAACCTTTGGAGCAGCGGCCGTCCCGCTCCCCGCCGTCACATCAGCCACCACGCAGGCTGGACGGAACGCAGCTCTTCACCATGGGTTCATCTCATGGAGCAATTAGAGCCACGCAGCACTATTGCCCTCCTAGCCTGCACGTCCAGATGTCACAGAGCCCTAGTTCCCCGCAGATCAGCTCTGCTGCAAGCAGTAACCACACAGCAGGCATTTTCGTGGGATCTGTCTACATTCCCTTCTCCCCACATACAAAAAAGATGTATTTAAAGGTTTTTTTTTTCCCCTCAAGCCAGCAGAAAACACCAGCCAAGCTTTAACAGGTGCAATACACAAACCAGATCATTGGACTCCACTGGCTCCCAGGCCATGGCAAGCAGAAAGGCTGGGCATCCCAGAGTCCAGTTTGCTTGGCAGTGGTAGAAACACAGAACGAGAAGCTAAGCTTGTCAAACCCTAACCACTAAAGTTGCAGGAATTCAGTGAAATTCCTTTTCAAACACTTAGCTACCTCTCTCAGTTAAAACAAACTAAACAGTTAAAACCCTTTCCATGCACTCCCTTGAAAGTCAATCCGATATACAAACAGAAAACAAAAGGAAAAAAAAATCAAAAGATATCCTTTGAAACAGAACTTGCTCTTAAAGTGATGAAGACAAAGTGTGTGTCTGGGGAGGCTTCCCGTTTTTTTCCCTAAATCCCAGGTTACAAGTACAACAAACATTATTGCTGGCACTAGCTTGAACCAGAGTGGCACGCATGACTCTTTGCACCTGTCCGAGTCCTTTACCCTCCCTTCCCCTTTCCGCTTACAATGACTGGGGACAGCCCTCGTCAGTTTGCTGATCACAGTGCGTGGAGCAGGGAGGTCACAGTGCGTGGGGTTGGAGGTCACAGTGGGCAGAGCAAAGGGGATCACAGTGCAAGTAAACCAGGTAGTTCCCTTTGCTCAAGTCCATTTGTCCGCCACAGCAGTGCGACCCGTGGCGGCTGACCCTGCTTTCTGCAGCATCCTCTCATGCCCACGTTTATCTGCGTTGTTTGAAGCCTTGTGAACCATCGGGGCCCAGGGGCTGCCTAATCACATTATTGGGCTGTCTGACGTCCTCCGGCTGGGAGATCCTCGTTGGCCTGCAAGGAGAAAGGAGAGGACGATGCAGTGTATTTGTGGAATGGAACGTGTGTAATTCAGATACTCCTGTACTTGCTTTGGTGGAAAGCTGCAGGACAACCGTTGCAGACCTGCTGCATTTCTCCCTGGGATAAGGGAACACGACCAAAAATAAACTGATGCTTCATTTCTTTCCTGAAGTTTTCGAAGCCTTGTTCCCAAGTGGCCAAGACCCACAGTACAACTACAAAGGAAAGGCCTTAAACAACCTGTACTCATTTCAGAGTGCTTACTTTCAACTTTCCCACTTGATGACAGCAGCTCTTTCAAGCCTACTTTCTCTTTGCTGAGGTTTTATGTCGTGTCAAAGTTGCCTGCACTCCTCTCTATATCCCCATCTTGCTCTTTCAAGGAGTTAAAGTCAATAACCTTTATTGCCTTATCGGGTACAAGCACTTCCTTTAGCTGCCAAAAATCTGAACTGCAAGTTGCTGTTTACAAACAAAACACTCCTTTCTCCTTGGCTGGCCTCGTTTAATACTACAAGGAGCACATCTCCTCTTTCCCCTGCTTGGAAGGTATTTGCACAGAGCACGCACAAAGATGTCACTTTCCTGCCCGCAGTGCCAAGTCTGCTCTCACCTATCCAGAATGGGTTTCTCCTGCTCCTCTTCAGGGCTGGCGCTGCCCAGTATTCGTTTCCTGGCCTCGGCGTACTCTGCTTCCCTCTGTGCCAGGGACTTCACAGGGAACGCCGGTCTGGTGGTGGAGTTGGGGTTGCTGAGCACACCGTTGGTGGCCGGCCGCTTCAGGATCCGGATCTGTGGGGGGGGACCTGAAGGAACGCTGTCGTCCTGAATCACGATCGGCACTTTAGGAGGAGATTTGGATTTTCTACTGCTTAAAAAGAAAGAAAAAAAAGCAACAAACAAACACACGACATTTGATCAGTGCTTGTTTTTACCGCAAGCACGCTTTGCTTTTAATTCTGTATGTGGATTCCTCCCAGCCAAACGCCATTCCCATGACTAAGAGGCAGCCTGTAACAATTAGAGACCTTGTTGTATTTGTAACCCTAAACTAGAGGCAGGCAGGTTTGCAGATTAGCTCAGCAAGGGACAGAAAACACCAGCCTCTGATGCGTTCAACATCTTGAAACTCAACCAAAGGAGACACTGAGCAGAGATAACTTCACTTTTGATTTGATTCACCAAAGATTTTTCAAAAGAAAGTGTTTACACATCTTCAAAGGCATTGGTTTAAGCACTTTAATTCCACTCCTTGCCAGGCCTTAGAGCCAGCCTTGGCCCCAGCCTGTTTTAATTCTCACTGACCCTTTTCTGCGTGGGTGTGGGAATCCTTGAGAAACAATACTATGACTCTAAGTGGTGTGCTAACAATCAGAAGGAAACAAAAATATGCATCAGGAGTGATTGGAAGTACCAGTGCTAGGAGGCAAGACACCCCCACTCCAACCCAAACAAGCAGGAAAATTAAGCCTTACTGATGCAAGACATGGTGAGCCAATTTAGGCTACAAGCTGCGATTACCTGATTCATTCATTTCCTCCTATGAGTGTCTTTTTCTTAATGGCTTCACCACAGCTGGAGCTACAGCCAGTCTGGGAGACAGCTCTGAAATAAAATCACTCCTAAGAACCTCTCCATTACTCTGCTACAGACCGGAGGGGCCCCCTGGTGGCACCACTACAGATCCCATTTCTCAACACCGCGCAGCAGTTACCTTTCCTTCTGCGTGATCTTCAGCTTCTTTTCCAATCGTCTGTCTATTTCCTACAGAGGAAGGAAGAAAAAATAAAAACATGAGGGCTCATCTTTGAGATCAGAGTAGGAATCTGCCTGCGAATGCCTTTTGTTTCCTCTTTGATACAGCGATGCCTCACTGCGAAAGGCAGAGACAGAACACCTCTCAACCTGAGCATGGCTTGCTAACCAAGAGGCAGAGGAAAGCAAAACCACTTCATTCACTGTACCCACGAATACACCTACACCAGGTTGAAGTTGCAGAGCGGGGCGGAAGGGCAGCTGCGAGGTGTTCATCTCCCCTGGAGAGCAATTTTCATTTTGAGAACTTCAGCTGCTAAGAAAGCTCTCTTATGGGCAGGAAAAAAAGCCCCAGAAACATTCAGCAAGCTGCTCCCGGATGGAGCAGGCACTGACACCAGACCTCCCTGCCAGAGAAACCTTGGAAGCAGCAGCTGGGACAACACACAGCAGCACAGACCTGGAGCCTGCAGCCACCCTGAGGACTAGCCAGCAGGTCTGCATTCCTGCTGCTTGCTGCAAGAACCCGCCTTCACCAAAATATCCTTGCCCTGCCCAACCTGCACCCAGAGACTCACCGAGCTGCAGTAGCCAGCCATGCTTTTTCCTCCTATGCCTCTCCTTTGCTTTTGCAACAGAGCTGCCAAGTCAATCAACACGTGGAAAGACATCTTCATTACCCTGAGAGCCAACTGTGTGGCTTTAAGCTTGCTGAATTCTGTCGAAAGCTTGCACCTGTCTTACACAAGGTGTTTACGTTTTGCACTTGGAGCAATTACACAAAGAAACTTTGCTAAACAGAAAAATAAAGCTGCCAGCCCCTCCAGTCTCTACGTAACCCATCCCAGCAAGATGCACCTCACTGTTACCTTTAGATTCCCATGACTGCAGACTGTATAAAAGAGCTTCCAGAACAGCAATGTGCTTTATTTAACTGTCAGTAAAGAGGGAAAAAAGTACCTTGGAGTGTCCCAGTTTTACCATCTGATAACTGGTAATGCTGCAGGAAAGGTCAAGCTCCTGGCAGGATGCAGTCACTCTGCTTTTCAGGTCAGTTTGTTTGACTACACCACAAGCCTGCTGCCAGCAGACCTGCCCTGCTGTCAAGAAGCATGCACAGCCTGGTAAGGAGTTGCACTGCTCCACATCCTCACCCCTACACTTCTGTGCAGTTACTCCCCAGTGAACAAGGAATGAATGCAAGCCATGACACACCACCAAAGCGTGGTGCTACTCATGGTCATGCAGCCCTCAGCACCCTCCATCTGGAAAAACACAGTTCTGAGTTGTTTCTGAAAGATTTTGTTGGGTGAGACGTTGAATTTTCTTCCCAGCTCTATACGAGGAAGCCACATTTGTTTCCTAGGAATCAAACACAGCATTGAGCTGAAGCCAAATCTCAATGAATCCCACTGCTGAGGGCAAACACACCTGCAGCTTCCTTCCCTTTCAAGAAGACTCAAATTTCAGAAGAAAATCCCACCCAACGTTGCTCAGGAGGATGGAGCCTCCTGCCCTCGTGGATGGAGGAATGGCCAACCAGGAAGGCAGCAGGGAAGCGGATATCCTGGCCAAGGATGGAAGTGGTTTCGAGCAGCTAGCAACAAACAATGACAGCCAAACCAAGGCCAGGGGGTTAGCTCATCTGTCTACCCTCCACCAGAAGAGGTTACATCCTACTATAGAACGCTTTTTCAAACTTGAATACGTGGCTGTAACCCTCCAGAGCTGTCTGGAATGAAGCTTCTTTCAATACCCCTTCATAAATACCTCCCATGTTGGTGAGGGGTGTGAGGTGCAAACTCACAAAACTCCACTCATTCATCCACGAGGAGGATTTTTCCAGTGCCATACAGCAAATACAGAGATCAGAACCAGCACCTCAACCCCTGCACCCAATGTTGGCTGTACAACACACTGCCCACGGCACAGTGAGCCACAAGGAAGATCCAGTCCTGTTCTCTCTTCCCTTCCCAGCTATGCTTCTGCATTCCTGTAGGCTCTGTGAGTCAGTCCTGGGGTTAGTGTCACATTCTTTACCTCGGATGGCCAGATCCTGTAATTGCAAAGAGTCATTTCAACCCCATCACCTGAAAAACACTCTGATTAATGCGACTGTCACAGTGATTGAGTGCTGCTGGGCAGCTCTTCAACCTCTCTTGCACCAGGGACGTCCCGCCTACATTCTCTGCTGCCAGAATCTACAGCTTCCTCATCTAGAAAGAAACACAGCTTTAACTTACCTAGCATATGCAAGGGTATCCCAAGGAATACTTCAAAACCTACCATCAGTACACCTTAAATGAGTCCTTCACCCAGATTTTCACTTTCCTACAACTACCAACAACTTGGCACTTCTGCTGCCTCGCTCCTCTGGCAGCCATAACATGAGGAGATTGATTCTGTCTTTTCCTAAGCAGAAGCCACATCACTACAAACTCCTGATGCTTAACAGGATTGTACTTTAGTAGGCATGGTGGTGATGGGCTGACAAGCTGGACTTTATCTTAAAGGTCTTTTCCAACCATAATGATCCATGATAATTATAGGTATGAAGGAGTTCAAATCTGAAGAGCATTATCAACTCAAATGGGCAGCCCTTGATCACCAGAGCAACCCAAGGCATTAGAAAGAGGCACAGTTGGCAGCTCACAACAGGGGTCACGCTGCACACAGCTAGAAGCTCCAGAAGCAGAAACAGCAGATCTGTTTGCTTGCTGATGTCATTCTGTTTGCACTGCTCTATCTCATGTTGCCTTGCCATCGAGCTGTGGATAACAAGATAAAATTAGGACCTGACTTATGGCACAAGTGCCAGAAGCACTACAACAAGCAAAAGGCATGCAAGCAGAGGAGGGGTGAGCCCACATGGCACTCAAGGACACCAAGCTGCACAGAAGCTGGGCAGGTCACGCTGTACAAAACCAGTTATTAATCTTCTGATGGTGAGAATGCATTAAGGAGTTTCTCCTAGCTTTCATTCCCCAAACAAGCATATTTATAACCAAAAGGTAAGCACCATTCGTGCCCCTGTGCTTTATAAACACCCTTCTCAAAGATTAGCAGGGAATCTCAACAAACTATTTTTAGTGCTATTATGTCTAGATGCTAAAAGGGACCCAGCAGACAGCACGAAGGAGACTCTGTTCTTTGACATTTAAGCTGCATTTGTAGATGAGGACGTAATGGAAGCTGAGCTCCAGTCCCATCACAACCAACTTTCCACCCCAGAAGAAAAAAACCAAACAAACAGGATCAGTGTGCCTCCTGGAAAGCAGTTAGGTGAGGACTGCAAACAAACCTATTTAGACTCAGTCCTCCTGAGACAGACTCGGAGAATCACAGTTTGTAGTGAGGCGCAAGCAGAGAACCCCAAGTTAACCCTGACTGCTGCCTCAAGCACTTGGTTGGAATAACTCTGGTATGTCAGATATTTATAAATAATTACCCCTCAGACAGTTGCCTGCAAAAGATCTCCAGATCTCCAGACCTCTGAAAGGCAGCAAATCCAAGCTGGGGGGAAAGGAATAACAAAGCAACTGCTGGCATTTTTATTTATTTTTTTTTTTTTTCAGGTATGCTGAGTAATTTTCACAATGCCTCAGCACAGGCAAAGACTTCAGCTCCCTAAAAATCCCTTACACCAGCAGGATTTCTCCCCTCTGCCTCCAAAATCCAGTTACTTTACAGAAATCCAGAGGAGATACTCACCAAGTGGGCCACACTGGAGCTCAGAACTGCCACTGATAAAGGAAGCTGCGCTCTCTTCAAAAGCTGATAACATTTCACATACATAGCTCTGGAAAAACATTAACCATGCTCTTTGATGTATTTGCTGAGGACACTTCTGAATACAACCTGCTACCTTGCCAAAAAGCTGAGCGTGAGATCAAACCCTGAAAAGAGGGAATGAGTCTGGAGCTGCATCCTCCCACATCAGTGCAGTGGGAGCATCATCCACTGAGCACAAGCAGCACTAGGTACCCTGAAAACACCTCCAAGTGAGAGCAACAGCAGATAATCCCCAGGTAGCAAACTGACTCCTCACTAGCTACTCATTCCTTTCCTCTGGAGATATATAAATCTTCTGTTAATTACTAGAATTTCCCAATTCCTGAGGCTAGTGGGAGTCAGACTGCTCCATTAATTAATCTGCCAAGTTACTCTGCTTATAATAACCCTGGCAGTGCACCGTACCCAACGCGATGCCAAGAAAGCCACAGATGCCTTCAGCTGCGTGGCATCTATATCTTCCACAGGTAGGTGATGCTCCTCAGCAGCTACAAAACACGGGAATATTTAGGAGCAAGCCTGGCAAGGGTCCTTTCCTCAGCCAGGCACACACAGGGGGAAGCACTGAAGAGGGCTGCAGTTTCTCCTCCCTCCCCACCTTCATGGTTCGGTGGCACAGGCAGATGCTCACCAAGGTCGTGCTGCTGAAAGTGGCAGCAAACAGGGACTGCTACCAGGTGATGCTGCCTCACAGCAACACCCCATTGCAGATGCTGGCTTTATGACATACAGAGCTTGTTTGTTCCTAGCCAACGAAGCTCTTTTCTTACCAGTCTCTGCTTGGGCAACGCTGAGCAGCAGGAACAGAAAGTTTTGTTTCCTAGTTTCAAGAGTTTTAACCAATTACAAATACCTAAAGTAAATATTCAGTAAATATTCACAGAAATCACAGTGAGCCTGTCCCCCCTCTCAGTGCTTCCTGACAGCAGAAAACACCAGTTATCCTCAAGGCTTTTCTCCAAAGCACAGCCCTACCCTGGAAGGAAAGTGTGCCAGAGCCCTGCTGACTTGTCCTCCAATCACACAAGGAGTTATAGCAGGCTACACGGGCTGGAGGTCACAGCATTATGCTCCGAAATATTTCCCTTTTGACTTCTGTGTACTTTGATCACATTTAGCAACCGAAGAAACACCAGCCAAAACCCAGATGCAGCCCTTTGCAACCAATGATTCACCTGCCTCTGCTGAAGGGTGAAATCCAAAGCAAGAAGCCCAGCCTGCTCCCAACTACCACTTGGGCATCGACCTGTGCAGAGAAGGCAGAAAGGAGCTCAGCAAGCATCCTGGAGCACAGCAACACCAGCAGATGATCCCCATACCCACACACACCTCCAGCTCAATGTGACCCCTGGGTACAGGGTTTTCACTCCAGTTTTGAAGTATGGCTTCCCATCTGAAGTGTAATGATTGGTTTAACCAGGTAAGCAGGCTGAAAAACATACCTCCCTTCTGTGATTTCCCTCTTCCTGGGAAGGCCACGCAACAGAGAAATGAGCAGTGCATTCAGTCGTATTCGTGTTTACCAACCCAGGCTGTCTCCTTGATGCCTCACACTTTGATCCTGCCACAAGTCTCTTAGACAACCCCAGACAGCTCACACACACCAGTTCCCCCTCTAGAACTCACAGACAGGCAAAACCTCTCCATTTCAGACTTTTCAAATACCTGTACGCCAGGCAGTTGTGCAACACAGAGCCTTGTTAGCCAGGTCTGCTGGCCTCACAAAATTCTGCTGCATCAGCTTGGTACAAAGAACTCACATGTAACATCCCCCACGCCTGCAAAATTCCTGGGGTAGATGAAACTAATGGAGCAGAGGTTTCTGCTTAATGTATGGTCACACAGGGTGGCACATACCAAACGAGCTGCTCCTTGAGCTGGCAAGCACTGGGTAATTCTGATGACACAGAAAACTAGAAGACAAACAGAAGCTGCATTAAGAAAAATAAATAAAATCGAGTATCTTTTTTATAGCTACTTTGACTGCCCAAGTCCAAAAGAGAAGCTGTATCAGGTATTTTGGCTTTTCCCCTTTCAAAGGGCACCAGTATCTCTTCAATGAATTAAGGTCTCAGTGCTGCTTGTAAAGTCAAACCTACAAAAGCTACATGTGCTGCCATAATGACTAGTGAAGCCACAGCAACTCTGCTCAGCCCAAAACTGCTTCTTGCTGAGAAGCACCTTCTTCAAGACCTGGAGTCTTACTGATTTAGGAGCCTAGCACCAAGAGCCACACATACAGAGGGAAAAATGAGCACTAAATATCTCAGCATCCTTTCTGTTCCGTAGAACACCCTCAGGTGACTTAGCAGAAAACTACATACCCAGAACCACGGATCTCCCTTTGCTACATTTCTCCTATTTCCTCAAATATGTGCTGAAAGGACTGAAGAATAACTAGTCAGGTTCACAACTGCTTACAGCGTTCAGAATATAGTTAAAGCTGCTCCTTGGAATGCTAGGTTTTATCTTTAACATTTACTGCAGATCCCTCTGGACCATGGCTATCATATCTCTAAGTTAGGCTCTGTTTCTGACCCATGCCAGGTAAGAAATAGGTGAAAGAAACCAAAGCAAACCTCTCACAACAAAAACAACATAATGATTACAGTGGCAAACCAACGTGTAAGCTCTCCCTGCACACAGTTTTTTCACTTTCAATAGAAAATCCACCCCACTAAAGCAGCACATCTCAAGCCTGCTCACTGCAGCAAATTTGTCACCAAGAAAAGCAGGTGTGTCTCAAATATATTTCAACTGCTAACAACTGACGTCAGTCACGCTGTCTGCTCCCCTTCCTGCACTGTTCCCCTTTTCAAAATCTGCCTCTGGCAGCAATAATTGCTGTAGTGACTCAGAGAGCCCCCAGCAGCACCCACTTGCTTCAAGCAGAAAGCCAGGAGAGAGCAGGTCCACGTCCCCGCAGGTCCATCCCAGCTTTGACTTCCTGCAGCCATCAGCAGTGGCTGAGATCCTCCTTCCTGCAGGCTGCAGCATGACCTTTCTAAAATATCTTGGCTGCTAGAAGACAGCTTCCATGTCTTCTCTTGCACAATAATAACTCCTGCTGGAGACAGCTCAGTTTTCTCCTTGCTCCATGTGCTTTTACAGGCACCCAAAGCCTGGACAACTGCAAAAGCAGCTGCAAGAGTGGTGTCAGCTACTAGAGAAATGTCTGCTCCCCACTGAGTGGCATAAGTATAATGTTTCTGCAGCCTGGACTTGCAGGAAAGGGGTATCAGAAAGGACAGGCGATGAGATTTCCTTTCTAAGGGTTTTGAAAGAACACCAAAAGGTACAAGCTGTGAAGACAAACAAGACAGACAACTGGTGCCTGGGATTTGAGCAGCCCTGCAATTTTAAACCATTACTCTAGGCCTCAGCTATTATCAGCTCCCAGACACAAGCGATGTCTCTTAATGAAGCAATTTAATGAGCACTTGAATTAACTCCTCCATCCTATGCGAGGTTTCCCATTATCACAGGATCCTGGTGCTAGCAGCAGAGCCAGCCCTCCCTGGCACCTCACAGAGGTGAGGGCATTGGATTACAGCTTCTATTTTGCCCCCACCCCGCTCCCCAGCTGTAACCCAATTCCTGCAGCAGCCGCTGACCAAAGCCAAGCTGCCCTCTTGTTGCAGAGCCAATAGTTACAGCGTCCTTCTGCCCTCTGAGCGTCAACGAGCCCACAAAACTCCCTACAAACAGCAGCTCTCAATCAGCAGAAGAAATTCCCTTTCTCAGGCTATGGAGTAGTAAACTCCCTGCACACCATTTGCCCACGCTACTGTAAAAATTACTGATTTTATTACACGAGGGAAGCGTGCAGAACCATCTGCAGCCTCACAGCACGTCAGGACCCAACCACAAGCCATGAGGCGGCCTAACGGAGGCAGAGGGCCGCCCAGGAAGAGCCCCGAGCTCCTCACCGCGCTCAGGGCCGTACCAACAGCCCCAGGAGAGCTGAGGCAGCACGCTGGGCCAGGCCCGAGGCGAAGCAGGGCCCAGACGCCGCGGTGCGAACCGGGCACGGCTCCACAGCCCTGCCGCAGCCCCGCGCCGTACAGGCCGCGGCCCCTTTAAGAGGCCTACCGGCCGCTCCCGACCAGCCGCCTCCTCAGAAGCCGCCGCGCCGTCCCCCACTCCTCCCTTTACGCCCCCTCTTTCGCCTCGGCCGACCGGGAGCCGCCCTCACCCCGCTGTCGGCCGCCTCCTCCCAGCTCTCGGCCACCTCCTCATCTTCCATTTTAATTCCCCTCCGCCGCCGCCGCCGCCAGCCCGGGACCCGCGCATGCGCGCCCGCCCCTCTCCTCCGTGCGCCTGCGCGGCTACAGCCTCTGCCAATCAGGGCGTGCCCGCTGCGCCTGCGCGCTGCGAGGGAGCGGGCGGCATCGGAGATGGTGAGGCGGTGCGCATGCGTGGTGGCCAGCTGCGGGAAGCCACGTGCGGCGGGGAGGGCATGCGGCGGGGAGAGCGGCGCGCTGGCGTCCCCTAGCGGTGGGAGGACCGGCGGTATGGAGAGGGACATGGATAAAACACGCGTCACCCTCTGGGCGGAGCAGGAACCCAAGTTTCAGCAGGGTTTACCTCTCGCTGCAACGCCTGCAGTCAGTCCAGCAGAGGGGCTGTGGCTGCTCCCATCACAGCACCTTCAAAGCCTGGCAAAGCTCTAGCCGGAGGGTAGCTTTGATTGGGGTTTGTTTGGGTGCTGAGAAGAGAGAAACTCATTGAAGTGTGTGTGATTCTGTCATCCTTACTAATCTTACTTTACATTTCAACCCTCTCAGTGCTTGCATCATCCTGAGCAGCAGGAGGGATAGCTTCAACACAAAGCCTTCAGTTCTCGCTAAAGACTCACTAGAATCATCGAATCATTAAGACCTCTAAGATAACCAAGTCCAACCATCAAGCATCCTATCATGCTCACCAAATCACATCCTTCACTGCCACATCTCCGCATTCCTTGAACATCTCTAAGGAAGGTGACTCAACACCTTCCTAAGCAGCCTGTTCCAATGCATCGCTACTCCCTCTGAGAATAAATTTTTCCTAATATCCATCTTGAATTGATGAGGCTTCCTTCAAAGCTGAGCTGTTTGTCCCACTTTTCACATGCTCACACACCACTCCCAGCTTTGAAGGACACAAATGTACAGGGATCAGCTCTGCAGGGCATTGATCCACGCACTACAGACTTCAATGCCTCTTCCAGCACAAAACAGCAAGGTTCAAACAGTGTGTTAGAGCAGCCTTCCTTTCTACCTTAATCCTGTAAACTTCCTCAACGCACCAGATAGACACCCCACCTATGAGCTGCAGCTTGCTAGCAGATAACAGGTAGCTTCCTACAAACTTCAAGCAGAGAAATACACAGACTGTGGTGAGCCCTGGCTCCTGCCCCATAGCAGCCTTCCTTTCCTCTGGCATCTTGAAGGCAGAGAGGGGAAAATTGGAATCCTCTCGGTAGTTTTGCAGAGGGATGCTGTCTGTAGAAGCAAGAGGGGCACATATGGTCCTGCAGCAGCTCTCACTGATGTCCTCATCCTCAAATCTCTGTTCTTTTGGCTGAGGCCTGAAAGCCTGGGTGGGGACAGCCCTGTGGGTCACACAGGAGATGTGGAACTGCATAAGGATGGGAGGAAAGGTTGCATCGTCAGGGTGTTCTTACCCATCCTCTGGCTTTTTCCAAAGGGAAACTGAAGCTGTGTTCTCCAGCAGCTGGTGCTCTGCCAGGCCTCGCACAGAGCCACAGCCCAGGAACCGCCCTGCCACTTTTTCCTCACAGCTGCCCTCCTCTCCCAACATGGCGGCCTCGCCTTGCCTCCCCTCCCAACATGGCGGCGGGACAGCTCACGCCCTCCCTTGAAACGCACTCAACATGGCAACCCGCTCCCACCACAGAAACCTCACTGCCGCGAGGTTTGACCTTCCCAAGATGGCGCCACGCCCCACGTGACTATTTGCTCTTCCCTATTCCGTGATCACGTGAGACAGGGCCGGGTGGCGCATGCGCAGTATCATCTCCGCCGCGGCCAGAGCGGCGGCTGCCGCGGCGCTGAGGGAAGATGGCGGCGCCGGTGCGAGCCGTCACCGGGGCGACGCGGCGGCTCCGGCACCGGCTGCCGTGAGGGCTCGGCTCGGCCCGGCCTAGGCCCGGCCCAGCAGGTGAGCAGCGACGGCAGGGCGGGAGCGGCTCCTCTTCGGATGAGCGGCCCCTTGGGGCGGGCCGGGCCCTGTGGGGGGCGGTGGGCGAGCGTAAGGACCCCGTGTGGGGCCGAACCTCTCGGTGAGGATCCTGTGTGCGGCCGAGCCCGGCCCGGTCGGCGTCCCTTTATTTAGGGAGGGGTATTTAGGGCAGAGCCTCCATTTCTCGGGGTGTTGTCGCTGTGTTGAGGTCTCCCTCCTCAGCCCCTCGTTGTTGAGGGGCTCCTTTGGGGATCCACAGCCCCAAAATGACGGTCGGGTGATGCTGAGCTGTGCCTTGTTGTTCCTTGTCCCCCGAGGGGCACTGAGCTTTATCGGTGCCAACACAAAGGTGAGCCTCAGCCAGGCTCCCAGAGCAGTAAATAACCGTGAATTCCTATGCTGGGCAGCTCACACCTCGCATCGTGTTGTGCTCTGAGTCCCTTCCATGGAGGCAGCCTCAGCTCCGCGTCGCTCCCCATTGTCTCGCTGCTGGTCCAACACCTCCTGGTGTTGGCAAGGCTCTTCTTGGTCGCTGCATCCCCACAGAGCTGTGTCCCTGCGAGGGAAGGGCCCTGCTCCAGGTTTCGGAGCTCGGGCTTTGCGTTTCTAGAAGCTGGGAGCCAAACTTAATTCGTGTTGAGAGACAGAACAAAAGAGAAGTCGGGGAAGCCTTGTTCAGCTGAAATGCATCTGTAGTATGGTGAAAGATAGGGCTGTTTTGTGTTTGTAAGATAACTTACTGTGTGCTGGGGCTGTCATTTGTATTCAAATGGATTTAATTATTGGTAGTGAGACTTATGCTACAGCTGGGAGAGCTTTGGCAGAAGAGTTGTAACTATGTGTGTGGACAGTTAGCTTTGATCTTGGTAGAATTCTTCCCCTTTATACTACAGGGCTGTGAATCTGCTTAAAATGCATTACATCTGAGATGCTGCTGACCTAAATTTGGAACCCGAGTGTAATGACAGAGCAGCCACCTCCCATCATCACTTGCATCCTGGAGCCTGGATCAATACATTACATTGCAGGTGGCCTTGCAAAGCTCTGGACTGCTGATGATGCTGCAGTGTTCTCACAAACGTGCCCAGCAGTTCCAGCCTGGGCTCAGGGAATTTGCTCTTCTGGAGAACCAAACCTCTGAGCCAGGTGTTAGCAGTGAGTCTCTCCCAACTTTACAGCTATTCTCCCTTTTCCTTATTCCTTGAGTGCTCATTTCTTCTTCCTTTTCCTTACACTTGTGCTGGAGCAGGGAGAGAATGCTGCTGCTTTCCCTTAGGCTGTGACCCTCAGTGTTCCCTGGGGAAATCTCCTTGAATTTCTCCAGTGCAGGTAGCCTGAACAAATCCTGGGTGATTTTGCATAGTGAAGATGTCTGTATGTTTTTCTTCTTGTGTCACCTGATAGTTATCTGATAGGTGGCTCCACCCGAGCAGCAATTTTTCCACAGTGCCAAGTGAAATTCTTCATAAAGCACCTGAGAGTGAAAAGCAGCATACAGCACAGTTGTGTTACTGCACTTCTTTACATGTGTTGCTTTATTCTCATCCACAGCAGCACGTGGAACTTGAAAACAGAGCTCATTTGAGCCTGTAGTCACTGGGGCTTCAATTTTCTCCATTTGGCTGCTGGAGAAACCTGAGAATGCTTCATGTTGACACAGGGATGCTCGGTTCCCTGTGCTTTCCCAGCACATGATTGATTTTTAAATGCACATTTTCAGGGCTTCCAAGGGCTGTGGGGCTGCAGCTCAGCCTGCTCTCTTTGCTGCCAACTTGAGCCATTTCCACAGGATGTGACTGAGCATGTCTGGAAAAGGGTTCCCACTTTCTGTGTAAACAGAGCTGTGCATCCGAGGGAAGTTCTTTTCCCTGTGTATTTAGGCTTTATTGTACAACATCAATTCAGGCTTTGCCCTTACACGTTTAGAAGGTTGAGCACAGATAAACCAAAAGCCCTTTGCTTCTGGATCAAGGTGTGGGGTGAGGACATCTACAGCAGCTTGTGGGAGACATCAGAGCCAGCAGGTTTGGTCCAAGCCCTGATAAAAGCCTTTGAGAAGAGGACTCTGGTGATGTGCTTGGTGAGTGTCGCTCTGGATGCGAGGTGTATTCCTGACATGAGGACTGTGTGCAATTCAGATATCTCCTGCTTCCTGTCGTGCTTTGAAATTCAAGTCAAAATCCCTTTCAAACTTGCTTATGCCTTAGATAAAAGAAGAGCAGGATGACATGGATGTGTCGAAAACTGCGGCTGGAAACTTGGGATTGTGCAAGATGTAAAAATGCGGTTCTTGCCTTCAGGAGCTTGCTATTTTGGGAGCTGCACATGTTCTCCTAGAGCCTCAATTAATTCACTTTGGATTGTGCTGCAGAGTGTGTTCACTTCCCCATTTCTATGGCAATTTAAAAAATATTTATCTTTGCTAGTTAAACACCGACTGAAATATCTGTGAATTAAACAAAAAGCATTCATTTTTCCCCTCTTGTCCACTATTTGTGGCTCCAACAGGCTGTATCTCTTCCTATGTTTTAGAATTGCTTTGAAATGCTTGTCTGGCTTTTTCTGTTCTGTGCTGTGCTGGGTTTAATCTAGTTTGGGGTTTGAGGGTTTAAAGTGAGTCCATAGAGTTTTTTTGTAGAAGCAGCTCATACTTTCTGCTCATGTTGGTTTCGTCTCATTCCAGTTTCTGCTGGTCTTACCAGATGCTTTTAAAAGTGAAGTGAGTGCAATATCATCACAATTGTGCCAAAAACAAATGAGAAATCCAAAGAGCAGCAGCCACTTTTGTACCATATGGAGCTAAAATTACTGAATCCAGTTCCTCGTGCGTCCGTCGAGCAGCCACCTTTAATCTGTCACTTTGAATGCATACCCTTCCTGCATTTGTCTTTAGGCTGCCTGTTTTTTCCCTGTTGCAACAGAGGGAGAAAAGCCTTTGGGAGCAGCAGTGGCCCATTCTGCAAATGTGGGCTGGGGGAAGCCAGGCTGCGTTTGGGGTGTGAGGTTGGAGGTCTGCAGCAGGGGGATGAGGGTGAGCTGGCATCACGAGTTCCTTGCATTTTGAGTTGCTAATGTGCATTAGGCATCTGTTTCTTGTCTTTTTTCATAGAATTTTCAACGTGGTATTGCTAAGCCTTGGTGAACAGACTTGATTTGCTGAATCTCACAGCATGGCATGGCCAGGTAGCTCATCTCAGGAGCTGCAGGAGGTGAGCGTTGCTCAGTGCTGTTGGATGTCCTCAGCCCTTGCGTGCTAGCAATGATGACAGCATTGCATCAGCGTGCTCCTGTGCAGTTAGCAGCAGGGCTGAAAGCTGCAGATATTGATTTTAAATTAAACCTTGGCCACTGAGCCTGCAGTAATATGTGGCTTTTTCCAGAGCATCCTTTTATTGGCCTGAAAGTCAGTACCACTGAGCTCATCTTCGCTTCAGAGGAGATGTCTCAGGGCTGCTCATCACTTGATTTCTTAGCGAGCAGAGGAACGTTGTGCTTTGTACAATTAGGCTGCAGGGTAGCTTTGCTCTGTGCAAACATTAAATCCTTCCATTCCTCTGACAAAGAGCACTTGGGGGACACCAGAGGTTGGCACGTGAGCATCTGCTCAATGGGTTGCCCTGCAGCAAACCTTGCCTTCACCAGCATTCTCATTGTCCTGTGCAGGCTTTTTGGGCACGTCAGGCATACGAGTGGGCTTCTAGATGTCTTGAAATACAGAAGTGATGCTTCTGTTGTGTTTTCAGGCTTATTTTTCATACGTTCAAGACACGATTGGTTTTTAGGTGTGGTTTCCTAATGGCCCAGCTGTACGTTTGTCTGAAATCTGTGTATGAAATCTGTGTACAGGCTGACCAGCGTTAGAGATTCAGTAGCTTTAAGGGATGTCAGGAGAAGGGAGGCAGCACTGTGCTGTTTTTAAGGCTTTCTCCTAAATAATTAATTTAACAGCAGTTCTACAGGCACTGCCTGCGAGCTCCTGAGCTATCTTAAGAAAGCAGGGAGATGGCACTTACTCCCAATATCTGTTCATGGACATTATCAAGCAAGATTTTTTGCTGAGGAATCATTGCAGGCACTTCTGGATAAGTCTTGAGCATCGTGTCTGTTGGGTGGTTTTGTCTGCGCTGATAAATCCTCAGGCAGCATGTGATACAGCAACGTTTTCCTGGATGATCTTATGATGTATTTTCAAGTCTCAGAGCCTGTTGTTTGCTTGCTTTGGGATCATTCTTATTTTCTGGCTAGGCAATTTGCCTTCATTTTGAAATTCTTTTTATCCTCAGGTGAGAATTAATGTAGTTTATGGCTTGCAGGGAGCCAGCAGAGGGAGTACATGAGCGTAAAACACCACTTCTTCACAAGAGCAAGTTTAGGATGATTGTGATTAGAAAATTAAGAGCAAACCTGGACACAGGTAGTGCAGCTGATCCCTGCAACCAAGCAGAACAGTTTTCAAAAGTGGCCCAATTTGGGTTGAGGTTGCTGGGGTGGTCACTTAGTGCCTGGAGCCCAGCTGGGATCGGTATCAATGTTCTGGTTTTTGGCTGGGGTGAGGGAATGCTGTGTTGCTGAGATGTCAGAGGTGGAGGTGTGCAAGCAGCAGCCTGCATTTTGTATCAAGGGATGGCATGTAGAGGGCTGGATTGCCTTTTAACCAAAGGTTAACTGTGTTTACTGCCCAGCATGGTTACGTTTGGGGTTTGTTGGCCAACAGCACATGCATGAGCTCCAGCAGCTGCTTCTGTGCTTTTCCAACCATCTCTCCCCTCGTGTAGCTTTCAGCAGGTTTCCCACAGCTTGAACTAGTTTCAGGTTAATAACACCAGCAAAAGAAAACCTTCAGTCACCTTTGCTGTGGATGCCTTTGGCTTTTTGAAGATGGGATATTTGAGTTCTCCACTTGCTTAGCGGCTTTCTGCAGCGAGGTTTGGCCCTGCTGCTTTCCTTTCGGTCTGGTTCACGATTGATGAACATTTTATTAAGCTTTTAAGCCAATTCTGATGCTTCTGGTTTCCTTCTGTTTATCCCATTAACAGATTCTAGTGACACGTTTTACCACTTGAAGCGTGCTGTTATTGAACAGCACTGCTTCCTCTCATTCACGTGCTAAGTGAGAAGTGTACACAACATGTTCTGTTAGGTTGAAATCCAGAATGAACCTCAGGTTTTCTACATCACTTTCAGTGCTTTAATTTTGTAGGAAGATAGCTTAGGCAGCTGTCATGGAGTTAACAGCAGCATAATGTTGGATTTGCATGCAGAGCCCTTACAACAGCACTGGTTTCCAGGCAGGGCGTGCAGCAGGGAGGTGGTGGCATCAAGAGGGAGAGATTGGCATTTTGCAACTTGCAGATGGAATTTAGGAAACCTTTCTCTTTAGAGCTGAAGTCTGATATGGAGGAAAAGACAATTTCCTGTTGAAAAGCATCTGAAGGGGAAAGGCAGAGCTTCAAAGAGCTGGGAACTGCCTGTTCAGTGGGGACGAAAAGCAAAGGTTGGTGCAGGTGTCTGCAAGGTCTCGCTCATTCATCCTTCCAGCACTGCCATGTTAGGTCGGATGCTGGTGGAGCAGTGCAGGCAGGATATTGCTCATTGCTTTGTTTCCCACTGGCTTTTTTTTTTTTTTTGCTTAAAATCTGCTTCTTTTCTTTTTTTTTTTCCCCACTTGTCTGGCAATTGATTTTCAAGCAGGTGGGCTCTCACTGGTGCATGTGTCTGAGGGCTCGGAACAGTGTGTTATTTTATGCTCAGTGCTTGGTGCTAACAGAACAAAACGATATCCCTACCCCAAATCACAGGCAGTTAGCACTGCTGATCCCGTTAATCATATGAAGCAGGGCTGGTGGCTGTGGGGTGAGTGGTGTTGGCAGAAGGGAGGGAAGCTGCCATCCCAGCCCTTGGTGCCGTGGCTGCTCAGGAGCCCTTGGAGCCTTGTTTTGGACTGGCTAAGCAAATAAGCCCAAATGCTCTTAATGTCTCTTAAACACAGCTCTGCTGTGCGGATGGGGCTGGTGACAAGCAGAACAGGCCTGCCAAAGTATGAGGAAGTGTCTGTAGCAGGTTGGCTCTTCCACCCCTAAATTAACCCTGTAGCTACTGATTGCCAAGCGCAATTAAATGTTCTGCAGAGTCCCTTTCTCCTTCCAACCAAAGCAGTCAGCCAGGGCTGGGCCATTTAACACACACCTTGATTTTTTTTTTTTTCCCAAGTGAGAACGTAGCTTCTACAATTATGTTTGGATAACGAGTTCTTTGTGGCATGTGAAAATGAGCATTCCCTTCTGAGTAACGCACTGTGACTCAGTACTATTGCATGACTGCTTATTTTCATTCAAGAGCTTGTTTTCATTCAAGAACTTTCCCTTTGGAGGATTTTTCTTTTCCTAAAATCTGTTGACTTTATAAAAAAGAAGTTGTCAAAAGCTCTGCGGGTTCGGGCACTTCTGTGACAGCTGAGCAGAGGAGGAGGGATCTCAGGATGGGAACCACCAATGCAACCCACGCCTGTGAGTTGGGGTCTTTGGGACCAGGAGTGATGCCTGCAGGTAGGGAAACCTTGCTGTGTCAGGAGAGGTTTTGCATGAGCAGAGTTCTTGCTGCCTTCTGCAACCAGGTTCTGGGAGCTGTTTTCACTTGGCAGTTTTCTTGTCTGCAATTCACATTTCTTCTCTGTCTGTTCCACTGCAGTGGCTAATTATTTTAGCAGAATAAAGAGCAGGTTCTTAAGTAGATTCAGGAGGGGAGGGAAGGGGTATTGAAGTGCACAGAGAGGAGGAAAAGAGTTCTAAAATGTTTTGCCAGCTGGCAGGGTAGCAGCTCTTAGGATCGGTCAGGCAAATGGGATCGGTGCTGGCAGAGCTTGGCTTCGATCGCCCTCTGAGTGTTTCTGTATGCATTATTTTAAGCAGTTGAGATCATTTGGTAAGGCTTCAGGCTGACTTTTAAATGCTCTGAGATGTCTGTCCTCCTGCAGTGTAAGGACTGTCCCCTGGGCTGGGGGTCTGTAAGGTGCAAAGCACAGAGTGATGCTTTGGGGCGCTTCGCAGCGATCAGGCAAAGCAGACCAGGGCTGTGGGATGATTCATTGGCAAGTGAATCAAATTGCACGTGCTTTTTGATGAGACACAGCTGTGCGAATCACTTTGTTGCTTTTTCAGTGCTGGTGTTGCTTAGATATTAATTTTAGTCTGTGTAGAAGCTGCAGTCCCAGCTCTGCACAAGCAGAGAGCATCTGGAGAGCTGCTCTGCCCTTGGGACAGCTAGCAGTGCTACTGACATGGGATTTTGTCCTGTGGCTGTGCTGATTAATTGTCAGTAGGAGCTGGTGGGATGTTTGAGCTTTGTGGCCTTTTTGCTTTAAGGCAAGGTTACAGCACAGGGCTTTTGCTTCTATCACTGTGGAAGGTGAGTGTTGCAATCTGGGGTCATTCCCAGCTCCCTGGTCTCACGCCCTATAAACAAGATCCACATCCATGGCAGGTGAAGCTTGGTGCCCAAATATCCCTTCCACTTGTCTATTGGGAGCTGAATTCATTTCTAATCTTGTTCTCCTTATAAAAAATAGCACGTTGTGGGTGTGAACTTGGAGGACGGTTATTTGTTATGCTCAGATGCTTAGGAAATGAGGATTTAGCTAAGTGGATGCATTTGGGTATAATGATATAAAGTGGTCTGGTAAAGCTGTAATGAAGTCCTGAACACTCTGCAGTCATTTTCATTTCAGTTAAGGGAAGGCAGAGGAATTTCCTTGCTCTCCAGAGAACAGGCTGCCATCCCGATGCCCTGCCAGCTTCCTCTTCAGCCTGCTTCCTGTAATTCTGCAGCAAGAATGTTGGGATTGCATATGTGTATTTAATGAGCATTACAAAAAAGATGTCTGGGAGAGATGTGCCCAGCAGGAAGCTGTGCTGGGAAGCAGAGTTGGGCTGATTTTAACTGTGGTGTCATGCACTCTGCCTGTGGGTGCTGCTTGCTGTAATCTCCATCCTTTGAGACCGCTGTATCGATGCTGGCACGTGTGGCATCCCAGGAAGGATAAAAACCATCTCTGCAGGTCCAGGTTTGTTTCCTTATCTTCTTTCTTAGGGAAGCCTTTCACAGCTAAGCACCACCGTCAGACACAGGGCCTGTTCACCTTCTGCAAAGCGTGGGAGACCAGGCAAGGCTGCCTGGAACTTCTGCACCTCCAGGGATGCACAGATACCTGCAGATCGCAGGAGAACACCAGCAGGCTTCCTGCAGCTCCTGCCTTGGCAAAGCAGGTGCTCTCCTACACTCTGAGCTGCTTGCACACAGTTTGTCTTCCTCCAGATCTTGCAGTAAGATCTGTGTCTGTGATTATTCTGTGTGCTGGAGCTCTAGAGGATTGAAATTGGGATTTGATAATTGGGTTATTTATAGTTGAGGGGGAAAAAAAACTTTCCTAGGAGGGCATCCATTCTTGCACTTCTCAGCTGACATCCTCCAGTAGGTTTTGCACATTATTTAAATAGTAAATAAAAGCTGCTGGGAAATGCCCACCACCATAATCTTTGCTTCTGAACCTTTACAACAACAGATTTCTTGTGTGAACCTATTGAACCAAGACTTACGTTCAGTTTTGTCACCCCCAGGTGTCCCATTGTACCTGGTCTGGTTGTGTTCCTGTTTGCTTTTCCAGCACATAAGACAATTCTAGGGTGTCTGGTGCTTTCTGTTCCCCATTTGCTGCTCTGGTTTCCTAGCTGTAAGGCTTTTGCTTCCCCCAGCTTGGGCATGACTCAGGGCTGTGAAGCTGGGAGCCTTTGCTTGCCTGCAGCACTGCATAAAGCTGGAAACGATTACCTGTGCTTGCTGACTGTTGATGCTATTGTTTGGAAAGGACCCAACTCACTATTTTTTTGTTAGTTTTGTTAATTTGTTTTTAGTGCAACTCTCCTTGTTTTCCTTAATCTTTGGGAATTTGTAAATTATCTGCTGCGTAATGCAGTTTACTGATGGGAGCAGCACTTTTGTCAGAGTGTTTCAGTTTCAGGCTCTCTGTCATAGCATTGACTCTAAGAAGGATTTCTGACATTGGAAAGCTTGCAGAGCATCTGCTAGCACAATAACTGGAAGTTTAATTTTAACTTGGTTTCTGCTGAAGGTTGACAGCCCCTCAGGATTTTCTGAAGCTGCTTCATCAGGGAAGCTGCCAAAAGTGGAGTGATGCTGCCTACTGCCATTCTTCTGGTGGTGGATTAGTTGTCACAGTGAGTTGGAAGGCAAAACCAGCACCTCTTCCTGAAGTGTGGGGTTATTTCCTAGAAAATAGGGTCTGGGGCTTTGCTTTGCAGCAGCTGGCATGGGTTTGGTGGTCACAGCCTATAAACCATCCAATGAGCCAAACTGCATGCAGCTGCTCCTTAAGATGGATTTCCTTCGCTTTGTAGTTCTGTCATTGTTACCCAGTAATGTTACATGTCTTGAATGGCTGGAGATTTAATATTTCAGCCTGTCATCAGCAGTCAGTCCTGCTCAGTGGCCAGACAGTGGCATGGCACGATTGGATTACAGTGGTTCTATCAGACTAGATGATCTTAGTGGTCTTTTCCAATCTTAACCATTCTGTGATGTTTGCTGCCCCAGCAGAGGTGAGTCTCCTTGCTTTGATGATGGTGGTGGTTGAGCATTTGTTTGGAGCCTTTTGTCCACGTGCAGGGGAGGCTTGGTTGTGAGCTCATTCTGAAGCAGTGTGCAGCCTGTTTCAGAGCCCTGCAAAAACCACGTCCTTGGTTTGGAGCTTCCTGGTGCAGTGCTTTGTGTAGAGCAACGTGCAGGGCTTGCACGTAGTGCACAGTTTATATTTCTGATGCTGTTGAGTTTCTTTTGGTGACCTCAGTGTTGTCTTTTTTCCCCACCTGAAGCTGTGAAGTGGAATGCCATGGCCAGCTCCTCAGACAGTGAAGATGACAGTTTCATGGCCGTGGATCCAGAAGAAGCTGTGGTCGAGGGGACAATGGAGCAAGATGAGGAGCCACGTGCTGAGCTGGAGGTGGAGGAGCCCAGGCATAACAGATCCATGTTGGAGCTCCCCGAGGAAGTTTTGGAGTATATCCTGTCCTTCCTTTCCCCCTATCAGGAGCACAAAACTGCTGCCCTTGTCTGCAAACAGTGGTATCGACTAATCAAAGGTACAAACAGCTGTAGTGAGAATGCATTTATTGTGATTGTAGGAACATGGATTTGTATTCCAGCTGCTCTGTGTTTCGCTTTAAACTCACCTGTTGTTTTCCACTTGAACTCAGAAATTGTATTTCAGCAAAGTGTCTGAAATCAGCAGACACTGTTGATTCCCTTGCTGAAGCATTGCTGGTAGCTCTGGTGCTGCAGAACAGAGCTGGGTATGCTCTTTTGAAGTAGGAAAAAGCAAAACCTCAAGCCCCCTACAACAACGTTGCTCACTTATTGCTGTTTGTGAGCACTACCTGTATGCTGCCACCATTGACCCTGCAGTCAGCCTTCTCCCCTGGCACGTGCACAGCAGACCTCCATTCCCTATACCCCATGTGTAATGTGGCTGTAGTTGTGCACTGTCTGCAGCTTGCTCAGGAATTACATTCCCAAAGTCTGTGCTTTTGGTTGGAAACCAAACAGTGCCTGGTTCTTACAGATCTGCTGAAGATAAGTGGCAAAGTATAAACTGCATCTACATTAATACAGATCTACATATTCAGATTTTCTGAAAGGGTAGCAGCTCTGAGATACAAATGCTTCACTGTGCTTCTGTGCAGCATTAATTCTGAAGCCTAATGGGGATATTTTAGTGCTGTATAGATGTGATACAACAAATAGTTTTGCTAGGATCCTTGTGCAAACTCTGCCTCTTAGCTCCCAGTGTTCTGAACACACTGGGTGATTTCTGCTACCTTGGACTGTTGACCATGCAAGTTTTGCTAGCAAGCTTCATAAAAACAGGCAGTTTGAGAGAAAAACCATGGTTAGATCTGTGGGAAATTAGTCAGGTTGCTGCACTTGGGCAGCTTGTTTCTTCTGGAACATGCAGAACAGGTGTCAAGTGAGAAATGTCTGCATTCTGCCCCTGGCTCTGCATACAGTTGGCAGGTGTGTGGGGCGATGTCTCAATTGTGGCCTTGTTGCACATGTGAGGCGTTGCTAAGATTCCAGGGATTCTCTGCTTTGCCCAGTGTTTAACAGGCTTGAACAAAAACACAGCTACCTCACAAGTAAGCATTGCACCATTTCTTTGGCATCGTTTTGGGTCAGTGAATGCGCAGTGCTCTGTTACTGCTGGCTCAGCAATCTGCATCCTCTTGCTGAAAAGTTTTCAAGTGTCCGTGGCCTTGTGTTGCTGCTTTCTCACACATCCTTGTTCCTGAAGCAGCCTTCAGAGGTGCAAAGGATGCAGCTGGAATGAGCCAGCACCCGGTGAGTCACCCCAAAAGAGGCTGTGGGAAACATCCCTGAAGTGCAGGGAGAGGGAAGAGCAGCCTGTGGCATTACAGAGTCGTCCATCTGGAGCCTGCTGGGTGGTGCTGGGCAGCTGCAGTGTTTTTTACGGTGCATATTGCTAACCTGTGCCCTGCAAAGCAGAGAGGTCACTTGAGGTAAATGCCCAATCTGTTTTCTTCTGGTTAATTTTTCCTGTTTGTCAGGATGCATCTGCTTTGAACCCTATGGTTCAAGTTAGGTTTCCCACATGTCTCTTGGGGACCGGCTGCTGGAGGACCCACGGCTTCATTTTTTAAAACTTCCTGCTGTGTATCCCGGAGTGTAATTTCTCGCTGGGGGTGTTCCTGGCACAGGGCATGCAGTAAGCAAACTCCTGGGAAAAATCTCAGCAGGTTCCGGTGCCTCAAGTGCATTTGTTGCCTGTGCCCAGCCTCCAGCAAGGAGTGATGCAGCCCTGTGACACCAGGGCACAGCAAGACTCAGACCAGCTCAGATCTGCATGCGATCATCGAAAGCCTTTGCTAGCAGCCAAGCACTGCAGCTAAAGCAGAATCTGCTCTGTGTGCTTTCTCAAAACCAGTACTTTGCTGCACATGCACGAAGGGCTGCGTTTTCTCCCCGTGTACCTGCACAGAGCACTTTGAGGCAGCAGGGATGTGGCTGAGTGGTGAGCAGATGCTGTGGCCACAGAGCATCTGTTGAGCTGCTGCAGTCAATCGGCAGCGGGCCACTTTCTTCCCACAGCAACCAGCTTCTGACTTCTCAGTACAAGCACGGTCAGATGCATTCTGTACACTGAATGAAGTGTGGCTGGAGTGCTGGCCTGCTCTGCACAGGAGCTGGAGCCATCTCCAGTAGCCAGATTCGTGCCTTGGAAAGCAGAAGGAAAACTTTCAACGAAGACATGCTGCCTTTTATCTCTGATATCTCTTTTATTTATTTTTAAATTCTTGTCTGGTAGCTGCATGCATTTTCTTCACAGTTCATTATTGCATGTTCTTTGTCCTCAAAGGTCCATTAAGGGAAGGGCAGATGCTCTCTGGGCAGAAAGGTGTGCTTGCTTGCAGCATCAGTTTGGGTGTGATTGGGGACAGCAACTTTGCATGGCAGCTGGGTGAGACAGAAGGACCTAGAAGATGTAGCAGAAAGGTAATAGGTTTTAAAGTAATGGGAAGCTAGTTCAGTGCTGTGATTCTTGTAGGCAGTTAAATATTGGGAGAAATGTGGGGTAAGTCACATAGCAGAAATGTAGCAAATAAGTTCAGTGATTGCTGATTTCTGCAACTGTTTATTCTCTTAAATCCTCTGAATTTCTACCAGCATAGTTAAAATCTAAATGCAGGATTTCTTTAATAATTGCTATCATGCTGCTACTCACTACACATCAACGTGATAATTCATTTATTTTGGCTTCTCCAAGCTCAGTGCTTCCTACAAAGGCTGTCGTGCACTTCTTATGTAGAGCTGTAGTATGTGCTGGATTTGGACGTGCTTGTGCAACCGTGCAGACACATTTTGTTCCTAACATGCCCCAAATTCTGCTGACATCTTGTCTTTCTCTAGGTGTGGCCCATCAGTGTTATCATGGCTTTATCAAAGCAGTGCAAGAAGGAAACATTCAGTGGGAGAGCCGTACTTACCCTTACCCAGGAACCCCCATCACACAACGCTTCTCACACAGTAAGTAACTGCCCAGCAAAGCTCCTGATCGACCACAGAAAGCTGTAGTGAGGCGTTTGCATTTTGTCACCTGCTGCACGTGGTGCTGTGTGCTGGCTGCTTTATGCAGCACTTCGTTTCTTAGCTTCTGAGCAGTTAACTTGGAGGAGGCTGAGCGTGGTATGCCTGAAAACAAAGCACAAAGGGCTGCACCTGAGACGTATTGAAGCAAACTCCTTTCCTGTGGGTGTGATTTGCTGATAGAAGTCAGCAATTTGGTTGACAGCAGTGCTTAAATTATGGCTGCATTTTTGCCTTGCTTCCAAGTTTACAAGTTTATGGAACAGAAGAAGAGTTCCCATTGGGGGAAAGATATTTAAATAAAACTTGTTATTTGTACTGCAATAACACTGAACTGTGCCAGGCGCTGGATTAAAATATGACAAAAATTCAGTCCTTGTGGTTTTGTCACTGGGTCAGAGTTCTGTGAGAGCTCAGCTCTTCCGGGGAGCAAACTTCACATTTCAGGAGTTAAATAAACATGATTTAAGTGGTGTGATTCCAACAGCAAGTAGTTGTAAAATTTTCATATTCCTGGGGAATAATTTATGAAGCAACTGACACACAGAATATGCAGCTTCTTGCTAGGACAAGTCTGGGAGGCATTCTGCTGATGGCGTTGTGCTTTTCAAGGATTTCATTGTCCTCCCCCAGCAAAATACCCAGAAAATGGAACCAGAGTTTATTGCTCCTTTTTAGCAGCAGTGCTAATAATGTGCTTAGTGATGATTGCAGGTTTGCATGTATTATCCATCAGCTTGCTGGGAGGTATTTCATCTGCACTGGTTCCTCTGAGCGTGCTGCTCTTGCACTGGCTCTGGAATCATAGAATTCATAGAATGGCTTTGGGAGGGACCTCAGAGATCACCTATTTCCCAAATCCCTCCTGCAGGCAGGGTTGCTAACCACTAAATCAGGTACTACATCAGTCCAGGGCCCCAACCAGCCCAGCATTAAACACCTCCAGGGATGGGGCATCAAAGCTGCTGCTTTCAGAGCCTGTGGTCTGTATTAGCCTCAGTGTTTGCCAGTGTCCTGGCTCTGGTCAACGCTTGGTTAGTAACAAAGCATTATTAATGTACTTTACACATGGAAAGCTAATCTGGATTAACTTGTTTGCTGATTTAAACTACTTTTTTTTTAATTTGAACAGTTCTCCAGATCTGTGAGATCTATTTCCCCTGCGGCAAAGCTGCATGAATTTGTGGGTGGATTCCAATATCAGGGCTTCAGGGCTTGGAGGGAGGTTTGATCAAAGCTGGGCTGGGTTCAGATTCCTTTTTGAGAGCGCTAACAAATCATTAATCACAATGCAAAGATTCTTGGAAAATTATGATCTCAAACACTACTGTGCAGTGAGTGGAGACGAAGTGGGAAGGGGAGGTTTGGGAGGGGGTGCAGAGGAGGACTCACAAACCATTTTTTAGGGATGACCTGCCAGGTTTCATGGGAAGACGTCATCTGCCAGGCACGAGTCCTTTGAAGTCAACAGGCAACGGTTACTGGCATCAAAGATTTGGCTAGGCCTGCTTCTTTTCCCAAGATTTATTAGAGATATCTCAGAAGTGCTAATAAGGAGCCAATATTTAACATGACATGTAAGGAAATTTTAAATAGAGGTCATTGTCTCCGATAAATTCTGAAGAACTTAATAGAAAAAAAAAAAAAACTGATAAGGAATAATTAATGTAAGTCGCTGGAATTTTACAGAGAGGAAGCGTTTGTCGAGGTCTTTGATCATATGACAGGTTTGGCTGATAACAGACTTTATGGATGGGGTGTAGGTTGGCTGAAGGATTTAACTGAAGCTGCATAACACTGTGCAATTCTCAATAACGCTGCTCCTTGAGATTTAGGCACCCAGGGTTACTGAAAGAAGTACTCATAGGTTTCTGAGGTGAACACCAGGTAATTTGGTGAAAGTGTAAACTTGGAAATAGTTGTCTAATTGTCTTCTTTAGCTGGAATGTGTAAACCTATGGAGATCATACCAGCAGGGTGACTCATGCAGTTAAATCACTGGCCACAGTCAGAAAGTGATGTCAAAAGGTGGAAGAATGCAGGAAAGGAAAGGCCTGAATGGAATGTCAACCGTTGAGCCAGAAATATTCTTCCTTTGATGGAAGAGGTGGTTCTGCAGTGACTATGTTTAAGTACTGATTTTTCCATGCAGACTGGGGAGCTTGGTACCAGCATGGTGACTAATTAAACAAATTCACACTGAGAGATGACAAAGGAAAAAGCTGGAAAGCTGTTGGTGTTATAGGAGGAGCAGCTCCTTTCCCAAGAGCAAGGGGACCCAGCAGCAATGGCTTTCTTTGTCTCTAAGCTTTGCTGAATATATTACTGCCTTCTGAGTGTCCCTGAGCTGAAAGCAGCAGTAAAATAATGAAATTGTAAGTCTGGGGTTGTTTTCAGAGGAGACAGATAGCTTGCACACTTCATCTCTTGGCTGAACCCCTCCTTCAGCGACTGTATTTGTGGTGCTGCGTTTCCTGTCCTTAGTTGAAGTGAACTTCTAGACATGTCTGAGCTCTTTCAAACTGGGGAAGTGATCTCAGGAGGTGACAGAGCTGTGTACAGGGACAGTTTAAAGCCATTACGTAGGAACATGACAATGGTCAGCAATAAGGCTGCAGCGCTATTGTCAACTGGAGCCACGTATCAATGGGAGTTCAACAGCCTGCTGACTTTTCCCCTCTCTCTGATGGGGAATCTGACCTCTGAGTTTGACTCCTGTACATGTAGGTTACCTTTTTTTTTTATGTACTTGATGTTGAAAAAGTCCGTGCCCTCTGATTATCATAAGGGGCATCTGTGTTGCATTTAAGTTTCCTTTCCCAGTTGCAGCTTGCTGATCTTTATTTTGCTTCTCTCACACTTAGGGTGCAAATCTCAGATGCTTTATTTGTGGCTGTTGTGCAGCACAGAGGGAAAAACTCTTCCTCCCTGGGTCTGTTCTACCCTCAAAAAGGCTGGTATCAAACTGGTGTTTTCACCTATGCTTTTTCTCAAACTGACCTGTCTTTCTTGGCACCAGAAACTTTGAATGGTGCACTGAAAAGAAGAAGGAAAACACAGCCTAAATTATTTTGATCTGGAATTAAAATACGTGCCGTGTGGACGTCACGGTGCCTGGCTGGCTTGGTTGCTCTTTTGAATCCAAATAGAGGAGAAGAATGCTGCCACCTCCCCTCCAAATAATAAATGAGCTGTGCTGTGTGAAACCAGGAATGCCAAGGGCTTGGTGTGGGGAGGAGGAGGGAGGCACTCAACCTGTTGTAATTAGGGAGCAAGTAGGCCTCTAAGGGTGCCATAAAGATTTCAAGGAATGTTGGTCCTTTTCGTTAGTTCTTCCCTGCTATTCCTATCCTGCTCCCGGCAGAGGTGCTGGGAGCCATGCAATCATTCTCCTGTTTTTCACCAAGGCAGTTTATATCCCAGCCCAGGTAAATCTTGAAACCCGCACAGTTACTCTGCTACTGTTTTACCCCCACCCAAAAAGCAGCTCCTCGGCTACTCTGCATGGTGTGTAGGTGTGTGCTGTACACCTTGGCAAGATGTGCTTTGAGATGAAGGCTTCAGCTGCAGGCGAGGGCCCCGAGGTGCACACAGAGAGCTGGGTGGTCTCACACCACCAGGGCCAGCTCAGGACGCTGCCCTCGTGCATCCCCATCCCACTCTTCCCCCAGTCCTGCTGTGTGGCCAGCTGCTGCAGCAGCAAAAAGCCAAGGGCGTGAGGGCTGCTGGCTTTTCAGCAGGCTCTCAATAGGGGAAGCAGGTGATCTGCATGACAAGCCCTTGGTCGCACAATAGGGCCCTTGGCAAAGGCCACTGCTCCTGGGCTGCCCTCCGCAGAGCTGCAGCATTGTGCTGGGTTACGGTGTGATTCATTTGTTGAGGTGGTGAGATGAATGTCTGAGTGTACAGCCGGGTGGGCTGTGTTAAAGGGCCGTTCCTCTCGGGCAGGGCTATCCCAAAAAACTGCTATGCTGGGTTGTTGGAAGCCAGGGATGCTCTTCTGGTCTGGAACAAAGCTTTTTCTATTGTACCAAAATGGGGCATCAGCACGTTTAGTCCTTTCAATCCACATATTCCTCACTCTGTGGTGTGGGATTTTTTCCTGTCTTGTGTTGGTACATGTTCCTCAGGAACAGTTCTGTGTCCTGCCAGGCCAACTAAACCAAATATCTTTTTATTTTGGAACTTGTGGTGCTGGTGAACAGCTGCCTACAGTGAGTGATGTAGAGAAAGAGAAGGAACTGCAGCTTTCACCCCTACACATACGTACCTTATATTTCAGCACGAAATACTGGCTGCTTGTCAGAACTGCCGTGCTGATCTTACAAATACACACTGAACTTGAATTTCTTTCTTGCTTCTTGGTCTTTTTTATTGAAGTTGCCCTGCCCTCCTGCTGCCCTTGACCTTGCAGCTTGCCTTGTGTTGGTTATTTACGGTGCTGCTTGGTCCCAAGTGCCCTGGGGGGGCTTCTGCATGTCCTCCCCCCAGGGCCACATGCTGCTCTGAGCCTGAACTTTGACTTGGTCTTTTGCCTTTCTGCTGCATATTTTTCAATATATCACTTGTCACTGTGAGGACGATGTCTTTTTCCCCCATCCAAGCCTCAGCTCATGCCCCTTGGCTTTCTCAAAGCGTAAAACACTGCCACTTTCTCCTACGTGCTGGTGGATGTATGTACGGATGTGAGTTACTGTGATTGCTTCCTACCAAACTTGATGGTAAATCAAGGAATCTCTGTGCAGGCACAGCTCATGTTATATTAGATATTGAGCACTTTGTTGAAGGCTGCTATAGAGGTTCCCATAGCTGTGTGGGGCTCAGATGTTGTGTGCAATCAGCAGGGCTAGTTGTGTGAGAGAGGGGAAATGCAGAAACAGCAACACTGCTCATGTTGTCTTTGTCTGATGTTAATCTCAGTGTTTCAGTTTTTTGAACGCAGTCCTATTTGCTCTGTGGATGTTTGATTTACAGAGGTGCCTGGGTACCACAGACACCTAAGTGGCCAAATGCTGTTGTTTGAATTCTTTTACTGCTGAGTTTGGTTACGGGCCAAAAGTTTGCTTTTTCCTAAATGTCTCTGTGGGGCTCAAGCACTGTGTTCCCTCTCCATCCCACTTCCCACTGCCTAATCCTTCTCCCTGACAAGCAAAGGGGATGCTCCTGTAAGATGCCATATTTCAGTGGTGCATAATTGTAATGAGATAAGGTGAAATGCTGTCAGCTTTGGAAAAAGAGAGTAAGTGACCGTGTTTAAGCATACAGGACCGTTGCTTAGTAAATCTTGGCAGCCCCGTAAGCAATATGAAATAGCTTAGAGAAGGTAAGCATGCTGAATGTGTTAATCATAGCTAATCTAATTAACTGCAAGCTTCTAAGGCAGCTTTCTTTGCATTTTCAGGAGCAGCTCTGCTTGAGAGGATAATCGTCTTAGGTTCTTGCTGGAGTTGGATTGGGTTACTCCTGACCCAACTCATCAAGGTTGCTGCAGCTTGTTGGCTTTCCCCTCACCTGATACTCGGGGAAATAAAACAAATTTTTGTGCACCCAAAACATGAGGATGAGAGAATGAACTAATCCATGGTTTTCTTTCTCCTAGGTGCATGTTACTATGATGCCAACCAGTCGATGTACGTGTTTGGAGGCTGCACACAAAGCAGCTGTAATGCTGCCTTCAATGACCTCTGGAGACTTGATCTGAACAGCAAAGAGTGGATCCGGCCCCTGGCATCAGGTGAGAGCAGCCGTGCAGCCTTCCCTAACCCTCCTCCAGCTGCTTGGTGTGGGGAGAAGGTGCCACTTCATCACCACTCACCTTGCCTCCAGGCTGAGTGGTCCCAGTTTTATCAATGAATGGTTTTCAGATGACATCCTGAACACACATCTGTTGCCTGCAGCAGGGTGCTGTGAGGCGGATTGAGTTGTTTCTGGTTTTCATTTTCATCTGGAGAAGCTATTGAGCACCAGTTCATGACGTGCATGATGAGGGGCATTTAACTGCAGTCACAAGAGCTCATGCTGATAAGAGTTGTTGTCCCAAAGTATCTCTGCTAGTTGCTGCTTAGGTATTTGGAAGAGTGGATGAGACGTGCCCATGCTGGCAGCCCAGAGCAACCAGGAAAACATGGGAAAGCAGGTACATTCCTGCAGCCCTCGTGCCCAGAGCAGGAAAATGCCACCAGTTATTTCCCACACTGATTTTAAACTCAAGACATCATGCACGAGGTGCTTGCTTTTCATGAGTTTCTGAATTTGGCTAACATAACTTTTGAAAAAAGCAGAATTTTGGGCAGCTCTTGGTAATGTGGAGCAAGAAGTGAATATAAAGCTAGTCGCTTGGGTAAAAGCTTTACATTTAATGAGGGAGAAACGAAAGGAAAAGGAGCTCAGCATTCACCATGCTTTCCTTGCTGAGTTGTCTGCTTGGATGCAGACTCCTTCTGACCCTGCGTTGTGTGTGGGTAAGTATTGAGAATTACTTGATCACTGTTTAAAGCTGTATTTTCCTGACTACTATTTCTTTTTTTAAATGTGAAATCCTACAAGATCAAGATGTTTCTGTGTTCAGATGTTACCCGGGAACTTTTCAGATGCAACTTTGTTAATGCAACTTGGTACATTAGATAAATAGATGCAACTTTTGGGAAACAATTCTGCCCACGCTTTGACGTTTCAGTTTGATTTTTGAATCTGCACATCCAGCATATGATGTGGACAGATGAGAGCTAGGCAGGCATGGGCTTAAAATGGAGAAAGAAAATAACCCACAGTGCTCTCAGTCTTCCTCCTACTGTGCCGTGGTGCTCGCCTGCTCCTTTCCCCCTGCTCAGCTGGAGAAGAGGCCATGGGTAGCATAAACAGGATGCTGGGTTATGCAGACCTTTGCTCTGACCCAGGCCAGCTATTCTTGCAGCCCAGCAAGTTCTTCCGTCAGATTGAATGTGGGGCACAACTCACCTTTAGCACTCACACCCTGTTAATGAATCCAACCGCCAGCACCCAGCTCTGCATCCCAGACACCCTGCTGGTATTTCACAGAGTGAAATTCCCGCTGCCTTACTAACAAATAGCGCTGTTAAAAAGAACAAGTCCTGTGGGAATATGTGTCAGAATTAAGTCCCATGGGAAGATCCCCTGAGGAAATATTTCTGCATGCTGTCATGAGTGCACAGAGCGAGATCAGATCGCAACTGAAACTTCAGGGCAGTCTCAGTGAACAGAAAGAGCTCTTGTTTGTCAGTCTTCAGAGAAGATGAGTCACCCGTGCCTGTGCTGGTGGTGGTTTCTTGCACATAGCTGCTTTTTGGTGCCCTAACCAAAGTGTTGGCACCCACTACCTGGGAAAGAATAGTGACTGGAGGGGGCAAAAGCAGAGAGCTTTGAAACTTAAGAGTCAGATGTAAATAACACGAGAGGGATTTTAAAAGGAGAGCTGACGTTGATGAATGAATGCTTGCTCTGGCACAGGGTGTGTGCAAGCTAATTGCTGGTGGAGGTTGAGGAGGAATTCCCACCCCGTTTCTGCAGGTCACTGGCTCTGCACACTCTGCGTAGTGGTTGTTCTCCAGGGGAAGATGGTGGCTTCTCCTCCAGGCCCATTCTGGCTCGGAGAGGTTTGCTCATGCATAATTACATCTATGCCCTTATAAATCATGGGCATCTTATCTAATGAGAGCCGTGGGGTAGCCTAGAGGCAGCCAGAGCGTGGTGCCAGCTCCATGCTGAATGCCTTGCAGCCTGTCCAGTGCTGTGCCACATGTGAGCAGGAACAGCCTCATCCCTGCCCCTTTCCAAAGGGCTTTTCCATGAGAAATCTCCCTTTTTGGTTGTTTGTGCCTGTTGTTTTTGTTTGGGTTTTCTTATGGGCAGACATTAAATGAGATGACATCAGAGCTAAGTAATTTACCTCCAATCTGAGCTGCTGCATTGAATCTGGGAGTAAATATTTAGCCTTCAAAGAAATAATTAGACCATGCTTCTTTAGTCCTTGAGACGGGGGAGGGAGATAATTGCTTCAAAAAAAAAAAAACCTAATTTTTGAGGTTTCAAAGTACTTTTTGCTTAGATCTGTAAGGACGGCATTGACTTTCTGCTTATTAGACTGGAACAGAACAAGAGAGTCAATGCCTACCTTTCATGTAGCTCTTTTGCTGGTGGGGTGTAATGCCTTACAAAGGCGAGTAGGCAGCAGGCTCTTTATTTTAGAAACGTGAACAGGAATGCCTCTGAACTCTCAGCTGCAATATCCTATTAGGCTAGGTGGGCCTAGAAGGCAGGTGCTGTCCTTGGTGAGCACTTTTCTTTGGTGTTGGGGATGCTTTCGTTGCCTTTATTTGCATAGTTAATCAGAATCTTCTTTGATTTTTGGCCATTCTGTGCAGAGACAAACCTGATTGAAGGCTGGAGGTGGTATAAGCTAGACTTTGTTTATCCAGCTGGAGGCAAGGGTTCGTCTCAGCTCTGCCACTCAAGCTACAGCATGCTGCTCTTGCAATGAGGGCACAGGCTTTGGTACTGATAGATCTTTGGTGCTCCCTAAATATGAGTTCTCATGTGGCTGAAACAGTCATGGAAGAAACTTGAAGCCAGTCAGCGCTGAGACTCACAGCCTTTGGCGTGATGGAGCTGCAGGTAGCCACGCGATGAGAGCTTTTTTTGTGGTGATGCTGAGGCATGGAATTGGCCAACCCAGCACTATGCTTCCCTGGTAGCAGGGAAGAATTGTTCTGTTCCTTTGCAGGTTTGTAAAACACTCTTTGCTTGAAACCCCCTCCATCTCTGTGCTGTGGCAGGTCCACGGGGAGGCTGCCTCAGCCATCAGCACTGACCCAGACCCATCAATGTTTCCCCTTGGTGTTTCACGACCACATCATCCTCAAACTGCAGCAGATAATTTATTGGCAAAATTGAGGGCATGTCTCCAGGCGGTATCCCTCTGGCCTGCATGTGCTATTTCAGACTCCTGAAGCAACTATGTGTTTCTGCAGACTTTCTCCCTTCCTCCATTTGTTGGTTTATGTTCCTCACAAGTCCTGCTCTTGGCCTCTGCCTGTTGGAGCCATGTACTAAGCTGGGAAATCCCTTTTTTAAATCAGAGAGAAGAATGCTGGTAGCTTTGCCTGTGCTCCTGAGGGCTTATTGAGCAGAGGTGGAAAGCTTTTTTTAAAACAGAGCCTTTTACAGCGCTCATAAAATAAGGAATGACAACATAAAAAAAGCTCTTTGCAAGGAGAGGTATGCTAGCCAAAATCTTGAAGTCTGTGCATCCTGCCTGCTGGGTCTGCTTCACCACCCTGGGCCAAGCACCATCCCTTACTTTGCTTTGCATTCTTCCAGCTGCAGGAGAAAGCAAGAAGGACTCAGAAAATCACACACCCACCCTCAAGCTGTGTTCCCCCAGCACCCTGCTCTCAAAGCAGCCCGGCAGCCCTGCCGCTCAGCTCTTCTTGTTTGCTGTGAGCAGTCTGGCTGTGCTGGCATCCCCATAGCCACCCTTCCTGCAGCAGGGCACAGCTCCCAGCACTTGCTTCCTGCTGCTTTCTACTCTGTGCAGTGAGATTGTCTTCATTTTTGCTGGGGAGACATGTCTCCTCTCCCTTGAGAGGCTTGAAGGCAGTGCTCTTTGTGTAGATGCTTTGATCCTCTCTGTATGTTTTCAGACCTTGCCAAGATGCAGCTGCGACTGGTCCTGTGCCTTATTGCTGTCACCTGAAGTGAGCAGCCAGCTTTAGCACAAAGACTATACTGAAAGCATTGAATGTGATGCAGTAAGTGTGCAGCAGTCATTCTCACATCTGTTGCTCCAGCCCTGCTCTTTCCCCAGGTTTCACTCCGTTCCATGCTTCAGCAGTGCTGGTTTCTGGCTTGAGTTTTGAGTCGGAGTTTTAGGATTGGGTTTCCCCTTGTGAGCCTTTGATGGTGTTGTGTCAACAGAAGGAGCAGACAAAAGGAGGTAGGGGGAACTGCTGTCACCTGTCCAAGGAAGCTGCACCAGATGTGGTCCCACTGTGGTGGGAGGCTCTCTTGGCTGCAGCACCAGATCTCTGCCCATTAGGTGAGCGTGTTGCCCTTGACAAAGCTGTCCAAAAACTTTGCCCCAAGCAGGAAGCTCTGTTTTCATCATCTCCTTTTGAAAAACAGCAATAAGTTTACTAAACAGTTGGTGAAGTTTCATAACAGTAGGCCTGATTTGGGGCCACCTGAGTGCTCCTTGCAGAGCTGAGTGGAGACGGGGTGTAGCCATGGCCAGGGCCCTTTGGGTACAGGTTACATTGTGTAGCTGAGAGCCAGCAGGCACGAAGAGAGAACTCTGAATCTGTCCATCAGTGTAAATAACACACAGGGCTACAGAATGTCAAAAGGATTGGTGGCATTTCTGAAGTAGAAACAATTGTTTGAATAGTAGAAATGCTCTTTGGATTTACTCAAAAGCCATTAGGTGTGATGCCCTCCTGAGATAATACAGATTGTTCAGCTGCTGTCCTCGGTTGTGTGTTGCATCTCCCTTCTAATAGCAGTCCCTGCTGAGACTCATTGCTGAAATGCTCCAGTCTGACCCCGTGCTGTGATGCTTCTGTTCCCATTGCAGGATGACTTGCTTTGGATTAATACAGTGAATGATCTAAACAATGTTTCCCAGTCTGTGGACTGCTGCTGGTCTCTGAGATGCCGGAGTGCAGCCTGCGAGATGTTTGTTAGTGAAGCAAACTTGTTTCCCTCCTTGCATACATGGGAATTAAGAGAGTCAATTTGGAAAATAAACTTTCAGAATTTAGCCTAACTTGTTTCCGTTTACAGCCAGCTGCCCTTGAGGGGAAGACTATGAAAGGATCTCTGTGTACATGTGCTTTTGTAAGTTTAGTGCAGTGTGTTGAGCAGACCTCTATAATTGAAAGCACACCTCGTTTTTCAGTAGAAGCCTGGTATCACCTTAAGCACATTAAGGCCATGTCATAGCTCCTGGCCTCCTGGGAATCAAAAGAGGTGAAAACCTGATAACTTGGCACGGAACAGTGCCTCTAATTATCACTACAGCTACTGGCTTCAGGTGTCTGATCTGTCAAAGTAGAGCAGGTTAATGAAACAGATGGAAATTCCTTGCTGTATGTGCAATGTCTTTCTAGTTGAAAGCTGGAGTGGATGGATCTGAGTAAAGATCTCATTGTGTTCACGCTGTCCTTCAGGACAGGCAGACTGTTGCAGCTCAGGTTGCTTGGAATTGCTTTTTCCAATTAAATCTATTGACATTGTTCCTTCTTTGGGCTCACGAGTGATGGTGTGCCAGCTTTGTACTCCAGCACACTGCTCCCTGTGGGGCTGGAAGGAGCAGGGAGAACTGAGGGAGACCTTTGCAAAATGTTTGGCAAAGAAAAGACAAAATAGTTCTAAAGCAAAATTGGAGTAAGGAGAGAAATCTAGCTGATGGTACACACAGAAACCTTGCGAAGCTGGAATTGTGCAGTGATCTGCTGCTCCCAGGTGCTTTGAGAGTGAAAGCTGCAGTTGGGCAATACTTAAAAACAATTTCAATTGCAAAATGCAATCTTGCAGAAAGTATACAAGCAGCTGGGTTTGCTACGTGTGAAAAAGCATTGGCTGTGCATGGAGGGCTGGCTTCCAGGAGATAATCCATCGCTGTTTAGGTTCAATAGGATTGCTCTGCAGCAGTGATTAAATGCTTAATCCCAGCAGGTTTTGGTTTACAACACACATCTATCCTCACTTTGATTTGCCAGGCTCTGTCTTCCCCTATTCTCGCTGCCTCTTGCTTGTGTTTAACCTTTGAAAGTATTTTCTTGTTGTCTGGATCTGTTATCATCCGAAACACGTCCCCAACACTGCAGTCTCCAGGGCAGCTCTTCCCCTTGGCCAGCAGGACCTGGGCTCTTCAGCACAAGTGGGAAGCACAGATCTTAGAGACTGGAGAGACACAGCATGGGTTGCAACCAGCAGCAGTGCAGGAATTATGCCTGGGTTGTGCAGGTGGGAAGAGCCCCCAGGCTGGACATGCGTCTCTTTCCCCCAGCTGTTTGCCAGGAACCGTTCACCAAGACAGATGGGAAAAGAGCTCAAAGTCTGCTGCCTTCTTCCCTGGTTTTTATACAGCTTTTGAGTGCTTTCTGCCTGCAGAAGAGCCCACTGGAGAGAGCAAAGCCTTTAAACTTGTTGGCAGGTCAGTGTAATGGGACGTGGATTTGGTATACCCCTATCAGGGTTAGAAAAAATATCCGTGCCTCCTATTTTTGTGCATGCAAACGTTTGCAGCATGGGAAATAGTGGAGCTCTTGGAAACTTGCTTATGCTCACTCAGTTTTCAGGGCAGAGGTTTAACCTGTTGCTGTTAAGTATGTGTTTGTCTGGAAGAGGCTGTGCTTCTCAGCCCTTCCTCTCTTACAGAGAAGGAGATCTCATCCCCTAATGCTGTTCTGTGTCTGACAGCCATCTCCTTTCCTCCCTGGTGGTGGAGGCTGTCCCCTCTTCCAGCCCAGTTTGTCAGAGCTCTCCATATCAGTGCCGATGAGCCACGTGTGAAGCTGCTTTTACATCAGCAGTCCAAAACAACTAGCGACTTCTCCTTTCCCATCCCTGCTCTCAATACTCTGCATCCGTTCTGCCCTTACTGGAAGTTCAGCACATTTTTATCTGTGTGCAAAACATGGGAAAACAGTCCCTGCTGTGGGAAATGCACTCCTTGGAGCAACAGCCCGTGTGCTCCCGTCAGCACAGCTCTGCTACACTGTCAGCTGTGCAGAGAAATCTGCCTTACCCTTGATGCCCTCTTGGCCTGGCTCTGACAGTTGGGCCTGACGTGGTTGGAATACGCTGTGCTCTGCAGCTTGGGAGCTGTCACAGGGGGAAATGTGGTGGAGGAGGCTGGAGAGAAGTGCCTGAAAGAGAAATGGATGGTTTAAGCAACTGTCTTAGTTTCCTCCTCCCTTAGTTCAGGATGAAAAACATTAGGTTCTCTTTGAGACCGAACTGCAAGGGGAAGAGCTGAGCAAGTGTTGGTGCAGAAATGGAGTCAGGCAGAGGAGATCCCACACCTCTACTCATCCTTGTCGAGCACAGGGGTACGTTTCAGTCTCAACCCTCACTCATTTTATTTCCTCAGCCACATGCCAGAAAACAGAGCCCTCTCAAAACGTTATCAGCACGAATCTAGCAGCAAGGCATGAAAAATAGCTTGTTGCTTTAACCTTGTCGGATTTAGATTCTCAGAGAGAAGGTCCCCAGGCATGGATCCCTCCAGAGATTAACGGAGGAATTTTCCCACTCTTGCCTTTATTGGACTCGGGGAGTTTTGAGCTTCTCTGGTCCCCATTTTCTCCAAGCAATGCACAAAGGTAGGAGCAGGGACTGCTGTTGGGTGATGCCTGATGTGTGCCACTTCTCAGCATTGTGGGCACTATGTGCTCATTTTAAACGTGACCCCAGGCCATCTGCAAATCGTGCTGATGAGCATGCTATACCAAAACTAGGGAAAACTATTTGTGGTTATGTCAGTAAATAAGAAGATCATGATCTGTAAAAATAGGTTCCTGATGCTAGGAGTCCTTATATAGACAAGCAAGTAATTGTGCCTCGTTAATAGTGCTGACCACTCAGCAGCTCCCAGTGAGTTTGGAAGCTTCTGAATGTCACTTGTTTGAGATTTGGTTGAAACTTTGAGCATCCTCTGTTGAAATTCTGCATATAAATCTCCATCCTGGAATACTCAGTGCCCTGCGTGCCAAAGCCAAGTGCTTGGAGAGCAATTTGTTTTTTAATGGCCTCAAAGTACAACCCTGCAATCTTTCCAACTGGTATTGCCATAAGCAGACGTTAAGCCTGATTTTGCAAGAGCTTTTTTGCTGCTTGGCTATGCAGGGTTGTTAACATAGCAGGTATAAAACCTGTGGCAGGATGTCCTTGCAGCAGCCTGGCTATTTCCTGACGCTTGTTGCCACAAGAACTGTAGAGAACTTTATTTCTTCAGGATATCTGCTATCCTGACAGATTTATGTGAGTTACATCTCAGCCAGTTTGAGCTTGGAGATGTTGGGAAGGCTCTGCTCGCAGGCTGTGCTGACACCTATCGGCAGGAGCTCCTGCAGGGAGGGAAAGCCTTGCAGCTCAGCACAGGGCTTCCAGCTGCTGCTGTGCCTTTGCATCGAGGACCCTGTCCACAGAGATCTCATGTGTCACACTTAAGATTGATTGTGCAGTGTTGGTATTTTATTATAGCCAGCATGATTTGCTTTCAGAGAGCTGCAAATGCTCACGCTTCATAGCCTGATTCTGCACCTTTCACAAGAACATCTACTTTAAAACAGTTCTCTCCTTGAATCTGGTAGGCATGTGGAATGACAAAGCACTGGCTCACACTTGTCTGCAATCCAAAGGTGAATCTTTATTCCTTGCATGAAATATTTAACAAGTTTGGCATTAAGTGCTGGAATTACTGGAAGAAGGGAGAGAAGTGTGAACAAAGCATAGAGTGCAAACCAAATGCTGAAAACAGAAGCAAGTGGGGGCAGTTAGGGACCCTCATGCCAGGCTTTCAGCAGGTAGTTGCATTTTGTTTGCAGGACAGCTCTGAACTGAGCAGAGCCCTGTTCTTCCTGAGGTTGATCTGCCTGTATTTATCTGGGGAGGCTGTTCTGACTGCGCACACAGGATGAGGAGAGGAATGTTTGAGGTTTTTGAGCCACTTAGTAGCCCTAACCTCACCAAATTGCACAGAAGCCATTTCCTGAGACACCAGCAATTTGGGGCTGGGTTGGAAAGAGTTCTCAGACTTGTGGAATTGCCCTGCTGTGTCCCTCCCGCTATGGCAATGGGACAGCAGCTAACTGGGAGTGTGACTTGAGTGAAAAGTGTGGAGCTCAGCACAGACTCAACATGCTTCTCTGCAAACCCACACATTCTTCAGTCCCTTCCCTACAGTTACTCTGTCATTACCACATTGCAGTCTGATACAGCAATTTCCATTCCTCCGTTTGCCTCCTGGAGAGAAGATGAGCGGCAGGAGCTGATCAGCCCTTTCTCTCTCGGCTCCCGAGCTCTTTAATTAGCGTTGGAGCTGCCTTGTGTAGGATGTTGAACTGTTACTCATATCACTAAAAGTCTGCAGGGTAAGTTATCACTGGGGTGGGGGGAAAACACGCAATAAAACTTAGAAAAGCTGGCTGGAATTCTGTTCCACCCACCTGGAGGGAGAGGGAGCTTGCAACAGCACTCCCTTTTAGGGCAGGACCAGATTTGCATTTCCCAAAAGCAGGGGAGGTTGCAAAGAAGGGAATGGGGTGACCTCACTGTGAGCAGCACTCAGCACCTGGGAGTGACACTGCGGTGACAGTGCTGTGAGAAACCTTCCCAGCCCAGGATGGGAGCAAACACAGCCCCTCCTGCACCATTGTGTGCAGAAATTGCAATGTAAATTGCACAGTGCAGAAATTGCATCCTTGTTTTCAGCTATTAGGAGGGAAGGGGGCAGAGCCCCGGGCGTTCTGGCACTCCTATCTTGTTGCTGTTTTGCTCAACACTGCTGTTACTGTGTAAAGAGGTTTCTGATTAACGCTAGCGAAGAATGACTCAGTAATCCTGTTGCACAGGGTTCATAGGGCACTGCCGCTCCTTTTAAACAGCTTTATGGGCTGATGGGACTCCACGCTTGGGCTGCGTGAGAATTTCCAGGACGAAGAAATGACTGTGACATTGCAAAAGCTCGGAAGTGACTGATCCTCACTGATGAAGATTTCTGACTTCCGCATCCACGCGAAGCACTGCAGGACTTTTGTCCTCTGTTTCAGCGCTGTGCCCGTGCCATGAGCCTGTGTCCTTGTCAGATGGGAGTTTGCTGTGTGACAGTTGTCCTGGACACCACGGGGGTTGCTGTACGTACCCCAGTTCTTATATTCTTGCAGAACACCTCCACTGTTTCTGCATTGGTGCACAGAGGGACGTGGGTTTGGTGGGCATGGGTTGATGGTTGGGTTGGATGGCCTTTGTGGTCGTTTCCAACTTTAATGATTCTCTGAGATTCGTTACCCTGAGCAGCATCTTGCAGGCAGCAGCCACATGTGCCTGCAGAGGGTTTGATCAAGGTGGGCTGTGCCTGGTGGGAAGGCATTTCAGGTCCTGCTCCATTTTTCTTTATCTCCTACAAAGCTGAGGTTGTGATTGTGGCATAGATCTCTTTTCTCACGTAAGAAAGCCAGATTGGAGGGAGCACTAAGTCACATGTGGCTTTAGTGAGGGAAAATGATACTTTCCTGGCTCTTCAATGCTTTAAGGTTTAGCAGTCCCAGTCCAAAGCCAGTCTTGAAAATGATCTCAGGCCTCTCTTTGAACAACTGAAGACAGAAACAGGTGAATGTCAGACACTGGATCTGAGGTAGCTGCAGCGAGTCCTAAAGGATGCAGTTCCATTCTGCAGAGAGCTGGTGTGAGACCTGCATGCAGATGCCTACGTTTCCCAGTAGAGTGGCCCTTTGTTATCTCGTGGTCATGGTGCCAGGGCTGGGATTGCCTGGGGTGCTGATCTTCTGCCTCCGGACTTGTTGTCATCCTGCTCAGCACTCTGCTGGGGGAACAGCTTTCAAGCAAATCTGCAGACTACTGCAGAAAAATCCAGGCTGCGAAGCCAAGGGATTTTTTCCTTCTCTGGTTTCCCTTCCCATAGAGGGAAAAAGATCTGGGGGGATTTCACGCTGTCAGACAAGACTCAGGATCTGCTGAGCAAGGAAGATTGTGGCCTTCCCATCAGTGGGGCACAGCCACATTGTGAGGGTAATGCCTCAGATAGCGTGCTGGGGGGAATTAGCTTTCCAGATAGGGCTCCCAGTTTGCTTCCTTTGAGTCTGCCAGCCTGAAGGCCAGGCTGCTAAATGCAATCCTGACACACCATCAGGAGCTCCGCAAGAGAGCTGTGTGCTTGGAGCACTGTAAGTGCAGGCTGCCCTTTGAGCTGCTCGTTCTGCTGGCACTGATGGCAGCCAGATTGCTTTTTCTTTTCTCTTTCTGAAAGGAATTTGCTTTTGACCAATTCTTTGCAATTCTCTGTAAGCACAGCACAAACTCTTTGCAGCAAAAGCCAGCACAGCATTTTGTCCTGCTGCGGATGGGTTGTGCTGAAGCACAAAAAGTTTAGGAAACATGAGATTACCAGCACGTGTAGCTTTTCATATCTGAGTGTTCAAGCTTAGCATCTCTGGCTTTTTTACCCTCATACACCCAATAACTCCTTCTGTATCTTCCCATCACCCTGGAATGGTGCAAATGTATGGCTTTACTCCATCTCCTCTCCTACAGCATTTCCCAAAGCGATATTGATCTGAACCGATTCTTTCATCTGGCTAACTCCATCACATCAAAAGCGTCGTGCAGCTTTTCCCCTTTGTTTTTATTTTCATCTTTTGAGCTCCACTTGATGTTCATTGCTTGCCCTCTTTCTGGAGCTGCTCGGGGGCTGTGCTTAAAAGGCAGCCTGGAAAAGCGTGTTGCACGTGCCCCTGCAGCAAGGTTTTTCTTTTGTTGCTGCTCGTGCTGCTCCACTGGCATTAGAAGGCTGAATAAATGGGCTTTAAAAACTGCTTATAAGGACATATTGTGGATGAGTGGTGTTCAGAGCTCGCATCAGAAGTGATCAGGGCCAGCATTTCTCTTCCACGTGTCCACAGAAGCCGGAGATTTGTTTTGTTTGTTTGTTTGTTTGAAAAGTATCTCTGCTTGGTGAGCCAGGAAAATCCATCAACTGGAACAAATAGCTCCATCCAGCATTTGGTCACTCATCCCTGCTAAATAAGCAGCATCAACTGGAAAGAGGTGGCTTCTTCTATGTTTAGAAATAGTTAATTGTGCTACACCCTCTGCACGCTAGAATTTTTATCCTGGGGAAAAATAATCTGATACTGGGCTTGATGATGTTATCAGGTGCAGAGCTTGGAAACCCATTTGAGCTTGTTAAGGAGGAGCTTCCATCATATTGACCAAGGAAGCTGTCAGAACAGACACAATTAGCTAATGAAGCCCGTCTGGGGGCACTGCCATCACTCAGAAGTTTCATTTGATGGTGGGATAGCAGAGCTACGAGAGGAGGAAGCCCTCCTGTGCCAAACGTGCTTGGAACACCGCTCTGCCATCCCAGGGTGAGTCACTGCAGGCTGCAGCCATGTCCCTTTGATGTTGCTGCTGCCTGCCCCATCCCCATGCTCCACGTGCCTGGGACCTGAAGTCACAAACGCTGCAGCCGTGTGCCTGTGCTGTGTCCCTCGGGTGCTCCTTTCTTTCTCAGGCTCGGAAAGGTGCCAGGTGAGCAGTGACCGGGTGGGGGAAATGAGTGGAAACTGAGTCATGCTTGGGCACAGCCTTTTACCAAAGGTACTTTGTGTCTCAAACTTGAAGCGGGTATGAGCCAGGCTTCAGCATTAGCTTGCAGTTTGCTGGCAGCAGCACCCTGAGCTCTTCTCTGCCCTAGAGACAAGCAGGCAGTGTTAGTTCTCCATCTCCTAGTCACTCTCTGTTCCCATGCTGAAGGCAGGATCAGTGAAGCTAAGGCATCTTTGATATCACAACTGTATCATACAGCAATTTTGCAGAGAGCCATCAAGCTCTGCAACATTTCCCCCATTTCTATGTGTTCCACCCATGGACCAAAGTTCATTTATTGCTCTGAAACAGAGCTGCCACCCAGGAGCAGCAAGGTTGCTCTGCACTGCTTGCTCCCTTTGAAGCCCTTTGCATACCGCGCTGTCTGCTCACCATGCCTGCACTGGGAAATTCATCTTTTTCCTGCCTGCCAGAAAGAAATGCTGCTTTCATTTTCACCTGCACAGCCTCCAATAAGAGGCAGTGCTTCCTGCAAAACCAGGGCTGACCTCTGCCTTGGGCTGATTGCATGGTACTTATTGACTCCTTTGGGAAGCACCTCGGTGCCTGCAGCAGGGGTTGTGACCTTCAGCCTGCAGCAGGACGAAGACCTTTCAGAGCAAAGTGGTGCTTTGCCTCTCAGCCCCCACCCCAACTTGCAGTGGGACCCTTGTTGTTCAACATTAACTTCTGTCCTAGTTTAAAACCCACACTTTACATCACTTTGGGATCCCCGTTGCAGATAGACAAGCGCACCCCAACCAGCTGTGTGCCCCTGTGCCATGTCCTGGCTGGACGAGTCCAACCAACTTCTTCTTTCCAAACCAGATCGAAGCCTTTCTAGCAACCAATTTGCCATGCCAAGCTTGGGAGTGTCACTTCTAAGCTCTGCCAGGGCTGCAGACCTGCTGGTGTGGATGAATGAATTACACACAGCCAGGAAAACTGGAAATATGGCATCTGCATGGGAACAACAAGTAACTGACCTCTTCTGCCACTTTAATCTTTAAAAAGACTTTGGGTATGGCCTTGCCATGCTACACATGTGCCCAAGCAGCAGTACAACATGCTCTGTCCCCAGCAAAGGGCTCCTGGGTCAGGGGTGCTTTTTGGCTCAGCTGTTCTCACCCACCACCTGGAATCCATCACAATCAAATTGCTTTTCTCAGCTGCAACATCTTAAAATAGCTGCTCTGGTTTCTTTTAAAAATAGTCCTAGTTCTGCATGTCATTACCTGCTAAAAATGTTTCCCTGAGTCCCATTAGGACATCAGAGGAGAGCGCTGGCTTTGTTATCTCAGCACTTCAGAGAGGGCGATGGTGCTTCCATGGCCACATGCACAGCTTTGCCCTTGGGCTCCCCTGGTCCCACACAACCCTTTTTTTGTGTGATGCTTTTAGGTGGTGTATTTATGATTATTAGAGATCTGCATTGATGAAGGAACCTACCTGGTGCTGGTTAAGACTGCAGGAAGCTCAGCCATTCACCCGACTCAACATCTAACATTGCAGCAAGGGAGTATTGTTGCAGAGCCCTGTGCCTCATTCTCTGATAGGCTCAGGGAGTGATTGCTCACCGACACAGCAAAGTGCTTTGGGTTTAATTGAGCCTCTTTCTGACAACGAGGTTGGGTTTCTGCTGCTGCTTGCAAGTTCCCAAGCAGTCCTCCAGGAGCAGCACTGGTGCATGTTAATTAGCATTCCTTCTTGCTCCTTGGGGAGAAGTTAGGTATTTGGAGGTAATTATTGCTTTTATTCAGTGCTAAAGCAATAATTTAAAGGGATATGGGGGAAAGCTAGTAATTTCCTGCCAGTGACTGACAGATGTTTTGCCATACGTGAAATGTGCTTTTAGGCTCCTACTAATTACAGCAACACAAATTGGCAGTAGTTTTCTTCCCAGGCTCCCAGCTCTAATTTTGCCTTCTTTGCTGCCTTTTTTTTTCTTTTCTTTTTCTTTCAAAGGTGGAGTCCCCACGTCATCACACTTGAGTGAAATTCACATCAGGTTTGATGCCTGTGTTTCGAGGATGGTCTCCTAACCCTCCCCTCTTCTCCCCCTGCCCAGGTTCATACCCCTCGCCCAAGGCTGGGGCCACGCTGGTGGTCTACAAGGACCTGCTGGTGCTGTTTGGTGGGTGGACGCGGCCGAGCCCATACCCCCTGCACCAGCCAGAGAGGTTCTTCGATGAAATCCACACATACTCGCCCTCCAAAAACTGGTAAGAGAACATCTGGATTTGAAACACTGCCTTTGATCCTGGCAAAGAATGTCTGCGGTGCTGTTGGGGAGCTGCTGGAGGGAGCGACGGGCTGCAGGGACGGGGAAGCTGTGCACATTCCTGGTTTCCAAGGTGTGGCTGATCCTGGCTTGTCTGCGAGGCTCCATTTCAAACAAAAAAAAAGCAAAGCATCGCTGCTCAGGCCTGGGGAGCTGAGCAGAGCTGAGCACGCTGCTGTCTGACACCTCTGGGGCGGTGCTTGCTGCAGACTCACACTGAAAAGCTACCAGCACCACCTCAGTGCTCCTTGGAATGCCTTCCACACCAGCAGGAAAACTGGGTGCGAATATTTTCAGTGCATAATTTGTTTGGCTGTGAGCTTGAAGAGTTTCTGAAGAAAGTGAGAGAGAAAGCCTCAATCCCTGAGGTTTTGCCTTTTGTCTGTGATCCAAAATTCAAAGCTCCCGTGGCCCTTTCCTGTTCCCTTTAACCAGCATTCAGCCGCTTTCAGACCGTGTTTTCTCGTCTGCTGCCTGTGTGAGAAAGAAGCAAATGCTCTATCAAAGCAGTGAGGGTTCTTTCTCCTCTTTCATTGAGAACTTTTAATCATCAGAAGTGTCAATTATCCACTGCACTTTCAGGCAGTGCCATTCAAATGCTATAATTAAACTGCGTTGGAAAGAAGTCAGGGCAAACTTAATTGAAAGGGTCAATATTTCCAGCTTTGCCCCGTGGCTTTGTCATGTTTTAGAAATGGTCAGCACATTGATACTTCTAATGAGTTTCGTTACTCTTTGGATCTTTGTTGGTATTCCTCTGCAATGCATCCTCAAGGGCTTGGCTGGCCCATGGGATTTCTCATTCTGCCATTCATCCAGCAGCGTCCTTCCTGACCCTGTGCTGAATCTCCTTCTCCCTGTTCCCCCAGGTGGAACTGCATCGTGACCACCCATGGCCCTCCTCCCATGGCAGGACACTCCTCCTGTGTCATTGAGGACAAGATGATTGTCTTTGGGGGTTCGCTGGGATCTCGGCAAATGTAAGTTTGGGGTGAAGGCGTTGGACGGGTTCTCCCGCAAGGAGTGTGGGGTGGGATAGCATAGAAAGAAATCTCTGTGAGGCTGGGCTGTGAGAGCCTTGCAGCAGGATCCCTGTGTGACTGCCTGGTTGTCCTCACAGCGCAGAGTGCTGCCAACACTGCCTGAAGCAATACCCTGAACTGGGGCAGCAGAGAGGTGGTGAGGTGTGTGGGAAGGCTGCAGATCGGTTTTTTTGATCAGAGAGCCTTGAGATAATCCTCTGTGCTCACCCTGCCTGCCCTTGTGGCTGGGAGTGGAGATGGGCTGGTGCTTGCTGCGAGCTCCTGCGGGGTCTGCTGGCTGTTCACTGCGTGTTTCACCTCCTGCAGTGAATTCCCTGAGGGCAGGTAGCCTGCAGCAAACCCATTCTGTGATAAAACCTCACCCCGGAGTCAGCATTTCAAAGATGCAGAGGGCACGGTTGTGCTGTGAGCAGGTGCTTGTTTGAGACCTCAAGCTGAGCCTCTGCCTGTTTTTTCACCCCCACAGGAGCAACGACGTCTGGGTGCTGGATCTCGAGCAGTGGGCTTGGTCCAAGCCAAACATCTCTGGGCCCAGCCCTCACCCGCGGGGTGGCCAATCTCAGGTGATGCTCCCTTCTCTCACTCTGCTCCACAATCCGCCTTAGCACAGGCATCTGCTGCCAAACAGAAACCAGGCATGGCTGAATTTCCAGCTTCCAGGCAGCTCTCTGTGGGTTACCTAAAAACTAATGCCCCATTTCTTAGTTATCTTTGCAGTCTTTGCATGCCGTGCCCTTGTTTTTTCTAGCCAGCTGTTCTATGAGATCACACTTCTAATCTTCCTGAGGCTCAGGTAGATACCAGACTGCATCTTGCACATGCCCCAGAACTGTGATGAGCATTTCTAGATACAAATTGCTATTTAGCCCATCAGAGGAAGAACAGTTATCATACCCTGTGGCACTTAACAATGAAGCATTATTACCGTGTCCTGGTTTTGCTGGTCTGACTCGCTCTTCTTTGCCCCCCCAGATTGTCATAGATGACGAAACCATTTTAATCCTTGGTGGCTGTGGTGGTCCCAACGCAGTAAGTACCCTGTGGGGAGTGTGGGCATGAACTGCAAGAGTCCTGCTGTACCACGAGCCCTGGGTGCAGGCTGGGGAGCAGGAAGGCTCCTTGCTTTCCCCAGGTGACATTTTGTCCTGCAGATCCGAGATGCACACTGCAGACTTTCCAGCAAAGCTGTCACTATAGCTAGAGCTGCCTTTAATTAATAAAAATCATCCCAGGAGCTATGTGAGCAGCTAACTGGGGTTAATTAGAAGCCCTGACTTTACACTGGGACAGTAGATGGGGATGAAAAGACATGAGCATAGCCACAGCAGGGTGTAGTCACCCCTGGGTGGTCAGATCCCAATGTAGGTCACTGTCCCTCTGCTTGCAGCAGTGAGGCAGCTGCCCAGCACCGTTCCTGCCGCTGCAGGATGATCTTGGCAGCACGCTGGTCTCCTGAATCCCTTGTGCTTTTCTTCACAGCTGTTCAAAGACGCCTGGCTGCTGCACATGCAGGCAAACCCCTGGACGTGGCAGCCACTCAAGGTAGAGAATGAGGACCACGGAGCCCCTGAGCTGTGGTGCCATCCTGCCTGCAGGGTGAGTCTGGCTTTGGGACAGATGCAGTGGGATCTCTGGTCTCTCGCACACGTCTGTAGACTTTCCTGCCCAGAATGCCCCAAACTCTCTTCCTTTTCATCCCAGCTCCCTGCCAGCAATGCCAGCAGCCCCCCAGCAGTCCATAACCCATTCCCTCTCCTCTCTTGCAGGTAGGACAGTGTGTCGTGGTCTTCAGCCAGGCTCCCAGCGGCAGAGCCCCGCTGAGCCCCAGCCTGAACTCTCGTCCCTCTCCCATCAGTGCCACACCGCCCGCCCTGGTCCCCGAAACACGCGAGTACCGCTCCCAGTCCCCAGTCAGGACCACAGATGAGGCTCCTTGCGTCAACGGCCGCTGGGGCACCCTCAGGCCCAGAGCCCAGCGCCAGACACCCTCAGGTTCGCGGGAGGGCAGCCTCTCCCCAGCCAGAGGTGACAGCTCCCCCGTGCTCAATGGTGGCAGCTTATCGCCTGGGGCTGCGGCGCCTGGCGGGGCCTCCTTGGACAGCCCAGTGCAGCTCATATCGCCCAGCACGCCCGGAGCCACTGAAGGATGCGACCTGAAAGTCGGGCTCGCCCTGGCGCCGAGGCGGGGATCGCTGCCGGAGCAGAAGGACCTGCGTTTGGGCTCCATCGATTTGAGCTGGGAGCAGAAAGCAGCTTCCCTGTGCCAGACGGATGGTGCGGACGGCAGGACGCTGCGAAACCCCCCCGAGCACACCAATGGCATCCACACACCGCCCCACTCCCTGCCAGGAGCCGTGTCCCCCGGAGCACTCCGCAGGAGCTTGGAGGCCATCAAAGCTCTCTCCTCCAAAGCTCCTCCAGCTTCTGCTGCTCTCAGCCCCCCGCTCGGCTCCTCACCGGGCTCCCCGGGCAGCCAGGGCAGCGGTGCCGATGCACGGCCGGGCTCTGCTCAAGGTGACAGCCACTCGCTGCCACCCATCGCCCGCCGCCTGGGCCACCACCCTCCGCAGTCCCTCAATGTGGGGAAGCCTTTGTACCAGAGCATGAACTGCAAACCCATGCAGATGTATGTGCTGGACATTAAGGACACCAAGGAGAAAGGGCGAGTTAAATGGAAGGTGTTCACTAGCAGCTCGGTGGTGGGGCCGCCCGAGACCAGCCTGCACACGGTGGTGCAAGGCAGAGGGGAGCTCATCATATTCGGTGGTCTGATGGACAAGAAACAGAACGTGAAGTACTATCCCAAAACAAATGCCTTGTACTTTGTGCGAGCAAAGAGATAATGTGGCCCGAGCCTACTGCCACCGCCCCCCTCCCCCATGGCTCTCCCTCTCCCTCTGAAATCTGTCGCGCAGGCATTCAAACTGTGAATTAGGGAACAACAAACAATGCAGCTCAAGCCGACCTCCAGCACATCCCGGTGAAGCAAATCGTGTTTACAAGCAGGGGAGCAGCGCCCTGCTGTAGGACCTGTTACTGTGCTCCACGCTGCAGCCCAGGCCAAGGATGTAGGGCGAGTCACGGTGCTTTCCTAGAGCCGACCTTGCAGCTGGAGGCTGTCAGCTCATTGCACTGACGATTCCCGTGCTTGGAGGAAAGAAAACAACAGCAATACCTGAACAAACTTTCAGCACTGCAAGCTGTGACCGTTAAGCTTTGCTCGACACAAACACGATGCCTTCTTTTTGCCTCTCACCCCTTTGGCCTGACAGCTTCATTCCTGTCCTCGTCACAGGACCCTAAGAAGGAAGAAAGGACAGTTGTGCATTGTAAAGCCAAAAAATAAAAATCATTGTGAATAGGATGGGCAGGACTTGCTTTCACAGCCCTCCTTGCCCGGCAGCCTTGGTGCTCTGCTGCTGCACATTCCCAGCAGAGGGATTGGAAGTGCTGAAAGAAACGGCCCAGATGCTGAGTGCTGGTGCACCCGAGCGGCACGGCGTGAGCCTCCACTGCAGGAACAAAACCATCTTTGCATGTGCCTCCTTCCGCAAAGATTAAAACAAAGCAAAATCCAAATGGATTGAACCCGTGTGTCCGTCTGGGACAAACTTCCTTCCTTCCTTCCTCCTTCCTTTTCAGCTCGAGGTGGGGGGAAGCTGGGCGCATTCTGCTCCGTTCTGCCAACAGCGCGCGCCCTTCCTGAGGATGCTCCCGGCTTCAGCACCTGAAAAGTAGGAAACTCACCCCAAAGCCCAGCCCTGCGCACCGGCAGCGCCATGACGTGGTCCCCATCTCCTCGCCATCCCCACTGAGCTTTGCCGGCTTCGCCACCACAAGCCCCAGCCTTTGGGGTGGCAGCCCTCCCCAAAAAGGATCGGGGCTCGTTGTTTTCTATTACAGTAGGACCGTTTTGGTCCAACAGGGCTGGGGAGCCCCGTTTGGGATGGGGCTGGGGGAGGGCAACGCCTCATCTGCAGTCTGTAGATAAACCTTTAGGTTCGATCCGTTCCCAAATCCCCGCTCCTCGGGGACCCCCACGCGACGTCCGACGTTTCTCTCCTGTCTGCATGTCTCAGCATCCCTCCCCCCTTAAAAAAAATAAAAGGCAAAAAAGCAAAAACGTGGGGCTGCTGAGAGCTGGCTGTGATATGGTCACCCACCCCCACCAGCTGCTCTCCTAACGGCCTCAAATCCCCAAATCACCTCCAAACGACCCCAAAACGGCAGCGCCCGTGGGGGGGGTGAGGAGTCCCTTTTTGGTGATATTTAAAGAAATCTGTGTACTTTTTTTTTTTTTTTTTTTTTTTTTTTTTTTTACGTTTCACTCTCTCTCCCTCGAGGAATTTTTAGCTGTTTAACAAATAAAAACCAGAAGAAGTGGCCGAATGCTGCGTCTGTGTGGAGGGTGAAATGGGGCAGCGTTTGGGGCTCCCGGTGGTGGGGGTGCGTGGGGCAACGCTCCGCCATAAGGGCGTCCCTTAAGTCCCATCACCTTTAGGGCAGCCCGTAACGCTGGGGGGTCTTAAACCCATAAGGCTTAGGGCTCCCTTCCTATACGTTTGGGTAACCTATGGCACACGGGGCTCACAATATAGAGGTCTGGGGGTCCGTGTAGGGGTAGCTATAGGGCTAACTCTCCGTAACCCGTAGCTTTGGGGTCGCCTATAGGGCTGAAACCCATCGCTTCCAGCTCCTGACCCCGGCACCGCAACCCACGTGAAGCCGCCGGAAGGGGCGGGGCTTGCGCGAGGCCACGCCCACCGCGTGACGTCACCGGGGCGGAAGCAGCCGCGGGTGAGGGAGGCGGGAGCGCGGCGGGGAGGGATGGCGGGGGGTGGGCGCTGCCCGGGGGCGTTCGGGGAGCCGTGGGGCGGCACGCGGGTGGGACGCGGGCTCGGGGCGGGATGCGCGGCCCCGTGGGCGGGTAGGGGGTGTAACGGGGCGCCCCACAACGGCGCGTTTAGAGAGGGATGCGGGAGCGGTAGGGGCGCGGGGGCCCACTGGGTGCAATGGAGACCCATAGGGGCGCAGTGCCCCACGGCCGTGGGGGTCTCCCCGTGTGCTCCCCAGGTGCCACCCCGCGATGGTGGAGCCGGGCTGGCTGCTGTCCCCCCCCGGCCGCCCCTACCTGGCCTCCATCCTCCACAAGAACCAGCGCAGAGTTTTTGGTGAGACCCCCACAGCGTTCCCTAACCCCCCCCCACGTAAACCCCAAACCCCCCAAAAACCTCACACGTCCCCCTTCTTCTCCCACCCCTCCCTCTTCCCCCCCCCCAAGGGCTGCTGGAGCGCCCCGCGCTGCCCCCCGCCCTCAGTGTCCCCACGGTCACCTACAAACTCTTCGTGTCGGGACGCAGCGGGGTGGGCAAAACGGCGCTGGTGGCAGCGCTGGCTGGGAGCCCCGCGCCCCCTTTGCACCGAGAGACATTGGGTATGGAGAGGGGATGTGGGGGGGCTCGGGGTCACGGTGTGGGAGGGACACGGTGGGGATGCTGAGTGTAACGGTGGCATAAGGGCACAGAGGGGAAATATGGGATTGGTGGGATGCGCGGTGTCGTGGCACGGTGGGGGGCACAGACGTGGGATGCTTGGTGTCATGGTGTGGTGGGGGGCACAGACGTGGGATCCGTGGGGTGCTTGGTGTCATGGTGTGGTGGGGACAGCAGGGATCTGGGGTCTGTGAGATGCTGTGCCGTGGTATGGTGGAGACCATAGGGATATGGGGTCTGTGTGGTGCTCAGATTAACTGTATCGTAGGGACACAGTGAGGGCATGGGGTGCTCGGTGTCACAGTGCCATAGGGACACAGCGGAGACACGAGGTCTGTGGGGCTCTCAGTGTGATGGTATGGTGGGGACCGCAGGGATGTGGGTGTCCGTGGGGGTTTTTGGTGTCACAGAATGGCGGGGACACAGGACACGGTGGGGACATGGGGTCTGTGGGATGTGTCACGGTGCAGTGAGGCCGTTGGCTGGATGTGTCCCTTTGCTGTCCCGCAGGAATCGAGGTGAGCACGCTGTTCTGGCCCGCCATGCCGCTGGGCTCCGAGCGCCCCTTGCTCTTCCAGCTGCGTTTTTGGGACTGCGGGGAGAGTGCCCTGCGGAAGTTCGAGCACCTCCTGCCCGTGAGTTGGGGACACGTGTGGGGTCGGGGGTGGGGGGGAGGATGTGGGACAATGAGGTGGGCGACGGTCGCCTCTCCTCTTCCAGGCCTGCAGGGAGGAGGCGGACGCCGTCCTTTTGCTCTTCTCCTTCACCGACCGCGCGTCCTTCGAGGAGCTGCCGGCGCGGATGGCACGTGTGCTGCAGCCCGGCGAGGACACGCTGCGCGTGGTGGTGGGCACCAGGTACCGGGGGTCCCCAGCAGCCACCACCCCGTTGAAGCAGAGCACCTCGAATCCCCTCCACTGCCCTTCCCTGCTCTCCCCCGAGACCCCAAATCCTGAGCGCTCCAAATCCTTGGTATCCCGCAGCACTCTGCATCCACATCACCCCCATCCCCAGCATCTCAGCACCCCATCACCTTCCAGCACCCCTAACCCTCAGCATCCCAGAGCAGCCAAAGTTCCATCAGCCCCAACCCTATCAAATCCCAGCACCCCAAATGCCCAACATCCCAGCACCCTCCATATCCCCATCACCCTAAATCTCATCTCTCCGCAAATCCTCAGCCCTCCCAAATCCCAGCATCCCCCTCCCTGTTCCCCCTACCTCCAGCTCTGTCAGATTTTTGGGGTGCTGCCATCACCATAACCCCTTCATGTCCTCAGATTCGACCTGTGTCCCCACACTGCTGTGACGGAGTCGGACGTGGCTGCCTTCGAGGACAGCTGGGGGCTGCGGGTGCTGCGGGCAGGGGGTTCTGGGGTCGGCCGGGGGGGTCTGGCACGGATGGCCCCACTGCTGGATGCCCTGGTGGGGCAGCTGTGGCAACGAGACCAGATGGCAGCTGGTGTCATCCCAGAGGGTCAGGGGGCCCCCGAGGACTGAACCCCATTTTGGTGGGGGGTTCTGTGTTTTGGGGGCGTGGGAACCCCTCACCGTGGCGTCTGGGCTCCCCCTGCCATTAAACAGTGTTGGTTTTCCAAACTCTGGATTGGAGATTTTTTTTTGGGAGAGGGGAGGGAAAAGAGGAAGGAGTCCCTACATTTTGGGGTGCGGGAGAAGGAGGTGCCCGGGGTCCTTGGGGTTTGGGGAATGTGGTCGCTGTTTGGGTGGGTGCTGTCCCTGTAGGATCTGGGAGTGATGTGGATTTGGGATGCTGGAGGATGCTGGGACTTTGGGGAGGGACCCCAAGCAGACAGGATCCCAACTGCCCCCAAAAGGCCCTAATGGGGATTTGGGGAACCCCAGCTCCCGCCCCACAGCAGTGATGTGGGGCGTGGCATGGGATGAGTCGGGGTCACAGTGGGGCCTGGGGTGCGGTGAGGTTTTGGGGAGCAGCTGGGCCAGCCCAGCCGGTCAATCCAGGCGCGTCGCAACCCTGGGAGAAAGTGCTGGAAACGTCCCAAAAGTGTGGGGGCAGATGGGGAGGGTGGGGGGGGGGCAGCAGGGAACACTGTGATGAGGGGTGGGGGTGGCCGATGGGGATGGGAGGGGTTGGATGGACAGACGGACAGACGGATGGACAGGGATGGGTGGTGGGTGGGTGGATGGATGAATGAAGGGGTAGATGGGATGGATGGATGGGGTAATGAATGGGGGGATGGGTGGAGGGACAGAGGGGTGGGCGGACACACGGGTGGGTGGATGGACGGACAGACAGACAGGGAAGTGCTTGGATAGACAGCTGAGGGCTGGACAGGTGGACAGGTGGGTGGGGGGGAGGGTTGGTCAGCCAGACAGAGGGACGGACAGGCCATGCAGCAGAAGGACAGCTGGACAGACGGACGGACAGAGGACACGCTCCCGCAGCGCTCACCGGGCACTGACCCCCCCCCCCCAGCCCCCCAACCCCGCAGCGCTGCGGGTGGGAACCGCTACGCCCCGCCCCGCCGCCATTGGCCGCCCCCCTTCCCACGCCGTTTCATGAATGAAAGGCAGATGGGGGGGGAGGGGCTCTTTAACCCCTCGTGTGCCGAGGGGTCCAAATGCGGGTAGGCTCTCCACAGCCAAACTTTGGGGGGACCGCCCGCTTTCTGGGTGTGTCCCCCCTTCCCCCCCCTTCGGAGACTCGCTGTTCCTTTAAGAGCCCCCCCGCTCTCCTATTGGTGGGCGGGGCCACGTGACGTCAGCAGGGCATGAATGAACAGAGCCGGAGCGCTCCCACGGAGTGCGTGGAGCTGCGGGGCCGCGTCCCGCCATGGCCCCCCCGGCAGCCTTCATCCCCCCCACCCTCCTCCTCTTCATCATCGGCCCCGCCGCCCCCAAGGAAGGTGAGAACCGCCGCGACCCCAAAACCAACTTTTTTCCCTTCTTTTCTCCTTTTTTTCCCCCCTTCCAAACTTTATCCCATTATTTAAGAACTTTTTCCTTTTTCTCCCCCCCCCCTTCCCCCACCCCGCCCCAATATTTTATTGTTTCTCCCTTTTTTGGGGGGGATGTGGGGTGGGGGGGGGGGGTTGCAATGAAGCTCAGCGCCTCTCTACCCGAGAGCTCCCAGCGTTTTGGGCTTTGGGGGACAGTTGGTTTGGGATTTAGGGGGGGGCAAAGGAGACGTTTTAATATCAGTAATCACGATCTAATGGTTAGTAATGATTAAAAACGGAGAGTTCGGGACTTTTAGTCCGTGGGTGCCGAGCGGTGGGCTCCCAGTCGGGAAAAGTGAGGATCCCTCAACACCGCTGGTGGGAACCGCTTAAATATATGGGGGGGGGGAGGGAGAAGGGCAGAAATGAGCCCAAAGTTGATAAATCCGCCCCATAAAGATACCGTACGAGGAAGGTTCCCGGGGCAGGATCCGGTGCTGGAGCTGAGAACAATGTCAGGAAAGCCCGAAAAGTGCTGGGAAAACAAACCGTCCCCCTCCTTCCCCCCCCCTCCGGTTCCGTGGGGCTCTATGGGGCAGTTTGGGCTCAGCTTTGGGATTTTTGAGGCAAATTGGAGGTGGTTGGGTTTGTTTTACTGGGAGGTGAAGGAATTGAGGGGGTGAAGGAATTTATTGGGATGGGGGTTATAAGCCTTACATGGGGAGGGGAGGCGGGATTCGGGGTGCTCTGAGGAGCGTCCCTATGGTCAACAATTTGGGGTGAAAGAAGTGAAAATATGGCAAAGTTGGGGTGTGAAATGCCGGGTGTGGGTTCTGCAAAGGGAAAGGAAGGGGATGGGGTGGTTTATTACCCCCACCTCGCAACTAAATAGGATTTGAGTGAGGAGGGGGGACTGAAGCCACGGTTGGGGTGTAGGAATGGGGAGTGGAGGTGGAGAGGGGCTGAGGTGGGATGGGGTGGGGGGCACTGGGTGTCAGGGCAGCGATGGGATGGCGATGAGGATAGGGAAGGAGTGAGGGGAGGGTAAGGACAGGGATGGGAATGGCCGTGGTCGTGGCCGTGCAGGTGGGGATGAGCCCCAAAAGGTGCACACCACAAACCCAGCCGTGCCAGATTTCCCCTCCTGGGGGAATTCCAGCTGCAGGAAAGCAGTGCTGTGCCCGATTTCTCCCCATATGTGGCCCTGTGGGGTGAAATATGGCACGAGTTTGGCGTTCTCAGTGCTTACCCCACTGTGGGGGTCACGTCCCCAAACTCCAACCCTGGGGGATGGGTTGAGGCTGTCCCGGCAGGCGCGAAGCCGGGCGCATTCCTGGGGGCTGATTCATGGGCGCTTCCGCCCTGGCCGTGGCCTCCTCTTCCTCCTCCTCTTCCTCCCCCGGTGCTGGATCCGGCCACCGCCCTCAGCATGCTGGGGCATGTCCTCTCCTGATGGCCCTGAGGGACCTGGGGGGACACGGGGCGGTGGTACGGGGTGGGGGCTCCTGGGGGTTTTGGGGTCCTGTGGATTTACAGGGGTCCCATGGACCTTCGGGGGTCCTGGAGGTATTTGAGGGTATTTAAAGGTGCTGGGGGTGTCTGGGTGTGTTGGGGGTTTCCGTGGGTTATGGGGGCATCCGTGGGACCTGGGGACATCTGTGGGCCCCAGGAACGTTATATGTGTGGATCTCAGGGATCTCTGTGGATCCAGGTGGCATCTGGGTGTTCTGGGGACAGGCGTGGATCCTGCTGGACATCTGTTGGTCCTGGAGGCGTCTGTGGGTTCTGAGGTCGTCTGTGGGTTCCAGGGGGACTTGGAGGTATCTGTGCTCTCAAGAGGCATCTGAGTGCATTGGTGGCCCTGCAGGTCCTGAGGCTGTCTGTGGGTCCTGGTTGGCATCTTCCTGATTTTGTGCTCATCCCACTAATGGTCCCTTTCTCTCCTCTTCCCACAGTTGTCCTGCTAGATTTCGCCAAGGCTCAAGGGGAGCTGGGCTGGCTCACCCAGCCCTATGGCAAAGGGGTGAGCATCCAGCAAGCTTCTCCTCAAACCAGCATCGCGGATGGGATGGGATGGAATAGGATAGGATGGGGGCATCCATGGTGATGGAGAAATGGATGTCCTTGTGAATGGGGATATCCATACAGATGGAGATGGATCAACCATGAGGAAAGAGAACTTGATGGGGATGGGGATGGTGGTATGGATGGGGACAGATCATCCACAGGGATGGATTGGGACCATCCTTGGGGATGTAGATGGGTTCATCCTTGGGAATTGGGACAGGGGACATCCATTGGGATGGGAAGACTTCCATGAGATGGGGGGACGTCCATATGGATGGGGACACGGAACGGGACTGTCCACAGGGACATCTGTGGGGATGGGAATGGGGAGCATCCAGGGGGACGGATTGTCTATGGGGATGGGGCTGGGGAGCAGCAGCACCACCGACCCATTTCTCCCTGTGGTGCAGTGGGACCTGCAGCAGCACGTGCTGAACGACTCTGGGATCTACATCTACGCGGTGTGCAGCGTGCTGCAGGGCGAGCAGGAGAACTGGCTGCGCACCAACTGGATCTACCGCAGCGAGGCGCAGCGCATCTTCATCGAGCTCAAATTCACCGTCCGCGACTGCAACAGCTTCCCTGGAGGCGGCGGCTCCTGCAAGGAGACCTTCAACCTCTTCTATGCTGAATCTGACGTTGACTATGGCACCAATTTCCAGAAGCGACAGTTCAAGAAGATTGACACCATTGCTCCGGATGAGATCACGGTGCAAGAAGACTTTGAGACGCGCAACGTCAAACTCAACGTGGAGGTTCGCTCGGTGGGACCTCTGCGCCGGAAAGGTTTCTACCTGGCTTTTCAGGACCTGGGGGCCTGCGTGTCCCTGCTGTCTGTGCGGGTGTACTACAAGACGTGCCCAGCTGTGCTGCGGGGCCTGGCGGTGTTCCCCGAGACGGTGGCAGGCGCTGACTCCCAGCAGCTGGCGAAGGTGCAGGGTGCCTGCGTGGAGCACGCGGTGGCTGACAGGGTGCCGATGCTGCACTGCAACATGGATGGAGAGTGGTTGGTGCCCATCGAGCAGTGCCAGTGCCAGGCTGGCTACGAGGCGGCGGGAGAGCAATGTCAAGGTGGGGATGGGGAGCGTCGGTGGGAGTGGATAAGTGGTGTGGGGGTGGGGATGCCCTGTCTTGGGGTGTCTTTGAGAGCCATCCCTGCCCCCGGGGGCACTCTTGGGGTATCTTCAGCACTCTTGGGGGTGCACAGGGATCCTCAGTGCAATTGGGCATTCTTGGGCATCTCCGGTGTCCTTGGGGGAAGCCTTGGAACGGCCTTGCGTAGCTGACACAGCGAGTGCATCGGGTGCAGAGGGGCGGACTGGCAGGGTTCCCCCAGATAGAGGGGTGGGTTGATGGGAGGAGCCTCCCCCATTCATGGTGGGTAATAACGAGCCGTGCAATAAGGTGAAATGCTCTGAATCTCTGGAAGCTGGTGATGATGCTCAGGCTGAGGATGGGGGACCCAAGTGTTCACCTCCATGTTGTCCCCTACTCCAGCATGTCCCCCCGGCACCTTCAAGGCTGAGGTGTCCCTGAGTGGCTGCCAGCCCTGCCCTGCTCACACGCTGCCATCCTCGGCCGCCGCTGACGCATGTCCCTGCCAGGATGGGTACTTCCGTGCCCCCACCGACCCGGCTGCCATGCCCTGCACCCGTGAGTGGCATTTTGGGAAGGTGGCATGGGGTTTGAGGGATTATATCTGTGCCCTGACCTCAACGTCATGCTCCGTGTCCCCAGGTCCTCCTTCACCCCCCCGCAGCGTCATAGCTCTTGGGCTGGGGGCCACCGTGCAGCTGCGTTGGTCGCCTCCCAGTGACAGGGGTGGTCGGCAGGATGTCACCTACAGCATCACCTGTGAGCAGTGCTTGTCTGAGAGTGGAGAGTGCCAGCCCTGCGATGGGGGAATCCGCTACTCGCAGCCCCCCCAGGGGCTGGTGGGGACAGGGGTAACAGTCACCGACCTGGAGCCCCACATCAACTACACCTTCACCGTCGAAGCTCGAAACGGCGTCTCAGCCTTCAGCCCGCTCCGCAGCGTGGCCAGCACCAGCATCAGCGTCAACCACACGGGTAAGGGCCACCCGTAGCCCTGTGCCCACCACGGGGTGCCACCCGTGGCCGCCGTCACACAACAAAAGAGGTGTCACCACCTCTGACACTGCCTCTCCATCGCAGAGCCGCCCCAGGTGACGTCGGTGAGCCTGAACGGACAAACAGCCACCAGCTTGGTCCTCTCCTGGACGGTGCCACCACGGCAGCAGAGCTGGGTCTGGAAATATGAAGTCACCTACAGCAAGAAGGTGCCACCAGCAGCATCCCATCTGCATCCCATCTCATGTCCTCTGCACAGTCCCTCGCTCACCCTCTTCCCTGCTTCCTCAGACAGATGAGAACAGCTACTCGGTGCTGCGCTGTGAGGGCACCTCTGTCACCATCCCCAAGCTGTCCCCTGGCACTGCCTACGTGGTGCGGGTCCAGGCGCTCACCAAGGATGGCCATGGCGCCTTCAGCCTCGAGCATGAGTTTGAGACATTACCTGAGGGTAAGGAACAGGATTTGGGGGATTTGGGGTGTTTTTTTGGGTGCTGTGGGGTGTACATGACTCTGAATGTTCCCACAGAAGCTGAGTCCATGGCATCGGCTGCCGTCATCAGTGGCTCTGTCACCGGTGTCATCTTTGTTGTCTTCGTCCTCACTGTTCTACTCTACGTCCTCCGGAGGTAGGGAGAGATTAAAAAAAAAAAAACAAATCCAATTTTCTGCCACCCCAGGGGTGAATAATAGGGCCAAACACTGCTTTTCTGCAGGAGGAGGAGGAACTCTCCATCGCGCCAGTCCCCCGAGGATGTCTACTTCTCCAAGTCTGGTGAGTGGTGAGGTGGTGGGCTCAAGGCATGGGGGTGACAAAAAGAGGACACTTTGGGGGTGACACGGCTGCCAACCCCACAGACCAGTTGAAGCCCCTCAAGACCTACGTTGACCCACACACCTATGAAGACCCCAACCAAGCCATGCTCAAGTTCACCACTGAGATCTCGCCATCCTCCATCACCCGCCAGAAGGTCATCGGCGCCGGTAGGTCCTCACATTGTCATCTGTCCCCAAACTGAGGAGGGAGCACATTTTGAACTTCTCTGTTGCCCTGAGCAGGAGAATTCGGGGAGGTCTACAAGGGCACCCTGAAGCAGGGCAAGAAGGAGGTGCCGGTGGCCATCAAGACGCTCAAGGTGGGCTACACGGAGAAGCAGCGTGTGGACTTCCTGAGTGAGGCCAGCATCATGGGGCAGTTCTGTCACCACAACATCATCCGCCTTGAGGGGGTCGTCTCTAAGCGTGAGTGCCCTAAAACCGCAGTTATCTTCCCAAAAAGCTTGCCGGACACCCAAGAAGCATTATTTTCAAGGGCACGGAGTTGGTCTTCAGAATTTTTCAACACATTTTGGCTCTCTTTCTGCAGACAAACCCTTCATGATCGTCACAGAGTACATGGAAAACGGCGCGTTGGACAAATTCCTGCGGGTAGGTGATGCGTGATGGAATCCCATTACCCCGGAATCCCAATCCCCGGGGTGGGATTAGCAGGACTTCAGCCCCAAAATCCCCGTGGAGACAAGACCTGGCTCTGTGAACGTCCCTGTAGTGACAAGATGTGGGATTTGGGGTTATTTTCTGTGCTTTCAGGAAAAAGATGGGCAGTTCTGCGTCATCCAGCTGGTGGGCATGCTGCGGGGCATCGCAGCGGGCATGAAGTACTTGGCCAACATGAACTACGTGCACCGGGACTTGGCTGCACGCAACATCCTGGTCAACAGCAACCTGGTCTGCAAGGTGTCCGACTTTGGGCTGTCGAGGGTGCTGGAGGATGACCCCGAAGCCACCTATACCACCAGTGTAAGTGCCACCAAAGAGGATTTTGGGGGTTTTGGTACGGTTCTGCATCGTTGCCTCCTTTCTTTTTCCCTGCCATTGGGGAATTGTGACGCCGTTGCCCCCAATAGGGTGGGAAGATCCCGATCCGCTGGACAGCACCCGAAGCCATCTCATACCGCAAGTTCACCTCTGCCAGTGACGTCTGGAGCTACGGCATCGTCATGTGGGAGGTGATGTCCTACGGCGAGCGCCCGTACTGGGAGCTCTCCAACCACGAGGTGAGCGTCTGCAGCCCTCTGGCACCCTATTTTGGGGGGCTGCCTTGGGGGCTGAGTGCCTTATTTGGCATGACTGCTTTCTGTGGGGCTGACTTTGAGGGATGACCTTGCTATTCCGGGTGGGCCAGCTTTGCTCTTTTGGGGTCCAGCTTTGTTATTCTGGGGGCTTTGTTAGGCACGTTTCTTTATTCTTTGCATTTCCGGGATGCCTTTACAGGTGATGAAAGCCATCAATGAAGGCTTCCGCCTGCCCGCCCCGTTGGACTGCCCCTCGGCTGTGTACCAGCTGATGATGCAGTGCTGGCAGCAGGAACGTGCCCGGCGCCCCAAATTTGCAGACATTGTCAGCATCCTGGACAAGCTCGTCCGCGCCCCCGACTCACTCAAGGCACTGGCAGATTTCGACCCCCGGTGAGCTGCAGGAACCTTTGCATCCTCTGCTTTTTTTGCACCCTTCCACTTTTCCACGTTGTTTTTCTTTGCATTATTTTTTGCATGTGTGCATTCCTGCATTATTTCCCACACCTTCTATTCCTGCAGTTTTCCTCGCTCTCACTCATTCCTTTGCATGACTTTTTCTCCAGTCCTTGCATTCCCCTTGTTTTCACGTCTTCCATTCCTGCATTTTTTTTTTATTGCACTCTTGCATCTTTGCACTGCCGTCTCCTCTTCCATTCATTTCTGCATGAATTTTTTTGGCAGCCTGTTGCTTTTTACACGCTTTCCTGTACCTCTGTGTAAACTTTTTTGCAGTCCTGCATTTCTGCATGCTTTTTTCTTTTTTTTCCTTTTGCATCCGTACATTTCTGTGTGCTGATGTCATTTCCTTTGGCTTTCCTCAGTGTCTCCATCCGCCTGCCCAGCACCAGCGGCTCCGACGGCGTTCCCTTCCGCTCGGTGCCTGAGTGGCTCGAGTCCATCAAGATGCACCAATACGCTGAGCACTTTGCTGCTGCTGGCTACAACACCATTGAGAAAGTGCTGCAGATGACAAACGAGTGAGTGGCGGTGGCTTTGGGGACAGCGTTGCCCTGGACTCCGTCCCTTGGGATCCCCTTTCAGGCTGGATCCCCTCCCCTGGGGAGCTCGGGGGTGGGATGCCCCCAGTGCTGCTCAAGATCCAGCCTTACGTCACGCTCAGAATCAAACCACCTCCAACCCAGCCCATTTTGCTGCCGTTCTCAACCCCCAAAAATTCCACCTGTAGTTAAACACCCCTTCTATATTTCCCCTACAGTGACCTCAAGAAGATCGGGGTACGCCTGCCCGGCCACAAGAAACGCATTGCCTACAGCCTGCTGGGGCTGCAGGAGCAGCTCTGCCCCGCCGGCGTCCCCATCTGACTCCACACGGGCAAATGAAGACCCCCGGCATCCCCCCCACCCTCCGCTTTATTTATTGTTGTTAATATTTTTTAAGGTGGTTGTTGCTGTTATTATTATTATTATTATTATTAATATTATTCCCGGCAGGGGATTTCACCGCATTGCCATCGCTGTCCTGAGGACAAAACAGGTGGAACCCCTCCCTCCCCCATAAAATGACAATTTCAAGTGGGGGAGGCTGTTTTGGGGGGGAATTTCCCCTTTTTTTCTGCATTTCAAGGAAAAAAAAAAAACCCAAAGGGCTGAGCCACAAAGCTTTGGCCCTCAATTTCACTACTTCTTCCTTTTTTTCCCTCCTGTTTTCCTCTCCCACCGCTGGTTTGGTTTTTCTCTGCCTTACTGCTGACAAGCAGTGTTACCTCTTTATTTTTTTTTGTCGGTGGTGTTGTTGTTTTTCTAATTTATTATTTTTGTATATTTATTGAGAGAAATCAAAAAGGTCTCAGATTTCGGAGAGGTAAAAGGAGAGAAGGGAGAGGAAAAAAGAAAAGGGGGGTAGGGGGGAGGTTTGGGGTTTTTCCCCCCTTTTTTTTTTTTTTAATGGATTCTATGAGGTTTTCATGATTTTCACGACAGTGAGTTGGATTTGAATAAAACTTTTGTGCTCTTTTTCTACCCCAGCGTCCATCAGTGCTGAGTTGGAGTGGGATTTTAGAGCCAGTATGGGGGGGGGGGGGAAAACCTCTATTCTTTGTTTATTTTAAGGAGGCTGGAAAACCTTAAAGCATTTCTCAAGCATTTGTGCACATTTCCCTTCTCCCTCCCCAAACCCGCGAGGAATTCAGGGTCACTTTGCCAAACACCAGCAGGGATGGCTGCGTGGTGCCTGCAAATAACCGGGTGGGAAAAACACCGGAAAAAGCATTTATTATCATCATTTTTTTTTTTTTTTTTTTTTTTTTTTTTTTTAAACCTCAAACCCGCAGCGAGGGGTGTGCGGTTGTGGAGCTTCTTCAGCATGCTTTCTTTGGTGCTTTTTGCCCTTTTTTTTGGCACTTGGCCCTACAGCACATCACCACGCCCCGTGCCCGGGTGCCGCCGTGCCTCGGTTTCCCCTCCCTGTGTGGAGTTTCGGTGAAACTCCCAATCCCTGCAGGAGCTGGCAGCAGGGTGATGCGTGGGGCAGGGGCTGCTGCGCACCCTCATCTCTATGGGGGCTGTGCTCCCATCGCCTTCTGCTTGCCCCCAACCCACTGAGCACGCTCCACGGGGTCTATGGGTGCTGTGGTCCCCGTATCTACTCAGCACCTTTCCCAGGTGGTGGGGATGGTGTGGACCTCCCGCCGCCCTACTCTGTAGACCCATCACTGTTCTCACCCCCGCCATGGTGTCCTCCTCTCATGGGTGTTGTCTGGCCCCAGCCCCACAGAGCCATCCCCCGCACCCCTCTGGCGCTGCCATGCCCAGCTCCAGCCCCATTTTTTGGGTGTTCCTCTGGCGCTGACCTCGTTTCACCCCTCCTGCAGCTGGGCTTGGGCATGCCCAGGATTAATTGCACCGCCCTTCATTAGCATCAGCTGCACCCTCCGCACCCTGAAATGCTACACCCTGCTTTGCAGAGCGACCCCGAAACGCGGTGGCAATAGGATTGGATGCTCTGCACCCCAGACAGCTCCTGAAATTAACCATATGACCCCAAAAGCCATTTAATTAACACAGCAGCAGGAGGGGCGGTCACGCGTCCTTGGCCAGCTCCTCTATGGCTCTGCGCAGCTGCAAGGGGAAGGAAGAGTTGGGACGGGTGCTGTCCCCTCATGCCCCCCACCCCATGTTCACCCAATGTCCCTGCTGGCACCTCGGTGCGTGTGACAGCCCCCACCAGCTCCCCATAGTGGGTGACGAAGATACACTGCAGCTTCAGCAGCTCGAAGAGGTGATGTGCCTGCAAAGAGCGGGGACATAGTCCAAATGTTTCTGGGTTAGGGGGGTCCCGTTGTCACCTGTTCCTCCACCCCAAACCTGGTGCAGTGAGGTCCACGGTGACAGCTGCAGTACGATGGGCTCAATGGCACAGTCTTCCCCAAGTGTCCCAGTGGAGGCTGGCTGCAGTGGGATAGAGAAAGTGATGCACTGTATGTTGGGGTGAAAAAAATGTCTCTTTTGGGTGCCCCAAACTCACCTTCTCCTGCAGCAGCCCTGGGGGTGCCTGTGGGTGCTCGTGGCTCTGCAGGAAGGCCACCAGTTTGGCACGGCTGATGGTGCCCACCAGTGTGGGTGATCCTGTGGGGACAGGAGCCAGGTGAGGTGACCACAAGGCCACGTCCCATGGCCACCAGGCCCCTGCACACCTACCACCCTACCTTTGCTCTCCACCACTGGGTATTCTTTATCAGTGGTGGCAGTGAGGGCCGCCAGCACCTCCTCAAAGCCATCACTCTTGGTCACAGCCACCACCTGCTGCTCCATGAACTCCTTCACCACCACCCGATAGGAGCTGGAGAACAGGGACAAAAAGCCATGATTTTTGCCAGGGAATCCCCCCCAAAGCAGAGCCTGTGAGGATACTCACGCTATGTGCCGGCTGCGGATGCGGGGCAGGTAGGGCAGCTTCTTGACAATGATGGTGCCATCATAGAAGGAAGGCTGGCACTTCTGAGTGATGGCATTGGCCACCAGCACAGCCAGCACGACGGGCAGCACGTGGGCCATGTGGCCAGTGGCCTCACACACCAGCAGGGCGGTGGAGACAGAGTAGGTGACAGCACCCGAGAAAGCAGCAGCGCCTATGACATGAGATAGTGGTGGCACTGGCACAAGGATTGGGGTGGCCCCACTGTCCCCACCCAACGATGTCATCCACTTACCGGCCAGTGCATATCCACTGGGGACAATGGGGTACGCCGTGCCCTCTGCACGGATGCCATGGGGAAACAGCCAGGCCAGCACCTCCCCATGTAACCGCCCGATGGCTGCTCCTGTGGGGTTGGAGACGGGGAGAGGGAGAAGCCCAGGACCCCCAAGAAACACCCCCCAAAAAATACAGAACCAGACCAGGTGCAGCCCCCAGTGCTGGATGCAACTCCCTTATCCACCACACATCAAACTGGGTTGGACACTCTCCTGTAGTCCCCCCAAGATCACATGCACCTCAAGAGCTGGATGCATCCCTGTGCCCCCCGCGTATCAGATCCCAACCCCCTAATATCCTCCTCGCCCCTAATGCGTTGGATGTACCCCATGCTCCCCCAGGAGTAGCCCAGGGCTGGGTGCCCCCCAGAAGTGGGGCAGGACCCCCCAGACTCACCATAGACAAAGACAGGCATGAAGTACCCAGCAGGCATGGGCAGGGTGGTGGCCAGGGTCAGCATCCAGAACTGAGGGGGCACACAGCACATGGGAATGGGAACAGCAGGTTGTGGTGTGGGGCTGGGGACACAATGAGGTACCTTCATCAGCAGGAAGAAGACCAAAGTACCGAAGATGGTGGCTGAAGGATGGCACCACTCCTGCCACAGCCCCCGTGGGTCTCCCAGCAGGGTGGTGGACATGGAAGCGTTCTGGGCCAGCAGAAACCAGGAGCGGTTGTCGAAGAGAGAGATGAGGTGTTCCTTCATGGACAGCTAGACAGACAGACAAATGGCATGGGTGTGGGGGTCGGGTGGGGGCTGACGGGAAAGCCCTCAGCCCTGCTCACCCTGGAGGCCATCAGCTGGCCCAGGCCTGGAGGGAAGGTGATGGACGCCAGCAGCAGCACCACCAGCGCTGTGTACAGGGGTTTGCTGTGGAAAGAAGGGCGGATGAGACAGACGGATGTACCAGGGGACACACAGACACACTGGGGGACACGAGGACGTAGTGAGCGGGACAGATGGACACACTGGGGGGACACAAGGATGTGTGGGGTGGGACACACGGGACGCACTCGGTGGCCAGCAGCCTGCCTGTCAGCCGGTTCTCTTTGACAGCCGCCAGCAGCCAGCGCTGGCAGAAGAGGTAGGCGCAGGCGATGGCTCCACAGATGGCCCTGGGGAAGAGATGGCAGTGTGCAGACAGAGCTGGGCAGGGTGTGCACAAGGAAACGGGCTGGGGACAGGCAGAACGCAGGCAGGTTATGGGCAGAATATAGGCAGGGAAGTGGGAAGGATATGGGCAGATTCAGGCAGGGTACGGGCACTGTGAGGGCAAGGAGCCTGTCCTCAGTAGGTCCTTCTTTACCCCAAAATCATGAAGAAGAAAGTCTCTGGCAGGTCGAAAGGGAAATCAATCTTGAGGTCGCTTTTAAAAAGAGCAGCGATGGTTTCTGAGGAGGAAGAAAGGGGCACATGGATTTTTAGGGGGGGACAAAGGACACTGCAGGGCTGCTCCCTGCCCTGCCTTGCCTTGCTCCCTGTTGAAGACGGCGAGGAGGCGGAACATGAAGGCACCACAAGTAGCAGCAAAAAACCCACGCCAGTAATCCCGCACGGCAAAGTGGGATGACATAACCTCGATGCTGAACAGCACCCCTGGAAAAAGGGAGGGGATTCACTCAGATTTGCGGGTCCCTCTCATGGGAAAGGGGCAGTGGGGTCACTCACCGCTGATGGGAGCCCCGAAAACAGTGGCCACGCCAACAGCCTGAGCAGCCACCAGCATCTCGTTCTGCTTGAATTTGTCCTGTGGAGGAAATGGTTTAGCTGAAACGCTTTGGGTTTGGAGAGAAAACTGGTTAAAAAATAATATTCCAGCATTGCCACCACCTCATACTCCCTTATCACCGAGGTCCGCATCTTCCCCAGATAAGCTGCAGCCATGGAGGAGAGGTGAACAAAGGGACCCTGGGGACATGGAGAGGACACAGCACTGAGCAACCCTGGCACTGAGCCTGTGCTGAAATTCCTGCCTGCAATTCCCTGCTCACCAATTTGCCAAGGAAAACGGTGCTGCCAGCAGAAAGGGTGCAAGTCAGTCCCACCACCTTGGCCCCAAAATTTTTGATGGCCAAGTATTCCTTCATCTCCACGCCGCTCAGGATGGTCTTGAGCTCAGGAATGCCGGAGCCTTGGTGGGGGAGAAGAGCTCTGAGTTGGGGGGGCTCCAAGATTGGAGGAGCCTCCAAGTACTGGATGCTCCAAGTGTGAAGAGCTCCAGGTTTTGAAGGCTCCAGGTTTTGAGGGGGTGGGTCTCCAAGTTTTAGGGATACCCTGCACTGCGGGGGGTTTGGGGAGCCCAAGGGGTCCCCACTCACCTCCCGAATACGGTGTGATGCTGTTGGCAAAGCCGGTGGAGAAGGCTGTCAGGGCCACAGGGTAGATGGTCCATGAGAGGTACTTGAGCACCAAATAATCACCGACTTCTTGGTACAGCCACCGGTGGGCTGGAGGAGAAGTGCTGGGAGGGGAGATGCCCCAACAGCCTCCCAGCTTTCCCCAGTTTTCAGGTTCTCCCCCAAAACTGGAGATGCTGCAGCCCCTCCTTACCCTCGTAGAGCCTGAAGACGATGAGGTCCATCATGAAGCTGATGGTGGCCATGAGGACCCCCAGGACAAAGAGGAAATACCAGTCCTCGCCCACACGGAAGAGCAGCCCCTTCACCACCTCCAGACACCCTGCAGAACCGGGATGGGGGCAACAGGGTGCTAACCTCCCAGAAGATCCCAAAACCAACTCAGTGTGTCCAAAACTAGGGGTAGGGGTCTCACCTCGCAGCCTCCTACGGGCTTTGGGGAAGGGCCGCCAGCTGTGCTCCGACACCAAGACCTTCTCCTCTTCCTGCTCCAGGCTGGGGGGGTCCATCCCGGGAGTGTTTTGGGGGTCTGGGGCTGCCCGGCTCGATGCTGCTGGCTGTGCCAGCGCTGTGGTGGAAATGAGTTTGCAAACAAGCTCATTATAAACGACCTTGACAAGGTGGCCAGACCTGCGCGGGCTGGAGCCAGCCGGAGCAACAAGGGAAGGGTTTCAGCCTCCGAATACGCCTCGGGAAGGGAAGGGGGGATGGGGATACATCCAGCCCTAGCTGAGGGGGCATGGAGGAGCAGTGCAGTGCCCAGCGATGCTCTGAGCATCTCCACACATGTGGACAGCCAAGGGTGACTCAGGCGCCTGCCGGAATTACTCAGCACAGAGGGGGGGCTGCTCACATTACAACCCCCTGCATTTTTTGGCAGGGCTGTCTGGTGGGTCAGCGCAGGGAATAAAGCCTTACATGGTCTGCTCTGCCGAGCCACTCGCCGAGCCCTCCTTTTCTACCCCAAAATGTGGCCTCGGCTGCCCTGGGGTGGGAGGAAAGCTCCAAATGATGTAGATTTTTGCACCCCCTCCCCCCCCCCAGATTCCTGCACGGAGCTGCCAGCTTGGAGTGCTCCATGCTTCCGTCAAGGACACTTCTAATGACTTTTTATTGCTATTATCACTCCCCATGCAAGGAGCCCTGGGACTGGAGCTTCCCAAAACCCCCATCCTGGTGACAGTGGGTGGGGGCGAGCATCATGCCCCTCAGCCCACTGCATTATCCTGGTGGGCAGGAATGCCAGCAGTGGAATCAGGTTCCCCCCACCATGTCCAGGACGGGGAGGAGCCGAGCCAACGAAAGGGGGGGAGAGAGGAAAAAATTTCCACAGCGCCCAGAGTGATGTAGCAGGACCTAAATTTAGCCGGTTTTACAAGAGGTCTGGAAGGTGGCCGAGAGCCAAACGGGGCTTTATAAGCTCGGTGGCCGCCCTCGAGACAGCCGGTGCCGCTGGGTAAGGAGGTGCCATTGGCCCCTTTGACCTGCTCTGGAGTGGATGAACTTGAAATCCTCCTCAGCTTTCCGGTCGGAGCACAGCTTCCACCACCACAGCCGCTCCTCGTCGCCCGCCTGCCCCATGGAGCTTTTTGGGAGCTTCGCAAGGCCCCACGAGCCGATGGGCTTCCCAGGCAAGTCCCTACAATGGGATCTCTGCGAGGGCGCACCTCACCTTTTGGGGTCCCGTTGCAGTCCAAGGTCACCCCAAGGAGGGTGAAGAGCTTGGATTCAACACAGAGTTGTAGGAAAGGTGTCATTTTGGGAGGGAATTATCGGGGGGAACGGGGACGAGCTGACCCCTGCGCTGCCCTACAGCTCGGCCTGGCACCAATGGCAACGTGAAGACCCTGGGCAACACCTACCAGTTCACAGTGGACGTCAGCGACTTCGCCCCTGAGGACATCATTGTCACCACCTCCAACAACCACATTGAGGTGCACGCTGAGAAGGTGAGCACGCCCTCCGGCACCCCACATCACCACCCCAATGCTGCCACCCTCCAGACCCCCACCCGGCTATCACAACATCCCCACAGTCCTGGCCATCACCAATTGAGCACTGAAGTCCCAATTTCCTCATCTTTTTGCCCTTTATTTTTGCTGCAGCGTCCCACGTCCTCTCCCAGGTGCTGTTCCCACACACCCTAAATCTTAACGCCCCAGGAGCAGCTCCCAAAACAGCACCTTTGTTTCTCCAGCTACCAGCCCCAGGTGACTCACGTCCCACCAACGCACCCGCAAGGAGATTATAAATATTAACACCACACACAAGGCGACACTGCGAGCCTCACCCAAGGGCAAAGAAACAAAGCTCTCCTGTGCCTCTTGCAGCCTAAAATCGCCCTTTTCTCCCCTCCCAGCTGGCCGCGGATGGCACCGTCATGAACACCTTCACCCATAAGTGCCAGCTGCCCGAGGATGTGGACCCCACGTCAGTGTCATCCTCGCTGGGGGACAACGGCACGCTGACCATCCGCGCCATGCGGCAGCCGGCTAAACACACCGAGCACGTCCAGCAGACCTTCCGGACTGAGATCAAAATCTGAGAGGCTGGGGCCAGCGCCGGGGATGGGCTTTTTCCCTGCCCTGTGGGTCAGTGTGTGGGGTGCTCCCTTATTTATCTAGTTGTCTGTCTGCTCTCTGGCAAGCTGGCTGCCACCCTGCTGGTTTGGGATGGAGGGGATGCTGTGGAGGGGATGGGAGTGCTCCCCGCAGGCTCCCTAGGAGGTATGAGGTGAAACCCGCACACAGCATGAGCATCCCTCACTGCAGAACCCCCAAGAACTGCAGGCATCATTTTGGGGCTGGATTGGGAAGACCTGGAGGTCCCACAGCAGTCGTGGTGGCGGTGGTGGTTGTGGGTTTGCCTGCAGGACGGATACGAGGAGCGAGGCCGGGGAGGAGCCCTTCCCTGACCCTCTGCTGGAGCTTTTCTTTGTATATACAGCTTGTACTGGGTTGTGAGAGATAACTGAGAACTGCTGTCTCCTTTCATTCTTCTGCTTTCCTGATGCTTTTTCCCCAGAGGATCTGAGTTAAAGGGACAAAGCAGCTGCAGGCTCAGCTCCAATGGGTACCTCAGTAGCAGGGACCACAATGCCTCCTGGATGCAAACAAGAAGCTGGCCCCAGCATCCCTGCTCCATGCCCACCTCCTTGTTTATTTCCAGTCCCAGTGACTCACTTCTTCCTGGCCGCTCTATTTCTAAGCCCTTCCCTCAGCTGCTCGGCTGCCAGCCCACCTTGGAAGGTCACCAAACCCCCTTCTCCTTTTTGCCCATCACCAAACCCTAGACGGCAGCAGGCTGGGGCAGAGAGGCTGCCAAACCCAGGGTTCCTTCCTTTGTGGGACCAACCACTGCCCCAAAGCCACCCCATGTGTACAAACACAGCACAGGGCTGTTTATAGAAACCACACAGCTCATGTTACCTTGGCATGGGTGTGAGGATGGCTTGTCCCATAATGGCTTATGATCAGCATTGACATGCCTGTAATGCTACAAGGTCATTCAAAGGGATCTAGCTGCTGCCTTTCGCTGTTTTATTTCTGTCCCATGCTCACCTCGGGTACGGCAGGAGCTGCTGCAGGGCTTGGTGGACCCCTTGCTGCAATGAAAAATGTTTAAACGGTAGCTTTTTGCTCCCAAAGAGCCAAGTACAGCTCAGAAAATTGGAACTGCGCATCTATGGGGAAATGAGCAACAGGATGCACCCACTGTGCCCCCAAATGCCACCCCATGGCACCCGGAACCCACACACTGCAGTCACACAGTGCCATCTAGTGGCGAGGGGTACAGATAAAAGACCTAAGGGGAGGAAAAAAGGGGTTTTCTCCCCAAAGCTGCCTAGTTTTGGGGTGGGAGTTGGGGACAGAGTGAAAAGCAGCTCAGAGTTCCAACGCTGAACACTGTGAGGGGCTCATCGCTGGCACGCTGGCCGTGCCACACACGCCTGACAGGGAAGCTGATACAGGAGGAACAGCAATATGGTGCAGTCTCCAGTCTGCTGCCTGCACAGCTGTAGCAGTTGGGCTGTCCTTGCCTCACCAGCATCTTGTGAAGAACAACACTGCTTCGACGCTCTTCTCAAGCGGCCATCCCTGCACCACACCTTTCCTATGGGGAGCAGCACAGACAACCATCTGGGTTGTTGAAGACCTGAGCAAGACCCTCAACCCCACCCACCCAGTTCCCTTAGCACACAGGACCTCGCCTGGATAATTCCGGCGCCTTTCATCCCCACAGAGCGTACCTCGGGGCCCGCTCCCTGTGGGGTCACCCGGCCATCATCGCGGCACACCCTCATCCCCAGGCTTAGAGACACTCAAGGAAGAACACCAGCCACCACGGACGCACAGGGCACGAAGCTGAGCCCACGGTTCCACAGAACACAGCGGGACCCAGCCGGCTGCCCGCCCCACACCGACAGCCCCATCCCAACGCCCGCCAACATGGCGCCGGGCCGGGGAGGGAGGAAAACACCCGCGTCACGTGACCCGACCGCCTCCTGCGCTTCGCGCATGCGCGTCCCCGCCCCGAGCAGGGCGCGCAGGCGCAGTGCCGCCGGAGGTGGGCGGGAAGGGGCGACGCCGCTTCCGCCCGGTGCCAAGATGGCGGCGCCCTTTGTCTGGGCCGTGTCACGGGCGGTGATCTGAGGCCGCCGGCGGGCCGGCATGGCAGGTAGGGCCGAGGGCGGTGGGAGAGAACCTGGGGGGGCTGGGAGGAGGCTTGCTAGGAGGCTAAGAGCCTCTTGGTAGAGGCCTGGGGGCAGGCCTAGGAGGAGGCCTTGGTTTTGGGGTGCAGTCCCCCTTTGCGTTGAACCCAGCTCTGAGGTGAGGCCCTGCGCTGAGCCTGACTGCTGCCCGCCCGGCCCCAGAGCTGAGGGCACCTCTGAGCACCTCAGAAATTTAACAGCAACAAAAAAAGGGTTTCTCTGCTCCACTGTGTTGTGCGAGCCCTTGTTAATAAACGGGAGAGCTCCCAGCCCCTCGCAGTGAGAACTTCTGGGCGTTGAAGGAGGAAAGAAGGCATAAAACCTTTGCTTCACGTCTCCTGTTGCTGAGCACCTCTTGCTCCCTTGGCTTTCCTTCCTTTTCTCCCCGCAGTTTCGCACCCTGGGGAGCACACTTGCGTGGGCTGCTCCCTGGGACCTGGCTGTGGTTCTTGCTGTGTGTGTGGGTGCTCTGCTAGCAGAGCTTTCCATCTCTGTGGTGGGTCGGGTAATGAGGGGCTTGTCAGCTTTGTCAGGGAGAGATGGGAAGGGAAAGCAGCACCCACGCCCTTCTGACAAGGTGGAATCAGAGGGTGTCTGGTTCTGGCTGCATGTTGTCTGCATGGAGGTCACAGCCCCTTGGTGTGGGGTAGGAAAAAAAAAGCAGCAAGAAACCACTGCGAGTTTTGCACGGCTCTGAAGCAATGAGTTTTGTAGATTAAAACAGAGGGTTTGCAGTGTGTTTCTCCCTGGAGGGCTGGGTTGAGTCTGACTTCAGCACCAGGGAGGGGTGGATTCGGGAGAAGAGCCACGAACTTCTCATTCCTCATAGTGCCTGGTCTGGTGCTTGGCGACCCTGCACATAGCAGAGGGGTTGAAATTGTGGTCCTTTTCAACCCAGGCCATTCTATGATTCTATGGTTCCCAATTCTGTTCCTGAGATCTTTCTGGCACACGGTTGCAACCAAGCACCACTCCTCTTTTATCAATGTTTTTCAGGCACGGAGCTGAGCGAGGGGGCTTTGATACATCTTCGTGTGTCACAGCACCAATAGAAAAGGGTTTGTGCCAATATCAGCTACTTTCTTTAGCAGTCCTGATTGTATTCCTTTTTGTTTTTTTCTGCTCCCAGTCCTATGCTGTTGTGTTTGCATGTGGCTCAGAGCTTTCTGAGTACATAAGGCAGCATTGTTTGTGCTGCTGGGAAAATGCTCTTTTTCCAGTGAAGCAAAGTTTCCCTTGCAAAGTTTAATTAGTCTTTATATGTATATATGAGGGTTTAGATAGATCTTGATGCAAGTATTGCTGTTTCTGGCTGTTGATAGATGTGTTTGGGGGCAGGTGGTTTGTTGGTGTTTGGTTGAAAATCATCCTGTGTTTTGGGAGAGGCAAGGGAAGGAGACACAGAGCATCTTTGCTCAGAGGAGAGCAAACTCACAATCTTGTGTGGTTTTTCCTAATGGTTCCTTTCCAGCTTCTATCTTTCTGACTTCTCAGCTGAGCAAACTAAGCCCCTAACACCTCCTTCCTGCAGGTTTCTTTTTGCTGCTCCTCTCCAAGGGGTAATTGCAATCAAGGCTGCAGAGCACGGCAGAAGACCGTTGTGAGCTCATTGCTACGACCCACTGCAGACAGGAGGAGGCTCCCTCGTCGCGCTGCACGCCCATCCTGTGCTTAGCAGCTGAAGGAACGCGTTTGTGGCTTGCAGCAGCTGCCCCAGCTGAACTGGCCTGCCCAGCCCTGACCGAGTACGTGAGCTCACACTGCCTGCAGATGTCTGCAGTGATCCCACCTCCTTTGGTCCGCTGACCCTCCGCCTTCTGTTTCTTAGGATTCCTGGCTTTGTGCTCTGCCCCATTCCCGCCCCTTTTGGGTTTTAGCACCACCTCACTACAGCTCTGCTTTCTGCCCACAGCCATGGATTTCCCTCAGCACAGCAGGCAGGTTTTGGAACAGCTGAACCAGCTGCGGCAGCTGGGCTTGCTGTGCGACTGCACCTTCGTGGTGGATGGCATCAACTTCAAGGCCCACAAAGCCGTGCTGGCAGCATGCAGTGAGTATTTCAGGATGCTCTTTGTGGACCAGAAGGAGGATGTGGTGCACCTTGACATCAGCAACGTGGCAGGTAGGATCCAAGGCTTCTGGAAATCCCACAGCCAGATGGGTGGCACAAGTGAGAGCTTGCAGCATGTGCTGTGTCTTTTGCAGGGTTGGGGCAGGTTTTGGAGTTCATGTACACGGCCAAGCTGAGCCTGAACCCTGACAATGTGGAAGATGTGCTGGCTGTGGCAGGGTTCCTCCAGATGCAGGAGATTGTCAACGCTTGCAATGCACTCAAATCCCTCACAGTGCTGGCAGAAAGCCCTGTAGAGAGCCGGGAGCTCCTCACTGAGCTTGGTACGTAGCTTTCTTGTTTTGTTTCGCCTCATCCAGCAAGCCACAGAGGCCTGATGGCATAGTTTTCTTCCTCTGCAGGGGTTGAGAAGGTGATTGTTGAGGGCAAAACAGTGGCAGCAGTAACGCAAGGTGATTCTGACAAACCAAAACAAGTTCCTCCCAGCCAAGAGGGGAAGGAAGAGGCGCCTGTGGCCGCAGCAACACAGCCCAAGGAGCCAGCAGAGCAACTGGATGCCAAAGAGGGCCCTGCAGAAGGTCAGCAGCCAGGAGGTGAGCTCTGAACTCCCCCCAGATGCCCTGTCCTGCTGCCCATTACTTCTTGAACGTGGCTCAGACACTCTGCCACTTGTAGGTGTGGACAGTGCTGCCAAAGTCGGCCCTGCTGCCACATCCCCCAGCCGCCTGCAGCCAGCAGAGAGCGAGGTGGGCAACAGGAGCCCCAGGGAGAAGAGCAGCAATGCTCCAAGCACTGAGGCAAGAGGTGCGTTGTGGTGAGCACAGCAGCGGGGCCTTTGCTGTTTTCCCTTCCTGGGAGCGGGGCAGGGTCTAAGCTGCATCAGCTTAAACTTGGGGTTAGAGTTAGGAAGTGCAGATGGGTTTTGTGTCTCTGATGCTGCTCTCGATCCTTCACGTCCCCGTTTTTTGAATGCAGAGATGGAGCTGGAAGGGAAGGAGAAAGAGGGGGAGGCGATGGCGGAGGATGAAGAGGAGGCTAAAATCCCCAAGGCAGCACAACCCAAATTAGAAAGCAGAGAAAATGCTGAGGATAACGAATCAGGGAGCACTGACTCTGGACAGGAGAACTCAGGCGAAACGCGGCTGCTGCGTTCGGGTACTTACAGCGACAGGACCGAGTCGAAAGCCTACGGCTCCGTCACACACAAGTGTGAGGTGAGGGCGGCCGCAGCCACAGCAGGGCTCCCGTTCCTTGGTGCCACCGGCATCACTGTGCATCTGTCTGCCTGTAGGACTGCGGAAAGGAGTTCACCCACACTGGGAACTTCAAGCGGCACATCCGCATCCACACCGGCGAGAAACCCTTCTCCTGCAGGGAGTGCAATAAAGCCTTCTCAGACCCAGCTGCGTGCAAAGCCCACGAGAAGACGCACAGGTATGGTGACAGCTGCCGCCTGGTTCAGCTGTTGGAGCTGTGACAGTGGCAGCGGAGTCAGAGGTCGGTGGGGACTTGCTGTGCTGCTTCCCTCACCTGACAGCCCCGTGTGCCTTGCAGCCCGCTGAAGCCCTATGGCTGTGAGGAGTGTGGGAAGAGCTACCGCCTCATCAGCCTGCTGAACCTGCACAAGAAGCGGCACACAGGGGAGGCCAAGTATCGCTGTGACGACTGCGGAAAGCTCTTCACCACCTCGGGCAACCTCAAGCGGCACCAACTGGTGCACAGTGGGGAAAAGCCTTACCAGTGTGACTACTGCGGGCGCTCCTTCTCTGACCCCACCTCCAAAATGCGGCACCTGGAGACCCACGACACCGACAAGGAGCACAAGTGTCCCCACTGCGACAAGAAATTCAACCAAGTGAGCTGGGGAAGGGGCTGGAGCAGTCACAGCTCAGTGCCCACCGTGGGGGCTGCTGGGGATGGCGGGGAACTCTCTGCATCCCAATGTTTGTTCCCAGGTGGGGAACTTGAAAGCTCACTTGAAGATTCACATTGCGGATGGGCCCCTGAAGTGTCGGGAGTGCGGCAAGCAGTTCACCACCTCAGGTAGCATGGGGTGGGTAGGTGGGGAGCTCCCTGCGCAGGGTGTCCACTGTCCATGGGGAACAGAGAAGGGTTTAAACCTCCACCTCACACCCTGGGGCTGCTCCTGAAAGGAGCTGATCTGCGGGACAGAGGTGTCCCTCCCATCTCCCCAAGCTGTTGCAGGGTTCCTGCTGCATGCGGCACAGGGAGGGATGGGGGTGCTCTGGTGTCCCCGTGCTGCTGTCTGAGATGCAGCTGCACGCAGGCAACCTGAAGCGGCACCTCCGGATCCACAGCGGGGAGAAGCCCTACGTCTGTGTGCACTGCCAGCGACAGTTTGCTGACCCTGGGGCACTGCAGCGGCACGTCCGCATCCACACGGGTAGGGATACGGCTCAGCCTCCACACTGCCTTTCCCTGGAGGGCTGAGGGGTTCCATGTTGATTCCCGTGTGGCTGAGCCCTCCTGCTGCCTCCCCAGGAGAGAAGCCGTGCCAGTGCCTCATCTGTGGGAAGGCGTTCACCCAAGCCAGCTCCCTCATCGCCCACGTGCGGCAGCACACGGGGGAGAAACCCTATGTCTGTGAGCGCTGTGGCAAGAGGTGAGTGTCCTCCGTGGTGCTCTTATTGCACACAGTGCTGCTGGGGCAGTGCCACCGCTGTGTCCTCATCCCTGTCCCCTTCAGGTTTGTGCAGTCAAGCCAGCTGGCCAACCACATCCGGCACCACGACAACATCCGACCTCACAAGTGCACTGTCTGCAACAAAGCCTTCGTCAATGTGGGCGACCTCTCCAAACACATCATCATCCACACGGGTGAGTGCCCCCAGGGCTCCCCACGCTGCCCCGTGTGCCTGAACCCATGGTTAACCTCCTGCTTTCCCTCTCGTCCCCAGGGGAGAAGCCGTTCCTCTGTGACAAATGCGGCCGTGGCTTCAACCGGGTGGACAACCTGCGCTCCCACGTCAAGACGGTGCACCAGGGCAAGGCGGGCATGAAGATCCTGGAGCCAGAAGATGGCAGTGAGCTCAACATTGTCACGGTGGCCTCAGACGACATGGTGACGCTGGCCACCGAGGCGCTGGCTGCCACCGCTGTCACACAGCTCACGGGTGAGCTCTGGGCTTTGGCCGTGGGGGACTTTGGTGTGGGTCGGATCTCTCATGGGCTGAATCTTGCCTGGCCTCGTGTCCTTGCGGCGCCCTCAGCATCACTTCTCTCTCCTTTCTTCCAGTGGTCCCCGTGGCGGCCGCTGTGACGGCAGATGAGACCGAAGCACTTAAAGCAGAGATCACCAAAGCGGTGAAACAAGTGCAGGAAGCAGGTGAGGAGGGGAGGGGGCCAGCATCGCACTCACCTGGCTCCCGCCCTGCTGCTGCCACACCCCGGGCCTCCCTTCTGCCCTTGCAGACCCCAACACTCAGATCCTTTATGCCTGCGATTCCTGCGGGGAGAAATTCCTGGATGCCACCAGCCTGGCGCAGCACGTCCGCATCCACACGGCCCAGGCGCTCGTCATGTTCCAGGCCGACACGGACTTTTACCAGCAGTACGGGGCCGCTGCTGCCACCTGGCAGACCGAGCAGGTCATCCCAGCCACCGAGCTGCTCTTCCGTGCCCGCGACAGCCCCCAGGAGGCCCCCACCGCCCCCCTGGCCCCTGTGCCCCTCGCTGGGGAGGGCCAGGCACCTGCTGAGTGACCCACCCACATCCCCTCGCCTTTATTTAAAATCAGCTGCTTGGAAATGGTGTAAAAAGTGTATTTCTGGAAGGAGAGAAAGAGAAGGAATAAATTGCAATATTTTCTAAAGCATGTCCTGGAGCCCACTGCCTCAGACAGGTGCTGCAGGGGTAGGGAGGGAGGACCTCAGGGCTGGAGGTACTGAAATACCTGCTAAGAGGTGCAGCTGGACGCTCCCCCCTGCTCAGGGCTGGGGCTGTGCACAGGGACCCTGAGGCCCCTTCCCACCTCTTCCTGCTGCTCAGGGGTGGGGGGGCCAGCAGGGTAGGGCGTGGGGTAATACAGACAGATGCATGGAGCAACCCCTGTCCCTACAGCCCCATCCATGGGGATGATGAGGTTGGGGCCGAGAGGTTTACTCTGCCCAGAGGCAGGATGGGGATGGGGGCCGGCACTCCCGATCCACACCTCTGCAGCAGGGATGATGATGCTGAGTGCCCAGGAGCACCGTGCGTGCCGCCATACACCTGCAGGCTGCTGGGAGGAAACAGCAAAACCACTCCACGTGGCTGTGGGTTTGAAGGACTCAGCACAGCAGCTTCCAAACCAACAGAGGCACGACGGTGTTGGGCTGACAACAGCTAGCGTGCTGCATCCGGTGCAGAAGCGCTCAGGGCACGGAGGATTTGTTCTCATCAAAGCTAGAAATGCCCATTTCTAAGACAATGGTGACAGCAGCATCCTGCACCTGAGTGCTTTAACAATGCTCGAAGGAACACCAAGAAGAGCTGCACTGAGGAACACCCTGCCCGCCCCCCGGCGCAGCAGGGAGCACAGCCGGCGCGAGGTGTTTTGTATTTTTTAATAAAGTTTGTAATCCAATGGACACACAAAACAAAACTGCGCTGAGAAAAACAGTTCCATAAATTAATAAGTGTTAGGGGAGGTGAAGGGAGAAGGGTAAAAAGTCTTTGTACAAGTGTATAACACTTCCACAGCTCATGAGACGAGGGAGGGGGGCATGTTTAAATGAAGCGCACTTACAAATGAGTGACAATACAAAGTCTGAGTATGAAAATAAGATTTTCTCTGAAAACACATTTTTGGCACAGATTAAAAAAAAATGTATGTTGTGGGGATTTGATTTTTTTTTTTTTTAAAGTCAGTATTATATATATTTATATATATTATATATATATTTATATATACACACACCCACTGAGTTCTGCATATCCCACCAGGAAGGAAAATAGCTCTCCCTTTTGTTTTGCTTTTTTTTTTTTCTCTTTTTTTTTTTTTTTTTCTTTTTTTTCAGTGTAAACTGTACATCCCAGATGAAGAGAAGACGGCTGCAGCAGGGGTGGGTGGAGGAGAGGAAGGTTCACATCCAGAAAAAAAAAAAAAACAAAAACAAACCAAAACGAAACAAAACAACGAAAAAACCAACAACAACAACAACAAAAAAAGAAGATAATGTGTGAAATGATCCTTGACCCACAGAATTCAGCAGAAGTTCCCAGGTCCTGCGTTTAGTCCACGGCGCGTGTTCGTGTGTGTCAAGACATCCAGAACGTCACAGCATGTCTCCAACTGTGCAAAGGTCCGAGTCACTAATTTAGTGCAAAGGCAGTTCAGGTTCTTTTTTATTTATTTTCTTTTTGTTAAAAAAAATAGCCGTCCTTTATTTTCCCCAAAAGGAGGCACGGAAACCCAATACCAGTCCGCCTGTTGAGTGCATCAGTTGTCCATAAGCTAAAGCAATATGTAAACATACAAGGTAGCAGAACCACTACCCAGCAACAGTTTGATCGAGGCCTGTTAGGGCAGGAGGCTGGTAGTCTGGCAGCATTTTCTTGTTTCTTTACTTTCTCTCTCTCTTTTTATTTATTTTTAATCTTTTTGTGATTTTTTTCGTGTGTTTTTGTGGGGGGGGGGAGTTGTGTTGTTTTTGTTTTTTTTTTTGTATTTTTTTGTTTTGTTTTTTTTTTAGGGTTTTTTTTTTTGTTGGTTTTTTTTTTTTTTTTTTTGCTGCAGGGCCTTGGAAAAAAAAAAAAAAAGAGTCAGTAACCAGTAAACAGCTCATACCGACGCAATGACGATCATCAGGTGAGGAGAGATGTTGGAGATGCTGGCGAGGAGGTCGGGGGCCAGGCGGGACAGGTGGCTTTCTGAGAACTCACAGGGTGGGAAGATCTGCAGAACGTAGGCAGGCTGTTGGGGAGAGAGGGAATGCAGTCAGACAGCAATGCATTGAGTGAGAATCCCCCCCTTCTTGTCTTGAAAAGCAGAGGGACAAATGTTACCAGCTACGGTGAAAAAGAGATGAAAAATGGCTTTGCTCTCTTTTCAGCCCAGGGCTGTAAAGAACAAAACCACAGTTTGGGGTTCTGTTCTGAGCAGCAGCAGTAAATGGGGGTTGTTTCAGTGATTAAATGAAGGAACCTCAACTACAACCCTGAGTGAAGACCTGGGCTGTGCGGCTGCAGGTCCCTTATCTACACACAGCTTTCATCTGCAAAGTTACCCCGCTCTCCTTGCCCATACCTGATTAGAGCCAGGGTTGGGAACGTTGATGATTCCTGCTGCTTGTTTAGCCTGCAGGTAGCTGATGAACGCAGCCTTCAGTGACTCAGTCTGATTCACAACATCTTCCTGGTCTCGTCCACAAGGCAAGGCCAGGAGCAGGCAGTAATCGCTCTCCACCTGGAAAGAAAACCAACCAAAATTAAGTCAAACGTTTGCTTGGAACAGGCCTGCTGCTGGCTGACTTCAAGCAGCTCTGCTCTCCCAGCTGAAAATACCCGCTCCTCCTGACGTGCCAAACGAAGGAGCTCCCAGAACCTTACAGAAATGCAAAGTGATTGAGGTGAGAACGAAGGCTGCAGCCCATACCATCATCCTGCGTGCGACGCCCTCCAGCTGCGAGGCCTCGAGCCGCATGCGCTGAGCGATGCGCAGCGGCGGCCCTCCCTCGGGGGCAGGCAGGGAGCGATGTGCCAGCACGTTGTTTCCAGACACAAAGTGAAGCTGAACGGCGGCCGTGTCGTTTTTCAGAGCCAAGAGGCCCTGCCACACGATCGGGTATTTCTGTAGGGAGAGGGAAAGGAAACCTTAAGATGGATGAACAAAGTGAACTTGCGGGAAGCGCTTCTCTCTCCTAAAGAGGGGTCTTAATTGTGATGGAAATGCCATCTGAACTGAGTTTCTTTCATACTTCCCTCAAATATTTCCATGGGAGATGTTAAATTCTGGTGCTACTCATGGGAGAAGAGAGGCAGAACCTATCTCCTGATCATATCTCTCCCAGCAGGAAGCAAGCAGCACAAGGCTCCTGGCCTGAAGATGACAGCACAGTGCTTACCGTGAGAAGCTGAACCATATCCACAGGTCTCTGTGACACAGGGTGAGGAGATGGCTCCTGTTTCAGAGCAGCCTGGGGCTCGGGGCGGTTGAGGGGCAGCCCTGGCGGCGCCCCAGGGCCCGACGTTGTTGGGATGAACAGCGATTGCTTGGGAACTGCCTGAGCTTGGTGCGGTGACGGAAGCTCTTGTTTCATGGAAATGGCAACAGGCGAAGGGTAGGAGGTCTGGCCCGTGTCTGCTTGTGCCCTCTGAAGGTGGACGTGAGGGTCTATCTGTGCTGCATGCCTATTTACAGTGGGGTGGTGACTCTGTTCAGGTCCCGATGTCGATGGGCCCTTGGGATCCTGGGAGATCTGAGGAGTCTTGCTGCGTCCGGGCTGGCTGGGGTGCGAGTGTTCACCCTCTGGGAGACCCTGGGAAGCAGGCAATGGGGGAAAAAGGAAAAACTTTAGACCACAGGCATATCAGAGCTCGCTAATGCACCAATGAGGCCACTGGGACACCATCAGCCTGGGGTAGCATAACTTGGACGTGTCTCCATGCTGCTGCTGCAGCAGCCACCTCCCCAGGCCCCGCTCTGCTGCTCAGATTTCAAGGGCCTCCCTCAGCCCCAACACCCACCCAACACAGGAGCCCATCTGCCCCGTCCAATATCTTGATGTTGACTGTTCTCCCCAACACCTCTGCCTCTAGAAACCAATGGAAGCTTTGCACCACACGTAACGTTCCTCTAATGTCTGTTAATGCTAACCAATGTTCAACATCCACTGCCTAAACAACAAAAACAGCTCTGTGATTTTGGAAACCAACTTAAATTGGGCTGGAACAACCCAGAGCTCAGCTCTCGATCACAAAGAACTGCAGCGAGGCCACTGTAAGCTCAAAACACGATGAGTGAGGAACAGCCTCACTTCTCACCTGTGATGGGGTCATGCTCCGGGAAGGCAGCCCGATGGGCGACGCACCGGGGAACTGCGGATGGCCAAGCTGTGCCGCAGTGTGGTAATTCCTCATGTCGCCATACACCGAGCGGTAGTCGTGGAAGGAGCTGCCCGTGGGGTGCATGATCTGCACGCCGTGCGGCACCACCACCGGCTGCGTCAGGGGCAAGCCAGGGAGCTGGCTGCTGGAAGGGACGCTGAGCAGCCGGGGCTCGCTGTGCGGAGAGTGGGCCATCTTGCCTTCGGAGGATTTTGGCGTCTCTTTGCCAGGCTGCGGGGTCTTGCTAACAGGCGGCGTTTTTCCGGCCCCTTCAGGCGTCCGGGACTGCCTGCTTTCTGAGTGGTGCTCGCCCACAGCAGCCATGTGGGGATGCATGATCATCCGCACGTCCCGCGGCACGTTGTACTGCTCCAGCCTGATGCTGGTGGGGTGCATGCGGTAATCCGGCTGCATCACCAGCACATCGGGCTGCACGGGGGCCGGCCCCCTGCACACTGTGGTGTGGTGGTAGTGCATCTCCTCCTCGGGGGGATGCTGAGAGGACAGAGGGGGCATGACGATATCTCGTATCGGCGCTGGTTGGGGCGTGCTGGATCGCTGAGGTTTCATTTCTATCTGAGGTTGCAGAGCAGCTCTGGGGGAGTGGAGCGCTTCGGGGCGGATGCTGTAAGAAATTCCGGAGAGGGGAGGAGTGTTCATCCTCACCTCCCCTTGGGACAGGTGGCCCAGGGACACAGTCTGTGTGACGCTGTGCGGGGGCATGATGACGGACTGCTCGGGGTGCATGCTGGAGATGTACTGAGGCACGGGGATCCCTGGTGCCAGCATGACCGGGGTGCTGCTCGACAAAGCTGGGGATGAGGTGCTGCCGGGATGACACGTGCGTGGGAACGGTGACGGCGAGTGCCCGCTGGTCCGCGGCGAGTGTGGCTCCTGTTTGGTGACCGCCAGGTGGGAAATAGCCCGGTCGGTTGGGGTGCTGGGCCCCGAGCTGACATGGTTTGCTTCCGAATGCATCTTCCCAGAAAGGGAAGGGTGGTGAGGACTGACCCCAGGACTCAGGTTGGAGGGCTGCAGAGTCTTGGTCTCCACTTTCAGAGCCGTCGGATCGGGCAGTTTTTTGTTCACAACGAGCACGGGAGGAGTGTTGACAGTCTGTGTGAGAACCTTGCCAGGCTGAGACGCTGCAGGCTGGGCAGGCAGGTGGGCTGAGTCGGACTTCTCCAGCGCAACGCGCTCCTGTTTGACGGAGGAGATCACGGGAGACATATTGTATGGCTGCGTTCCCAGTACCAAAGGAGAATGGGTGGAAACAGTCCCATAGCCCGTGGAGGTCTGAGAGCCTTTTGGTGTCGGCTGCGACGGTGTGATAGGCTCCTGTTTGATCTGAGACTTAGACACGGACTGCTGGAATTCAATGTCAACGGCACTGGCTGGGGGGATCTGACTGATCTTAGCACTAATTCGCTGCGGGCCTTCCGTCTTCTGTCCCGAGTAACTCAGCAGCACAACGCCTTCTGACGTGTTCACCCGCAGCCCGGGGCTGGAGCCAGTCTCTACAGGCCGATCCTCAATGATGGACATTGATCCTGGATGAAACCTACTGTTGTCGTTTGTGCTTGACCTCTGCTTAAATTTAGGCGACGGGGCATTAACAAGACACGTCTGGGTTTGGGGGGCTTGCTTCACCAAGGTGATCCTCGGAGCCTCCTCCAGGTCGACGCTGTGGGGCATTCTGCTTATGACAGAAGTGGCTTTGGGGGCAATCACAGTACTTATCTTTTCCTTCTCGCTGAAAACAGGTGCTTCGGCCACCGGTGGGTCCAAAGCGTTAGTGATGGGCACGGCCGGCTTCTCCTCCGAAACTGGTTTGATGGCCTCTACGACAGGGTGGAGAGGGGCCTCCTCCAAGCGGGGCGCGCTCACCGGCTCCACGTGCGTCGTCGTTACGTGCGTGGAGGTTATGCTCGTTGCCGAGACGTACTTGGGTTCCATGAGTATCTTCCTCAAAGTGCTCGAATTGGTATCGATGTCTGAGGCCTTTGTGTCGGGGGGCAGAGCAGGCGGAGGCGTGGAGCGGGCACGGGGCTCCTCATGCCTTACGATCCACTCGGGCACCTTGGCAGCGCCGGAGTGAAGGGGGACGATCGCGGCAGGCACCGCGGCGGGCAGCTTGGCCACGGCTGCCGAAGGAATGGTGGGAACGGCAGCACTCGGGACACTGGGTGGTGTGATGGGCGTGTTCTCAATGGGCGACCGTATCTTGAAGCTGCTCTGACCCCCCTCGTCGGCAGAAGCCAGCGGGGCTGGCAGGTCCAGAGGAGCGGGCGCAGGGGCTTTGGGAGAGGCACTGCTCTCAGCAGTGGCTTCGGGCACATCCACAATGATGTCTGCAGATGCAGCCTTGCTGCCTTCAGCAGCGCTTGGTTCTACAGTCACCTGAGTGGCAGCTTTAGGTGGCTTTTCCTCCTTCAGGGCGTCTTCAGGTTTTGCCTTTATCTCGTTGGCAGGAGGAGACCTGCTCTGTACCCTCTCTGGCTCATAGGCATTGACTTCAGCGACGTCGCCCTTCCTGCCCGTGCTCCTTTTGCGTCTCTGCCGTGTCGCCTTCTGACGGCCCTTTTCCTTCCGTGCAACTTCAGCCTCCTGCAGGGTCTCCGTCTCCTGTGCGGAGTTGGACGACTCGCTGAAGCTGACCTCCGTCTCCTTGCTCTCTGTCTCCACAGCCAGTGGGGCAGAGCTGGCAACCGGCTGCACCGGGGCCTCGACAGCAGCTTCGGCCTCAAGGATGTTGTTCACTGCCTGATCAGTTTCAGGTTCCATTTCCTCCCGAGGTGATGGTAACACCAGTGGCTCAGATGGGATTTCTGCTTCTGATTCCGTGGGATAGGTTGGGGGTGCAGGAAAGCTTTCCGTCTCCCCAGAAATATCATTGATGATGGATCCGATAGCTGCTGCCAGCTCTGTTTCACTGGCCTGATGGGCTGGTTTGTCTCCTTCCTCCTCCTGACGAACCTCATGCACATCTGCTGTCGGCTCCTTGTAGGCAGCAATCGACGGAGGCGTTTCGGTGAGTTTTGCAATATGCTCCACAGCCTGCTCGAGCTCAATCTGTTTTGCTAATTGGGCAGCCTCAGGGGATTGCTTCGGCTCCCGCATCACCTCTTTTTCTGTCTCCTGGAATGAATCTTCAACCTCATTCTTAGCAAAGTGGGGTGGCAAGATGTCCTCTTTCTGTGGGCTTTTGATTTTTGCTGGTGACACCGCCATAGGCTCTGCTTCTTCCTCAGCTGGCCGCAAGGCGCCCTTGACTTCATCGACATTGAGGCGTATTTCTACATTTTTGAGACACACTGATGCTTTATCTACAACAGTTTTGGTATTTTTGTACCTTCCCCTTTTGGATTTCGTAACCTTTTCTGGCACTGGCTTCTTCTCTGTCATCTCAACGGTGGAGATTTCTAGCTGATTTTTCTCTGCATCCACTTCTTTCCTATCACGTTTTTGTTCGCTTGCTGCCAGCTCTTTCTCATTTGCTTTTGCCTTATTGCTGTTGTCACTAACAGTTGATTCCTGACCACTTCTTTCAGCAGCATCCTCAGATTCAGCAGAGGTATCAGCTTTTGGTTCGTTCTTCCCTTTCTTCCCCTGCTGGCCTGTAGCAGCAGATGAGTGACTGTGTGTCAGCTTCTGGGATCGAGGAGACCTCCATCCCTCCACAGGCTTAGGAGCTTCCGCAGCCTCCTTAGCTTCAGTCTCCTCCACTTCTTGCTGTACCGGCTCTGTCTTTATAGGAGAGATGTCCTCCTCTGGCTTACGGCGGGTTTTGGGAGGTCTTCCTCTCCTCGGCGTCGTAGGAACAGTGGTGACCATTTCCTGTGGTTCCTTTTCCCCTCTCTTCCTGGTGGATCTAGTGACCTCCACGAAGTCCTTCACTGGAGATGGACCCTCATTGTCTCCTGTGGTAGCATAGACTGAACGGACATTCCTGCGCCTCGTTCGGCTTATGGGCAAGCTTGGCTCCACGTTTTCTGGCTCTGCGGCAGAACTAGGGGACTTAGCCGCATTCCTTGAAACTTTCTCTGCTTCCACTTTCAATTCAGAAAGTTTCTGCACTTCCCCTCGAGGAGAGCTCGACCTTTTGAGTTTTTCACGATCAATTCTTTCACTCTTCCTTGTGACGGGCTTTTCTGTGACACTAGCTGCTGCTGACTGTACAGGGGTCTTGGAACGTTTACTCTTGTAAGACTTTTTATCTTTTACAACAACTGGAGGTTCAACTTCCATATCGTTGTCAGAAACAGGAGGCAAGACCTCAGCAGCTGCCTCAGCCTTTTGACTTGCACCAGCATCAGCGCTGGCAGGTGGCAGAGGATTTTCTTCCTTCGGTTCTGCAGCCTCATCAGATTTCTGAACTTGTTTCGGTGGAGGCGGAATCAGTTGAGCACTCTCAGGTTCTGGATCTACACCGATGTCCACTTGGGAAAACGAAGCTCCGGGAGTAGGAGGTTTGGTATCCAAGTACGAAGGATGTTCTGCTGCCACTGCATCTTCCTCAGGTGCCACGGCTGTAGGAATGTCTTTACTAGCTTCACTGACTGGTGGGGGTTCAGTTTGCTCAGGTGGTTCCACTTTGACAGGAGCAGCAAGTTCAGGAAAAGGTTTTTGTTCCTCTGCTGTAGAAACAGGCTCAGATGGTTTTTCTTCTTTTACAGAAGTTGTTTCCACTATTATTTTTTCTACTACCTTCTCAGAAGCAACTGGTGTTGGTTCCTGTGGTAGGGCAGCAACAGAGGAAGGACCAGCTACTGAGGAAGTTTTATGTTCTGGTTCTTTACTATCAGGAACTGTTTCTGGCGTTTTAGGCCGACTCTCTTTATCTTCCTGTTTTTCCACTTCTTTTGGTTTCTGATCTTTCTCTTTTTCTTTTTGCTGCATTCGTGTTAGTTCAATAAATCTACTGTGGAAAAGAACAACTGGTTCTTGCACCAAGTCAGCTGCACTGTTAGTCCCATCGGAGGAAGACTGTCTCCCGTATAACCTACCAGAAATGAAGTCAAGATCATCATCTTTTCTCTCTAAGTGCTGCAGGCGCTTAGAGTCCTGTTCAAAGATCGAACTATGCAAAAAACGAGAAGCAAACAGTTCCTGTCTCTCTTGTTCTTCTTCTTTATGATCTTCTTTCTTATCATCCAGTTTTCCACCTTCTGAATCAGTCCTGATTTTCTTCTTTTTCATATACCAAGATGGAATAGGTCTAGGAGCTGAGTCAACCTTCTCTTTGTCTTTATTATTTCTAAAACTAGCAAACCTTGAATCCCAGTCTAGAAAGGACCAGTTTTCTTCTCTGGAGGAAGACAGGGATTTAGCTCTTTCAAGCAAGGCCTTTGTGTCTGGCGTGATTGTCTTGTCCAATGCAAAAGAATAAAATTTGTTTCTTTCTAAAGAACTTGACAGTCTCTCCTCCCTTTCACGTAATTTCTCTTCTCTGTCCCTCAATAAAAAAGATAACCTGGAACCCTCTAGCAAAGACGAGGCTTTTGGAGAATGGGGTTTGTTTTCACTGTCATCATCTGAATCTGAAGGCACCTCCCCAGGTTCCAGGTCTCGTACAGACCGCTTGCGTATGCCATCTCTTTTCACAATGCTGCTTGGAAAGCTAATATCAACTCTCCCAGGCTCCTGCTTTACTTGTGTTTCCCATCTACTTGAGTCATCTTCAGAACTCAGGACAGACAGTTTTATTTTAGCCATTTCTGCCATCTGCTCCCTTCTGCTGGAATCGTAAGGATTGAATTTCAGGGAGTCCTCCCTCACCGTCATATTGGAATAGGAAAGACCTTTTTCTTCTATTTTAGGTGACTCTTTGGTTTCCTTTAATGGTATGAGCCTTGGAGAATCTAGTGTGTCATCGTCTTCATGGAAAGGGAATTGTCTGATACTAGGCGAACACGATGTCCTTTCAGAGTCTTCACTCACCTGACGGGAACTTCTGTAGTTTCTCTCTCTTTTAGTGCTAATTTCGAAGTCAAACTGGTCAGCCTTTTTCCTTTTACTTGGTGGAGAGTCGTCGGTGACATCTTGCGGAGGTTTTCCCACCTCATGGACCAAGCTCCGTCTTTCATACTCATCTACATCTTTCTTTGGACTGCCAAACTTCTCAGACTTTGCAATCTCCATTTCCAGTTGCTGTTTTAACCTGCGACTTTGCTCCATTTGCTTCCTATAACTTTGTGTGTGGTCAATGTCAATGCCAATTTTCTCCTCCGTTTCAGTTGACTGCGGTTTCTCTTGGCCAAGCTTATGGTCAGGTGTGTCTTCTGGAAGACCAGAGTAATTCTTCTTTGCATCTTCTCTCTCTGTTCCATGATCATCTAGTAACTGTGCTTGTTTATGCTGGGATTTTACTGGATTCAATTTTTTAGAAGGGAGCTCTTGAATTTCCACTGGCTCATCAGCTGCCTCAATTAGCCTTGCCTGCAAATCGAGAGTGGGACGCATGCCAATCCCACCAACATTAAGAGTCTCCTGAATTTCTTTGGGACTAGTACCAGGAATAAGTCTTTCCAGTCTCATTTTTTTAGATTCCCTTTTAAGCATCTCCTTCCTCAGGGGCTTTCTGTCCAATTCTCCTTCCCTTAACATTGTAGCTTCTCTAGATGAAGCTGTTGCATCAAGTTGTTTTTTCAAAGCTACGCGTGCGTCTTCCTCATCTTGGCTGCCTCTTTTTGCTTCCAGTTTTTGCCTGTCAAGCTTCAGATTTGCATCAGCAAAACGTCTTTTACGAGCCTCCAGCTTGTCTAAATCTACTGCATTTGCCCCCTCAGAAGTCTGCTCTGTCTTCAAGTGCTTTTTGGGTTTCAGTTTTCCCTCTTTATCAACCACTTCTATGTGACTGGCAAGGGCTTTCTCTTTTTGTACCTTGGTTCTGACAGGTTCCAGTTTAGACTGCTCAGACTTTGTTTGCTCAGCTTGAGATGTTTGTGTTTTCTGTTCAAGAAGTGGGGACTTCATAGTGTCATTATCAAGCTTTGCTCTCAGTTTCTCCAAGGTAGGCTGATCAATAACTTTCCCTTCCTTCTCTTTTACTCGGGTCAACACTACACAGGGCATTAGCTCTAGACGGTTTTTAGCTGTCCCTTCTTTGTCACCTCTCTCTTTACTCTGTTTACTATTGCCCTTTAATTTTTCAGGGCTGGGCTCTCTCTCATTCTCTTGATCAGTTTCAGAAGACTGAGAGCTGGGTGAATGGATTTTTGCTTTTCGTTTCTGCTTATCCATTTTCTCCTTTTCTAGTTTTTCCGGCTTCTCCTTTCTCACCAAGCGTTTGTCTTTGTCAGCTCTCTCCTGGTCAAAAGCTCTCTCTTTCTCTGTTTTTTCGTTTTTTGCATAACGTTCTACACGGGCTTTGTCAAGCTTGTCGTATCGCGGAGGAGACAGAGAGCTGCAACTTCCACTGCGATCCGATGACCTGCTGTAGATCCTCCTCTCTGAATCACTCTGCAGCCTTTCTGACTGGGAGGGAGATGCTCCAGGACTCTGCGGACGCCTCGAGTGTGTGGGACTCTGGCTACGTTCAATCGGTCTCCTCTCATGATCTCTGTCGCGATCGGACTCAAACCGTTCCCTCTCCCTCTCTCTCTCTCGCTGTCTGTAGCTGTACTCCCTTATGTCTTGCTCATATGGATCGCCTCTGTAATCCCGGTACTCGCGTGGGTCATCGTAGTATCGTGGGTCATAGTAGTCTCCTTGGTAAGGATCCCATTCTGCATAAAACTCTCTGCCTCGAGCTGGGTATTCTCGACGAGGATCTTCAGGATACGTCCCAGGAGTCCTAACAGTCTCATAGTAAGTACGATCAGGGGCGTATTCATAAGATCCTCTTCTTTCATCCCTGCTAAAAATATGAAAAACAGGGCAATCAGTTTTCCCTCTCAACCAGTGTGTGCTGCATTACCACCTTTGTCATGCAGGTGAATCATTTTACAGTAGTTTGTTTATATGTGTACTAAGGTAACTGTACACAGCTGCATACAGAGATTTAACAACAACAATCAGTACACAGATGAGTAAATGCTTTGTTAGCTTCAAATACTGTATGCAGTTAGTACATCGGTCATTTAGTGACAGCTCTGCCAAGTATCTTTTCGTTAGCCTTACTGCATTGTTTTGCCAAATTCAGGTACTTCAAAACATAAAACCTACCTAGCACTTGTGGACACACACAGCCATGGTAGAGACCACTCCACCTCATGGAGCAGAGACGGTTCCTACCTACCTTCGAAAACATGAGTCAAGTCAAAATTCAAGGCTGGATTGTCTCCATTTCTAAGCAGTGAAGAGGTAATATCGGTTCTTCAAAAGTCCTAAACCTTTTAAATGAACTTTTAATTCCAAAATTAGCTCTTTTACTGTGATATGCTGACACTGCCTATTTAAATACCAAAATATCAGCCCACTTGTAAGAGCAGGCAAATTCTTAGGAAGCACTCAGCAAAGTCAAGCAATTAGCATTATATCATCTTGATAACCTTCAACTGCAAAAAGAAGCAATTCCTAACAGTGAATGTGACTGTTTGGCAGAGGGGCAGGATACAGGGATGGCACAGAGCTCATGTTCCTATTCTTCACCATTTATGTACAGTAACTTAGCTTCACAGTCTGTGTTTTATTCTGAAAGTTAGTAGCTTCCACATTGTAAGAAATGTACAAAATTAAAATAATTAAATAATAATAACAAAAGACACAGGGCTTAACACGGAAGACAAAAACCCAACCACCTCACTCTGCAAGCAATAATGAGTGCTGTGAAAGGCAGTTGTAGGTAAACACATAGGAAGAAGGAAGTTGCCATGTTTGATAACTTTCCATTTTAATCAACAAATACAAAACCAGACACAGAATGCACTATTTGTATTCAGTAACAATTTACTAAGAGGAAGAAATAGAGAGACTGGCTACTCCATACACCAAAGCAGTCTCATCCATTTCTAAATAATTTATGAACCATTAGGATGCTCGAGGATAAATGGCCTTTCTCCTGCAGCACACACTGCTCCACCTGCACTCTGCCCCAAAGTCATCACTCCTTCAGAGCTTTAACAGCAAGAAATCTTAGGCAGCTTTGAACAGTTGTGATATTACACAATTCAACCTCACACAACGATATTCCAGAGACAACCCAGCCTCCAGCCTCCTACTCAAGAAATCCCATTTATAATTTCACAGACTGCAGGACTGGATATGCTCACGTTCATGCGGGCCTATTGCGGGTGAAACGCCACACGATGTGGTTTTGTAACGGTTGTAAAGAAAGCTTCCAGATTTTCTGAAGCAGTCTGGTTTTGCAAAGATCTGAGATTAATGATGCACTGACCCGGTGAGATTATTCCCTATGTTGTAGCGATGCAACTTCTCTGAAGTTAAAAAACACGTTTTGGTTTGAGTTCTATTTAGGCTGAGTGCAATTAAAACCTACGGAAATCTGGCTGGTGCAATTCTCAGCAACATTGCCAGAGACAGTGAAGTGCCAGAAGGAGCCTGGGAGACCAGAAGATGCAGAATTACAAGACACACTGCAGGGCTCGCTCAATCACTCCATGATTCATTACTCCTAAGTATCTAGTAATGACAACGTGAACGTAATGACAGAAATGGAAAAACAAGTCTAACATGTACCCAACTATCAAGTTGTTCCAGGAATAAATGTGCAGCTCAGAATTATTTCACACTGAAGACAAGCCCAAGCTGACTTCTGTGCATTCAAAGACATCTGAAAATGCACTACTCTTTCCTCAGTTTGGTGTAGCTCAGAGAAAATGACTACTGACTTCTTGCTGGCACATCACAACATCTGGCAAGGACCAGACAATGAATGGACTTATTTCCATTATGCAAATCCTGATTGCCAATTTCTAAACTCTCTCCACTTTTACATCTGGCAATTTTGGATGCATGTTAGTCCAATCTATTTTGCTGTTAAAAAACAAAACAAAACATTAGATTTATGTAGCAGACAGGCACAATCAAAGCCCAAGTCACACTGAGCTTATTCACAGGTAGAACAATGGAGCCAGCATCTGAAGGTAACAAAAATGCACCCACACAAAACCAAAACGTTCTGTTTTTCAGCCGTCACCGCTGTCACTAGTAATAAAAACACTGATGTTCCATTCAATCACCGTAGGGGGAAAAAAAGAACAAAATGAGAGTGCTTCTGTGCAAGGCTGCTTTCAGCCAGGGCATACAAATAAAAACGGCTGTTCTGAGGCAGCACAAGATTTTGCAACCTTCACAAAATGGTCAGAAATCAACAGGACAGATGCTGTAGATGGTCATCAACACAGAATACATTTTTCATATGAAAAAAAAAAAAGCATCCTTGCTCATTTTTATAGTTTTATCGTGTTAATGAACTAACCTCTTGAGAAGGGGTAGGTAGAAGACAATTTCACTTTGTTCAAGAGATGAGCAGCAGTAGCTGATCAGACTATATGCAAACAACTGTTATAATCTAATTACACCTGAGGGTTAAGGCATTACAGATAAACTAGTCTCTGTATTCTTAAGAAACAACGAATGACTCATAACTGTGTCCTGGTGACCCATCACCATAACCTGAATACTAAATATACACCATGCAGATAGCTGAAGCCTCCACCTTACATATGAGTTTTAGTAACTGTCTACACTTCAGATGTGTGATATCCTGTCTACCTTAATGCACAGCTTAAGCTCAGCCACCAAAATTTGCTGGGGATTTTTTGTGTGGGTGGGTTTTTTCTGAGAGGGGAGGTTTTATGTTTTAAAGTTGAGAAGGTAGAAGATGATAAAAATATGCTAAAATGTTTTTAATGAAACTTTAAAAGGATAAAGTTGGTAAGAACAAAACTCAGTGTTTAAAACTTGGCCTGAAGAAAGTTTAATTGCACTGAATATGATACTGAAGAAGTAAGAAACAGTAATAATTGCATTAGGCACTTGCCTTCTTTCTGCCAGCATTTCATAGAAGTCTCTGATATCCTGACCTGTTTTCTCCATGGAATGATAAAATGCCAACTGACTTTCTCGATTTGCAAAATCCACCTGAAAAATAAAAGGTTAATCACATTCAGTAAGAGAAACAATCCATTTTAACACTGCTTCAAGTCTGCTGGGGAATCTGAGCATGGGAGCTGAACTGAAAATGGGGATTATCCTATTTAACGATAAAAAAGCCAAGTGTTTCTTGGGACTGGCCAACCTTGCACATCCCCAGGAGAAAAAGACCTTTCTCTCTCAACTCAGTGTTGCTGCGTGGATCTGTGTGACTACTTCCTCGCTGGGCTTTTAGGTGTAAGACCAGAAGCACATGAGAAGCTTCTGTTCAGTAAGCCAGCAAGAAAAATACGTTATTCTCGTGGTACTGATGCTTCCAATGCTGCAGCTCCATTTAAAATTCCAAATGCCTTATATCTCCACATGGTCAGTATTATTCTTTTCAGACTCCACATTATTTGCCTGGGTTTATACACCAAGGCAACAGTGGGGATGGGAAAGGAACCAAAAATTGCAGCTCCCTACTCTAGCTGCTTCAAGATTGTCTGTTTTCTAGCTAAGTGTGCGAATATGAAGAAGCCAATGGCATAACTGATGCCAAAAATTAATGATTAAAATGGATTTAATGAATTGTATATAACATTAATGAAATTATTATTTTTTTAAAACAATCTTGAGGGTTCATTTTTTTCCTAAATCTGCCCAGACTTTTGTATAACCACACCAGTGGAGCAGATATACAGATACTAAGGGCACTGCTTCCTCCAGGGTCGCTGAGGAGTAAGACCCACAGACCCATGATAGGAAACTTCTGAATGGACATGTATTTTATTCTGCACGAAGGCTACTTATATTCAACCACCACATTTAGAAACTGAAGTATATCCAACTCCTAAGGTATGAAAGGGTCCAAAGGGTATGAAGTTGCTAGGTTAACGTACCGGATGAGAGACCATGCTTGAAATCATCACCCACTCTTTAGGAGAGAAGAAAGGAGGAGGAAGAAGGTGATTCAGAGGGTGGCTAACACCTCACGTCCCATTTAGTGGCATTGATGGGACACTGAGAACAGGTTTTACCATATTCACCCAAATCCAAGGTGGCTCTGCAGATGCTAAGTGCTGCTCCAGGAAACAAGTACTCTCCATCCATTCTTTTTTAGAGGAGTTTTTAGTTTTTTCCCCCGCTGCAAAGAGGAGCAGGTGGCAGGTTTGGCCAGGCTGTGACCTGTGTGCTGGGGCACTGACAAGCAGCAGCCACACGGCAGCGCTCTGTCACCCCGTGCAGTTTGGAGTTTCCTAACATTAAAGCAAATCTCGCCTTGGATTCGGGTAAATAAGGCAGTAACACGGACACCAACACTCAGGAGCTTAGAGAGACAAGTTCAGCAAAACAAAACGGCAGGACACTGGAAAAGGCTCTGCAGGTAACACTTTGAGATACCCTAACAGCTTGATAAGCCGAGTGTGAAAAATAGTTTAAGCCTTAGGTAAATGGGACATGCTTGTCCCACTAAGAGCCCTTCTGACTGGCACTCTGCAAATGCCAGTGTTCAAGGGGTAAGGCCTAAACACAATTTGTTTCTGCTTTTGTTTTGGAGGTCATTCTGCACACCTTAATTTTATTCCCACCGATTTTCCTCCCCTTGGTCTCTTTTACAGCTGCTTGTGCATATTCAATCTCATTGTAGAGAACCAGGGCCATGCCTTTTAAGCGGTCAAACACCACCTGTAAAAAACAAAAAAACAAAACAAAAACCAAATAAGAGCCTCATCCACAGGACTTAACGTCAGTCCCAACAAAATCCTAAGTCATGAGGATACCAGTAAGAAAATGATTTTTAGCAAAGTAAATTTCCATTCTTTTCTGATGAGGCATATTGTAATGAAGAGACAATAAAAGCACACGGGACTGCTTTGAATTGTGGATCTTGTGGCTTGAGGTATATTATGCCTTTATTTTGTTTTTCTGTATTTTACTTTTTTTTTTTTTTTCTTTGGTGACTGAGTTTTGTGGTTTTACTTGTTTTACTTTCAGTTTTTCAAAAAATTTCCAATATGTCTTAGGGGGGAAAAAAGGTAAAGGGAACATTTAATCACAAAATGGAAACAGTTTTTCTTATGATAGTCTGCAGTACCGCTCAGTTGCTAAACACCCAGTTTCCAAATATCAGCTTCCTTCAGCAACACAGACTTATAATTCAAGCAACAACAACTACAATAAAGAATGTCAAAGCTGCAACACAAATCCACAGAGTTCCTTAAGGAGGCAAGACCCCGAGATCCCGAGGAGATGTACAGGCACAGCTTCACTTTAAGCACATCGACGTCCAAAAGGACAGGGACAGCTCACATGCTTAAGGTGAAGCATGTGCACAGATCTCGCTCATGGAGGGGCTGGGTGATGTGCCACTGCTGCAGGACATGTTCCACAGTCACTGCCTTTCTTCTTTTCCTTCACGTGCTTTTGTGACTGTCCTAACTGCATTTAAGAAGTCGTTTTTTGGTCTAATGAAAAAACGTAGTCATGTCTATTAATGTAATTAGCACGCGTAAGTGTCACTACTTGATTAGGTTGCTATTCCTACGTGTGAGCAGCCTAAAGAAATTTTGTTGGGGTGAGGCTGTACTGCACAAGAGCTACACACGGGTTCCAATGCTCGTTATCTCGGCTCACTCCAAACACCAGCAGCAACTGCTCTATGGATCAGATGGACGAGATGCAAAGCTAGAAGAGCCCTGTCAGCCAAATTACATCCCAGAGAGAACTTCTCTATTGGAGCTATAAAGCCCTGGACAGCCGGGGTTGAAAGGACAGGATGTGAAGAAAGGAAGACAGTAACAACTTCAAACCATACACCAAAGCCTCCCACCTACCTTCACCACAGGCCCGTATCGGCAGAAATGTCGAGTTAAATACTGATCCGTAACGTTTGTAGAAAGACCATCTAACCACACGCAGTTTGTAGGCATGCTCTTTCCAAAACCCAGCTGAACACAAAAGGGCAAAACGTCCATCAGTACAATTCACAAGCATTAAACTCACCGAACAGAGCACGCCTAATTAAGAGTCGTTTGAAAAAAGCTAGGCGTTTGTATGGCTTTTCTAAAATTAGCATCTTGCACAGGTGCAAGCAAGACAAAAAATCAAACAGCAATTAATGAAAATAATTCTGCATGCTTAAACAAATACAGTGTTTGACAACATTTGTTTCTTGTGCAATCTGAATGCTTCTGGAAGGTGACAGATTGATGGCTCTGGGGACTCACAGCCTCTGTTTATTGTCAGTACCAGGGCAGCTCCCCAGCTCTGCCTTCAAGGGGCAAACCAAAGAATGGCAGTCTCCAGGTCTGCTCCATGCTGGGCTTCCTTGCTCAGGCAGCCAGCAAAAATGATGATTAACCCCAATACTGGTGGTGAAAACACTGCGCTCTAATCTGGTCTATGCATTAAAAAAATTCTCACTTGCGTGGCCTAAGCTGATCCAAAATGTCCTAAGATGCTGCAAACCAAAGTAACAGGAGAAGGATACCATCCATGGGAAGATTTCTTTACCTTGAGCCGGTTGTTTCCAAGATATTCCCCATCCATCTTCTTAATTGCTTTACAAACACTTGCAATGTCACAGTATTGCAGGAATGCATACTGAGGAACACCATTCACTTTCTTAATGTCAATATCCTGGGGAGAAAAAGGAAATGACAATCAGCAACAGGCTGAAAAGGATATTCAACAACCTAACGGGATCTAAAAGGACTTCTGATACTCACAATCATTGTTTAATTAATGCTTCTTTCACAGAGAGGATTTAAACGTTAGTAGATAGTTGAAAACTTTGCTGTTCTGCTGTATCTCATTCAGTGGTAAAACCAAATCCTTACTGACACAGGGAGAGCTCTTTATAATGCAGATTCAGAATTCAACCCCACAGAAGCCAGCCTGACCTGATCAACGAACAGCAGCTTTGCTTTGCTAATATTATGTCAAGGAGAGACAACACCAAGAATTGTCTGTATTTCTGCTTGCAAAGGCTTGAGAGAAAACAGCCTGCTCCGATCCCCATTTCTGGGCCAAAAGCCACACAGGGTTTCTCATCCAAACAAACCCGACCCATCCTGTTCCTGGAGGCAGAGAGGGATGCTGGACACATCTCCTGAACCAGTCTGGCACTGATGTGACACAGACGAAAAAGACCCCAAATTTCTATCACTGCTGATATTTAACCTTAAGCCACCACGAGCCCATTCAATAGCAGATGCAGGCACAAGAAAGCAATGAAAGTCTAAATAAGGCTCATTTTAATTGATTTAAAAATAAAAGCAGCAAGCTTGCAGCTGACATTTGGTTAACATTCAAGCTCGGCACTCGTACTAGCAAATGTACCAAAAGCCTCTGAACAAACTCATGATGTTATGATTCATTCCAAGCTGAAAATAGAAGGTAGAGTGCTGGGGTTTATTTGTTTAAATCGCAGAAGCTTCCTTTGTGTACTGCATGCCAATGCTACAGCACGAGCTTAAGCACAAACGTTTCAACAGTCAGGACAGACTGATTTTGTGGTTAATAAACTTAGAGGCAAGGCAGCAGTCTGAAATGGTCTCACCTAAGAAATCTTTAGCTGGGAAAACAGAAGTGAACAGAGAGATTTACACAACTATTGGAATTCTACTGCCTTGACCTAATGATTTAAGTGGAATGCTAATTGAGGACTGCATTTCCAAGCATCTGAAGCAGCTATATATAACTACTGCATATAACTATTGCAACTGTGGCAAATTATACCTGACCACTCATTCTGGGCAAGCAATTTCTTTTGGCAGGCAAATAAAAAAACCATCATTTTGCTCATTATCCACTAGAAAGATTATAAAGCTGGTCCCTTTTGCACCTGAGCTTGTAAGTTTTCATGGAAATTCAGCAAGGCAGCACTGCTGCTGAATTCTGACCAATTAATAATGTTGACAATACAGCACTGTTTCATAGAAAATCCAATTTACAAGACAGTGCAGTATCACTGATAAGCATCTTTATCGGGACAGCTCAGCTGGTACAACACTAGAAAAGGGTTGAAGCCACAGGCGCTGTGTAAATTCATAAATCAGCACCGATTTCAAGAGGTAGGATGCACAAGAGCTGCCAGCCATAATAAAATGTACATTTTGTGTTTGTCCACAACACACACAGAAGCACGCTGTCCCTTCCTTTCACTGATACCTCTGCAGTATTCCAGAGCAAAACAGATAATGCAGCCACAGCCTCCAAAGAACCGTGCAGTGAGCACACAGAATAAACTTTAAGTGCAGAAGCTCAGATTCAACTAATTATATTCGCTGTAATTTCCTGGCAAATCTCTCATAATTGCAGTATTGATATGATTTGGTGGCATGAGGAGAGGAGAAGGGAATGATTGCTGCTTTACCTCATGCAGATCAGCCTGCTCAGCCAAAAACCCAAATCCCACATGTGTCATCACTACCCCATCTGTTCAGTGCCTCCTCTGCCCTATTGTCAGGGAACAGACTGCCATAGCTGATGGCTACTGCCACATGCAGCAGCTCAACACTTTGTTTCAGACATGAATAGGAAATGCAGACTTCACAGAGTGGTGCTGATTAAATACGAAAGCAGCACTAGGAGTATTTAAATCCCAACTATTCAGCTATGCTCTTCTGCAAATATTCTGGGCTGGCAGAAGGCACATTTCTTACAAACGTTCCCAAGACTGCTTCTACTGCTAAATTATCTCTTCAACACACATGTGCTGAGATTTCACTCAAAATGCAAAGAAAAGCTTTCAGGTATATTTCAGCAAGATGAATGACTCAGATTATTACAGAAGGACTGAATTATCTGTTATCAGCAGCATGATGTTCCACCACTCGCAGCATTTTATAGGTCTGTACAGAAAGAATGGGCAATAATACCCTACAGAGCAGAAAAAGAATTCACATACCACTATGCCACCAAAGCGCTGAAAGATGTTGCGAAGGTCATGATAGGTGGTTGTCTTCTCCAGGTTGCCAATGAAGAGAGTTCTTGTTGCTTTTGGGTGAAACTCATCTATCCTTTCATCCAAAGGACGAAATTCATTCTCGCTTTCTGTTTCTAGAAGCAGAAGAGTGAGAAATTTTTAGCACATCAGAGTGTTTTTCATGTGGGTTTGGTTCACACTGATTTGTTTGTTCAAGTCTACTTCCTGACAAGCAGATATGATCTGACTGAGACTAGCCAATGTCTTTAACAAAAATACAGCTTGTGAACTGCCCTCTTTAGGTGCAACTCAAAACATCACATCACTGGGTGAGCACTATGGAATGGGAGCATCCTCAGATGGAAAGCTGCTCCATTCTGTATCTGCTTCCCTAGAAACTTAACTCTTTTACAAGTATTAATGTCTGTCAAGAATTTAAATGAAGCTTCATCGCACTTGGGGAACAGCATATGGAAAAAGTTGATTTTCACAAGTTTATTTTTAAACAAACAATTGAAGTACAGTGTGAAATCGACGTGCTCAATGCCACAGCTTTCACTGATTAGTCATTCACACTACGCTGCCTAAGCCGTTATTAGCTGTTTTAATTAAAAGCTGAAAAAAGGTGGCTGTGGGGACTCTGTTCTATGCTTACATCACACTACTGGCTCCTGCTCCACTGAGATATGGAAGATCTGATTGCTCCCAGCAGCAGCAGCAGATCCCACTGTATGAGAGGATGGCAGCTTTCCTTGTCTGAGGTTTAAGACTGGAATTCTCTCCCTGTTTGACCTACAGTATCCACTCTCCTAGCTCTGGAATTTATTCTGGCCTATTTCCCAGTTTCTTAAAACTACATTTCTTCAGGAAGGAGGTTTTAAGATTTCTTATTTCTACAGTGCCTCAGCAGTGACTGTGCCCAGGGCAGCAACACGTCCGGCACAGGTCTCACCTGGTCCTATCCAAGCTGTCACTTCAATCTGCATGCCAAAGAAAAGCTTTCCTTTGGAGGCATTCAGTGCTTTTTCCTGGTCCTCCTGCTGTCGGAAGAACACCAGTCCATACCGTTCCTCAGAGGCCCCATGAATCTGCACCGACGTCACCTTCCCATACTTCTTGAATTCATGGAAAAGTCCATCTTTAAGGCTTGTATCTAAACCAACAAACATGTGTCAGTAGCGTGAAACACACTTTGTAACAACGTGGGAGAACGTTAAGAAATCTAATACTCTTTCTGAAATATGACTCAGCACTCAGTGCTGCAATACAAAACCCTAAGTTCTTGTATTACACAAACAAGAAGCTGAGGCATGGTGAGAATTAAAAGCCAAAGCTGCCCACCAGTTCTAAGTGAAACACTGGAGATGCTTCAAATCTTCCCCTGGAAATCCGGATCACTGTTTCTAAGCACCAGCTCCAGTAGCTGTGGCGATGGGACACGCTGGGTTTCTCACAGATGGTCACTAATTAAGCAATTTTCCCACCATTGCACCAGAGCTGAGACAGAAGCCCTAAGAGAAGCCCGTCTGCAGGGGCAGCACACAGCTGCCTCGAGGAAGGCACCATCCTGCTGCCCCTTACAGCCCTGTCTCGTTCAGCACACACATCTCTGCTCCTGCAGGAGCCACACTGGATGTTCTCTCAGCACTCTGCACTCCTCCCCTGGGCAGCATCCATTTTCTGCTCTAAATGAGGCAGGGCTTTGGGGGACAAACCTCATATGCTGCCAATTCATAACACCTATGGTACTAGAAGTTTGATCAAAGCTGTCCTGAACTTTATCCTGTGTCCCTTCCTCGCAGGTTAATCTTTCTACCCATTCCTGTCCGGTCTTTGTTACAATTCCATTTGAAGAACTTCCTTCCATCCTTCTTGCACACAGCAATAAGCTGCAGGGCATTTTTAAGACCTGCAGCCAAACCTAGAATGCATTTTTCTTCCTGAGGTGAAAAAAATGCACACCTCTGACAAAACCACAGCCCTGTACCTAATGTCAGTTTGGATGTCCGAAGCACGGAAGTACTTCTCTCCCAACAAAACGCCTTCAGAAACTGTTAAGCAACACTTGAACTGTTCTTTAACTGCATCAGAACAAAACTGTGCTGAGGCAGACAGCAAATGGAATAAAACTGTGGAAATTTCTGTCTCAACAGCTTCAGTTTGGCGATGCTGAAAGAATCTGAGGGCACTGCTCAACTTTTATCACAACCACAGCTTTCTTTCATGGATGCAAAACATTAAATTCCTGGCCCAAGCTACAAAAGCCACAGCAGGACTGCTCCTCTGGCCAAAGAATCATAGAATGGCTTGGGTTTGAAAAGGACCACAATGCTCATCCAGTCCCAACCCCCTGCTGTGTGCAGGTCACCAACCAGCAGCCCAGGCTGCCCAGAGCCACATCCAGCCTGGCCTTGAATGCCTGCAGGGATGGGGCATCCACAGCCTCCTTGGGCAACCTGTTCCAGTGCTTCATCACCCTGAGTGAAAAACTTCCTCCTAATATCCAACCTAAACCTCCCCTGCCTCAGTTTAAAACCATTCCCCTTGTCCTACCACTATCCACCCTTGTACTTGGAATTTATAGAGGAGTGTAGCACCACAACTTAATGCTTTTCATACGTAACCTGCAAACTGTCTTGCATTGTGATGGCAGCATACGAACCAAGTATGAACCAAGTTTCATACAAGCTGGTTCATCAAACGACACATTTTCCCATTCAACAGTGAAGTTCAAAAAGGTACTTAACACCAAGGATGCAGAATAAAAATTATTTAACCGGTCAATAATCCACCCTTACTTCTTTTTTTCCCTTTTTCTGGAACACTGAAGGAACACTTCTGCACGTGACCGTACCTGTTGAGCGCACTGGAAGATTTTGGACCTTGATCCCAAAACTTTTCCTGGGTTCATCTTTCTCCAGAGATGGAAGCAGCTGGGATGCAGGTGCGGGGACCGCTGTGGACTGCACTGAGCGTGCCGGCGACTCGTCACTCGAACTGCTGCTGGAGTCACTGCTGCAAAAGGCACAAGGGAATGGTCAGAAGGACAACGGGGATGGAATTAGAAAGCAAACCTTGCCTGAGCTATGGTGGTTAGCTCTCAGAGCTGTCTTTGCTCTCGGAGCACGCTGGCGGTCAGTGGCAGCACACAGCTGTTTGGGACCGTGCTGACATCAAACCATGGGGACAGGGCTCTCCTGAAGCTGCCTTATCTTCCTCACCTGGGGCAGGAGAGCTGCTCCCAGCACACGTGGGAGCTCAGAGATGCTCCACAACCACCCCACAGAACCCTCAGAGGTGAAGGCCGAGGAAATGGAATATGGGTAAAACATCAGATGGATCCTGTTGTGTTCGGAATGACAGAGCTTATCAGCCTGGGCACAGCACGCAAAGGATGGCAAAACACACAGGGCACATCACAGAATCCCCCACAGCACAACAAGAAATCCACTGCCAAGCTGATGGGCAGCCCCTTAATGTCTCCCAAGGCTCCACACCTCCTAGGGATGGATCCCAGAACCATAGGATTTCTGAGCTGCAAAGGACCCCCACAGCTATCGCCTTTGCAGAGAATACAAAATGTAGAGAATAATGTGACTGCAGCCTGCCCAGTGGGGACACGTCAGCTTCTTCAGTGGCTGGTTTCTTCCCGGAGGCACAAGGGCTTCTAACACTGCTAAAAATAATTGTGTCTGACATAACCCTGGAGAGGCTCCATTACACAAGCGACTTTCTAAAAAATTCCGCTGGAATTTCAATTCAGTGAGCGCTGGGAGGAGGATCTGCCACGTACAGAAATAACAGCCACGCTTTGAAGTTCATTGCTTTTCACATTTGTCTCTGTATCGTGTTAGAGATGAGAAACAAGCTCATCTTTTTTGTATCTGACATTATTCCACAGGTTTCCCGCATTCCCTCTTCACATTAAACCATCTGACTTCGTATCATACCATAGAATGGCCTGGGTTGCAAAGGCCCACAGTGCTCATCCAGTCCCAACCCCCTGCTGTGTGCAGGTCACCAACCAGCAGCCCAGGCTGCCCAGAGCCACATCCAGCCTGGCCTTGAATGCCTGCAGGGATGGGGCATCCACAGCCTCCTTGGGCAACCTGTTCCAGTGCATTTTCTCTTCCTCTTTTCCCAGGGAAATGGTTTTGTGTTCCCGACCATTTTAACCACCTGATGCAGCGACCTCTCCCACCACGCTCTGCATTTCTGTGGCTGTGCACTTTGCTTCTCCGTCAGCACGGAGCAAAATGGGCAGCAGGGACGCTTTGAAAACACAAACATCACCAAAGGATGAAGGGGGAGAGTCTGAAAATAATTTCCAAACTGAGAGCAGCCCCAGGGTGCTGTGCCATACCCCAGGGAAGTGAAAATAGACATCAGGGCTGCAGTGAGACTCTGCCCCTTTGCTCTTCTTTGCTCGGTACCACCAGCCAAACATTTCAAATACCCGTCTTTGCTGAGAGATTGTGCCTTTGAAGTAAGTGGTAGAGCTGGATTTCTATCTGAGCGGTGCTTTAGGATGGGAATGGGATATTTTTAGCATTTAAGAAGAACAAGCTGTTAGAGTGGCAGCACTCCTCCGTGGGTAACGCGGTGAGACATCGGAGCAGCAGAGCACAGCCGTGTCCCAAACACTGCACTGAATGGGATGAGTCACACAGCACAGCTCTCATCTTTACCTAAGGGGGCTCTGGGAAAGGGGGAACGCGCCGCTAACTCCTACTGCGTGCGTGGAGCTTTAGGGATGTGTGTCCCAAAGCAAATGGAGGCTTTGAGGCGTCCCAGGAAAAAGTCATGCTTTCTCTATTCAGTTTTCAGGGAGGAAAAAAACGGCAGCAGGAACAATTCCCCTTTCTTTCAGCAGAAGCTCGTCCCTTTTCCAACTGAAGAAACATGGATATAATCATTCAAGAGCTTAAGCCAAAGGTTTTTCTGTTGCGTGAATGGGAGATTGATGGAAGAGTTAATTACAGCTGCTGTGTCATGAAGTTACAGCCGCAGCAGAATCAAAACAAGCATGTGACAGTGAGCTATAGGAAGTCTCAACCGGAACAACAGAACGCTTTCACACAAAGCTAAAACATGGATGCTACATGCGGATACGTTCCCAAATACTGCTAATATGGCTGGTTTTCTCCTTGTATTTGGAAAATAACCACCCTTAGCTGGGACCATCCCGAAGGAACAGCTTAGTGCCTGCCCTCGGCTGTTCCCCGCCTGGCACGCAGCCTCCTCCCAGCACAGGGAAACCTGCTCCTCAACGTCCATGTAAACTCAGCCGAGCAGAATGCCAGCACAACTAATCTCCTGAGCTGTCACAACACACACGTCTCACATAGAGGCAGGCTGCGCTGGGAATTTGCTTTTTTAAACATCTCAGGCTTACGGCTTCATTTGCCTTTTAGGAGGTTTGCTTGTGACGTATGCTCGTTTGGGAAGAGGCAGCTTTCAGACGCTCGCTCATCGAGCTCAGATCTGCACACAGCTTTGCAACGAGTTCTGCTGCAGCTTTTATCCTGGCCTCACACAAAACAGGGTTTTGATTTTGCTGTTAGCAAAACCGGATGGAAATGGGAGCTGTAAGGAGAGGCTCTTTAAGGAGGCAGACGTGGAGCCTTCCTCTCCCACACACTCTCTGCTACAAGCATAATTTATGAGCCCTTTTAAAACATTAATCCAATTGTCTACAGGGTTTTACAAGCACTCAGGATGCCGGCGTTCTTACTCACAGTATTTATCTCTGCATCTATTTTCTAATAATCACGATAAACCTAACAGCAACCCAGTGCTCTGTCGGTGTCCATGTGGGCTCAGTCCCCACCAGGCACAGAACTGAGCTCTGGGGCTCAGACCACGAAAGTGAGCCCCAGCACGCCTGGCTCTCAGCACACAGATGTTGCTTTTCTCATTTGTAACTGCAAAGATGACGCTCCAGATCCTGGCGCACGCAGCACACCTCTCACTCCCACTGAAATACACCTCGTTTTCCACTAATTGCATTTTGCAGTTCTAACGAATGATGAAGTTATGTGCTATTTATGTATGATAAATGAAAGCTCCCAAGCGAAGCACACAAAGGCAGCCGCTCTCTTTGTTCCCAGCACAGCGGAGATAAAAGCAGGCTCCGAGGCAGCCCATGTGAAAGGATCCCTGCTGCTGAGCTGAATCAAGGGATCCCACAGCCTGCCTTACCCTCCTGCAGTTCTAAAATGTGGGACGGCTGTCATTTCTGAGCACAGATTCGAGAAGTGTGAGTCAGCTGTAGTGCAGTGAGCAGGAAGCAGGGAGGCCTGGGTGCAAAATAAAGCAGAAGTGCTAATGTGTGCTGCAGGCAGCTGAACGTCAGCTTTGGGGACAAAAGGCAACAAAGCCAGCCCTCGTGGCCAGGCTGAGTTAGAAGGCAAGATGCCTAAAATTGTTTGAGGGGGAAACGTATGCAAAATTTCAGCAGGAAAAGGTAAAAATTAGGTGGTTTTTTGTAACAGTTTCCTTCAAAAAAATGTGTAAGCGAAACTGGAAAACGATCCAGAGCTCTTTTAGAGAACTATTCAAAGCCATTTTTTTGTTTCTGCCAGGATGAGCCAGAACCAGGAGCCCTGCCTGGGTCAGCCATGCTTCAACACCCTGCCAGAATCACCTCCCAGCAGCAATGATCTGCTCAGGACAGGGAGCTCTGCCCCACCAACAGGCTGCTCACAGCCCATGGCAGCGACACAGCCCAGGAAATTCACATTTAACACGGAGCAATCTCTGAATGGAAATAGCAGGAACTCTTCAGATCCCAGCTCTGCCACAGGAGATGATCTGCGTGCAGAGAACAAGGCCTGCAAAGCGCCGTGTGCTGATCCAGAAGACACAAATCCTCGTGGTGTTTTTTTATTGTCTATGGGCTCCAGACAGAAGATGAGATTTCTTGGGCTTAACGATGTCAGCTCTGGGAAAACAGCAGCGGAGGAATGGCCAACAGACCCTGGAGTGCAAAAATCATTGTTTGGAAAAGCAGTTCTGGAGACCTGGTTACTGGTGGCCAACACTCTGCAAAAGCTATCATGGTCACCATGAAAAACATGAGGGAACGTGTCACATTCTGACCACACAGCAAAGGAGCTTGCCCTTGGAAATGCCTCATTTTCTGATATAGGTTTATTTTAAGCTGTTATTTCTGCCTTAAAGCACTACACCGAACTAAAAACGTGTTTAACTAGGATTCCTTTCATCCTCAACACGTGCTGAAGTCCCAAACCACCCCAAAGGACGCACGTTATCAACAGCAACTAAAGGCCTCCCACAAAACTCAATAGTCCCTCGCCTTTGTAAATAAGTTGGAACAAGCAGATTACTCAGAGTTATTCAGACTTTGTTTCCTTTTGTGTCAGCATACTCAGAACACTTTTGCTAATGCTAAATTCCACCTGAAAATCTTTTTTAATCGAACATTCTCAGCACTCGCCCACTGTGCACGTGGGGCTCCAGCTGCAAACTGGGAGCAAGGTCACCAACAACCAACCCTCTGCCTCCCTGAAAGCAAGCCAAAGCAGATCCGCACTCTTCGAGCATCCTCAAACAGAGGATGGGAACAGAGCACCGTCAGAGCCTGCCCCGTAGCAAAGCTCAGACACCAGTGAGAGGATCCACATGGCTGTCCTGCTGCATTTATGGGCCTCCATGAGAACCCAGAGCTCTGAGCATCCCTTCCTCACAGCTGTGCACATTCTACCACCACTGACCCACAGCCCTGCAGGTTGTTTGGTGCTCACGACGTATCCTGTGTGACACGAGGCCGTGTCAGCACGCGCGCACAACAGAACCATTTCTCAGCCTGGTGGAAATGAATAGAGGCGTGGGGTTTTCCCCTGCTGCAAGGAGTTACTGAGCCTGAGTAAAAAGCATCAGAAAAGCGAGTCAGACATCCCGAGTTTGTTTGCATTGAGTTAACAAGCCATTACCATGCTCTGCAGACTGCAGGCCTGCAGCTGGGCGGGCTCAGCCCACACACACATACCACAGCGAGCCCAAACCCTCCTTTTCCATTTCATAACAACCTTTTCCATTTTAATATCAACACATGAGCTGCCTGGCATGTGAGGGTGGAGAAAACCAGAGCAGAGCTACACCAAACAGTGCCTCCGTGTCATTACTCTGTGCCTGCAGCCTGCCTCGTGGTACCTCCAGCCTGTGCTGGGAGGCAGTGATTGCACCACACTCCTGGCATCGTGTCAAGCCACTGAAAACTTGCCACCCAGGGAACTTTGGTCTGTGCATGTCACCCTGAGAAGTATTTAACAACACACAGCTATGAGAAAACAATCTACCAAGAGAGGGAAAAAAAAAAAAAAAAAAAGACCTCCTACGTGTTAGCAGAAAACAGTTGTGAAAAATCAGAGCTCAGCAGATACAGAAGTATTTACTGCTCCAAGAAAGGCCATTACAAACTGCAGACAAATGAAATCAGGACGACCTCTTTTAATCAACTTTTTCTGCTTTACCACGCCCAGAAAGGAGACTTAAGCAATCTCCTGCTGGGCTGGAATCCTAAATTGAAAGAAGTAAAATGATGTTTAAAGGCCATGGGAAAGTAGCACAGCCACGACAACCCTGGATGTGTTAGCTAGCCAACTCACACAGGCTGCTGGAAGGGCTTTTTCAGCCTTGGACATTTTTAAGGTACAGTTCCTGTGTTTTTAACCCAAATCAAGTGTCTGGTCATTAGGGTTACAATACCATTTCCAGGATGGCCATATGAACATTTACTCCGCATTAATCCACGTCTGGCTGAGAACGGTGCCCAACGCAGCGCCAGCACCACTCCCTGACCTCATCCCTCTGTCCTCAGCCTCGGCTGTCGGGGTGAACTTTGTACGAGCAAGAAGAAAACAGCTAACCTGGAAAACACACACTGGTTACGGGCCCAGAGCTGCTCGCCGAGGCCAGGAGGCGCAGCCCTGTGCTGGGACGGGGCCACCTGGAGGTGCTGCCCACCCACCTGCTGCACACAGGTCCCCTGGGGACAACGCACTGCGCCGGTGCCAAAACAAAAGTCCTGAGAGGCAGAGGAAAGGCAAAACACTGCATGCACTGAGCCGGGGAGGCTGAAGCCAGAGAGGCCTCGAGGGTGAAGTGCAGAACAGCTCCGTGCCGTCACGTTCCCACGATTCAGCTTCCACCAGTGTGAACCAGAGCTGCTTTCCCTTCCAGATCTGGGAACGTCCCCGTGCTGCTGCGCGCTGCCTGTGATCACAGCTGCTTTTACAGACGTCAGCGGGGCAGGGCTCGCTGCTGCAGCTTGCACAGTCTGCAGGAAAAATCTCTTCTCAACCTTCTGGCCAGAATTACCGCCGGGCTGTTAAAGTAAACAACTTTTGCCAGCTATCTACAGATGATCTAAACGAATCTGTTGCAACCCCACCTGGGAGAGAATGAAATGAGCTGGGTACATCCTCACAGCCCCGCACTGCAGATGGAAAAACAAGGGAAGCGCAGGGCACGGGCTTTGCCCAAGGCTGTGCTGTGATCACCCAGGCAGCAGGCTGAGGCTCAAGGCAGGCCAGAGCTTTCCAAAATGCTGAGAAAGAGATATGAGAAGGTGGTTTCCTGAACAGCGGCTGCAACGCTTTCATGAAGGCACCTACCGAGGACTTTAAGAGAAACCTACCCTGAGTACAACCGGGGTATCAATGTGCCATTCAAAGTGCAGCCATGGTCCCCATTCATTCGCTGGGATTTGGGGCTGTTTGGAAATCGTGGAAATCTCTTATCAACAAACAGAATTGTTCTGTCGATGGGAGCTGCAGTGAAAGCTGAGCCAAGACACACAGCTGATAAACACTGCTGCTTCAGTAAAACCGGGAGCATGCAGAGCTTAATATAGAAATTCCATTTCTGACGGGTAAAGCCGTGCAAGTTTGGTCCTTCTAAAAATGGCCACCATTGTCCCAGGGGTGAGAATGGACAAAGCAACGTTATTGCTCAATCAGAAATAAGGATGTGTACTGAGGGTGGTTTGGAAACAAGTTCTGTTGCCCGACACCTCATCTCGCTTGTTAAAGAAATGCCAACTACATCAAAGGCTGACTGGTCTCCCAGGCTTCTTTATTTTACCCTGTTTTACACCAACCCCAGCAGCTGGAGCAGAGGGTGAGTGCTGTCCTCCTGCACAGGGCTACTGCAAAAGGAAGGCCTGGGAAAACCACGTCGCTCCTGTGATTGCAGGAGGTGCACGACAGAAAAGAGAAAGACGTGTGATGAGTTGTATGCTGAGGATTAATTTGTCGTTTGAAAATGCAAAGAACAGATGGATCTCTTGGCTAGGACTATATTTGGAAATGACTTCACTTGCTGCCCACGTGCAAATAAAAATAAAACTAAAAGTAGAACTTTCAGTGAAATTTCTCATGAATAGAAAACACTTAAGCCACAAGAGTTAAAACAAAACACAGCTCTGGAACAGGTAAAGTGCAACAGTGTAGTATCGTATCATAAGAAAAACGTGTCTTTCTATCTATTAAGCAACCACACAGAGTTATGCCAGACTTAACCATCCACAAACCAAGCGCAGCATCACATGATGGAGCAGCCCTTGAGTTCCTCTCTGAGACATCTCACAATCCCCCACTTCAAATTCTGTCAGCAATATTTGCTGTGATGCAGTGATTAAACGTCAGTGTGGCTGGGAGCCCGGGGACACACACGGCACTTCTCTGTGACCATCCATTAGGAAGCAATCCCGCTCCCCTTCCCCAAAAAGCCCAGCAGTGCCATCCCCCCAACGAGGCCGTGGAGTGAGGGAGGGTGAGGACTTTGATACTTGTGGGAAAAACGCAAAAGTGCAGAAAAATGCAAATGAAAACCATCACCCACGTGAACAGCCTCAGTCTGAGGAATTCCCACAGCTCACTGTCCTGACGGGGAGCAGGAGTTAAGCCTCCCATCCACAGCAAGACACACGACGTTCAGGAAACTACTTTTCTCTGCACGTGGTTTGAAAAAATCAAGGGAAATATTAATATTAAAAAGCAAACTCAACAAAAACTACATCTGAGATCGGCGTGAGATAGCATCTGTGTGGCTCCGCAACCACAAAACGAGCCGCTCCTCACCTCCCTCCTCAGAACAACCAGCCAAGGGCAGACTCACAGCAGCGCACCGGAGCCCAGCAGTGCAGGGCACCTCCTGCCCTCCAACTGGGCTGAACGCCGCCCCGCACGCCTTGGGAAAGTGAGGGGGGACAGAAAATGGGTACGAACCTGACAGCTTCCTTTCTTTGACTATTCATCCTTCACAATCCAGACAACAGGACACGCCAGGCGGTAAACAAACATGTTAGGGTGGGGCTAACTCCCAAGCAGCTGGGTAAGCCTGCCATAATTTAAGGGTTTGAGGTCTTGCAGCACTCTTACCAAACCAGGTGTCGGATGATACAAGGAGGTCAGAGCTGGAGCAGCCACAACAAGCAGGGCACTCTGCAGCTCCCCACGGCCAGGGGATACGGGGCTGCTGGGGCTGGGAATCAACAGGCAGAGAACAAAGCTGCTCTTTCACACGTTATCGCAGGGCGGGCCAGCAACGCCTTCGACTTTTGTACTCTCAAATGGAAGTGTGATGATAAATCATGTGAACGTCCTCTGGATGGGGTGGGTTTGGGCCTCAACCACTGACTCCTGAAGTGTTCCGTGACTTTTTATTAATTTTGCCCAGGTATAAAAACAATGAAGGTTTCTGGGCACTGGGAAAATACAAAGCAGCTGGGGAAGAAACAAGACAGACCTGAAAACCACTTCCCTCTCACAGAAAGGATCCTCCAGAAGGTGCTCTCGCTGCAATCCTCCATTTTTAAGCATCTTCTAGCTAAAATAATCACCAGGAGCTACAAAAAGCAACCGTGCACTGAGCTAAGGACATTTTTCAGAGAGATACTTGGAAGGCTCCACATTTCACTCCTGCAACCAGGAGCACTTGTGCTCGCAGGCAGACAGGCTGCTTGTTTCTAAATCCAGCACGTAGCAGGAAAGAAAAAATAGGCCTCCCTGCTTTTATCACCAGAATCTCACACGAAGGCAGGACGCTCGGAGAAGCCTGATTTCTCCATGCCAGACACACTAAAAGAGTTGGTTTTGTTCTCCTAGCAGTTGAGCACTTAATAAGTGGTACCGTAAGGTTCTGCTTTTTATTAACACGCTATCTGTACAGCACGTTTCCTTGCTCTTCCCTTTAGAAACTCACCTTCTGCTTCCCTTTAAACCAAACATGCAGTCATGCCTTCGGTATTTAAGAAATTATGACTACATCCTGGCCCACGCAAACTGCTTCCCCTTCACACAGCCCTCACTTCTCCCTCACGCTGTGATTTGCCACTCGTAACCACGCCGCGTTCTCCTCTGCAAACTGCATTCCTGGCTGACTGGAAGGATCTCAGAGGCAGATCTAATCGCTCGTTAAGAAGCTTTCGTGCTTAAAACCCTGATGCCATCATTAGTGGTTTCGGCAGCAGCAAAGTCACAGTAAGACTATGCCCGATGCGTGGAAGTTAAGGGCAAACCTAAGTGCATCAGTTACACGGCTAATTCAGTGGCTAAAGATCAAGGGAGGATATTCAATCTTTTTCCAGTAAGGTTTATTTGCCATCAATCCTCACCTGGGTCACCTTAGTTTAAACACGGCATAAACAACTTAGGTTGTTTTTAAGGTTAATGCCAGGGCCTCTCAAGCAGAGTTCTTTAAGGAAGGTACCACAGTGCCTGCACTTGTGCTCCTGGCACAGCCAAAAACGCTCTCCTTGGGGAAAAAAACACATCACTGTATTTGCAAACTCGCCTGTTAAGACATGAAGAGACTCTGTGTCTGTGCTTTAATGGCCGTACGTATGACTGAACACAGACGCCGGCTGGAGCTCTCCTTTGATCATCATAATGACTAGCATTTCTTCAGGAAGCATTTCATACAACCTTCCTTCTTTCCATTCATTCCCCCATGTGAATATTCATTAGAAATTATTAAACTGCTCATTATTCCGGAGGTCTTTATGATGGGAATCCCCTCTCCTACCTTTTGGTGCCTGCCATGCCACGGCTCCATCTGAGCTCCACGGCGGAGCACACAGAGGTGCTGCAGTGCCTCTCACCCCTTCCACTGCCCCTCACATCCCAGGCCTATTTCCCTCAAGACAACAGAACTCGGACCCCCAGCACTGCACAGCCATCACTCTTGGCGTTTTCTGCTTTGTTTTTTTTTTTAGCTTTTCGTTTCCTCTCATTCTCCAGAGCACGGCGGCACAAGGAGGCGGCTTTCTCCATGCCTTAGCCTCGCTGCTGAGAAGGAAGACGGGCAGCTTCAACTTCCCTGACCTCAGCTAATTCTTTCCTTCCCTCAGCCTACTCGAGATGATTAAGCAAAACACTTGGAAGGAAATCAAAGACTTAAAAACGCACTGAGAAGTGACCGTTTTGCTAAGGCACGGCCCCATCCAGCAGCACAAGGCAGCCAGCCCTTCCCCGGGCTGCAGAGCAGGAAATCCGCGCTGCTGCGGTGTGCGTGGGATCGAGAAACTGCAGCGTGGAACTCACAGGGATGGAGCTGCCATGACAACAGCACGGTTTCTGTGCCATGTGGGGTCTTCCCGCTGCTCCCAAAAAGCAGGGAAGGAAAAGTTGGCCTTGCAGACACCTCCAAGCCTTCCTGCTCGGAGCAGGCTGAGGGTCAGGCGCACCCGAGGGCTGGGGTTCTGCTGCCAGCATCCTTGACCTCACAATCATTAAGAAAAGGCTGAGCTGATTGCAAGCCGCCCTCACAGCATTACAAATAAAACTGCACAGGCATGTTCCTATCTAAAGGGAACCTCGGGCTGCTGAGTGCAAACCTGAAGGCACAGTCGCACTGCTCACACGTCCACGTGCTGGAAATCCCGCACGGCTGCTTATCTTCTACATGACTCCTTTGCAGTTCCCATTACAAATCCCCTACATGCATTTCAAGTATCTAAATCTCAACCTAGATGAAATAAAAGCTTTGTTCCTTTTTTTTTTTGAACAATCTGCAAAGCATCTTCCCTCCCATTATGGCCCAGGAAAACCATCTCCATGCCATGGAAACTGTATTTACTCCGCACAGCCCTCAGGAAACCACACCACAAGGAATGCAGCCATGCCTTTCCCTTGCTGCCCTTTTGCTCCTCCTTCCCAGCCCAAAGGAGTGGTGCTGGCACACGCAGTTCCCATGGTGTTTAACACCTGCACTCCTCACAGCCCCACTGTTTGACCACCGTGCTTTCGGGGCGTGGGTGAGCGACCCACCTCTGTGGGCAAACACGGTGACAAAGTGCTCTCCAATACAAACAATCACAGCAGCTCAGCGTCAGAACGGAGCGGAGCAGAATCGAATCACGTCCCATCCTGCTGCCTGCCATGCTCAGGGCTAACTGAAAGCTGAACACACCATTCAAGGCATGCTCCATTCCCTTTCTGGCACGGGGAACCAACAGCCCTGCTCAGAACCTGCTCTGGGGTTTCATCATCATCACAGTGAAGACGTTTCTCCCAGTGCCCAGTGACTTCCAACCAATGAAGACCTAAATATTCTCAGCATGACAGAACGGACCGTTTCCACCTCGCAAGGCACTGATGTATTCACACTGCCAAGCTCAACGTGTGCTGAGAACATGGAAGCCCCACTTCATGACTTCAAGGCCAGGTGGGACTTTGCTTTACAAGGTAAATGCGTGGTTAAATGCTTATCTATCTAGCCTCATGCTTACAGACACGTAAAGCTCCTTTCTGATCCTTCAACATGAAAACTACCTCCAAGATTCTATTACTTGTTCCACTGAATTTGAATTTACTTTATTAGAAAGACAAAAAAAAAACGTTTGTTTCCCTTTCCTTCCAGAGCATCACCTCATTTTCCATTACCAGAACTACAGACTGTCAAGAAAATGAAATGCCCAAAGAGCAGACAGCACTTATCTCCTGATTAAATCTGCAAACCTTGTTCCAGTGGGATGATATCTAAAACTCACACTGTATTTCCCCCAGCCTCAACATCCTAACAGCGGCGTTCTATAAATATTACAAGTTCCTTGGACTCCATTCTATCCTCACTGCGACCAAAGGAGCACCAGAAGAGAGGATTTTTCCTGCTTGTGTTTTTTTGTTTTTTTTTTTAAGCCTTTAATGTAACCAGGACTTTTTCAGCTCATCTCTCATTTGTTGAGACCTCTGAAGACTGAAGGACCTGGATTTCTGCATCCAGGAGGAGAAAACACTATACAAGAGAACTCACTTCTGCTCACACCGCCCATCTAACCCTTCAAGCAAGAAAGACTTTATGAGAATAACTATTAGAGAATTACCACTGGAAAATTCAATTCAAATTAACAACCCATCACTAAATATTTATCGTACTGCTACATGTATTTACTTACTACATATTTCAGTTTTTTTAAAAAAGAACTGGTATGCAAAGGAAATGTTTCCAACTCTGGAAAGCCTTCACCAAATAACACGGAGCAACCACAGGTACAGCAGCAACTTCCTCGTTTCCACACTTAGGGTGGATTTGCTCTCAAAAAGTCACATACGTGAGAGGCATTTCAAGATGAATTTTCCATTTACTTAAAGAAATCCAGTGGCTAGCTCTAGTACTCTTTTTTTTCTTCCCTGTATGTGGTTAGTGAAGCCACAGAAATTACAGAATTACAGAACCAAGGACACGCTCTTATCGATAGGGAAATGCATCTGGATTTTAAAAATTCTTCCAAGTCTACAATTTTTGCTGCAAGGAAACATAGGAAGAAACTGGAAAGGCAATACATTCATCTTTTAAATGTCAGCGGTAAGAGGGAATGAAGAGGAAGCAGGCCAATAATACTCATCATTTCTAAAAATACTATAAAATTCACCCTGTATAAAGTAGCTGGACCTTAAAATAAACTTATGCCCTAATTTAAAACAGGAAAATTATTAACCCGTTCTCCAATCACGTAGAGAGCAGCCCAGCCTGCAGAAAGGCTTTGGCTCTGCACACAGTTTCATCTAGCTAGCACCTCAAGGACCCTGCACGTATCCACCACGGCCAACAGTGAGCACCAACAACAGCACGGACCTCAACTTCGTTTTGCACCAACTCAGCCTCTCTATCTTTCATGTCAGCTTACTTGTACATCAGTGAATAGCTGCCACCAAACACCTTCTGGTTCAGAGGCTTGCGACCCCACACCATGACTCACAAACTGCCATCAGTCTGAAGCACAAAGATAAGGCACCAGGAACACAGAGTTGGCACACTGGCTTGGGAGATGGCACAGTGAGTTGGGTTACGGCGCACTGGGGTTGGGTGATGGCACGTTGGATAGGGTGATGGCATACCAAGCTGGGTGATGCCATGTTGGACTGGGTGATGGCATACCAAGCTGGGTGATGGAACACCAAGTTGGGTGATGGCATGTTGGACTGGGTAATGGAACACCCAGTTGGGTGATGGCACACTAGGCTGGGTGATGGCACACCAAGTTGGGTGATGGCATGTTGGACTGGGTAATGGAACACCCAGTTGGGTGATGGCACGTTGGACTGGGTGATGGCACACCAAGTTGGGTGATGGCATGTTGGGTTGGGTGATGGCACAATGGGTTGAGTTACAACACATTGGGTTGGGTGATGGCACATTGGGTTGGGTGATGGCACGTTTGGTTGGTTGATGGCACGCCAGGTTGGGTGATGGCACGTTGGGCTGGGTGATGGCACGCCAGGTTGAGTTACGGCGCATCGGATTGGGTGACACCGCGTCCACTGCAGCCACAAGAGTCCTACCTGTCACTGCTGGTACTGCTGCTGCTGCTGATGGAGTCGCTGCTGGAAGACCGACTCCTGGAGCCGCTGCCGCTGGGGGAGCGCGTGGGCCTGGAGGCCTGGCTGGCCAGCCGCTGCGGGGACTGGGTCCGGGACTGGGACGAATGCGGCGAGCGGCTCCTGCTGTGCTGGTAATTCCGTTCTGGCCTTCTGCCTCGTACCTCCCGTGTAATATCATCCCTGTAGATATCCCTGTGTACCACACTGGGCAATGTAAACTGTTCCCGGGCCCTAGGTTCGTAACGGGGGTCGTGAGCATCAAAACGGTTTGGACTTCGACTCCGAGAAGTATAATAGAGCCCATGTTGTAAAGTCCGCTCTCGAGGATCTCTATAGTAATCCTGATCGTAATGCCTTGTCCGATCAAATCCTCCCGTCCCCCGTTCATGGTGTCCATAGGCACTATGTTCATAAGCACGCTCCCTGTTATCTGAAGCCCTGCATTTAGGAGGAGGGAAAAATATTTAATCCATCAGCAAGGGGCAAGCACAACTAAAAGCAAATCATGCAAACATTCACTTCAGCACTGAATTTATTTTTGCGACTGCTTCTCTGCTAAAGAGCAATAACCTACCAAGCAAACATTGACAAACTTAAAACATTTTACTTAACTCCAAAGTTATATTCATATACAATAAAGCTGAGCAATCACTTTGTTTTAATTACAGATTGGGCTTTCATGACCAGCATCTTGCCTGCACAGGAAAAAATAAAGCTTTATAGTGCAGAATCCTCATGTAAATTGTTGGTTTGGGTCTGGTTAGTTGTTTTTTTTTTTTTTCATTTTCTTTAAAATTCAGCAAACGCTGAAAAAAACTTCATGGTTTTGAACATCACAATAAACTTTTTTTTTTTTTTTTCCATTTTTTGCTTTAAGAGCTTCAGAAATTTTTCTTGAATTTGGTAATGACTGGAACTCATGTAATTATCCCTCTGCACAAATGACATCACAAATTGGGCTGTAGCCATGAAAGCCTCAGTGCAAAGCATGACCCAGAGGTAAGAAGCTGCTTTCAAAAGGGGTAGTATTACCCAGACAAAGGCCCAGAAAATTAGGGGTTTTCTTCTTGTTGTTGTAAAATATTTCATTCTTTTAGAAGGATTTTTTCTTTTAATTGGAGAGCTACACTCAGTTCTTGTTAAAGCTGCAGACTCTAATTGATAACATCAGAATACTTAAATTGCAAGTATTCATAACATCTAAAAAGATGCAGGCCCTCAAAATACACTAAAAATCTACAGGAAGAGCAGAAGTTAATTTTTCTATAGGTGTTTGTTGAGATTGTTGTTACTGCCATCACAGAATTTGTATCTGTGTAAACAGGCTAGTCTGAAGATCCATTTTGTTTCAGTATTTGAAATATTTTGTACGTCACTTAAGGAAAGCTTCGTGCTCTAAGAATGTTAGTGTGATCTCTCAAACAAAGATACAGTAAAACTAACAGATACAGGAACATTATAAATAGTAGAGCAGTCTAATTTAGACAAGCACCAGCACGGGATGTCTAAATCACCTCTGCAAAATGGCAGATCAAGAACGATTACGTCGAACGCTTAAAAAATACTTGCAAAATTCTAAATACGGCAGGAGAGCCAAAGTTAATTTAAAAATTTAATTATCCAGCTTATGAAGGACATTTCAACCTTTTTCTCAGCCTTCTCAGAATCAATTATTAGTCACTTCAGTCCCCTGAATCCTAATAACCCAATTCTTCCCTGCCCTTCCTCCTCCCCTCCTGCATCATGGGTCTGTCTCCCATTTAAAATGGCAGAATCATTCCAGATATCTTTTATAAACTCAAAATCAGATTTGAATCTTTTTTGATTAGCGTCTCAGGAAGTTTAATTCCTTCTGCAATGAATCACAGGATCCTTCATCCTCTAAATATATTCACCCTCTGTTGTTCAATTATAACTCATTTTCAGAGTTATTTTCAGAGCTAACTCATGTCTTGCCTGCAATTTTTTTCCCTCAAAAATTATATATAAAAAACTCCCTAGCTGATGCAGTAGAAAATTTCATTGATGTGTATACGTGCTTAAAATTCATTCTTGCCTTATCTCTCGCTGGCAACAATAGCATTTCTAAAGACATTTCAGGGTCTAGCACAGAAACATGTCTCTCTTTTCCCCCCTTTTGAAGGACCACGATCAGCATTTTCATAAACGATTGCATTTAGCATCCTACAAAGTGTTAATCAGAGAAAGCTGATTTAATCAGGTAAGAGAAAAAGCAGTGTTTTCTAAAGGGTTACTGCTATAGCTGAGATAAAAGAACAAAGTCCTTCCATGAAAAGGACACAGAAGACAGACAGAGGAGCTAGCAGAGCTGAAAATCTAATGGCTACAGTGCTTTTTTGATTTATCTATTAGTACTAAGTACTACTGGAGTTAGTGGAAAGAGAGGGTTTGACTTGGGTTAGGAGAGGGGCTAATATACACAGGGCAGGACATACCAACCTTTTTCAAGTGTGGAAACACGACCTATATTCCCAATTAAATCTAGGGAGAGAATTGTGAACATAACTTCCCCAATTTTGGCCCCTCTTACAGGGGTAATCCACCTTCTTAATGGGCAAGGGTGTCAAATGATATTTTGGATGAACCAACAAGAAAAAAAAAATCTTATTGACAAGACAAAAAAAAAAATTCCACTGGAAGCAAGTAGTCCCAGACTGAAACCGTAACTCTGAAACCCCCAGACTTCTTTCTTGAGACAGAAGGCACTTAAATAGATCCATTATTTTAATTTCCAGCCCTATGTCTGAATCAAGCAGCTGGTAGTTGACCCAATGCACGAGGGCACTCATCGCTGTTGGCCAGCAGGCATCCTCGAGCCGCCTTGTAACCATCCAGCCCCGTCAGTTTTTGGTTGGTGTATCCACAAACTGATTGTTAGCGCCACGTCCTTAAAACTAAAGTACACTTAATGTGGAGCAACAAAGAGCTTTTAAGAGACTAGATAGTAATCCACTCCCCATGGCTACTGACGTCTTGACTGTATACCATCCAGTAAATTCAAGGCAGTAGTTCTCATCCCAGCATTTAAAAAAAACTATAATTTCCAAAATTTAGTCATGTCCATCAGCACTTTTTTGCCAATACCATCAGAAAGAATAATCCCAATAGCTTGGAAATGATGTAGATCCAAAATGGAAACATCACAAGCTGCCTTCGGTCTTCTCCATCCAAGCGTTATTTCCATGGCTAAGTGTTGTTTGTAGAATCCAAGGGACTGCATCATTAAATTCTACTAGGAAATTTTTGGTGACAATCCAATTAACACATAAACTGCGTATAGTGAGAACTGAGAACTAGGCATCAAGCTTTCACAGAATTTTAGGCTCTAGTATTCCGAAGATACTCCATACAGAACTTCACCACATGTTGTAGTAAGATAACTCCATCTGGCAGTAGGGATACATCCGAATAAGGCCTTAATATTATCCAAGAAATGGAATCGTTACTTCTAGAAAAGAGTAACTCCAATATCGATGCTGGCCAAAGGAAATCTTCCATCTTAAAACCACCTTATTTCAAGTGTAGATATCCAACCAGCTGCAGAAAACATCCTTTATGGATCCACCAGGTACCAGCCACTGGGATAGAAATCACTTCCGTTTCCAACCCAAAATAGGAAGCATAGATAATTCCCAAAATTTTAAATCCATCTGGGGGCCCTATATATGAGTTTGTGTTTCTCACCATATCAAATACAAAATACCTGCCTAGAGAAACCTTGGAACTTACCCATCAAGTCTCCGCTCATAACGTCCTTCCCGTGCATGAAGCGATGGTGGGGGGCCATAAGTGGGCCCCCCCCCACCTCCTCTGAACCCAGAAACCTCTCTACTACGAGATGCTATGGAAACTGTATCATCCAATCCCCGAGCAGCACTGGGAATGGTTCCTGGTTCATTATAATCCGTCCGTAGGTCTCTATCGCCCATTTTGTTGACAGAGTTGTGCGCCTTCTGCGCACTTTTGATGTCCACAAAATCCACAAACGCTGCCACTCCGCCTTCCGACCCCCTCTTAGGGAGTATTTTGACGCTTTCGACACGTCCATATCTGGAAGAAAAGCAAAGCAAAGCAAAAATATTAATGCAAGGAGAAAAAGACCGTATTTAATAACATTACCAAGTGAAAACTCAACGTCAGTTTCAACAATTTGCACGGGAAAACCCATCTCAAAACACATCAGAGGCTGGAGGAGGCGTTTTAAAAAGGGAAACAAACCCCCCTCCTTCACTTAGCCTAACACAAGGTCTCTGTTTGTATAATCACGGAGCAGCAGCAGCCAAAGAAATAGAAAGGTATTTGCAATTAGAGCAGCCCTTCTAATTTTTAATCTGACGAGCAAGACGTAATTAAAGCAAAACTGTGTCACAACAAGTAAAAATAAAGACATCTCAGAAATCTCCTTAAGAAAAAATGACCTTGACACAGCAATTCCGCTACTCTGATCTATATTTAATCCATTCAGCACTAAAGCAAGTCTTCATTCTCATCCCCGCTGCCGATCTGGAGCCCACTTATAGGGAACACCCCACAGGACACGCGTGCTGCCTGCCCCACATAGGGATGAAAACAAGTCCACAAAAAAAAAAACAAAAAACACATTTTTGCACACAAGCAAACAAGGCTTGGAACAAGGCTTTCTAATACTCGCAGACTCATGCCAAAGAGGATAAAATGGAAAGATGAACACAGCAATGTTTCGCAATGGCTGAGAACTGCACATAGCATTCAGACTGCTCCAAGGCAGCCAGTAGGGTCAGCAGAGCAGGTAAGGGCATTTAACTTCAATGTGAATCCGTGACTAAAAGGAACAAAACCTAAATTTTGGAATGTATTGGCAAACCGGGGATAAATGAAGGGGGAAAAAATTCATGAAATATTAGTAAAACGAACAAAGAATTATTGCAAAATTCTTCTATTCCCAAAGGCAGCACGATGCTGAACAGATGTAAGCTGATCTTAGACAAGAAAAGCTGCTTTCAGCTGTGTATGCACAAATAAAAGCCAATACGACTGTCTGTGTGAGGAGCAAACGCTGCCGGAGCCCACATCTGGTTTGTGCATGGCTTCCAGTACACCTTAAGATTTCATCATTGTTACTGGATGACTAATTGGTAAACACGATCTGAAAACCTGCCTCACCGACTGCTGGCTCCTCGTTCCAACCCGGCCCACTGAGCTTTGCATATCATCTGCTTCGGATTTCACTTCCATTTTTCTCTATTTTCTCCCCCTCCAAATACAGCACAGTGGTCATAAAGGAATGTGTGCACAAACAAGAGCATCTTTCAAGTGAATGAAAAAGCTCCTTGTTAGCCATAAAAAGGCAGGGGCGCGTATGGCACGCATTTGTGCCTGGACACTGCCCAGGACTTGGTGCTCATTCCCAGAGGGGTTTTCAAACTGTGACACCAAACTGCAGTGCTGGTTATGCTTTATTCTAATAAGAGCAGCAAGGAGCAAATAATGGCGATGCAGGAAGGAGACCTCCCCAGGTCTGAGCTCCCCTGGAGCTGGGTGAGCTCACTGAATCTCAAGGTGAGGTTTAGAAAGAAATAAAAATAGAGGACATGGGTAATAAGATTTGTACAAGGGAAAAAAAAATGAGCTTAATTGGATGTGGGATGTGCAAAGGGAGAAGCAACAGCAACGGAAGAAGGGAGAAGGAAAACAGGAAAGAGTCTGTTTGAAAAATGAGACCGACTGCCACGAACGAACACGACAAAAATCTGAACAATAACTGGGGACGTTATCTGGTGTCACCGAAGAGCCTTCCGCATGCATTTCAGTGCCAGCTCCCTTCAGACAGAAGAAGAAAGCTGCTGGAGATCTGTAACTCTCCTTTCTGTCAAGCTGCTCTCCCGAACGCCGCCGCTACAGAGCTGACTGGTTCCAACACGCACTGTGCTGCGCTCACTGTTTACACATTCAGTTTCTGGCAACGCAAGGCAGTACTTTGTCTGCAATCTTCAGCACGAAAAAAAACCTTAAATGTCTTAATATTCCTCAAAAAACCTGAAATCCTAATTGACCTTTCTGGCTGCAATCACCAGAGCCTACTTAATATGAAGTGCTGCCTGCCAGTTACATCAGAAAGAAGCTCCGACTGTTCCCACTCACCAGCCTGATAATTCTTTTATTTCCCAATTCTGCAATCGTAGCACGTTCGTGTTATTGTAATACACACACAGACCTCCACTATTTTCTTTTCCTGCAGAAGATCCAGAAATGCGTTCAAACGTTCAGCTACTCAAACCGACGCTGCTCGGAACGCACAAAAAAGCAGGAGATGAGCATCATGTGCTCCCTGTGCACCAACAGGACGCGACGGCGAACGCACAGCGCTCGCGGCAGAGCTCAGGTTTCATAGCGAGGAAGCTGCTGACGGCTATTTAAGGAAAAAAATTAAAAAGAAAACGAATGATGAAAACCGAAGGATAACGTATGATTTTTTTTCTAAGTAAAACGTGAGTGGGGGAGGCTCATCCTGTATTCCGCTGCAGCCACAGCCCTCAGTCACCTCGCCCAGTGACGGCGCGGTAATCTGGACGCACGGATCTGTGCCGTCCTGCGCCGTGTCCTTGATGAGCCCCCGGGATAATCTGTGACAATCGCCTTTGCTGCGAGGCAGGGAGGCGGCAGGGGAGGAAAGCGAGAGGCAGAGAGGCCGAAGGAGCCCAGGGGTCCGTGCCCTGCGCCCGCAATGCTCCGCATCCCATCCCCGGGGGAGAGGAGAGCCGCAGTGCCGTATGGCGAGGCTGGTGGATGCTGCAGCGCGGCGCTGGGGAGCCAAGATGGAGGCAAAGGGCGAGCATAACCTCGGCGTGGGTCTGAGTGCTGGGAATGGGGGGTGAAGGGGAGAGGGGAGAGCGGCTCCTGCCCACCCAGCCCTGCCTGCCTTCTGCCGGCGCTGGCAGAGCCGGCTGAAAACAAAGAGGCTGAGCCGTGCATCCAGCGCCCGAGGAATGCCAGGCACAGTGCCTCCTCATGTGTGGAACTCAAGGCGGTTAATCATTAGCTCTGCGTTGAATGAAGTCATGTTTCCAGAGGGGTTTACAGTTCAGCTGAATCCCAGCCGGGGCGCAGGGCTGTTATGTCAGCGAGCCCCTCCGCCAGCACGCAGCTGTAGCACGCTATAAACAGAGATCTGGAGGCCCCTTCACAAAACAGAAGTTGCTAGCTAATCGTCGCTCCAACAAAGCCACGCTAATCCAGCTTGTTAGACAAAGAACGTGAATTTGTCATTTCAACATTATGGGTTTATTCTCTGCAGATCAAAGCTCCCCTATCCTCAGTGCCGGGGTGTCCCTGGGCTCCAGCACTCCCTGCTCTGCTCCTCCCTGGGCACCGCAGCCACGCGCAGCCTCTGCCCTCCTCCAGCACGAGCACTTGGAACAAAGGACACAACAACAGAGCTGGCCAGCAAATATTTAGTAAGCAAATCTTACTGCTCAGCTGCGTTATTTTATAACCCGATTAGGATCTTTACAGACTGATATACACCGTAAGAAATCAGAGGTGCGGGCGCTTTTTTCTCTCTTTCCTTCTCTCTCCCTCCAAGCTCCTACAACCCCCAAAGCCACTCTGCGGGTCAGCTGCATCCCAGCCCACAGAGCATCACCTTCCTTCTGCGGGGAGCTTGGCACAATGCTGCACGACAAGTCCTGCTGCATGCCAGACATTGCGAGATCAAAACCAAGGCAGAACTTTTAGTGCTGGTTTCTGCACTGCTCATTACAAGCAGACATACTGCTCACCTGAACGGGACGGATCAGCTCGGATTCACACTGACTGAAGCCAGCTATCTTTAGTTGCTGGGAAGCACGGGCGGGTTTTTGTGCTCTGAGCTATTATACAATTACGTTTTTCAGTGCAGCACGCGGTGAGGAGCTCCCCTGCCAACCAGCCTCCTCTGGCCGTGCTGTTATTTCATAAGGAAATAACGTGACCTGAAATAGTCCTCAGCCAGATGTCTGCCTGTGTGCATCCCACTCCTCTATTCCTCCACGCACAGCAGAGCTGCTCCAGGCACGTGAGATGCAGGATGTGCTGCCACAAAGCAGGCTCCCACCACCAGCTTCAGAGGGGCTGTAGCCAAGCTATTCACGTTCGTAGAACCCAGCACCTCCACTGAGATCCCTTCCGGGCTTTTTGCTGGTTCTCAGCCCCACAACTCATTCCACCATTGATCATCCCTAGGATGCTGCTCAGGTCACGCTTTGGGCAGAGGATCAGATCCAAACCTGATAAAATCTTTGATCAAAAGTCATCATACATCTAGAATCACAGAACCATAGAATAGCTTGTGTTGGAAGGGTCCTTAAAGTCTATCCAGCTCCAACCCAACCTTGAATGCCTCCAACAGAAAGTAGACCTGAGAGTTTACAAATAGAGGACAAAAACTAAAACGAACTCAAACAAAGCACTTTTTGCATGGCTGGGTTTGGGTCCTTTCATAAAAACTAAGCTGTAACAGAAAGCACACCCAGAGGCAGTCCATAAATGTGTGTGTGCAGGGCTGAGATGAAAATAACATGTGTTAATTGAAACATAATCTCAATAGAGAGCAAGCTGAATTCCACAGTGCTGGGAAACCAGGCTTAAAACGAACAACTGCACGCAGGGAACCTGATGAGCCACAACCACTCATCTTCGTACAGCTGTCACTCAAACCAGGAGAGTTTGTCAAACAGAATCCCAAACGCCTGCTGACAAAGATGGGAACGTGCTCACAGCCACCTGCCCTCACACACGGCTGCTCCGGAGCAGAACTGACTCACAAAAACATTCCTTTGCGCCCAACATCTCCAAGTAGCAGCTTGCAATTTGGGATCGCAGTGAAAATGCTGTGATGTTTCAGAGCACTGACCTCGTGTAGCTACACACACAGCCCTAAAAGGAACCCGATGGCTCCAAACAGCTCATCTGAACACACCCAACAGGAATGAGGGTACCAGCATCGAGGCTGCAAGTGCAGCTTTCGGACTTGCAAAGGGTGCTGTTGGCTCTCCCCATCTCCAGCTGCTACAGCGCGTTAAAGACGGCTAAAAATAAAAGAAATTCAATGCCTCTCGAATTCCACCTTTCTCGGCACAAAATCCTACAAGGATAAGTCATCACAATCGGGATGATCGCAGGTAGGAAGGCTTGTCAGAGAGCAGTAAATCCACGTGATGTGAGCTTTGAAAGTCTTTGCTTTCGCAAAGCCATGCAAATAAAAGCTCCTCATCGCACAAGGAGTGCTGGCTTTCAAACCGTAGGGCAAACCGAGCTTGTGACAGCAGTGAGTCAGAAATGCCCTCATTACTGAGCTCCCACAATTTTCTAGATTGCAATCTTAGATGCTTTAAAGCCTGCTTTGCGATCTTTATCAGCTCTGCGACTTCTGGGAAAAAAAAAATACACATTATTCGGGGTGTTCTCTCCAGCACTCCTCACAGCAACAAAAAACTGTCAACGACTCTCAAAGATCTGGAGCAGAAACCATCAGCCGGGTTACGGCAAAGTGCTGATGTGACCAGGCTGAACCCTCAGCACGACGATTCCATCCCCCTTCCTCCACATAGCAAAAATGACCGACTGAAGCCCGTCCCCTCCTGCATTTCCCAGCTCCCTTTTGCCCCCAGCAGCACTCTGTGGGAATCCCCCAGCCCTGACTACAAACAGGGGCTGTTAATGAGACACAGCACGTGTTTCTGCCACGCACCGAGAACAGCAAAGGCTTTGTCTGCGCTCATAATCCCTCCGTAAGGGATGACAAAGTAGGAAATTAAAAAGCTAGCGCAGGCACATTCACTTCTGAGCCCTCTGCTATTTCAGAGCAACGTGTTCAGCAGATCAGATAGTCTGGAAGGTGGCTCTGTGCTGAAATCAGCGTTTGCCTCTTGCCTACAGCTCAGCTGTACGTTTCATTAAGACACAAAAAGTGATTCATAATTAAGTCATTTTATTTACACCTTTATGGCAAAGTCACCACTCAGATGCTGCCAAGGTATTAATGTATAAACAAATTATTGTGTCCCACCAGAGAGGGAAGAAAACGAATATTTTCAACTATTTATTCACATTGGCTACTTGTCCAACTGCATCTTCCAACCAACAGTCAGTGTATCAGGAAATTTTTCTCCAGTGCCAAAGACAACAAATTCCACCAGCAGCAATGCTATCAATGCTCTGTTTAAGTGTGAATGTATGGGGTGGCTCCTGAAACACGACTGCAGGTACATCCATTCCTCGAGGTGCCCATCAGCCCCACTGCACACAGAACAAGCTGCAGGAAGAGCTTCCAAAAAGCCTGCCCTGATCAATGATGGCAGAGGGGAAGCAGAAGCCCCCGTGTAGCCATTGGGAAAAGCCTCAGCAGGTTAGTCCCGCTCAATCCTCCAGCAGGATGCTGAGGCAGAAGGCAAATTGAAGCTATTTCACCACTGCATGGGGTAAAGCAGCACCAGTGCAGTTCAACAGCACAGGGTTCTTGCTCACAGCCACCAGAAAACAGCAGCTCTGTCATTAAGGAACCTTTTCCAGCCACCTCTGCAGGCTCTGGCAGGCACCCTTAGCAGGGCTTACTGGTATACCCATCTTCTTATTAAGGAAAAGAAATCAAAGCGGCTTTGTGAGCAGAAATAATGAAGACTCATTTCTTATGGATGCATGTCTTGAGGTCGAATTCCCCGGTGTCCAATAAACGCTGGTTCCCACTGCAGCTTTTCCCACGGTTAGGAACACCTCTCTCCCGTGTGGATTCTTTAATGTCTAATAAGGGTTGCGCTCACGCTGCAGCTTTTCTCTCCATGGGGCCGCTAATCAGGCCTCCCTCCTCTATTAGAACTGCTCGTTTCCATTACACTCACAGGGACATCTCGTCACCGAGGCTGGAGCACCCCTGAGCCCTCCAGCTCAGCTCTAGCTGGCTAACGGGTCCAGAAGTGATCAGGGATGATAAGCACGCACGGTAAGATCGCGTCAGTCTTGTCTTGCTCTCTTAGCAGATCAGAATAAATAAAAACGCTGCTGCTCCTGAGCAGTACAACTACTCATAGAAGCCTAAGGAGGCTACAGAACTTTGTAGAAGCTCTGCAAGGGAGAGAACGTGCTCAAGTGCATTGTATCAAGGGAGATGTGCTGTGATTCTTCCTCCTCCAACCTACACAGATGCACAGCCACCAAATTCCATCCCCAGGACATTCTCCTTCCAACATAGGGCATAATCTGCAGGTTTTCTTCAAAAATACTGCTGGTGACATGCCACCTTAAATGCTTTCTGAATGGGAATTGCTCAAACCTTGCTCTGAGTGAATGCTTTTAGGATTTGTTTGGATCTGATTTTAAGGATGTACTCGCATCGCATTGGGGGAATCTCACAATTAGTCGTTTTCCATTCTTACATCAAAGGGTAAATCCCCACCTCAGTTCTGCTTCTCCAAGCCCTGCTTTGCATGCATTCGGCAGCAGATGGAGGAAAATGCAGAGTCATAACATTATGGTCTCCCTGCCATGCTGTAAAGTACTTTAAATATGTATCATCTTCAGGCTTAACGAGTCTCTGTGATCACTGGCTCGTACTTCTCTAGTGAAACAAACTTCATAACCTGTCTTCTTACAGGCTTTGATATATTTTCCAGGAATCAGTGGTCCACAATGAGCTGAAACCATTTTTGTTTTCTACACATAGCAAAGCTTCTGTGTTGCTGACACTCCCAGCAAGTTGTTTTGAGAAGACCAAAGGTTCATTTTGTCTTTGATTACAATGAGGCCAGTGTGTGCACCGTGGCCATTAGATGTGCGTTCAGATGGCTTTCCAAGAGCAGCATCTCACGTGTACAACCACCAGCTCCTACATCAGATTTGGTTCTGTATACAAGGGAGACAGTCATCCATTCTGAGCATTTATTCTTCTCACAACCAGGATACGGATGAGGCCGGAAGACTTCTTCCTCCAGCAATGACTGCTTTAAACATACAGCTTGGCCATCTATCTTTCTTATTTTGACCTACTGACTGTTACGGGTCACCCGCAGCTGTCACAGAGAGCCTGAAAAGGAAAGGCTGAAATAAGGCTCTGTGTGCTTTTTGGCAGCCGGCACCACAAACAGGGACAGGAGGCATTCAGGCCCACAGCAGCAGCAGATGGACCCCAGCTCAGGGCTCTGTGCTGCGCAGAAGCAGCACGCATCCTTCCAAAGGTTCCTGCAGCACACAGGGGAGCTGAGGATGGGGAGAAGTTATTTCTAACAAAGCCCATGGACTGAGAACATCAGCTACGATTTCTACCTGGAGCAAAACTGATTCACCGCTTACTAAAAAGAAGTCACAGTCTGGCACACTCTATTTAGTGAGCTCCAAGATCACTTCCAAAGCAGCTTTGATCACGTACCCAATGCACCCATGTAACAGTTTGGGAACCCAGCTCTGACTTCCCGCAGCATCAGAGGATAAGTTAAGCCTCTTTGTGCGGACAGGAGGGTATCCAAGAGGAACAAGTAAGCAGTTCAACAGCACCTATCTGCAGGGCATCGCTGGTGCTGAGCACTGCGACCATCCATCTGCACTGCTTCCAGGGAGGCTCGGGTTTATCACCGTTCAGTTTTGTGAGATCAGACACTTCCAGTGCATTTTCATTAAATTTGGATGTGCAGGCTACACATCTAAGCATATCAAAAAAAAGTGCTTTCAATTTTAAGTTATTAAGCTTAATTAAAAAGAGGAAGAGAATGGAAGCGAAAAAGCTCCCTTTTGTTCTTAAAAGATGCCTGGGTTTTCAAACAGAAACCAGCCGCCGAGATAGGCTATTGCTTTTCTCATTATTAGTTTGTCTGGGCAGAAAATTTATGTTCCTCTCACATCCCAATTCTGCATTATCACCATGAATATTTGGACCTCAGACAATGCACGAATATACAAAACCGAGTCCCGAGCCAGCACCACGCAGAGCTGCAGGGTGCACTTCCAAAAATCTGCCCCGAGATGTGTGTTGTTTCAAGTGAATTCACAGACACTGCCTCAACCATCAATCTGCCCTGTTAACACACCAGACTGCAGCAATCCCCGGAATATATTGTGGTGTATTTATGAAAAGTATGCAACTACGTTTAATCTTTTATTAAAGGATGTTATCTTCACACTACAGAATTTTACAGATTGCATGTGATGATTACACAATGTCAGCAGGTCAAACAATAACTATGGAAATGCAGAAGCCAAAGCACTGGCTGTGTTTTACTCGTTCCATGCAAGTCGTCATCGCGTCTTAAAATATGACTGCAGCTGAGCACTGGAGATGGGTTTTCAGGCTCAAGGAGCCCAGAGCTGACGTTACTTGGCCACAGCAGCAGTGCTGGGCAGCCAGAGAGACAAAGCGACCCTGGCACACGCCGTCATCAGGTGAAAACCTGCAAAAAGCAGCTTTTGTCCAATTTCCATTCACCGCTCAAATCACCTTTCTAACACTGAAGACTGCAGGTTGGTTGCTCGCTGCCAATTCCCATCTTCAGGCTCATATTCTTCCCACTAAACTCAAATTCTTACTATGAACAGTAATTGTATTTTCTAGTTTATTCCTTAGTTCACTGTTTAAGAATGTTTGCCTTTCCAGTCTTTGGTTTCGGGGCATTCACAGACCTCAGCAAATTCACTCAACAAAAACCACATACAACACATCTCACAAGCACTTACTTTTGGTAGCCACCAAAATCAGAACTCACCCACTCCAGAAGCAACTTAACTACTTACATCCTCAGCACCAGCAGCCCTCCCAAAATACCAGCCAAGAGGGACAACCCTGTTTTGCCCCCTTCCCAACTTCTCATAGAATCGCCAAGGTTGGAAAAGACTTTCAAGATCATCCAGTCCAACCATCCACCTACCACCAACATTTCCCCACTAAACCATATCCCTGAGTGCAACGTCCAAACCCTTCCTGAACACCTCCAGGGATGGTGACTCAATCACCTTCCTGGCCAGTCTCAGCACCCGACCACTTTTTCGGAGAAGAAATATTTCCTAACACCCAACCTGAACCTCCCCTGGTGCAACTTGAGGCCATTCCCTCTTGTCCTATCACAGTCACACAGGAGAAGAGGCCAATCCCCATCCCACCACAACCCGGCCATCCTCTGGGCCCAGCCCTCCAGCCAGTTCTTTACCAGCAGAGCACACCTGTCCAAGCCATGGGCTGCAGCTCCTCCAGAAGAATACCATGGGAGACAGTGCCAAAGGGTTTTCTGAAGTCTAAGTAGACTCCATAACAGCCTTCCCCTCATCCACCAGGTGGGTCACTCAATCACAGAAGGACATCAGGTTGGTCAAGCAGGACCTGAGCCTCGTGAGCCCATGCTGGCAGGGCCTGATTCCCAGGTTGTCTCAAACACGTGTGTGATCTCACTCAAGATAACCTGCTCCATAACATTCCCTGATACTGAGGTCAGGCTGACAGGCCTGTAGGTCCCCAAATCCTCCTTATAACGCTTCTGGTAGATGGGAGTCACGCTGGCAAGCCTCCAGTTCTCTGGAGCCTCTCCAGTCGACCAGGAACTCTGACAGATGGTGGAAAGCAGCTTGGCTACCACCTCCTCCAGCTCCCTCAGCACCCTCGGGAGGATCCCACCCAGCCCCAGGGACCTGTGACCATGCAGGTGGATTAATGGGTGTCTGTTCCCACCTGAATCACGGGGGGTTTATTCTGCTCCCTATTCCAGTTGAGGTCAGGGGATTGAGCACCCTGGGGATAACTGGTCTGACTTTTAAAGACAGATGTAAAGAAAGCATTGAGAACCACAGCCTTTTCTTTATCATCAGTGGTCATGTTTCCCGTTGCATCCTGTAAAGAACGGAGATTCTCCTCAGCCGTCCTCTTACTGTTAATATAGTTGTAAAAAAGTTTTTTGTTCTCTTTTACCCCAGTGGCCACACTGAGTTAAAGCTGGGCTATTGCCTTTTCTAATTTTCTCCCTGCATATCCTAACAACTTCCTGTACTCTCCCCAAGCTGCCTGTCCCTTCTCCTACAGGAGGCAGGCTCTTTCTCTCCCGGAGTCTCAGCAGAAGTTCCCAGTTCATCCACCCTGCTCTTCTTCCCCACCAGCTCATCTTACGACACAGGGAGTCAGCCTGCTCCTGCACCTCCAGCAGTTCCCTCTTGAGGAACGCCCAGCCTTCCTGGGCCCCTTTACCCTTCAGGACTGAATCCCAAGGGACTCTCCCTACCACTGTCCTAACAGTGTGAAGGCCATGCCCTGGAAGCCCAAGGTTGCAGTCTTGCTTCATCAGGATTTGAGAACTCCACCATTTCATGGTCACTCTGCTCAAGGCAGTCCCAACCTCCACACCTCCCAACACTTCATTCTGATACGTGGTGTAGATCAGGTGAATCTTCACAAGCAGCAAGCATCTCCTCCTGCAACTCCTGCATGCTAGCGCAGCAAAATAAAGCTCGAGGCTCATCTTGGCTCACCAGCATGCCTCAGAACTGCAGCCTGCCCTCTGCACAGATGGATGCTGACTTCCTTTCCCATGAAATGCCAGCTGGTGCTGCTGGGCCCTCAGCAAAGACAAGGACCTAATTTTGGACACACCTTAGGACTACATAAGGTCATCCGCTGGAGGACTTGGCACAACTCGCTGTCCTATGAAAAGCACTGGGAGAAAAAAAAAAAGTCAACAAGACTATCAAGAACAGCTCCGGGCCTTTTCTAGTCCCATTTTAGCTTGATGAATGGGTTTAATATCTGCGTATTCCTCACAAGGGGCTGTTAAGTTCTCCATCCACCAGTCTGCTCTCAGCTCTCACAGGAACGGGTTCCACGCAGAACCCAACGCTTCCATCAACCCAGATGCAGCCACAACAACCATCAGGCTCCGACAGCGTTTCCCATATGCGTAGAACAGTCCTGTTTTGCTCATAGGTGGCACAGACAGGCGGGAGGCAATCCGTCTGAAATGCCATTAGGATTACTTCAGCGTTGCACCAAGGGAATTTAGAGCAATTACAAGAAACACCAAAAGCCAGAGAAACTTCAGAGCGGTATTTCAGAGATAACAAAAGCCGCTTTCCTCACATCACAAATGAATGTAGCCTGGACCTCTGAAGGAACCTCAGCGAACAAACAATGCTGGAAAGGCTCAGCAGACAGCAGAATTTTGTAACCAAGTGACCCATCCACTTATCTTTCAAGCACGGCCCCGCACACAGAAACTTATAACAGAAGCTTAGTCCAAATCTGCGCTCTGTGCAGCTCTTCATTAAGTTTCTTTGCAGTAATTACAGGCATTTCCCCGGCCAGCGCGGCGTCACCAAGCTGCCACCTCACTCCAGTGTGTGCAAAGAACTGAGCACGGGGCAGCCTGAGGAGCAGTGACTCTCACAGCACTGAGGAATCATGCTTACATTCCTCAAAACCAACATCTCTTACTCAAGGGCTTGGTCAAACACAGCGCAACCAGGCCTCAACGCTGCCCAGTAGCCCAGGCCCTCAGCAAAGCACAAGCAGAAATCCCACCTTCCCTCCAAAGGCTCTGAGCTTACAGGCCAGCACCTGTGCTATGTTCACCTAAACAGTGAACACCTGACAGATAAAAGCCAGGAATGGGATATTCTGTATCCATACCTCAGCCTCTTCCCCAGATAAATGTCACAACTGAACAGGGATCTCTACATGCAAAGCTGATTTAGGATAACTACCCACATGTTTGCATCTCAAGTGATACCCAACAACCATAACTAGATGATAAGCACTAAGAGCTTGGGAACGTTCTGCAGCAGCCATCCTGCAGGTCTGCCCTACGCAGTGCTACCATTCCATCACCATCCCCAGCAGTGCTGCACAGGGCAGGAGCAGGAGGAGCTCCCAGGCCGTGTCCTCACTCCCAGCCACCAGACACAACGTTTCTTGTAAACTGACCGATGGGAAGCCACTGAAAGAAACACACGCTCTCCATTATGGCCAGATCTTGCTCCTCAGAGCAGCACTGACAACACAACACACTGCAGAAGGCAGCCTGCATGCCTCAGAGCAGGGACCGGGGTGGACAAAGCCCTGCTTTTCCAGAAGGAAACGCTAACAGCTATTTATCTGTTCCAAGAGAGCTCTGGTTTGCAGTGTAATTGCAGTAATTTTGAAGGAGAACGGCTGCTCCTGAAATCCAAAGTGTCTCACAGTCCTGGTTGCCACTCTGAACGTCTCAATTCTCCCACAGAAGGCACGATGGCATACCGAAATCACATGGCTTGCAATTAAGAGGCTTTTACTCCTCTCACCCTTTAAAACAGCAATAAAGGGACAAAGCCAGGTTCTTCCACGTTAACCGAGAGAAAACACGGGAAAGAAACTACAAAAGGCCAGCACTAATGCTGGGGACAAACACTGCTATGTTTAGTTGTGGTGTTCTGCAGGCTGCTGAGCATCTTTCAGTGATGGTGAATGACTCTTTTCCTGCGAGTCACGGCACCGTTAGTTGGGGGAACCCAAAGTGATTGCAGCCACTGCTTCCCTGCACCCCAGTGCTGGTTTGGGATTTGCTGTGCATCAACACCCATTGCTTTCGTGTTCAGGGACGCCTTAGGAACTCACTGAAAGAAAACACAGAGCCTTAGAATGAAGTCTTTCAGAAGGGAGCACAGCCGGTGAGAACAAAACAAAAGCCTGGATTTCAGTTTGTTACAATACAGACAAAATCCCTCTTCTTAACCCCTCTGGATATCAAGACAAAAAAAGAAATGTATTCATTCCCTCCAAACACCTTTTCCAACTTAATTCCTTCTCTTTAAAAAAAAAAAAAAAAAAAAAAAGTCCAAAGATGGCAAAGCCAAGCAAGGTTCCTGGAGTAAATAGAACGGGATGAGAGCAGGAAGAAGAAATAAAACAGCACCCCCTCACACTGAGCGCGTGGATTGAAGTTTTTGGGTTTTGCTCCTGGGTTTTGCTCCTTCCGAAACAAAATGGTTGTGTTTCAAACTTGCTCCAAGCACAGCCTGTGCAGCAGCAGATATGGAAACTGCAGCTGAGTGGGAACGCAAACAGCCCCACGGGTAGCAGAGCTCTGCGGGCAGCGCTGCTCCCCAGCCACACCATGCCAAAGCCGAGGAGCACATCCACACAGGGGGAAAGGCTGGAAGCAGCACCGTGCCCACAGCACGGCTCACAGCCTCAACTCCACAGCCTCCCTCTGCTTCCACGTCGCGGCCGTCACCACACAAAGAGCCCGGCTGCTTTGTGCGGCTCTACCTGCGGCTGCCCATTACCTGCCGGTCCCTGCACCCGGACCCAGCCGCTCGGAATGGATTTTAGCCCCGTGTTTACTCGTGTAACGTCAGCCTCTCTCCCAACGCACGAACGCTGAGAAACGTTTATCTTTGGAAAACCGTCGAGAGATGCTGGGAATGGAGGGCTCTGCCTGGCAGCAAACCTCCTCCTGCAGCCACCAATCGAAACTCGCAGAGGTAAAAACAACCGAAAAAAAAAAAAAAAGAAAAAGAAAAAAAAAAGGGGGGGGAGAATTCACAATTCCGAGCCTGCCATTTTTTCACATCCATCTCCAAGCAACAGTGCCATAGCAACTTTTTCCTGCTTTAACCTTACAAAAGCGGAGGGCTGGACAAAAATAAGACTCAGGAACGTCGAATTCCCGCTCGCATTCAGCTCGCCGCGCTCGGAATCACGCAAAGCCCGAAGCGTTCCGCGCCGCGTTCCGCCGCACGCCGCGGAGCTCCGGCCGCACGCACGGCCCGTCCCGGGGAGCCCCGGCCGCACGCACGGCCCGTCCCGGGCCCCGCCGCCATTTTAGGGCCCGGCTGGAGGCAGCCGCGCTCGGGCAGCGGCCCCGCGGGCATCGCATCGCAGCGCGGCCCGGGCCGCCATCTGTCAGCGCGGCGCGGCTCGCATCTATTTTTCCCCACGGTGACTCACGGCGAAGGACGGAGCGGCGGAGCTCCGAAGGCGGTCAGCGCCCCGCGCTCAGCCTCCAGCGACCGAAGCCGCGCACGGCGGTGCCGCCGTCCCGGTGCCGGCGCTCCGCGAGCCGCGCACGCCGCGATGCAGACGCGGCTCCGGGCGGCGCTGAGCGCGGCGCGTTCCGGCGGGGATCCCTGCGGACCGCCGTTTCCGCGGACGTTTCCGCGCTTCCCGAGCGGCTCCCTCGGTTCCCCCCGCGGTTCCCGGACCCCTCCCGCCCTCCGTCGCCGCCCCACTCACCGCTTGAAGTGCTCGATGATCTTCTCCTCCCGCACGTTCTCCGGCAGGTTGCCCACCCACAGGTGCCTGGTTTCCCGCACCATGCTGCGCGCCGCGGGGCGAGCCCCCTGCCCCGGCTCCCGGCCTCCACCGCCGCCGCCGCCTCCCCCCGCGCTGCGCCGCCGCCGCCGCCGCCTCCTCCTCCTCCGCCGCCTCTTCCGCCGCGGGGCCCCGCCGCCCTCAGCGCCGCCGGCTGCCTCCCCCCGCGGCGGCGGCCCCGGCGGACCACACCATCCCCCGCGGGGGGGCCCCGAGGCTCGCGGGCCGGCTGCGGGGCGGCGGGCTGCCCCTCGGCCGCTTTTCTTCCTCGGTGCCTCCCCCCGCCTCGGCCGTGGCTCGCTCGCTGCCTCCTCCTCCTCCGTCAGCGGCAGCGCGGCGCCCCCCCTCTCCTCCTCCTCCTCCTCCTCCTCCTCCTCCTCCTCCTCCGCGCCCTTCGCTGCTCCGCCGCCTCGGGCCCGCTCGCCCCCCCCCCCTCGCGGCGCCACACGGGGGCCCCCGCGCAGGCGCAGTGCGCGCTCAGGCGCGCGGCCCCGGGGAGGAGGGAGGGGCGCGAGCGCGCAACGCCCCGCGGGAGGGAGGGAGAGTGCGCATGCGCGGGGAGCGCTGGGGAAGCGGGAGGAGCGCGGTGCGATGCGACGTGACGGAGAGGTTTTATTGCAAAAAATACAAAAAAAAAAAAAGGCTGGGATGGGAATCGTAGATAAAAGAAGTACGGCAAAAAAAAAGATGAGGTGCGAGCCAATAACGGGAGCTGCGATGGAAAGTAATAAATGCACGAGGTGGGTTGTGGAAAATAAGGAATGCGTGGCAGACGGGCTGCAGTACGAGGTGATGAGTGGATGCAATGCAATGCAGGGTTGCAAATAAATAAATAAGACGTACAGTGCAAAGAAATAAAGGGGGGCTGTTGCAAAAAAGTGGGGCTGCGATACAAAATGAGTGGGGAAAAATTGGGACACGCTGTGAAAGGTAAAGGGCTGCCGTGCAAAAATGGGTGCAGGGCAAAAGGCATCGAGGTTCTGCCTCCTCCTCACCATCCAAACCCAGCACAAGGCAAACCCTACACAAGGCAAACCCAGCGCTCTCCCTTCACTGCAATCAGCAAGTAAAAAATTAATTGTGGTGTGAGCAGACAAGGGCCCTGTGATGCAGAGCCTTTTATTAGCCTATAGAGCTGTTTATCTCTAATAGCTCCAAAGTTCAGTGCCGTATGAACCCCGCGGGCTGGCTGTGGGCCAGGCTCTGGCGCTGGAGGAGTTCACCAAATCTCACCGTGGGCACCGTGCTGCCAAATTCTTCCCCTGACCAAACTGCGGTTCGAGTTGGAAGGCACCCATAAGGCTCAGGTCCAGCAGCAGTCCCAGCCATCGAGCTGTAGGTCACTTCCCTTTGCAAATCTCTCCATTTAAGCAGCCCTCTGACGCACGTCAGCCTGAGCCTCGGCAAACCTGAGCCTTATCCCCAGCTCTGCCTGTAATCCCACGGTGGCCCCGTGCCTCAGTTTCCCCCGTGATGGTGGGTGTGAAGCTGCTCTGCTGAATGGAGATGGACTGATTAAAAATAAAAAAGCAATAACCTCTTGCATGCAAACCATCTACTAATAAAGCACGTGACCACGCACATGCAAGGAAAAGCATTGCAGTGGACTCTACCACACATTTCTCCATGGAAATGGGCTCAGCTCTTTGTTTTAACTGGTCAGAAACCCCAAGAGCAGGAACCACTTGTCTATACCTTCCTTAAGGGATTCCATTTTGGAGAGAAAGGAACATATCCCTCTCCAAACCATGAGCCAGCTGGCTTTTCCACACCAAGTTTTCCCCTAGCCAGGTAAGCATGCCCCCCTGTGACAGCATTTCCAAACATTTTCCTCCGTCCCTGCCAGGGAAGCACCTCTGAGAGACTAAAAAAAGCCACACGTTCTCCCAGGTCCTTCAAAGAAACCTCATGCAGGGTCACTGCTGTCACACTGCAGGCAGCCTGGCTGGAAGGACATCCACAGTCAAGGAGCTGTCACAAACAAAGCCTGCAGACAGAAGAAAACAGTTGAAATTAGTACTTAAAACGCTCTGTTTACATGAAAGCCAGCTGGAAGAGGAGTGCATAGCCTGGTCTGTGATGCAGAACGAAGCTCTGGATCATTCCAGTGCTCTTAGTGTGCTTTAAGGGGAAGCTGTTCCCAGTTACAACACACAGCCACGCTTGGGCAGTGCTGCTGTAACCAGATCCCTCTCACTCTTCTGAAGATTTTAAAGAACACAGATTGGAGAGAGTGTGACCTGCATCTCAGAAGGCCAAAGGGACCTCAGTAAAGGAGGTGGCAGCAACCGGCGTCATCCTGGTCACTGCACGAGGACCTGTGTGCAGCCTGCTGGCAACAAGCTTGGGAGCAAGCATCAAAGGTCAACACTTGATCCTGCACCCCTGCTACTCAAACAGCCCAGAACAGGAGACTCCATCCAGCTGCTCTCCATCACCCAGCGTCGCTCATCCACCAGCACACGCCAGGGCAGAGCCCAGGGCTCTGCAGGGCACTGTTTAATTGCTCATCCACACAGTGAGTGCAGTGAGAACCCAGCTATCTGCAGGCATTGCGGCCAAACACTGTTAAAACATCTGCATGTTTCTTATCACTACTTGGAGAGGATTAACATGCCAGACCAGATATTAATGAGGGAGCAGGTTATAAACCCATCTCAGCTTGCACACTGTGTTCACATCAAGAAAAGCAAAGCAGGAGCAGGACAGATCAAAAGAGAGCCATTAAAGGCGTGAGAAAAACAGTGCTGCCATATAAGGAGCTAATAAAGTTAGCAGCTCTCCAGTTTGGAGGAAAAAAGGGCAGGAGGATCAGAAAACATCCTTGGGGTTCATACCAAAAGCAAAGGCAACAGCCAGAGGCAGCCTACCATCTAGGAGCAAACGTGGATAAACAGAAAGGCACTTTACAGAGCCAACAGCACCGCTCATACATTTTTAACGTGTAACACAATGTTCATAACATTCCTAACCCAGTATCTTACCCCAAGTGGTGCAGCTTGCTAAAAAATTAGATACGGAACAAGGACAGCAACAAGGATTGCTCGCTAAAACCATAATTCCCTACAATCAGCCCTGGTTCAGTGAGGGCTCTGCTTTGTGAGCTCATAGCACTGCAGTTGGAGAGTGGGGCGGGAGGCATTGCTCTGCTCCCCACAGCTGGGGACACCGCACTGACCAGACCTGCAGGGATTACAGCACTCGCATTCACAGCACGCAGCGATTACCCTCAGTGTCCAGTAAGCATCCAGCTTGCTTTGCTTTGTGCAGAGAAATGGTGTGTTGCTCAGACAAGAGCTCTCAGACACTCAGGGCTCTGCTTTGTTCGAGCCGGTCAGCTCCACCAACATCTTGCCATGAGGCATTTTATTGACATGTCTTTCCTGCTCATTGACTATATTTATTAACACAACACTATGGCAGCTGAATATCAAATTGCCAGCCAAGCTTTTATCTCATTTTTTAAGCCAGCCTGAATTGCTGTGCTAATTTTATTGCTTACCCATTACGTTTTATGCAATGGATAATTTTCTCCAAAAAGGAATTGGTGCTTTTTGATATTTGGGCTCATGTGTTGCCAAGACAGAGGATACTGGCTAATGTGCTGATAACGCTTTGAACGTGAAGCCTGATTCTGAATCCTAAGCAACAACACAAAGTATAGGATTTGAATTAATAAAGCTATTGATTTCAGTCCTTGCCTCTTACAGGGTAGCGCTCCAAGTCTTCGCGATGTGTTAACTCTGTCCAGAACATCCCTTTGAGATGCAGAACATCCCTGCATCAGCTGTACCAGGACTCTCTGACTTCTTTTCAAGCACTGCTCCACCCAGACTTCACGGTGTTCTCATCCACAAAACACAGGGGATGAGAGCTGCTGCAAAATAATGCCACCGTGGCCAGTGGCTGAGCATCAGCTACCTTCTGCAGCACAGCAAGCACAGCTCAGGAGCCCCTGGAATTTGATTTACGCTGAACCCATTTGTGTATATATATATAAAAGCACACTTCCGTTTTCAAAATACGTTGCTACCCAAAAATAGATGTTTCTTCAACAGCAGAGCACAGAGCAATTGCTAAGGCATGCAAGCAAAGCACTATGTGCAATCAGAGACTGCAAAAGAACTCACTCTTGCTTACTGCATAGTAGAATTTTTGAAATTAATACCTAGTTTTTCACCCACTGTTAGGAAAATAATAGAAACATTTCAGTGCCAGCTTCTGTCCTGGTTCCTTTTGTCCCCAAGCTTCTCTGCAACCACATCCTGAAGTGCTGTACCTGATAGCTTTTTTCCAAACACGAAGCATTTCATCCTCTAGGCAGAGGGCTTCTGTCTTCCAGGCTGCAAAACAGAACGTTTCAGGGGAATAAGATGAAAGGGGGAAAAAAAAAAATAAAAGCCACCCAGCCCCACGTGGTTTGACTACTGCAAAGGATACAAACCTCCTAGAACTGGAGAGATTACTGTATCCTGTACGTTGCCATGTTTAACACACAGTTGCAGTGTATTACCTCTCCATTAAAAGCCTCACATGCAATTGCCCAGCAGGAATGACAGAAATCAGGCTGGAGATGTTGCAGGACAAAGGTTTATAACAGTGCAACCATGTGAGTGGAAAGCTGCTCTTCTTCAACGTTCCCAATCACACCTAGGGCAAAATAAATAGCAAGCCAGCTATCTTCAGTGCTTTTGATTCACCATGTTGGCATTGAAGTCGCATCACTGTGTTCTAAATGAAGCAGACCGAGTGCACGCTTGTGCCATTACTGCTCCCTCACTTCAGGGAAGGGCAAAGAAGAAAAGTACTCGTGCATGGAGACCGACTGTATTTGAAAGGAGAACAGTTTCTTGGCTAGCTTTGGCTTTCATTTTACATCACCACAGCACTGCAGAACTCACAATGCATGCTTATGCTTTTTCTACCTCTTTGGTGTAATAGGAAAGCTTAAAAGGCTGCAGTTTCACCCAGAAGAGGAGCAGAGGTTTCTATCACTCACTTGCTTTTTGCACCAGAAATTCAGGTTTTGTTTAGCTTGGAAACCTCACAGATGTCATTCTGGTAACTCTTCAATCCAAAGCACGCGGTGATACAAGTCCAACACTCCCAAGGAAATCCAGTTATTCCAAACTGATAGAGAAAAGTAGTACAATTCCTACAGGGTATCGTGGCCTGAAAAACCTGAAAGCATCCCAAACACTTTGTTGGTCCCCTGTACCTGCAGGCCAGCAGAGGCCCCCAATCAGCACCAGGCATATCTCCAAATACATCCCTAACAAGAGGAAAAAAATGGATGCCCTATCCAGGCTCATTTAATTCAAACACAGATGAGCCTTTTTAGAAACACAAGCAATTGGCAGTTTTCACATACACCATGCACCAGCTTCTCCCAGCTCTCCATCTCATTTTGAAATCTGGCCTGGACATCTCATACTTACCCTCAGCTAAATTTTTGCCAGAAAAACATAAAGTCACAGCTGTGCTCCAAATCACTGCAGCAACCAGGCAATGAAATCACTGCTCAGAAAGTGTTGCTCTAGCTTAGAAGGGCAGGGCCCCTCCACTGGTCAGCCAGCAGCACTCACACAACACCAAAGCCAATATTCTCATTGATGAAGGCTAATGAGGAGGTGCCAATACCTGCTCTCTTTGCTCACTGCTTGGACTGTGCATTTTGAAGTCATGGTGACCTAGGAAAGATCTGAACCAGCTGCTTTTGATTACCTTCTGCCTCACAACAAAAGAAATTACACCCAGAAAGGAAGCATTCTCCTTCCTTCTGGCAAGCAAGCACAACTTTGAGGAATTGAGTAATAAAGCTGTGGCATCTCATGGGAGCAAGCTCACAGGAAAAATAGTTCAAGGGGACCCTGATCTTCAGCAACACCATTTAGCACGTTGCAATGCTCCCTCTGATGTCTGTGCATTACATTTGCCTGAGCAAAATGAGAAGTAATAAACTATTGCATGTAGGTCTGTTTGCTGGTAGGGAAAGGGGCCCCACAGTTTTACTCCCTGGAGGCACCCGCTCTCCCCACCCCTTTTGTGTGTATTTTTTTTTTTTTTTTTTATGTGCCACACATCAGCACAATGCTGACAACTGCATTGTATGCTTTCTGCCTATGCAGCAATTCAAGAACACACAACTCTGGAAGGTTTTTTGAAATGGGAAAGGGGGAGGGAACTGTCCTTTGCTACCCCACTTTAATTGCACAGCTCACTCCTCTACATGACCACAGGGAAGGGATAAAAATAAACGATTCAAACCAGTGCCGTTTTTACCACCCAAAAGGGTCAAACTAAGTCTTCTCACAAGATACAGTCAGTTGTGCTTAGAATAAAAGCTACCACGAGCAAGGATAAAAAAGCACAGGGTTTCTTCTCTGGCATTGGAACCTCGCCTGTCCTCGCTGTTGTTTCGGTCTCCTCCTTCCCACACCTGCCAGTGCAAAGATACTGAAAAGGGAAAAGGGATGGAAGGGGACCAACAGCCAGCCCATCAGCTTTTCCACCTGCAAGCAGCAGCTTGATGGAGCCTGGTGGCACTGCTCCAAGAGCAGCGACCCGAGCACATTACCAGCCCTCCCAAATAAACTAATGCTTAACATCACACACACACCAGCACACGCAGCCTCCTTTAACGATAATGATGACTAATCCACAGCCTTTTTTATTTATTTATTTATTTTTAATAAGGCCACAAGGCAGTGCCTCTTCCAGAAGCAGCAGCCTTTTCTTTTGTGAAACAGTATGGGGTGGGAAGGGGAAGCCCTGGGACCTGCTCATGCCCTCCAGAAGCAACCACAGAAACACTGTGGCTTTCTGTGGCGGTGTAAAGCACTCACACAACCAGAGCACTGTGCCTTACCCTCCTCAGCAAGGCCAGATCCCACTGCCCAGCTTGCTGCATGTTTACAATACTCACAGAGAAACTATCTGCTGCAGAGTGGGAGTTACACAAACAATCCTGCATTTCCCTGGGAGGAAAAAAAAAAAAAAAAATTAGGGCAGAAGACAGCTTTCACCCATAACATTGCAACATTCCCCTACACTGCTTGGGTCAGGGAGGGGATGCAGAGTTGTGTAATTGAAGTGGAGCATCTGCATTAGCTCAGTGGGCCCTGTCCCCTGAGCAAGGTCACGTGGACTTGCATGGAGACACATTAGTGCTCGCAGCCTGCTTTAATGCAAAGCTGTGGTCAGACCGCAGCGGAGCCAGCACTAAAGGAGGTCACCTGGGGACTACAAAAAAGTAATGAATTAAAAAATATATATCTATATGCAGATGTTTACTGACAAGCAGGCAGGTCTGAATCTTTGCTCTGCAAAAAGCAAGGAGGAGCATAGAGCAGGCTGAGAAATAGCAGCCTGGTTCCCAGGACAAAGACAAATATCTGCATCTACAGACAACACCAAACAGATTTAGGTTACAGCTTTTACCAGCCTCCCTCCTCCCAGCTTCGCAGCCCTGAAACCCACCGGATCTGCCGTTATTTTAGCACACACCGACTCCAGCTCTCCCTGATTTTTGGTGGCACCGTGGAAATACTTACCCACCTCACAGGCAGGGTTGTGAAAGCTTACATTTGTGAGAGTTTGCAAATGGTTTTGAAAGCCTTCCAAGGAAGGTGCTGTAGGATCGTAAATCCTTCCCATTATTAATAAAATGGAGCTATTGTTCCAGCTCTAATCAAGACTTGTCTCCAGCTGGGCAATTTTAAAATGCAATTCAAAGCATACACACACACACACAAAACGATCATGAGGAAGCTGCAACACACAGGCTGAGAATAATAATAAAAAATAATAATAATAAAAAAAAAAATCACCGAGGCAGCAATCTGTTCTTTGGAGGTGGGATAAAAAAATAATAAGGCTGCTATGTAAGATGAATTCCAAGCAGCAGCATATCGGGGTGGGGAGAAGCTCCCTCCCACTGCCTGGGAAAGGTCACTTCTGCCCTAAGCAGCAGATCAGGGCTGTGGCACAGTGCATGCAAGTGAGCTCAGCCTCATCCATCTCCATCAGGAGACATCTCTGCTTTTAATTTATTTAGCAAAGGGGGAGGAAACTGAGTGTGTGTTGGGGGGGGGAGGACGGGCGGGGGTGAAAGAAAAAAAAAAAACAACTTGCAAACACCTCCCAGCACCCTCTGCAAGGATGGAGAAATATAGCGAGGGGGAGAGGCTTGGAAAGCGTCCTGAACCAAGGAGGGAGGGAGAGAGAGAGGGAGGTGGTGCATCCTCCGCATCCTCCTCCTCCTCCTCCACGCCTGCCCGGCTGCGGCAAAGCTCCGCAGTGGGTGCTCCCCTCCCCCGTGCATTTCCTCTGCTGTAGAAACTTCTGGAATCAGCAGCCGAGCTGGGGAGAGGAAAGCAGAGCAACCCTGCTGCCCGCAGAGGGGGGAGAAAAAAAGCGAGCCATAGAGCAGGCAATAAAAGGGAGAGGAATGCACGGCACCAGGGCACGCGCGTCGCTCCGTGCATCACGTAGGGCAGCCCGCGGGGCTGGAAATAAAGCACAAAAGCACACAAATGGTGGAGTGTGCAGCGCTGGATGGTGGGACGAGGAGCTGAGCCCTCCTCCCGGAGCTGCACTCAGCCCTGCCACTCAGTTCAGCTCATCCGTCCTCATTTCGGTGCAATGAATTCAGTGCCTGCCCGATTGCATTGGCAGCGTCAGCTGCTTTTTTTTTTTTTTTTTCTCAATAATAATTCATATTATTTTCCTTTTTGGTTTTGTTTCACGGTTTTATTTTTTACTTTTCATTTTTTATCCTTTAATTAAGAAATCCTTCCCCAACATCCCAAGGGAAATCTACACCTCTGTGGAACAAATAAAGCATTCAGGCACCAATCTCTACCACGGACTGATCCAAATGGGCAACTGGTTGCTTTTTGCTTGTTTTTATCTTTTTTTTTACTATTATTTTTTGCCTTTTTTTTTTTCTTTTGGGTGTGCACGTGTAATTTTTTTTTTTTTCCCTCTTGCTCTTAGGACAGTAGAAAGCCAATGGAGGAAAGCAAAGGTAATAAATATATAAAATCCAAGATACGTACGGGCCAAAGTGAGAGTAATTGGGTGTAATTGGATCATAGCATTGTAGGTATATGGCTTTGTTCTGCAATCCATCTCTAGGATAAGGAGATATATAGAGACATGTGGGAATAAAGAGCACCTGTATGGCCCTAAATCTGTATTTAAAAAAAAAAAAAAAAAAAAAGGGGATTTTAGGTATGAGGCTTTTAACAAAGGAGGGGAGATGCTACAGTGCTACACTGTGGTATGGATAAAGGTAAAGAAGCATTACAAACAGTAAACAAAGGAAAGAAATATGCGTGGTATCGAGGCTGCAGCCTCTACCGAGCACTGGAATGTGACAGGTTTTGTGTTTTTTTTTTTTTTTTCTTTTTCTTTTTAGCAGTATTACCACATCTGATCACACCACATGTATGTTTTTAATTATCAGAACGGTGGCTGTGAGGAGGCAGTTCCTTCCTTCAGCCCTCGGCTGTTCGGGGCTTTTTTAGTATTGTTTTGTTTTGTTTTTTTGGCATTTTCCACGCGGTGAGGGCAGCGAAGGCTGCAACCCCTGCGGAAAAGTGAAGGGGGAGAAAAAATTAGGCATCAAGCTATGGAAATACCCACCTGGGAGCGTGCGTGTGGAGGGGGCGGAAAGAGCAGCACTGACCCCAAAATCTTCACGCTATGAGAGGAAAAACACCTCAAAACGGGACGGGGAGGGGAACGAGGGGCCATGAGGCCCGTCCTTCGCTGTCCACCCGCCGCCATTTTGTCGCCTCAGAAGCGCTCGGCGCGGCCCCGCCGGGCGCCATTTTGTGAAGCGAGCAGCGGGCGGGGCCCTGCAGTACCGCGGGCGGCGCTGTGCTGCGCGGCCGCCTGCCTCCCCCTCCCCTTTCTGTGAGGAAAACATTCTCCGTTTGCTCATTTTTTACTCTCGCTTTTCTTTTTTTCTTTTTTTCTTTTCTTTTCTTCCTCCCTCCACAAAATGTGGAGGTTACGTGATGTTCTTAAAACAGGGTCGAAAAAAGGGGATAAGGTCTCCTCAGCATCACTGAGTGCAGCCACTCGCGTTAAGCAGATGAAGTCTGTGAGAGAAAGTTTGACCTTACACAGAGTTAAGGGATATATTTAATTTCAGAAGATATTCCCTTTGCCCTTTGCTGATGTCCGTGAGCCTCCCTGACAGACGGACACCTTCTGCTTTTTTCTGTATAAATATTTTTAAATAAAGCACACACCTATGGGCTCCAATCAACACCCCAGTGAAATAAAGAAGAAAATAAACTGCTCCAAGTCAGAGCTGGGCAAAAATCCTTAATTCCATCTGGAAAACAAGGGCTGCAGGATGTTGTAATCCACACTGCTGATGGCATGGATGCTGTCAGAGCTCCCTTGTGTCTATTTTCAGAAATAGGGTGGGTTGGGTGATTTTTTATTTTTTATTTATTTTTGCCTTATTTATTTCATAACCCAGCATATAATTTGCAGCCTGGTAACAACGCTTGCATAACGGGATGTATCGATATATATATATTTTTTTCCTGGTGTATGGAAAACACTGCATTAAAAATAACCCCCCAGCACTGCGTATGGAGGTGATGATCCAGGCAGGTCCTGCTGCAGGATCCTCTGTAAACAGATCTCAGGATAAAAGGACAATAGCACAGTGTTATTTTCATTGTGTTTTTTTTTTTTTTTTTCTGGGTGTTTTTTTTTTTTCCCCCCTTTCTTTTTCTGTTTTTGTTTTCATCCTGGCTATGCTCCAAATCACGAAGCTGGAGAATTTCAGGGCTCGCGCTACTCTGCTTATTTTTAACCCAGAACAATTCCAGCTGCTTTCCAACCCTCCCCCTTAACCAGGGCGCATTTCATCAGAGCTGCTGGCTTTTAGGCTGTGTTGAGCGCAGGGAAGTGAAAAAAATGGGTCCGAATGCTCCGCCAGAAAGGATGACACTGCAGCAAGCCAGCTGGGACATGCTCACAATTAACTCAGGTCAACCAAAGGGGGAAAAAAAAAAAAAAAAGATTTCCTCCAGCTCTAAAATCCATTTTAAAAGAAAAACAAAGCACTGTTGCCATTGCTCCTTCTCCCTTCTCGACTGCTCCAGCCTCACTCATCCCATCTCGCTGCAGCGCTGGCTCCTGCTCGCCGCTCCCCAGCAGCTTTCACCTCCGAGGCAGTGATGGCAGAGGGAAGGCACGCCAGGAATCCGGCTCAGCTCTCCCTCAGTCCACCGCCTGCTTTTCACATTTCTCACGGCTGATGGGGCCGTTTCCAACCCGTTTCCCTTTACAACCTTGCTTATGCTGCACCAAAATCTTCAGCTTGCAAGTGAAACCTGCAAAAGGCCGTTTTTGTTACAAAGAAAAACCTTGATTGCTGATTTAAAAATATGAATGGTCGTGCCTGTCAGCTCCTTTTAACAACGCTAGAGTTGCAAGAAAGATAACCTTTGTGGTTTTTTGTCCTACATTCTCATGTTCCTGAGAGCAGGGCACGGTGTCGGATGCCTTCTCTGGGAAAGACCAGGGAAATTTTATCCACAGGCCGCACCCAGCCCGAAGTGAAGAAATATTTGCATTTGCTTCTCCTTGGAGAGCAGCCAGCCTATGTGAGAGGGCCCTCCCCGCTCGCCTTGGCCTGCCAAGAGGGATTGCAAGAAAGGACGGGCTGATTGCAGCAGCTCAGGGCGTTGCGCAGGCACTGCTCCTTGCCCTTTTGCACCTCCACTGCAAGACGACGCAAGACCTCAGCAGGTTTTGCACCTCCAGGTGATCCGGGGGGGCTCCATGGGCCCTCTGGGGGTAAAGAATGAGCTCTGCATTGCTGTGGGTGTGCTTTGTGTTTTTGCTGGCAGACCTGGGCACGTTGGTGTTGAGTAAGGGGGTGGACTTGAACTTTTTTCCCCTTGCAAAATCGCTTGCCGTGGAGTGAAGAGCCCAAGGATGGGCTGAGCTGTTGCAATTGGTGCCTACATGCTCAGCAGCAGAACGGGACCCCCAGGACTTGATGGGGCCAGACATACAGCACAATTCCTTAATGTCCACCCAGAGGAAAACACAGAGTTGTGCTTTCCAGGCTCAGCAACACACCCCAGACCCCAGCTCACAATGCTTCTCCCCTTGCCCTCCCAGAAAGCAGCTCAGATCAGCCTTTATCAGTTTACTTCCCTATCTGTACACCCCCGTCATCCTTCGCTCCTGGAAAAAATTGCCAAATCCGACCACTTCTGCAACCCTTTGAACTCTCCAGCTGCACTTTGTCCTGCTCCTCTCCCTGCCAGAATCGCCTCCAAGGCTTTGTGTCCATAAAAGCCATTCCCTGCCCACCTCTGGCCAAAAACCACCGCAGCCCAGTGCCAGCAGAGCACCCTGCGGGGAAATACCCAGCCCCTTCCTGCTTTCACTACCCAAGCTGCTGCTCAAAGGGTTCAGCAGTGCAACAACACATCTATACCAATGCTCAGCATCACTATTTCCATCCTCCCTGAAAATCTCATTTGGAAAATAGCCATATTACAAAAAGAGGGAAATGCTCTGCTGTCTGGCACTTCCCCACTCCTGCACTCTTTACGCCACTTTTTTGGCATTTTTTTTTCACTTTTCCATGCCTGGATTTCCCCACAGAGTGCGAGGCTTTGGGAATGACTTCAAACACAGGACTTCTGGCATGGCACACGTCCCCACATGGACCATAACCGCCTCTATACGTGACCATCCCAACTCCAGGAAACACCACAGCTTTACACGAGCGTCTTATTTACAAATAGCTTACAGCCATCTGTGCCCTGATGGATGGCTGCAGACACACATCACCAACATGAATAATAGGCTTTGTAGATGGGGAGAGACGGCAGGAAACATTTGCGGGGTTGGTGTGATGAATCCATATGTTACCCATAATTAACCCTTTCATTCATAAATACAGCATGTGCTGGGGAGACTTTAGGCAACGTGACCTAGAAATGTTCGCCTGCTGCTTTGTTGGTGCTTTTTTTTTAAACATCTTCCTTTTTTTTTCTTTTTTTTCCATCAGGGAAGCATTAAATATTGACTCAGATGCTCTTGTTATTTCCTGCACTTGATTTGTGGCTTTATAAATACTTTTGGCTAAAAGGGAAACCCCTTTGTCTGTCTGGTTCACAGTATATTCACAAACAAAACCAATGTGCAGGTGGCACCGCTCACACAGATGCACAAAGAGAAGTTTTCATTTCTGCCTGTTTTCCATACCGTGGACCAAAAGAAAGTCTGAAAGCTTCTGCTGGTGGAGTGGTATTATTTTGGGGAAGATGCAAAATCTAAGCGTCAGTACCAGCGTCGCTGCCTACAGAAGACAGAAATCAGGCAGTTTTTTCACCCATTGGAGGAATTTGTGCTCCGGCTGCCCTCTGCCGGCCTGGGACTTTTGTGAGACAGAGCAGAGAAACAGCACGCATCCTTTATCAACACCGGGCACGCTGCAGAACCCCCAGTCCGGCCCCAGAACAGACCTCCTGCTCTCCCTCTGCCAAATCGCCGCATCCCACCCCGCCCCAGCCATGCTATCAGCCAGCAGCCCAAGCAAGCTGTGCCCAGCCTCCTGCCACCCGAGGTGACCCACGAGGTCCCAATGTGGCCTCTTCCTTCTTTTTAAACTTGCCTTCTGTAAGTTTGGGACACAGGAAACGGGCGGATGAAAGAGACGGCATTTTTAGCTCGGGGTTTTATGTAATGACAAGGAGCTAAATCAGTGCTGCTCTCTGCATCACCACAAACAGAAGTGTTTAAACAAAACCCCAAGAAAGCTTGAGAAGAAAGAAAAACACTGAAGAAATCAAACCAACTTCAAAAAAAGGATTTAAAAAGAAAAAAGTGAACAAACCCTCAGCTCATCCACCACCACTGCTCTTCCAGGGCTTTTTCTGCTTGTGATGAGCAGCTGGCAGAGGCCGAGCTGCACGGTTTGGGGTCCTGGCACCCTCTGGTGATGACACGCTGGTCCCGCTCTCTCGGTGGGTCCATCCCAATGGCACGGCCCTTCTCACAGCCTGCACTTCAGCAGGACGACTCGTTCCGCCGGCAGATGTGGCAGGCTTTGCAGAGCAGGTGGTGGCCCAGCGGGTAGCACCCATCCTCCGTCGGCTCCGGCGACAGCGGCGTCCCACAGCTCTGCAAACAGTGCAGCCACGTGTAGGGCTTTCCTGCAGCCCTGCGCCGTGCTGCCTGCAGGACACCGCACTGCTGCACCTCGCCACCAAGCCATGCTTTGTGCCTGCCTCCAACCCCATGTACTTTGCGAGGCACTGGGACAACACTTAGAGTTTCGGGGCCGTACCTCGCAGCGGTAACAGCTCTCGTGGAAGCTACGTCCCAGGCACTCAATCTTGTAGGTGTCCTCGTCAGGGATGATGGGGCGCTTGCAGGCACCGCACACTGGGGCGAATTTCCTTGGTGGGATAAAGCGGGGGTGAGGTGAGACCCACGGGGTGACAAGGATCAGCTGAACCCCCCTGCTGGTACTGCCCCACCTGTAGAAGTCAGCCACACAGTACACCTTGCCCTGCTCGTCCACCGCAAAGCTCTCAGCACCGATGGCCCGGCCGCAGGCAGCACAGGCGAAGCAGCCGGGGTGGAAGCCTTTGCCCAGGGCACGCACGATGCGCTCAGTGATCAGCCCCTGGCACTTGGCACATTTCTCCAGCGTGGCCTGCAGGCAGGGACGTGACATGAGAGATCCCATTGCTCCCCGACTGCCAATGCTCCCCAAGATGGCACCGCTCCCCGAATGCCATCATTCCCCAAGACGCCATCGCTCCCTGAAATGCCACCGTCCCGGACATCCCCTACCTGGTAGCAGGCATCGCAGGTGGGGCGGCCATCCCTCTGATAGTAGCGCTGGCCGGCCAGGCGTCGCTGGCAGGTCCGGCAGGTGAAGCAGTCAGCGTGGTACTGCTTCCGCATCGCCTCCACCGTTGGCTCCTGTGGGCCCACGGCTTTGTGGCAGAAGGCGCAGATGTCTGTGGGAAGGGAGCAGGGCGGGGAGCTGCCTTGGTGGCCCCACTGAGGGATCACCACAGCCAGGTCCACGTGCTTACCTCGAGAGCTGTCCCTCTCCATGTGCCCATTTGCACCTTGCCATTGCAGCTTGTCTGCTTGTCCCTGGCAAACTTGGAGAGGCCTCAGTTCAGCAGGGAAGGCAAAAGGAGCCTGGCAAGCAGGAGGAAAACACGCATTATATTCAAGCCCTTGAAGGTGGGGAAACCGAGGCACACTCATGGTCCTGACCTGCACTGTGGTGGGTGCCGCAAGGTCCAGTTGCTGCAGAGCTGGAGCCAGTGCCTCTGCGGAGAGGGGCTGGGGCGCTTCGGAGAGGATGAGAGCTGGTGGGGATGAAGGCACTGCTGGAGAGCGAGGGCAGGATTCTGCAGCAAAAGCCAGGCAGAGTGTGTTGGGAGAGTGCTGCCAGCCCCATCCCGAGCCTCCCCCTGCAATAATGCCCCGACAGCTTGCAGCAACGCTCCCCACCGACCAGCCCCAAAAGCAAACGCTGATAAGCGCTGGCTGACGGAGAGCAAACATCACCCTATGCTGGCAACTGGATCCATCCTGCCCTGGGTGTGGGGATCTGGGGAACGACCCTCAGAAAACACCCCCCCTCCACTGGCACCCACATCCTTTTGCAAAGTGTCTCCACACCACCAGAACTGTCCTCACACGCGGTGCCTCACAGCCACTCCTCACCTCCGTTGGGCAGCGCCGGGGTCATCGGGGGGCGAGGGCTGCCCTCGGGGACAGCCAGTGACACCCCTGCGCAGGGCTGCTCCCTGGGGGCTGCCTCCCTCCGTGGGGACGCCAGGGTGATGAAGACAGATGAAGCCATCCTCTTCTCTGCCTTCCTGGGCAGCATCGCAGAAACGGCAGAGGGGCTGGACATGGGCTGGGGTCAAAATAAGGAAAAAAAAGAAGAAAGCAGAAGGAAATGTGCCAGTGCCCCAGCAGTGCTGTGTGCCTGTGGCTGCTGCTGTCCTTCAGCCTCAACCCGTCTCCTCTTCCCCTTCCTGGATAGGCAATAAGGAACGGGCATCCCCGCCCCACGTCACAGCAATAAACAGCCTCGTGCCTGGTGGGGTGAGGGCACCCGGGGAGCACCTGGCTGCGGGCAGCATGTGCAGCCCCCAAAATCTCCCATTTTGTCCCAAGCACTCCTTACCAACCCCAGCCTTTTGCAAGCGTTGTAACCCTCTTTTATTCCTCTCTTACTGACCCCAACTGGGATCAAACTGCGGGGGGAACCCACCTTGCCTGTGGAAAATGGGATTGTAAGAGCACAGTGGCCACCGCACAGGCAGGATGCGCCCGACCCTGGCTGACCCCAGTCGGGAAGGAAAAGGGCTGTGCTCAGCAATGGGAAAAGCAGCCAGGACCTGCTTCCTCCCTGCTTCCCCCTCCAAAACAGCTCCTGGGGACCCCCAGGCTTCATCCAGCGCTGCATCCATCCCTGCAGTGCTGCAGAACAATACCTGTGTGATGAGTTGCCTGGTCTCATGCAGCACTCCGTATTCAGCGCGTGGCAGCTCTGCTTCCCTAAATCCGGCTCACGGGCATCCCCACATCCTGTGCAGTGGGGAAATCGCTGTGGGACGGGCACACTGCTGACTTCAGCCTCTGACTCAAAGAAAAGGGAGGAAAAAGGAGAATCCGGAGTGGCTGCGCTCCCTCCCTCCCCGCCGGCGGAACCTAAACGGGTCCCGGCGCTGCCAGCCCTCGCCCTGCACGCAAACCTTCACCTGCTCCCCGCGGAAAATAAAGGGGAAAAAAAAAATCAATCTGCAGGGCTAATGTGAACCATGTGCTCGGCGCATTCCTCTTTGTGCTGGGGCAGCCCAGCCGCCAGCGGCCCCATTGCTGCCCCACTGCCGCCCACCAGAGTGGCTAATGCTGGAGGGTGGCTAAAGCTGGAGGGTGGCCCCTCTGGGGTCTGCACTCTGCTTTTTGTGGGGTGCCCGCGCAACAGGAGGACAGCACCTTCCTGTTTTGGGGTGGCTGTGGCTATGCTGGGATGGGGCTGTGGTATCCTGTGAGAGACACCCCAAAATCATGGGTACCAGAGGGGGTGGGATCAATGGGGTGGAGGCTGCTTATGGGGCACCTCTCCCCAAATTGGAGTGGGAGAAGGCTCTCCTACACCCCCTCTGCCCCAACAGATCCCGCACGCACCCCCCAGCCCTCGGAGGACGCTGTGGGGACTGTGGCGATGGCCTCAGTGTCCCCTCCCCTACCTGGGACCCCCGTTTCCCTCCCTGGGGGCGGTTCTCGGTACCCCGTCCCGTCCCAGGACAGTTCTCTGCCGCCTTTATCCCCCCTCGTGCAGAGTCCCGTGTCCCACACTGGGGCGTCCCAGTCCCAGCGGGGATGTCCTCAACCCCGCACCTGGGGGTGTCTCCTGTCCCCTACCTGGGGAAAGCGTGGGGGCTCTGCTCTGAAGGGGCGTTGCCAGCCAAGCGGTGGCCCCGCAGCCCCGCGTCCCCCGGGGTGCCCGCTGTCCCGGTGTCTGTCCTGTCTCCTACCTGGGCAGCGCTGCGGGTCCCTCCGTGCGCTCCGTGGGCGCGCCCTGCCCGGCGCAGCGGGGGCAGCGGGGGGGCAGAGCCGCGGCATCACCGCCCCTTCCTCCCTCCCCTCCCTCCTCCTCCTCCCCCCTTCCTGCCCCACGGCCCGCCCCCCCCCGGCAGGCGGCCCCATAGCCCCCACCAGCTGCCTCAAAAGCCCTCAGGGTTCTACCGTGTGCTTGAGGGTGTCCGATGCACCCCTAGGTTATGGAATAACTCTATAGAGCTCCCACGACGTCCCACACCACCACGATACCCCAAGTGCCTCATACACCCTCAGGATCCCCCTGAGTCCCATACATCTCTAGATGCCCCCAAAACCCCAAGGTTCTCCGGCCAGCCCCATCCGCTCTCCTGCTGCACCCACCAGCGTAGGGCCGGATGCCCTCCAGCACAGTAGAAAGGGTTTGGGGGCACCCCTCTTTGCCTCTGTCCCTCTTTGCAGCATGCACCCCCTCCAGAAAGCTCTGCCCCGGCTGTCCCCGAGCCGGACCCCAATGCAACAGGACCCCAGCTCACTCTTCCCAGGCATTTGCTGGGAATAAAACACTTTTATTTTCCATGATTTATAAAGCTCCAGAGGTCCCTCGGTGCACCACGGTGGTGCAGCCTGGCAGCCCCTGAGGATAGGGGCATCCATATGCATCCCACATCCCACATCCCACAGCAGGACGAAGGAGATGACCCCCAGCCCAATCACAGCCATAGGGAGGGGGGCCTCAAAAGTCAGGGGCTGTACAAGCATCCACATATCCGACGGGATGGGATCCAGCACCTTCCAGGAGCCCCTTCCCCTGTGTTCCCGTGTCCCCATAGTGGCTGTCCAGCACAGCAGGGAGGACTTAGGGAGCTGCTCTGAGTTCTTCATCCCTGCTTATACCTCAGGACGATCCTGACGTCGGTCGATGCAGCTGGGAGAAATCCTATGGGAAACAGAGGAGAGAGAAATGGAAAGGCGGGCACCAGATCCTCACTGCGGCCTCGGGGCTGCGCTGGGGGCACTCACCTGCTGCCGGCACACTTCCAGTAGGGCGCCGGTGTGGAGCAGGCACCAGAGCTCACCCAGCAGTGAGAGGAAGATGTGGAGGAGGTCCGTCCAGCGGCCCACAGTGAAGAGGAGGATGAAGAGTCCTCCCATGCGCACCAGCACCGTCTGGTAGGCTGACTGCCTGCCCGTGCCTGACCGCTGCTCCTCTGTGGGGACACAGCGTCAGGGTATGCATGCCCATATGGACGGCATGCTCTGCAGCCAGGCAGAGCGTGGAATTCATCCAACTTGGAGACATCCTGGCTGAGCTGTCCTCAAAACTTGGGGGACCCGAATGACATCACAGCTGAGTCATCCCCAGAATCTGAGGGACCCAAACAAACTCCTGGTTGGGTCATCCTCACAGTATTCAAGGTCCCCATTGCAAAGCCACTGTGTGGGGAAATTTCCTCCTGGTTTTGATCCCCCAAGCTTTGGGGATGGCCCAATGACCTTTTTGAGTCACCCCTAAAATCTTTGGGGACCTTTTTGCAAAGCCAACATTTGGGAAAATGTCATCTCGGTTGCGTCTTCCTAAAAACTTGGGAGGAACACACGTGCCCTGCAGAACGTGTCACCTCCAGAACCCAGGGGATCCGAATGATGTCCCATTTGCAGACAGAAACCACGGGGCTATGACCTCCTGGTCGGGTCATCTCCAAAACTTGTTTTCCCCAAACATTCCGTGTCCTTACAGCCCTCCATCACCCTCTCACCTTGCATGTAAACAACGAGCAGCGTGTAGCAGATAGTGAGCGGCGTCCAGAAGCGGACGGCCTCCGCCGTCGAGAGGAAATCACGATTGATGAGCGCGATGGCGGCCAGGTCAGCCACGACGAAGGCGACAACCAGAGCCTTGCGCAGCAGCCGGGGCACGCCGTGCCCAGAGGTGAGCAGCAACATGCAGATGCCGCAGTACCGTGCCCGGCTGTGCAGCTCATACAGGGTGCAGGTGTGTAGAGCCAAGCGGCGGGCATGCACGGCCAGCAGCCCCGCCAGCCCCGCCGCCAGCACCAGGTTGCAGGTCCCATGGGGAGCTTCCTCCAGCAGGAAGCTGAGGCCGCAGGACAGCCCGCAGCCCAGCGAGAACTGGCACAGCACGAGCAGCTGGATGCTGTGGGCGCCCTGCGGGAGTGGGATGGAGCCGTCAGGAGCTGCATCAGGAGGGGGTGCAAAGCAGCAAGGGGATGCGCCATCGCAACACCGCGTACCACTGCAAAGCCACACACCACTGCCAAGCCATGCACTATTGCACCGCCATGCATGCCTTCCTCCATGCTGCATCTCTCGTCCTCAGCATGGGTGTTGAAAAGCACCAACACTATCATGCAAGCGTCAGGAGGGTGTGTGACTCGCCCACCACCACACCTCGGTTTCCCTGTCCCCACTCACCTTGCTGAGGGAGAGGAGGGTGGAGATGGCGCGGAGGGAAAATTCCAGCACCACCAGCGCGGCCACGCGGGAGCCCACCAGCGCCAGGATGCCCGTCAGCACCAGCACGTGCAGCGGCTCCAGCACCAACCGCCGCGCCCCGAGGGCCACCCGCAGGTCCTGCTGCGCCGGGTTGCTGGGGACAGCGGGGTACAGCAGGATGGGGTCACCTCCCTGCCCGCAGCAACATCTAGGGGTGCTGGATGGAGACCAAACGCAGACCCCGAAGGGGATCCCAAAAGCAGATCCCTCAAAAATGAATACCCAAAGGGGGAACCCCAAAGTGGATAACCAAAGAGTGGGGATCCAAAAAGGAGAGCATCCAAAATGGGGATCTCCAAACGAAGATAGCTAAAAGCTGATCCCAAAAAGTGGATGGCCAAGAGTAGACCCCCAAAGGGGATCTCAAAAGAGGATTCCCAAAAGCACAGTCCCCAAAAGGTGAAAGCCAAAGTGGATCCCCCAAGAGGGGATCCCCAAAAGCAGATCCTCCATAAGAGGCTACCCAAAAAGTGGATCCCAAAGGCGGATAACACAAAATTGGATCTCCAAATGTGGATCCCCCAAAACAGACACCCAAAAAGTGCATCACCCAGAGCTGGATAACCGAAATGCAGATAGCCAAATGTAGCCAACCCAGAAGCAGATCTCTAAATGTGGATACTCAAAAGCAGATCCCCAAGAGCAGATCTCCATAGCAGAGCCTTCCCAAAGCAGATCTCCAAACGTGGATCCCAAAGCAGATCCTCAAAAGTGGATCATCCCAAAACCAGACCCCCAAAAAGTGGATCCCCCAACACGGATCCCAAAATCAGATCCCGTGTGGTAGCGGGGTGGGAGCTTACTTCAGGCACTGGATGTAGAGATAAACTCTCAGCAGACTGCAGAGCACCGAGGTGGCGCAGGCCCCCACCAGCCCTGCAGGAAGAAGCAGTGCCACGTCACCGTGTCCCCAATGTCCCCAACATCCCCACGTCCCCATGGCCTCACCTCGCAGCACTGCATCCAGCAGCGCCCAGCCCCACGCCAGCCCCGGCCACGCGGGCAGCCAGGACCCCAGGGACAGCATCGCCACGCAGAGCAGCGCCAGGCCCAGCTCAAAGGTCTGCGGGCGGGGGCACGGGCTGGTAAATCATTGCCTGTGGCTGCACCTCTGGCCCCATAGGAGGGGACATTCAGGTGGTGGTGAGGCTCAGAACGCCGCAGCATCCCCACGGCTTTGCTATCACCCCTCCCGGTCCCACTGCGCCCCAAAGAGCCCCAGAGCTCCACCAAAACAAAAAAAAATACATCCCTTTATTTGTATCCGTGGGGTCCTACGGCCCCGGGGGCGGCTGCGGCCGCACCATCCTCCTGAGCTCATCCCAGAAGAAAAGGCTGAGGACAGTGTGGGGGCCCAGGCGCAGGTAGACGGCGCCGATGCCCTTGTAGAGCCCCAGCAGCCCCTCCTTGCTGGAGATTTGTGCAAAGCAGTCCAGGAACCCGCGGTACAGCTTGCCCTGCGGAGAGACACGCTGGATGCAGCCCGGCTGAGCCGGGAAATGACCCCAAATCCCAACGCCACGCACTCACCGTGCCGTCAGCCTCCACGGGCTGGTTGTAGAGCCGCGTGCTGACCACGTCAAACGGCGTCATCGTCACCGCCACGGCCACGCCGCTCACCATGCCGCCCGCCAGCACCGCTGCCCAGCTGCCCTCCCCGAACCACTGCGGGGATCCACAGCCGTCAGCGGTGGCACCGCAGCACGGGGCTGAGGCGGGGCGCGGGGGTCACCTGGTGCTGGCAGACCCAGTCCTTGGCAGAGGCGAAGGTGGCAAGCTGCGCAGCCGAGCCCACCGCCACGCGTGGCACCGCGCCCGACACCCCACGCCACAGCCCTGCCACGCCGTGCTGCCGGTAGATGCTCCCGAAGGCGTCCGAGATGCTCTGCGGGGAGAAACGCTGGGTGAGCACATCCGTACCCCACCCCCTACACAACCTCGTCCCCGTCACCCCAGTGTCACCGCATCCCTGAGTGCCACGCACGTTGTTTCCGAGCAGCCCGTGCTGATATTTATAGCACCCACCTGACAACGGCTTTAAATACTGCAGGACAAAATGGTGTCCCCTCTGCCAGCCCTACAACCGCCGCCTGCAGAGCCTGGTCCTTCTCACCTCGTGGTTGTGCTGGTGGCCCACGGCCATGGCTGACAGCGTCTGGGCTTGGAGGTGGGTCTTGACCTGCAGGGATGGACGACACCGGGTGACGCCAGGTGACAGAACCCCCCTTTGCCCTGTGCATTCCCTCCCTGGGCTTCAGCATCCCTTCCCAACATCAGGAAAGCGCCTTTTGGGGCCATCTGAGCCCTCCCGGCAGATACGGGGCACCCACTACGTGCCCCCCCAGACTCTGAACTCCCATTTCCCCCCACTGCCCTGGGGCAAAGAGCCGCAGCGGCGCCGCAGCGGCTCCGCCTCTGAGCACCCTAAGAAATGGAGAAACCTCAAAAAGGGAGAAATCCCGATTTCCTTGCAGTGGAGCTCCGGGCTCGGGATGAGGCGAGCAGGAGGGCTGGGGCACGGCACGCACAACGCGTCGCTGTGCTCCGGGGGGCAAAGCCGAGCGGGGACGGGGACGCGCAGCACGCAGAGGGGGGGCTCCTCTCCCCCCCCCCCGGCCCGCAGCACTCACCAGGTACGCGGGGCTGCCCACGAAGGCTCCCACCGCCCCGGCCACCGCCCCGGCCACCACGGTGCCCCCGGGCCACCCGGTCCAGCCGGCGTCCAGCGCGCAGGAGTAGCAATAGAAGCGGACGCCGTTCATCAGCCCCTGGTACAGCAGCCCCGCCGCCAGCCCCTTCTGCAGCCCCCGCAGCCCGTCGGCGCGGCACACGGCTCCCACCGCCCGCAGCACGCCGCGGTACGGCCGGGGATAGGTGCCGGGAGCCCGCAGCTCGCCCTGCAGCTGCAGCCGCGTCTTGACCACCTCCAGCGGGTTGGTGAGCACGCAGGCCATGCAGCCGGCCGCGGCTCCCAGCACCAAATCGGCGGCCGGAGGAACCCCTCCCGCCGGGGGGCCGTGGGAGACGGGGGCCGCGGTTTGGGGGGCGTAGGGGAAATCGTGCAGCGCGGCGGCGGGGAAGGGCCCGAGGGCCCCGGTGCCCGCCGCCATGCAGCACCTGCACGCCCTGCCAACAGCCCCGCGCTCCGCCTTCCTCGTCCTGCGGACACGAGGAGTTGGGGGGGGGGGGCGACTGAGCGCCGCCCAGCCCGATGCCGACCCCGATTTGGGGGCGGGATGCGGAGCAAAGGTCAACGGCGCGTCCCACCCCGCGTCCCATCCGGCGGCGGTGCGCCCTGCCGCAACGGGACGCGGCGCCAATGCGGGTACGGCAGAGGGACTTCGGGGAAAGGACGGAGGGCTGCACCGAGCAGAGCCCGGCAAACCCCAAAACCAGCAGCAAGGGAACCCCAGCCCTGTGCGCAATGCAGGGCCGAGCTGAGTTACCAATGAATATTTATTTGGGGAGGAGGGGAACGGAAGCAGATGTATATATATATACATTCAGTCACATACATTTCCTCCCAGAAAAAGGCCCCGCAGATGTATATTACAGGAGATCTCCGTAGTACTGTTTAAAAGCTCAGACTGTGCCCTGCAGGGTGTGTGGCAGAGGGGGGAGCGATGGGGCCGACGTGGGGCTGCTGCCCCTGTCCTCTGGGCACAGCGACGGAGCTGGGCACGGCGGGGCAGCCGCAGCCCTTCGGCCCCTGAAGAACTCCGGACTCCATCTCTCTCTGCTGGGGTTTGTCCCATCACACATCCAAGCCCAGAGCTCCTGTCGCCTCCTAAAACCAGACCGCTCATGGCCAGGATATTCAAGGCCAAACTTCTGGCCACGTTCCCTCTTCTTTCCCCATCGTTCCCTGCTCAGCACCTCCAGCCTCAGCCCTGGCGCCAGCTCAGTGTGTGGTTTGGCCGTGTCTGGATGCGTTGCCCGTGGTGAGATTCTCCGTGCCCAGAGGGGGCTCAGAAGGAGCAGTGCCATACACAGTGATTGCATCAGCAAGGAGAAAACATGCACGATGTGATTCAGTGCCCGTCTCACCATGGCTGCCACCTGCTCTGTTCTGCACTGAACAAAGCCATGCTGTGCCCGGTGGATGCCCAGCCCCAGCCCACCCCACTCCAACACGCCGGGGCATTCCTCTCAAGGCGAAGCGCTCTGCCCCACAGCAGCTGGATGGCGAGGAGGGCGCAGGCTGCACAGCAGGGCAAGGCTGGCTGCGGCCCCAGCATGGCCACGGGGACCGTGAGATGGCAGAAGAGGTTGGGATGCCGCCGGTCACAGGCGCTGCCCGTGCCCACTCTCTGAGAGCATCTGGGGTGTCTGTCAGCCGTCCTCCCCCCTCAGGGCTAACACCAGGGGTCTCGCTCTGCCCGCCCGCGGCACAGGCTGTCGCTGCGCTGCCAGGCGCTGTTGATGAGGCTCTGAGCATCCTCACATTTCTTCTTGACAGCTGCGTCCAGAATGGCCTTGTGCAGGAGGTCGACCTGCAACGCGTGGAACCGTCAGGCAGGGAGGCACCACAGCTCCTTCTTGCACCCCATCCCACACCCCATGGATGTATGGGCACGGAGCTTTGGGGCTGCATGCCCTCTGCAGAAAGGAGGGTTTGCCTTGCCTACAGGCAGGGAAACGTTCGTGCAGAGCACGTGCTCACCTGGTATTTGTTTCTCCACGCGGCATTCAGTGCTGAGAGGAACCTCTCCAGTTCTGTAGTGCAACTGAAATAGAGCACCCAGGGAGGCAGGAACTGCTTCTGGTCCTGAGCAAACTCCTGAACATGAGAGAAAGCAGGTGTTGCTACCACGGCCCTGCCCAGCCCCAGGCCACCACAAATCACCTCGCTCACCAGGATGCAGTACTCCTTGTTGGCCTCTGTGGAGATAGAGGTGATGTCTGTCAGCTCCACCGTGCCCAGCGAGCGGAAGAAGCTGGTCTGGCAGTCCTCATGACAGGTGAAGGCCTTCTCATCTGTCAGCACCAGGCAGCAGGGGACACATGGTGTAGGGGCTACACCCTGGGGGATGACCTGCACATAGCGGGTGGGGAAGGGGAGATAGATCCTGGAATGAAGGAGCCCCATCTCCGTGGATGCCACATGCTTCTAGTGAAGGAAAGTGCCCTAAAACATCGCTTTCTATCCCGCTCTTTCGGGAACATCATGGAAAGGACCATGGAGGTTGGACCCAAAGGGGCTCAGGAGGGATTTGTTCACCCATGTGCGCAGCTCACCCCTTTGGAGACAGCCTGGCAGAAATACTGCATCCAGTCGGCCATGTCCTCCTCGTTGTCAGCACTCAGCTCCAGGGAGGGCCGGTCTGTCAGGATCACCTGGAAGGAGTGGGGCCGGTCGGTGGTGTTGGAGCGCCGGCATCCCCCGCACTGCTCACCGCTGGGAGAGAGGAGGGAGATCAGGATGGACCGGTAGCGCTGTTCCGATGACAACAAGCCCTGCCCCCATCCACCTTCCTTGTGCTGTTCATCAGCCTGTCCCATTTTCCCAGCTACATCCTACCAGCTGCTTACCCCATGTTGATGGAGAGCAGAGGTGTGACATCTGTGCGGTCGGGGTACTGGTACAGGATCCCATTGCTGTCATTTGGAAAGATGAGAGATGGTCAGTGGAGCCAGCTCAGCTCTGCCAACCATACAAGCATGCCCTGGCTTTGGTCACACAGACACTCCCGCCCAGCCCTGTGCATACAGGGGTTGTGATGCTGCTGCTGGCAGCCACAACAGGGGCTTTATCTCAGCCTCCCAGGTGATGAGATGGGCCCTCCTCCTCTCCCAGACAGCTCCTGGACAGCAAAAGAAAACTGGTCAGGGATCTTCTCCCAGACCCACCTGAGCACCACGAAGCAGGTCTTCCACTGCTCCTTGCCCAGGTATGAGGTGCCAGCCTTGTAGTGCAGAATGCCATCCTTTGTGACTGCATTTTCAGCAGAGGTGTAGCTATTGGGAGAGGGTCCCAGCGTCTCATCCATGGGGTCCTCCCAGTGTACGAGGCCATAGAAACGCACAACCACATCACAGGCCTGCGGGATGGGCAGAGATGTGAACAGGACGGCGTCCAGCGCGATGCTCCGCCACGCGCAGCGATGGCTGCCATGTCTGAACTCACCTCACACTTGGACTCCTGAGCCACAAATTTTGCAAGTGCCAGTTTCTCCATGGTGGCATCTGTGAGGATACTGGGGTACGGTGGCTCCCGGCACCCCTTGATCATGGCTGACTTCAAGGAGACCAGGAAGAACCTGAGAGGGAGACGCAGCTATGGAGGCAGCCCTTTGTCAGCTCCACCTGCCTGGCAGCCAAGGGTCCCTCCACTGACTGGAGGACTTCTGACGACACGAGGGACCGTCGGTCCCACTTACTCTGTGAGAGCCACATCTGCAGTGTCGAGCAGGAACTGCTTCCTCCGATTGGTGCACACCAGCGTCACCGTCTGCTGATCCAGCCCAACCTGTGTCACACATGACTGGGTAAGGAAGCAAGACAGAGGACAAAGGGTGGTGGAGCAGGGCTGAACCTGGCATCCTGGCCCCAGGGGAGAAGGTCAGCAGGTGCTCTGCTGCCCGTGTGGAGACACAGCAAGCCAAGCACCAGAGGTGGCATTTGAGAGCAACACTTCTAACGCTCCATCTCAAAGATTCACGGTCCAAAATGCTCCTCATGGACAAAGAGCCCCACTGAAACATTCCACCGTGCTGCTGCTGCGATCCCTGCAGCCAAAGAGGTGAGGATAACCACCAACCTGCCTCCTGCTCCCTCCCCAGACAGCACTCACCGAAATGTAGTCGAGCTCATTATAGGAAACGGCCTCCTCCACCATGTATGGCTTCTCTGCTGCCCCTGGCACAGAGAAAAAGAGCTGCATGAAGGGGGCCAAAGGAACCTGTCACTGCCTGGAACCAGCAAGAGAAGCCATGTCCCAGGGGCAAGGAGCTACAGGGCACAGGTCCTAGGGCTCCTTAGGGGGCACATCAACCTGATCTCACTGCTGCTATTGCCACTGCTCTTGGGAGCATGAAGGAACTGATAAACATTGATGAGTAATGATACCCTAATCACTGAGCAAGCCGCAGATCAAGCATCACTTCCCCCAGCTCCCAGACCTCCAGGGGCTGTCCTTGCTAAACTGAGAGTTGTAGCAACCCAGATAAGCAGGAGCTGTTGAGATACCTTTCCGGATCAGATACACGTAGCAATCTGTCAGCAGAACGTAGACCAGCTGCAGGTTCCCCTCCATGTGCCCAGTGCTCATTCGGATCATCTGTGTGCAAGGAGGAAAGCTCTCAGCCCATGGCCAAAGCAGACAGAGGAGGCTCCTTGCAGACTGATTGGTATGCCCGCCCTATGTGACTGTCTTACCCTGAACAACTGTTCCTCATTCTCCCGAAAGACATGGATCATCAGTAGGAGCAGATGGTTGTTGTCCACCCTGCAAAGACAGACAGAACAGGCTGAAGGACAGACAAATATGTGGGGCTGGGTGGGTCCAGTCACCTTTCTGAGTGAATGTGTGTGTGTTGAGGGCACCTGCTGGCCCACAAGACCTCCTTGTGAATCCCTGCGCATCACCTTCATCCTGGAAAAGGTTGGGCTTCGCCCCACAATTGGAGGACAATGGAAAAGTATCAGCTTGAGTACCAGCAGCTCTTTACATTTGGAAGACACGTTCTGTGCTCACCCAAACTCTGTATGCTGAGCTCAGCAGACCCAGCCTCACCTGAACTCCGAGGGATGGGTGAGCTCTGAAGGGCTGCCCTGACCTTCCTCCACACCAGAGTCCTCAGCGCTGCTCAAGGAAGGGCTGGGCTGCTCCTTCTTTGGCTCACCGACAGCCTCGGGATTGATGGTGTCCATCCGGGCAGTTTGGGGTTCACTGCTCACTCCTCCAGACTCCTCTACTGCCCCAACTGCTTCTCCCTGTCTGCTTTCTTCTTCTTCTTTAGGAGTCTCAGGGCTACCAGAAACATGTGGCGGTTGGCCAGCCCCTGGAGCGTCATTGTGGCCACCACCTGGTGCAGCAGCATTTGGACTCTCGACGGTAAAGCGGTAGAAGTCCATGGGGGCTGAAATCCCCTCGCTAAAGTCGCCAGAGGACGATCCATCTGGGGTGTCCCCTGGCGTGCCGGTCCGAAAGGACTGCCTGGGCGGCTCCAGGGGCGCGCTCCAGCCGCCGGGGTCCAGCTGCCCGTTCAGCCTGTCCATCACCTTGCTCAGCGGCTGCCCCACGCTCTCCATGGACGTGTCCTTCATTTCGGGGATGCGCAAAGCCAGCTGGCTGAGGGCGGAGCGCTCGTGTCCCTCCTCCTGCCCGCCCGGGCTCGGCTCCCCGGCTGGGGCGGTGGGATCATCGTCCCTCTGTACATCTCCTCTGTCACTCAGCCCGTTCACATCGCTGTCTCCGCTGCTCTGATGCGTGCTGGTCTCGGGCACTGTGGGCACAGATGTGTTCACTGGCTCCTCTGGCTTTGCTTTCTTCTTCTTGCCTGTTTTCTTCTTCTTGGCTAACCTGCAGGGTGAGAGGCCGTCATGAACATCACTTATCTTTGCCTGCCTGGACTTCTGCAGTGCAAAGGGAGGCGACTGGGGTCCCACCCTTTCCTGACAACCTTCCTCTGCTATTTTCCCTATAAAAGGAAGCACGGTGCTTCTCTTCCCACACTGCTGGAGAGCAGGGTGCACCGTGACCCATCTCAGAGTCGTCTCCTCTGCACCTCCCAGAAAAAACAGGTGTGAGAACAAAACCCAGGCCTGCTGGTCTGGTTTTGGGGTGCCTCTGTCCCCAGACGTGAGCAGTCAGCCTTGCACTCTCTGTCTGGGTTTAAGGCCTCCAAGGGAACCCCAAGGCTCTCCTCTGCAAGAAGTCAAACACAGGCCAGCAGGTCTGCAGACACATCTCCCTCAGCAGGTTTAGCCACAGCTCACTGACAGACAAGAGGAAGGAAGGAAGATCTGAGACCCAGAACTGCTGCAAAGCCGCCATCAGCCGGAGAAAGCTTAAATCACAAGCTAACAGCTCCCTCTGAGCTCCCTGATGCAAAACGTTGGGCAAAGGAATGTATGCCAAGCAATTCTACAGACCCAAGGGAGCTCTGTTAACACCTACAGAGGATCACTTAGTGTGCAGAAGCATAAAACCACTGCCTCCTGATTTTACAGAGGCTGCACAACAGATGCTGGGTTGGAAGGAGTGGTGCACCATCAGCCCCCAGTGTCTGCTGACACTGCAGGGCACGTTTCCAGGCCAGCAGCTCCATCCCCACCTGATGACCTCCAGCTCTGTGCAGCTCTCAGACTGGTCCGTTCCTTCAGGGGTGGCTTCTGCCTTCTCCTGGGAAGCTGTGTGCACCGGGGTGGTCTCCGTGGAGGACAGCACATCTGCTTTCTCCTCATTGAAGGGGTTGTAGCGCTGCGTTGGGCTTTTCACAGAGGCTTTGCTGCTATTTGCTTCTGAGGCAGTGGAGTGCGGGCAGCTGAGCGTGTCTGTGAGCTCCCCATCTGCAAAGACAAGAAAGGAAATGTGGGATTAACATCAGCCTGGGCATCCTGCAAGGGCCGGGTCAGGTCAGGTCAAGCAAAGCTGCGTGCTGGGGGCTCAGGGCACTGGGTGGTCACCCCACTGCTTACAGAGCACTGGCAGAGCATCGCTGGGCCAGCTTAGCACTGACAGCAGCTCCTTGCAAGGAGGGACAGAGGGCGTGCAGACCAGCATTACTCTGTGCTTGGCACTTGCTGCAATTTAGAAAATGTCTAGAAATAACAGCTCAGTCACCCACGAGCCTGCACCTGCATTAGGAAGTAGAGGCAGCATCCCCAGGAAAGAACCAGTGGGTCTTGGGGCTGTGGTGCTCATTACCAAGATGACAGTGGTTAACGAGGCTCAGAAATGCCCAAGGTGGAAATGTCTAGATGGAAACTGATGCACTTATGTGGCATCACGTTTGTGGTCGAGTCACCAGGACTCCTCATCTCTGCTAACAAGTCTTGGGGGCAATGCTCCCATCCAATCCTCCTCGAGGTCAGCAGCATTTTACACCAAATGGCTGCAGAGTACGGTTAGAAACCTCGCAGCTGGGTCCTGTGCTCAGCTAGGAGGGCAGCACGGAACCAACCCATGAAGCAATGCCCCTTACAGCAACCTGCATGACACACACATGGCACTGGGAGTGTGGGGAGGGAACGCAGCATTCACCCAGGCTGGAGGACAGCAGGCTGTGCAGAAGTCATAGCACAACCAGCCCGGCCCATGTTAGTCTGCAGAGGGAAAAGGAGCAGCAGAGAGGGGCTACAGCAGTCATGCTCAGCATTATCCATCCACAAAGACAGGGTTAAAGGAAGGTGATTGTGCCCTTCTCCCCAACACCATTAATTCCCCAGCTAACTACAAGCCTCATGGTAGGCAGCAAAAGGCCTTCTGAATGACAACCCTGTGAGACTGATTGGGGGGTGGAGGGTTTGAAGAGGAAAATGAAACCTTTAGTGACATTCCAGGTGCTCAGAAGCACTCATGACCCTGCTTGAGCACAGAACTGGATCTAGGGGAGCTCACTGGCCATTGCCATCGCTGCAAAGACGAGAAGCCAAAGGCTTCTGCTCCACTCCAGCCTTGTCCAGACTGACTGGAAGTGCTGTGGTAGAGCACTTGAGTGTGTTGGATAAGAAAGAAAATGAGAGGGGGTGTGTTAGAGCCTGAGAGCCATCCACATGGAATTCAAGCAGTCTTCCCAAATAGTCAGGTAGTTCTGGCCAAAACAATTCTGACTGCAACCTTCATCCAGTTTGTAATTATAAAGAACAGAGTGCATTTCCCCCTGGGGTAAAGCAAAGAGATTTCCTGCTCCTGGGATATGCAGAGGATCCACACATGGGCTCTGCATATGGAGGAAGGAGAACAAATTCCTCTGTCTGGCTACGCTAGGAGCTGGGAAATGCTCGGCATGTGATCTTACAGGAGACAAGATATTCTCTCCCCTCTGCCTACACTGAATTCCATCAACATGTGATGTTTGCATGTTAAAGAAGTGAACAGGAGAGCATGCAGCAAGCTTCAGGTGGCAGCAATGCATAGAGAAAAAACAACTGTTGTTAACACATGAGTATGTCCCACCTTCCCAGTCTCTGCTGGGCATGGTCTGCATTGCTGGAAAGACATCTCCAAAATCATAATCTACAAAAATGAGGGATAAAACTCAGGATTAGAAAAACAAGTAGTGGGGAGGGAAGGGAACAGGGGACAGTGTGAAGGGGGTTTAGGGATAAGAAGGGTGAGAAACAAAACAATCTTCCACTGATATCTGAAATGCATAACAAAATAGTTAGGGAACATGGATGCAAATGGAAATCAGCTTCCCTAACAGCTGTTACTGATGGATATTTGTGTTGCAGGAGTTACAATGCATAGGGATGAAGGCCTCAGTATGTGAGCTACTGGAAAGCTATAAATAAACAAACAAACAAATAAAATAATGGTGGGTATCATAGCAGGCTTGTGTACCTAACCAGGAATCCCCTTTGGGAAACTATTTAAGTGCTCTGTGCCTCAATTTCCCCACCTCACACTTATCTCCCACAGACACTGTGATGTTTGACTAATTAACGTTTGCAAAGCCAAGGGTCTGATTAAAGGGCAAACCTTGTCCTCTGGTCCTAAATTCCCCAAATTCACCTACATTCCCATGGTAGAGATGCTCCTGTTGAAATGTCTGGTAAGGAGACTTGGGGGTCACTTAGGAAAGACTACGCACTACTTTGATACAAAGACTCTGTGTGATGCTTCAGGGAAGGGTTCTGCTTTGTACACCCTGGCAAACCCAAACACCTCACTGCTTTCCCTGTGAAAGCAAACCCTTCTGCACCTGAACAGCACAGAGGAGCCCAAGGCAGTGCTGTGCTTCAAAGCCCTTTGCTAAAATGATGCTAATGCCCATCCCTGCATCTTGTGTCCAGAGCTGCTCCTCCTCAGTGTCTTTAGGGACTGCAGTCCTTGCACATAAAAGGCAGCTGGCAGACCCTTGTCTCAGACAGATCCCATCTGTAGGTGGACTCGCCCCCAAATTCACTGCACCCAGTTAATGACACACACTGCACCATCTACTCCAGAATTCCCCGATCCTACTTTCCTCAAACTGGCACTGAAGAAGGAAGCAGGCCGGTGTGTTTGGATTAGGAACAGCAGCAGAAGAGATGTTTCTTCAGGTGAGCATGCTTCCTGCAGTGTAAGAGCTGCCTGTTTCAGCCTGGGACGGGTTAAGGAGGCAGGCATAAGACACATCTCAACTGGTCAGGGACAACACCCAGCATGGCCAAGCCCCTTCTGACACAGACAAGAAGGTGAGTGTAAGGATATGAGTATCATGAGTTATCAGGCTGCTGGAAGTAAGATGCATAAAGAGAAATCACAGCATCTCTGAGACCATCACCTGCCTTTTCCTAGGGCTGCAGAGATGGAAAAAGACTTAGGAAACTGTTCCCTGCTTCCTTCACCATACTGAGGTCTCTCAACTGCAAAATAAGCAGTTAGAAAAGGTCCTCTGCAGTCTTATGTACCTGCTCTAAGCTGAAAGCTGTGTTCAGAAACAGCACAGCCTTCATTCCTTGAGAGATTTCACCAGTTCTTGCAAAAACATCCCCCCCATTATGGAAATTTGGCCTGAGGCAATTGGCATGGAAGGTCCTCCTTTCCCAGACTGAAGCAACGTGGTTGTTTTTGCAGCTTAAATGCCAGTGCTGCACTGCCCTCTCATTTCCACTGGCCGCACCTCCCTGCGAAAGACATGAAGAGGCTCACAGCCTTACTTCTGGAGTTCTTTGGTCTCTTCATCTGTTCATCATCTGTTACATGATTTGGTGCCTTGTCCAGTTCAGCAGCACAGCTGATGGCAGTACGGAAACATGCAGCCCTCAATCTCACCTGTTTCAGAAGACAGGAGGCTGGTGCTTTTCCCTCCCAGACCACTTACCTTCACTGGATGGAGCAATGGCACTGTCGTCCCACTCCAGGTTGGTGGAGGTGACAGAGTTGAAGGAGTTGAGAGAGATACTGTCTGAGCCGTGCATGGAGCTGGGCAGGCGGTCCTCAAAGTCCAGCAGGTACTGAGGTTTGTAGTAATCTGGCATGTACGGGGCCAGATCCAGGTAAGGAGCGTCCTGCAGGGAAGAAGAAATGGAGTCAGTCAGGCTCTGAGTCACTGCACACAGGTAAAAGCACAGCCAAAATGACAGGACTGCCCTTGAATGTCTTCTGATGTCTATTCCTGCTCCTTTCATAGGAAAGCCAATGGCTTCCTCCTCTTTTCCTGCAACACGGAGGGTCTCCAGTGACTTTGTGAACACCTCCATTTCCCTGCAGGAATGCCAGCACTTCATAGCACATTTGGAAGCATGACTTCTCTTTATCCTCATCTGTCTGGAAGCCGCATATTTTCAACTGAACAAGACAGCTGCCAACAAGGTGCCCTGGCCCAAGCAGTGAGACCTGTGGCAGCCAGGACACCCATCCCACTCCATGCACCCACTGTCCCCAGTTACAAAGGCAGACAACAAACTGTCCCCTCACCAGATCCAAGTCAAAGCGGATGAACTCCAGCCCGGACACCAGCGTTAAGAACAAGGTCAGATGATCATGGCTGCAAACCAGGGCATTCCTGCAACACGGATAAAACAGAACAGTTGAAAAGGAAACTAGCTACAAGCACCCTTGTGTTTTCTTAGTTTTGGTGGTGTGTCCCTGAGATGCGCTGTAAACAACCCCACAGCTGCACGCCTGCTGTTTGCCTCCTGTCTAAGAGCTCCAAAAGCACATCTTCTTCTGCATGCTGCCCCCAAATTGTGCTACATCCCAATTTCCAATCGTCCACCAGAGCTGGTCCACAGCTTCTTGGAAGGCATGGAAGAGAATGAAGAGTATGTCTGGGGAATAACAGGAGGAATAAAAGGGAATAAAAGGGGTAAATAGAAGAGATGCTTGCAGGCCCTCTTATAGAACTGTACCTCCACATCTGGGATCCTTGCATCAAATATGCAACACTTCTGCAAATGATCAGACCTGGCCAACTTCTTGCTCTCTCACTGGCACCTCTTGTTTCTCACAAGGAGGGATACCAAAAAGAGCCCAAAAACCAGAACCAGTTCAGATACTCACTTGACATAGTACTTGTGCAGCAGGCTTAGGTTCTCCTGGAACAACCTCAAGTAGCTCTCCAAGGAGTTTTCATTGAGGGCAAGATACAGCCATGCTCGGCCTGAAAGCAAAGCAGCAGAAAGATTTATCTGCAGGGAGACACCTGCAAAGCAAAGTAAGCCTGGAAATAATCACAAGTCAGTTACAATGCATCAGATTGTTCATTCACATTCATATCATTTGAAGGGGGCATCTGACTGTTGGATGAATCTACGGGAAAAATGCCAGTGGGAGATGAATGGGAAGATTCATGATTTGGGGTAGGAATAAGAATGAGAGACTGTGTGGTAGGCAGTTGAGGAGCAGCCACACAACTGGGTCCCTACTGCATGATGGGGCCCTGCTGGCATTTCCAGTGGGATCAGCAGCCAGGAGAAGCAGAGGGAGAATCATTCTAAATCAGCACAGGTGGAATTGGAGGTATTACAAAAAGGTTGGTGCAGAGAGAGGTGATGGTGGAATCTGTGCTCAGCTCCACTCTCACCGGTACAAGGCTTGGGAGACGAAGGATGCTGGGAGAATCAGGCAGAGAGGAGGTCTCTGGGCACCACCCTGTGGCCTTGATGGTCCCAAACATCTGCTACAGACATCTCACAGCTGAGGAGAAGCAGCATCAGACAAACAACAGCTACAGCAAGACACTGCGGGGCAAGAGAGGTGATGCCTCCTGTCTGCCACAAACTCTTCCTGAGAGCACAGCACAGCAGATTGCTTTGGTTTCACAGCAGCAGAAGCATGGCTAGAGACAGGCTGCAGTACTGCTAGGGCCATAAAGCAGCTCCAACAAGACTGCCACCTCCTGGGGTTGAATACAGTGAGATGGACTCAGCCCAGCTGGCTCCCCAGGTCCCCAGCCCTCGAGCACATGGCCATTACAGCCTTCCCAAGCTTTCTGCCAGATGTCCCCACCCTGATGTCTGCTCTCAGAGCCAGGCCAGTGTCTGCGAACACTCACTGCGTCCCAGGTTGGTGGCCACGTGTTGGAGCACTTCTATCTGCTTGATGGCTTCACGGCGGGTGAAGTGAACAACCAGCACCCAGTAACCCGAGGAAAGGTCTTGCAACCTGGAAAAGAGGGGTCCAGAGAGAATGTAAGCAAGGGCTTCGTTATCCCCGTCCAAATTACCGACTAGACGTTTTTCCCATGTTGAGGAAAGCTTCTGCAGCATGCTGTGTGTGCTTTCACAAGCCAAATGCAGTGAAAAGGAAAACCCAGAAGTAGGTGCAATGCTTACCCATAGAGCAGAGCGTGGTCCAGATGCTCACAGAGCCGCTGCAGGACCTTGTCGTGGTTTCTGATGGCCGGGGTCTCATCCTCACAGGCAGCAAAGTAGCTCTGCAGCTGCAAGGGGAAGAGACAGATGGCTGAAGCATCCCACAGAGACAGCTGGAATCGCTGGCACGCTCACACACAGCATTAGGTAGCATCCCAGGAAGAGACAGAGGGTTTCTGCAGCACAGGTGAAGGCAGAGGCATTGAATACAGAACGAAGGCAGCCTGGTTCATCTGCGGGGTGAGGCCACATCACCACCAGGCATTATGTCATTTGGCTGCCACTTTTTCAAAAACCAGGACAGTCATCTCACTGTTCACAGCTGCAAGGCACTGGTAAGGTCAGCTCTGAGGTCCACACTGGTTCTAGAAACCCCATAAACTCCCTCACAGCCACATCATGCCTTCACAGCTGACCCAACGGCCCTCTCCTGCCCCTCGAGCTCAGAGCTCTACTCAGGTCCACATCTCACATGCACTTGGCATCCAGGCAGGCACATTACTCACGTAACCTCAGCTGTTCAGCCACGTTTATTTGCTCTGGTTGGCGACAGTTCAGCTGAGCCATGACAGCACATCCCCCTTACATACCATGTTTTGGCAACCTGATGCATCTTTGCCAAACCTCACCAGTCACTCAGGCTCCACGTAAATAACTACAGCAATAAAGAACCAGGTTTATAGGCTACAAAAACTCAGCGTTGTGCTTGTAAAGCCTGACCTGACCCCAAAAGCCAGGAACTGGTTTCTCCTCTTGAATTACTGTGGGTACATCCAGCTTTAGCACCCTCCTCGCCTGAAGATCTCTGCATCTCTGTGGAGGAAGGCAGCTCTTAGGTAAGACAGGAGAGCCAGGCGTGTTCCTACATGGACCCAGCCCTTACGTGGGAAAGAACTGCTGAGCTGGAAGACTTGCAACCAAATTCCTTCATCTGATTGCACAGTGCAATGCATCCAGTCCCTGTCCCAGTAAGGAGGTGAATCCCCTGGGGAAGGCAACGTGCCATGTTGGTTTGCTTACAGACTTTCACTGCACCTACGTGAGAGTCGACGTGTTCTAGCCCAGCAGCTCCTACCTGTGTTAGAAGGAAGCAGTCTCCAAAGATTTCTGCTATTAATAGGCAGCCCAGGCCTAAGCAGGGACACCAGTGCCCTAAAATCCCACGATTCAAGAACTACTTTGGGATCCATCTGCAGCCAGTGTTTTAAGTGCATTCCTGAAGCAAGGACACTCAAGGAAGAAACAAAATTCAGAGCTTATCCCCCAGATGATGGGCAGATGGAGCCACGGGGGATCACACAGGATTTCACACAGTCCCCTTTGATTTGGAGCAGTGGGATCCTCTGGGATGGCAAAGCCTTTGCCACGTGGGCTATGAGCCAGGAACCAAAGGCAGAAATGCATTATCCCACCCATGCTGCTGCCTATGCAGAGAGCTGGGAAACCCTCTGCTGTGGGTCTGGGACATCTGTCCTGGGTTTTTCTGCAGGCTATGTGCTTGCTTGACAAAATGCAGCTGTGGGGTCTTACATTAGCTGACCACACCAGCGGCTGAAAAGGAGCAGCTCTGTGCGCAGAGAGGTCAGCACAGAGGGAAGTCTCCAGTCTTGCTCTGTCACAGACCAGAGGAACTCCCCATCAGTGACAGAACCCAAGCCTGGGCAGCAAAAGAGATGAGCAAATGGAAGCACTTCCTCTTCTTCTTTCCTTTCTTCCCCAAAATAGCTCCTATCTTCGTTACAGACCTTCCTGCAGCCAGCTCGTGATTTCCAACCCTCTGCAGCTCCCCGGCGCTGCCAGACTGACCGACCAGCTCCCACATCACAGGTCCCCCCGAAAGCCATTAGCAAACCCACAGGGTTATCTCCTCTCAACATCTCTGAATGGTGAGAAGTACCTGGGGATTTCTGGAAGATTTCCATTCCTTAGAAAAGCTAAATTTCAGTTTTGATGGTGTCACTCTGTGTTATGTTAAGGCTTTGTGCTACCTTCAGCCTCCCTCTTGTCCCAGGAGCCAATTCCACCAGCAGCACCCTGGCCTTGCTTCATTTAGCTGAGGGAAAGACATAGCAACGTCCACTCCAAGCAGCCCTCACCCACTCTCTGCCATGTTGGGAGGCAGAGGACGGACTCGTGGACTGCTGTGTGTGCAGTCACGGGGCTGTGCAGCTTGGCAGTTCCTCCCAAGGTGGATTTGAGCACTGAGTCACGGCTGTGGATGAGCTGTTCCATGCGTTGGTCACAAGGAAGCACATCAAGGAGTTGCTCCTACCTGTAGGTGATGCCTAATACACCTCTCTGACCTCTAAATTACCATGCATTTACATGAGGTGTTTGTTCTTCTGCAAATTGCTACAAAACACAAACAAACCATTTGGAAGCAACCTCTTCCTAATCACTGTGTGGCAGATGGACCTGTTTGGGAAGCGAAGAGCTGAAGCCTCGTGACCACATGTGAAGCATCCACAAAGCAGCTTCCTGACATGCACGGGGAAAAGCAGGAAGGAAACAAGCAATGAGGGTAAAAAGCGTTAACTGAGCACAACTGCAGGAGCACTCATCTCAAGGGTTTCTGGAGAGATGCTCTCCCCTTCTGCCTCACAAACCAGGTGAGTACCAGACCGAATGGCTGAAGTCTGCCTGGGGTGAAGGAGTTGCGCAGCATGCAGTGCCCTGAGACCTCGAGTCTCAACCCAGAGCTATTTATAAACATTCCTGTGGCCAAAATAAGTGCTGTTGGCATCCAGAAGGCATCCCCACCATGCACTGAGAGCGTCCTTCTCAGCTCGGCAGCCCTTTGTGTCACAACCACATCTGACCACTGCGTTTCAGCAGCGTGGGGCAGAACCTGGTGTGTAAACATGCTGTGTAAAGCTGTTACAAAAGCTCCTCCCAAGCCCAAGTATTCAAGGATGGCAAGTTAAACACACTCAAAGAAGAGCAGAAGGGTGTTTGTCCAAAGGGAGCAGAGAGCTTCTCTGAATGAAGGGGAATAAAGGGAGAATTTGTGCTCTCAATCACTGCACCTCGTGCCAGTGAGGAGATGCTTTTAATTGCTGTTTATCAATAAGAGCTGACTGCAGACAGTGTTTTGGTTCTTTTTTTGTAGTAATATACCACACCCCATGCTGGCATGCATAAGGATATTCCTCACACAACTTTATAGCCCACTAATTGAATCAGTTCTCAATGAGTACACTGCTCTCCGGGCCCATTTGCAGAGCTTGTGCTGTAAGAAGAGGTGCCAAAAAATGAGCTGGCCAGGCTCTTCCCTCTATTCCTGTTTGGCTCCCAACAAAAGAAGGGACCTTCAGTGTTTTTCATGCTGAGGAATAGCTTTGAGCTGTAGCAGCCACACTGTGAAGTCCATTCTCCAAACAGAATCATTCTTGTGGTGCTTCTTGGAAGGCCCTCCTGCACTCCCACAGCCTGATTGAAATGCAGTCTTCTGACTCTGTTCAAGGCTGGCCACAATCCAGCCAAGTCTTCACCTCCTCTCCGTACATCTGGCCCACAGATATTCCACCAGCAGCTTTCCAGCATCAAGTTCACATCCCTTGTTCTGCTTGGCATTTCTCTGGCAAGACAAAATCACTGCAAAGAAAAGCCAACAGTGCCATCGGGCAGCCCCTTGCATTCTGCCAGCTCAGCTCCGACCCCAAACCACTGTGCTCACTGCATGGGACACTTCAAAACCCACTTTCTCACACACAGCACAAGGACTGGCAAGGGGTTTTCTGCCAGTTGCAAAAAAGAAAAACAAAAGGAATGCCACAAAGCAGCAAATGGATAGCCAAAACATCAAGCAAATTGGTGTAGCCTTTTTTCTGTCTCAATTCCTGTCCTCCCATTGCCTTCCCAATCAGTGGAAAGACAGTTTCTCCTATCTGTCAAGGAGGTATCTTTCTCTGAAAGCAGGATTTTGGAGATGTGAACCTCTGCAAGACTCAACACACTCCCAAAACCCATTTCCAGCAGCTGTCCTTCCATCTCACTGCTCAAGGCTGGAGCTCCAGGGAGCACCAAAACCACAAGGCAGATGTCTGACCTTGTCCCAGGCAAGTGATGGCAGCTCAGCTCAAAGGAAAGGGGCAAAGGCACAGGACAGGGCAGATAGGTAAGAAGACTGATAAATGAATAGAGGAGCAAAATTACACTTGCTCAGAGGAGTACAAATTCAATGGCAGATGGATAAAGAGGAGGCCAAACTCCTCTGCAACTTCTACATCACCCATAAAACTGGGCTGAATTTCAAGGCAGAGACGCTGCTCTGTTGCTGTCTTCACCAGTCAAGAAATACATACATATATACAGCACAACTTAGATCTCTGAAACTGCAGCTCTGTCTGGACCTTTGGGGGCTGCACACATGACTTGGCATTTCTTACAAAAAACTTTCAGATCAGCACCTGCCTCAGTGCCTGGCTTCCCATTCTGGACACTGCATCCCTTGCCTCGGTTTTGGGACCTTCCCAATGGAAAACATTGACACTCAGCAAGTTGAGGGCACTGCCAATTGCACTGGAGCAGCCTTGAGAAAAAACAGCACTTTCATGATGTGCAGAGACCTGAGCCTAAAAGAAACAAAGCCGACTCCCACAACAAAGACGTTTCACGTCTAGAAACACAGAGCTCTGAAGCATTTGCCCAGCTGTGTGCAGTCTGGTAAGGCTGTCACCTCCTGGGACACTTGTCAGCTCCCATTCCCCAAAGGCTTTTCCACCAGGGCTTTTCTTCATTTGAAGTTCATTATTTCTGCAGCAGCGAGCAGGGAATGGGCACGGAGCCGGCTGGCAAGGCTGGAGGGAAGCTGCCAGTGGTGCAGTCTGTCAGATGCAGCCAGCAGAGTCTTTGGGATGGCACACAGCTGCTGAGGAACAGGATCCCCGTGTTAGTTGCAGGCAGACAGAAAGGTCATATGCTCAGCACAACAGAAAAACAGATTTCATAGGAGTGAAAAACAAGTCCAGTTGGTAAACACACTACAACAAATGAGCACAGGGGGTTTGTGCCCTGCAACGGTGCTGTTCTCCCAGAGAGCTGCTGCTTACCCACACTGCAAGCATTCAGTGCTTTGAATCTCTCCACACAGACCAAGTTTTCTGGCACGAAGTTATTTGGATTACTCTTCTTGGATGGGGACATCAGAAAGCTGAATCACTCAGCGGCCGCATCACGCTCAGAGAACTTGTGAAACTGGAGGCTGACCGCCTCGGAGACAGTTCCTGTTGCTCCCTATACAAAAGCCACTGCCTCATCCACCTAGAGGTGAGCACATTCCTTTTGTGTTTTAGCAAAGGATGCTCTGCTTCAGCACCTCTCCAGGATGGGTGGACCAAACCGTCCCCAAATCTACCTTCAGGGGATGCTGCAAAGCAGAGCTGGGGCACAATGGGGGACTGCAACAGCATTTTTCTGGTACAGAGCTGAAAACCAGGTCGGGAGATGGGCAGAAAGGCACAGCATTAACTCACTGCTACTGCTGCTCAAATGGGGATAGTGGAAACTCCTCCTCAAGTCTGAAGCTGAGAAAAGAAAGCCTGTTACACCTGGGCAAAAAGCATTAGAGAGGCACATACATTGTCTCAGAATCACAGAATCACCAAGGTTGGAAAAGACCTTCAAGATCATCCAGTCCAACCACCCACCCATCACCAATAGTTCTCACTAAACCATGTCCCTCAACACAAAATCCAAACGTTCCTTGAACACCTCCAGGGTCGGTGACTCCACCACCTCCCTGGGCAGCCCATTCCAAACCCATGGTCACAAACTCATCCGAGCCCTCTGCTCTACAAATCAAACCTGTACCAACATGGAAAGTAAGGAGCGACCAGCCTACGCAGCCAGAAAGCTTTTGAAATCAGAGGTGATACCTGGAGAACTCCCCACACCTCGTGACACAACCTGCTGCAGGCAGGGAGCAGAGAACAAATGAGATGAGATCTCAGCGTGTGGGAAGGGTGTAGCTGCTCCTCTCACCTACTGACTGATGGTTCCCACTAAGACAGAGAAAAGAGAAGCACCAGAGACTCAAGGGCAGAAGTCAAACAGCGAAGCACTGAGATGAATGATCAGCTCCATTGCTGAAGGAGAGCAAACTCCCTGAGGAAGCAGAATTGCATCCCAGAGGTAGAACACAGGGGTGTGCCAGTGCTGGACTTCTGCCACGTGGCTGAGCTGGGTTTCAGTAGGACAGTATTAACAAATCTATCAGCCTGAAGTCTCCTATGCCTGCCTGAGCTTTTGTACTCTGAACTGAGCAGGAAAGCAAAGGGGTAGGACTGCAAAATCCAAAAATCCCTCTGTTCTGCTGGACCAAAACAGGAGAGCTGACAGAGATCAGTGCAGGTCAAGCCATAGCAAAGCTGTAGCTGAGGAGCCCTCAAATATGACAATTATTAAAACAGTCACCAGGTTGATTTTATAGCATCTCCAAACGAGGATCCCCGGGGATTTTCTGCATGTAAATAAACAGTGCCCAACAAATCCTGTGTGGGAACTGATATATCCTTATGCCAAGGTCAGACATGTGGAGCATCACAACGGAGCTGGGAGCCAGATGAACATCCACACATTTCCAGGTAGATACAAGATTATCCTTTGTTTTTAGAGGACAGATAAACGAGAGCAGAGGACAGGCTCACAGATGGAGGAAAGAGAACGGGAATTTGCACAGCCATCCTACATTCAGGAGTGCTGTCAAGCTACCCTGCCCTTAATAATGCTGGAAATTCACTTGTGTCACAGCAAATCTTCACGGATGAATCTGTATCAGGACATACACCAGGACACACACGGAGCAAGCCCAGGAAGCCCCCCTTCCCCAAAACTTGTGGGAACACTGAAACCAGGTCGCCTTCCCAAGCGCCAACCGGAGCTGCCATCGGCGCCAGGCCGGACCGCGAGCTCCGAAGTCCCGCACGCCTGACGAATCGCTCTTCCGACCGACACAGAAAGGGGCAGCAGCCCGGCACGGCAGCGCAGCCCCGCCGCAGCCCACACGGACCCCGTCCCGTCCGCGCCCACCTTCTTCACGGACAGCGAGATGTTCTCCAGGATGCGGTCCTTCACCTCGGCCGGCTCCATCACTCCCGGCCCGGCCGCCCTCCGCCGCCCGGTCCGCCCGGCGGAGCCCGAGTGCCGCGCCGCCCCCCGGGCCCGCTCCCCGCCCCGCCGCCCCCCGCCGGCCGGCTCCGTGCTGCCGGCTGCCCGGCCCGGCCCCGGCCCGGCCCGCAGGCTGCGGGGTTTGGGCCGCCGCCGCTCAGCGCGCCATGGCCGCGCCCGGGCCCTGCCGGCGGGCGGGAGGGAGCGGAGCCGGGCAGCGCTCGTGACGGCGCCGCGCTCCGCAGGAACTGAGCTCAGCAGGAAGGGGACGGGCTGTGCGCGGTCGGACCGCCCAGCACCGCCCCCGGCACGGAGCGGCTGCGGGACGCTGCTGGGATCCGCGCACCGCCTTCCTTCCGCAGCCTTTGCTGTAAGTGAGAACGGAGTTCGGTGCTTGGCTGTTTCTGGGCTCGGGTTGTTCGGAACCACGCTTGTACGGACCGCCGCTCCTGGTGAACGGCTTCCCAACATGCGGCTCTGGGATCCAGCGATCTTGAAAGCGGGGTTATTTGGGATACGGAATTTAGAGTTCCAGTGTTGGAAGAACAGGCAGGGAAGCTCCACGAGCTCCACCGATCCCGTATTGCTTATAGACACTGCGTGGTTCCTGCTTTGTGAGCTAATGAGCAAAAAGAAAAAATTACATTAAATCTTCTGGTATAAAGAAATAAGACTGACTTTCAGAATGGCGTGGCACAAATATCGCCAAATAATGGCGGAGGCGCTCCGGGCAGCGCTTCACGTAGGGCTCAGCAGCTGCACGGTGCTGCAGCAGAGCGGTGCTGCCATCTGCGGACAGCCAGAATTACAGCCCTTCCTAAGCGGGACGTGAGCAAAAAGCTGCTCAGCATTACGTCAATTCCCAGTGTCTGAAGTTTCTACTAGAGGGCATGCTTCTTTAAAGTGAGTTGACTACTAGTGTGCTAGCTTGTTGGTGATGTATCTGCAGACCCTCTAGAAGAAACGCACAGACTGCCAAAAACTTCCAAACACAGCTATCTCCATCACCTCGGGCCGGTGCTGGTAAGGAGGCAGCAGCGACAGCACCGCGAGAAGCCCACTGTCACAACGGGGAAAATAAAGGCTAAGCCATCAAGTCTGTTTCTGGTTCTTCCAAAAGGGAGGAGTTGTTCTGCCACAGGCCTATGGAGCAGAATAAAGCCATTGCAAGAAGAGACCACGACACTGAAGGATAGCAGGTCACACAGGTGAGGATGAAAAAGTCCACCTTTATTAAAAAGATTAAATGTTGAGAAAGTTCAGCTGGAAGCTCCTTACAAATGCTGAGCAGGACGTGGCACAGAAAACTGCATCAAAGGAAATTCTGTTTATTGATGGAAACACTAACACCAGTCTGAAGTCTGCTGTTACTATGAGATGATCACTGCTACCAAACTTCTTATCCAACGAGATGGAAGGACATGATTATGCAAGTCATAAGGAGACTCAGCACACATAAAATAATAGGTATGAGCTTTCATGTTCTTACACTATAAGCACTGCAGAGAAAGACCCCTACCTTCCCAGAGAATTCTCTAATACATGTGCAAAAACACAGGGTGATATAAAATAATGGCAGTATAGTTAACAGAATAACATTCAGTCGTTTTATTGAGTAAGAAAGGCCAGGAGGTGCTTTAGGACACATTAATCAGTTAACCTACCAATGCAGACTCATCACACAGCAACACAGCTCGAGAGAGACCTGTAAGAAGCTTAAGAAATGTATATTCAGGTAAAATCACACGGGACAGGAAGGAGAGGGACAGAAACAGACTCGGCATCCTCATCACAAAACAAACCAAGGGAGCCTCTCTTACCACTCAGTGTCAGCTCGGAGGTGATTTTGGTCTGCTCACACTGGTTCAGTCACCCGTTAGGTTAGTTCATACCTAAAATGCTTTCTAATGCTAACACGCTTTTGGAAAGCACACAGAGATAAAGCACTTGTTACTTTCAAAGCTGTGATAGTGATGTTGGCTCAGCATCCCTGTGAGGTAGGCAAAAGTTAGCTGTTTCCTGATACACAAAGTAGGTAAATGACTTCCTCAAAGCCATGGTGAAGAAAATGGGAGCTCTTATCAGTATCCCCAAGCACGTGAAATTACATTCTTTCACAGACAGGGAACCGTATGCAACCAGTATCTGTTAGGAAGCAAAAGCATTTCAGACTCATTTTCCTCTAATCCTCATCACTAAACTGCTTTAAAACTCCTCTCCTTGAAAAGAGTTCCACAAACATACACACGTATGAGTGAACTCTTCCATCATCTCTTTGAACAGGAAGCAGTGATCCTTCCCATGACTAAAGGGCAGCCCCAATACAACCACAGCTGCATACACTGCCTCACTACCAGTTACTCCCCAGGTTGTTCTCCACCAGTACAGCTATCAGACGAGCCATGTCTTAGGCATCATAAGGAATTCAGCTTGAGTAACTCTGTGCACAAGGAGTAGAAAAAGAGAAATACTCTTTTAAACTGACAGCTACATAAAAACGAGCCATCATAAAATGAAGCTCACAGCTGCTACAAAGGGTAACAACGAAGCCACGTTGGGATTAATACACCCACCTATCTCCCAGCGTACAATTAGCAGATTCACCAGCTCAGTCCACATCCCTGGGAAAGCTTTTCTCTGCAGAAAAGCGATGTGGGTCACAGAGCCAAGCTCTTCTTTATGCTGTAGGTCTACAAAGAAACAACAGTAGATACTGTGTTTTATACCTCTACTTAAAGCAGTTTCCAAAACACTTCCATCTCCCTCCATCTGCCCAAGCTGAATTCTTCCCTTTTCTCCTCATGTTTCTAATCTAGCCAAGTATTTTGCTGTATAAAGCAGCAGACAGTTGCTGAAGTCCTTATCTTCTTGTCTTGTGCCCAGTCAGATCAGGTTTTGTCACTGAGCTCTTAATACTATGCAATCTTGTCTCATTAACAGCTTCAGCACTGGCAGTGGCACACTCCACTAATACAACACTCAGTACTTCTGAATGTATGATTTAATTATGACAAATGAAGGACAACACCATGCTAAGTTTATTGCTTAAAAGTCCTTTATATAGTAATTAACGCGCTTCCCCTTGGTTCAAAAGCAAGGCTGTGCTCCAGGCACTAACAGAGTGGCACACCAGGATGAATTGCTGTGAAGCTCTTCACAACTCCTCTAAACAAACAACTCAGCAAACCCCTAACTATAGGAAATAAATACTTTTTCTTCAAAAAGAGAGAATTCAACTGCCACCGAGTAACAACAGAATGGACAAATTCATCTTTGTATGGAAAGTGACTGGATGTTTCCCAGTTGTGTTTGGCATGGTTTGCTTTTCAAACTGCTGCACGTTCACTGAAACAAACAGTTCTCCAAAAGGTCAAAGTATCAATAGGTGAGATCTAAAGAAGAAAATAAAACAACGCTGCAAGGTGCAGAGGGAGGAGAAGAGGTGGGGAAACTCACTTCAGAGCTCCTAACATTTAAGTTGGATTCAGTCACACAAACTGGTCTGCCTTAGAAAAAATCTGGTTAGTAAAGATGGTTTCTTCCCATCCCCAGTTCTCATTTATACGTAGAGCCAACACAATCATTTATTTTTGCTAACCCTGTGTCTTTCTCCTTTGCTTCTTACTTGGACTTCTTTTAGGTCTTACAATAGGACATTTGACTGTGGTACTTCAAGCCTCTAAACAGAGAGAATGACAATAAAAAAACATATTTTTTCCACTGAAAGCTTGTTCTCTCACTCAAATATCAACCCAGGTCCAAGAATTTTGGCACCCTGTCCATCATTTCTCCTTAACTACATGGCTGTCCTTTCAGACAGTTAAATTTAAGCAAAAGTAGAAAGGAAACCACTTGTTCTTCTACTCATTGAAGGCTATTCAGTTGCGTGATTTGCATTTACAGGTTCAGCTCTCAAAGCAGAATACATCAACTGGTTTTGTCTTCAAGCTTGTGCAGTGGGCTAGTTGTGCTCCATTTTTGCACCAACACACCACAGAGACACAATTTTGTATTTTCTAGATTATAAGAATCCAGCAGAGACAACAGTGAATGAATCAGTATCCTACTACCATTCAGGGGGCTTGGAAATTAAAGCTTAAAAGGAAAAAGAAAACCAACAAAAATTAAAAGATACGACTGATGAATCACGTTCTCAAGGGAGTGAATAGCACCTATGCCACTGTGATGCTAAACATTTGGCAGTGCTTTCTATTTGCCACGTGGGAGCCACTGAACTCCATGACTGTGGGAAGGAGTTGTAAGAAGAGCAATCAAAGCTACTTATGAAGGGAGTGTTTGTATGAGACTCAATCTTACTTCCATTAACAGTGGAAGCCCCTCAGAATTCATCAGCAGAAGGGTGACATTCTTTAAACTCTTGTCCTCAGGTCACGTTGCTTCTCCAGGATCAAAGCTGCAAGGAAGTGATATTCCAAGGAACTGATAAATGGCTTCCCTAAAGCCTGATGTGCAAGCTAACCAAGACCAGAAATCAAAACACTCACATACAATCAACAGCTCAGGACAGTCTCTCTGTGTTTCACACTGTCCATAACAGTCAACTACCCACATAATCCCCCTCTTCATTGGCATTAATACTGAACTGTGAGGTCTGGCTCTACAGCTTGTTACAGTTCAGGCAGAACACCAGCTGGTGCCAGCATAATTCCAAAAACATAGAAAAGCCCCAAAAGGAGATTGAGTTTGGCTGTCCGCTGAGGAATTTTGTTGAAGTTTTGGCTCCGAAATTGCCTCTCCAGTGAAAATGCCATCGGGATGGTGAGCAGTGGCAATGCCATGCTGATGGTGTAGCGTGTGGCCAACACACAGAAAATTAAGTAGGGTAAGAAGAGCAGCACGGTGTAGAGAACATAGGAGAACGCAGGGCCGATGAGGATAGCCAAGGTGACAATGCCTGCCTGCTGGTCAGACTCCATGTCTCGCGTGTTGTTGCTGTGCAGGATGGCCTCAGTGCTGAGAGCCAGCGGGACAGCGTAGAGCAGCGGTGAGACAGACAGATAACCAACCTGCACAGCATGGGCAAACATGACAGCCAGGGGCCCAAAGGTGATCAGGATCACCACGTCTCCGAGTGCAACATATTTAAATCCAATTCCTGTGGCAAAACACAAGAATACAATGAAGCATCATCAAACAAATCAAATGACAACAGAGAATGGATTACAAGAGATCAGCCCTTCCCATAGAAATACTGTAAAACAGCCAACAAGTACATAGCTATGGCTGAGAGGCATATTGTCTTTTTTCCTTTATTGAAAATGCAGCTCATTAATTTCTCCAGCCTTTCGTGTTGTACCAACCCAACCCAGAACAACACTAAGAACACCTTCTCAGTAAAACAAGCACGTACTGTTCTGCATTCTCAATGGAATTCCATCTAAAGCATAACAACATTCCAAAACATAACAAATTCCACCAATGGAAAAGGACACATGCAGCAAGCCATACTGTAGAAGATATGAGATACACACCACAAAAAGCTTCAGTAACAGTTCTAAGGAGCACCTACAGCCATACTGCTAACATAGTTGATACAAGTTATAACGATGTTGTTACATTTGCTAGTGTTGGTTGATGAATGGATCTGGACCTGCCCTGCAATTTTTGTTCAGATAACAAGAAGAGCTGTGTCTCCGAACCAAGGAGATAAAGAAGTTTTACCGAGTCTTTGTACCAAAGAAACAGGAGCTCCTGCTTGGAATCGGTCACTGAATACATAATTCTGGGAAACTTGCATATGTAACATAACTCTAAGAAAGTTCTGCATATATAACATACCTCTTGGAAAACTCATATGTAACACAAGAAATGTATGTTAACTAAAGATCTTTTGTAAGCATGCAAGCCATAGTGATAGGAGGATGACCCCCATGCATTCAGTGCTGCTATTAAAGAACTCCTGCTTTCTAACGCTCCAAATTCAGTCTTAGAGACTTTCCTGATCAACTGCCTTATGGTATCAATGTCTCAGTGCTACTTTCCAGCTGAACTTGATGCATCCCTTCTCGCACTTCCCCACAGTCAATGCAATCAATGGCAAGGCTATGTACCAGCACTCCAGGGAATACCACCAAATACTTTCCAGGCAGCCTATTAAATCACTTGGGTCTCCTCTGACAAGTCACTTCACTGTCCCATTCAGACTGAGAGCAAACAGGGGCCGGTGCTTACCTCCAGTATAGAGGAAGGAGCTGGACAGCCCCCCGAAGTAAACCAGGGCCAGGTGCTCCAGCTTCAGCGTTGAGACGGCATAGAGCCCAGCGGCGCAGACGCAGCCCACCGTGTACAGGAACACCCCGAACCGGACCACGTCCTGAGGCTCCAAGATCTGGTCCACCAACGTCCTGTCATCGCTCTTTTTGTGATCGATGCCTTTGGAGAAATCGTAGTAGGTGTTCACCAGGTTGCCGGCCCCGTGCACGGCCAGCACGGCCACGGCGCTGCCCACCAGCAGCCGCGGGTCCAGAGCTCCTTCGGCCCGGTAGGCCAACGCGCTGCCCAGAGCCACGGGGGTGAGGGAGGCGCTGAAGCTCCAGGGCCGCAGCGCCAGTACGTAGGCCGCGCACTTCTGCCTCCAGCCGCCGGCGGGGCCGCGCTCAGCCCCCGCCCCGCAGCCGTTCCTCTCGCCGCCGCGAGGGCTCTCGGCATTAATGCTGATCTTCTGCACCGGCTCCGCCGGCCCCATGCTCTCGCGGCACCTGCAAGGAGAAGGGCCGCGCGTCAGGGCCCGGAGGGGCGGGCGGGACGCACCGCCTCCATGGCCGGGCCTGAGGGGAGCCTCGCGCGGCGCCCGAGGCGATGCGCACCGCCCCGCCCGCCCCTCAGCCCCGCGCGGAGGGTTCCGCTGCCGCGCGGCCTGACGGGAATCTGTAACGCTCCGCCGGGGTCTGATGGAAGTATAAAACACCGCACGGCTGCCAGGGGCGGCTCCCAGCCCCGCTCTACGCGCCATTGCGTTTGCTGAGCACCGCTCCACCGCGCCCGCCCTCAGCCCCACACGGACTCATTTCGCGTACGCACCGGGCGCGGCCCTGCGCCTTAGCCTTCGCGCATGCGTACAACGCGCACGGGCTCCTGTGGAGAGCGGAGGGCTGCCGGCGTCTGGAGGGCGGGCCTAGCTCAGGCTTGTCACCAGCCGAGAGAACCTAGCTCTCTATTGGTAGAGCGCGCTGCCAGTCACTCGCAGTTCGCCTGCTGATTGGCAGAGCGGTGACGGTCACTCTTCTTGCGGCCCCTCAGGAGGAGAGGCGGGGCTAGGAGCGCCCCTTCCCTTTTTCTCTATTTCTATTGGCCAAATGCACTACCTATCAAACCTTTTCTGGGAGCCTATTGGCCGATAGCGTCTTGCCGGTCCGGTAGGCGCGGGGGAGGCCGCTGGGGCCCAGAGCGGGGGAGCCGGCGGCGTTGGCGGCGTTTGGGGTGGAGGTGGTGAGTGAGTGTTGCTCGGGAGCCTCCCTTCAGCATCCCGTAACTCCTCGCTCCCCGGCGCGGCCCCGCCATCGCGGCCCTCCCGCCTCACAGCCCGCCAGGCCGGCGCCTCGCGCCCTGTCAGCGGTCCGGCCGCCTCAGCCCCACGGCCTCCCTCAGCCCCGCAGCGGAGGCCCCGTTCCCGCCGCGCCGCGCGCCCTCAGCCTTCCCGCGCTCCCGGCTTGTGGGGTTCGGGCCTGCCGCCCCCTCAGCGGGGATGGGGCTCCTTCAGGGGGCTCCCCTCGTCGTGAGGAGCCCCGAGGTCACCTCGCGTGGTGTTCTCCGTGGGGTTTAAGGCTGTGTGGGGAATACTGGGGGGAAAGAATTGAAGTTTTGATGCGTTGTGGTGCTGTGGGCCCTTCTGTCAAGTGGGCAGGTTGGGTTTATGTGATGTGATGTTACAATAGCAAACATCCCCCTGCAGTGACTGCTGTTGCTATAAGTGGACATCTCATCTCTAAATATCTCCTGAGGAATGTAATGCTTGCCGGGCCCCAAATGTTGTTAGAACATGGGGATTTCCGTGGAGAAACTTGGGTGAAAATGCTCACAGAGGAATCAGATGCCATAATGGCACATTCATGGGAAAGACTGTGCCTCGTTATAGGGTGACTGCAAAACTTCATCTTATCATGGTGTCTTTTTGGCTATCGTGTGCCTTGCAGTTAGAGCACCATGGGTGCACCCAACCTACTGGAGTGTGTTTTGGTGTTGGAGGAACCAGAGAGGAAATGGGTTGTGGGAGACATTGCAGCGTGATGTAATGATGTGGTTTTATCACGGGGCTATAGTGCCTAGGGGAAGGTACTGGTTAGCTGTATTGTTTATACTGTCTGGCACAGCATCCTTGCGTGCAATGGGATATATGTTGGAAAAAGGCAGTAGGGGCAGAGTTAAGCTCAGAGATTTCAGTAACTGAAAATACTGAAAATCCTGTGTCTCTGAAGAACTTACAGGACTTGATGCCCCAAGCCCCAGCATAACAGCACCATGTCAGGCACTGTGTCTATTCTCCAACAATTTGCCAATGGCTTGAAGAGTCGCAGTGAAGAAACAAGGGCGAAAGCTGCCAAGGACCTGCAGCATTATGTCACCATGGAACTCCGTGAAGTGAGTGCTACAAAAAATGTATTATCTGTCTATTAAATGAGCGTAGGGCACTGGCTGGGTACTCTGAGGATGGATGTTTTTGGAATATGAAAACTGTTATTAGTGAGGAGGTGGGGCATAACATGGATCTTACCTTTGCCCAAGCATGTAGGAGAAGAGAGGTGAGCGATGGATGGTCAAGCACCAGGATTAATAAACTCAACAGGTCAAGGACGTAAAGAAGAGAAACTGTTTATAATGTATGGTTCTTTCTATTAGTGTAACCTAAGGAGTATTGTCTCTGTGGAGGTTTTGGAAGTAGCAAGAGAAGAGAGAATGCTGAGAGCCTATATGAGTCTTTTCCTGTTACAGATGAGCCAGGAGGAATCCACCAGGTTTTATGATCAGCTGAACCATCACATTTTTGAACTGGTCTCTAGCTCTGATGCAAATGAAAGGAAGGGTGGCATTTTGGCTATAGGTGAGTAGAAGTGCTTTATGCTTTTGAGTTTTCTCTTCATGTACTTCTTCAGTTGGGACAGATTTTCCAAACAAATGAACTTCTGCAGTCAGAGCCTTATGTCCAACTGCTCAATACGCTGGGTGTGTGCTAGCTGCTGGGCTCAAAGTATCTGTCTGTTAGTGTCAGCATGGGAGCTGCTGAGTGCTGAGAATGGCTGAAAACCTGGTGCTTAATGGGCAGTGAGCTCTTCTGGGAGTCAAACATCAAACATGAATGAGTGCTGAGCACATGAAAACTCTGTTCCTGAGCTCAACTGAGAACAATTTGTGCTTTCTGTTTAGTGCCTGATTTAGAGGTTGGCAGCCCTACTGAGACAGGGAGGTTGAAACTAGATGATCTTTGAGGTCTTTTCCAGCTCAAGTGATTCTGTGATTCTGTTTAATATGCATCCTAGAGGGCTGACTTCTGAACTCTTTTCTGTCTGAGGAGATTATTATTATTATTTACATTTGCCTGGCTCAGTAACAGCATCTTCCATCCAAGGGAGAGGCTCATGTAGCTTTTGCCTTAATTCTGGCTAGGTGCTCCATCAGTAGCTCTGGTTGTGCTTTCTGTGATGTGGCAGAGCTGCCTGTGTTTTAACTGTTAAGAAAATCAGCTTGTATGAATACTTTGCTTTCTGAATGAATAGATTGTATTGTAGAATTACTTCTTTAACAACCAAGTAGGTGTTGCCTATCAGTTAGCTTGGACATAATCATCCAATCCCAACAAGTTTGAAGATGGTGGAAGCCTTGTAGCTAGAGAAATTGTTGTTGACAGCATCTGACTCTTAAGCTGACAGTATTGCTTTAAAATTGTTTCTGTGACTTTAGTGCTGTTGAAAGGTGCTGGCTGGACAGCCCTGAATACTGGTGGCCTCTGCATCTACAGAGCAGGTAGAACCCAGGCTCTGGCTGCACAAGCTTCCACCACACTGCCCTGCCAGCATGCATCCACCCCTAGGCTGGAGAGCCCACCTCTAGGGCTGATGGAGGAGAGCAATCTCTGTGGTCTGTTCTGTCTTTCACTTTTCTTCTGAGGCAGACCAGCTGTAGCAGTTGCATGTGGATGGATGCCTTCCTATTAGGAATGGGCCTGTGATCCTAGGATGGATTTTTTTTTTTCTGTTTTTAAACTAAAAATGGGGAGAATCTATGAAGTCATTTTATGTGTTTTCCTGTCTATTTAACAAGTACAAGTTTGGAAGAATGGTGACCCTCTCCTATTTTTTTTTTTTTTTAAATCTTTATTTATTTATTTTTTCCCAGTGGATTTACAGTTTAGAAAAAGTTAATGGGAATCTTTAAGGAATGGATAGGGAATACTAACTCTCAGTTAGGGATTAGCTGCTGTCCGCTCCACCAATCCTTAGGGAGAACCTACAGCACTGCTCTTTTTCTCTACAGCAAGCCTTATTGGTGTAGAAGGAGGTAACGCCACCCGTATCGGCAGGTTTGCAAACTATCTGAGGAACCTTTTGCCATCCAATGACCCAGTTGTAATGGAAATGGCTTCCAAGGCTATCGGGCGGCTTGCAATGGCTGGTGACACCTTCACAGCTGAGTATGTGGAGTTTGAGGTGAAACGTGCTCTGGAATGGCTGGGGGCTGACAGGAATGAAGGTCGAAGACATGCAGCTGTAAGTGATTTATTTTTATTTTTTCTGACTTCACCTGTCTTGGAATGGGATGGTTAGGTTTAATGGTGGTGGGAGAGGTTCTAAGAAAGCTGGGAAAAAGCTCTGCTAGTGCAATTGTAAGGATCTGTGATCCTATCATAGCAGATGCAGTGTTTCCTCCCTTCTACCTTATGAATTCCTCATGACTAAACAAGGTTGAGAGACCATTATGCTATCATCTGTAAAAGTGGACGGAGCTGGTTACAGCTCAGGCTCACAGACACTAAGAGTCTAAATAAATGATACTGCATTCTAGAAATTGAGGTTTGTGTATGGGTGCTCATTTTCACACATTCACTGTTTCTTTCCCCGCCTCCAGGTTCTTGTTCTGCGTGAGCTGGCAATCAGTGTGCCTACCTTCTTCTTCCAACAAGTGCAGCCGTTCTTTGACAATATTTTTGTGGCTGTGTGGGATCCCAAACAGGCCATTCGAGAGGGAGCCGTTTCTGCCTTAAGAGCCTGCCTTATCCTCACCACTCAGCGGGAACCAAAAGAAATGCAGAAACCTCAGTGGTACAGAGTAAGAAAATAACTTTATTTGAAACAGTTGTTTTAGAAGAGTTAAGCTTTGTCTGAAATTCAGCTTTGCTGCCATTGCCACATGGCTTAAGGCTTCCTAGTATCAAACAGAACTTGGCCAGCGCAGCTGAATATTGTGAGCTCTGCTTTCTTGTGGTCAAAAATGTGATGAAGCTATTGATGAAGTTTATACCATGGCATAGCTGACTGGCTGTTTGATTAGTGGTGTTGAAAATATTCTGCAGCAGATTCTACAACTTCTGGATAATTGTTAGCTAGCAGTATTAATTACAATTTTTCTACTGGCTTTTCCTCTGTTATGATCATTGAGATTTTAATATATTTTTTTTCCCCCAAGCATACATATGAAGAGGCTGAGAAGGGTTTTGATGAAACTTTGGCCAAGGAGAAAGGAATGAACCGTGATGACCGAATCCATGGTGCCTTATTGATCCTCAATGAGCTCGTGAGGATCAGCAGTATGGAGGGAGAGGTGAGCAAGTGAACAGGACGGGGACTATGGCTTTTGGCTGCCAATCTGTTGATTGACAGTGTGTAGTAGCTCAGCAACCTGTGAAAATAAACCACTGTATTTGAAGTGGATTGATGTGACTGTGGATCAGAGCACTGATTGGTTCAAATTAGGTAGTGTCAGAGAAAAAAACGAGTTTGGGCTGAATAGGTATCAAGCTCTGATGGAAAGTGCTATTAATTGAATTAATTACAATAGAAAAAAATACTATAGAATGCAGTCTCTTTTGTTTCAAATTAGATATCCAAATATTTTTTTGCTGAACTTAAGCTTAGTTGATGTCTTCCAGCCGTTTGGATATCAGTGATACAACATGCTGCTTAGGAGATTTAGGTAGCACTGGACTAGGTATCTTTTAGTCACCTGTGTTTTTTTCTTTTGTTTTTTTTTTTTGTTTGTTTGTTTTTCAAATGTGCTTTTCTGCTTTATCCAGCGCCTTAGAGAGGAGATGGAGGAGATCACTCAGCAGCAGCTTGTGCATGACAAGTACTGCAAAGACCTGATGGGCTTTAGTACCAAACCTCGCCACATCACTCCCTTCACTAGCTTCCAGTCTCTTCAGCCCTCTCAGTCAAATGCTTTGGCTGGTCTTCTGGGTTACAATGCCCACCAAGGAATCATGGGTTTTGCAACTTCACCTGTGCCAGCAAAGTCTACCTTGGTAGAAAGTCGATGCTGCAGGGATCTAATGGAGGAAAAGTTTGATCAGGTAAGCGTTCAGTCTTGCCTTTCCAAATTCACGACGCAGGTTCTTGTAATTAACCTCTATATCCTTATTAGGCAGGCAATACTGCCTAATACTGAATTGGGGCATCAAAACTCAGTGATTGTATGTATTCTAGCTGTATAACTCTCTCTGTTAGAGCAGTGGTTTAATTTCTTGATTCATCTGTCTTCCAGATGGGCTCTGAAGCCAAATGTCAGTAGAATGCCTTAGGGTACCCGGGTAATAAACAGCCTTGCCTTACTTCCAGTAGCCATCCTTCAGAGCCCAATCCATATCCTTTCAGGTGTGCCAGTGGGTTCTTAAGTGCAGAACCAGCAAAAACTCTTTGATCCAGATGACAGTTCTCAATCTGCTCCCACGGCTGGCGGCTTTCCGTCCTTCAGCATTCACAGGTGAGGAGGCAGGTGGCTGAGTGTTAGAAGTGAAATTGTACTTGAAGTTACCCAGGTGAGTTTGTGCAGACAATGCAGAAGTAGAAATGCGGTGCTTGGGAGATGAGCAGGCGAATTCATCCATGCAAGTGGTGGGAGGACAGTCTTTTTTTCTGGGTAAATATGACTTGACATCTGATGCCAGTGTGTTGCTCTAATGAAGAAAATAGATTGAAAGCTGTTCTCTGAATTCTGTAATTGATTTCCTGAGAAGTAGAACCTCATTTATTTTTTGTATTAGTGTGTCACATTTAGGGCTGAACTCTGTTCTCTTGATCACAATCAGGGTGACCTTAATACTGTCAGCAGAATTGTCTTTCTCCGTTGCATCTGCCAGAAAATCTCAAGGTAAAGTGAGAAGTAGCTGCTGCTGCAGTTCAGCTGATTTGTCAAGCAAGCTTAGAAGAATATTTGAGTTGTAGGCATGTCATCAAACTGATCCAAGTAGGTTGGAAAATCATGATTAAGTTTCCAGTAAAAACAAGTACTTGTTTCATGTTTATGTATATAATCCCTAGGCAGTGTCTTGGGCTACCTGTTGCAATGTTCTCTTGTAGCTCTTTCATTTTTGTGGAACTTATTTTTGAAAAGAAAAAAAAGCCTTTGAGGCCGTGGGAGTTTTATCACATAGTGACCTGTTTGTCACCACTTACACCAGCGATTTTATATTGCAGTGTCTGTCACCTAGTTTTATACTTGTAAATACATAGTTACAAATCTGCTGCAACTGTATAAACCTAAAGGACCTCCATTATCTATCTTGTTCTCTTTTGTGGGCAGCTGATCAGTATCTTCCAGACACCATGAACCATGTTCTCAGCTGTGTGAAGAAGGAGAAGGAGAGAACAGCAGCCTTCCAGGCCTTGGGTTTGCTTTCTGTGGCTGTCAGATCTGAGTTTCAAGCTTACCTGCCAAAAGTCCTTGAAATAATAAAAGCAGCTCTTCCACCAAAGGACTTTGCTCACAAGTAAGTATGCCAAAGTTAGAGGAGGAAACTGAAAATCCCTTTCTTTGTATAATTTTTGTGATGTGGGATTAAATGATCATGTTAAAATCAATTATTTTTGTAAGACTGATAATGGAAGTGAAATGAGAAAAAATGTTTGAAAAACAGCAGCTCCTGTTAATTAACTACTACGTGATCTCTTTCCAGGAGGCAGAAGTCTGTGCAGGTTGATGCTACAGTCTTCACCTGCATTAGTATGTTGGCACGAGCCATGGGACCAAGTATCCAGCAGGACATTAAAGAGCTTCTGGAACCTATGCTGGCTGTGGGTCTGAGGTAAACATGAGGCACAGGAGCACTTTTTTCTGTTAGCCACTGGATGGCATTGTTGACCATGCAGAAGCAGATCTTGAAAGTGTTCAGGTTGTGAAGGAAGATTATTTTTCTAAATGATTTGTATTGCTCTTTCAGAAGAGTAATATTATATGTCTCTTGAATTACTTGAAAGCATTAGTCTCTGTAAATAAGTCTTTTTTTTTTCTTTTTTTTTTTTTTTTTTTTTTTTAAGAAACTAGTGAATCCAAAGACAATTTCCTTTACTTCCCACTGTTCAAATACACTTGGCAGCAGCCTGCGAAAGTTTAGAAAGCCTCTGAAGGGTAGCAGATTTCTGCCATATCACATTGGCAGGAAAGGAGAGTGATGAATATTTGCTCCTGGTTTCTATTGGGAATTTCATAGCTCATGAAGTTATTAATATGGGAAGGTACAGAGGAATGCTGCTTGCATTAATGTTACCACCTGGAGCTGAATTTAGTTGCCTTTGTGTCTAGGAGGCAAAAGTAAGATGAATCACTGAAGTTTACATCAATGTAGTCTGACGTAATGGCTGTCTGCCTGCTTCTTTCCATCAGCCCTGCTCTAACAGCTGTGCTGTACGACTTGAGTCGTCAGATCCCCCAGCTAAAGAAGGATATCCAGGATGGGCTGCTGAAAATGCTTTCCCTTGTTTTAATGCACAAACCTCTGCGACATCCAGGCATGCCAAAAGGTCTTGCCCATCAGCTGGCCTCCCCTAGCCTCACCAACATCCCAGAGGCCAGTGATGTGGGTAGCATCACACTTGCCCTACGTACGCTGGGCAGCTTTGAGTTTGAAGGTAAACTATGGAATAAGGAAGCAAAAGACTTCCTTAAACTCCTGTTACCCAGTAAGACCAGCAATCAGGGTGTAAACTTGTGTTAAGTTCCCGTCTTCTTCTTTCTAGGGCATTCTCTGACTCAGTTTGTCCGGCATTGTGCAGACCACTTTCTGAACAGTGAGCACAAGGAGATACGGATGGAAGCAGCCCGCACTTGCTCTCGCTTGCTCACGCCTTCCATCCACTTGATCAGTGGCCATGCCCACGTGGTCAGTCAGACAGCAGTGCAGGTTGTGGCTGATGTTCTCAGCAAACTGCTTGTGGTTGGAATAACAGACCCAGGTTAGTGTGGCATTCAGTGAAAAGGGTTCCCCTACCGTGTGTTGATGTAGGGTCTGAACGTGCTTGCCATTAACTTAAGATGTCAGTCTTCACAAAAAAATGCTGGTAGCCTGAGACAAGTTGATTTCTGCACACGGTCTCCAGATGTGCTGCTTATAGGTGCAAGAGGTTAATACTGTATTGATTGGGGTATTGATGCAGTACTGAGCAGCGCTGAATCTGTTGGGCTGACCTAACTTGTTTCTCATGGGTAAAATGCTGAGGTAGTGTTTCATGCTGGGAAAGCTTTCAGCATTTTTTTTTTTTTTTTTTTTTTTTTTGGAAGTTCTGAAGAATTTTGAGTCCAGCTGTGAGTAAGGGTAATAATAAAAAGAGGAGCTTACTGCATTTAAAAAAAAAAACCAAATGTGTTCTTGCAGACCCTGATATACGTTTCTGTGTATTGGCATCTCTGGATGAGCGATTTGATGCTCACCTTGCCCAGGCAGAAAACTTGCAAGCTCTTTTTGTGGCCCTGAATGATCAAGTATTTGAAATCCGAGAGCTCGCCATCTGTACTGTGGGTCGCCTGAGCAGCATGAACCCTGCCTTTGTCATGCCTTTCCTGCGCAAGATGTTAATCCAGGTAAAGAAGAGGGATACCTGCAAAGTGTTTGGTAGTTGAGGTTAAGATGGTGCTAAAGAACTGGGCTCCCTGACTGCAGTGAATGTAAGGGAGAGTGAGTGAATGTATTAATCAACCAGCTTAGGTTTCAGCAAGTCTTTCTTACTGATGGATGTTTGGAATGAAGCTCTAGGAGTGTGTTTAGTATGAGAGGATGGTGGTCACCATTTTGCTCTGTGTTTATCTTGCCTGGAGCTCTTTCCAACTGTATTGAGGAAAAATGCTCTGCACAACATTTGGGCAAACTGTTAGGCACTGCTCCACGAGTGTGTTTGTTTTGAAGACATATATTCCGATTAACTGTTTGGATGGAGTGCAAATGTAGAATATCATTTAAAATCTTTTGGTGTCATTGGATAGGAGAGAAATCTGAAGATTTTTTTTTTATCTACATTTTATTTTCTTATTTCTCATGCTTCCGTCATCTTTCCTGCAGATTCTAACAGAACTAGAACACAGTGGTGTTGGTAGGATTAAAGAGCAAAGTGCCAGGATGTTGGGTCATCTGGTTTCTAACGCTCCACGCCTCATTCGTCCATATATGGAGCCTATCCTGAAGGTACAGTCAGTCTCTCTCCTTCTCTGTCTGCTTCCCTCATGCACACTTTCTGTTTATTTTGGAGTGAAATGATACAGCAAGTGGGTGTACAACCCCCACCTTGATCAGAAGCTGCTTTTCTTTCGCTTCGTCATAGCAGTAGAAAATCTGATTGGTGTGGATGTCACCCTGAGTAATAATGCATGCGTATGACAGAGTAACCTAATTTGATTCTGGATTTGCATAAAGTTGGTGACACTGAGTTTTTATTTACTGTTCAAATACTCACTGTGATGCAAGTTCAGCCTCTGAGGAATTTTAGGTGGAAAGGAAAGAAGAGAAGACTTTGAGTATTTCATGTATAGCAAGAAGTCATCTCAGCACATTCTAATCTGTTCCTCTGTACCGCCCAGGCACTGATTGTGAAACTGAAAGATCCTGATCCAGATCCAAATCCAGGGGTGATTAACAACGTTTTAGCTACCATAGGGGAACTTGCACAGGTAGGGAAATTGCAAGTATTTCTTTTTCATGTTTGTCACTTGTCAAGCTTCTGGAGATGCTAGACAAAGAACTTTATGTGATTTTCAATAGGTCAGTGGGCTGGAGATGAGGAAGTGGGTGGATGAACTCTTCATTATAATTATGGACATGCTACAGGACTCTTCCCTGCTGGCTAAAAGACAAGTAAGTGTTTGACAGTTGCACTAAACTTGCTGTTCTGTGTCAAAAACAGTAATGAAATATCTGTGTCCCATCACAGCTGCTAGAACAAAACTTTAAATCACTCAAGTCTCTCTCTTGGATAGCATACAGTCACATTTGTGACTTGTGTCACAGGCTGGGGATTGCAGTGCCTCTTTCTTGACAAAGTACTGAATTTACTTCTGAAGGTAAAGAAGGAAAAAGTGAAGTAGCTTTCTTTGAAATGCATGCACTCAGTCTTGGTGCCTGTTTGAACTGTATCTCCAGGTTATGGCAATTAAGTCAGTCACTGATTCTGTTGCATGACATAATACATTCACTGGTCAAAACGAATCTTTTCTGGATTTAACCATTCCAGGTGGCTCTTTGGACACTGGGTCAGCTTGTGGCTAGCACTGGTTATGTGGTGGAACCATACAGGAAGTACCCAACTTTACTGGAGGTGCTTCTGAACTTCCTGAAGACTGAGCAGAACCAGGGCACCCGTAGAGAGGTACGAACACAAAGCTTTCTCACAATTCTTTCTGAAAACTTTTCAAAAAGTGCTTTTGAAATTTGAAATAAATGCCTCTGAACAAAGACTAAAAAACGAGAAGTGAAAGATAACTGCTGTGGCTGACATAAGTACAGTAAGCAGAATTAAGAGAATGGAAAGGTGAATGAGTGAAATGGCCTCCAGCAGTTGGATGGAAAGAACTGATGCTTTCTGCAGGCAGTCGTTTCAGTTCCAGATCTTCTTTCTTTAATCCTCAGCACCTTTCCAAGCCTGGATTCATGTGTTGACTTTTGCCTTAGTGCTGCGCTTCTGACAAATTTTCTTTGTTTCTCTTTTATCAGGCTATTCGTGTGTTGGGGCTGCTGGGTGCTTTGGACCCCTACAAACACAAGGTGAACATTGGCATGATTGATCAGTCACGAGATGCTTCTGCTGTCAGCCTCTCAGAGTCCAAATCTAGCCAGGATTCTTGTAAGCATCTGGAGAAACACCTCCTTTGTTTTCTCTTCCAAGTGAATATACAAAGAGCTTCAATATACAAACAATTTGTGGGGTTTTTTTGTTTGTTTATTTTTCTTGCCACTTTATCTTCTCTTCTGAGCAAATTATTATTGTGAATTGAAGTGCTCTTGAAGTGCTATGGTATGGAAAAACATTTTAATATACAACTTGTGACATTGTCTTCTTTCTCCTAGCGGATTACAGTACCAGTGAGATGCTGGTGAACATGGGAAACCTCCCTCTGGATGAATTCTATCCAGCTGTCTCTATGGTGGCACTGATGAGAATTTTCCGAGACCAGTCCTTGTCCCAGCACCACACAATGGTGGTTCAGGCCATCACCTTTATTTTCAAATCTCTTGGACTGAAATGTGTGCAGTTCCTGCCCCAGGTCATGCCAACGTTCCTTAATGTAATAAGGGTCTGTGATGGTGCCATCCGAGAGGTGTGTACACTCCTTCCCTTTTATTCCACTGCCTTAAAATAAGAATGCATTTAAAAGAGAATGCAGCTGGCTTTAGGCATTGCTGTGCTGTGTGTTGCTGTCTAGCATGCTGCAGAAGTGAGGTACAGCTCTGCCTTTTCTCTCCTTTGAACATTTGATAGAATATTCAATGGAAACAAATGTTCTGCTTCTTATTGAAGCTTCTGACTATAATCCTAATGTGGACATTATCTCCTTCTGTTGTTTTTTTTCATTAAGCTGTTTTTTTGTTTTTTTTTGTTTTTTCCTAGGGAAACAGCTTGTGCAGCTCCCAGAGCTTTCAGTGATCTCTGCATTAGTGCACTATTGCAGTTATTAAATAGTAGAGGTAGATTCTTCAAGTTTCCAATAGAACTGTGTACTTTAGCACATCTATGAGAAGGAAAATTCAATTTCCTAACATCCAGAGCAACATGGACAGTAATTCCACAGCAGCATTTTCTCTTCCTTCCCACTTAATTTTCAGTTTTAGGAGGAGATGAAAATTGTGATAATTGGCCTAAGGTGGTACATCTGACCAGAGATGGCTGGTGTTTGCCAAGCTTTTTTCTCAGGCTGCTGAAAACAATCTCTGGGGTGGGAAGGGCTGTTTGTATTAGTTGTTGATATTGTGTTTTATAGGTGGGATGGGTGCTTCCTTAGCAGACTCTCAACCCTGCTATAAAACCATTGTTTTCTCCCATACTGAACTACTACTCAGATTGGAAGGAAAAGCTCTCAGGGTTCTGGGTTGGCCAAACTCCTGAGCATGGCTGATCTAACTGCTTGAAAGCTACGTAGTTGTGCAGACCTATTAAAAATGTTCAGGTAAAAGAACATGGTGAAAGTGTACTGGGGACAAGAGCTGAGGTGGGTACGTGTGGCTACAAGGAAGCAGGTCCTTGTCCTACATGTAAGCATGCTTTTTCAACACACTCCAAAAAAAGGCACAACATAGGAGCTCAGCATTCATTTTTGGTAAATGTAGGTGTGCTGCTCTCACTAAAGAAATTTGTGTTATTTCTTCCTCAGTTTTTGCACCTGTTGTCTCTTTCTCTGAACTTCACTTTCACTGCATTTTGCCAATGTAGTCTTTGAATACTGCATGAAGAAACTATATTTAATATGCAATGATTTCCATATTCCTACTTTCCCTGGGGGAAAAAAAGGCTGTAAACATTTATTTTATGGACAAGGAGATTTTACCCACATTATTTTATACCGATTTCAAAAATAAATTCATTGCCACAAGTGAGTGCATAAGATTGTGTTAGGGGAAAAGGAATTGCAAAATTGTCACAGTATACATGAATAAAATTGTCTCAAAGTTCTCTTACTGTATCAAACATCATTCAAAAGAAAAAAGTGATACATTAGGCAATATATCAAGGAACAAACTCTCTTCCCATTGACTTCTCACCCGTATACCGTGGTGGGGATGGGAAAGAGTGCAGGAGTATTTTAAAACATGTGCCAGTTTGGCTAACAGGCAGGGGGAAAGGTTAGGGGCTGTATTTTTGGAAGCATCCTTCAAATCTGAATTACAAAACTGTTGTAGTTGAAGTCTTGGCATTTGTGCTTGCAAGTTTATTTTGGCACATCCTAATAAGTTTGCTTACCTAAATATCTATGTGCTTGACTGTATGAGGCTTGGAGCTCATAAAATTTTTGATGCAAGTAAAAAACAAAACAAAACAAAAAAATTAAGAAAGAAAAACCAAACACCACTGCACTGGAGCCACTAAGAATTTAGCCCCATTTCTTGAGCATATGCATGCTATCTGTTTGATAAATCAGCTTGTGAATTGCTTGAGAAACACAGTTCACTCTGGTGTTCAAATAACTATTCTGATCAGTACCTGTTTCTTCTTCTAGTTCCTGTTCCAGCAGCTGGGGATGTTGGTGTCCTTTGTGAGAAGCCACATTCGGCCCTATATGGATGAAATTGTCACCCTCATGAGAGTGAGTACAATTTTTAAGACAGTCTTGTACTGTTCAAAAACAGCTTTAACAGGAGGTGTTCTGAGTTCATAAATAAATGGCATTTCACTTCATTTTCACATACTGTTTGCAAACACATGGAGATAAGAGAAATCAGTAGCCTAGAGGTTATTTTTAACAGCACTAAACATACTGGAGGCACTGAATGTTTTAAAAACAAACCAAAACTGCTCACTTATATAACTATAATGGAAGTGTAGGCCCTCCATACAGGCTTGGATTTGTGTAGACACTGTCTCCTACGATCTGCTTTTCTTGTAATTGGTACAGTTTAGCTGAAGGAGAATTACTTAATTTTTTTCTGGTTTCTTCTGTAGGACTTCTGGGTCATGAACAACTCCATACAGAGCACAATTATCCTACTTATTGAGCAAATTGTGGTGGCTCTAGGAGGCGAGTTCAAGCTCTATCTGCCTCAGCTCATTCCTCACATGTTACGGGTCTTCATGCATGACAATAGTCAGAGTCGAATTGTCTCTGTCAAGGTGAGTGGGAAGCTACAACCTGCTGGGTTGGTTTGGGTACTGCCAAGGCAGGTACAGGCTGCGTGCCTTCTTTTAGAAGGATTTCTGCTGCTTGTGTTGTAGGTGCAGTGTTGGCAGTGGCTTGGGGTGAAGTACAGACAATAGTCTCTTGAAAGCAAAAGGTCAAAGCAGCTTTTCTCTGGAGACTGATCTATTTAAAATGCATCTTTTTTTTTCTCCAGCTATTGAATGCAATCCAGCTCTTTGGAGCTAACCTGGATGACTACCTTCATTTATTACTACCTCCCATTGTAAAGCTGTTTGATGCCCCAGATGCCCCAGTGGTGGCTCGCAAGTAAGTGTTAGTAGCTTTGCAGTCTATCTTTTTGGCTGTGACATCCCAGTTTCTCAGTGGTTTCCCTGGCCACATGTAGAGTGAAATAACTCTTAGTTTTCTGCATTAAATCATTACAGAAGGCTGTTCTCAGATGGACTGTGCAGCACTGTTATTTGGATATAGACTACTAACTTTCTGTTCTCACCTGTCAGCATTCTAGTCACTGCAGCTTGCAAGCTGTCCTGCAAATGATAGCTGTGTTAATGGTTTTGGTGATATTCTTCCCATTATTTCTGATACCTGGGAGGTCTGAGCATGAATCACTTACATATTTTTTTACATTCTATTTCTTCTGTTGTGTCATGAGAGATTAGAAATCTTTTCTTTCTGCTCTGACTTTAGGGCTGCTCTTGAAACGGTGGACCGCTTGACAGAGTCTCTGGATTTTACCGATTATGCTTCACGAATTATTCATCCCATTGTGAGAACACTGGATCAGAGCCCAGAGCTACGAACAACTGCAATGGACACTCTCTCCTCTCTAGTATTCCAGCTGGGAAAGAAGGTAATGCACTTCTAAGGCTTGTAAGCTTATAGATGAAAGAATAGTCCGAAAGATCAGGGCTTTGAAGTTGAATATTTATTTTATAGTGTTTTGGGGTTTTTATATAAAGTCTTTCCTTCTCTTAGTTGATTCTGGACTGGGATATTACTAAATTAGACACTCACAATTGGTTTCTTATCAGATCAGTGAAACAAAGGTGGGATTTTACTGCTCTTGGTGAGTAACTAGTTTTTGATGTATTCCCTTGTTCAGTACCAGATCTTTATCCCGATGGTAAACAAAGTTCTGGTGCGACACAGAATTAACCATCAACGCTACGATGTTCTTATCTGCAGAATCGTAAAGGTTAGTTGAAATGCATATTGTTGTTTGCATCAAAGTACTTGAGGAGTGTTTTCATGTTGATTTTGATGTAGCTGGGAGACTTTAAGATATTTGTAAAGTGAAGAGTAGTTGTTGCTATATTTATGTGTTAAGTATGTATCTGTACGGAGTCTGAGATTGATTGGGAAAACTGTTGTCAAATGGTATCAGTTACCTCCCACAGAAAAATCACTGCAAGTCCTAGGTAAGAACTTAAATTTGTAGTCAGTATCATCACTTTTTCTGCTGGAGATTCTTACATGTGAATTTCCCCTACTTGTTTCCGCGGAGTCAAGACCTAATAAAGAGATAACAAGGTCTCATTTTCTGTAGTAGGGCCAACATTTCAAAAACTCACAACTGCTATGTAATTTAGTATAGAACAAGCAGTGTATTGCGTCCCACATTGAGTAGTGAGATGAGTAGAAATAAAGTGTTTGTTTTTAAAGTCAAGTTATTCTGCATTGGTGTATTATTTTGTCCTTTCATACTAGGAGATATCTTAGTACAAAGTTATCTCAAGTATGAAAGGGCTATCGTTTGAATTCACTGTTTTATAAGCTGTAATAATCACTATTATGAAACACAGTTGTTTGCTTCACAAACTGAGTTGTGAGATTGGCTGATGCACTGACTATCATCCCTTTGATTTACAGAAAATTGCTTTTATCTGTGTAGGTGTGATCCTCACTGTGAACTGTTTATTGTAGGGCTACACTCTTGCTGATGAAGAGGAGGATCCCCTGATTTATCAACATCGGATGTTGAGAAGCAACCAGGGAGAAACTTTGGCCAGTGGTCCTGTGGAAACAGGTCCTATGAAGAAATTACATGTTAGCACCATCAACCTGCAGAAGGTAAAACTGGAGCCCTGCACAGAACAATGGAGGAGCTATTGTGTCTAAATTAAGCAGTTTGTTCAGTGCATCTACACATTTGTTTACTTCTCTTTTCTGTTGCTAGCTTTGTATAAGGACAAGGTCAAGGTAGTGTTGGAGAATCCCTTTAAAATCAGAGGGTGCTAAGGGACTTAAAGATAGGAGCAGCTGCATTATCTGGCTGTTAAAAACTGAAGTAATCTTGATGCTTTCTCCTTATGTGAAGTATTAAGAAGGCTTCTTTGATTAAAAAGAATCATCTGTAGTTTTTAGAGACATCTACTTCAGAGCCTCTGCTTTTTTCTAATCAAACCATTGCCCTCATATCTTACTGTTCATAGTCTTCAAGCTGCTGTAGAACTTAATAGTTACATTAATTTAAACAGTAAATGTTTGCAGCACTTGGCACAGTATCAGGATGGATAGGCTTCAAAATGCTGGACTTACAAATTTAAGTCTAAATGCCTTAAGTATTTTTAAGCTGATGTTTCAACAGTAGCTTCAGCTCTTGATGGGTTTTTGCACGGAAAGAATTATCAATGTTAAATATTTGTTGTGACAGGAATGAATTTCTTAGAAATAAGACTGATCTACTGCGAATTATTTGGTAACTGTAAATGGATTTCAGAGAATTGAAAAAGGAATCTCAGAAATACGATTTGGAGTTGTGAAGAAGTAATGCTTCCTTTTGATGGATTTTTTTCTGCTTTTGGACTGTGCTCTGTTTAGATTGGTAGTTAAATTGTTTTGCTTTGTACTGCAGGCCTGGGGAGCAGCAAGAAGAGTCTCCAAAGATGACTGGTTGGAATGGTTAAGAAGGCTCAGTCTGGAGCTGCTGAAAGATTCCTCCTCACCATCCTTGCGCTCATGCTGGGCCCTGGCTCAGGCATATAATCCTATGGCTCGGTACATTAATTATGTCTTTTTCAGATCACTTGAAATTGCAGATGCAAGCCAGAGGTTATAAGGAAAAAGATAGTTTCTTAAAAGCTCATAGGTTCTGTAAATAGAGTTCCTGGGACAAATCAAATAGTTGGCAACTTGATTTCATTTCCAGCCTTTGCTCTTGGCAGCTCCACGATGTGCACAAAATCTTTAGTGGAATTCTGCGTATTAGTCTAGAAATAACATAAGACACATAAAAGTGGAACTGGAGTATGAAATAGTCTCATGGGTCTGTTGTGGGTGAATAAAAATTCCATAGAGTGGAGTAAGCTGCTGTACTTTATTGCAGCCAGTATGTCTGGAGAAGTGTAGAGTTTCTGTAAGCAGTTGCCCAGTTATCTCTTCATTACGATATACACTTGTCATCTCAGTGCATAAGAATCTGGCCACTGCTGATAGGGAAGTGTTTGACCTGGTTTAGTTTTATGTTAAAGTGAGCTTTGTCACTTTTTTCAATTATGAAATTGAAAAAAGAGTGTGATAAAAGGTCAGCACTTCCTAGGTAGACAGAGATAATGCTCCTGTCCTCCATACATACTTGCAAATGCATCACAAATCCATTTCACAGGATTTCTTCAGAGCACTACTAGTGACAAGGGCAGTCACTATTGTTTTCATCACCATTCCTTCTCCCTCCCCAAGATCTGCCACTAATGCAATCTCCAGCTGTTGCAGTCCTCTAGTGAGTTCAGAATGTCTGTGCACATCTGGTGAAATGCCCAATTATTTTCACAGTATTCATTTGTAACCAAAATCAAATGAGGCCTCATCCTTTGTCACATAAAAGCGTTCTTGCTGCTCTGAAGATTCAGTTCTAGCCTAGAATACTTACTAGCAAATGATAATACTATCTCTTACTATCATATTATCTCGTTCTATTATGTGTTTTTATAATGTAGGTCTCAGTATTTGGTACAGAAGCTGCTTTTGTAAAAGTTAACCACTGTGTTTCACAGGTGGACACATATATGGTGTTTGTAAGCTATCTTTGCTTGCTGTCAAATACACTTTTTCTCTCGAGTAATCTTTTAATTTTTTTATTTTTCTCTCTCTTTTCAGTGATCTCTTCAATGCTGCTTTTGTTTCATGTTGGTCTGAACTGAACGAAGACCAGCAGGATGAGTTGATCCGAAGCATTGAATTGGCTCTGACTTCTCAGGACATTGCAGAGGTCACTCAGACACTGCTGAACTTGGCAGAATTCATGGAACACAGCGACAAGGTAGACACACTGTCAGGCTTTCTAACTCTGGCTAGTTGGCAGGTGTTTAGTGCATGGGAAGGATGTGAAGAGTTCATGCATACTTTCTCTCTCACTTTTTTTTTTTTAATTAACTTTCCTTCGATGTATGTGCTCTACCCAGGGTCCACTGCCTTTGAGAGATGATAATGGCATTGTCCTTCTGGGGGAGAGAGCAGCAAAGTGCCGAGCATATGCCAAGGCTCTTCACTACAAGGAGCTGGAATTTCAGAAGGGCCCCACTCCAGCCATTCTAGAGTCTCTTATCAGGTAGGACTACAGCTGATGAGACTTTTTTGCTCCCACATCACGTCCCAATTTAGGAAACTATTAAGATGAATATGGACACTTGTTAAAATTTCAGTATCTACTACAAGTCTCTGTTGTAGGCTTACCTTCTCTAGATGTACACTCCTGACTGCTAAATTCTGCTACAAGAAGCTACAGGAAGCTGAAAAGATGGGGATAGTTCTGATTTCCTCCCTTATACCTTCAAGTTCAGTATGGGGCTGCTTGGAGTGGCTTTAATATAGATGAAAGAGATTTCTATACCTACAAATAAATAAGCTAGAACAGCTGAAGCTTTTGACTAAAATTTTAGTCAAGTTCTACTCTTCTGGCTTAGATAGATTTTATTCTTTATATATCAAATTGAACATACTGTATCGAATGGGGGAGTGTACTGTCCTGAGCTTTGTCAACAAAAATCATAGAATCAGAAGGGCCTGAGTTGAAAAGGACCTCAAAGATTATCTAGTTTCAACCCCTCTGTCTGGAATACATGCACAGTTAGTAACAAAGCAGTTGAAGCTACTGTGCATGTTCTGAAGAAGAGTGGTCTTGTGCCCTCTTGAGAATCTTTCCATTTTCATCTTGCAGTTGCTTTGTTCTGCTGTCTCAGAGTTCAAAAACCTGACTTCAGAGTGTGCCCACAGAAACACAAGAACAAAGTGTCACTCGGTGTAGGAACAGAAGTTCTGCTAAAGTGATTTCTTTAAATTTCTTTCTTTTAAGAGAGATTATAACTTTGAATCTTTATGATTGTAATTTCAGGAGGCTTTCTGCAATTGCATTGTGGTGCACCCCTTCTCTGCTTACCAGCAGCTCTGCTTAGTAATATACCTCTTGGCTTCAGAACTCTGAAGGGTTTGGTTTTGGTACTAAACAACCCATTTTCAAACATGAATCTGTTTCTTATCCAGAGAACATTAATGCTACGATCTGATATCAACAGATTGATTTTGGTTAAACAAAAATTGGCTTTGTCTGTATGCTGTAATTTTTCAGTCCTTATAACTCCTTGGAGTTTGCTTCCTTGTTCCCTCCCCACCTTGTTCCTTGTTCCCAGCTTCTATTTGATTTGTTTCATCCTTTGTCCTTTTATTTTTCTGAGGAAAAGATATAGAATTCAGTGCGTCAGTTGTGGTCAGTTGTGCAGTTATTTCTTTGTGCACCATAAGGCAAGTTAAGGAGCAAAGAGTTGAAATAAATCAAGATTAAAAATGAAAGACAATTTATTAGAAATCTTAAAGTTTAGAAATCTTCCAAATTTCTAGACCACAGTTAAAATGGTTCCAGCTAAGTTCCATGCAGCTGAAATTTATAGTATTAATAGTCAAACATTTAATAGTCAGACATACATAAAGCAATTACTGACACTTCTATCTCCCTTTTCACACGAGACCAAACAATTTAAATTAGATTCAAGTCCTCTTTAAGGTGAATAGAAATAGATATATTAAATATAACTATCTTTTCCAACATATTCAAACAAGAGTAATGCTATGGGAGGAATCTTTTTTAATGTTCTTTGCAACACTGTGTTATAAAAGGGAGAAACAAGATACTGATTTTCAACATAACATCTCCAGTTAACTTTCAGTTGGAAGATCTTCAGAACGAGTGTGAATATTTCTCAGTGTATGAAGTGTGATTTAATAACTTTGGGGTTCTCTGTGTAGTTCTCTGGTGTGTAGTAGTGTTTTGCTTAAGGATACAGTGGTTTCAGGTGTAGGAGTGGAGTTTGGTTGTCTGGGTCTTTATTTTTGCTAACTTGCTGTTTTCTTATTTTCTTACTGCCTTACAGAACACTTCTATATCCTAACATGAACATAATTTGGTGGTGGCCTGAAATGTTGCACTCTAGTTTTATCAGGCTTTAGGAATAAGTGTTGTATAGGATATGGGATAAATCCTTTCTCCGGGGCACTGTGCTGTGTGCAGCTGTCTGTGGGGACAGCAGCAGGAGATGGCAGTAAAACTTCAGGAGAGAACCTGCACAATATTAGCTTATGGAGAATTTTTGGGCTTCATTTTTCCTTCTGTGGGGATGTAAGCTGAAAAAAGGTCCATCAAGAACACTTCTATTTGGTGATTACCCTCGTGGTGATTACATTGGTTTGAGACCAATGTGTTGCTTTTGTGATTTGAATCCCTCTTGAAAGGAGCTGAACAGCAGTACTTATACTTGACAGATGGAATGGGAGCAAGGAGGCTTTCTTTTTGCAGTCCCTGCCTAACTGATTAGTACAACCCACTAGTTGCAATGCTAGTGAAAACACACCAGGAAGTTTTCTGAAGGTGCTGTAAGCGCAGGAGGTGTTTTGCATTTTGTTCTAGCCTATTCTAACACAGTATTTATCCCTTTAGAAAGAATCTTCAGAGGAGATAAGTGTGAGCCCTGATAACACTAGTGGCTGTATCTGGTGTTTGGTGTGCCTTAGTGATTCTGTGTGTACATACTATGCAGTTTTGCACATACGAGATGAAGTGGACAATTAAATGGTGGGAGTTGTCAGTTGCCCACCTTCTCTATAGTGGCATCATGTGGCTGTATGAGCAGGTATTGATTTCCTCTATGGTTTGAAGTCTTCTGGCCGGATCTTCATCTCAACCCGTTTTAGGGAATAGGTTGACCCATGCCATCCATACCAGGTGATACCATCCATGTTTTTGGTGTGTTCTCCTTTGCGGTAGTAAACCCCGTTCAGGTTGGAATCCGTGCAGCAGTTGTACCAATATCCACCTTTTCAGAAAACAAATTAATAGATTCTTAGTCAGCCACTTATTTAAAAACAGGTATGTGTTGTACTAATAATCACGATGAATTATTGCTCTGTTCTGAAGAAATTGCCCAGAATGCAGTATTTAATTCTTAGAGTCTATGGCCCTGATAGATAGTATTGCAGGTAAATTCAAAACTTAACATAAATACTGAATGCATAAATGCTTTACAGTTAAACAGACAGTTTAATCTGTTAGTTTTTCATTTATTTGCTCGTTCCTCTGGGAGTATTTCTTTGCCATCTTTCTGACTGAGAGCATAGGCAATGAATTTGGGTTCCTAGCGTGGACATCTGGAGGCCTTTGGAAAGGGTTTCTGGGCTCTGTGGCTAAAATGCATTATTTTATTTAGATGGATATCAACAGTTTTTATTTACACATTGCACGGGTTTGGACGAGAAGTGAAAAAATAAAGGGCAAGAAGCAGTGGAGACAATTATCTTTGTGACAGAGTCTTGTGTGCTCAACAAGCTCACTGGGGACAGCTTACCTTTACGGAACTGAGCACAGTCATCCACACACTTGTCGTTATCTTTGTCCTTTGTGCTGAAGGCTGTGTTGTTGTGGTACCTCAGGGAGTCACGTCCTGTGTTGCCAGTGTAGTTCCCCACAAAAAGACGGTAGCTGTTCAATTCATTGCTCAGGGTGAACTGCTTGTATTGTGCGTAGCGTATGTTACCTTCCCAGTCCTGTCACAAACAGTGAGGAAGAAATAATTCCTATTAGAATGGTTACAAAAAGACTGTGTGGCCTGTGTTTATATACAGTGCATGTTGCAAGTCTGTTCTCAGTCCTTTTTTATGAGTCTTTTCCATCTCAGGAGCAGGTTGATGGAACTTCTCTAAGGCAGAAAAACTTTCCAGAGCAAGATACCATGTTTCCAAGTCTCAGCACTGCTATCAAACAGTATGTATGGAAACCTGATTTGTAGCTCTCACATCCAGCAGACTCCTTTGATAGTGTGCAGCCTCAAGTCTCTCTCCTTTTTTTTTTTTTTTTTTTTTTTTTTTCCTCTGAAAGAGCAACTTCTAGACATAAAGCCTTGCAGCTCACTTCTGTTTTACATATCCCATCCCTCAAAGCAATTGTGCTGATTGTAAGCTAACCCAAACCAGAACCAAGCCCTAAGGAGACTGTAATTGGGTAATACAGTGCAAACTAACTTGTGCACGAACCAGAAAGAATTGCTGCAAAGTAGAAGACTTGGCCTCAAAATCTTTATCAGATACCTGAGTGAATGTTTAAACCTGCAGTGGTAGCAGTTTGATCTGTCTGCAGAGGATCATACAGGGCTCTCTAGAGCTCACATTACTGAAGACACAGGCTACATGGAGATTGAAGTTGTAACCTTGATTTTGCTTGCTGGAGAACATGGTTCTACTTTGTCCTTGAATCTGTCGCTAGGACCATCCTGCTTCCTTCTATAATTAAAGCATGCAAATTCCTTGAGCCTTCTATTACAATAAGGGATGGTATCTGCTTTGGAAGAACTACTCCATGCAAAACAAAACAAAAAAACAAAACAACAGCCAACAACCTTTGGTTGCTGAGATGGAGAGCTTTTAATTACCTCCAACTCCACCCGCAGAACAGTGGGACGCCGTGAAAGTCGGTAGATGTTTTCATTTCCCAGCCAAAAATCTCCCCGAATATTGCCAAATCCTTCCCTGTATTGTTTCCAGTCCCTATTGAAAGATGTCAGACCAACTTTACGCCTCTGAATGATGGTCCAGCCACCTCCATCTGTCTCCATGTCACAGAACACCTAGAAGAGGAAACGTGCAGTGCTTATCAGGAGACATAGGAAGTTTGTTTTCAGCTGAAACAAGACAAGAAACAGTACTGTTCCAGCTTTCACAAGTTGGAGAACTTCCTGTTTTATTTAAAAAGAATTAAAAAAACAACAACACTGTTATCTAAACATCTTACAGTTTGCCCTTAAGTGCACTTTCCTCCCAGATTTGCCTATGTAAGGATGCTGCCTCAAAGTGCAGGGCATCATAACTCAATATGTGCTCTCTTTCTCTTCTGTATTGTATTTCAGAAAGCTCTTAATGTTTGTTGTGTACATTACATCCTTACCTCCAGATCTGGACTCCCCAGAAATTCATCAGGAGGTAGCTTGTAAACACCAGAGATGCGATAGTTCCTCTGATAAAGTGATGAGCAGTCATAGACAGCATCTACTTGAATCAAAACCATAAAGTAAGAATCTGAGCTGTGAGAATAATGCCCCCTGCCCCCTGAGCCTGCTTTCTGCAAAGCTTAATTTGTAGTACGAGAAATAATTAAGTGAAGAATAATTAAGGAAGAAGACTTCCTACAAGTCTGTTTATCTGAAAATGGTCCAATGGTCTTTACTCCTTTTCACATTGCTACTGTATGTTTGTGCTGAAAGGTAAGAAGCTAAATTTGCTGTCCCTTTCCAATAGTAAAGCCTTATCCAGTAGGATGGATGGGCCAGGTGCTTCTTTGGTTGTGTGCTTGAAAACAGGTTAGCTGAGTTGAGTCTGTGGGTGAGGCATGTTAGCTCAGCACTTTTGTCACTGGAGCTGTGACAGGTGGTGGCTTTTAGCTGCAGTCAGTCTCTGTGAGCCTCCTTTCTCCCTGTGCAGGAGCTGACTTGGTGCTGGTGGTATGCACTGCTTCTGAGGAAGATAAAGTAGCTGAAGCAAGGCTTTACCTGTTCTGACAGTTTTCAATTTAGTACAGGCTCAATGTGTCTTACCTGGTGTAGTCAGACATGCTTGCATTAAATACGTTCTGGGCTAGTTTCTTGTGTGTTGTTACTTTTTTTCTCTGTGCTTTTACTATAGCTCCAATGAATTTAATTCATGGTGAAATCTCTAAGACCTGCTGTAAGCAGTGAGTGGTGTGTGAAAGCTGAGCAACTTAAACTTTCTGCAAGCAGAATTTAGTAAATAGATTTAGAAGTTTTTCCTTTGCATTTAAAAAAACAAAATGTGTGTATGTGGGTTTTTTTTGTTTTTTTTTTTCCCTGCAAATCCAACCATCCCAGGCAATAGCAGTCTGAAAGAAATCTTAAGCTTATTGAATTCAATTTCTTTTTAAGATAAAAGCCAGAAGAAACTGAATGACACTTTCTTCTAGAAATTGCTGTACAGGTAGCTGAACTACAAAATGCACCTGCATTCCACATAACAAACCTGAGCAATTGCTGTGTGCATTGAAATCTTCCCCTAGGGAAGAGAGAATTATGAGTGATTTAAATGTGTTTTGGCTGGGCATATATCACCACTTACACGTTGCATCATCTGCACCTTTTGAATTTTGAAGAATTATCATTCAAATAATGGATTGAGTCTCTTACTCTTGCTCAGAGATCATCATAAAGATGCAATTACAGATCTACAATAATGCTTGGAAAGCATTTCCTATTTCTTTACCAACTTTTGGTCCCCTGTCAGCACTGTGAACTCAAAGGATGTCACTGCCAGAGCCATTTCCTCTCAGAGCCAGCTTTCTTTTTGGTTTGGTACTTCAGTGCTCAGAAAGTGAGGTGACTTACTGAATTAATTACTGAACTAATACATTATCTGCTCAGTTTTTCCATTTTCTGGTAGCAAACATGCAGGCATTAAAATACAGCTGGAACTCTGGACTTTTGACAGGAAGTCAAATTGCTTTTTTCCTGAGGATCACCTGCCTACAGAAGTCTTTTAAGCAGATGTATTCAGTACACAGACTGGATAAAGACGTTAGTGGGACATGCTAGCATTAAGAACTAATCATTAGTTCATTTTGTGCATTAAGATGTGCAGCTGGGAGCTTGGAGACTCCCTCCTTACCAGCCGAAGTTTGCGTGACCGTCTGAGCTGCCTGGAGTTGCATGATATCTATCTGGTTGTTCATTTCGGAGTACTTGCTCTCAGCATCAATGAGGCGGGACTCCATCTGCTTGGTGCTTCCTTCCAGCTCCATCACCTGCATGACCACATTCACCCAGTCGCCTTCCTGCTTCTTGCTCAGCTCCTGCAGCATCCTGCTCAGGTTGGCTACTTGCAACTTGAGCTCTTTAATCTCATCGCAGCATCCCGTCATCTTGGACTGTACGTTCCCATTGATTGTCCTCCTTTTAGGAGGCTTCTGCAGCAGTGCTGGATAGACAGCAACAGACACAGTGATAATGCAGAGCCATGCCAGCTGAACAGTAGATCTTGCTGGCATTTTTGCTTACAGCAACAGAAAACTTCCAACTGACTGCGGGTAGTGAATGCAGCTGGGGTATGTATGAAACTTGCTGCAAGTGCTGCAGCAGAATGGTACCTAGCTTTCTTCCAATGAAGTGAGTCTGTGAAGGTGGAGCCTGAAGAATCAGCCTTTTTTCAGACCCCTCCTGTCAGAGTATGAGCTTTCTAAGTCTCTCTCAAAGCATCTTAAATACATTTTTTCTGTTTACTTCCACCCCCTGAAACTATGTGGAGCTTTCTGGCCCCTCCCAGTTCATCTGTTTGTATCAGGTATTTACTGGGTGAAATTGGAACAGGTTTCAGCCAAGGAAGGTTGTGATGTGCAGGAGAGACTTCACACTCCTTCAGGACAAAACTGAGTAGGAGAGGGCTAGGAAATGAGGAAAGTTTCCAGTAATTTTTGCCTATTGGATTCTAGCCCTCTTGGTGACTAACTCTGGTACTTCAATAACATGAAAGCCTTGAAGGTGCAGGATGTGAAAAGTCTGTTCTAACAGGATCAGGGTTTTTTTTTGTTTTTTTTTTTTTTGAAAGTTCAAGGAAGGTAACTCCCTAGAAAGTACCCATAGCTACAGAATAGCTGCTAACATACTGTCCAGCAGTTGCAGGCATAGAGTTATTACTCCCCACAGTATTCTATAATTTAGAATAATTAATTCTAAATTCATTTGTTAGCATCTAATTCTAATCTCCCTGGACACTCTTGTCTTGGGAATGCTTGTTTGTGGACTTCAGTGCTGTTCTTTTTAGAGATGGGATATCTAAGGGTGGGGTGCACAGTAGTCTGCAAAACAGGTAAATCAAACCCCATGCTTTTGTTTGTGCGTGGTGGACGAGCAAGAGAACACTAATGCTGAAAGGTGATCTATAAAGTTGACAAGTGATGTGTTTTTTACAGGACGCAGTCAGTCTAACTCCAGTGTTATGAGGCCAGTTTATTGATAAGACATTAAGAGAGAAAGATGATCTGTGGGTAATTAAAACATCCAGAGTTATATAAAGTGTAAGTTTAAGAGTAACTTTTAAATCTTTAGAACTTCAGGATATAAATAATGCATCAGCTGGGTGAGATCCCAAGAATTCCCTTCTCCTTCTGTATCCTTTTAACAGTTAAAAAGTTGATAATAGTTGTCTGATTCCAAAATAGAGAAGTTTCATCAGTGGTGTTACCTTTTGCTAAAGGTCTGCAGCTTTTCTTCTGGATCCTCGCAGATCAATTTTTACTGCACAGGCAAACTGCCCTGCAATTGCCATACGTGTGGGTTATTCTCTCTCTGCAAGCTTCTGATTGTGAAAATTGGCAAAGATAAGATACAAATGAAGGGGTAAATGACTCATGTGTCTGCTCCTGGGGTAAATGCCATGAAAGTTCTCGGTGTCCAAGAAAACAAAATAAAGCTAATCTTGCTCTTTTTATGAAGAAAATGAGAATAAACACAGCAGAGACATATTATCCCATCTAAAATTCTTTTGTTGGTCCAAAGCAGCTGCAGGATTTTGTTTAATTAAGATTAGAAAAGCCTTGGTGATCTCCCATTTGCTTTTAGAGAAATGGGAAACAACATCTAGCTGGTATAGTTTCTCCTCCTTCGTTACACTTCTAGCTAGATGCTTCTTGTCTGTCTCTGATTTGCAGCACAACTGGCAAATAGCTTTTCTGCAGAACAGAAATGAGACTCCTCACCCTTCACCAGGGTGCAAAGATTTAGGAAGGCGAAAGCATCAAAGCACTGAAGAGGCAGAATATGTTAAAGAGGAAGAAGAGGATCTTCTGGAGATCAGAGTTAGAGATCTCCAAACAGGCAGCATGGGTGCCTTGTGCTGCACTGTGAGTGACTACCTGTGTGCTGTGCTTCAGACAGAAACCCTGCAGTCTGCAGTACTGGTGAGGCTGCTGTGTGGTGTTGCTGACCTGAGCTATCACAAGAGATAGATGTAAGTACTCTGATTGAAGCACAGAGGACACCTCTATTTACAATAGATCGTTGGCTTCGGTCATGTTGTTGTCATGGGCATTCCAGAAACCTTCCATTGCAAAATTGCTTTTATACTTCAGACCAGAGAGTGCCACTGCACACAGATGAAAGCCTGACCTTTTTGTTCTGTCTCTAATCCTGTCTGAGCCCTCTTCCAGCTGGAGCTTCTGCCATTCCCAGGGGCAAATTCTTCTCAGGCTGCCTGCGATGAGAAACATGTTTTTGTGGAAGCTGGAACAAAGAGCAGGACAAGCCCGACTCTGGCTTCCCTACCCCAAAAAACCACCCTGCTAATGTCCCAATCTTGTTATGTAGGACTCTGATCCTCTCCACTGCTTCTCTAGCTTACAATAACTCTTCTCTTTGCCTTGTACGGTCTGAATTCCCCCACACTCATGCTTGTGTCACATGGAGCAGATCTGGGAAAGAGTAACCATTGTCCTTGTGTTCCCTCTTGATTTAAGTTTTAGAAGTATCTAGGATTCAGCCAAGCTCCATGTTGCATCCAGATGTTACAAAACAATGCAGAAAGGCTTCTGAATCCCTTTTCTAAACTGTTTAATTGAAAATGAGACAGCCAGGGCTTTGTTTCAAATTCAGTCTCTGAATTGTATATCCTAATTCTGGACATCTTTCTGTTATGTACTTTGGTTTTCCTGAGATGATACTACTTTGTTCTGTCATTTTGTTCTCTGTAAGGTGCAACTGGCATTATGCAGGATTGGAAAAGCAAATCTTCACATCTGTCATTGCTTTTGAGGGGGCATTAAGGGAGATTTAGGCAGACATCTCTGTTGGCAGAGGCCCTATCCTCAAAGAAATTTGATTTTTTTTGTGTGTTTGAGTGTTGAATCTCTCCCTGTTGCATAGCAGATAGTAGTCTGTTATACATATCAGTGTAAGTTATTGCCAGATAAGATCAGGTATAGAAGTTGACAGTCTATAGGAAATTATTCTGTACTTAAAATACTTAAAATAGGACCCTAATTTCAAGTTGAATTTTGGAAAGTGGCATAGCTAGGGACATAACTAAAGAGAAACTGATTCCCTTACAGCTGTGTAGGTCCCAGTCCTATTTTTGACTTTCCCTTGACATTGATAGAGAAATCCAGTCTGAAATTCATAGTCCTACCTTTCTTTCATTATATTTTGTATTTGGAGGTACTCTGCTACACAGTAGCTAAAAAGATGATATCTTCAGGTCAAGAGCATGAAGCGAATTCTTTCTAACTTCCTTAAGGATGTTAGGTTTGAAGTGGTTGGGAGGATTAATATAAACATCAGTGGTTAGCACGCACCTTGAGGTGTTGGTTTATGTTACGTAATTAGAGAAGTATATTAATATCACTTAATTAGAACCAGGTATCTGGCCCTGGAGGGCCAGATTAAATTAGAGATGGGTGTAAATGACTGCCTTGTCTGTAGAGTTTTTCTGGCAGGTGTACGTGAAGCCGAGAGAAGAAAAGCTGTGCCCTGTGGCTATTTATTTGGTAGCCAGTCATTGCAAAACCCTTAACACATACCTGGCAAATGCTTAAATCTAGCATTCCTCATGCCTGCTGAGATGGCAAAGATGCTCAGCTCTCTCCTGGCGGAGCCCAGAGGTCCGTGCTTTGCCAGAGCACTCTGAAGATCTGCTTTTACCTGCTAGACAGCCAGGAAGCGTGGAAATGCATGGAACTGCTCACCTTTCTTCTTAGATATGCATAAATGTTCTAATATTCACTTTGCTATTGCTGTGCAGTAATGACTTTTGGAAGGGTGAGGATTGGGAGCAGTTAGTCTGGTCTGTAAGCAGTCACTCATTGCAACTGTTTATTGAAAACAGCTCTTTGCTGGCAATTGTTTTTTTCTGAAGTTTGTTGAATCAACAATTCAGGGATGCCTGAACACAAACTGTAGAATTGAGGAAATTAGCCTATAAATCCAGTTCCTTGTGCCAAAGGATTATCTGTTCTGCAAAGTAGCAATAGCTTCCACTTCTACTCCCAGAAGCAAACTCTTACCACTTCTGAAGGAAAAACTAGCTTGAATTGGGTGGATAAAATCTGTGAGATAGAGGAGGTTTGATTTTATACAGTGTTGAGGAGACAACTTTGGCTACTTTTAGATGTTACACACAAGCTGCTTTATTGCAAAAATAAGGCCTTTTTTTTTTCTTTTTTTTTTTCTAATGAGCCTTGAGACACTTTCTGGAGATAGAAAATGTGTGTTCTCTCCCAGATAGTCTTGGGACTTCTTGAAAAGTCTCTAATATTAACAAAAATAACTGGGGAAGATGAAGGAAGGTCCAGGCTCTTAATTCTAATTCTTGAAGATTTAATATATTTTGAGTGACAGAATTTTGCTAGATATCCTTAAAGCTAGTGGATGACTGGACTGTATAAAAGGGAATATTTCTAGTGAGCATTAGACATCATGCCTGGGGTTTATGGAGGAGGAAATCCATCATGGAGCGTTTTTCCTGCTGAAGACAGTAAAGTTGTTTTTCATTCCTAGTTCATGTCTGGTTTCTATTTAAACAGCCTTCAAAATAGACAAGCAATAGGAGTGCCTTTCTCTTAAATAATGCTCTTCTTTTTGTACTTCTAGCTCAGAAGTGAGCTTTGCACACTGAAGACTTGCATTTTTGTTTGCTATCTTGATAATCAAACAATAGGTTTGCCAGACCTCTCACAACTAATAAAGTTCACAGATTGAAGATTTTGTCCAGGATTTTCATATCAGGGAATCTGTCAGGGGTAGGCACTTTTTCCCATTACTATACCATTCCATCTCTACAAACTGTTTTTCATCAGGCTTGTCACATCTTAATATCCTGCTCATCTTCAAGTGCTGCAGGCAGGTTAAGGTTGGACTGTGGGGTTGGATGTTCTCCTAGCCCAGCTCTCTCCTATACTGATTAACAAATGGGAAAAAAAATGTAATTTTGGATTTATGTCTTCTCTTTACAAAGCTTTCTGTGCCCATCTCTTCTCCTTATCCAGCTGCCCCTTCTATCTCTGCTGAAGACTGTACACTTGAAATATGGAAATTAATGCTTCTGATGTTGTTATTGAGATCAAATTCAATTATCCTGTACTGCTTTATGTAAGTCCAGGTGGGCCAAACTCATACAAAACTGGAGGAAAACACTTTTGCAGCTGATTAATGCTCATTTTGAAAGAAACTATAGATACCTTGCAGGCTGTTTTATTGGTTTTCTTATTCACTTTATTCCACGAAACGCAAAATCAAATAAGTAAGTAGTTTTAAGTAGTGAAAAGGGTGCATTGTATACTAGAATCTCTGTCTTGAAACAGCTTAAGAAGTCTTGCTGTCTCCCTTGGCTCCCTGTGCAGGTTTATTTTGTGTAGCATTCTGATTCATGTAGGCAGGCAAACAATACAGATGGCTTGTGCTTCAGTTAGAAGACTTTAAGTGCGTACATATGGTGTTGAAAAGATTGAATTTTGGAATATTTTACTTGAGCATTTTTCTGAAGAGAAAACAATTCACAACTTAGCATTTCTGGAAGGAAGAAGGTAGCTGCTGTCCAGGCCAAAATACTGTTTTATGTAAAAATTTAAATCTCATGGAAATAAACTAAATGTAGTATACAGACACTGTTGGAGTGCACTGTAAACATAAAAGGCATTTGAAGAGCGTCAGGAGGAAGGCAGATATGAAGACTGCACTGAATAACCAATATCTGCTCAAAGCTGTTGTCTGTTTCTTATAGGAAGAATTTTCTATTTTTAACCAACTGGAAGGAGATACTTTAACCTTTCCTCAAAGCTGACTTATGTAACCTATGGCCAGTCAAACCTACGCCTAGAAACTTCCAAGGAAAGGGGGTAGAGTGGTCTTCTCTTATGGCCTGATGTTGAGCAAAGGGTTTGAGTCGTGTGGTTGGTTTCTGTTGATGGTGTTGGTATTTTGTTGGTGTCTTTTCTCTAGCTTCTAAACAAAATGAGCAGATGAACTTGTTCTGCACTCAGTGGATATGGAAAAGAAATGATTTTTGCTTTCATTTTAAGCTTCGTGTTACCTTGAATTGGGAACAACTGTAAGGACACCACAATCACAGACCAAAGTGCCTGTCTGCTGGGTTAGCCAGCAGGATTGCTTCTGTCTTGAGAGATGTTTTTCCACCTTCTTTAACCCAAAACGACACTGTACAAACTGTTACCAGGTACAAAAAGAAGATATTCCCCTGTCTTACAGCAGTAATGCTGTGGCTAAAATCCCTGGAAACTGCCTGGCTGGAGAATTAGCCCTTCAGGACTGCTTTGGTGTGCCTGCATGCTTTTCTGTAGTGTTATTCATTCTATTCAGTCCCCATCATAATAACTAAAAAAAACCCAAACCTTATAGTGCTTTAAAATATTGTAGAATTTTGGAAGATTTTTTTAGGCAGATATCTGCAATGAGAGGTAATGCTTTTATAGCAGGGAGATGAAAATGGAGAAAGTGCAAAGTGGCATGATTTCTGAGTGTGTGTTTTGAATGTATTAACAGGGCTCCACGTGGAAGTGCTTTTCCAAAAGGAGTACAATCTGTTGGCCTGCTCTCAGAGAATTTGTATGCAGAGAGCAGTGGGTCTGTTAAGAACTCATTCTGATCAGCTGCAGTAGCAGTGGTGTTTGGGGACTATCAATATACTTCCAATGATCCCATGGATGAGAAAACACAGAAATCCAAGCTCTTTTAAAACAAAACCCACAAGATCAGTGCTTAATGAATTCACAAACAACTGCATTTTCTTTAGCTTGTAGGACTGAATAGCAAAAGGATGCTGTGATTACCAGGGATTTATTGCTGTGAGGAAAGTCAGTGAATATTCAGCCATCAGTAATAAAAGTCAGTTTGACGTGTGAGTCTTGCTTTGGAGGGATTTCTGTGTTCTTCTTGACAGTTGCAATTCTCTGTGTTGAGGTTTGTTTTTGCCAAAGCAATAGATGCTTTCTTCTTCTTCCATTTGTGTAAGCACACTTTTAATGTGCTCTGTCAGGACACTGACAGGTTCTCCATCAGTGGCTTATCCCAGTCCAAAGAATTACCTAGCTTTACTCACTGTCTGGGTTACATCATTTATTAAGAGTGATTTATGGCTAATATTAACAACACGGTGTTATATCTATCAATATATATTCTTTTAAATCCAGGCCTTTCTCCTTCCCCTTCTTTCCTCTCCTTCTCCTTAAAACTAACAGCTACAGCTTAGAGTATTGAAACGTGTAATTGTGCTGTGGACAGCCAAGAAAGTACAAAACAAAAAGGAATGATTGAGTGCACCAGGGAGCATCAGCAAAAGTGCAGTGCTAATAGTCAAAGAATAAAAGATAATGGACAATTTGTCAGGACATGTTGACAAGAAAGATAAGTTGGAAGTAATTAACTGCCTGACATACTGGAAGTGATGTTCCTGCCAATGGCTCTTTAAATCATCAGGATATGAAATGTGACAACCATTTATCACTTTTATGGGGCACTGCTGTCTAGCTTTCCCTTGGGAAGCGTGCAGTAGTATGTACTTTGACTATCTTACTTTAAGAAAGGCATGGATATATTCCAATTCCCATTTTTGAGTGCCTGTCTTTAAGAGCTGTGATTGTGGTACATTCTAGGCTAAGTCTAATTTGACCTCAAAGTGTTCCTAGTTCCTATTTCCAAAGGTGTTTTACTTGACCTTGCCAGATACCCCGTGTGTCAGTGAGCTTGGTTCTGTAGTTGTCAAGAAAGGAAACTTTCAGGGAGAGAATAAATGTATAACGCTTGAAAACGTCCCTTCTCTTGACAGTCTGTTCAGATGGCTCCCTTTAATACTGTAGATTTCATTTTGTATGAGTCAGTGCAACTCTTATGGGGGAAAGATACATATGTATATGCTGTCATTCTGACAACAGGTAATGAGGGGCATTTCTGCAAGCTACACCTATCTGTAACAACAATTCAAAGACTCTGCATTGCTGTCACTGCCCATGTTTTGATGGTTTTGCTGTTTTACACTTCCAGTGTTAACAAGTACTAATATTGGATCGTAATCTGTGTTGTAACTTGCTCAGTTGTTGTGATATCATTTGGATCAGCTTGCCCTTTTTGTTTTCCAATGTCAGTAGGGAAAGAGGAGAGCAATGAGCCAGAAAATGTTGACAAATAAATAAATAAAATATCAAGAGCTCTATAGAAAGGTATTTCCCTTATTGATGAGGTGTTGAGCAAAAGCACTGATAACAAGAACCAATGTGGAGATAGAGCCATTTCTGACTGTCGAATGAAAAAACAACCGTGTGAAATAACAATGATTCAGAGCACATCACTTGAGCTGGTGAGCCAGGCTCAGGAGTTGTCTACTTGTTTGTGTTTCACAAAATTCAGATACCCCTGCAAAGCAAGGAGAGTGTGTTTAACTCCATAGGATGCTGTGACAGCAGGTGTTTCTGTCATGGTCTTGAACACAGGCAAAAGAAGAGTATTGGTATGGGTTTGCCCCAATGCAGAGGTGTTATTTGAAGCTGAGTGTGGAACTGCATGCTTTTTGTGAAGCTGGCAGGTTTGTCAGCTGTTCTAACGATGGAGCTCATTTCCTGCAGTATTGAAATCTCAACTCAGATTTTCAAGGGAGTTGGTGATCTATATAAGACAAATGGAAGGGAAAAATATCAGCACTGTAAAGCTCTTAGTGCAGCTGGTATTTGGTGGTGGGAAGGTCTTGTATACATAGAGGTGGGTAAGATGGAAAAAAAAATGCTAGGGAAGAGGTTCTAGCTTAATAAAATGAGATTCTGAGGAAATTAAAATGAAGAAATGGAACATGAGAGCAGGCACTGAAGTTTTGCTCAAGTCCCCTTTTGATCACTGTTAAATCTTGTTTCTATCCCTAAGTTTAATGGTAGCAAAGAGGAAAAGTGATAGCTGGAGAAATAAAACAAGCAAAACCTCAGAAGAATCCTTTCCAGTGTGGCTGCCAGTGATTTTTTTTTTTTAAAGACAGACGTCTGTATCTGAAAGTATTCTTATGTAATGCATTTGCACTGACTTGGCAACACCTGCACCTTCAGTTCCACCAATTCATATGCCCTCCTGTGAATCTGGTTGTGCACAGCTGTGTGTCTATTGGATGTGTTTTTGCCTGTTGTGTAAATAGAAAGCTGACATGGATTGTCATCTTACATGAGCACTTCCAAAAGGAAATCTCAGCGTTGTAGGAAAGACTTCGTATAAATTTCCAAATGGAAATCTACTTAATCAGTAGTCTGAAAATGCCTTGCAATCCAGTTTTATTTCCAGTATGCAGTGTATGTAGTTCAGCCTTTCTTAACACTGCATCCAGGAAGCTGCCTACAATGGTGAAGTGAAGCTAGCAGGCTGCTATTCAGCACTAATAATCATATGCAGTCATTGTTTTGTGTAACAGGTCTTGGGAATATATGCAGAGAATATATGTACCCTGTTGTAGCCATTGTGTCTCTTATTAGTCTCCTCATTCACTTAAAAGTTTTAAAGAAAAAGGACCATGTTCCATTGGTCTTTCTAATGGACAGAACGTGATACTATCAAAGAGAAGCTCATACCAGCCCCTGAGTGCTGCCAGCTGTGTTAAATGATCTTTCTCTTCCCTCTTCAGCATTAACAATAAACTGCAACAGCCAGAAGCAGCTGCAGGGGTGCTGGAATATGCCATGAAACACTTTGGGGAGCTGGTGAGTCATAATGGATAACTATTCCTTGTGCCTGATGTTAAGTCATTTTATTTTGAACTCTGTAACTCTGTTTCTGCTGTGTGTTGGGAAGGAAGGGCATGAGTTCCTGTTCTGAGCTTTAAATGCTTGAGAGTTTTCTGAGAAACTGTTCTGGTAACACCCTCCAGGTAAGAATTTAGTGTAAGTTAAGCCTCTAGCTTCTCTCATTCAGGAGGGCACGTGAACCTGTCAGAGAGTTTATGGATACTAGTTTTTGGAACAGTAGGTTGTCCAATCCTGTACAGTTTTGACTGCTCATAGAAATGGAATAGATACAGAAGGTATCTTCTCTCAATGACAGTTTTCCTTCTTTTTCTCTTTAACAATAATTTAACTCGTGTTTGGGGATTCAAGTACCTATGTTCTCCAGTCAATTCGACTTTGTTACCAACATGATTTTGCTATGGTAATTCTTGCAGTGCCTTAGGGAGATTGTTTGGGAAGAGAAAACAGCCTTCTCAGCACAGGCTTTTTAAATAGGAGCTGCTAGAAGGTGGGAACAGGTTTAATCATGGAATGGTGGAACTCATTCAGATTGAATTCCTCTGGTGTTAGGATTATGTGAAATTTTGACCTAGACTGGAAAAGAGGTCCTTCTGGGAGAAGTACTGACTTCAGAACAACTTTGCACCTTCTTATGATTCCTTGAGATGATTGAGCACAACCCTTGTTAGCTAATTCTGACCTCACTCTTGAGAAGTAATGTATTTCAGTATGTAGAGTTTCCTAGAATAGGCAGTGCAAAGAAATTAAGAGGATCTGTGAGCTCTGCTTTCAGGAACGTACTTGAAATGTTATGACTAAGATGAGGAGTTAAAGGGCTGGTATATAAACATCCTAAGTGGGAGACCTGGCGTGCAGAGCGTGGGTTATGTTGACCCTACCCAGTGGGCTGAGAAAAGAATCCATGCTGCAACATATGTCAAGGCATGAGCTGCCAAAGGCTGAGCAGAAAAAACTTTGGCAGAGATCAGTATGGAAGAAAGATCCAAGGCATTTTATTTCTTGAGAATTAGAAACCAAATCTAGGAACAGACTGAAGAGAGGTTTGTGCAGCTGATAAGGATCACCATTTGGTTTTTAAAACCTCTGTTACAAACCACAGCCTTCTCTTGTGAGGGTTCTGGTTAAACCCCATCATACCTGCCTGATCTGCTGGAAAATGGCCTAGCAGTAGCCAGACACACTGTACACGCTGTGCTTTTTCCTTTTCTTCCCAGTTAGTCACATAATTCCTCACCACAGCACAATGGCAAATTGAGCATTTAATAAATTTGCTGGTTTTGCCCCTCGCTCCCCAGCTCCAAGAAGAAAAGGATGAGGCCCAGCTACTAAGCTAGTATTTCAGTAGCAGGGAATTGGTGATACATCCCTCCGGGTAAACTTGATACATTAATTAATTTCTGTCAAGCTTGGGCAGTGCTTAAAATTTGTTTTCTCATGAGCTCAAAGCTTTTTTCTGTATCAAGACATCTGAGTGAGTTTATTTCAAATCATCAGAGGGCCAAATGAGCGCCATAGATGTAGAATTTTCCAAGCAAAGTTGCAGTAGGTAATATGGAATGTTGAATACTAATGCTGCTATTTTTTCTGATTTTTATTTTTTAATCCCCCAGGAAATTCAAGCTACCTGGTATGAAAAACTTCATGAATGGGAAGATGCTCTGGTGGCCTATGACAAGAAGATGGACACAAACAAAGATGATCCTGAGCTGATGCTAGGACGAATGCGTTGCTTGGAAGCACTTGGAGAATGGTAAGAGGAATATCTGAAGATTAAGAAAAGTCCAGTTAATTATATCAAGAAGTCTGCCCCATATTAAAGTAATTTCTCCTTAAAATTCTCTCCTTCTCCTATTCTTTTATATTTTCTTGCTGTTTCAGAAATGCCAGCTGCTCTAATTTTCAAATCAATGCCTGACTTTTCCGTTTCAGAAATGCCAGGCATTCTGTCACTTACGTGATTTTTTTTCCTGCCTAAATTCCTTCTTACCTAATAGTTTGAGCATTTCCAGAGATGTATTTCTTTGTCCATAGTCATCATAATCGGAAATAAAATTCTAAGCATTTTGAGATGAACCATCTGATAAATTGAGGTCTGTAAAGGGGGATCTGCAGCCTGACGATCGTATCAACTCCATTTTTAAGAGAATGATGACCTTTCAGGAAACATTGACTGGGCAGAATTTGTCAAAAACAATCATAAAATGAACTAATCTTGGCCCTCCTTTGTAAATTTTATTACTAAAGTAACAGATTACTACTTGTCAGACCTACCATGCCTATCCAGAATGCAGTCTTCTGAACAACTGGTAGTGAAGTTGTCTGCTTCCCAGCAATCACCTTGGTGTAAGACTATGCCAAGCAAATTGCTCTCACTTTAAAACCCTTGTAAATTACTGAATTTTTTGTTACTACTCTTTTTAACACACATTAAGCATTGCCTTTGTGAAAGTTTGGGACTTCAAACCCTGTGTTAAATGTGCGTTGTCAACAAGTAATTGAATACAGTCGGTTTTCTTGAGAGGATGAGCTCGTAGTCACTTGTAGCTTGTTAGTTAAGTAGAGGCTTCTTTTTTTTCTTTCTTCCTACTCACCTCAGTTGAAAGAAGATAATGGAAGCAGACATATCCTGTGCACTGTAGTGTGGAGTTCTACCCAGGGGCATAACTGATGAGTTCAGGTGCCACCTTTCTACTGAACTTTTCACGTCACTAGAGCTCTCTGCTGATGGGTCCTGACATGAACCCATGGATGGTGCACTGTAAGGAGACTCCTCTTCCCTAAAGACATTTTACTCTTGGACAAGCAGAACTGTTTAAGAAACACAGTTCTAACAGCATTTTTCTACCCTTTTTGTTTCTAGATGAGGGTGAGGCACATTGGGTGGTGTTTTCCTCAGTAGGAGAAATGAAACCTTTTACTGCGCAGTTTTGCAGTCATCTTTTCTAGGAAGTAGGCAGTTCCCAGCAGAAACTTCTTTCTCCTGTGGAATGAGTATTTGTGCAAAATATCTTTTCAGAGCCTTCTCCTTCCTCACGTGTTAATAATAAATACATTAGAAAAAGATTCCACTCTTCTCTTGGAACTAGAGATTGTGTATCTCATGATAGTCTGTAGCCAAGCAACCCCAGTGCTTTGGCTCAGTCTTTTTTTTTGGTCTGATACGAGAGAATTGTCACATCCAGGTAATGTGTTTTCTTATATCAAAGTTCTGTTCTCTGTAGTGTCTTTTGGCCTATAATTATACATTGTAGAATTTTTTTTTCTGCCCTTTTGAGGGGGCTTTCTCAGGCATTCTCACCCCTTTTTCATGTTTGTTTGGTTTATTTTTTTTTCTCCCAGAAGGATCTGAAAGGCAGGTAGATGTATCAAAGAAATTGAGCCTAAAATTTCAAGAACTTAATTCAAAATCTGTGACATGGCAGATGACTATAAGTGTTTAGAAAGAATCTGATTTTTGTTTTTCGTGTAACATCTGTTAAAAAGAAAATTTGAAAAAGGCAGGGACCACTTACATGCTTTCTGTGATGTTACCTGTAATTAAGTGTAGCTGAGAGATTCCATAACTTGTCTAAACTTAAAAGTTTTGTTTGTTCTTTCCACAATTCAGAAATGCTTCTGCAAAGGTGCTGTCTGCTCTCTGGCAGCTGACTTATATAGACATCACCCCACACTGAGGACTCCCTAGTTTGGCTGCTGATAGTCTTCAATAGCATTCAACATGATTATTTTGTGTTGTTGAAGCCTTCTTGACGTAGTATGACATTTAATCTAGGGCTGATGCTACACAGCATCATTATTTCAGTACTCTGTGCAGTGACATTTTGAAAGAACAGCCAAAATATTCTTGGCCATTTGTCTCCTGATGTGGTTATGTCTGCAAGAGTCATGCTACTTCATTAGCATCTACTAGGTCTTGATTTACTGCTGTTGCTGTTTGGCTTGGGTTTTCATTTGTTGTATTTTATTTTCTCCTGGGCCATTAAGCTGTCAGAAATGACTGTCTTGCCTGTGGCAGCCCATTGGTTCTGTTTGACTAATTCATCTTTCTTTTTGGGAGAGGAGAGGATGGCAGTAGAGAAGGGAAGTTGGCAGCTATTTCACTGCTGCAGAGTATCCAGCCTAAGAAATGCTGGAACTGCAACACCCACAGTACTTGGTTTGATTAACAGAGCATTCACAGTTGATTTATAAGACATCATATAAAAAATACTGATGTTTCCTCTCAGCTGGAGATGAAATATCTGGAGTCCCCTCTGAGATCTTGCCACAACAAGTCTTCATAATAGGTTACAACAACACTGTTTTTCTAGTTTCAGTCTTCAAACTTAATTGTATGTTTATCCAAAGTGTTTGATAGTGGGAGCCATTTGTAAGCTGTTCATGTAATACATTCTTTGTGCTGAGACTTCAGGAAAAAAAAAACTCTTGACAACTTCTGATCTTGCTTTTTAGTACCTTCAGAGTATTATTTTTTTCTTGGATTTACGGACTATAGTTCACAGATCCATTCGTAGAATAGGCATTACTAAATGCTGAGGAACAAATGCAAACTTCTGTCTGGACTTGTGTTTTCAAAGCATTTAAGAACTTGTGTTCTTAAATTATTGATAGGATGTTTGTCATCAAACTAGCATGTCTGAGTTGGCCAGGTGAGAAGAGATGAATCCTGTTCTCCACTCTACATAAAAAGAATTAGGCCTGTTGTTTAGCGAGATAAAATTCTTGGAAGAAAGAAACTTTTCACTGATTAGAAACTGTGGTTTCTTTGTAGGGGCCAACTCCACCAGCAATGCTGTGAGAAGTGGACACAGGTCAATGATGAAACTCAAGCTAAGATGGCAAGGATGGCTGCTGCTGCTGCCTGGGGTCTAGGTGATGTATCTTTCTAGCTGTGCTCGTGTGAGCATGTATGACAGCCAACAATGTAAAAGCACAAATAGATTTAACTTTAGAGCCACAAATTATAAGAAACAAAATAATCAACACAACCCGTTCACGTTGGGACAAGAATTAGATGTTGTTCAACACAAAAGCCCTTTGGAAACCTGTGTTTGCATATGGTGTCCCTGTGTGATGCTGAGTAACAGAGACTGCCTCGTGGGTCTGGGGAGATAAGCAGTTACTTACCTGGTCTCTTTTACTTAGTTTTAGTCTGAACGTAGCTCAGACTTGAAATGAGGCTAATAGAATTTCTCTGATTTCTGGCAGACCCTTATTTAGAAATTAGAACCTTGTCCATTGAGAATTTTGGTAGGTTATCTTGATTGAGCAGGCAATCTTAAGTGGAATAAATCTGTAGATGGTCCAGAAATTGCTGTTGCTGATAGCTAGGTATTTACTAAAAATGTTATAAACCACCTTTTGTTTGTCAGTCTTCGAGAAAAGTTAATCATCTGCTGTGTGGAACACTAGCTCATTTAAATCTTTTGGCAATGGCAGTGGCTGAGTCACGTAAGGAAGATGTTAAAAATCCTGATGATGAATGTACCTAATCATGCAATATTAACTGAATAGTCTTCTGACATCTGTCTTGAAGTAGAATTTGATTAATTGTAAAAGACCAAGGAGAATTGGTTCAAGCAGGTATCAGTCGTCAATTCAAATGCTATAGGCAGAGGGAAGCAATAGAAGTTCCCAGTACCATACTGAATTCAGGCCTGGTCTCTGAGGCCTAAGCACTGTAACATAGTTCTGTTCTTATCTCACAGAGGGGGCTGATGCATTGCTGAGGGTATTTGTGTCTCTGCAGGTCAGTGGGACAGCATGGAAGAATATACCTGCATGATCCCAAGGGACACCCACGATGGTGCCTTCTACAGGGCTGTACTGGCTCTTCATCAGGACCTTTTCTCACTGGCTCAGCAGGTAACTCTTTCCTAGCCTTCCCAAAAGCTGGTTTAGGATGAGCGAGATTACATAGCTACGTGGAAGGCATGCTGTTTCAAAGTGTTTAACTATAACATGTGAATTGCTCAGCAATCTTTTTTTCCACTGATTTATTAGACCTTGTTGATTGAGCTTGTCTTTTGTTTCTAGAAACTCAGCAGCGAATTTATTTGAACAGATTTTAGAGGTCCAGAGCTGTAGAGTGCAGAGAGCCTTAGGCTTCTTTTGTCAGCTTTCTAGAGGAAGTGCAAAAAGATGATCTCAGCAGGGATTCCATTCTGCAAGATACAGCTTGATAAAAGACATTAATGACACAAGACATGCACAAGAATCTCCGCGGATGTTCTTTGCACTTCTGTATATTGCAGCTTTTGCAGTGAAGTGCTTGTGTATCTCACATACCAGAATTTCTGCTCTGATTTTTCTGGCAGCAGTGATAAAGCTTAAATTGAGATCAGGAATCACGGCAAGGAATGACTCCATTAAGTAGAGCTGTACTGGTGTGCACGTTTGCCACAAAGGAGATTTACAGAGATACTTTTCCCCCCTGAAGATGTGAAGCTTGTTGTTTACTTTCCAACGAAGCTCAAGTAGCATTTCTCAGAATTCTATTCTGACTTGCCAACTTAGATAAAGGAGTAGTTCAGTCTGCTTTGTCAAAACCCATACATAGATTTTTTTGAATGATATGCACAGTAGAATTATCCAGGCATTCAAAGGGGTAGGGTTTGTGATTAACCTTTAACATTTTAAACAGGAAAAACTCTAGATAAGAGATTACATAATGACTGGAACCAGAGGAGGATTTATTTTATGCTTGAAAAGCATGCCTTAGCTGCAGTGAGAGAATTGGAATTTGCAGATCCTGTAAAATTCATAAAAAAACTGCTTGGTTATGTAAAGCAGTGAAAACCACTTTCTGTCATTGTGAATTAAGGAAGACATTTCTTGAGTCTTTCTGTAGCTGACTCTCTTGCACTAAAATGCAAACTTCTGTTTTCCTCCATGAATGTTTTTAATGATATCTCTACAATGAGAGTAGGATTAGAGGTACTGCAGACTTTGATTTTGTAGAGGAACAAACTTTGCAACTGTTCAGGTGATAAATAAACCTCTTCCTCCTATACCTCCCACTAGGTGCTGCTTTCCTCTTGATTCTTCCAGCTTATAACATCCTTTCCTGATCCTTGCTGGACAATGTGAACAGTGCCATCTCTGTTCAGGAGATGGAACAGATGAATATCAGTTTGAACAGTTGACTCATGATAAAAACACCCCCATCTTCACTCCAAAATCTTATTTTATTTCAGTGCATTGACAAGGCCAGAGATCTGCTCGATGCTGAGCTGACTGCCATGGCAGGCGAGAGCTACAGTCGAGCCTATGGAGTAAGTGTCTCACTCTTAGCCTTCATTCTCCTCACTGCTGCTTTATAATATCCCTAGAAGTCATGTAAAACTTTTTAACTAGTGTTAGTATCAAACATCTTTTTAAGACTAGAAGCTAAATGACTCGTGTCAGATAAGAAGACTGCGTAAGGACTAATTAAACAATTAAATGAACGCTACCCCTCAAAAGAAGTAAGAATTGACGTCTACAAATGGTGTATCTAAATGTCAGTATATACCAGTCTGTCCATTACCTGCTGGGGAAAGCTCATGGGCTTAAGATTTGGGTGCCAAAATACTATTTGTTAATTATAGATTTGTTCTGTAGTGATTAGGATGGAATGTGATTGTTTCCTTTAGGCTATGGTATCCTGCCAGATGCTGTCAGAGCTGGAAGAAGTTATCCAGTATAAACTTGTACCAGAACGTCGTGAGATCATCCGCCAGATATGGTGGGAAAGACTGCAGGTACATGCGTGTAAAGACCAAGGATGGTGATGCTGATATTTTGAGCCTGAACAGCTTCCTTCAAAGTCGGCGTGATGGCTCAGCAGTTCATTCTTGTTCCTGTCCAACACCATGTGTTCTTACATGGCTATATGCTTTCAGTCTCCTTTGTGTTGTCCTTGTTGGTTTTTAGTCTGCCTGAGGTGTGACACCTTAATAGGTGATTTAAGCTTGAAACAAAGGTGTACAGAGCAGAGATGCTGGTAGCACCTCCAGAGCTGCTTGTCTTAGTGTTGGACCTCACCTGAAAATACTGGTTCCAGTACAACTGGTTTGAACTTTTTACCTGTCTGGCTGCATTTTAAGGAGAAGCAAATTCTCTCACAATACTGGAAAACCAGACAGAGAATTCACATACGTATAAAAGATTGTTCTTTTCTTGAAGTACTCTGATCCCTGGAAAGGATTAAAAGGGAAAAAACAGAAAACAAACATAGGGTAAAATGTTCTAATTATAGCAAATTTTTATAGACTGTATGGAAAAGGAATTTCTCCCCTTGCAGATTTCTCCACTGCTCTATATGCCTTTTTATGAAAGACTGTTACTGCTGCATGTTTTTTTTAGCTGTTTGGGAAGCTGTGACAAAGGCTTTAGTCTCTCATCTGCATTCCTGTCTGTAAGAGCTCAGGAGCATTCCGCTGGGGTGGAGAAACTGTGTGTGACAGGAAGTGTAATGTCTGAATACAGCTGTTTATGGTTCTGAAAGCAGTACGTGCAGTTCTTACACATCTTACAGCTTCTTTTAAATAATTTTCCAATGCCAATTGGATACGTTGTGTACTTGGGTGTCAAGGAACAAGCTTTGTCTAACTTCCCAACCCTCAATTTTGGGGAAAAATAAAAAAGGAAAAGAAACAGATGCTTTGCTACAAAGGAGCTTGCTGCCATTAGGAATTCTCTTCTTTACCTCAAAACAAAATCTGAGTTGTCTCTGGATTAATACAAACTTCAGAGCATCACTGTTAACTCTGAGGTATTTGGTCACTGCAGCAAGCACTCTGATTATGGTCATTTCCATCCCTTCTGAAATTCTACTTTGCTGTAGCATCCTTAAACATTTGAAATGCAAACTCTTCCTGATGTGACCAACAGTGTTCTGGGCCTTTCCCTTCAGGCAGGCATGAGCTAGGCAAGCAGTGTAGCAGTTGGGACTGCAGTTTTTGGTAGGATATCAGTCTAGTCATGCCAGCTTCTAAAAGCAACACATGCAAGGAGAAGAAGAAGGGTGATAAGAAAAATGTCTTTGTAGCCATTTAATTTTTTTTTAATCATCTGTGTATAGGGTTTGTAACTGTTTAAACCAAAGACTTTAAAGCTGAGTTGAGAAGGGTTACAAAACATTTGACGTGGTTTGGAACTGCACAAATAACTTCCATGATTTTTGGATACATTCTTCTTTAGAAGCTTTTCTCCTAGGTAGAAGCTCTACTCTTAGGGAATATCACTAGACTGCAAGCACTGAGCTGACTTCCCATGCTTTGTGGGCTGCAGGCTGTAAGGGCCAGGAACTTAACATGCTACACACACTACAGTTTGAAGAAATAGCCAGCTAGTTTTTTTATATTGGCCTGCTGTGAATTATGGCTACTGAAGTCTCTCCATCTTGGAAAAAGTCCCTTCAGATTCTGAGTTAAGACTTTCTCTGTGGAATAGGCTGAATATACATCTTTTCTTCCTTTATCTCCTAGGGCTGTCAACGGATTGTGGAAGACTGGCAAAGAATATTGATGGTTAGGTCTCTTGTTGTGAATCCTCACGAGGACATGAGAACTTGGCTTAAGTATGCCAGCTTGTGTGGCAAGAGTGGGAGACTGGTGAGCATTATCAATCTCTACAACATGTTTTTAGACAACTGATTTCTTCTAACTGGCTTGTAACCAGTGATGTTAATATCAAGAAATGCTATAATTCAGTTTCAATATTCACCACTAGATTTATTACAAAAAATACTTGAAACAGACTTCACCCTCCGTATTGGCTTCTGAAAAGGTGATTTAATGCTCAGGTTCCAATAAAGATATATATGGTTTATGATGTGGTATTCTTGAGTCCAGGAAGTGGTAAAAAGTCTGCTGCACCTGTGCTTTATACTGCTGGTTTAGCTTTTAGCTTTTTTAATGGCAGGCAATTCTGTGGTGAATATGAGATGGAGGTAAGGATGAACTTGTTCTAACTCTTTTTTTTTTTTTTTTTTAATGTTTGTAATTTCCTCCAGGCTTTGGCCCATAAGACACTTGTCCTGCTCTTGGGAGTAGATCCATCCCGACAGCTGGATCACCCACTGCCAACAGTTCATCCCCAAGTGACTTATGCATACATGAAACACATGTGGAAGAGCGCCCGTAAGGTACAGAACAACATTGCACCCTCTGTGTTTTGTTGCTCAGTTTTAGTGCAGTGCACTTCAGCTCTTCATAGCCTGCACAGGACAAAGACAAGGGTGAAGGTTTTACCTTTTTTTTGTTTTTTTTTAAAAGAATGACTAGTCTCTTTCCTTATCATTATTTTAAAGACAAGCTTTTTATTTTAAATCTCACTAGACAGAGAAAACCTGGCCCAATTTTATTTTCTGCACGGAAAGATTTGTTGTTAAAGCAGTATCAGGTATCCAAGGCAGGCAGCTAAGTTTAATACTCAATTGTAACTCTTCTTTCCTCACCAGTTTTACTGTGTAGGCTCAGCACATAGCTTTTCTTCCACTGCTCTGATTGCCAGGTCTCCATATCTTACGCATGGTCAGGGCTACACAATGGAAAAAGAAAGGAGTTCTTTCATTTCCAGTTTTAGAATATCTAGAACAATTTGTACTTAGTTGCTAAGCAGAACTTTTATTAAAGACACAATTGAAAATGTCTTTCTGAAAGACAGCTGAAAAGTACATAGGGTTTTGTCAGGGGAACAATTTGGCACTGAAGAGCCTGGGCTGAATGTTTATGACATTGCAACACAGAGAGAATTTACATACTCAAATCCAATAAGCCTCAGACTGGGTAACTTACCTTTTTTTTTTAATATACATTAAAGCCTCCGTTTATTGTCATATTCTGCCACATCTTTTTTTGATTTTTTTTGTCTTTGGGGTTGCCAGTACTGGAGCAGAGCCGTTGCTGTGGGATGATGGCCATGACCTAACTATTCTTTATTTGAATTTAAAAAACAGAAGGAGCTGCTGATGAGGCCCTGTTCTGTTGGCTTTGTAAAGCAGTGTAATGGTCTCTTACTTTCTTCTTTAAATGATCCCGGGAATATATGGGTATTCTCTGCCAGCTTCTCTCAATGAAAGTGCCTTTTTTCTCTTTGACCCGTGATAAAGAAATAGGTAAAAAAGATGCAGGAAGAGAATATGTTTAAACTAAACTGTTTATTATAGATTATGTGGAAGCCCATGAGGACAGGAGGAAAAAAAAAAAGGAAAGCAGCAAAGATGAGAGAGAGACAGACGTGGATCCAATCACAACCTCTTGCCTGCTGACTGATCTCATATTTTCCTACAGCACATAAGCTCTATGCACATAGAGACTTCCACAGTTATGTTTTGACAAATATCTGGTACAACAGCACTACTGTTTTTAAGATTGTTTTTCCTTCCTACATCTAATGAAGTATCTAAGTTAGTACCTGTGGAACGACGCCTCCCTGTTAATGATGTGATACTTTAATTTTGCCTTAGGCCAATGCCCTTTTTCATGACAACTGATTTGTGCATGCTGACATTTGAACCGGACAAATAAGGCATTCCAACTCAGGTGATTGCTGTCTCACTTTAAAGTAGATCATTCCTGTAGGTGGAACAGAAGTAAATTGGACTCTTAATAGCACCTTCTGCAGTTTCTGAACTGAAATGACCTTGCAGTTTGCAAGAGCTTTACTCTAATTATTTCCACTGAAGCATGCACACTTTTTTTTCCCCTAAATTTTCAGAGTTCTTTACTCCATAATTCACCCAAAGGAATTTCAAAGAATATTCCCCCAAAATGTTGGTAGTTACTTTAGAACTAATGCCTTCTGTAGTCTGCTGACAAAGGAGCAAAACGTTTGTACTTCTTAAACAACTTCAGGAGAGATCTAGATTTTCATCTGTTGAAATAAGTCAAAGTTTATGTTCTGTGGTATGTACTCTAAGTAGCCAAAGCCTGGGTTTTAGAAGGGAAGCTGCAAGTTCTCCTTTAGACAGTATTTTCTCAAATTGTCTGTTCCAAGCCATAGCATGTTACAGGCAGGCTTCTTAGGATCTGTGATCCAGTCTGTTATGGTTGTGACCCATTCAGACACAGTATGTACACTATGAACATTTGACTGTTGGTTGCTGGACTCTTTGATGTAAATGTTCAATTGCAATTGCAATCAAAAACTATATGATTTATAGAATCTTACTTACAGGAGCAGTAATAGGACATTCTCTGCTGTTGGAGGTTTATTCTCATATACTTGACCTTGCCAGTTTGCCAGATCTGGGTGCTTGCACTACTGTCATTCTGTCTACTGTATGCACGATGAGCATCAGGATGCAGTTATTTGTTCCTCAGTGTAGCAATTCAGAGGCCAGATTTATAAGACAATTAAGAATTTCTATCTTGTTCATTTATTAGGGGTTACAGACCTGGCATAAATTGATTCTAGAGATATGTAAATGGTTAAGAGGCTTTCAAAAAAAACCCAAAACTGTATTTTTTGCTTTTGGTGAAAACTTATTTCCATGTTGTCTTCCACATGTGAAATGTTATTTAACCCCCATGGCTCTTACCACAACCATCATCCAATTACAGATCGATGCATTCCAGCACATGCAGCACTTCGTACAGACGATGCAGCAGCAGGCACAGCATGCTATTGCCACTGAGGACCAGCAGCACAAGCAAGAACTCCACAAGCTTATGGCACGGTCAGCACCTAGTCCTTGGAGACCCTTTTAGCTGTGTGTCTGTCCTGAGGTTGCAGGGTCCATGCATATGAGACGTGTTAGATGAGACCCACGCTTTGATTAAGAGGGAAAAGATTTCTCATTTAGATGGTAGAAGACCCTTTCAATATTCATCATTCTTCATCTCATAATTTCAGGAAGTGTTACTGTGACACGTCAGTGTAAACAAGCTCATATTTGTCCCTGGCAGCTGGCTGTGTTATTCCAGCACTGTGGCTCACTGGCAGAAGGCATCACTCTCATTTGTTTTTTCAGGAGATTCAGCCAGTAGGAAAGAAACTCTTCCCACATGGCTGGCACATCTGTGCCTGGCAGTGTGTGCCCTTAGTTTGACAGCAGTACTTTGGGCATTGGGTGCCAAGCATGTGATGGTCTCTTAAAATATTGTTGTAATGAAATGCATCTCATAAGCTCTGTTTTCCTCTGTAAAGCTGTGGTTACCAGATCTGTTATTTCCAATTTGAAGGAGAAATTGCATGGTACTCATTAATGAAGGGTTGGTTTTATGGGAATGGAAACCTGATAACAGCATTGTCTTAGTATTTTCAGGTTGACTATCATGGAAAATAAGTTAGTAATGACTTATTTTTCTTGAACAAGGCTTACAGGAAAAGTCAAAATACTGAAAGAACAGCTATGTATCTGTGGTATTTAGAGTCTGCTGAGAGAGCAAAGTATTAAGCTTAGTGCAGAACTTCACAGCCCCACCCTGCTGCAGGAAAAAATGTTGTTTTTCTTTCCTCTGGGAGGAGATGGCTTAATGGGGTTTCTGGCTTGGGGGAAGAGCATTTGCTCTGCACTTCTGCTGGCTGGCTGGTACCTGGTCTCTCCAGAAGGCTAGTTTGTACGGTGATAAATACAGCTAGTCAGCACACATGCTGTGTGTCTTTTATCATCACTGAATAAGTGTTTTGATGCTTTTGTTAGCTACTTCTAAAGTGCATCTTATAACTGATAAAAATGAGAAACAAAATTTGACCCTAGCCTTGTTCCATAGAGTTTAAACCAACCTTACCTGTTAAATGCATACACTCCATCTGTAGAAGAAGCTTACTGAGTGAGTTTAGCACATGAAACATTTTTTTTTTCAGGCTTTGGATAAGAATTCTGCCTCTTAAACCAGCAGGTTTTGTTTTCATTTCAGGTTGTGTCTGAGTCAATAATCCCTTTGCTTAACCAGGTGTTTCCTGAAACTGGGTGAGTGGCAGCTGAACCTGCAAGGCATCAATGAGAGTACCATCCCCAAAGTCTTACAGTACTACAGTGCTGCAACAGAGCACGATCGCAACTGGTACAAGGTCAGTAAGGAGAGGTTCCAGACAGAGCAGAGAGATGGTGAATCTGATCACATCTCCTCTATCTTTTTCCTATTACAACTCCTTAAGCTTTGAAGAATTAAGGAGTATGGGAAGGTAATGTGATTTATTTTTAGTTTCTTTGATGCTATATGGAGCTCTTGACTGAGAACTCACCATGATGTTAAGATATTGAGGCAATAAAAACTACAAGTGATTAGAGAAAGCAAAGCATTGTGCTGTCTGCAGGGTATTGCTTCTCATCTCTAGATTCAGAAAGGTTGAGTTATTACCTAATACTCAGTACAAGTTGCAGAAAGGATTAGTCTTCATTTTCGTTGAAGTTCTTCTCTCCTGTTGGCAGGCCTGGCATGCCTGGGCAGTGATGAATTTTGAAGCAGTGCTTCACTACAAACATCAGAACCAGGCCAGAGATGAGAAGAAGAAATTGCGTCATGCCAGTGGTGCCAGTATCACCAGTGCCAACACTGAGGGCAGCAACAGTGAGAGTGATGCAGAGAGCACAGAGAACAGTCCCATCCCATCTCCAGTGCAGAAAAAAGTCACTGAGGTATCAGTCTTCCCTGTTTACTTAAAGAAATAGATACTTAGTCTTCAGACACAGGAAACAAGCTACTGTGTATGCTTGATTTGTGGACATGCTTGTCTGCATATAGCCAACAAACTGAGGTATAAAAATGCTTCACAGTCCTACCAGCATGAAAGAGCTATGTAAATACAGATCTATATAAATATATTTTGTCCAGCAAAAAATGAAACCCAGGTGTGATGTGGTCTGTGGGAGCATGAATGGAAGCCAACTATAATGTGGATTAGGTCTGTTCTCCCTCTTTCCCCATGCTAAGTTTAGGATTCCTATGGATTGATAGTCCTGTGCAGAACTAATGCAGCAATTTCATTCCAAAAGGATTTATCCAAGACCCTCTTGATGTACACAGTCCCTGCTGTCCAAGGCTTCTTCAGATCCATATCTCTGTCTCGTGGAAACAACCTGCAAGACACTCTCAGGTATGTAATAAAGCCCATAGTAAATGAAATCTAGCTGATAAAGCCACGTAGTTTAAAATTAGGTAGAGCCTTTCTTCTGCTCTTGTTATGGCTAAACTTCAGTTCAAACTAATGCATGTTAGGTTATCCTAGTTTGGTTCTGGGAAGAAGAATTTTTTTGTAAATGTAACTGAAGATATTTGACTGGAATGATAATTTTTGTTTTGTTCTGTTTCATTCCTAATGAGTGTTTCTTTCTTCCAGAGTCCTTACTCTATGGTTTGATTATGGTCACTGGCCTGATGTGAATGAAGCTTTGGTTGAAGGGGTCAAGGCAATCCAAATAGATACTTGGTTGCAGGTAAGGAACACAAAGGACTAAGGTCTTGGGAATCCTAGGGGGATCTTTTACAAGTTACCCAGGATGATCCTTTACTAAACACTTCCTTAGGTGAGTGGCAAGAGCAGTGTGCATGCAGTACAATTTGTGACTGACTTAACAAGAATTTTGAATAGATACTGAAGAAGCATTCTCACATTAATTTCTATATTTATATGTAGGCTAGCTCACATGAATAAGAGACCAAAGATTTTAAAATTGAAGATAGTGATCAAGTATAAAACAACACTGCTATCCCAATGTAATCTGACAGTGAGTCTATTTTGAGACTACTTTGTAGACTGAGTCTTGTAAAAAATGGCTTAATTTCTTATTTGAGTGTTACACTTCCAATACATGTCTTGCTCTGTCCATGTGAAGATCCTATAATAGCTTTGCATGGAGCATTTGTCATCTCAACAAGTTGTTCTGCATTTTTGGCACCGTTCGGATCTTTGCTATGTTATCCTCTGACTCAAAAATGAATGATGGGCCTGTATCTCCTTTAGAGACTGTGAGGTCTCTGGCTGAGAGCAGAAAACAGCTTGTGAACTGTGTGTGTGTGCTGACAGGGATGTTTATTTTACTTATCCTTACTATTAGGTTATCCCTCAGCTTATTGCAAGAATTGACACCCCTCGACCATTAGTAGGACGTCTCATTCATCAGCTCCTCACAGATATTGGACGGTACCACCCCCAGGTAAGCTGTACTTAGAGAAGGAATTTCTATATACTTGCAGCCTGTTAAGGTATTTCTTCTATGTTCCATCTCACTGCTCTTGATACCTGCTATGGAATTCACAGCAGGTGAAAGTGGGGGCATTTCTGCTGCTGCAGTTCTGTGGGACTATTTCACCTCAGTCCTATTCAATTAAAAAAAAAAGAAATTGGAGGTAGGTGAGCCATGCTGCAGAGGAAGTCCTCCTCCTCTAATAGAAAATTGGATAGTGCAGATTGTCATCTTAAATCTAATCTCATTAAGTGACTGATAAGAGCCTGCTCCTGAGATGTTTTTTCCAGAATTTCTTCCTACAGCATGGAAAATCACAAAATGCTGAGTATGTTTTTCTGTTCTTTGGGTTTGATACAGGCTCTTAGAGTCATTCTGCTGTTCAGAGAATTAAAGTCTTGTAAGCTTTTTGGATTGGAATACTTTGAATAGCAAATTCCTACCACCTCTCTCAAGAACCAAGATTACTTTCTCTTGTCTGACCCTAAGACTGCTACTAATGTTCTGCTAATCTTTCAATTCATGCAACTCTTCTGTATGGTCCTAAAATATTGTTATTTGTTGACATCACTTGTAGGCTTTGATCTATCCTTTGACTGTGGCATCTAAATCCACGACCACTGCTCGCCACAATGCTGCAAATAAAATCTTGAAAAACATGTGTGAGCACAGTAACACACTGGTGCAGCAGGCAATGATGGTGAGTGCTTAAGTGTCATAAGGTAGTTGATATTTCAGGTAAGACAATACAAAATGACTGTTCAGTGTTAATTTTGTTCAGTTATAAGTTTTGTTTTGTTTTAATTTGGAAGAACTTAGTGTCAGCATAATTTCAAGAGAATAATATAAAATGAGCCATAACATTCAGACAGAGTTCTTGTGTGTCCTTATGAATAAAGATGGAATAAATGAAGAGTAATTTTTTCCCAGGGATATTTTTGCTTAATGATAAGTGGAAACAAAACTTTTCATTTAATTCAATTGTTGTGTAATTTAATTCAATTGCTCAAGCTTTTTATGAATAAATGAAAACTAATGCTATTAGGCCAAGTTACACAAATATATACAATATTTCAAAGGCAACAAGTTCAGTGAGAAAAGCCTGATCATCATCTTACAGGAAAAGATATAACAAACTTGTGGGAGTTTTTGTAGCTCCCTCTAGCTGACAGCAAGAAACACTTCATAACCATCAGAGAAGAAAGTCGTTCTACATTTTTAAGCATACATTCATAATGGTTAGGGGTTTTCTTGAGTATTTTATCTTTTTTTTTCCTGATCTGAAATAGGTAAGTGAAGAGCTAATCCGTGTGGCGATCCTGTGGCATGAGATGTGGCATGAAGGGTTGGAAGAAGCATCTCGTCTGTACTTCGGAGAAAGAAATGTGAAGGGAATGTTTGAGGTGCTGGAACCACTTCATGCTATGATGGAGCGTGGGCCTCAGACTTTAAAAGAGACATCCTTCAATCAGGTATCAGCAAATAAACTTCTGTTTGCCCTCAAAATTAGGCAGGACAGCCTCCTGCCCCAGATGAGTTCCAAGGACCGCTGCCGTCTAAGAAAGACTCAGGCTGTTGAGATTATTATGTTGTTAGATTTCATTACTTTTCATTTATTTCTGGTCTGCATTGCTTTTGGTGGCTATGAAGTTCCATGGCTATAGCAGCACAGATTACAGTCTTTATCAAGTGGGTATCTGATGAGATCTGGAAGACATACAGCAGCTTTGCAATTAACTGTTCTAGCTCCATTCTGCTTTGCTTCATGATAACCACCAGCACAGACTGAAGATATTATCTCTCTCAAGTCTCCAAAAGAAATTCATTTGAGCTTGTTAGCCTACTGTTAAAGGTCTATTAATATTCAACAGAATGAATGTTCTATTCATTCTGTTGCCTCCTATTATGAAGTCTGTTTGGGAGTAATGTTGCCCAAAACACTCAGTGCCTGTCTTAGATCCAGGAATTTCTGGTTCATTAGTTTTGGCGCGCTATAAAAAATGTGAGGTCAAGGATTTGCAATGGAATTTGAAAATAGACTGTACTGGTATTAAGTGGTCTCCACCTGTTCCACTGTAGTCTGTAGAAATGTTTCTCTTGTTTTTCACTTCCTCCCTAGGCCTATGGCAGAGATCTAATGGAAGCTCAAGAGTGGTGCAGGAAGTATATGAAATCAGGAAATGTCAAGGACCTAACCCAGGCTTGGGATCTCTATTACCACGTTTTCAGGCGTATCTCAAAGCAGTTGCCTCAGGTAGGGAGAGAGGTACAGTTCTCTCGTGGGGTTACAGTGCACGTTGTCAATACTAATCTCTGTTTTCTTGTTATTCAAAGCATTCAGATTCAGTATTCTAGAATTAACTGCTTTTAATTTGCTCAGAAGCTCAGAAGCTTCATAAGCTTCAAGTTTTCTACTTTTGCAGCCCTTCTGGCAAGTACTGAAGTATTGACAGCTGACTGTGAACTGTTCTAGGCTCCTTGCCAGCATGAACTCTTCAGATGTTTAAGTGAGATTTAACTGAAATGCTTGAGGAGTTATGTTTCATCTGTCTTCTGTAGCTCACTTCTTTGGAACTACAGTACGTGTCACCAAAACTCTTAATGTGCCGGGACCTGGAGTTGGCAGTGCCAGGAACATATGATCCCAACCAGCCCATCATCCGCATTCAGTCCATTGCACCCTCACTTCAGGTCATCACCTCCAAGCAGCGGCCCAGGAAACTAACATTAATGGGTAAGAGGAAGCAGTTTGTACTTTGCTATTCTAGTATTTAAACAGTTGGTTTTAGTATATGTCACGTAAAACTTCTATAGCATTTCCATTCCTGTAGTCTGGCCAGTCTGATTGCCAAACTTCTCAGTTCTTCTGTGTCCTTGTGTTTACTCTTTAGTGTTTGCTCAGTGAGAGTAAACTTTTCCCTGTTAATCCTTTTTTCAGGAAGCAATGGGCATGAGTTTGTGTTCCTTCTGAAAGGTCATGAAGACCTTCGTCAAGATGAAAGAGTGATGCAGCTTTTTGGGTTGGTCAACACTCTGCTAGCAAACGACCCAACTTCTCTTCGTAAAAACCTCAGGTATGTGTTAGGGATGGTCACTGAGTGCATGAGTGACTGCAAATGTATAGGAAACCTTGGCATATCCAGTTGGTTTGTAAGGAAGTGAAGAGTATTGGAGCTAAGCTGGTTTGAACATGCGAGAGAGCACCCATTCATAGACTGAAACTTGGAGGAAATGTTTTACATAAAACAAAAACTTCCTCAGTACAAATTCTTTCTTGAGAATTGTTAATGGTACTTGGGATAAATGCTATTTCAAGATAGGCTCCTAAGGCAGTGCTCAAGCTGAGAGCAGGCTTTTTATCAAGGATTTTTTTAATTATAGTGAGTAAACAGCTTGGTCAATAGTCACTGACTGCAGTTCAGTACACTATTGTTCAAACATCAACATATTAAATGGCTCGTGCAAATTATGGATATTCATGGGTCACATAATATGTGCCTTCTAAAAGCAGCATTCCTGTGAAAACCACATCAGCCATCCAAAAGGATGTTCCAGATCTGTTTGGGGGGGGGGGAGAACTTAAAGTGTAGTAAGTTGTAACATACAACAATTTGAGCTCTGATTGTCCATTTTTTCCCCTGTAGCATTCAGAGATACGCTGTTATTCCACTGTCCACAAATTCAGGCTTGATAGGTTGGGTCCCCCACTGTGACACACTGCATGCCCTCATTCGAGACTACAGAGAGAAGAAGAAGATCCTGCTGAACATCGAACATCGCATCATGCTGAGGGTAAAGGGCAAAAGTAGCAAAATTTTTGGTACATTCTTATAGAACTCCAGTGTCTTAGTAAAGAACAGTGATGCACACGTTTTTCTTACTTTACCTGTTCTCTAATTTGTTGTTGGTACCAATAATAAATGCAAGAATATCAGATAAGTGTTCTAAAATGTTTCTAAAAGGCAAAATTGGCCATAAATTTATTTGTTTCTCCTTTCCTATTTTAGCAGTGACCATAAGTTGTCACCATCTGGTGACTAAAATGTGTTTTGCATGAATATGATGTGCCTTATAGAAGATGCCATGCTGCTGGCATTTACAAGCATTGTGACTAGGGAACATGGCCAAAGTTAGACAGAATGGAGAAACAGAACATTACCAGAGAAGCTGGAATTGCCTGCCAAAAAGGAACTTGTGTGCCAACCCAGGAAATGTTTTTCAAAACATATTTACCTCAGCAGTATTTTAATTAAATATGGCTATGGACTATTTTTTTGGGTGCTAAATTGTTTCCTATCCCATTTCACCTGATTTCTTCACTGTAGTTCTCATACTATGTTTGGGTATGTTTGGGAACATACTGGGCAGCCTGCAAATAATTTTGTATCGCATTTATTTTGAAATTATTTGTGATTGCTGTGTTTCTCATAGTACAGCTAGGGGTTGCTGAATGTTTTCATAGTTGATTAATGTCACTTCTCAATTATAGATGGCTCCAGATTATGACCACCTGACTTTAATGCAGAAGGTAGAAGTATTTGAACATGCTGTCAATAACACAGCTGGTGATGACCTTGCCAAACTGCTGTGGTTGAAAAGTCCAAGCTCAGAGGTTAGTTCAGCACATGTACTGTCTTCTCTGCAGAATGTGGGAGAAGTGGGTGTACTTGCACAGCACAAACTCCAAATGAATCTCTACAGAAGGTGTTTTTTCCACAAACGAATAAACCTTTGCTGCTTCATGAAGATCTTTCCATGTTTGGAAATTATTGACTTTTGAGTGGTTTTCACATTCCAAAGTACAGCAGTTATTGTATAAATTAAAATGTAAGCTGAAACATGCAACATGCCTACCTGACTTCTTCTATTCTGTCTCTGCTTGTAGGTATGGTTTGACAGAAGAACAAACTACACTCGTTCACTGGCTGTGATGTCAATGGTTGGGTACATTTTGGGTCTTGGGGACAGGTGAGTAATATTGCAAAGGTTTTGTTTTTGTTTTTTTTTTAAATGAAAGCAGACTGCAAAGACCTCTCAGTCTGTTCATTGAATCTGTTCTTATGATAACATCTTTCAGTATGGATATTGCTGAGCTATGATGATACCATCTTTACAGATTTCATTGTGCTGCCATTATTTTCAACACTGCAGCATGTGATAGAGTTTGTGCATCTTGAGTACACATAAGAGTTTCTTCTGTTCTGAGAGGAATACACCCAAGAATGTATGAAGAGACACAAGTTCTGGCTTTGGCCTTTTAGTCATAGGATGGAGAGAGATTTCCTATTCTTTCTGTAAAATGGAGTAGATAATGCTTTTTCTGATCTGCATTGCAGACATGTTCTGTAGGGAAGTATAGGCTTAAATGAATTAGGCAAATTAAAAAAAAAAAAAGTAAAACAAAGAAATAAGGTATGTAGTACATGATTCTTTGTCAAAAAGAGGCATTGTAACTCTCAAAATATTGAGATAGGCAGTATCATTTAGAATTAAGGACTATAATGCCAAAAAAGCTAAATCCTCAAATGTTTTTATACAAGAAGCTTCTATTCTTGTGCTTAAAGGCTTTTATAACGAAATTTAAAACCTTTGAAAATTGGATTAAAGCAAAATTGGAACAAGTCAGCATGAATAACAGTATCTTGGTTTCTGTTAGTCAAGTCTGATTCTCTTCTCTTCTAGTAGTAATCCAATTTATGTTACTTCACTTGCATAATTCATTGTATTTATATACTGATTAAAAAAAAAATGAAGAAAGATAATACAAATAGAAGAATTATCCTAACTGGAAAATAGATGTTCATATCCAAGAACTGTACTGATGGCAGTGATCCAGTAGGTTGTTTGTCTTCCGTGATGAGATGATATCTAATTCCTGAGAAGTAATTACAAAAATAATGTGATAGATGCACTGTCAGGGAAGCTGTTCTGTTCATCCTGAGATTGAAGACCTCAGACAAGCAAGCTGTCACTGGCTGTTCTCATTCATGAAGATAAATATCATTTCAGACTAGAGCTGCGATTTACTTTATTTTTTCTTAATGACCTGTCAATCTGCTTTTTCTCCTACTCCTTCATCAAAGACACCCTTCCAATCTGATGTTAGACAGACTGAGTGGAAAAATCCTGCATATCGACTTTGGGGACTGTTTTGAGGTAAGTCTTTGCATTTGAACATAAACTTCAGTAATGTTTCGCATTCTCTGATAGATCAAAAATCTATTTATAAGTCAAGAAAAGTAGACCTTGAAGAGTAGTCCTGAGCAACCTGTTTGGCTCTTTTTTGGGTTTCACTTTTACCTATGGGTGAAAATAAAATGAGTTTTATCTGAGAGGCATGTCTTGGTGATTAGCTAACCACTCTGAAACAAGCAAAGATGTATTAGCTATTAGCATCACTGTTCTGTAAAATTTCCTGGAGCAGTTTAAGCTACTAATTGGAAATCTTTGTTATTTAGCATTAGCAACATGGGCACGTGTTTGAATTTTCCCTGTTGCCAAGTTAATTACCTAGCTTCTCCCTCAAATTTGTGTAACCTCAGGAATAAAAGCTGGGACTTTCTTTGGAGTATAACCCTTAAGGGTGTAACAAGAAAAACAGTACTTGTTAACTATTAATAAGTTAGCCATTCATTTACTAATTCTCCATTATTTGTTTAGGTTGCAATGACAAGAGAGAAGTTCCCTGAGAAGATCCCATTTCGGTTAACAAGGATGCTGACAAACGCTATGGAGGTAAGTATTCCCTCTTTGATATAAAGGGAATTGTTCCTAGGGAAAATGGCACCTATTTCTAAATTTTTTTTCCTGTATTACTGTTATGGTTGAACCTCTCCACTCCTGCAAGAGGGAGAGATGTGAGTTACTGTTTCAACTTCATTTTCAGGTCTTGTGATCTGTACAGTGCATTACAGTGGAAAGCAACATTTTCACTGATGGGGGGAAAAAAAGAAAGGAAATTTCTTCAATTTCTTAGGCCTTCCGTAATTTCCTCACTTCAAAATAGGTTTTACATCAACCAAACACAACCAATAGCATGGTGCTTTACGGGGGTTGATTTGATGTCAGGAAGGAGCTTAGGTTGCAGGGATCATCTGTCTTGTTCTTCTAATGAACAGAGAATGACAGAAGTGAATTTTAATTCAAAGCACGAGCCATTTCCCGTTCCCTAGAAATTAGGATTGGAGTTGCATAATGAACAAAGCAGCATGTTTGATGGCTTCTTTCTCTTCTGAAGGTGACGGGCCTTGATGGCAATTACAGAATCACCTGCCACACAGTGATGGAAGTCCTGCGTGAGCATAAGGACAGTGTCATGGCTGTGCTGGAAGCCTTTGTGTATGATCCATTATTGAACTGGAGGCTGATGGACAGTAAGTTTTTCTGAGCAAACAGTGACACGAGGAGAGTCGTCAACCTCACTAAGGTTATATTTGAACAAGAAATGCAGAAGCATAAAACCTAGTGTCTGTTTGAAGGCAGACTGGTTATACTGTTGATTTGCAAGTGCTATTTATTGTACGTGGTTCTAGGGATTGTAGTGTAAACTTACCACAGTGATTAAAACCATTTCTGCCCTTAAACTGAGGCACAGAACTAAGCTACATGCAAAACAGTTTGAGTTGTCCTTGTGTTAGCTGTCATCAAGAGATTAAAAGCCATTTCGGGTGACATTTGGGGGAGAAGAAAGTCAGTCAAGCATAAACTGTCTGTGGAGAGGCAAATTTGCTGCAAACCTTTGAAACTTGAGTTCATCTTTTTTAGTTCTGTTATTTTCTTGCAGCAAATACAAAGGGCAATAAACGCTCACGAACAAGAACAGACTCCTACTCAGCCAGCCAGTCAGTAGGTGAGTAAAAACAATGTATATGACAGATGTTTGGGGCATTTTCTATTTTTTAACAGTATACAAGGCCATGAAGGTGTTTTCAGCCTTTTTTCTTCTCAGAAGTAGACAAAGAGCTTATTGTCATTAGCTTTAGCACTAAGTGTTGAGTTCGGCACTTGGCTCAAACAGCAGATGCTCATTTATATTAACACTACCCTGGGGCACATAAACTGTTGTAAACCAAATTATAATTGCCATGTGATCGTTATTTCCTTAGCCACCAAATTTTAGTGTGCAGAACACGGCGAGTAACAATCAGTGTTGAAGGTTCATTGCATTGAATCTTAGCAATTGTTTGCCTTTGGACTATAGAACAGTGACAGTGTTTCATACTCAGAGTTCTATAAATTTCTATATAAATTTCTATAAATTCTATATAAATTTGTCTTTGCTGTAGTTTTAGGCCAATTGCATATAACTTCAAAGTATCTCTTGTTTACAGTTTAATAGGAAATGTTCCTGAAAGTTGGATCAAACCTTTCAGAATTTTAGCAAGGGAAAGATGTTTGCTCCTGTGTTACGTTTGCAGTAGTGATAGAGATGTGTAGTATGCTTTGTCACAGTCAAGTATGCTTTTCAAAAGAGCTGATTAACGGTGTTATTAATGTTTCCAAAAGAATGTTACTTTAGCTGCCTTTCAGTTCAACATTTTCATTTTTGTTTTCGTGTTTTTATCAAAAGAAATGTTAGATGGTATGGAACTGGGGGAGACAGCCCATAAGAAAACTGGGACCACAGTGCCTGAATCCATCCATTCCTTCAGTAAGTTCCTTGGTGATCTTATACTGATGCAGAAATTGTTCTCAGATATGGAAATTTCACATGAGACACATTCCACATTTGTGCTGGCAAGGAACTGCATAATTACCTGTGTTCTCAATTACAGAAAGAGATGACAGAAAATAAAATGGAATTTGGGTTTGCTAGCAATCAGAATGATATTTGGGAAGGACAGATGTGACAGCAGGACGAATGCTTTAATTGTTTGGATGAGGTCCTAATTCTATGGGTTTTTCCTACTTCTCTCTTGTAGTAGGAGATGGCCTCGTGAAGCCAGAAGCTCTAAATAAGAAAGCAATTCAAATTATCAACAGAGTTCGAGATAAACTCACTGGTAAGCACTTATTTATGTAAAATCTGATAAGATGGATCAGCACTATTTTTAATATTTGTATTTTGTGTTAATCCTGTGATTTATATCCAGTAAGGGAAGGGTAGTACAAGTCCCATCAGTCCTGAACTTGCCATCTGGAAGTTATGTTTATGTCATGCGACTTCCATTCATGTTTTTTCATCCCTTAATTTCAAAGGTCGAGACTTCTCTCACGATGAAACACTTGATGTACCCACACAAGTAGAATTGCTCATTAAGCAGGCTACTTCTCATGAGAATCTGTGCCAGTGCTACATTGGATGGTGAGTTTGTCATTCAGCTAACAATACAAAGTTCTTCTCTGAATGATCTGGAATTAATAATTTGAGCAGAGAAAAAGCCAACAAAAACATTACTTCTTGTGTATTTAGTTATGTATGGAAGCCTTACCACATGTTGATCTGATCTCATAGATTTTGCAGGCCTATGGCAGAGATCCCTTAGACAGTCATTGTAAGAAAGTGAGTTGTCACAAGGAGTGATGGGAATGATAGAGCATTTAAGCTGCAATCAGCCTGAACACTGCAAGTGTTTGAAGTAAGGCACGTGTCAGTCACTGATTTCAGTTACAGTGAAGAATTACATATTCTGAAGTAAACATAAATTATTTAGTTGCATGTCTGCCATTTGAGAGAGAGAGAACAGTGGACTATGCTGAAGGAAACAGTTCTTTTTAGTTTTTAAGCATTAGTTGGCAGGTGATCCCCATGCTTCTTTCCAGCTAACTTTTCCTATACTATGTCTTTAAAATGGTGCCCTGGCAATCTCAGTCCTTCTCAGCATTGCCTTTGTGAAACTGCAGACCAATTAGCATTACCACAATATTTTTGTTTTCCTTAGGTGTCCTTTCTGGTAACAGAAGATTCCAAAGTATCCACAGCCTTTTATTCTGGAGGCTTTTGCACTCCAAACTTGCTCTTCTACAAACACAAACTGAACGTTGGACTGATATACAGCCTTTGTCAAATATTTTGAAATGTAAATGAAAAGAGTTATTGTATATTAAAAGTTGGTTGAAGCCAATTTATAGCTGCTACTGGGGAAACACAAGCTGTCTGAAACACAACAGTTGATTGGGTTTCCAGGACAGTGAAGACTGATTGTACCACAGGTGTCAATGGTTCCACTTGGTCTTTAGGGAACTGGTGAATATAACTATATACGGGTTTTGACTTATTTTGCAATGTAACTAAGTCACTTGCAAGCAGGTTGTTGCCCTGATCAGAAGATTGAAGCAGATCTTAAGAATTTAAGATCTTAAGCTGATCGTAACCAGGTGCCTCAGTGCAGATTGATCAGTGCAAACTGGCTGCAGGGTGCAGATGAGATACTGCTGGGGAGCTCCCAGTGTCCTGGTTAAAGAACAGTGTTGGGAAGTAAGTAGGGGAAATTGATAACTGGCATAGGAGGCAAAAGGGGGAGAGCTGGTCATAACTTGAAACAGAAAATAATGGTTATTAAACAGGGGAGTGGACAAAGTTGTGAATTATGAATAAAACGTTAAAAAAAAAAATGCACAAAATACAACAGAGTAGCCATGTTTAGATGCCATGTTGTATTTGAATATTTTTGTGCCAATAAATTACACCAAAATGTAGAAACGTGGGCTGCGTTCTTGTTTATTCCTAAGTACCTCTTAGGAAGAGACAGGGAGGCGGGCCGAGCAGTAACAGATGGCAGGCAGGGTAGATGGCGGTCCGCAGACAGCACGGCCCGCCACGCCGCAAGGGGGCGCAAGATGGAAGGCCTGGTACTGTCTAGCCCACCCGAACGCGCTGCCCCTTTTCCGCTCTCGGCCCTGACGGGCGGGAAGCTCTCGCGAGAGTTTCTGGGCGTCGCGTGGCTGAGGGGACAAGATGGCGGCCGCCGTCGGCGAGGGAAAAGGCTGCGCGGCGGCGGGGAGCCCAGCGGCCCAAGGAGGCAGTGGGGGGTCGAGGGTGCCGCCCGCGGAGCCGGAAAGAGAGGGGGACCCCGCCGCGGCGCCGGTGCTGCCCGGCTTCGACGACGTCGACGCCTTCGTCAAGGTGCGGGGCGGGGGCCAAGTGGGAAGGGCCCTGTGCACTACGGCTCCCGCCGATCCGCGCGCGGTTCGGGCCGTGGCGCTCCCAGTGCCGTGAGCCGCGGGGCATGCTGGGAGCTGCAGTCCTGCCTGGGAGGGCTGTCTGAGGGGGCGGGCGGGAAGCCTTGCAGTTCGTTTTCATTAAAATAAAGCCAATATCTGCCGATTTAATGATGTCTTTTTAGACGTAAATCGTAGAACGAGAGCTAGGCGTGTTGTTGTTATTCTTTGCTCTGTTTAAAGGGTCCTGATAGATGGTGTAAATGAAACGACAGTGAACTTAAACTTAAAACAGTTAAAAAACATCCAAACAAAACAACGCTTAGTGAGGTGTTAGGTATAACCGCACGGTTCAGGCAGGCAGGGAAGAAGCATTTCAGCACGCTGGGTAAGCAGGGGCAGTGTGGCAGTGCAGTAATAACACAGTGTTCTTACACAGCACGCCCTCGGCACCATGGTGGCCACCACGAAGGCATCCAGTGGGCTCCCGCAGCCCGGCGATGAGTACGACTTCTACCGCAGCTTCCCTGGGTTCCGGGCGTACTGCAAGGCGCAGGGCCAGCGGCTCCTGCAATGGTAAGAAGCCGTCACGGCTCTGGTATCTTCTGGTCCCAGACAGAGAGCTGCAGCTTTCTTTGGAATCTTCAGGCTGGTTGGAGATTAAAGGATGTTTTAGATCATGTGCCTAATTTTAGCTAAGCTTCAAACACTTCACATTTAAAACGATGGGTTTATACAATGCCTTTAATAGTGTTGATGGTAAAGAAGTGCAGAGCAAGCAGGGACTGATGTGAAATGCACTAAGGCTCTGGGGGAGACCTGGGAACGGCCTTTCAGTATCTAAAGGGGTGTATAAGAAAGAAGGGGACAGAACCTTATAGCAGCATCTGTTGTGACAGAACAAGAGAAAAGGGTTTTGGACTAAGAGAGCGGAGGTTTAGACTGGCTATAATGGTAAGGATAGTGAGTCACAGGCTGCCCTGAGTGGTGCTGGTGCCCCATCTATGGAGACTTGAGATCGGGCTGGATGGGGCTCTGAACTGATGGAGCTGTAGATGTTCTTGTTTGTTGCAAGAAAGTTGGACCAGATGGCCTTTAAAGGTCCCTTCCAAACAATTCTGTGATCTAGAAAGTTGTTTAATAAAGAAATTAGTACTATTAGTACTAAATAACACTTAGTACTGTATAGATGTGTCTTATGTTTACTACTTGAATGTAATTATAGGTATTACATCTGATCTGCTTTCAAACTTCTAAGATGCAGAAAGTTGAGAAGAACTGCATGATTTGGTGTGATGTTTTTAAATGTGCCTGTGTTTAAATCAGCAGTAATTGTGCTGTTCTCTTGCAAGCATGAGCAGGGTGATGCAGTACCATGGCTGCCGCAGCCACATGAGAGATCACAGCAAAGTCACAGAGCTGGAAGATAAATTTGATATGCTGGTTGACTCCAATGATGTCATTCTTGAAAGAGTGGTGAGCAAATCATTCCTCAACATTATTTGTATAAAGTATTCAGGTACCACAAGTTTTTTTAATTAAAATAGCTTTAGTATTAGTGCCTTTACACAATTGTCTTTAGCGTAGTAAAGTAACTGTGCAGGTGTTTGATTTTCATCTATTTTTTTTTCCTGGCATTTAGGGTATTTTACTGGATGAAGCAGCAGGAGTGAACAAAAACCAGCAGCCTGTCCTTCCTGCTGGGCTGCAGATGCCACAGACGATCGTCTCCAGTTGGAACCGCAAGGTGAGGCTGCTGCACTCAGGTTGCTTTTGCAGATTCTTTTTCCCAGTACAGTGCTCCAGTTTCCCAGTGGACCTTAGTAGTTAAATGTACCCTTGGTCCTTTTCATGTGTTCTCACTCACCTCTGTTTTCTCACAGTATTGGGTCAGTGAATAAAAGAGGCTCTGGACGTCTTTAAGTCATGTTGGTTTGTCTTCTTTTTAATAGGCAGGAGAATACCACAAAAGAACTAAGTCTGAAACCTTCCGACTGCTTCACGCCAAGAATATCTCTCGCCCACAACTTAAGTTTAGTGAAAAGATTGACAATTCCAACACTCCCTTTGTACCTAAACTTTTTATCAAGCCAAATGCTTTGAAACCATTGCCTGAAGGTAAGTTTTTGTTATTGTTGATGGGTAATCTATTGAGAGTATCTGTCTTGACAATTCAGAAGAGGAAATATTGACTGTAAAAACAAATAGGAGGAGAAGATGTTGACTATTTGGTTGAGATTACTCTGTGACTCCATTGTTTATGTACGTGCAGTGTAAGATTTGGTCAGCATACAACATCTTTTTGTTGGTATACAGTAACTAATCTGTTCCCAACAGATACTCTGCTGCTTCCCTGTGCCACCATTGAATTTCCATAATCAGAGTCCCCCTGACAGAAGGAGTTTTGTTGATTGGTCTGTAAGTCTGGTTGACTTTACAGATGCCTTTTTCTAATTAGTTAGAAAAGGAGGTACACGATTAGACCTGGCTTCTCAAAGCTGCCAGTGAAACATCTCGTCCCAGCAAGGTGTCACATTTCTGCTGCTGATCCACCTCGAGTCTGCACTGATGTGGGTGTAATTTAGAACATGGGAATGAGTGAAAGTGTTTTCTGAAGATTTTTCAGTCTCTTTCCAAGCTCTCGAGCAGAGCCACCTTGCATGTTTCTTACCAGCATCCTGTTCAGACCCAGACACTGGCTTATATCTGGAGCTGCAGACACAAATCTAGCCGGCAGCAAAAGCTGTAGGTCTAAATTAACAAGTTTTTGATACTTTGCGACTGTAAAAGGATGCTGTGGTGGGTGGAGGGGAGAGGTTAGAAGACTGAGAGCATATTATGTGTGGGACCTGGTCCAGTTGTTCCATATTGGTTGTTCAGCCCTCACAAAAAGCGGACGAGAACGAAAGGAACGCCCCGAAGACTTGGATGTCCCAGCTGCTTTGGCAGACTTCATACACCAGCAGAGGACGCAGCAAACTGAGCAAGACATGTAAGAAATCAAACCAGCAGTGAGGTGCTTGGAGTGCACTGCTGAACGTGCGCTTGTATGGTCCCTTTGTGCTGATGACATCTGTGTAACAGCTCCGCATGTGTTTGTGTCTGCACACTGTGTTGTGTGTGATCTGCTTTAGTCACCCGGAGTTACCTTAAACCTAATCCTTAACAACAGACAAAATTATTACTCAGTAGGGAAACTTGTTAGCTCTCAGAAGTCTCTGTCTGCTGGCTTTGTGACTGAAGTTTAGTCCGTGCCTGTTTTCCTACTTTCCATAGGTTTGCTCATCCTTACCAGTATGAACTGGAGCATTTTTCTCCACCAGATGGAGTTCTTAAGAAGCCAGAACCCCAGGTTGGTGCACATATTAATTTGTGAGTAGATGCAATAGGTTTACAGCCTTGACAAATTTCAGAATTGAGAGGGGGAGGTCTGGAGCAGGGATGGACAGAGAACTTACAGTTCCTAATAATTTGCTCTGCCAGATGTACAGACCCATCAAGGAAACACCTTGTCATTTTATCACTACACTGGATGAGCTGGTAGAACTGAACGAGAAGCTTATGAACTGTAAAGAGTTTGCTCTGGACTTAGAGGTAATCAGTTTGTGTTTTCTATTTAAAAGTTATATGCATGCTCTTAGCACCTAGGAGACTGCTCTATTCTTCCAGGCTATTTTATAACCTCTTTATCCCACTTTTAGTGCTTTCTTACATGTGTTTAGTTCGTGGCCATAACGTGTCAGATATTGTCTAGAGGCCTGAAACAAACAGTGGCAGTGTTTTGAGTTTTTCAGTGGTAGTAATGGCCGCATGTTTCATACTGAATTTGTTTGATTTAATTTTGCCCATGCTGTGTGCTGTGTTAGTTAGTGCAAGGGTGAAGCTTGCTCTGAGTATCTTGGCTTTCAGAAGTTCTCTGTTCATTTTTCTTCCTTCATTTGGAGTGCATTTGTTTTCTAGTATTATCTGCAATCGATCCTAATTAATATTTCTTTTTGTTTTTCAGCACCATTCCTACAGGAGCTTCCTGGGCTTGACATGTCTGATGCAGATTTCCACTCGAACAGAAGACTTCATTATTGATACACTGGAGCTGCGCAGTGACATGAGCATCCTCAATGAGACCTTCACAGACCCAGCAATTGTGAAGGTCAGCTGCCATGTTCACCAGAATTCCTTGGTGTTTTTTGTTTGATTGTTTGATTTTGGTGGTTCTTGTTCTTTTTGGGTTTATTTTGTTGTTGCTGTTGTTGTATTTTTGTTTGTTTTTTTTTTTTTTTTGGTAATCCTGCACACTTAATGTTGAAAGTCAGAGCAAAAAAAGTCTAATCCTAGACACGTGATCCTAGACACAGTGAATATGAAACCCCACAGCACTGACAGCCTGTAGTAGAAATGTTCTTCATGTTATTCTCAATTTCTGTTGCTTTACAAGGTCCTGCACGGTGCTGATTCAGATGTGGAGTGGCTGCAAAAAGACTTTGGCCTGTACTTGGTGAACATGTTTGATACTCACCAAGCTGCTCGTCTTCTCAATCTTGGCAAGCACTCTTTGGACCACTTGCTGAAGCTGTATTGCAGCGTGGATGCTGACAAGCAGTACCAGTTGGCTGACTGGAGGATACGGTAACAATTCACCCCTTAGATGGGCCGACCTGCAGGGTGGCACTTAGCCTTGTTTCTGTTGTTAGGGTAGGAGCTTCTTTCTGCCTGCAAGCCCCACAGTTGTACATTACTCTCAAAGCAAAAAGGCACAGCGTTTACCTTTAAGTGGTTTAAGTTTTTTTTTAAGTGTTACATTTTTCTGTGTTTCTTCAGAAATTGAGTTATTTGGGAAAGGTCTGGGAATATTGTTTAATGAAAGGCTCTGGGAAGCTCATTTCCTGGGGGCACTGCTGAACCACTGCAGTATTGTGGAGAATGTCAGCGTTTGGCTTCTAAGAAGTCCCCACAAAAATGTTTGGTTACCCATGGTAGATAGAGCAGTGTGCTGTGAGAGCACTGAGCCTGGCTGTAGGGATCAACTCTGCACACTGCAGAGATCCCAGATTTAGTTTGTAGGCTCTGAAGAGTGAAAAGTATCTTGACAATTGCCACAGCAGGCACTTCTGTCTGGCTTAACTAAGCAGCAGTCATGTTGTCCATCTGAAGATGTCATCTGAATAAGATGAGTGCACAGTATGTTATTGCTGCTGTCCAACAAATCCTTCAGCAAGGAAACAGAAGGATTTGCTGTTAGTATGTTTTAGATGCAGTTTGCCCCAATGTGTGCTGCAAGGGAAAAATGACTGGCAGGGGGCACCTGAAATGTATTACTGTAATTTTGGCTCTTTTTCTAGCCCTTTGCCAGAGGAAATGATTCAGTATGCCCGTGATGACACTCACTACTTGCTCTACATTTACGATAAAATGAGGGAGGCACTGTGGGAGGGAGGCAACAAGCAGCCCACTCAGCTGAAGGTGGTTTGGCAGCGCAGCAGAGACATCTGCCTGAAGGTAAAGCTTCATCTGATTGGGTTACCTGCATCAGAGTGCAGGCTTACCAGGATGTAAAGTCCTTTACCCATTTCTTCATCTGTTGCATAGACATTTTGTTTTGTTTTCCCTACTTGTATGTGTGAAATTGACTGTATGAATTCATACTCTGCTGTGTGCAGCGATTTGTGCTTCGCTAGGCAAGGTGCCTGCATTCAGATTCCCTCTTGCTATTTTTTGAATGGTGACACACCTTGGCTGTATCAAGTGTGCCTTTCCCCAGGGAAATGTTATATTTCCAGTTCTACTGGACGTTCCTAACAGTTCAAAGCCTTGGTGAAGTTGCCTTGAGACAATTATATTGTGACTGTGGAAAGTACTGACTCCAAGAGGCGTTAGACCTGAGTTCATTCAATCCCCTTGCATCTGTGTGAGGTTGTGCCCCGTTGAAGCAAGACAATCGAGGAAGCACCAATCTGATAACTGATCGCAAGTCTTTCTTTTTTTCCTCTCCAGAAATACATCAAGCCCCTCTTTTCAGATGAGTCCTACCTTGAGCTCTACAGGAGGCAGAAAAGACATCTCAACACACAGCAGCTGACAGCATTTAGGTTGCTGTTTTCGTGGAGAGACAAGACAGCGCGTCAGGAAGATGAGAGTATAGGGTAGGAAGGCATTTGTTACAGATACTGTCTTCAACGAGTGTTGGATTGTGCTCCCACCCCTGAGGAGGAGCCACTCTGTTATCTGTAGAAATTAGTGTGCTGCCTCAGGCTTTTTGCATGTAGAACAGAAGCATCATTATGTTTGAAGTAGATTCTTATGTGTATCTAGATCACTTCTGCTTAATTTCTTCTTAACTGACTTCACAATGTAAACTGGGGCAGACTTGTGTGCTGTGAAGATCTTTTAATGAGTTTTTCACATTCTGTTATGTTCACACTGCCTCTTTGTGTTGCAGATATGTGTTACCAAATCACATGTTATTGAAGATAGCAGAGGAGCTGCCCAAGTAAGTTTTGCTCATCCTTGAAGAGTCTCATTTGACTTTGATACCTAGCAAAGTGTTTCCTAATGCATAATTTCTTCTGTAGTTAGTTCCTTCCTTCCAGCTGTTAGAACTGCTTTTCTATATAGTTCTTCAGTTTGTTGAAGAAATAAATTGCAGTTTTCCCCCGGAAGCTCCAAATTTCTTCTCAGAAATACATCTCTATGATTTTATTGCACTAATACATTCCTTTGCATTGCTATGTATCACACATCTGCCCCTGCAATTCCTACAGAGTAAGGGAGAGTAGAATTCCCCTATAACATCTGTTTTTTGGGGGGTTCTCAGTGGGAGTTGAGTGGGGACAGATCTCTTTCAAAACTCAATTTATCCAACTTTTTTCTTTTCTCAAACACTTGGCACACTCATCATCTAATGTTCCATAACTGAGAATGATAAAAATGCATTTTTAAGTGCAAGTCCATCGTTGGACACAGCTTCAGAAGATGATCACTGAAAAAGGAAGCAAAAGGAATAATGGGTACAGACAGACAATAGTGAAAGGAGTGAGTCGAGAGCTGTGTTAGTGGGTTCTCTTTACCTGCACAAATCGACACAGCAAAAATTTTCATCACTGAGAATATACTCTGACATTAATCTGACTTGTCTTGTTCTGTCACAGTCAGGCCTGTGGTTATGTCCACTTGCACATCCTTTGAATGCAAATGCTTAACATATAAGCCATAAATACAGCACACTGAATTTTTCTCATCTCTCTGTAGAGAACCCCAGGGTATCATTGCTTGCTGCAATCCAGTCCCACCACTGGTTCGCCAGCAGATTAATGAATTGCATCTTCTCATTCAGCAGGCACGAGAGATGCCTCTTCTCAAGGTAGGAGTAGCTCGTGTCACACAACACTCATCACTTGCTTGCCATAAGAGAGGTACTGGAGGCAAATGGTGACCTGTGAGGGTGAGGTGCATGTTGGACAGGGCATCACTGAGCAGGGTGTGGTTGCCCGTGCAGCAGCTTATCTTTATATCCCACTTTACATTGACCTGTGAGGAACAACTGCACCCTGTGGAATTTGTAGGCCATGTAAATGGATTCATAAATCTTACTCAGCTGTGGTGAAGAAAAAACAACAACTCTAGATTTAAGAAATTCATTAGATGTAGTCCATATTTAGCATGTAGGTATTAGTGCAGCCTTCTCCCTTTGGTGAAACAAGGCTGTTTGTGAGCATGACCATTAGCTATCTGTGCAAGTATCCATATGCAAACACTGCAGGAAAATAAGAAAGAGTGTAGTTTTATTAACCCAGTAGCTTGTAATATATGTATTGAAAACATGAGGAGAAAAGCCAATCTAGAAGAAATAGGGCAGGTGCAGTTAACTGACTTTCTTTCTCTCCCATTCTAGTCAGAGATTGCTTTGACAGTCAAGAAAAGGACATCTCTCTCCAACCCTGAGGTAATGTTTGCATAATATTTGTCTCCTTCCATCTTAAGCCTTAAGCATGGGAAAAAAAACAACGTAGCAATGTTCTAGCTTCCAGTAAATTGTTTATTCCAGTCCATTTTATAGATCTTTCCTCTTCATCTTGATGTTAAATTTCTGTGCTAGACTCAAAACAGTACCAGCTGCAAATTGGCATTTTACATATCAGCATTATAACAGCACTGAAGGTTTCATCACAGTAGATGGTGGGCATTTGCATGTGTGTCAGTCTGTAATGGTAGGCCCTTGTGAAGGGAAGTCTCAGATGAGCCTCTGAGGCCGACTCATCCTCCTGCTTAAAAAGTACAGCATCTCCATTAGCCACTGGGTTTTTGCTTTTGGGTGCATTGTGCTCTGACAGGTGAGTTACATTAGAAATGCTCAGTTTATGAATGTCACCCTTCCCTTTGAGTTTTCGGTAATGTATCTCTGCAATACCTGAAAACATGTGGATTCATGGAGTAGTGTGCTGATGGTGTTTGCCATCTGAACCTTTCTGCAGAAACTGGAGAATACCTTCTTTGGACCACACGACAGCTCCCGGATTCCTATGGATGATTTTCAGAATAATTCTGCTTTAGGTAATTTGGATTTATGAGTTGTGATAGATGTGACATTATGTGGCTTTGACAGGGGGAAATAAGCAGCACTGAAGAAGTTGTCATGAAATCTTATTACGTGAAAAAGTAACCAGTATAATATACATGTATCTAATAAAAAAATCATCATCTTTTCAATTTTCATGTAGAATCTACATCTGCACCAGTCTTGGAACGTGATTCTCTCTTTTTGGACAATGAGAGGACAATGAATATTCAGGGTGTTCAGCCAGAGTCAGCATGCCTTGTTGCTACTGCCACTGTCAGCATATTCAGTGTAAGCACTGTCTGTGGTTGTGCCAGCATTCAAGTATTAGGAAACATACCTAATGTGGTGTAAATGTGTAGTAGTAGTGAAAGAAGTAGTAGGGTGGGATGTAGATGGGTATCCTGTCAAGCATGTGACACAACCAAGACAATGAGGTTGGGAGGCCAGCAAATTAATTCTTCCTGGAGGGTTGCTGCCAGTGCTGGAGTTTCAGATAATGACAGATAACGTGCATGGAATAGCAATAGCCAGGAGTAAGAATGATTCATGTTAATGTTTCTTCCCTTTATTTTTTTAAGGAATGTGATAAAGATGAAGGAAGTGAGAAGGTTTTAACAACTGCACAGAAGAAAGCTCAGCGTATAATGGAGTCCTTTGAAAATCCATTTAGAATGGTAAAATTCAAAGTGGGGTAAAACCCAACATATGTTTGTAGTGATACTGATAAACCACCCCATGCAAAGGATGCTCTGCACTGCTTTTCCAGGCTGCGTGACAGACCTTGATGTAGTAACAGCTCTGCTGGAATTGAGAGGTGGTCTTTGCAGAGCACACGTGTGGATGTGTTCTCAAAACATCCTGAGTTGTGTCTGTAGTAAACAGACCTCTTGTACTGCTTTTTGTTTGTTTATCAAGCTTGAGGTTTCTTTAATTTAATTTCAGCCATCTCTGTGGCTGAAATTAGTGAGTTGATCTTACTCTTCTCATGAAAAAGAACAGTAGAATAGTTTGTAACAGATATGGAGCAGCAGATTACTGGGAGGTAGCATACAAACAACTGTTTTCTGCTGTGTGGTTGGAGGTTTTGTTTTGTGTGTTTGGCTTGGTTTAATTATTTTTTCTTTAATGTTGCTGTTGGCTATGGCTGTGGTAACTCTGATTTTTGCAAAAGATGATCTTCCTGTAAGAATGTTTCTGACACATGAATTTGATTTGGGACGTTTTAAGCAGCATTGTAGCAATGAGCTGACAGCACTAATAGCACATGCTGTGTTTAAAGACAAATGCTTTTTTCCCTTTCTGCAGTATTTGCCTTCAGAACAGAATCCTGCCTATGTCTCACAGTCTGCAAAGTTTGACCCATCATCAAAAATTTATGAAGTAAGACTGAAGTTAAAATTTCCTGCCGACTACTAGGAAAGAAACAAATAATGAGATTCTTTTCCTTTGGGAGCCTTAGCAATATATGTTTGGGGTTTTTTTCTCCTTAGAAAAAGAATATAAACTTTAAGAAACATCACGTGTTCCTAAATCAGTTTTTGTTTGAATAGCATTCATATCCTTCAAAGAGCCAGAGATTGGAGGCATTCCACTTTGTAGTCTGGGTCTGTCAAAGCTACAAACTACTACTGAAGTCTGCATCTGCCTTTGTTCTCATTGGGCTTGTTTGTAGCTCAGAACTTTTAAAGCCCATAGTTTTACTTTACTTGGTGCAGCAGATCTTAATCTCTTTTACAATCCAATTTGATCTTTTGTGCTCTTAATGAAGACCAGCATGTGGTAGCAAGTTTATAAACTCCCTTTTGCCATAAAACTTCAAAGAAAACGATTCCAGGTAATTTTTTCTTTCTTTGCAGATCAGCAATCGATGGAAGTTGTTGAGTAAGACACAGGTACAGAAGGAATCCAGGGATGAAGCCAAAAAGAAAGCAGCCCAGCAGTCAGGTACAGCCCTTTTTCTCCTCAGTGTGTTGGCTAGTGTGCTTTTCCCAGTGACTTTCTAACCTTGTGGCTAATTTAGTCCTGCTTCCTACAGTAATGTCTGTTTGTCTCTAGCTGCTCGTGACCAAGCACAGAAGGAGTACAAAGAGGCAACAGAAAACATTGTGTCTGTTCGTCAGCAAGCTATGGTATGTCACTGAATTTAATTCTTCCAGCCTTTGCCTTTTTTGACCTTTTGAACATCAATTCAGAATAAGGCCCTGTGCCCCCACTACTCTGAACCGGTGCCCAAGCTGAAAGCAGCTGATCTCCCAGGCAGCCTTGATAGCAGTCTGTCCATGGTTCTCCCTTATGTGCAGCAACAAGCCCTTGGCAGCTGTGCTCTGCAAATCTTCGCATCCTTCCCTGTCTTCAGAAACCAATGTGTTGCACTCCTGCAGCTCACTGTTCCTTGCTTGCTTGAGGGGTGACAGCAGATCTCGGCCTCAAATGTCCCATGAAATGACAGCTTGGCTTTTCATCCGAAAAGTCCCTGCACTGAGGGCTGGAAGGAAGGGAAGGAACGTGATTCAGTCCCAAAGAAAAAGGCAGTGCTTTACCCCCCTACTGTTATTGCCACAGACAGCCCCTGGCTGTCACAGGCCCAGGTCCACCAACAGCTCATCAGCATGCTGGTGCTCGTGCCTGCACAGAGATGTTTCATTCTCCTGAACTTGTTTCCATTCTGTGGGTTGCTTTCACAGCAGGAGCAAGCTAATAGGAAGAGGGAGAGGGTCATGAGTGAAACAGGAACAGAACTGCCAAAACCAGAGAAGAAACGGCCAAAAGCCTCCCAGCAACCAGAGGAGCTGGAAGCACCAAAGCAGTTTACCCCCTTTGATTACAGCAAGTTCAACTTCAAAGTGTTTGCGGGTAAGATCTGGATCTCGGCTAGAGTGCTGCAGGCTGTGGAAAACGTTGCCAGCTGAGGCCTGAGAAGGCTGTGTGAATCTGGGTGCCAAGGCAGTACAAATGGTTAAAATGCACTTACACTGCAGTGGGGAAATATGAAAAGAAATTTACCTAGGGAATGGGTAGTGTAGCATCCTTTTTCTGGCTTAGAAACAAAACTTGGAAACGGGTGAGGGGATTGTGGATTCGTGGTTTGCTTCTCTTCTCAGCAGAGAAAGTCATTTGTTTAATTGGGCCCGAGAAAGGAGGAGTTAAAGGAGATGTAGCTTCTAATAACGCGTCTATTCAGAAGCTTCTTATGCCCTGCAGTAACTGTTCTGGTTTTTTTAGCTTGGGAGACTGCAGTGAAACCTCTTCATCAGAGAAACACCATGAAGAGTACTGTTCTTTCTAGCAACGTTTGGTGACAACTTCTCTCCTCTTTCCCGTAGGAAGCAGCAAATCGAAGCAGTCAGCACAGTTTGATCCTGCCAGACAAGTTCACACAGGCAAGGTACAGACATGTCATGAAAGAAGTAACAGAACTTTTGGTGATCGTGTGTACCCAGCTGGGGAATTGTTGGGAGAGGTGTTTTTTTGTTGTTGTTGTTGTTGTTGGAAAAGCAAACTCTTCCAGGATCTGCAAAATACTCCCTTGGTACTGACACGCAGCTTCCAGTCACAAACTCGTGCCTTGTATTACAGCCTCATCTTGTTCAGGAAGAGCTTTCTTGGGGCTTTCACATTCTCCCATTGTTTCTCACCTGTTTGTACTTCGTTCACAGCTACACCCTCCTGCACAGCAGGCACACTGCCTAGGCTACTTCAAATTGCAATACTAAATTCAAGGCACCCTCCAAAATCTCAGTCACTCCAGTTATGGCCTTGGCACATCCAGGTGTTGCCTGCATTCTCCACTACAGGAAGGAATTTTTTCCTGATTTAATTTATTGCTAATTAACTTAAACTTCTCATCACTGGCTGGGAGAATGAAGGGAAGTGTGACCAGCACAGGAGAGTTTTTGTCTCCGTGCTCAGCTCACTCTGGCAGAGCTGGCTTGCTGTATGCAGTGCTCACGTATGGAGCATTTGAGACATGACATCAGTGGGCATTCAAGCATGAAGTAACAGGTGCTCATCTGTGAATTCATTGGGTGCCCAGGCACCAATTAATTTCCAAAGCTCATTTCTTGCATTTCAGCCTCTTTCTTGTACATGCTGCCTTCTTGTGAATTCAACTGAAGGGCAAATGGTTCCAGGAAGCCTCTTAGGTACTCATTTAAAATATATATCAGGAGCAGAACAGGTTTATTCCTGATGGTTTGTAAATAGTTTCCTGCATGATTTGCTGTGTGTCACTGGAAACTTTTTTCAAAAGAAAAAAAGCCAGCAAAACAATTTAATAATTTAGTAATATAGGAGAGCAAGGTTTTAGACCTTTAGGACTTCTGTCTAGGTGGGTGCTTGGGACGTTGGTGGTCAGACCAGCAGAACAGCATGTATTCAAGTGGATTCGGTGCACGTGTACAGAAGTCGTAAAACAAAGCCCACAGTGTAAACAGTGTTCCTTGAGTTGGAGGATGACAGGATGTGCACCACGTGGAATAGACTCTGTTTGTCCGCTCCTCACACTGTTGTTTTTTCTCTTCCATGCAGAAATTTGCTGGAGCTAACAAACTTCAACAACCAGCTGGAAACCGAAGCATGTCCTACCTGGCAGGGAAAGCTGATAGGTGTGTTGTCAGCCTGCTCTCATCACGGAGCAGTGTTTCCACTCCTGTGCCCCAGAGCCACGGGCTGAGCACAGCTATTGTGCTGCACTGCTGGGGGAGCTGAAGCACGTTTAATGGGAAGCAGTTGCATAACACCTACTTATGTTCATTTGGCAGCTTGACGTCAGTTTAAAGGGGGGAAAAAATAAGAAAAGAAAAAGCTTAGTCAGGATTAACGCAAATAAAAAACAATTCTGGGTGGAAAGTTTGAAATGTTGAGGTAAAAGTTTGTGATAATAGATGTGGGAGTCGCTTTCTTAGGCCACAGAGATGGGCAGAGGTGGAGAGAACATTTGTCTTGTTTGGAGGGAAGACAAACAACAGTACTGCCAAATATGGATATTCTTGTTCTGAATATACTTAATGTTCAGCTTCCTGGACTCTATTCTTGTGAATTCTTTAGTCATAAAAGAGCAGTGCCATGCAAGGGCTGCACTGGAAGCAGAAAGGTTCTGCATCGTGACTCTTTCTCAATAGAATCATTGTAAGCTATTGTAGATTGTCAGTCTTGGGTGAATTTAGAGCAAGATTTAAAGTCTTTCTTTAACTCTCTTTTACAGGGGTTCCAAGCACCACTGGCCAAAGAGATAGTCCTTGTTATGGGAGCTGTGGGAGCTGCTGCTGAAGAAAACAGTGGACAGAAGTACTGTAACCATGGAAAGGCAAATACTGGTCAATGAGCAGTTTTCGTACAGAAATGTTTTTAAGACCATTAAAATCCTTTTTTTTTTTTTTTTTCCCAAAAGGGAAAACATCTTAATTGCTTTGGCTTTTATTACATTCACACTGTTCTTTGTAATTATACTCACAATGTTGCCTTGTTTCTGATTTTGAAAGTTTGTCCTCAAATGCAGTCAGATTAAGCTTAAGTGGATATGGAGGAACACTTTGGCATCTCTGAAGTCAGCACAAAAGTAACTGAGAGATTCAATAGATGTGACTTAAACCCCAGCAGTCCAGAGGAGGAACTAAGGCCAGACTGACCTTAGCCCTTGCTTACACATTGGACTGCACAGCTCATCTTTTGCAAGACAAGGTAATGTGAAAAATGAGAATGTTCCTGGCAGTGTTGGTATTATTAAATGAAGGTTGTAAGGGGGGTAGGTGTGTAAGGGTTGAGGTGCTTTTTAGATCAGACAAAGTAGGTAGTTGCTTTTTCTCCATAGTGATACGGAGTGAAAGCAATGCTTTAATGTAGAAAATAAAGCCAGAGAGGTTCTGTGATGCAGCCAGATGTCAGCACAGCTATCCCAGTGTTTCATAGCTGTGAATATTCAGAGCGAGTTACCCTGATGCCTTTGTACAAAGAGTATCAGCCCGTGATTTGATTCAGCTTATTCTGAACACAGCTGGAAGCTGGGAGCACTCCTGTGATGGAGGTAAACAACTTCAGCATTCTGGGGCTGTATAAACCCATAGTTGTGCAACCTTGTTCCTGGATCTCTGGTCACTGAGCAGTACAGCTTGCTCCCAGAGTCCTTGTCTTTGCTTTGGTGTTTATTTCTGCCTGAAGAGATCCCATGCCACGCTCACCTGTTTGGGCAGTGAGAGCATTCCTTCTCGTAGGTGAAGTGCAAGGACTGGGTGAGGAGTGGTAAATCTTGTGTTCCCAAACCCCAGGGTTGCACTTTTATGTAAAAGACTGAGGAGGTCTGGTGGATTTTTGTTTCTTTTCAGTCTTTCCCTGCATCTCTGCGGTACACTGGAAGGTTTTTCCCCCCGTGTTGTCCTCTGCTCACAAAGCCTGGCTGCAGTGGGATTACGTTTGAAGAGAGGCACGTGAATAGCAGCTAAAGAAGCTGATTTAGCTGCTTTAGGAAGGGCTGCCCAACTCCCTTCTGTGCAGCTCTGCTACTTCTGACTTTGACGACTGAACAAACTGAATGGAGTAAATCTTAATGAAAGACCCGTTGGCTGCAGAGGTGTTAAAACCGTTGTGGTTTAAGTCTCCTAGCTGGCCTGATGGAGGTACGATGTCAGTGACGCTGATGTATCCCGTTTCTCACCGTGAGGGGCTTTTGCTGCCGTAGGGATGACGGGCTGTGCTGGGGCCGCTTCTGTAAGCCGGGCCGCTTCTGAGGCTGCTGTGCGCCCTACCACGTTCTGTAGCGTTGCCGCGTGCTGCAGGAAGGGATTGCCTTTGCCTTCCCAACGCGCAGCCCCAAAATCTCCAAACCAGCCGTTTCCCGGGAGGCGGTTACTCGCTCAGCGCTCCCAGGACGCTTTAATTACTATGTAACGAGAAACTCCGGGCTCTGTTACAGGCACCCCGCGTGGATCCGCGCGCGGAACCGCTCTCCGCCCCCGGCTGCGCCTCACCCCCCGCAGGCGGCAGCTCGGCCCCGCTCCCAGGTACGCCGGTACCCCGCGGTCCCTCCGGCTACGGGGGGCTCGGAGGAGCGGCAGCTCCGGGGCGCCGCCGCACGTGGCCCCTCGCCGCCGGCCGCACTACCCTGCTGGCGCTGACGTCACGCCGCTCCGAGCCAATGGGCGTGCTGCGGCGGGCGGGCGGCCAATGGGAGCGCGGCGGCGCGCGCGCTTGCGGCGGGGGCGGGGCGGGGCGCGGCGGCGCGTGGGCCCCTGCGCTCCTGTGCTCGGCTCCCGCGCCGGCGGGGTCAGGCGGTGCGCGGGGCAGGGCCGGGTCGGGGGCGCGAGGAGCGGTTCGGGGAGCGGTACGGGAGGCGCCGGGCCCGGCGGGGCGGCGTGGGACGGCGGGGCCGGACCGGGATGGAGCGCGGCGCGGCGGCGCTGATCCGCGAGGGCTGGTTCCGCGAGACGTGCCGGCTGTGGCCGGGCCAGGCCATGTCGCTGCAGGTGGAGGAGCTCCTGCACCACCAGCGCTCCCGCTACCAGGAGATCCTCGTCTTCCGCAGGTGCGGCGCGGGGCGGCGGCCGAGGGCGGTGGGGGCCCCGCGGCGCCGGGGAGCGGGGGGAGCGCGGCCGAGGGCCGGTTCCGACCCCGCTTCCCCGCTCTGCCCAGCACCACCTACGGCAACGTCCTGGTCCTGGACGGGGTGATCCAGTGCACGGAGCGGGACGAGTTCTCGTACCAGGAGATGATCGCCAACCTGCCGCTCTGCAGCCACCCCGACCCCCGCAAGGTAAGCCGGCCCCGCGCCCTCGCCGCCTCCCCGGGGCCCGTCGGTCCCGCGCTCCCCGCACGCCTCGCCGCGGTGTCTCGCAGCCCTCCGACCCGCGTACACCTCCTCCTTCCTCTCCCGCCCCAGGTGCTCATCATCGGCGGCGGCGACGGCGGAGTGCTGCGCGAGGTGGTGAAGCACCCCACCGTGGAGTCCGTGGTGCAGTGCGAGATCGATGAGGTGCGCGGGGCACACGGCAGCGCTGCCCTGCAGCATCCCCCGGCCGCGCTTCACCTGCTGCCCCGTGACAGCCCTGAGCGCTGACGCCACTCCTCGCCTTGCGACGTGGCAGCTGGCCGCTGCCTCCTGCGCCTTCCCGTGCACGCATGTGGCTGAGGCCCTTCCAGGCCGGCGCCGGCTCCCCGGTTCCTGAAGGAGCTGCTTTCCCCATCCCCTGATGTGTAACAGCACATCCTCTTGCCGGAGGAATATGGGCTCTTTGTTAAGCAGGCTCCTGTGCACTCACTTGCACAGGAAATAAGCGAGGGGATTTGTTTCCGTGACAAATGGGCTGGTTCTCCTCGGTCAGTTTGCTCTGATGTTTTACTTTGAGAAGACAGCATAACTTTCTAATAAAGCGAGGCTGCGCTGTAAGTGGAAAATGCTGCTGTGGGAGCCTCCGTACCTGTCTGCCAAACCGTGCAGGCAACACGTGCTTGGTTCTGAACAGGCATGGCCTGACAGCGGAGCAGTTCTTGTCTCTGCCGTTTACAAGAAGCTGGGGATGCCCAGTACTAGTGCTTGGGCTCAGGCTGTCTCACATAGTGCATGGCTTGTAGCAATTTCATACAGAAAATATACTTCATGTTGAGACTGAACATAATGATTCTAGAGCAGAGGTGGGGATGTTTCTCACGTTGCACCTATAAACCCGCTGCTGTGGTCTTGTTTAAAAAGAAAAAAAAAATCTTAAATTGATATCACCTCTGCAAGTGATGTCCTCAGGGAAAAGGAGCACAGCAGCAGACAGCAGTCTGCAGTCAGATTCTCTTAGCTCCTCAGAGAGCTTTTGAAGCTGTAAGTTCCTCTTGTTGAGTTTGGCACGGACACGCAGTGTCAGTGAACTCTGAGGCCATAGGAAAGGGCTGAGTGTAGTTCGTTGGCTGAGGATGCTGACAGCTCTTGAGGATCCAGCTAGAGTGCAGTTTGTGCTGAAGGCATGGAAGGAAATGACTCATAGCACTGCAGCTGCACAGTGGCCTGGAAAGCAGCTCCTCATAGCCCCCTCTGACCCACTTGTGCTCTCTGCGTTGCAGGATGTGATCCAGGTATCTAAGAAATACCTCCCTGGGATGGCAGTGGGGTATTCCAGTGCTAAACTGACCCTGCACGTCGGAGATGGTTTTGAGTTCATGAAACAGAATCAGGAAGCCTTTGATGTGATTATCACGGACTCATCTGACCCCATGGGTAAGAATCCCATCCATAAAAGGACACTGCTTTTCACACTTCTGCAGAAGTAATGCTGGTCTGCCCAGTTTCTTTTTCAAGTGGAAACTCTGTCATTGACGTGGTTGTTTTGGTTGGGAAAGGGAAGGATGAAGACCAGAAAATTGTATTAATGAGGCTTCAAGGCAGCTGTCACATTTCTGTCCTCAAAATTCAATTGCAGCCACTATTGCTTCTGGCAGGGAGTTGATCCTTGAGTCCAGTGATCCCATGGGAAATACAGCGCTAGGCTGGCAAAGACAGCTTTGCACATGAGCCCTCTAACGAAGCAATGGCTCATGTGCTGTTGGTGGATCTGCAGCCTAAAGGCAGAGAGCTGCATTTCTGAAGGTGAGATCTGGGGCACAGAAGGGAAAATGTTGTTACGGTGCCTGAGTTTCCGTTAATCTTGCTGGAGTCAACACAGAGACATCTGTAAAAGGCAGATTGGAGCAGAAGTTTGATTTGAACAAAACTGGAGCAAGAAGCAGCTGCCAGGACTCTCTGGTAAAGATCCTGGGGCTGCTATTGAGGAAAGCTGAAATCCTGGTGGTTTTGTTGTGCTAGGTGTGGGCTGAACCTACAGAACTCTGCTTTCAGATCATCTCCAGCATTTGTCATCACTGAAAAGCTGCTTGAACTCTCTCTTTGCCTGTGCAGACCACGTGCAGCACGAGCATTCCAAAAACTACGAGTCTGCTTTCTGAGCCTCTCTCTAGATGTACCTTTTTTTTCTTACAGGTCCTGCAGAAAGTTTATTCAAAGAATCCTACTACCAGCTGATGAAGACAGCACTGCGCGAAGATGGGATTCTCTGCTGCCAAGGTGAGGATGCTCTCTAGGTAGAGGTTGATGCCAAATCATTGCCTGCTGAGCGTGAGTCCCATGTGAGACATGATGCAGGGAGAAAAATTGATTTCAGCTGTGATGTAGGACATTAAATCTATTTTAGCTCCCAGGTATGGCAGTGGTTTTGATCCATTTACGTCAACTCATTAAGTGCTGGTCTGCACATAGTAGTGGTCTTATCTCACCTCTGAAACTGCATGAGCTGTCTGGAATAGAGCAGGTTTGGACTTGGAGCTGCTGTTGACTTGGCACAGGCCTGTGCAGAGAAAAGGGGCAGCTCTCACTTTGCATCCTGTCTTGCTCTCTCCTGTAGGTGAGTGCCAGTGGCTGCACCTGGATCTCATTAAGGAGATGCGTCAGTTCTGCAAGTCTCTGTTCCCTGTTGTGGAATACGCCTATTGCACCATCCCTACGTACCCCAGCGGGCAGATTGGCTTCATGCTCTGCAGCAAGAACCCAGTGAGTTTCAGGCACCTGAAGTGCCCCTTTTCGCTCCCTGAGACTGCAGAGCCTGTCTCAGCCTGGGGGCCTCTGGGCTTCTTCTGGTCCCAGGTCTGCCAGCTCAGGGCACGAGAGGTGCAGTGCAGCTTGTTCAGCAGAGTGCACAGTTGGCCACTAACATAAGCAGTTGCTTTAGGAAAAATATTATAATTTTGTCTCCTGTACAGCTAACTCGTAAAGGTGAAAGATACTTCTGACCAGAGGTCTGCTCTTTTCCTAACTTGATGTGTTGCTGTTAACCTACAGTGCATTTGTTGCACTTCTGGGGGGGATCAGGCAGCACTTCTGCTGCTGTATTTAGTTTAACTGAGACAGTGGCAGCTTGCACTGTGCCTGACTTAACACAGATGCTGATTCTGCTCTGAAGAGCAAAGGCCTTGATTCTGGGATGTTTGGGCACAGTCTGACAGCTTCATCTGGCACGTGGCTCACATTCAGTCTGACCTCATAGGCAGACATCTGTGAACAAGGGCTAGTCACACAAGGTACGGCGTGTAAACTCCAGCCCTTGGGGCTGGAGCTGCGCAGAACCTTTGACATCATACTAGAACAGAAAATCATCTGTTTTCCTGTGAGTTCTTTTGGTTCTCTGCCACGAATCGGGCTGCCCATTGTGCAGCACTGTGCTTGTTTCCCAAATGCTACAGAACTACCTGGCTTCTGTATTGCAGAACACAAATTTCCGAGAGCCTGTGCAGCAACTCTCACAGCAACAAGTAGAGGAGAGGAGTCTGAAATATTACAACTCTGACATTCACCGGGCAGCTTTCATCCTGCCAGAGTTTGCACGGAAGGTAAGTAGGGCTGTGCTGCTTCTCCTCTGTCAGGGTGAGGTATGACTTTTCTTTGACAGGGCTGGGAATATACAAAATTGAGGATTTCCTGCAGCCCTGAAGGCTTCTCTGGGCAAGTTGGAGCAGGGTGGCATTTTGTATGACATGGCAGAGGATGAGTCAGTCTGGTAAGACTGGAGTTCAGTTCGGAACTATTATTTGGGTTGATGTCCCAAGTCTTGATGGCAGATCGCTCTTACTTAGCCTAGCAGAAATGAGTCCAAGAGCCTGCAGAACTGGTGTTTTCCATTGGAAAGCTCCAAAGGTCTTAGACAAAAAAAAAAACTGGTTGTGGTTTTTAGTGCAAACCAGAGGATATAGAAAGGATGGTGTGGTGTAGTTCAGTCTGCCTTCTTGAAGTCCTTCATCTCCTAACTGCAGGTTCTAGCAGAGCGCATCCTCAGAGTGTCCTAGGGACAAGGGCACGTGTTGTGGGTGTGTTTCAGAGCCATCTGTCTGCTGAGGACTGCTGGATTTGTCCATCCTGACACTGTTGGTTTTTTTTTGGCTGTCGGCAGGCCCTGAGCGATGTGTGAGACTGAGAAGCTACTTCCTCCCTTCAAGTTGGACCCTGAGATCATCAGTGATGTGGGGACCTTCCTAGCAGACTACAGATTTGCTCTCCACTGTGTGGGATTGTTTAACCCCTTGCCAGCCAACATTCCCTTTGATGTGTCATAACCCAGATAAGACTATTGAAAAGGTCCAGTGACTTATTGCGTGAGGTCAAAACTGTTGTTTGCAGTACTGGAAATGTAAAATGTCTTCTTCCTTCCTCTCCTCCCTTTACCCATTCTAAATTTGCCTCCACCCAACTGACAACGATATATTTATAACTGACGTGTATTTCTGTCTGGTGATCTCCTGAAACTTGGGAAGAGTTCAGGAGGTTCACTGACTCGGCCTTAAGCACAGAGAGCGAGAGCTTTGTGCACAAAGTTAGCTTGCTCTCTCCTAATAGAAGCTCCCTGCTGCTGAGACATTTTGACTGGTAACGGGTCTGAGCCTTCGCATCCCACTGCCCTGCTGTGATGCCTGTGCTGTTCTGCAGCACAGCTGGAGAAGTCACAGTGCAAACTGTTGCCATTCACAATAAGTCTCCCTCCAACCCTGATGGAGTAGCAGTATTAAACGCCAGCATGCCAGGCTGGCAGCAAAGTCTTGTGGCTTTTATTTTTTTTTTTTTCCAATTGGTTGGAAACAGAAATGCTGAGGTACTAACAGGCTGACTCCTGTTCTTACCCCTGCCATCAAAATGGTTCCAAAGAATGTTTATCAATCAGGTGATAGGCGCTTTATATATAAAAATATAAATATAAATATATATATAAAAAAAAGCAAACCTTAGATCCATTGCCTGCTGTTAAGTACTGATGCTGGGGAGGCAGTTGTGCTGATAAATCTCATCTCAGTCTTGCTGAGGTGCCTCAGGCCTGGGTATTTGCTAGTCGTTAGGAGGCATCATTACTTCTAATGCTGCCCCCAGAAGTGTAAGCTGTTTTTCGTTTTACTGTGTTGTGAGATGGATCTTCCTCCACGTCTACTTCTGGTTTAAAGTCTCCGTGCCACCGCTGTGCAACAGGGATCTTTCCAGCACAACCACTGTGCAATTGTCACTCCCTTGCAATCAATTAAACACTCGGCTCTGGTTAAGGTGACGTGAGTGTGGGTTGGTGTATTTCTTTGGGGGGTGTGTGGGAGTGGTGACGAAGTCTGAAAGTTTGCTGTGCTTGTCAGAAGACATCCAGGGGCACTCGCTCGTTGGTGTGCCCTCCTGTCTCCCTTGTCTTTAGAGCTGACAAACATCATAAAGATAAGCTGTGGAGAATGATCCCGTTGCTTGCTTTGTATTGTAACCTGGCTGCATTTTAGCTCCAGCTTCTGTCATCCTCTGCACTGCAGAATTCTGTACCTTCTATTCCAACTATTCCCTAGTCCAGATGCTGCCTCTGCTGTGCCTTTCCAAGCTGTTCTATGTCTCCCATCTCCCTGTGCACGTGGCTTAGTTCCTGTCAATCACTGCTCCCACTCAGTTGCACTGTCTTTTCCTCTGTAAATTTGCAGTGGCTGAGTGGCTCTGAGGGCTGAAACTGCACTGCAGTCCAGGTGCTGAACAGGCTGAGAACAGTCGCTAGGTGGCATCAGGAGAATCAAAAAAAAAAAGAAAACCCAGTCCTGAGGGAGATTGGGTTGGATGAGAGAAAACCAGGAGCAGTATTTTGCAACGTTTGGGGTTGAGCTTTGCCATAAATGTGACCTTGCAAAGAGCACAGATGGTGCAGCCACTGACTGCCTACAGCAAGAAGCCTGCTTCAGTGGTGTCAGCAAATACCTTCCTGCTTTCTCCTTTGTGAGACTTCCCATTCTTTCCTGATTTGCCCCTTCCACTATCGGTATCAGTGTAGCTTCTTTGTAGTTGTAAGGGTTTGCAGAAGCATTGCTGAGCTGCAGAGCTAATGGATAATGCTTTGGTTGTGTTGTATGTAGAAACTTTCATCTGTTTTGTCTCTTAATTGTCTGGGAAACTCTTCTTTTTCCCATAGTTACTGATTAGTTAGATTTGCCCTTGTACAGAAGGCTACAGAGGCATTGTCACTGCTCTACTCTTGTGTGTTTATTACAAAGAGCAGATCAGTATGAGAGAGGCTGGCTCTATAGCTACTCCTCTTTAAATTTCTGAGGGACCTGAGCCCCATTCAGCCCTTCATCTTGACAGAAAACCACCTTTAGCACCTTCTCTCTCCTGGAGCCAGATCAAGACTAAGACTGTAATCCAGGAAGGCCTCAGAGCAGCAGCCAACTGGTAACAAGTTCAAGCCTTCCACCCACCCTCGGTGAGTACAATGCCCAGGAGCAAAAGAGCTCCCTCCAACCTGTTACTGGCTTCCACACAGCTTCCTTCTGTTTTTCTGAGCTCTCAAGAAAGTTCAGTGAGTGAGCAGTGGTGAGAACAGGAGGATGAAGCTGTTTGCCATCTAAGTTGCAAATGCTCTGTGCGTAGATAAGGTCCAGTAAACAATTTGAGTAGTTTTAAATCAGTATCCTTTACAAGCAGTTACATACGTCAGTGCCTTGCAATAGGCGAAGACACATCAGTGCTTGAATCAAGCACTCATTAACAATGCAGCAAGAGAGGGAACGTGAATTTGTGCTTCGGAGGCTTGTTCTGTCTGAGCAGCTTTGAGCA